>NW_027331857.1:1324962-2649925 GCF_033568475.1 Henckelia pumila | reverse complement strand
GGGCGTAACTGTTGAATCCGGATGTTGTCCTTAAGTGGCAGCAGATCAAAGTGCATCCAAATCTGACACGAGTGCAAAATGATGTCAATTTGAACTGGGACATAGCATAGCTATTAGTTTGAAGAAACTGGATTTCTGATGACTCTCACAATATAAATAGATGACGAAACTGGATTTCTGATTACACTCCCAACATAAATAGATGACATTACAAAACTAGAAGAAAAGGAAAAGAATCCCACTGATCTACTGAAGCAAAAGCAATACATCTAGCCTCTCAAGTCTCGGTAGAAATATCGAACTCGCTCAGGGTCTGGACAGATGAAGTCAATTGATTCTTTTGGTAGATAGCAGAAGTAAATATCTATAACGTCGGTTAGTTCACCAGAGCAGAGAACTAAGCGAACAGGGAAATAAATGGCAACCATCAGTGTCACTTTCTTAAACTCCACCCCCAAACCACCAAGGTAAAACAAAAGGTAAAGCATAAAAACACGTCAAAAAGATGGTCAGCGTATGATATTCCCACATAATTGCAACTCATTTACTTTGACCAGACAGTTCCTTTGGCGGAAATTTTGGGAACAAGATGAGGTAAGTTTTAATCAATCAATAATTATGATAATAGATACAGGAAGATGCAACCTTGTATTAATTTGCGGCAAAATAAATTTGAAACATACCACTTTCAGAAGAGCCATCGATCTTCTTATCTGGAAGGCTCTTTTCAAAAAACTCCTGAATTGTTCTCCAATAGCGATCACCACCAGACAACCATGTATCCATATGCATTCCCGTAGGAAACTCAACAAATAAACACTGTTTATTGCGTGCAGCGGCCTTAGCATATAACAATTGCATGTGCAACGGGGGTACCATTTCATCTTGTAATCCAGAGAGAAAAAGGATTGGTTGTCTGATCTGCAGTTCAAAGCATCAAACTTTAAACAACAGACATGTGCATATGGAAGATAATAAATGACAAGATCAATGTTACAAAACGCCTGTCAGCATCTATGAGACTATGAGAACATTGCAGAAACAAGAAAACACAATGGAACACTTTGAATCAGATTAAAACAGTAGTGGCTCTAAAATTAAAACAATTCTGTCGGCATATGTGGGAATATTGCAGAAACAAGAAAGCCAGATGGTACACTTTCAATCAGATGACAAAAATGGCTTTAAAATCAAAACAATAAAATTGCCTTTAAATAAGGATTTAAAGAACATACACTGTATGCAAATTCTGGATTACAGGCAAAATTCAATTCATGAACCAGATGTTTGGATACCAGTACTCATTCCATTTTTTCAAGAATAAATCATGTTTATGATTTTTATTAATGAGCTTGAACCCAACTGAAGCCGCCTTTTAACAATTCAACTTTGCTAATTTAAGCCTTACACTTTAGCTCGTGGTCGGCTCTCTTAAACTTCAGTTGGATAGACTTGAAAATCACCAGTAAAGCTAGTTAAATCGAAGCCATGGTCATTATGTCAAGAGACACAAAAAAAGATAATTAAGCGTGTCTACATCTAAAGTAAGCCTCACCTCACTAACGACATCAATGGTACTCCATGGAGAACGAACAAGAAAATTCAAAACCCCAGGACCTTTTGAGCTATTTTTTCCAATAAACCACTTCAGAAAGGGCAGTAGAACTCCAGCCATGTCCAGGATAGATGTGAATGTGTTTTCCAATATAAGTGCAGCCACCTGAAACAATGAAGGCACCAGTTGCTCCTCAAAGTTAGTACACCCCAACACATTTCTAGTAACCAAAATAGATTCATTTCTAGATTTACGAGATGAACAAGTACAAAAGAAATCCCATGCCACACACTGCAAAATGGTGAAAATGAAAGATGAACCATAAACAAGACTGTAAGAATACCATATGGACTCGAGATCACAGCTTAAAGTACATCATCATCATTCTAATAACATCTTTGAACAATTCTTCAAAATAAATAGCAAGTAAATAAATATCAACTAGATCGATCAACGATCAGAAATGCTGCATCTGTGATACATGATTCTCGTATTGTTGCTTAGGTAGCACTCGTAACCAGAAAGGCTGAAAGGGTGAGGAAAACAATTGGATCAACTTTTTTTCGGCAGAATCAGGGAGTAACAAAGCTATGATATAAATGCAAATAAAAGAAACAAAAATTCAAAGTCGAAACTAAATGAAAGGAGGATGTTATGACATTGTTTTCTTCTGCAGCCTAAAGTACCAGTTCTAGGTGAAAAAAATATTACACCTACAGCTTAACTATAGAGACAAAAAAAAAGGCAATAACTGTGAAAACTACAGGAGGAAATTCTCTTCCACAGAGATGCAACTGAAAATTATAAGACCTGTCAAAAATTATAGTCTCCTACTTAAACGAGTAAATATGATGTGACTGACTAGACATAGTTACTAAAACCACAATGTACACAAAGAAATTTGCAACAGCAATATGAATATGAATGCTAATGTCATCCAAGACATGAAAAGATATCAGTTTTTCTTTTCGATTCACAGCATGATTATCATATTCAACAACGTCACCATAGTCTACCAAGTATTTCATCACCTTGATCAGGATGAACAACAATAGAAAATGAATTCTAGAAACCATATCCAGACACAAGGGGATCAGGAAGTAACAGAAAAATGGAAAGAATATAAGAAGAAAAGTATGGTTTCACACCCCGAAGAGGTCCTTGAGGTGAGACAGGCCCCAAGGACATTACCTTGTCTGGATTGTTTTTGGTAAGCACTGCTCCAACAGCTCCCCCAAGTGACCTCCCAAAGACTACAATTCGGGACGTGTCAATATCTGTCCTCTGACTCAGATGATCCAGTGCAGCCTACTCCACATGATTATGGGAAATATTAGAATTGACATGCCTAATGACCAAAGGCTACCACTCCTCCCCAACCTTAAAAATAACATCGAG
The DNA here is from genome assembly GCF_033568475.1 of Henckelia pumila. Taxonomy (NCBI): domain Eukaryota; kingdom Viridiplantae; phylum Streptophyta; class Magnoliopsida; order Lamiales; family Gesneriaceae; genus Henckelia; species Henckelia pumila. Next base: position 2,646,972 of record NW_027331857.1, on the reverse strand, counting down.
AAAGAACAAGCAAAACTAAAAGATTGCACAGGTTCATTAAGTGAAATACAATAACTTGAAGCAAGACCTGGGCATCCATAGTAATACCATGTTGTGAAGGGAATCCGTCACTAGCACCATAGCTGATAACCACAAAGTTAGAGCAATGTAAATGTCAGTATATAACATAGCATATACGTCTAAATACACCAACTAATTGAAAAAAAAAAAAGAAGAAAAAAAAATAGGACAACCAAGTAGCAGAAGAGTGAGATAATCCATAAAAGAGAAGAAGATGACAAGAAAACAATCACTTACCCTCTATAGGAAAGCATGAAGACATTACATTGAAGTCTTTGCAACATAATTCGAACCATTTCAAGACGGTGAGCAATGTCTGCGAATAAATCATCAAGGCCTCCAGAAGAGTATTTTTAAAATCTTTTTGTCTACAAAGCAAATGTGCTCGAACAAAAGGAAACATTTTTAAAGCATAAAAAGATGTTAGAAATACTACATCAATGTTTGTTTATAACACCTAACTGAAAAAAGGATACTTCCAGCATTTTCTTGGAAGAAGAGAATCGTTGGTCCTGCAATAACAGGGACAAAAGAATTTACCTTTAGTATGCACATCAAAGACTATCCAACTGTAAAGCTGCTGCTGCTTCTTCACACTTACTACCTTCCTCTCCGTTTACAAGTACATTTGCATCATGAAAGACTTCCTTCTTTTTATGTAACAGTTGAATTGACAAAAGGAAAATTTTTCCAGGAAAAACTTCAACAGAAACTCAAACAAACCACTAGACCTTCACTGTGGAATGGCTCCTTGTACCAAACATTGCATCTCATGGTTGTGTGAGCAAAGAATCATATCATACTAGAATAATATCAATCTATTTCCAGCACATATATGAAAAACTTCAGCTTATAGCCGTCAGCTCACAACTAATTAGTAGCAATAAGCTTGACTCAACCATACAATATAACAGAAAATTCACTTTATCCCATAAAAGCGCGTCCATGAAAAAATCCAGCATCCATAAAAGCACTTCCATGAATCAGTTTCTCCTTCATCCCACTCTCATCTCACCACACAAATATCCAGCATCCTAAAGTAAATGACCAGTAAACCCTAACCCAACAAACCACTCTCTCGGATTTTGCTTCAAACGGATCGCAATCAAACCTATTCACTCATCCCCAACCAACACAAAGCCCCAAATATCGCGCGAATGATTTTCCCCAATCAATTGGTCACACATGCAACCGCAACAATAAAAACCCATTAACAAAAAAATATATAGAAATAATAGACATATATGAAAGGAAACCTACCTCTGCAATCAGGTAGGAGCTTGATGAACCAGGAATGGAGGCGGACGCCATCGGAGGAAGTGAGCCAAACGTCCTCATAAATCAGGCGTAGGCGTGAGGGGGTGATGGGGTAAGATCTAGTGAGCCCGGGCAAAACCGGCACGTAAACGAGCTTTTCCTGAAACGCCACCAATATTGCCATTCCCGCCACAACTATTCCGCCCACCCCGTACAGCAACGCGTTCACGTACGACACCATGATCGATGCCCTTCCAACTCTTCGTCCCCCTCGCACTGCTTCCGAAGCTCAAAGAACTGTGCTTTGAAGCTGTTGCGGTGTGTATCGCACGTAGATTCCGAAGGAATTGCAGAGTAGCCGACCCGAACGCTTGAGGAATGATTCTCCTTTTTTTCTTTTCAGTTCAGTCACGATGACGAGGGGGATTGAAACGACGACGTCGAGTTTCTTTTAGTTGTTTTTGTAAAAAAAAAATATTACCTTATTTTTCCAATTATAATTATAATTTTTAAAAAATTCAACAATTGCTTTGATGTTTTCTCAATTTTTTTTACGGTAAAACTTGTTGTTTTATTAATCCGAAATCAAGTCTTTCGCTATAAGGTTTACCAACAAAAACAAAAATTCATGTTCCCAAACAAGCGGGCTAGGTGAAGAATTATTTTAAAAAAAATACAAGTGAATGAGCCACCACATTTGCAGTCCTACGCACATGAGATAACTTAGTGATCAGGCTCATCTCAAATAGGTTTTTAACTTCTTCAGCCACGTAACCAGTATAACTCAAATCCATCTCTAAGCTAATGACTGCTTACACCATAGAGAAAATAGAGATAATATGTTGATACTTGGTGAATATGCACACCTATTTAAGTACTAGCCGCAACCCCTCTATCATTGCCTCTAATTTTGCATACACAATATAAGTTGGTTTCTTGATTCTCCTTCCAAAAGCCAAGATCAACTGCCCTTCGTGTTCTCGAACCATTCCACCGATTACATATGAGTTAGATGTATCATTAATTACAGCGTCAACATCCAATCTCAAATAGTTGAGTTGGGGGTGCAAGCCATCTTGTCGGAGCTATGTTGAGCGGATTGATCGGCGGTAGCTGGAGATAACATTAAGCCTCTTAAAATTTTTTGAGCAAAGTGACGCTCTAGTCCACAGTAAATCCAATCCTCTTGCGGTCGTGCTTATGAACGATCTGGAGTCTTTCATTTCATCTAGCCCAAGTTCGAATATCAAATTGTTCAAATTGTTATTCAATATATGTAAACTCAAAACGCGAATATAACAGAAACAATATACTAAGAACGAAGTAAGATCGTATAACAATTCAGTAGTATATTGAGCATGTAAATACTGTAAAGTATAAACAGAATGAGTAAGGAAACAGATAAGCAAACCGAGGCCTGTAACTAGTACAGTTTCCTTAAAACAGATTCGTCCCCTCCTGAGTGTGCTTTGAGGATTACACGGATGTCTATCTCCCAGGATACAACGGAGAAACCTTTTATAAATCTAGCACGAAGGCACTACATCGGCGAACTGAGAATGTACATGAACAGTATCACGACAGAGGAGGAATCCAAGAGCAGCAGCGTAGCAGAGTGCAGGAATTGCAGAGAATCTGAGGGATCAAAATTCTTTGTGTTCTGAAGGACTACATATTGCCTCTATTTATAGGGGCACACTGTCTAGGCGGACAGTCACAGGCTGGGCAGATGGAAGGCCAAAGGTTGGCAGATGAAACACCAAAAGTCTGGCATCTGAAGCACCAACAGACATCCAGCTGAAGGGTCTCATCCAGAATCTTCTCAGGGCATGTGGAAGGTTAAAAATCAAAAATAAAATAGCAAAAGGTGGCCAACACTGGGTAGGCGATTTTGCCTTGATCAGTCCGACATTCGACGCACCCAGGTCGCGCTCGTACGCTTGCACACAAGTCAAGCCATTTGCAACCCCCTGCGCAGGCGCGCGTGAGAGAGAGCCTCTTGACCAATCATTCTTACACCTTCATAAAATGTAACACCATATAAGCACACCTATGCCAAGTTATTTTTCCAATGTGGGATACTCATATTCCACTCTTAACCATCCACTTTAATAAGCCCAAAGCTTAACCAATTTTTCATTCATATAATAAAAGCCCATTTAGGCATAAAGCCTAATCTAGTCCAACAATCCCCCACATGAATGAAAATTGAAAGATAAACGAAGATAGTCATGATAAAGGTCAACAGTTGAATCCTGCATAGGATAGGTAGACATTAACCTTTGAACCTTCCCTTGTGAAAGTATAATAATTCACTGGTTGACAGTAGATGCGATGTCTTTGAACTGTACATCCGTTCGTGTAAATTGAGATATACTTCATACAGGACTCTCCCTGATACAATTCAGTTCTCATGATTGTGTTCGTTTTGGCCATGAACACACGCCTGGTTCATTAAGAGGGTCTAGAATTGAGCCTTGCAATTCCTTCGAAGCGGCCCCACTTCTCTCTCACATAGGTGATTCTATGTTGAATTTCATCAGAATAATTAAAAGCAATAAGCTTATCCTCAATATTCACTGTTTGCAATAGGAATAGACTAGGGATAATCCCCATAGTGATCTACCAAACCAGTGCAATTAGGTTGTCCCATTGAACCTAGTTCTTGGGATCTCCAGTCAGCATAGATTAGGTTTTCCTTCGCACCGTTTTATTCCATTGGCTTCAGTCTCATTCCTTTTGAAGATTTTTCAAATAACTCTCTGTTTAACCCTTTGGTTAACGGATCCACTATATTATCATTTGACTTTACATAGCCAATAGAGATAACTCCAGTTGAGAGTAGTTGTCTAATGGTGTTGTGTCTACGACGTATATGTCTAGATTTTCCATTATACATCTTTCTTTGTGCCCTTCCGATCGCAGATTGGCTATCACAATGAATGCAAATAGCCGGTACAGGTTTCACCCATCCTGGAACATCTTCTAAAAATAGACTCAACCATTCAGATTCCTCAGCACACTTATCAAGTGCAATAAACTCAGATTTCATCGTGGATCTGGCTATTACAGTTTGTTTAGAAGATTTTCAAGCTATTGTTGCACCTCCTAAAGTGAATACAAATCCACTTGTAGATTTTGAGTCTTTCATATCAGATATCCAGTTTGCATCACTGTATCCTTCAATAACAGCAGGATATCTAGTATAGTGCAGCCCATGATCACGAGTGTATCTTAATTACCTTAGCAATCTGATAATTGCTTTCCAGTGTTCAGTTCCTGGATTACTCGTGAATCTACTCAATTTGCTTACTGCATAGGCTATGTCTGGTCGTGTACAACTCATTAAGTACATCAGACTACCAATGACTCGAGAGTATTCTAGTTGGGAGATACTCTCACCCCGATTCTTCGATAGATGTTGACTTGGATCTATCGGGGTTCTAGCCAATGCAGAGTCATCCTTATTGAATTTCTCAAGTATTTTTTCCACATAATGTGATTGACTTAGAACCATCTCTTCTGATGTTCTATGGATTTTAATTCCAAGGATGACATCGGCTAATCCCAAATCCTTCATGTCGAATTTTGAGTTCAGCAGTTTCTTAGTGGATTTGATCATTTTATCATTGCTTCTGATGATAAGCATGTCATCTACGTAAAGACACAAAATGATGTAGCCACTTTTAGTGTTCTTTACGTATACACATTTGTCACACTCATTGACTTTAAATCCACTTTCTAGCATGGCTTTGTCAAATTTTTTGTGCCATTGTTTTGGTGCTTGCTTTAAGCCATACAAAGACTTCACTAATTTACAAACCTTATTTTCTTGCCCAGGTGCAGAAAATCACTCAGGTTGTTCCATGTAAATTTCTTTTTCTAAATCTCCATTTAAAAAAGCAGTTTTTACATTCATTTGGTGTACTTCAAGATTCCGCAAGGCGGTAATTGCAAGTATCACTCGAATTGAAGTTATTCTCATTACTGGAGAATAAGTGTCAAAGTAATCAAGCCCTTCACGTTGACGGTAACCCTTGATTACCAATCTGGCTTTATACTTATCTATTGTTCCAGCTGATTTCATTTTTCGTTTAAAAATCCATTTATAACCTAGTGGTTTGCTTCCCGAAGAAAGGTCCACTAGTTCTCACGTATGATTTTGCAAAATGGATTCTATTTCGAAATTTATAGCCTCTTTCCATTGAGGTCCTTCAGATGAATTCACAGCTTCCTTGAAGCTTTGAGGTTCACTTTCCATCATGAAAGTGATGAAATCCGGACCAAATGATTTCTCAGTTCTAGCTCTTTTGCTACGTCTAGGTTCAACCTCGTAGTTAACCTCTTGTTCTTTTTCCATTGTCTCATGTAATCTTTTGGATGAACTTGGTTCTTTCATAGATTTGCAAGGGAACACATGTTCAAAGAACGAAACATTTCTTGATTCCATTATTGTATTCTTATGAATGGTAGGAATTTGATATTCATACACAAGAAATCGATAGGCGCTACTATTGTGTGCATATCCTATGAAAATGTAATCAACGGTTTTTGGTTCAATTTTTACCTTTTTCGGATTAGGTACGGCTACCTTGGCAAGACACCCTCACACTCGCAAGTATTGGTAGGAAGGTATTCTTCTTTTCATAATTCATATGGACTTTTATCTTGTTTTTTTTGGGGTATCTTATTTAAAAGGTAATTAGCTGTCAGAACAGCTTTCCCCCACATGTTCTGTGATAAACCAGAACTCAGTAACAGTGCATTCATCATTTCTTTCAAAGTGCAATTCTTTCGCTCTGCGACACCATTTTGCTGAGGAGAATAAGGTGCAGTTCTTTCGTGTCTGATACCATGTTGAGCACAAAACTCAGCAAATGGTAATTCATACTCACATCCACGATCGCTTCTTAACACCTTAATTTTCTTGCTAAGTTGGTTTTCAACTTCACTTTTGTAATGGACAAACTTTTCAATAGCTTCATCTTTACTTTTAAGAAGATACACATAACAATATTTTGTGCTATCGTCAATAAAAGTAATGAAGTATTTGTTGGAAAACTGTGTTCAGATCAATTAGAATTGATATCCGGTGCAGCGAAAGTTTAAAAAATTTATTTTTATTAATATGGAATGATTCCATATCTGGGTATCAAAATTTTTACGATTAAATTTGTGTAAGTAAAATAAATAATCACAATTAAATATTTTACCTTAAAATCTCAAAGCGAGATTATGAACACCAACAAAATTTAATCTGCTCTTGTTGTATATCCCAGGAACTGATGAACAAACGTTTCTTCAATCAGGTCCACGAATAGAAAACAAAACCCTTTGATTGACTGCACTAGAAATCAATCAGAAGTTTGCGTAGAGAATAAACAGATATGATCTGTTAATTAAGAATTGTAATTTTTCACAAAAATTACAAGACTGAATTTTCTCCGAAAAGGGACAGAAGATTTCGAAAATCCTCTTGAAATATTTTGTAGTGTTTTCGAAAATTCTAATAATGAATTGCCTGTAATTTTCGAACACTGCACATATATTTATAGATAATTTCTAGACTAGATTAAGATATAATTGTATCAGGACTCCAACTCCTTAAATCCCACAATCCATAACTTAAGCCCAACAAGCCAAGCCTGTTGTTATAAAAATTAATATAATATTCATCGTGACTCCGATTGATAAACTGATTTCACCAATGTGCACAGAACCATTTCTGCATCTTTTAGAGTCAAGATAATTTTTCTGAATCCAAATTTAGTGATTTCCAAAAATGTCAATCCCTATGTCATTTTAGAAAATCCCACTCCCTTTAGTTAATAAGTCCAACTTCTCTTTCATTAAATTTAACTCTTTAAATTTAACTATCTCTACGGGATTTTAGTAATCCATTACTTGTGTAACCCTCAATGGTTCAGGAATACAGCTAGCCGTGGGCTCACAACTCCTTGTGACTCGGAACAACAATTTCCGACTTACCCATCGAATCATGGTAAGAGTGCCTAGCAACATCGCCCCATGATTCCCTAGGTATTACTGATAGTGCCTGCAAGAACCAGTAGATTTTGGTTAGCGTACAGTACGGTCCCTTCAACCATATATCCCGATCGAATCAACAACCATTGGTATATCGAGAGTCGTTCGAGATTCGATAACTATGCATAACATCTTGGAGATCTATTAGTGACATCGCATGTGTTACTAGGATAACCCATTAACCTAAAACACATCATGTACTCTGGCCAGAGATTCGTCACACTAATATCTCCTCAGATCGCATAGGATATCCACACTCGCAAGTATGTGGTGAATCCTTGACAACAAAGCATCGACTCCTATATGTGTCGTAACTGTACCCAATCCCGACACCTGATGACCCCAATAGAGTCGGTAAACGAGTCAAAGTACAGTACTAGCATATAGAGTCTCAATGATGTTTCAAGTAATAAGGACTAATGGTGTACAACCAAAACCGCGGACTTTATCCACTCGATAAGTGATAACCACTTGGAAAGTCCGAATATGGTAGTTCGATCATTCATCATATGAATATCCATTTGCATGCTTTGAACATCTCTATGTTCCATACCAATGAAACGTGGTACTCGGCATCGCAAATGCTAGTCTCAATTTCGAGCGATCCTTATCCTTATTTGCGGACGGCTCAATTGACTAGGAACAGTTTAGAATATACAGTGACTATAAGATGTGTTTCATGATAGTCATCCCCATGTGCTACCACATCTTACATACACTATAGTATATTCAAGGTCTTTATCAAAACAACAATAGTATATCATAATATAACAATATGAAAAAAGATAAATTCAATGCCATTATAAAAGTGTAAATTATATTAAACAAAAGATTGTTTTACATAGAGTCATAAAAGCCCTTAGCCACAAGTTGGCTAACCGGGCACCCACTCTTTCAGTATTTGTTTCCACCACGTGTTTGTACTCCTTTTAAATCGCATAGATCAGAGTGTATCAAATCAAGGGGTTCACTTTTCCTTTCAACTGTTTGAAAAGATGATCTTGTTAGTTTTGCCTCAACACAAGTTTCACATTTGTGTTGTGTATCAATTTTGAATGTAGGAATACTTTTCAAGTTAATTAATCTACGAATCGTATCATAATTAACATGTCCTAGTCTACCATGCCACAAATTGGAAAACTCAAGCAAGTAAGCAGAAGATTTCATCTTATTGGTCACAAGCTTAATAGCCATTACATTGAGTTTGAACAACCCATTGCTTATATAGCCTTTCCCAACAAATATTCAATTCTTAGATAAAATAACTTTATCTGACTCAAACACAATGTGAAACCCATGCTTGTTAAGCAGCGATCCAGACACCAAGTTCTTACGGATGTCTGGCACATACAACACATTGTTCAAAGTCAGCTCTTTTCCAGAGGTTATCTTCAAAATCACTTTTTCTTGTCCCTTGATTTTATAAGTTGCAGAATTCCCCATGAACAGCATTTCCCCATTCTCGGATTCCTCAAGATTTGCAAACATCTCTTTGTCAGAGCAAACATGGCGAGTGGCACCAGTGTCAATCCACCACTCCCTTGGGTTTGAACCAACCAAATTTACTTCAGAAATGACAGCACAAAGGTTCATGTTTGAAACCTCATGGGATATGTTCTCCACCATATTCACCTCTCGATTTTTCTTTGGCTTCTTGCACTCAGAGGCCTTGTGACCAGTACCATCACAATTGAAGCATTTTCCGGATAACTTCTTCTTCGTAATGCCTCCTTTTGGTCCCATCTTAATCTTTTTGTTCGAAGGATTGAAGTTCTTATTTTTCGAGCTTTGTCCATGCTCGACAACATTTGCTTTAGCAGCAACCGGAGAAAACAGTCGTCTTTCAGAACTTTTGTTGTCTTCCTCGATACGAAGTCGAACAATGAGTTCTTCAACATTCATCTCCTTTCGCTTGTGTTTCAAGTAGTTCTTGAAATCCTTTCATGCCGGTGGTAGCTTCTCAGCAATGGCCGCCACTTGGAAGGATTCGCTCAACGTCATCCCCTCAGAGTGAATCTCGTGAAGAATCATTTGGATCTCTTGAACTTGGCTGATAACTGGCTTGGAATCCACCATCTTAAAATCCAGAAAGCGGCCTATAAGAAACTTCTTGGCCCCCGCATCCTCGATTTTGTACTTTCTGTCAAGGGATTCCCACAGCTCTTTGGCCGTTTTCTTTTCGCAATACACATTGTAGAGCGAATCTGCCAATCCATTCAGTATGTAATTTTGGCATAGGAAATCAGAATGATTCCATGCCTCCAAAGCACTGACGGATTCAACATCTCCCTCACCCTCCTTGAGCTTAGGAGCATCCTCCGAGAGGAATCTGGCCAGGTTCAACGTCGTCAAGTAGAAGAGCATTTTCTGCTGCCACCTCTTGAAGTCCGCACCAGTGAACTTCTCAGGCTTTTCTCCGTGACTGTTAGGAACAGGAACGGCAGCACCACGTGGGGCAACAGGAGGAACGACACGATTTGGAACCATGACAATAGGGGCAACCGGAGTAGTCTCACTTGAAGCAGAAGTCATTTCTGAAATAAATCACGTAATGAGTACTAGATTCTGTTTTAAGATTTTTATTCAATATATGTAAACTCAAAACGCGAATATAACAGAAACAATATACTAAGAACGAAGTAAGATCGTATAACAATTTAGTAGTATATTGAGCATGTAAATACTGTAAAGTATAAACAGAATGAGTAAGGAAACAGATAAGCAAACCGAGGCCTGTAACTAGTACATTTTCCTTAAAACAGATTCGTCCCCTCCTGAGTGTGCTTTGAGGATTACACGGACGTCTGTCTCTCAGGATACAACGGAGAAACCTTGTAGAAACCTAGCACAAAGGCACTACACCGGCGAACTGAGAATGTACCTGAACAATATCACGACAGAGGAGGAATGCAAGAGCAGCAGCGTAGCAGAGTGCAGGAATTGCAGAGAATCTGAGGGCTCGAAAGTCTTTGTGTTCTGAAGGACTACATACTGCCTCTATTTATAGGGCCACACTGTCTAGGCGGACATGCACAGGATGGGCAGATAGAAGGCCAAAGGTTGGCAGATGAAACACCAAAAGTCAGACATCCAGCTGAAGGGTCTCATCCGGAATCTTCTCAAGGCATGTGGAAGGTTAAAAATCAAATAGAAAAAGGTGGCCAACACTGGGTAGGCAATTTTGCCTTGATCAGTCCGACATTCGACGTACCCAGGTCGCGCTCGTATGCTTGCACACAAGTCAAGTCTTTTCCAGTGCAAATCGGGCCCTTGATTTGCACCCCCCCTGCGCAGGCGCGCGTGAGAGAGAGCCTCTTGACCAATTATTCTTACACCTTCATAAAATGTAACACCATATAAGCACACCTATGCCAAGTTATTTTTCTAATGTGGGATACTCATATTCCACTCTTAACCATCCACTTTAACAAGCCCAAAGCTTAACCAATTTTTCATTCACATAATGAAAGCCCATTTAGGCATAAAGCCTAATCTAGTCCAACACAAAATCCTTTCTGTATGACGTCCCCTTGATCCAAAGAAACACGACCAAAATTTCCAAATGACGAACCTACTCGAGGAGTGACCAATATAGTGTTTCTTTCTAGCAAGTTTTTGATTTGCGGTACGTAGGGTGTATTGGTTCTAGACTTTTAATAACTTTTGTGGAGTTTAAAAGTTTAGAAGTATTCAATATATACTTTTATATACTCTATAAAAATTTAGTGGTATTCAAAATGAATATTTGTAGAGTTTTAAAAAATCAATTGACATTCAAACTCAATTTTTAAAAAACTCTACAAAAGTTTATAGGTATTCAAAATATCAATAGACTTTTAAAAACTCCATGGAAGTCTATTAAGTACAATAATTAAAACCTAAGGTACAACAATAAAATGTTAATAATTGACTTTAGTTCAACCTAAAGATTTGGATGGACATTAATTCAAACTCACACACCTTTTTTTCATTTCCATTAAGATAATCTATATACCAACACTAGCATTATACATACTAGTTCTGTTAAAAATAATATAATACAAAAATATTTTTCTCTTTCTAAAACAAAATATTTTTTTATCATTCATAATTTTTCGAATTTTAATTACAAAACCTCATGAGATTTAAAATCATATTTATTAAAAAAATTTAATAAAAACTTATTATACTACACAACAAAATATTATAATATTATATTGATCATAAATTAAAAATAACAATAATTATTTTTGATGAGTAACTCATTATTTATTATATAAAATTTGACGTAATTTTTTAATATGTAGCTTAATTTTTATTATAACTAAAATTTTACGATAATGATTTTATTTACTTTAATTTAATATATATATGATATGTATATTATTGATATATATTGATTTGATATATTGAAGTATTTTTAAAAATTGTTATCACGAATGTGTATATATATACATATATTATATAAATAAATATACTATATAAAATTAAATATATTCAAACATTTTAGAGTTATATTAATTTTTTAATTGTAATAAATTTAATATTAATTATCAATTTTTGTAAATCAAATCGATAAGTAAAAATTATTTATAGTGATAAATAAAAATATTTTAAAGAAATAGAATTATTTTAAAGAAATATAAATAGAAGTTATTGACACTCGATTAATAATTCTAAGAAATAAATAAAAATCACAATCATGGTTTATAAAAATATATAGAAATTTATCAACTATTACAAAAGTTCGTCGCTTAAAAAAGTAAGTAAACATATGTTTAGATTTGAAATCCAATTATAAAATGTATTTATTCAAAGAAATCGAGAAATTTTAAACTATCTAATGATGTTTGATAAAAACGAGTGCCCGGGTTATTAGGGGTAGCGAAGTGGGCCTGATGAGAATGACCGGGCTGATAGGTAATGGTAAGTAAACTGTCTTTCCCTGATCGAAAAATCTGCACACCAGGAAAGGAAATGAAAGCACGTTAGTGGGTCGCCGAAAGGTTTTTCGACGGGGCCACTCCGATGCTTAAGTCAGACTTAAAAATAGAGTGGGCTTTTAGAAAAAAATGAGTATAATATTTTTGAGATTTAGATGAACATACCATTTCCAATACCTGATGTAAGGTATTTATAGAGTTTAGAGTGAGAGAGCCACTCCGCATTTCCAGGGTAGTGACCACGATCTGGGTAATGGGTGCAGAAGTTGCCCACGCTTACCTGTCACATACGATGAAGCCGGCAGGCTCGGAATTATGGCAATCGTGGGGATCATGCCCCTGAAAAATGGGTCTTGCTCAAGTCCTGAAGACTCGGCCTTCCTGGTTTGAAGCCTTCCTCCGGGGTGAGCTACTCCCTTGTATCTGAGTCATTAGTCCAACTTTATCCAACCCTAATGTCCCTGCTTTTCCGTAGCCCCGATACCCCTGACTTTCCGGGGTATCATTATCATTAAACAACATCCCAATGAATATTTTTTTTATTGTATTAAAATTTTTTAACGAGTACTCTGCATTGAATATATTATTAATTTTCTACTGTATGTACGCCATATCTACTAATCTTATTATTTCATGAATCCAGTGGAATAATTCAAGTAAATGAACATAGACACAGTCTTTCATTTTACAAAAAAAACTACCTAAAAGTTTATTTCCGAAATTTGTACGAACTTATGACTATATATTTTTTCATTTTTTTAAATTAAAATATAACTTTCCTCTTATCTACACCTTTGGATTTAATAAAAGGAGTAAAAATTAATTTGGTACACGAACTATTGGTTAAATGTCAAATTGGTACATGAACTTTTGTTAATGGCTTAATTGGTATATGTCCATCGAATTCCGGTCAATTTTCGATGACATTTATGTAAAATGTCTAATTTTCCATTTATTACAAAAAATACACATTTTATTTTTAATTTTAATTCGATGTATTTTTATATTATATTTTAGATGTAAAAATTGATTTGATTAAATTTTTATTTGTACATAATTTTTATTATATTATATATATTAAATATATTATATATTTCAGGATTAGATAAATTATATTAAATTATACAATGTTTAAAGAATTGTAAATAAATAAATTGATATCAAATAAAATAAATAATTACTTTTTTAGCTAAAATTCTGATTTTTTATACATAATTTTTCATTAATAATTTGAAAAAATATTAAATAAATAGTATTTGTGATAAAATATTTTTAATATTTTAACTATGTAAACATTTATTGAATATATTATTTTAATAAAAACATTAGTTAAGTTCTACCAAAAATTAATTTAAATTTTCAAATTATATTTATAATAAAAATTCGTCAAATTATCAATTAAACAACGTCATAACGTATCACATGTTTTTTAATCAACAAATAAAAAATTAAAAGTTTATTTAAACACAATAATTTATAAGATAACACGACTAAGAATAAATTGAAGTCGTTATCGAATTTTTTGGCGGACAAAAACAATAAATCTAACTTTAAAACAAGATAATATATTACATTAATTAATTTATACTATCAAAAGACAAATATACCTTTTTTTTCAAAATTATTTGGTCAAAATCAGGTAGATATGTACCAATTAAGCCATTAACAAAAGTTCATGTACCAATTTAAAATTTAATCATTAGTTCGTGTATCAATTAATTTTTACTCTTAATAAAACTATAAGATAAATTATTTTAAAAATCGTTGAAAATTCTAATATCTGTATTATAGTGTTAAATAAAATAAAATAAAGTAAATCAAAAGCCAAAAAAAAAAAAGTAGTATTTAAAAGCAAGGTTTAAAGCCTCAAAACTCTCAAAGGCAACAGTTTTCAATCTGCTTTTCACATCTTCAGTCTTCAGTCTCCTCCAAGAAAGGTAGCGAAGCACCATCTCCCCGTCACCTTTTTCTCTGGTTCGCTTCCCATCTCCAACGATTCCGAAATAAAATCTCCCGCAAAAATTATCAGAATTCTTGTAATTTCCTTTCTGATCCCATAATATCACCACAATTTTATATACAGAATACAATCAAAGTATAGAATCTTGGGTTCACTAGTGCTTTGATTTGTTCGTACACACACCTTATGATTAGCGTGAACAGGGCATCTCTCTAATGGCGCCATTCTTTAAGGGCGGGCATTCAGAGTGCCGCTTCACCAAAATCACTCGCGTACATTGATTACACCGGAAAATTGTTTTAATCTGTATTTTTCTGAGTTATAGATCGGTGATTCTGTGTATTTTTTTAGTTGGGTTTTGCAGGTTGTTTAATTTGGTTTCTTCTGTTTGATCTGTTCAGGAATCATATTTGCAGAGGCGGTAGAAAATGCTTACTTGCATAGCACGTACGAAGCAAACGAGTGAAGAATCGTCCCGCGTTGATCAGCAGGGGGAGGGACCAAATTCCAATGTCACTCCTAATAAACAGACTAGCATCAAACAGATTTCTTCTCAGGTGATTGGACGCGTGAATTTAAGTGATTGTTCCATTAATTTTGCTCCAAGGAACTCAAAGTGAGTTTCTATTGAATGAAAAATGTGGTGTCGTAGATCAAGGACATGGCATTGAAGGCATCGGGTGCGTATCGGCAGTGTGCGCCGTGCACAACTGAGCCGGCAGCGCAGCAACGGAGGTCCAGGAGCTTCCGAGGCGGCGGCGAGCCCGAGTCGGTGGCTCCGGACAAATTCCGGTGGTCGTATAGGCGGACGGGGAGCTTCAACTCCAGTTCGACGGCAGGTAGGAGGGAGCTTGAGGCGAGGCTGAAAGGGATTTCCAGCGGTGAGGGGACTCCGGCGTCGGCGAGTGGCCGGCGAGTCGACCCGATAGTGTTCGTGGAAGAGAGCGAGCCCAAGGAGTGGGTGGCACAAGTGGAGCCGGGGGTCTTAATTACCTTTATGTCCTTGCCACGTGGCGGAAACGACCTTAAGCGGATTCGATTCGGGTACGTTTTCGGTAATTTCACGCTATTTTTTTTTAAAGTATAATTTTAGATATAAATTTCGAAAGTATGGTAACCCACCACATGGGGAGAATCTAAAATTGGGACAATTCGAGGCTGTTAGAAAAAATGAAAAATGAATATGGACTTTGTTAAAATATATATATTAAATTATTTTTTTAGAGGTTACAAACAATTTTTGGAACATTTTTTTCAAAATTAGATAACATTTCAGAAACTGAATTTTGAGGGAAAATTGTTCTATATATATATCGCTTTGCATTTATCTGGTTAGGTACCCATCAATCGAAGCGCAATTTTGATTCGGCATCTATTAAATTCAATCGAGTCATGAATTTAGTTTTTGTAAAAAAATAGCACAAAATGCAGGTTCACAAATTTATGTCACTTGACAGAGTAAGTAGACGTACATAATCGTGAAATGGTTATTGGAGAGCATTATTTGGAATAGTTAAAACGCATGATGGGAGTTTATTATTGGCGTAGCATAATTAAGAATGATGGCATATGGTCTACGGGAAACTTAAATGGCTATGAGTGTATTTTTGACTTTAGGGTAAAATCTTTGCATGCTTGGTTGGTGTAAATATATTAATGGTAACCATTATCATTATACAAGTCTATTATAGCCTTTTAATTTTGTAATAAAAACCTAGTTAAAATCTCAAACATTTTAAATTTAATATCGAGCAAATTTAATAGAATAATGCTAGAGGTACAACCAATATATCGTACAATGATATTTACAATAATTATGTCGTGATATTTTGTTATTATCTCGTGAGATTTTGATATGATATCGTGAGATTTTGCATTTAATGTATCGTGAGATTTGATAAATTAAAATTTTGTATTGAATTTTTTGTGGTGTAAAAATTGTTGTACAAATTTAGTTGTACATATAGCATTACTCAATTTAATATCATGTTATTTGGGAGTAATTGGTCACATAAATATGTTTAATCAGGCATTCTATTTTTTAAGTTGAGATGAGATTTAAAATAAATTGGTCATGGAAAGCAAGACTTTGTGGGCAAACAAAACCATATATATATTGCTATATGGAAAAACCAGCACAAATGTTTTGACAAAATTATGGTAATCATTATGAATTGGGCCACGAGGAAAAGAAAATTAGGACAACGCCATTTTCAAAAGTCTAAAAAGCCAAATTAAAACTCAAAGAAAACATTTCGAGTGGGGCAGTCCTTTTCAATTGTTGGGAAACCTTTTACTTATCGTTGTCGTTTTGTCGGGGATTGCCATTGCTTTCGTTTTCACCCTTCCTCACGCCTCTTCTTTGCTTTGTCATCTTGTGAACTGTTTTCTTGTCAATTTGTCTATGAAATGTACAAATCTGTGTGACCCCAAAACTGTGCTGGTGACAAAGATGGACATCTGAAACTGGCTTCTGAAGAGGGAACGTAACACTGCTGGCAGACAGCAAGATTTTGTGTTGCCAATATTGATGAAACTTAGTAGAGATTGATGAAGCCTCACTTAAAAAGTAAATTCCTACTAATGGTAAATATGTAGTTTTGGGTTTTGATGATATTTTTATATCATAGTCCTTACGATGGATTATGACTCACTGTCCATTACATGATTTAATAATTGGATTACCTTTAAACCATGTCAAAGACCATCCTACTTTAATGCACTTAAGCCCAAACCTGGATGATTTTCAGTTACATTCATATTTAGTGATGAATCTTGTATAGTGGAGCACGAGGGCCTCCCCGCTTTCGTTTTCAACTTTTTGTAATAAATTTTTTTTCTTTGACTGTATTATATGATCTCAGTGTTTCACTGTAGATTTTTTGAGTTCTAGAACTTTAGTTTTGTCGTCCTCCCCCACCACTGCAAATGACTTTTTTGGGATGATTTGACACCGTTGAAATAAATTAAGTTTAAAGTTATTCTTTAATAAACCAGAATGATGCACGCCATTTCATTTCCTTCTTGCATAATAATACTCCTCGGCTGTGTCATGACAATATTTGAATTGGGCATTGAATGATGATGTTAGGAAACCTTGTTCCTCAATCACCGTAAATTTTGCTCAAACTGTTTACAATTTCATGGTTCTTTAGCCGAGAAACATTCAACAAGTGGCAAGCACAAAGGTGGTGGGCCGAAAACTGTGAAAAAGTGATGGAACTTTACAACGTACAAAGATTAAACCGCCAAGCTTTTCCCCTTCCAACAACTCCGAGATCCGAAGATGGCAGCAGCAGTTCAAAGATAGAGTCTATTCAAAACAGCCCGGTTACGCCACCATTAGTTAGAGAACCCCTGCCTCGTACCTTCTTTCGGCAGGTGGGAAATGGGATATCATACTCATCATCGGATTCACTAGACCATCAATCGACACATTCTCGTTCTAACTACGATTCATGTGGCGTTTCCTCGACGCCAAAACTCTCAAGTATCAGTGGTACTAAAACAGAAACATCCTCCATGGATGCTTCAATTCGAACTAGCTCCTCGAGAGATGCTGATCGCTCTGGAGAGATATCTATAAGCAATGCCAGTGATCTGGAAAGTGAATGGGTCGAACAGGATGAGCCCGGTGTGTATATTACAATTCGAGCACTGCCTGATGGTAAAAAAGAACTGAGACGTGTGAGATTCAGGTAAGCACATATATTTCCTTAACTTGTCTTGATTGATAGCATTTTTTCATCTCTATCTGAATATCATTCCTGTACACCCCCAGTCCCATAACTTGAGTAGGAGTCTTGTTACTTAATATTTGTTCTAACTAGGCTTAAAATCAAAATAAATTTTAGCCGAGAGAAATTCGGGGAGGTGCATGCAAGGCTATGGTGGGAAGAGAATAGATCCAGGATACACAAACAATACTTGTGATTGATTCAATTCAACAAGACAAGGAGATCTGATACTTCAATATTTTGCTGATCGAGAGGTATGATATGGTGCCAAAAAAGAGTGTTCTTTTTTTACTGAAAGAAACTGGTTCAGTTTTGCAAGGGGAGAGCCATAGTTTATGACTTGAAAGAACCTTCATCTGGGCTTTTTCAATTTTTTGTCTTTGTATCTTATTTGCATGCAAAAATTGTGGGATATCTATATAATGGGCATGTTTTAGCTGTGTAATAGTCTTTGATGTACAAGTTAAACGTGCTTGAAGGAGCATATATGTTGATTATGAGATATTTCAATTTGCATCAAGAAATCATTTTTTCTTAGTATTTTATGATGTATTTTCAAATAAGCACAAGTATCCTGACTTGTAACGTACTCTATAATCATGGATGGATTTGGAATTATAATTGAGGTCACGTTTGGATAATTAAAATGATTTAATTTGGAGGGAAGTATTTGTTTTGGGTTGTGATTTGAATAGTGGATTTGAACATAATCACCGTTGTATTTACTTAAATTAAGGTTGAATAGCTGTGGAAATCCATTCAATATAAATCCGTTCAAACAATCAAATAAATTTGAAATCCATGATTTCAAATCTGATCATCTAAGCACAATATGAGAATGACAAATTTAATGTGTTTCGGAGATCTGTCTGTGCGGCCGTTCTAGTGCATTGCCCCAAGGGCAATTGGGCGGATTAGATCTCTTTGCAGATCAATTGATTTAATCTGTAAAATATAGGGTGTAAACAAGGCGAGCTACTCGTGAGCAACTCGTAAGTAGCTCGTTTAAAGCTCGACTCGAGCTCGATTTGACCGAGCTCGAGCTCGATTTGACCGAACTCGAGCTCGAACTCAAGTAGCTTGTGCATACAATCGAGATCGAGTCGAGCTTTGAAACTATGTGATCGAGTAGCTCGCGAGCTACTCGATAAGCCATATATATATATATAAATAATATAAATAAATTTATATAAATATAATATTATATTTTTTTTGAAAACATATATAATATTATATTTATATATTAATTTATTTTATAATATATATATATAATTTAAAAGCTCGAGCTCGAGCTCGAGTACTTGAACTACAAACGAGCTCGAGCACATATTTTACTATACGATCGAGCTCGAGCTCGAGTAGTAAAATATGAGTCGAGCTCGAGCTCGAGTAGTGTGCTATTCGAGCTCAGCTCGGCTCGATAACACCCCAATCTGCAAATATGATTTGGTGCATTGATCTTGACAGACAGCATAGACCGATCCGTGTTTTGGATGAAAACTTGTGTTTGTCGTGTTTACAATGATAGATTGACCCATAATCCTTAAAAACAATTTATTGACATGTGTAAAGGGAAAATTGTAATTTTGGACTGATAGTTTTGTCATTTTGTGATTTTGGTCCTTTGAGTTTTTAAATTTCAGTTTTCGTCATGTATATTTCGATTTTTGACATTTTAAATATTTTTTCTTCGAAAATACTGACATATCACTACACACACGTCAACTCCACGTCAAAAAAGACTAAAAAACTAAAAATAAAAAACAAAGATAGGGACTGAAATTGAGATTTAAAAAAATAAAAAATCAAAATCACAAAGCGATTAATATATGAGACTAGGAAATCAATTTTTCTTTAGAAATATGTGGTTTCTAGGCGGTCCATTCAGACAGGCCTTTGCTTGATTGGTTTCTTACAATTGATGTATTCGACATTAGTGAAAGTGTTCACTTAGCACAAGACATCATTTCATTAGTCTCACGATGCTCAACTTTGCTTTCCTACATTTAATTCGCTGTCTGACTACAATTCTCATCTTGATCCAACATTTTGTTCTTGCACAGGCAAACATTTCAATTAAATTCTCTGCCTCTATTTAAAATAGAATAATGCTTGGCTAATAGCTATCAAATCTAAGTGATCCACTTTGGATTGGAGGATATGGCTAAACAATACATGTATTTAATTCAACTCCGGTCCCCACTCCATTAGCATCTAGCAGATCAAGGTCCGCGGTTGAATTGAATATATGCTACTGGAGATTTGGATTACAAGTGACCGGACTCGTTTGGGTTAAATCTTAACCCATGTGCTAGCATCGAAATTTCTCAAAATCTAATAATGTGTACATATAAGCTATTAATCAAAGCTAAGGAATTGGTCCAAAAAATTTAATAGTGGGAGATAAATGTAGACGAGATGGAACGAGCAGCAACAACACTAGAATAGGTTGATTTTAAAGAATGGATTAACTTGAGGGGTAAAATTAAGATTTTATGTTTGAGATGGTTAAACTAAATGCAAGTCATAAATTTTTATGCGAAAATAATATATCATTCTCAAAAATAATGTATCAAAGTTTAAGTACGTAATGATTTGTACATATAATGACAGATTATATTTCATCCAAATATTGAAATGAATAAGACTTACGATGACACTTGTTTAATTTAACTCATCTATCGCATAGTGATTCCACATTTTTAGTTATTTATTTAGGATTGGAATATTTATGAAAATTTTATCTCTTTTGAAAAAGTTTTTCATAATCCCATAATGGATAAAATTATTGTCACAAATCGACACATTCACGCGTATTTCGAAAAAATCTAAAGTGTGGTGCATCATAGATGTTACATAAATTTTAGAACTCTCTAGATGATTCATGCTTTAGATTTGTGTAGTGCACTCTAGAATTCATTTGTATATATAAAATTGTATAGAATCATGTAGAAAGAAGCATCTAGAGTTGTGTAGATGCTAGAAGTTTCTGAAGAGTTAGTCTCCACCGTCGGATCAAAACGATCTTATCCATTCATTGTAGACAATCACTACTATAAAAGGTGAAGCCCTTTAACATGAAAATATTGGATCAACACGTGAGCCAAATATTATACATGAAAAACGATGTACTTCGGCGTAGACCTGACACAGGTAAACATTATGAATAAATTTTGTTAATATTTTTAAAGAAAAAATAAAAAACCAATCTCAAACAAGTAAACATATGTAAAAATAAATTTTGAAATTTGAAATTAAAATATATCCATCATGAAGCATGAAATGGTGGGTAAATTGTATGAAAATAAATTGAAATTGCTGAATAATATTTTATTTATTTATTGAATAGAGTTATTTTTGAAAGTTCAAGCAAAAAAATACTAAAAAATAGAATATGTGTGACTCTCTTACCTTATTAAATAGTAATAGATTTTAAGCATGGTTCAGCGCACGAAATTGGGTCTTCATTTTCGTGTGATGCCCCATATATATTGATGATATCCAAGAAAAATCTGGTAGTCGGGTGGGCGACTGCTTGGATAGATAACAATAAAATCCCGAGCGATGACAACCAAACGACCGGGCAATTGCTCGGATATATATCATATATGGATTCGACCGACGGAATAGATTATTATTATTTTTGATGCAATCTACAAAACCAAAAATAAAAAAATAAAAGAATGAATCGGGACTCGACTGAAATGGACTGGGGTAATTACTCACCCCAAAGAAATAATGCGAAAAATGTCAGAAAATGAAAAAAAGAGAGCTACGAAAGAGATAGCTACGACACACTGCCTTCACCTCACCCCTCCAAGAGCCGGTCCCCGTAATACGCCGACTCCCCTCTCTACGCATCAAAAGTCACAACAGTCGTTGGTGAAGATACATGAATAGTATGCCACAAATGTTCTAGTTACCATGTGTACATACAACAGAGTTGTTGATATATAGCCATCCGAAGGTGCTATATTTTTAATAGCACCTTCTAAATAGTTATTATTATTTTTTTTAGCAAAAGTTCATTTGTATAGATCTAAAGCTCCACGCATCAAGAGTCACAACAGCCGTTGGTGAAAATACATGAACAGTATGCCACAAATGTTCTAGTTACCATGTGTACATACAACAGAGTTGTTGATATATAGTCATCCGAAAGTGCTATATTTTCCATAGCACCTTCTAAATAGTTATTATTATTATTTTTTAGCAAAAGTTCATTTGTATAGATCTAAAGTTGATGCATTCAAATAACCTTTTCAGCATGATTTGAGATTAGGAAATTCATTGTGGTTTGAAGAATTCTGATCTCGTTATGTGCTTTATCTTCATTCACTTTTCATTATTTCTCATGTATATATTTGGATTATGTCAGAAATTTTAATCTCAATTTCCATATTTTGTTGATACCCGCAAGAGTGAACACTCTTTGGACTCGGGTAACTAATTTAACCGAAACATCCAAGGGGTAAAATAATTTTATTTTTTATCTTCTTTGATTTTAAACGATTTACAAATTCTATTCTCAATATGATTGAAAATGAATTATACGAAGAATTAAGAAAAGCATGGAGAAACAACAGCCACCATTTTGTGAGGGGTCAATTGATCTTTTTTCTTTAATCACAATCAAACAAATCAGTCGAAAAATTTCTTACTACAAGTCTGTTTGGAATTGTATTTTTTTAATTCCAATCTTTAAAAACATATTAGTTATTTTTAAGTGAAAAATACTTAATAAAATATGTGTTTGGAGGAGATTTTTATAAAATGATTTTGAAAAATATTTTTTGAATATTGTTTGTTTTCCAAGTATAATTTTTAAACAAAAATTAAGAGATGTTTTTAGATTAGAACGATGGAGGCAAGGATTGAAATATAAATTTATATTTGCATTGATATGTACATAAAGTTGGATATTTGAAATGTTAGTGAAACGAAAATGATTTCTAATTTATTTTTATTATAAGAGTATGAATGATGGAAAAATTTTTTGTACTGTGAAATTTTATTAATGCCTAAATTTTGTTCATTAGAGTGTAAAATGTGATAGGTATTTTGGGAAGTTAGATCCCCCGCCGATCCGCAACCTCCGCCAAATGAGTAAGTATAGAAGTAGACATTTTTTGTGGGGACCTCGAGTGCTAATCTCATCTTAAAGAGCAAATAACAATTAGAAATAAATAATTAAATAATCATCAACAATTATCAAGACAAGCCGATCTCAAAATTTTTTATTTTTTTTAATTCGAACCACCTGTGCGGGCGCGCGGGCGCTGCGCACCTTGCTCACCAAGGCGGCGCGACCGCGCTGGCCATTCGGCTTGCCTATTTTTTTTTTCAAAAAAATCTGCTCCGGTACTGATACATGCATTTCCTGCTGTGTAATTCAACATATATATATCTCAAATCAATTACATAATGATTTAAACACGTAAGTCAAGCTAGAACATGAATCGCAAAGTATAGAATCTCATACATGTATCTAAAAGTGTAATCTAACAAGTTCAAATCTGGTTTTCTAATTCTCAAACATTCTAATACTTTCTAAACATGCATTTGACAACAACCTTACCCTTCTTTAGCTCTTAACCCGAAACTCCACGTCTATGACTTCTTTTCGAGCTATCCAAGTTCTTCTTACTCGCTTCTATTTCACCTAATGCAATGCACACATACAAACAAAGCAACAACCAGATAACTCCGGTGAAAATAAATCTCAGTATAAAAGACATTTATATAAAATATGTAAACATATCAGTCAAGTCTCATGTTATAAAATCTTTAGATGGACACACATATTGCTTATTTTGAATCACAAATTATATACCTTTACCTGCTAGACTTCTTCCAAATATAATCAACATCATAGAGATACAAATGCAGTTTGAAAGGTAAGGGAGTTCAAATCTCGCAGAGTCAATTCTAAAAATCATTTCTTTGGGATCCCGAGAAAAAGAGCACAGCAAGTCTCCCACCTACACTCCCGATCGGGGTGGTGATGAGCTCTTATTCCCTGGATTTCGGACACTATACTGGGAACTCTGGCAATAGGAATCAATATGTTTCCTAGCCACTCATATATAAGTCCACACGTCCAATATCTTCTTTTCAAATCTGTTTTCAAGGTTTCGAAAGAATTATGGCTCAAGATGAATGCATTTCAACTCTATAAGTAATCTACCATATTTACATAACTCATAACAATCTATAAGCATCAATCTCAAACAAGAAAAGCATGTTTAATCAAACACACTCATTTATCAAGCAACTAGATCAACTAAGTCAAGTGTATCAAATAAATCATGTAGAATTAAACAAGAGCAAGTAATCATGCACATATGTGATTTAAGAAACTCGAAAACCATCACGTTTTCGAGTTATTCTACCTGTCGATGCTAATGTCAAATCATATCTTTGTCTTTAATTTAGAAATATTGAATCTTGCCAAGCTTGATCAAACAATAAGCTCTATTCCAATCTTGCTTATCAAAATTCTGCTCATACAATATTGATAGTCCAAGGTGCTAGTTGCTCCAAACTTGGATCCAACTTCAAGCCAATCGAACTCGTCGACTCGAACTCGATATCTGTTAATTCAAATCTGAAATGGAGTGTTATACAATTAATATCAGCTCTCAAACTCATTTCAACTCATCAAGATTTAAACAATTTCAAATCTTGATCAAGTGATCGAAATTCAAACCGGCGACGTAGTGATTCGAAACCGATAATTCCAACAACTTAAGTATCATCTAAACATTGATAGATAACTCATATCAATATCATTTCATCAATACAAATTCGAAATCAGTAGCATATATGTAGAGAAAGTCATCAAATGAAAATCAACGATGTAACGGACCGAATTCGGTATTTCCAAATTCATAAACACCATCATTTCTATCATCTAAAACCACTGTCATACTCAATCTCAACTTCTAATTAATATACAAATTTCAAAATCCAAAAGCCCCTATTTCCATAAATTCGGAAATTTTTTTTTAAAATCAAAAACATGTTCAAACGACGATCTTTTCTCGATCCGAATTAGATATACTATCGTCGTATATACTAGAACACGTTTATACAATCAAATCTTAATTCTAACAACATCTTAAAAATTAAACATGATAGAACTTAATCAAACTTACGTCAAAACGTTGCACTCAAAGCCGTGATTGCAAATATACAATCAATTTAATTTAAATTTTATCGGGCGGATTGATTTCTATCAATTTAGAAAGTGAAGGAATTTGCTTGAAATGATTTCTCTCGATCCTTGCTGCTGAAGTTCTGATGGATTCATGGAGTATACACGTATAAATATATATGCTTGCCATGTGTTTCCCACTTGCCTTGGCTAATTGCACTTTAGCCCCTAAACTTTCCCATAATTACAAATCGGTCCCTGCTCAACTTAATCCCATAAATATTCAATTAAATCCTTTTAATTTCTGAAACTTGGAATTTAAATCTTAAATCCCATGGATAGTCAATTCAAATATTTTCTTCTTTTAACTTTAAGAATTCCGGAATTTAAATCTTAATATCCATAATTTTTTAAATTAAATATTGTTCACTCGAAAATTACATCTATACTTCAATAAATTCTCCAATTAATATTTTTTCAAATTCAAAATTTAAATCTCAAATTCCGTAATTAATAACTTAATATTTTTTAGCCTTACAATTTCTTCCCTCTAAGGAATGATTTCGTCCTCGAAATCGCATTCATTCTTACTACTAAATCTTGTAATCTGTATAGCTGATTGAAGTAATACTTACTTCAATTCTGTAAGCACTCGATATCTTTTCTTATATCTTATCTTATTATTTTTTCTAGTCGTTTCTTCAACCATATCTATTCCGTTGTTCTGTAGTAACTGAGTTTACTTACATTTGAGCTGCTCTTTCTCTTGATCAAAATCTGTATCGATTATTCTGATTAGCTTAAGTCTTATCGATTTCTGTTTCACCTGATTAAAGTTCACAGGAAAGAATCTAGCTGATGTTCTTCAGCTTATACACAAGGATCACGTCTCATCCATCTGATAAATCGAGATTGAGTATTACTCGATAAGCTAGATTGCTAACTCCATTTAAAATACTCACGAGGATCAATTATCGGTTCACTTCTGGAATCTCTTTCTGAATCGGATGATGCTCCGAAAAGAACTTCTTGTTGATCACTCTGTTCAAGCTTCAAAATCTGTATTTATCATTCATTTGCTAACTTTGTCTGTTCTTATTCTGTACGGATCAATCTTCACATTCTTTATTTTTTTCTCGAATCACAACTGGTTTGATCGCTAATACTTCTGAAATACTGCCTCCACACCAGGAAATTCTGATTTTCTTATCATCTCATACTCAAACACATTATCTCTATATATATCAGATAGCTGTCATAGGAATCACAATAATCAAGTGGCAAAAGTCGGTCAGCTAGTACCAAATCTAGTACTATAATTCTGAGCATATCCTCGGAAATCTGGATAGTCACCTCAGACAGTCCATCAATCGGAGAATGGTATAATGAGATCACATACAACCAAACACTCAGAACATCTGACAATCGGTGCTACAATCTAACAAATAAATTTAAAGTCTCTATCTCGACAATAGATTTCAATAATTCATGTATTCTCATTACATCACTAACTTCTTAACAGCTACCTACTCATATCTGCATCACATCTAATACAGCGTATTCTTAAATCTGTCGAAACCTACCCCAATTCAAATCGCAAACTCATGACGATTTGAGTAAATTTTGAACTAAAAATCTTTCGAAAAGTTAATCTTATTTCGACTCTAGAGTCGCTAAACTATTACATAGACCACTTGGTCTCTTCATTTCTGCTTCTTTTACTGGAAATTTTGGTATCAAAAATTCAATTATGTTGTATCTGCTTTCATTTTCTTTCACCAATACTGATTTCCAAGTAATTCATACATTTTTCAAACAACGTGATGGATATTAAATCTGTTGTAGTGCGCCTCTTACAGAATCTGATATCCCATGTCTAGAACATCTGGCATAAACAAACGATCATTCACCTCAAAATCCATGAACTCTGATCTGCTGTATTGTCTCATATCTTGATTTAGCGTTCTCAATCAAATTTTAGTTGTTTGATATCATATCGATGTTGCTTTAATCTCTCCAAACCAATCTAGCTTAGCTCAGATTGCAACAATTCCGATTGTTTAAGTATCTGTCTAGAAACTCAAGCACAAAAAAAAAGATCTGCAATCAATCGGTCAAGCATTCTTCTAGTTTTTTCTTTCTATTTTCCAATTACTGTCAAATCATGCAATCAACTCATAAATCTTGTTGGTACTTTGAATCGAAATTTCTATCAGATACGAGCTAAAGGCATCAAGATATACTGAATGTACACATCAAATGATCAACGACTCTCAAACTTTGAAATCAAAGGAACTCGCTCAAGTTAATGTCATCCAAAATCAAATAGTCTGAAGGACAAAATCTGCTAAGTGAAAACAACTAACTTGCATCTCAAAACTCAAGGCGGGTGAATCAAATCAGATTATAACAAATAAATAAGAGCCAATCAGGATCGATCGAGGTCAAATAACAAAACCTTATAATCAATATCAATAGATTCAAGAATCGTGATTCTATGATGTAATAACTTCAGCAAAATCGAATAAAAGACTCGACTGTAACTGATTTTCTAATCTTTATCGGATTTCTAAACTCTTCCCAATGAATAACGATTAAGTCATAATCTTATTTTAATACTAAAATAAAACGGAATCTTAGTTTTCGCACCCATACTATAAATCAAATTCAATCTTATTTCCTCAAAACTGTAATTCAATTCGTCCGATTCAATTGACCCATACTTTCCTTTCATAATCATTGAATAAAAGAAATAACATGTACAGATAATAAAGGCTCAATGAATATAGGATGTAGCATACTCAATTACTCAGCTATCTCGGTATGCAATGCACCAATATTAATCAATATGCAGGCAAATTAGTCAAAACATTATAAATATCTGCAGTCTTGTCATCTGGTGCAGCTTGAGCTCAACTATCTGTAGATGCTTGTTGCCTATAAGATTGATCTACATTCTGATTTCCTCTTGGTCTACGTACCTTGGTTAGGACACACTCTAGCGAAATGTCCCACTTGCTTGCACCGATTACACTTTCCTGTCGCTAGGATGTCCTCCTCCACAGTGAGTGCAGTATCCACTGGCATACTCTGCATTCTGACCCAAACCAAACTGTCCAGGTCCACTAGAGCTAGAGAAGCTACTCCCATACATCTTTAATTGTTGTCCCTTAGGCTTAAATCGATCTTTACTGACACTGCCACTACCTCTTGTCTCATAACTATTCTGATATGGAAATTGTTGTTGGAATTGCTGAGGCATAGATGAACTTTCCTTCGGTCTCGTAAACTCGGCTTCAACTATTTTAGCCCTGTCAATAGCTTCTGCAAGGTTATTCGGTCGCCCGCATTTATCCAAGCATAGATTTTTCGGATTAAGTTCATTGATAAACAAATTAGTTTGTATTTCCTCATCATCAACCACGTGAGGAACAAATCGGAGCAAGTTTGATAATTTAGCAACATAGTCCTCAATATTCGAATTTCCTTGCTGCAAATTAAAAAATTCTGATGCTCTATCTTCTCTATAGAATATCGAAAGAAATCGTTGACAGAATTCCGTTTTAAATACCTGCCAAGTAATTACTGTACCTCGGTTCTCCATAAATTGTTTCGTCACAACCCACCAACTTCGTGCTACGTCTTGAAGTTGGTAACGATCAACCTGATTCTACGTTCATCAAAGTATTCCAAGGACTCGAACAATTGATCAAGCTCTTCTAACCAATTTGCAGTGTGCGGCATCAAGAAGACCTCTAATAATGATCTCAAGACAAAGAGGCTGCTCTAATAAGAGCATTGAACGATACTCATTCGTTTTCAACTCAATATATCAAAATAATGAGATTTGTGATTTCCAAGGGCTCACTTATATCACCCGGAATGATCCTACTAAGTTGTATTTTAATTAAGATTATTATTAATGACACTTTTCAAGGGACAATTGATGATTTTGATTACATCAAAGCGCATGCAGTGCAGACTGTGCCATTCGCACTAAGCCTAAAACCACCGAAGACTCCATTTCCAAAGAGAAAAAAATTGAACTGACATGCAACATTATTGGAGCAATAACAGCTGCAATTATAGTAGTCGGAGCATGTGCAACCTACCATTTCTGTTTTCAAAAAAAATGAAAAAAGAAGAAAACACTGCTACAGTGGTTAACCAAGGCGAAGAGGTGGCACATCAACAGATGGTGGAAGAACAGATCTTTGACTTGATGAAGACGGTGGGGTTTCCAAATGCAAGTAAAAAAATTCTGACTGAAAGAAATTTTCTGTTGGGAGTATGGAGAACCACTCGTATTTCTTCATATGAAAACACATTTCTGCCCCTAAGGGGGTGTCCAAGTTGGTGGAATATGTGAACTATTGGTCATATGTCAGGAGTTCGAATCCTCCTACAAACACCTTCTTGGACTAGTCTGTCATACAGTGCTTGTCTAGTGTGGTTTACCTGGCTAACGTAGTTTACCGGCTATTGTGTTAATACTTAATAGTGTATGAAAAGTTTTAATTAAAACTTTAGGACGAGAATTAAATTATTAATTAATATGAAATAATACTTAGTGAAATTATCTTTTTATATATAACAATATTTAAGAAAATTTTTATTTAAGATGATTAGATTATGATATAAAATATAAAAGACTAATTTAAATTAATAAATAATAAATAATAATAATAATAAAAGTGAGTGAATTTAGTCTTTTTAATAATAATAATAAAAATAATAATAAAATGAGTGAATTTAGTCTTTTTTTTATTAATTCAATACTTTATCATAAAAATCATTTATGTATTATACAAATAAATAAATAATAATAATAATAATAATAATAATAATAATAATAATAATAATAATAATAATAATAAATAATAATAATAATAATAATAATAATAATAATAATAATAATAATAATGTTCTTAATATTTGTTAATATATCATTAATTTGTCATAAAAGCTTTTGTAGTAGAATATTTTTTTATTATAATAGATATCATATTATTAATATAGTGGATTAATTGATAATGATTTTTAAAATTATTGTTTAAGTAATACAAAAATATAACACTTATATGAAAATTTAATTTGATATAATTTTGAAGGTTTTAGTGCAAATAAATGCAATGATAAATTAATAGTCATCATATTAAATATTATTTAATTGTTTTAAAACTTAGACTAATTTTTATAAAAAAATCGATGAGGTGATAATCATATTATTTAATTTTTTAAAAAACTTTTTATGATGTTTTATTTTAATTATTATATTTTTATGTTAAATGGATCATAGTATAATTAATAAATTATTACAAAAGGATTATATATGTTAATTTTTTTTTTGAAAATTTCAAATAAAAAATCATGGTTTATCAAAGGTGATTTATGATAATCCAACGGACACGTACCGGGGAAAAACAACAAAACTGAAGCATCTCAAGAAATCAGAAAATTCAAACAAGAATAAGGGAAGATCAAACTAAAGAAAGAAGCCTGAGAATGTGGATAAACCAAAAAAGCGAAACAAAAGCCAAAAGCAGAGAAAAAAACTAGCGAAGCTTTCCATCCAAGAAGATGGAACAACAAGCGAAGAAATCAAAGCCGAAGGAATCACAATCAAGCCAAGAAAGCCGAAGAGAAGAGAACAATGGAACGACCGATGATGAGAAGTATTATCTTCAGCAGCCCAAATTGTTATATTATCCAACATCGTTACCGTCCGTTGAAATTATTATTTTTATTGTTTTAGCATGTGATCTCATGTATATTTTTCGAAGAGTTTTAAACAAATCTTTAATGCAATTAAAAAAAAATATTCATAATAATAAATTCACGAAATTATAATTTTTGTATTTATATATTTTCGATATTATTTTCTATTTGGACTATATATTTTTTTACAATTAGTTTAATATGTTTCGATTATATCTGCATATTTGAAAATGACAAAAAGTGAAAAACGGCATGTGGTTCCAGGTAAGAAAAAGCATGCGTGCCATGGGCATGGGCTTGTTGTTCTTTCGAATAGAAAGTGGGCCATTTTACGGTCAGAGAAATCACACATGTTATGGGCTTGTTGTTCCAACGCTTAGAGAATGGCTTCAATTGGACTGCTGAAGATAATCACTTCTCATCATCGGCCGTTCCATTGTTCTCTTCTCTTCGGCTTTCTTGGCTTCAATTAAAAATCATTATCAATTAATCCAATATATTAATAATATGATATCTATGATAATAAAAAAAAATCTTTTACTACAAAAGCTTTTGATGACAAATTAATGATATATTAACAAATATTAATAAAATTATTATTTTTATGATCGGTAAAAAATTATTATTAATATATTTGTATAATACAAAATGATTTTCATGATAAAATATTGAATTAATAAAAAAAAGACTAAATTCACTCACTTTTTATTATTATTAAAAAGACTAAAATCACTCACTTTTATTATTATTTATTACTTTAAATTAGTCTTTTAAATTAAATAATATTTTATATATCATCTAATCATCTTAAATATGATTATATATAAAAAGATAGTTTTACTAAGTATTATTTCATATTAATTAATAATTTAATTCTCGTCCTAAATTTATCATATTTAATTAGCGTTTTATTTTCTTCTTTTTCACCAATTAAAAACTAAACATATCTAAGTATAATGAATAATAATTTATAATACTTTTCAATTAAAACTTTTCATTCATCAATAGCTTGCAAACTACGTTAGCCAGGTAAACCACACTAGACAAGCTCTGTGTGACAAGCTAGTCCAAGAAGATGTTTGTAGGGGGAATGGAACTCCTGACCTCTGGCCAAGAGTTCACCTACTTGAACACCCCTTTAGGGGCAGAAATGTGTTTTCATATGAAGAAATACGAGTGGTTATTCGTACTCCCAACAGAAAATTTCTCAGTCAGAAATTTTTTTACTTAAATTTGGAAAACCCACAGTCTTCATCAAGTCAAGATTTGTTCATCCACCATATGTTGTTGTGCCACCTCTTCGTCTTGGTTAACCACAGTAGCAGTGTTTTCTTATTTTTTTTCGACAACAGAAATGGTAGGTTGCACAGACTCCGACTACTGTAATTACAACTGTTATTGCTCCAATAATGGAGCATACCAGTTTGATTTTTTTCTCTTTGGAAATGGAGTCTTCCGTAGTTTTAGGCTTAGCGTGAATGCCACAGTCTGCGCTTTGAAGTAATCAAAATCATAGTGGAGTGAAAGTGTTTGGGGACCCGACCTCTTGGGGACCCATGCGATCGACCATGCTGCTGGGTCGACCGCTTGGGTTGGCCTGGTCGACCGCTTGGTCAATTCAACAAAAATTCGAAAATCAATCTATGAAAATCAATGATGATAAAAAAATGCATAAATATTAATATAAGAAGAAGAAGACAGAGACGCAGAGATGTGAAAGAAGAAGAGGATGGAGAGAGAAAAAAGAAGATAGAAAAGAAAAAAACGACCCAGAGATGTGAAAGAAGAAGATGAAGGAGAGAGAGAAAAACACATAGAACATGGATAATATAGTCTTTTTACTCAGAGATCTATCTATTAAATTAAAAACAAAACCAGGTCTATATCCCTCATTTTTTTTAAATTGAATCACTCCCTTTTTACGCGGTGGGTAGAGAATTATTAAATTTCTGGTAGAGAAACTAACAACTAACTCTAGGAAGAGAAAAAGGAAAACATTGAATATGAGAACGACAGGCGATAAGTGGGCCAAGAGTACTGGGCTGATGAGCTATTGGACTTGTAAAGGCTCATTACAAAAACTCGATCGGGATCCAACAATTATTATTAATTGTTCGTCCCTTTGTTTCCATATTTGTTTCCATGTTATTTTATAATTTCAGGGATATATAATTTGACAAGATCAGTGCAAGTGTTCACTCACCACAAGACCATGACTGATCTCATTTAGTCTCACCCATGCAACATTAATTAATTAATTCTATATAATTCACATATTGTTCTTGCACAGGCAAACATTAATTTCAATTAAATTCTCTGAATGCCTCCTCTATTTGAAATACAATATTAATGCCTAGCTAAGCTAACTTATGGCTATCAAATCTAATTGATCCGCTTTGGTTTGGAGGATATGGCTAAACAATATATATACATGTATTTAATTTAATTAAACTCTGGTACCGCCTCCAGTAGTATTTAGCTAGCAGATTAAGGTCCGCAGTTGAATTGAATATATGCTAGTTAGCGGAGATTTAATTGGATTACAAGTGACTCATTTGGGTTGGGTTCGATCGTCCTAATCCATCTGCTAGAATCGAAATTTTTCAATGTCTAAAATAACACTCACCCATTAATCAAAGGTAAAGAATTGACCCAAAAATTTTAATATTGGAAGAACTTGAATTAAGATTTTATGTTTGATCTGTTAAGCTAAATGCAAGTCATTGATTTTTATGTGAAAATATATCATTCTTAAAAGTAATGTATCAAAATACATAATGATTTGTACATATATAATTATAGATAATATTTTAACAAAATATAGAAATCAATATGACTCACGAAGATTCTCGTTTAACTAATCTATTACATAATTGAGTCCACACTTTTAGTTATTTATTTACATTTATTTAGGATTAGGATTAGGATTAGAAAAATTAATGAAATTTTTATCTGTTTTGACAAAGTTTTTCATAATCCCAAACTATAATTGGTTTAACATGAGAATATTGGATCAACATGTGAGCCAATGTTATTCGTGAAAAACGATTTACGGCATGTGACCCAATACTATCAAGCTCACACCAACTACTCAACTTGGTGATTGTGAAAAACGATTTACGGCGTGTGACCCAATACTATCAAGCTCACACCAACTACTCAACTTGGTGATTGCAACAACGAGAATGCAACATTTCTACGTATAACTGTACTATATATATATATATATATAAATTTTTAATTGCCCAATCAATGATGCCCAATTCGTCTCCGATAACTAAAACCCGATATCGTGTTTTAGTTATGCAAAAAATAAAAAAAAAGAACGAGTTAAAAAAATATTGTTAGACAGCTGATAAATACTATATATATATATTGAGATAAACTTTACGCGGAACTCATTAACTCGTAACATGGTAACATATGAGAAAATTTCAAAAATTTTGGTTCAAATTAAAATCCGTTGTTCTTAAAAGGACTAAGATCATTATTATATTTAAAAATTTTCGCCCAATCGTGGTTTGATATTCAAATAAATAGTTTGACTAAAATTAATAGTTTTGTACAGAGTGTTTTGAAATTGATAAAATGGATTAGATTTGATAATCTTGATATTTTTTTAAAATAAAAATCACATACATACCATTCCAACTTGCACCAACTC
Source organism: Henckelia pumila (assembly GCF_033568475.1). Lineage (NCBI taxonomy): Eukaryota > Viridiplantae > Streptophyta > Magnoliopsida > Lamiales > Gesneriaceae > Henckelia > Henckelia pumila. Next base: position 2,612,453 of record NW_027331857.1, on the reverse strand, counting down.
CCTCCCCTCCCAAAAAAGGGCGGAGATAGAAAATTGACAATGGGGAGGCGGCTACCAATATTTTTCTCGTAATAAAAAAAATAATAATAAGTGGACTTTTCCAATTCTCTATCATTTTCGCGATCAATAACCCATGTGAACAATTATGCTCAACGAGTCATTTGTCTGCACGCACCCAACAAAACTGAACGGGAAAAAACGACTGGTTTTCTTCACCAGACGAGACTGGGCTTACTGTAGCGTGGATTAATTTGACGGAGACGTCAATTTTGATATTTTCTTTGCATATTCTTTGACAACCTTTCAGTTCTTATCTCCTAATCCTTTGCGTCGGCATAGTTCCGATTTTAGTGATGTTGTGCTGTGGTCCTGTCTGGGATTGCTTTGGCGGTTGCAAGATTTTCAAATGGAGCGTTAATAGAACAGGGACCGATAAATTTCGATTCTTGAGTCTTGGCCATCCATTTTCATGATCAAGATTTTCACTTTTCTTACTGTGGCAGCAGCTTTCGATGGATATGGAAAGCGACATATCAGTGGCGGAGAAAGGAGGAAACTATGCTGTTGTGGTGGAGGTTCAGGTTCCGGGCGCCCAAGGAAATGGTGCTTCTGGAACTTCGGCGATGGAGGAATTGTCTAGAGTGCAGATGCCCTTACTCTCAACTGCTGCGGCTGCTCCATCACTGCCGGCAGTCTCGGGCCCTTCTCAAGATTCATCGGGACCTTCTCAAGATTTCTCTGCAAGACCACCAATTGGGTCGCCTGCTAGGCAAAAACCACTGACGATATCCTCTTATTCGAAGCCTAAATCAAGAATTGTGGAGCCTCTACATTCGAGCAACTTGATGCCTGGTGAGGAAATTGCTCAAACTACCCCTGTAGGATCACCTTATATGATGTCACCGAGTGCAGCTTCGCAGCCTGTAAGAGTTAAGCCGAGCACTCCTAAATCGTCAACTCCGATCACGCCGAAGACGCCTTTGATGGCTTCCACTGGAGATGAGGATGATGAGGATGATGATGATAAGGTTTACGAGACAGAAAATCTTAAGAATTTTTTTAAATCTAAGCGCGGTAAGAAAGTGAAATTGATGATTCTGGTCGAATGGGTTGCTTTTGTAGGCATAATGTGTGTCTTAATTTCAAGCTTAACTGTTAATAAGTTAAAGGGTCATCGTATTTGGGGTCTGGAACTGTGGAAATGGTGTGTGCTGGTACTGGTAATCTTTTGTGGTCGTTTACTCACCGGATGGGTGACTAATTCTCTTGTTTATTTGATTGGAAAGAACTTCTTCCTCAAGAAGAAGGTTCTGTATTTTTTGTTTGGCTTGAAAAAGAGTTTTCGCGTGGTTATATGGTTGGCTTTAATTCTTCTGACTTGGGCTTTGTTAATTAATCGAGGGGTTAAAAGATCGGAAGAAACTACTAAGATTCTTAATCTTATAACTAGAGGTATCGTGTCCACTCTTGTTGGGGCCGTTATGTGGATGGTGAAGACTTTAGTTATCAAATTGATAGCTTCAGCTTTCCATGTTAGAACTTATTTCGATAGGATTCAAGAATCCATTTTTCATCAGTATATTCTTCAAGCCCTCTCGGGTAATCCAAGGGAGCAAAACAATGTTTCTGATAATAGAAGACGATTGAGTTTCAGTAGATTAAAAACCAGAAAACAAGAGAAACAGGGGGAGGTGATTAATGTTGATAAACTCTACAAGATGAGGCGAGAAAAAGTATCGGCTTGGACAATGGACGGGTTGGTCAATGTTGTTAGAAACTCAGGGGCGCCTAACATCTCTGTGGTCAGTGTTGAAGAAGAAGGGGAAGGGCCAAAAGAAATTACAAGTGAGGTTGAGGCCAAGGTCGCGGCAAATAGAATATTTAGAAACGTTGCAAGGCATGGTCATAAGTAAGGATGCTAGTTTCATGAATAACTTCTTTATAGCTAGCTGTTTTAGTTTTTCTTTGATAGTCTGAGGTTAAATTGTTTCTGTGGTAGGTATATCAACGAAAACGACCTTTTGCGTTTCATAGAGAAAGAAGAAGTTGATTATGCATTTTCACTCTTTGAAGGAGCTGCAGAATCTAGAAGAATCACAAAAACATCCTTCAGAAGTTGGGTGGTAAGATCTTCTACATTTGATGTGTTGGATAGTAATAGTTCCTGCTATTTGTTTCTACATTTTCACTCTGCGGTCGCCTGTGCAATACAACTATTGAAATGTTACTCTTGTGCTACTGTATGACTTTGAGAATTAGAGTGCACTGTTCCCAACATTTATAGCTTCAAGTACATTGAAAAAAATGTGGTCTTAAAATTAATATCGATTTTATGTATTATCACGAGTAGCAAGTCAAAGCGGGACGGGGATTTTTGAATAGATAGTCCCTGCTGTATCCGTTACTGATGTATGCAATAAGAATTTAAGCTACAATGCGGCTAATGTTAACAATATTTTGTACATAATGTTCTCTCGGCAAGAAAACATTGGTTTGCAGTAGATTACCTCTTACAGTAACCTCCATTCCATCATTTTACCATAAAACAAATGTTGTGACTAAATTTAGAATTCCATAGCTCTTATATTCTCGAAGTGTTTCGTGTGAAGCTAATTTCTTTATTTTTTGTTTTTGTGAAGGTAGGGGTATATAACGAGCGAAAAAGCCTGATACTGTCTCTCAACGATGCCAAAACAGCAATAAAGGAGCTAAACAAGATTGCTTCGGGACTTATACTGATAGTGATAGCTATAGTTTGGTTACTTTTGATGGAAATCACCACCACCAAGGTTTTGGTGTTCATTTCATCTCAGGTTTTACTGGTAGTGTTCATGTTTGGTAACACAGTTAAATCAGTGTTCGAAGCCATCATATTCGTCTTTGTGGTCCACCCTTTTGATGTCGGTGATCGCTGTGTTGTTGATGGAGTACAGGTAAATGTATTTGGCCCCTTATACTAAATTCGGCTCGCTCAACATTGATGCTTACTTCTAATTCTTGAAATATCTGCAGATGCAAGTGGAAGAGATGGACATTTTGACCACAGTTTTTCTGAAGCCGGACAATGAAAAAATATACTATCCCAATGCAGTCTTGGCCACCAAACCGATCAGTAATTTCAATCGAAGCCCGGAAATGGGTGATTCAGTGGATTTTGCTCTGGATTTTTCGACATCTATGGAGAAAATAGCAGAATTGAAGGCCAAAATAAAAGCGTATGTTAACTCAATCCTTTCCATTTTGGTTAAGTCGATGCCACCAGCCGTAGTGTCCTGTGGGTGACGTGGTAGATTTTGATTGGTTAAAATCAGTGGGCCCCACTTGGGACCCATTGATTTTAACCAATCATGGGATTACACGTCGCCGCCAGCAGGGTAGTACCTGCCGGCGGCATGAACAAAACCCCTTTCCATATGTTTGTTTATTCTCTGAAATTGCCCACCGTCCACTGCTGAAACTCCAAAATTTATAAGAATCGTGCATTTGGGTCAGTAAAAGTGTGAAAAAATTGTTTCTTGATTGAAAAAAATGGCAAAATCAACTCATAGAACTTGGCATGAAGCTTGATTTAACTAATAGATTGAATTATCCTCCTGAGATCTGTCATGTGAAAAAAATCATCATAATGAATTGCTTGTTTTTATGTCGTGAAATAACTCCTCTATTTCATCCATTCTGAACCCATAGTGTGCCTTCTTTCGAAATGGGGTGCACTTGTTTTTTTTCTTTAGTACTTCAGTTCTCAAAGAAACATAAACTCAGGAACCATCAATCCAATATTTGACATGTTGGAACGATTTTAGCTCATGTAGATTTGGGCAAGTCGCTAACTTTTCCTTTTGTTTTATATCAGGTACTTGGAAAGTAAACCTCAAGAATGGCGTCCCGGTCACAGCGTGATATTAAAGGAAATCGTCGATGTTAACAAGATGACGATGGCACTTTATGTGAGTCACACAATAAACTTTCAGAATACTGAAAGGGGCACTCGAAGATCCGATCTAGTCTTTGAACTCAAGAAAATATTCGAGGAAATCGGTATAAAGTACCATCTACCACCTCAAGAAGTGCAGATCCTTAATTTATGAGTAGCAAATTGGAGCACTGATGACTGTTGTAAAGTGATGAGTTTTGATAATTGGAGCATATCATGTTTTGTATCTTTTCAATGTGGTCTGACGAATTCTGACCTTTTGTACTGTACTTCTTTCGGTTTTCATTGTTTCTCATGTAAATGTTTGGATCATGTCAGCAATTTTAATCTCAATTGCCACATTCTCTTAATACCCGCAAGAGTACTGAACACACTGTGGAGTCGGGTAACTAATTTAACTGAAACATCGAGGGGGGAAAATAATTCTATTTTTTGGTTTCTTTTATATAAACGAGTTACAAATTCTATTCTCAAGCGATTGAAGATTGAAAATGTATTCTACGAAGAAGAATCAGAAGCCAACGTTTTGTGAGACGCGAAAATGACTTCTAATATTTACGAAAGTAGAAACGCAACTCTTAACAAGAGTCGAAACAAACAATAGCAAGCAATCCTCATATATGTATGTTAGTGAACATTTTAAGACAGGTTCCTATGCCATGACATCAACTCTAAAGCAGATAATAGCATTACAAGTCGCACAAGTCTCCATAGCATACTCCTCACCAATCACCAATCACCAATCGGATACTTATCGAGTAAGATAGTAGATGACAAGGAAAATAACCACAAAAGATACCACGAGCGTAAACATACTCCGGCTCGATTTGGTCTCGAAAACCTGAAGTTTGGTAAGAATTTCAAAGGCGGTGCATCAAACTCGAATCAGAAGGGGAAAAATTATATTAAAAAATTTGTTGAGGTAAATACCATCTTAAACTTATCCATGGTTCCCGACAGAACTCCTCTTGATGAGTCCATGTCATTTCCCTGAAGCTCAAAAGTTAGAATCAAGAACCAAAAAATTATGTTATACTATCAATTGGAATTCACGACATGCGATCTGTTTAAGGTAGAGATTATTACATACCATCATGTCTAGCATACGGTTATGAGTGTCGACTTCCTCATGTATGTCACCTGACAACTGTTTGTGTAACATTTCATTGATATTTCAAAAATAAGCTAGAGTTGAAAATTCTATTCTCAACCAAACAATGCAACTAGTGAGTATAAAAATATTATACTCAACATCATGTGTAACTCACTCTTTTCAGAATAGCAACTCGATCTTGCAGTCCATCAATTGATCTATCATTCTCTTGCTCATCAATTTCATGAGAGGAGTAAGCTGATGACGCCCTTATACCTCCCTCCTCAATCCCATCAAAAAGAGCAGCTCTAGTGTCACGATTCCTGCCCAAGATTGTTTTCGTTACAGATTTAGGAAAATTAATATAAGCAAGCAGTAATATTATAAAAACTTCCAAAAGAAAAGGGGTCGCTTCTAATAGCAAAAAATTTTAAAAAAAAATTGTCATGGATAAACAGTATATTTAGAAACCAAAGATTGCTAATTGAATAGGTTAACCATGAACGATTATCAACTGATGGAGGATCAGGCAGAGTTGACTAAACAGCACACACTGTTATCAAGTAATTGAGGATCAGCAGAGTTAACTGAACCGCACGCACTATCCTAATCCCAACCTCATTTAGCAAACAAAGAAAGAAAAATAATTCAATTAAATAGCAAAATTGAAATGGCATCGAGAACATATACCCCCAGAGTGTCCACAATCAATATTAAATTCCAAGTTAACGACATGATCAAAAGCACATGCAAAATTGTTTTCTTCTTCATAGATATATTATTATTAACCGTTGACGCTCAAACTTTTGGGGAAGAAACTGAATCAGTAGCCAGTGCGGCATCCAAAAGTAAACGAGTAAATACCTCATAGAATTCATTGTTTAGGAGATACGAAATCACACTGTAGCTCAGAACCGTATCCTGCGAATCAAAATTCTACAAAATTGAAAGAAGAAACAAACAAAATTCACATCAATATCATGCGTAATTGAATAGATTACGTGATGAGACTGAAATTTAAGTAATTTGCAGTGAAAAAACTGAATTGAAATGCGCACTCAACTACCAGAAAATCTTACAGATCTGAAGAAAGTGAGCGAAGAGCGTATGTTAGGCGTACCTCCAACAGAAAAATGGAAGAACATACCTGATTGCTGAATGTCGATCGATTGATTGAAAATCTTAAGAAATAAGAAAGCGTGGAAATTTGGCAATTTCTTATAGTGCGGGGCCCAATATGCAAATACATAATTTTTTTTGTTTTGTTAAATTTTTACAGGAAAATAGTAACTTAGCAAAGTAATATGAATGAACTCCATGAATTGAATTTAAATCTCCTCTAACGTGATTTTACGTTTATATATATATATATGAGATGAGTTAAGTTGATTCAACTCATATTTAATTTAAAAATAATATTTTTGAAATAAAAAATAAAATTTTTCATGGATTGGAACAAATAAAAAATATATTTCGCAAAATTGATTCTATCTTGAGTTGTTGTGCTAACAAAAATACATCATCTTTATTACGAAATATAGGTTCATAAAATAGTATGTTATTTTATTTTCTTAGAGAATATATCAATCCCACAAGTCTTGGAACAAATGGGATCGTACATTTAAATTTTAATAAATATCGAATTCATTCTATTTTATGCAACTCAAAATCTTGTATCAATTATATATTTTTTTTTAAAAAAAATCAATATATATTTTAGAGAATACATATACCACGACTGGTTATTATCAAATGAAAGGAGAAGTAGCTTGTTGCCTGTCACATTAAGATCATCAAGGAGGGTTAATATTCATTTTAGATAGTGTTTGTGAATTCTCAAATTTTTTTCTTACGGAGAAGTGAAATTATCCAAACACTAAGAAGAAAAAATTCATAATAATATATTCTTAGAAGTTCGACTGCCTTAGTCTATGTAGTTTATATGTTTTCCCGGTTTTGTTTTTTAATTAATCTCAAATCAAAATGACAAAATGTCCCTTCATGTCTTTACTTTGTTTTTTTTACTTGATTTAGTGTATATCGTTATTAGTTTGTTTGTAACTCAAGATTTTGGTCACATGAGAAGCATATGTTAGATATTTATCTTTAATTTATTTAGTATACATTATACATACATATATAGATATATATATATATATATATATATATATATATTTGTAACATAATTTCACTTCTCTGTGTAGATTGAAAATGAAACATGTGAAAGAGATAAAGAAACATGAAATTAGGCTAAGACAATGACAAAATATCAAGGGAAGAGTGAAATGAAGTAAAACTGATAACAATACGGGGATAAATATCCAATGTGTTGTCTCTAACACGCAAGATAGTGTTTGGGAGTAAGAAGTATTTTTCAGCTTTTTTTAACAAAATTTCAAAAAATTTTGAAATTTTGTTAAGGAAAAGCTAATAAGTGTTTTCTAAAAGTTCTCTCAAACACTACCTAAAACAATAAGTATTGACGAGTTAACAACGGTATGAACCAAATCGAGTAAAAAAAATATCATAATATGATGATATTTTGGTACGAGACAAATAAAAAAGATTGAGGTAAACCTAAACCATGGTGTTAGTGTAGAAGCACAGAGTATATTTTGCCTTATTGTGAAATCCATTCCGTGTACACCGTCCTCAGCTAAAAATTCAACAGTTTCCCGCATGAATATTCTCAAAAACAATAAATGAATGTGGTTTCAAACTCAATAGAGAGAAAATTTTCTGAACTAAACCCAAAGAATATTGTCATAAATCAGATAAACTATCTAGGATGGAGTCGATGTCGGGAGTCAAAACCGCGCGTTGGTTGAGTTCCCCTAGATTGTAGCAACGTTTCTCCACTGTATTGATGGCAACAACATCCTGTGCAAAAGCACAATCCAAACCAGCAGATACCTGAAATCCAGGTAACATTTACTTCTCTTACATTCTTAGTTCAAGATTTGAATTTTTTTATCAGCATTTAGCAACCAAATGGTGTTTTTTTCTGCTACTAAATTGCAAGAAACCTCCATTTCAGATTAGCACATACATACATGCAAAGAGGCTTCATAGAAACTAGAGTTTGGTATATACTTACATCATATAGCATATCGCCGAGCTTCAGCTTTACAGCACCACTTTTATATACCAGCATTTTCCCCATAAAACCTGCAGGTAAATCTTCCAAACCACAAGGCTTTTGGGATGATCTTCCACCTCTTTCTGAATTTTTAAGATTTTCGTCCTGATTTTCACCTTCTATATTAGACGATTGCTTCAAAGTAGGCATAGTAGCTGGTAACTGAAGAAAAATCATCCTCTTCTCCTGCTCATCCTCCTGAAAATCATGTTACCATTTAATTTCAACGCACAACATGTGAATATGCAAAAGTACATATCATCCTTGGAGATAACTAACCATTAGACCTAAGTCGATGGCGGAGTTTGATTCATTTTCGTCATACTGCAACCTCTCCGTATCTTCCCCAAACTCTTTTTCGTCAAGAAGTTCTGCGGGCAACAAAACGAGGTAAAAGGCACTTCAAGAATTGAAATTTTTTCAACCATACTTGATAAATGGGTAAATGAGGTAGATTTGTCATTCATACCAGGATTTCCTGAATATGGCCTCCTCAAAGGAAGTGTTACAGGATAATTGCTGTAGTAATTCTGTGGTAATCATTCGAGAAGCATAAGTAAATCGCAAGGATTTTAAACAGAAAGTAATCAAAATTTCAGTCAAAAAGACCCCTCCCTCACAACTAAGAAACGGAGGAAAAGAAAACACAGAGTTAATAATGCCCCTCAACAAAATTTCTCAATCCCACAATAGAGAGTTAGCAGCATGTTATTACCCATGGTTCCTTGTATTCTTTCTCCGCTGCTCTGGTAGTATCATCACCTACAAGAAGGCACATGATCTCCAATGAATCTCAAGTTTTCAAACAATGGAAAATAAGAAAAAAGTAATGAAAATCTCACTGACCCTTAGACGACGAGCCTTTGTTCGTAAATTTAGGAAAGCTAAATGACTTGATGGAATTTGATCGATCTCCATAACCAAAGGCAACCTGACTTGTCCCAACTGCAGCATAAAAAATCGAGATCACACCTTGGAAAACTTGACCAACAGTAGAACTTTCGCAAAAATATAATAATTCAAAGAACGGAATTCTCTTTATAAACCACCACTCTTTGTGGATTTAACAGCTTATTTCCAAATGAAAACACGAATATTTCTCGGAACAAGCTTACCCTTCCTCTCAAATTTAGCCTTCTCCTTGAAAGATGTCTCCTAGAATGAAAAGCATTGGAATTGTATGACTTGAACTGAAAAATCAACACGTTTGATTTGCTACTGAAATATTTGAAGAACAGAAGGGAACAAGAAATACATGTAAGCGGCGTAGAAGCTGCTGTGCCTGTGCTTCATCAACATCATTTTCAACCTTTTCCCTGTCGAACACATAATAAATTCAATATGCATAGAATAAGTCCACGTCCAGAATCAGAGTATCAAACATGAAAGCCAGGACTGTTACACTTTAGGCAGGGTAGGCTTCTGTTCTTTCTTGACCGGAGCTTTTGGTGCAAACTTCACCTATATTAATAAAACAACGCAAATCAATCCGGCCCGGCAGATTGAAATTCATCACAAAACATCTGAAAAACGAGTTAATTAATTCAAAAAATCCAACCTTCCTCGGTGCATTGCTGGTCGAATTGGCGAATGGCTTTGAATCCATACGAATTTATAAATTATTCTGATCAAGGAAGCACAAAAACAACAAACAAACAATATCATTCATTGATCAGAAACAAATGCCAAATCGTATACATTGAAAGAAGTCCAAACTTTTATAACAATTTAATTCCACCCAGAATGTTATATTCACATTGGATCATGCATATTTTTCAAAATTTGATGTTTAAGAATACGATCAAAGCAACAAGACATGCACCCTTTTTCTTGCTTTCATCAACACTAGCTATAATCTTAGATATCAATATCGCAAATCAATGTGCATAGGCTGCAGCATACCACCGATGAATGATTGCCAATGAAAGGGGGCACTGGACTAAAACAAAGATCTTTGATACTGGGCTGTGCTTAAACCAACCTGTTTCGATCAATAATGATTGGATTCTGGTTTCCAAGAAATAATCTTTGTGTGTATGATCCGGAGTGAATATCAACAATGTGGCATTATTATTATTATTATTATTATTATAAAGAAAAGGAGGAGATTGGCGGCTAAGTTTTAGGGTTTTGGAGAAGTTTAAGAATGGAAAGATTTGCTTACAATAATGTCAGAAGCTCCCGTGTTACATCACTTCACGTAAGGAATGTCGGGCGATTGACGCCTCAATCCTCACTTCTCTACTTTGCCATCGTTACATTTTTTGGGATATTCATGTAAATTGACTTATTTCATAATTTATTTATTTTTTAAATAAAAAACCGAATATATATATATTTATTTATAATATAACGTGAAAATTCGCAATTACTGTCTTTATTTTTAAAATGACATAAGAATTCGCAATTACTTTCTTTATATATATTGAAACATGTCAGTTTCATAACTACATACTAATAAAGTTATGAGTGTTTACTGTCAAAAAAATAATAGTTTTTCATAAATCAAATCTAAAATCTATCTTATATAATATTATAATTTACTCGTTACACCATTAAATTCTGTGTGTTATTAAATTTATTTGATCTCTTATTTTATGCTTTTTATTATTATTATATTAATCAAAATTAACACTAAAACTGAAATTTTGTAATTGCAACATCATACGTAAATTCTAACACGAGACAAGTAGTGAAACTAACCATTGACAACAAAGTTTTATCCTTACTTCGATTGATAAAAATTTTACATCATATTATTTATTAATAATCGATTTGGTCCGTCAATCTATCTTCCTGAGAAGAAAAGCACGAGTCGAAGTGAATATGATTGAAGCCAAATCATCGACGACCCTTTACAACAAACAGAATCGATAAGCAGTTCACTGTTCGGTATGTATCCGTTTCCGTGGCACCGAAACATCAGCAAAAACGTCGCTCGATAACATCATATTTTACATACATTCCTCCAAATTTAGCACAAAAGATACACTTAATCGTCATCTCCACCATATTATAAATCATGGGGATGATGCATCACAACAGCTTTAAGAAAAAGTTTCCTTCGACTCTCAAGTCGCGTGGTCGTTAAGAAATAACAAGCATCCGATACGTTGGAAATGTATGTATCGTCTTTAATACATTCATGTCACACCTCGATGAGCTAGGGACTATTCTTTCTGGAAAAAAGAGAGTACAAAATCTGTATGTACAGAGAAGAGCTGTGTATCCAAGAAAAGCTGTTCCAGAGGAGATAATATATCAGAATTGTGTGGTGAAGTTCACAGATCCAAATACAAAACACGGAGTCCTTTTTATTTTCACGCAAGAAATATGGGGAAACGAAAACAAGGCGTAAAGAACGTGCCTTCATAAAAGGTCGGTCTCGACTGGGGAAAGAATCGATGAAACTCTCCTTTAATAACAAAGATACCTGATGATCAACAAAATAAATTCTTCAGTCTCAATTTGTGATGAAATTTTTTATATATAAGAAATTCAGGCCAAATATATATTTCCCCGGTCACGATAATGGAAGTAGAATTACAAAATTACCAGATATTAATGCAGCAAATCAACGCTATAAATTTCCTCCCTAAATGCACAGATACAAGATCACCTCAGGAAATAACTGTAAAAAACTAAATAGCGAAACTGTTTCTAAGTTATATTTGTATTTCTATATCGGATTCTTTTGGCAATATGAGGTCCCAGTTTCTCATTCTTCAAATGCCATTTCCAGAAATTTTCACTTAGAAACAGTTTGAATAGAGTTGCATGCAACCATAGTATGCACACAAACATCTTCAAGTGCAAAGTGTGGTAACAACGGAACAGTAAGAAGTAAAAACATAGGCTATATTAGAGATTGTTGAGTTCTAGTAATATATACACACCTTATCATTGTTAGATTGGACGTTGGTGATTGTATGAGAACGAATGTTGGAACATAGAGAATCCAAATAAGATCGTAACACTCCTAAGAATGCTCGGGCAGCTTCGACCTGAAAATGTTACAATGAATACGCTAAACCAAGATTCATTTTATTTTCTCACCTTTTCCTGTTTTATTTGGGCTAATTACATACCTGCACAGGAGTACAATCATGAACTGGTCTTCTCTTCCCCAAATAACTTTCTCCGACAAGCTTCGCATGGTACGGACTAAGGCATGAATATAGTTCTCTTTGTTGAGGTAGCTGGGGTATAGTTGGCGATTTCATCTGTTACCTCGATACAACCAAATAAAAGAGATTACAAGGATATCACAACTTGAGAATGTTTGCATGAACTACTAAAAGACCGTAAATATCAGCAGTGAAAGACGAAAAATGTAACCAATTTAAGAAAAAAGAGACAATAGAAGTCCCCATGAGACCAAATGTACCAAATCGGAACACCAAGATCCGAGGTTTAGACACTAAAATCTTGGGATCATGATGATGTACTACCTAAATAATATATATCTTGTGTGGAAATCGAGGAGCACTTTCGAGTGCGTAATACCAAACTAGAAACTATAAGCACCTGGTTTCTGTTTGCATCCACGAGTATGACATTTGTCATCTTCGACTGAACTTCAGTTGTCTTGTTCTTCACACCTACCTGCTCAGAACATGGACATCTATAACTAAACGGCAATCGAAAGCAAACAAGATCTCCTTCATGTAGCAACTGCAGCACGTTGCATTAGAGAATTCAAATATTCATGTATTTCGAATTTGATCAGTGTAACGACGAGAAACATAGGTTATGTGAATTTCAAGTTGAGAAATGGCATATCTATTAAATTATGTGGAGCTCTAATGATTTCATACTCGCAAAATCAAGAATAAGAATTTGCTGCATATTTGCCTCATCAAGCCGCAAAAAAAAAAAAAAAAAAAAGATCAATTGGCTAGACAATAATTTGGAAAATAGGGATCCGTTTGGACAAATACTTGTAAATCGTTTATATAAAAATGTTTTATAAGTTATTTCTATAAATGTTTTAAAGGTTATTTAAAAATAAATATACGTTTGGACAATTATTCTATAAACATTTTTATAGTAAAAAAGCAATATGTTTAGATTTCTATTATTGATTTCAACCATAAGAACATCAAAAGACGCATTTCATTTGTTCTCTAAACTCTATACTTGAACATTTTTTTAAAAATATTTTTCAAAAACGTTTTAAAAAAAAACATTTTCAAACATATACTTTAAGTTTTTTTCACTTATAAAACACCAAAAACGTTTTAAAAATATTTGTCCAAACCGAGCCAACGAACCATACATGGTCTGCAAAGAACCTATGAATGAGGTTTGGATCTTTCTTATCTTCTTTTTTTAAAAAGAACTTTAATACATTTCTCGAGATTACTGTTCATCATCTAATAGTCATCTGAAGTTCCGCTATATGTTTCAGGATCCAATACAGCAGCCCAAGTTATCCGGTACAAATATTTAGAAAAACTCACCAAAACTCATAAACAATACAATTTGCAAAGTTAAATTCCGAAAAATCAAGTATGATTTTTTCAGCGAATCAAAAAGTACAGGTAAAACTCACTATGTAAGGGACAGGTGCATCGAGAAAGTCTAGCATGTCATTTGGCAAGACCTGCAAACACATTCTCAGATACATAACAATCAACGAGTGTAGCCACAATACACATTAGAGGCTAGAGCTCAAAATTGTGCCAAAGGCATAAAAAAGCCATGAAAAAATTACAGCCAGGACAAAGAGATACCGGCATCAATAAGCTCTGCCATTGATACGGTCGAATAAGTGGTATAATTGACAAAACTATAGCTGACAAAATACCCTGCAGGCCAACAAAAACCAAATTGGATTAGAAACTTTGAAGTTACAAGTCCACAATATATCAGAGGATGAGCAAAAAATTAAATCCAAAAGGGGAAAAAACCATACGCAAGCATTAAGTATCTGAAAAAGAAAAGACTGTTAATGCTAAACGGATGAAGTCATGACCAGTATGATGATAACTTTACCAGTTACATGACAGATGGTCTACAGATATAACTCCTTGAGAAAATGCGCAAGTATACATACACAATAAAGAATGAATGCCAAACACATTCAGACTGAGAAAGACAGAAAATATGATTAACCGAAAAATTAAACTTTACATAACTGAAACCTACCAAATTTGAACAAACGACTACAATCTGCTTTTCCAGAAGAGCACCTGCGAATAATGTCAATACCTGAAAAAGGCATCTGAAACACTCTTAGACATTGAATGATCCACCTCAAAATAATGTGTTTTTGTCGTATATAGTGCATCTGAAACGCTCTTTAGACATTGAAAGATCCACCTCAAAATAATGTGTCGCGTAGATAGTGCTTTCTAACAAGCTGATTGAAGGAAATTATAGTAACAGGCAATCTACAAATATCAATGTTTCATTGGATGATAAGACATGAAACTCAAATAATAGATGGACTTACATGCTCCAGTCGGAGGGAACCACACAAGCAAGCCACAGCCCATACAGATAAAGAAGCAGCTTCCTCCTCCACCATTAATGCGCTGTGGGCCTATTAAGGAAAAACCATCACATGGCAGACCTCCTCAGTTGAAAGGACGACACTCGTTATTACAACCAAAATCTAATTAGAGAAGGTTCACTCCAAAAAAATCTAACCAGAGAAGGCAGATAAAAGTTCAGCGAAAACTACCAGAAAAGTTTGTATCAAATTGAAATCACATAAATGGGATTCCCCGTTTGACATTAAGACAAGGGTGAAAACTTAAATTCTTCCAATCATACCTCTGCTAACTCCAAACTCGTGCTGCATGATCTCAAATCAATTGTTGATCCAGCAACATGTAAGACTGTTTCATTTGGTCTTTGATACTCAAGAGGATGCAAATGATCCAAAGGGTGGAATTTGAGAGTTGAACCACGTGTCGGACATTTTAAACGATAATATTCACAAATTATACGCAAGGATCCATGATTGTTTGCCTGAAAGCGTAATGGGGGTGGGAATACCTCAGTAGACAGATAATAATGTGAATGAGATCCAAAAACATCCAGAATAAAAATTCCAACCTTTGCCCAATCAGTTATATCACTATGTTCACTGAGGATATCTTGGCCAGATGATGATGCCTCTTCCACTTCAGCATCATCAATATCACTCCTGAAATGTCTATATTCACTTGGAGAGCCTTGAATACTGCATCCACAGTTCATAATGCATTTGTTAAAATTAACACGTTCCTTTCTGGACAGCAGAAGCAAGGAATTGTTCATGGTATCTGTGATGAAACTAAAATTTTCTCTATGCGTATGTTTTTCAAATAACCTGACAATGGTAGAAAATCATAAAAGTACAAGGCCAAATATTAAAGCTTATCTACCTTGAGGAAGATTCAGAGCTTTCCAATTGTTGAAACTGTAATAATGATAAAGTATTTGGTAGATGGCATTCCACTGATTGATTGCCAGCAATGTTATTCCCGATAGAAGCAACAACAACAACATCAACACCAGGTCCGTTCTTTATATAACTGTCATCATCTAGACTTTGATTTTTAAAGGAAAATGTATCATTGGTCACTCTTTCTTCAACCGTTTGATTTGGCGTTGCACCTTCTCCATCTTCCAGAGGTAAACAGCTGCTCTCTTCCGGTGTTTCATCCTCATCATAGCTCACAGGTGACTCCAAATCCAAGTTATATATCTCCTTTGTTAACCGTTCCAGCCTCTCTTCAGTGAATATGCTACAGAATACAGCAAGATATGAAGTAAAGGATGAGCAATAGCAAGTAGAAACCATAACCCTTCCGTGCAGTTTAAAGTCTAAAACACGTGTATTCATGGAGAGACCAAAAGACCAAATGTATCAGCATAGTTTATTCAGCATCAAAAACACCAGAAAATTGAATCCTTAAGTAACATGCACAAATGAAGCTAACCACAAATGTGTAGTGTCTTAAAAACTACTCAAGCCAAAAGCTCCTGGAGCTACCAGTTCAAGGAATATCAGAGTGCACAACAAAATAATTTTAAAAAGATCACAAATCTGCCAGAATCGAGTTTTTCGATGAAGTACGAAACACAGAACCATCAATCAAAAGAATAAAGGAATCTAAACATTTCTACCAGATTCTTTTCACACAATCCACATAAAAAACATATATGGACCACCCATTTTAATAAATATTAACCACACACCCCCATCCCCCAAACCCCCACGGCCCACCCTTTTCATACTCCTTTGTTTTTCAAATATGGATGAGGAACAGGTGAGCCATTGCACAAAAACCAGTAATAATATAAAAATTAGCCATGCAAGTAATCATATCATCATCAGATAAATTTTTGTTTTTTTGGCAATAAAACAAGGCTCTAGAAAGAAATCTCTTCAAAATGAGATGAATCAGACTACACAACATAAACACGTCAATTGACAGACCTATTCAATACTCCAAAATGCAGTTCAAAAAATGGAAGTCTTGAAAGAATGCAGTAACAGCGACGTGTGGTCAAAATATGTCGGCCTAGGCTCGAAGAAAGGGGATGACCATCCGACATCATAGAAATCAACCCTGATGGCTTTTGTATGATTTCATCAACCAAAACACAGCAACCATAGAGAGTTGAATCATCTGCCACCTAGAACATTTCAAGGTCGTCAAAAACCTCAATGGAAATAACATATAGTAGAAACCAAGTTTGACAAAGTAAAATCCAAACTGCAAAACATGTAAAGGATTGTCTCAGCACACCTGCAGCCGGAAGACAAAGGACAGATCACTCTGTTTCAGATGCTCCTGCAAATACAGCACCCGTATTGATTAACACTGCACTTGGCAGAGAGAACTAATGACTTTTAAATGGGCACTAATACGATCACGGGAAAGAGACACTCATCAAACTACGCTGAAACTTTATGACAAATTCATAACTGGGAAAAAAAAAGAAAAAAAAAAAAAGAAAGAAAAAAACCGCTGGAAAAAAGCGTAGAGAAGTCATCATGTGAGTTTTCAAAAGAAGCACTCTAAAAATACCTGTCCCAAAAGTATCTCATTCAGTTCACTCATCGATGGAGTTTTCTCAACAGCATTAACCTGTAACAAAGAATTGACTTAGAAACCCAAATAAAAACTAATTCCTCAACAACCATATTTTGATATCAATCACGCCCCAGGAAATTAAACTTAGACAAATTACAGTTTCTGTTAACCCTATTATTCATGATCAATCACTGCAAATGAGCACCAACACACAGCCTTCGAGAAAAGACAATCCAAAAAAGCATGACACTGAAGTTCTGTTGAGTCCTTTCATATCCAGGGTTTCCTCGACCGTCGAACAAAGAAATGCCATAAAACAATTAAAACCTACAAAATATTATTTTGTGTGGATTTAAAATACATATGCAGACAATTTTACATACACCCACAGAGCTGCAAACCAACCATTGATTTGTGTATAAAGTCCCAAAAAAATTATCAAGGATAATGAACAAAAGATTGATTTTAATCATCACTAACAAGCATGGATGCTACTATAATTTGCACCTTTATATGGCTTTCCCCCATTCTTACCCATTTAAACCACGTTAAATTTATTTCTCAACCCAGATGCCAACAAGAAAATAATAACTCCAACGAGAAATAAAATGAAAGTGATAAAATATACAGATTTGAGTCAAACAGTTGCATTTCACAGCACCTCTACTCCTGCAGGAAAGCAAAAAGAAAGGAGATCCTTGTATTTGAGAGGTAACTGTTTGCCGGGAGGGTAAACGAACAAAACCTGAAAACCATTAAAGAATACCGTTTGCATTTTTCTGATGACCATTTAAATTTTATAGCAACAAAGTTGGTGGAAGAATAAATAAAATCAGCACCTGAGGCTCAAGGTTAGGTTCTACACGAGACTGATGCGGACCACCAAGCGCACTTCGAAACCTCCCAGAGCCTTCAGACTTTCTAGCAAAGTAAAGATTTTGAAGTGCTTGAATATCAGAACTGGGAGGAAGCCCGACGACTACCATGCTCTCAAAGAGATTTGACTGCTCCTTCCAGACTCTGTGATCCTGCAAACATCAGCATTATAAATAATGGACAACTTCAAAGCAAAAACTTCAATTTATATATTAATGGCTTCGCTTTAGATATCAGATCAGAAAAAGGTGGGGTTTCTAGATCGGTTACAATTTGTTCTAGTTAATAAGTGTTGCGGTAGAGAGAGGTATTTCAATTTTTCTCTTGAATAATTATTTACAAAACCAGATAATGAGCATTAGGCATAAATTAAACTAAGAGTACAAACATGCAAAGAAAATTCATGAAATTATGAGACAATATCCTACCAGGGACTGCAATTGAAAGCTCGCCCATTGACGTTTTTGACTAGTAAGAATTTCTGGGTTGTAAGGCCCACTTTTCACTTCAGGAGGACTCGATAGACCCTTAATAATTCTAGATACATGCTGCTGCAGTCTGTGAAGCTGGCCCCCACTTTCGACTTTTGATGAATATACCACAGAAGGTCGTGGAGAATGAACAGCAGCTGCTGCTGCGGCAACAGCTCTGGCCACGTCTTCAGTTGTTTGCATGAAGAATGATGTACTCCACCCAGGGCTACCCGACTCTTCACTTTTCTCCATCT
Organism: Henckelia pumila; assembly: GCF_033568475.1. Classification (NCBI taxonomy): domain Eukaryota; kingdom Viridiplantae; phylum Streptophyta; class Magnoliopsida; order Lamiales; family Gesneriaceae; genus Henckelia; species Henckelia pumila. The sequence goes on along the minus strand of NW_027331857.1, from coordinate 2,593,649 downwards.
ATTAAACCTCCACTCTCTTGAAACTACACACTGATATTTGCATTTTGAAAAAAAAACATTATGTTATAAGGCATCCATTGCAAGAAAAATCACAGATAATAATGAAGATCCTTGCGTAACTCCAGATTCAAGCTTCCAACTTCCACTCTTATCTTAGAAAAAACGATGGAACGTCTTTCCAATAAGCCCTTTTGGTGGTATATTAGGCGGTCATATACATATTCAGGCGAGAAGAAAATGAGGGAAATAAACAAAAACAAACCAACCAAGTTACCAACACAAGTCTTTAAAGTTGTTCCTAATTTTAGCTAAATTACAATCATATATAGAACTCAATGGAACCAAAATCAGACACAGCAGGGACGGGTGATCATCTCTGAAGCGAGTTTTTTAAAAATTCTATGTCATGTATTCTTAAAATTTCACCCCTCCCCAAAAAAATCCATATACTCTCCCCCTCCACTACCGAATTTCAGCTCCCCCCTACATAGAGAAGAGTAAAATCCATGACTTTTTCAGACTACAGAGATTCTCCACATAAAAGATTGTGGTCAACACAGTGTTGATTTATTCATCAATCTTTACATCAAGCACTCCATCTATTGGTGTACAGATAGGAGAAAGAAACTGGAGACAAAAATCAAGAATACAACATTTCCATCATTATTCATTTTGCCTAACCGCTAAACCCTCCACACGTTCCTAAAAAACAAAAAAGGAAACTAAATTATGTGCTTACAAAAAGACATATCTATCTCTATATGGTACTATAAGTACATAATTCATTTTAAAAGATTGGGAAAAGCTTTGTTTACTTATACCTACCTTGTTTATATTCATCAATTAAAGAAAAAACCACTGAGAGAACAAAAGATCACAACTTTACAAAGAGTTCTTAGTTTCACAATCAAGATCACACCTTTACACCTCATGTGTAAGAATTTATTCACGAATTAACGGCAAAATCCCACAAGATTTGAACTTAAACCTCCATTTTTTTAACTATGGCTATCTGAAACAAAAATACAACCGACCCTTTGCAGGACTCTGCCAATAATTCGAGAAGTGAAGCACAAATTTAGAAACGGATTAAGAATCCAATCAAAGTTAGCAAAACAAAAAGGATATTCATACAAATTATCAAACAAAAAAAATCACCTTTTAATGAAGATAAATGAAGGCAGAGAGACGTGAAAAATCAAGATTGAAGAGGGCTTTATTAAGAGAAACAGGGAGTTTCAGGCGGCCATAACAGAGAAAATGAAAGCTTCGTCTTTGTTGATGTTTCGGCAATTGATTAAATGGCAAAAACCTCCAAACAAATGGAGAAAATAATTATTATCCTTGCTCCCCCCTATGTAATAAATTTCTTCTTTCTTTTAAGGCAATACTAAAAATCCATTTAATTTCTTGCTAATCCGAACAATTAATTTTAAAGATTTCTCATGAATTTTTTTTTAAAAAATAATGTAATATCTCATGTTTTACCATTTATTTATTGTTCATTCAAGTATCAGATTTTTCCAACCCCACTGTAATCTATCTTTCAATTATATATTTTAGGTATATTTTCTCTCATATTGCAAATTTATATTTTCTTGTATAATATTATTTTTATTTAAATTTTCCAACTCTGAATGAGTAGGTAATTCAGTTAATTTTCACAAGAAGACTACTTAATTCAGTTGGCACTCCAACAAATAATAAATTATTTAAAATTAATCCACCAACTTTATCAAACTCAGACCAAACCGAATTAAGCATACAATCCCTTTGAGTTTGGTTAGGAGTTTTGCCAAATGGAAAAATAAACATAAAAATGATATTTTGTTTAGTGTGAGATTAATTGACCAATCAGTCAAAATTGTATTTAATTAGTGGCAATAAAATATGTTCGGCTAGAAGGATCCGAGGTGTCTGAATTTTATTTATTTTTAATTAATTAATATTAATATAATAAAGTTTGGTTAGCGGCGGAAGTGGCTTTAATTCATTGCCTGTACGCATGCTTTGGACTGCTGTCACGTGCAGTTTTCACAGAATTGGTGCTTTTACCACTTCACCGTTCACATGGCATGTTAACTCCAAGTCAAATACATATACATTATATATATTTAGTATTCGTTGTTGTACAGTTTTGTTTTTAATTAATTTAGTTTATGTTAAAATAGAGATAATTTCATAATTATCAAAAATAATTAGGGGTCAAATTGTAATTCAAATTGAATAGGTCAAATGATAAATATCAAAATAAATAGGGATGATTGTACAATTAAGAAAAATGTCACACAACATACTATTTTGTCTCTATTCACCGCATGCTTAATATAATAGTATAGATATATATATAATTATATATTTATATAAAAGTTTGATATAACGAACACTTTTGTTGAACACATCATAAGCACTTGCAAGATGTTCGCAATAAAATTTAGCAAAAATTTTAATTTGAAATTAAATTTCACAACATGTTCACTCGTGCATCCCATGTTATCTATTGTTGCACCTTGTAGTATCCAGGATAACACAACTCTCTAATGTGTGTGTACATTTTTTTAAAAATATAAACACAAAAACTCAAGTAAAACAGTTTCATATGTCAATTTTGTTAGACGGATCTCCAATCCAACAAGACCAATTAATATAAGAATATTATTTTTCATGTAAAACAATATTATTTAATTATCGTTGATATGGATCAGTCAATCTATATATCTCAGAGATATAGATCTATAGTATTATTGAATACTACTCAAACATATATAATATTGTTATATAAATCGTCGATTCAAAATAGTTTGCCCGTACTTTGCAACTCCGGTTAAAAAAGTTTATAAAATTTCGATTAAATTCAATTTATTTACACTCTTATTCAAAAGATAAGAATGTCATGAGTGAAATACTAAGACAAGGTATGTATTTGAGTCTCATCTTTAACAACTTTGTACGCTTAGGCTTTGTTTGGTTGAGATGATTAGAGTAGGATTAGGTTTTAATCCTGCGTTTGACTGGTTTTTAGGAAGAAAAATGATTTCCCTCGAGCCCGTGAAAATCTACTGTTCAAAGGTGAAAACGTATGAAATTAGTCTCCATTTCAACAAGGTATCAAATTCCCCACTTTTGAGAGAACATGCGACACATGGAGTTCGTACTGGTGTCTCCCATAGAGATAATGATGTTTTTAATTATTTTTTTCATATAATACCCTACAATTTAATTAAGTATAAATTCAGAAATTTTATAATATTTAAATATAATTTATAATATAATTAATTTTAACAGTAATATTATAATTCCTATTAAATTTTATTTAACATTAAAATTAATATTCAAATTCTTATTATAAATTCAAGAAATGTAATTATTTTTATATTATTATAAAATTTAATTTTTTTATTTTGTATTTAATATTTTTAGTTATTTTGTGATTTGGAAATTAAAATTAGTGACATTTTAATAATTAATATAATATTAATTTAATATAACTAATTTTATAATACTTTAATTACTATTCATCATATTTTAATAATTATTAATATACTATTGATTTAATAGTAATATTAATATTAATATCAACCTTTATTCAACGTTAAAATTAATATTCAGATTATTATTACTATTTCTCAAAAATGAATATTTATATTGTTATTAAATTTAATGATTTTCTATATTTTAATTAATATTTTAGTTATTTTTTAGTGTGAAAATAGTGAAAATGTAATAATTAGTATAATAATAAATAAATATAATTTATAATATAACGAATTTAATAATTAATTTAATTACTATTTATCATATTTTAATTATTATTAATTATAAATATATTATTTATTTAACATTAATATTGTAATTGTTACTAATTTTTATTTAACATTATAATTAATATTCAAATTATTTATTAATATTTTAGTTATCAAATTATCAAAATAAATTCATATTTATATTATTATTAAATTTATTATTTTCTATTTTTTATTAATATTTTTAATTATTTTTTGTGGTTTGAATTTAAAATTAATTAAAATTTAATAATTAATATAATATTTAAAAAAAATTATTGATAAGAGTAAAAAAGTAATTTTTCAATTTATCATTATTTCAATCCCGATATTAATCATTCAAATCAAACATATTATTATTTATTTCAATCCTATCAAATTCCTTCAATAATCCCAATGTACTTTATCCATACATTATCATATCCATTGAACCAAGCGGTGCCTTAAGAATTTATATAACTCGGAAAAGCTTAATGACATTCATTAACAAGTAATATATATAACGTAGACCAGCGGGGCATGCCTTGTCCTCAAAAGAAAACAAGTGCATCATAACGTGACATGTTGATTAATTTGCTATTATAGTGTATGGTCTTAGGCTGCATATTCCAATTACTTGATTATTCACGACCACATCTTTTTCGAGTTTATCCACACAACTTTTTCAACTTTAATTATGAGTTTTGATTTTGGTTAATTTATATGGTTTTTGTTCCTAAATATGGGTTCCAATCTCTCGTGTAAAACTTTGACTAATCGTTGGCTAAGAATCCTAAGATTCAAGTACTATTAGGATACTTAAAGTAAGCATATAAAGTTAAGAAGTCAGTCTAACTTTGGTTATAATCCGTTGAATTTAAATGATTTTGTAATGATTTTGTCAATTTGTGTGTCGAATCTCTTATTTGAGTTATAATTTTTTTTTTAAAGTTAATTGTCTCAAGAATTTTTATGATACGGTTTCATTGGTCAAGCTTGTTAGACAAATCTTCTATTTGACATGATCCATAAAAAAAAATATTATTTTTTTATTTCAAAAGCATTACTTTTTTATTGTAAATATAATTCGAATTGATCGTCTCACGTATATAGAGATGTAACGTCTCACGGAAGACTTGCTCATTTTTTTTTATGCCAAAAATGATATTATTTTTCTACTGTAAATGTGGGTACATAGGAGCATCTCGCAAGTAAATTAAAATCCAAGAAACTGTCTCACAAGGTACCTATTCATTTATAAAATATTCTTTAACGAATGTACTATTGGAAAATTATTTGAGGGATTGGATGGATGTTTGTTTAATTATGTTTAATTTTTTTAGAGTACGTCTTTTGTGTGACTATTTGTGAAACTAGTCGACTTGATTCACGGCTGAAATAAAAAATAATATTTTTAACATAACAATTAATATTTTTTATAGATATGATTTAATTGAAAATCTATTTTATAAAATTACCATGTGACGATATATCGAAGTTTTTATGAATTTGTTAATGACAAGTAGACGTCTAAAATTTGGAAATATGGTGTCTTGATTATAATGTGCGTGCATGTGAGTTGTAAAAATTTTAGTGAAATAATGATTGTATCGGGAAATGAAATGTTGAAAGAAAATATATATTTGGATTAAAAATTCCTTATATATTACCCTATATATATATATATATATTTATTTATTTATGATATCCTTTTAACGCGTTGGATCTTTTGTAGATATTTTCATGTCCGTTTGCAATAGATTGTCCGGACTTGTTGACAAGTATGGTTCGATCAGATTCATTGAATGTTACGGTTTTCGTATCAAATTAGGCAACCCAAAGTCCATCTTCTACACCAAAATTGGGCCTATGTGACAGTCGAAGTCCATACCAATCTAACCCAACCCAATTAAAGCTCCACTAAAGATTAAAGTCCATCTTCATCAGAATAAAAAAACCTGTGAATTTATAAAGATCATTTACTTCGACAATCAATGTAAACTGTGAAGTCGTACATCATCTATTACTTCGGTACTTTATGAAACCAATGAAGTATATTTTACTTCGGCATCGGTCCAATTCCAAACCGGTTTTGCCAACTTGAATCGGCCAAAGATTTCGCGAATTTACTAGATAAGACTTGGTTTTAATGCGAAGTAAAAAAGATAACCTATTACTTCACGTGCGTCTAATTCGATAAATAACTAGCTATTATTTCAGATAATATCTGAAGTATATTAGAGAAATTCTATTAGTGATGTCAAGAACTGACACTCGATCGAGCCGAGCAAATCATAAAACAAAGCAATCACAAACCAATACCCATAGCTGGAGTATGGTGGTTGTGCAAAAGCCGAGGACGAGTACGAGCTTTTGCTTGATCGAGACCACTCAAGCTAACACATCACATTCTAAAGCTACCATAACCACCAACACTAGATGATCCATATATAGCTAGAATGAGGTTGCCCAGTTAACGATGATGAGTAAGAACTGCTACCTATGAATGTTGTAAATTGGTTTCAAACTTGTCATAGCTCCCCTGAAGTTGCTCTCTATGACCACTGGTGAAGTCCTACACAACATAAAGGTAATGTCAACCTTTTTTATTTTATTTTATGTTTAGATAAAAAGATTGGGAAGCTTACTAAGAAAAATGATTTAAGCAATACGAATATATGCAAAAAAAAAAATCACAATGTCACTAGAAAGCACCCGGATGGTAGCATACTGAATAGATCCGATGACATAGCCTTGCTTTCCTATTAAACTAAAGGAGGCCACCAACAAATGAAATGATGCAACCAAATACAGCACCAGTAGAACCAAGGGCTTTTCCATCACCATCTTCCTCAAGTAGTCCATTGACACGTTTGAAGATTCGTTGGAGGCACTGTGGTTTCTCGTATTTCCTTCCCAGAGATCAAAACCTGAAAAAACAATTCATAGTCAGTTAGCTTTGGCAAGATAAACCAAAACCAACAATGACTGGGAAAAGTTTACAATTATAGAAAATATAATAATAAGAGGTGGAAACCTTCTGAGCAAGATAGACCATTCAGACTATCCAAACAAGGAGATTGCATTCATTCAACAAAAATTCACAACAAATCATAATTTTATTGAAATGGGTGAATAAGTAGCTGATAAGGTGATATGGATACTGATTATCAGCTAAATGTCACGAAACGACACCTTCATGTGCATTCTGGAAATCTCTAAGTGTGGTGAATTGTAGAGACTGCGCAACTCCTAGAACTTTCTTGATTATTCGTACTTTAGACATGCATTGCGTTCTCTATAATACAGTTGTATATATAGGACTTATGTAGAATTATATGTAATGGACTGGGCCTCTGCTCTGCCATTATCTAGGCTCTGCTCTGGCCCAGCCATACTCATGGTCTTCTCTCTCCTGGTAGAGAGTTTTATACCCTCCCCAGGATTCGAACCTTGCACTCTAGGATAATTACAAAGTTCTATCAATCCTGGTACCATTGAGGAGATCTCCTCAATGGTACCAGGATTGATAGAACTTTGTACTTATCCTGGAGTGCAAGGTTCGAATCCTGGGGACGGTCTCTTCAATGGTACCAAGATTGATAGAACTTTGTACTTATCCTGGAGTGCAAGGTTCGAATCCTGGGGACGGTATAAAACTCTCTACCAGGAGAGAGAAGACCATGAGTATGGCTGGGCCAGAGCAGAGCCTAGATGATGGCAGAGCAGAGGCCCAGTCCATTACATAAAAGGGCGCCTTTTTATGTAATGGACTGGGCCTCTACTCTGCCATCATCTAGGCTCTGCTCTGGCCCAGCCATACTCATGGTCTTCTCTCTCCTGGTAGAGAGTTTTATACCCTCCCCAAGATTCGAACCTTGCACTCCAGGATAAATACAAAGTTCTATCAATCCTGGTACCCCAGTCCATTACAATATAGATGGAATCATCTATGTCACGCCCCGAGACCGAGACGTGCCACCGGCGTTGTTTCAAATTCATACAAATTATAAAATAACCAGCCTCGTAGTACAGTATAAACCAAACCAGTCTATTATCATAAATAAACTTCAAAACATTGTCTTACAACTCGATAAATCCAAAATAACAAAATCAATGCAGAAGCGTCTAAAAACTTAATAACAAAATATTCATGCAAAAATCCCAATAATAAAAATAACGAAATTTAGTCTTAATATTCCTCTATCACCATCCCCAAAACATGTCTTGTTCACGATCCTCTAAATCGTCCTCTTCATCATCTGGAAGGGGAAAAGTAAGGGGTGAGTGTTTTGGGAAACACTCACCAAGTGGGGGCCGATCGTTCATACCAAAATATACATATATATTTATTTCAAAACTCATGGCATAATTCAAATCATAAACATTCATAGCATGTCTTAACATAACATGGCATAAACAACATCATAACATATTTGACATGATATAACATAATTTTTTGACAAGACACTGAAATTCATCTCATTATTCGTGGCTAACTGATCAGTCCCCTATATGTAATCCCTCTAAGGGGTGAGGTCATAGAACGGTTATTATACCCACCGTATCAGGGCCATAACATAACATGGTTCGGAAATTCTCTTTTCACTCCTAACTCGAGTCATAACAATGTCAAAACATATTTTCAACAAATCATAATCATGAACAATATTAAATAACAAAATTTCAACGATTAACATGAGCGATCGAATTTTGTAAAACATACATATAATTTTAAAACATAAGCCCACTTACCGTTATAATTTGCGAGATCAAATACTGTAATTACGTGAAGCTTTGACCGAAAACTCTAAAAGCAAAACTCGAACAATATTCACTTCGATTCTTCAAGATTTAGGCCGATTCCTTGGACTTTCTTCTACAAAATTGAGGCATGCTATTGGACCAAATTTCTTTAAAATAATCCTAATTCAAATTCCTAAACAATTCTCACGTGTGAGTGGAAGGAAAAGTGACTAACAACTTTGGATCCATTAGCAACTTGCCTTTGAAAAGTCTTGAGAATTAAATTGACTCACCTTTGAAAAGAGATTGGCTAATCTTATGTCTCCTTCCCGTAGCTTTCTTTCTCTAAATAGATAGCCTTGTCTTTCAAACTCAAGGAAAGAAAAGGCAGAACAATGAGCCTTAGATTATCAATCCAAATTTTCAAACTAGGCAGAGAAATAAAACTACCTTAACGACTCGAGATCACTCCACTGAAGAGAGCACCGTGAAGCTCAAAAGTTTCCAGGAGTCTTGAGGGAGAGAAAATTCTGTTTCCATAAACTTTGATTCGGTTGCTGCCAATACAAGATTTGTGTCCAAAATCTCGGTCATCAGATCTTGGAAAAAGGTAAGAAGAGATCTTTCCATATTAGCGTAATCTTGCCGACTAAGTTTTGGGATTTCACATCCCTCCCTCCTTATGAGAAGTTTCGTCCTCGAAACTTGAATTAACTTGCTCTTCAAATAAATAGGGATATTTCTCTTGCATATTTTCTTTCAACTCCCAAGTAGCTTCTCTTTCAGTGTGATTTGACCATTGCACTTTGACGCACTATTCGAATAGGAACTTCTTCATATTTCAGCTCTTCATTCAGATTACCATCAGTCACTAGTGGCTCAGCTTCTAAAATATGATTTGAGTTTGGAACATACTTTCTTAGCTGTGAAACATGAAACACATTGTGAACCCTTGACATAGCAGGTGGTAAAGCTAGTCGATAAGTCAATGTTCCTACTTTGTCGAGGATCTCAAATGGTCCCACATATCTTGGGTTCAATTTTCCAGCTCTGCAAAATCTCACGACTCCTTTCATAGGCGAAAGTTTGACGTAAGCCTTTTCGCCTACTTCAAATTCCAAAGGTCTCCTTTTTAAGTTTGCCCAACTTTTCTGGCGATCTTGTGCAGCTTTAAGTTTTTCTTTGATTATTGCAACCTTTCCCACTGTCTCCTGAATAATTTCGAGTCCAATAACAGCCTTTTCTCCGACTTCATCCCAATAGAGAGGAGAACGACATTTTCTCCCATACAGCGCTTCATACGGAGCCATTCCAATGCTGCTATGGTAGCTGTTGTTGTAAGCAAACTCGATTAAAGGTAAATGTTCGCTCCAATTGCTGCTAAAATCCAGGGCACATGCCCGCAGCATATCTTCAAGGGTTTGGATTGTCCTCTCAGTTTGGCCATCAGTTTGAGGGTGATAAGCCGTACTGAGTGTGACTCTACTCCCCATAGCTTGCTGAAAGCTCTTTCAAAAGCGCGATACAAATCTTGGATCTCTGTCCGACAAGATACTGACTGGAACCCCATGTAGCCGAACTATATTATCCATATATAGTGTAGCTAATTTGTCCAAACTATACTTCATGCGCACTGGTAGGAAATGCGCAGATTTTGTGAGTCTATCTACGATAACCCAAATACCATCATGCCTCTGTTTTGATTCAGGGAGTCCCACCACAAAATCCATGGAAATGTGCTCCCATTTCCATTCCGGGATTTTTAATGGTTGGAGTAGCCCTCCAGGTCGCTGATGTTCTACTTTAACCTGTTGGCATACTTGACACTTAGAGACGAATTCTGCGACATCCTTCTTCATTCCATTCCACCAAAAATTTCCTTTTAGATCTCTATACATCTTTGTACTCCCCGGATGTACTGAAAACTTTGACTTGTGTGCTTCAGACATGACTTCATTCCGAAGATCATTGACGTCTGGTACCCACAAACGTCCTTTCATCCAAAGGACTCCTTTGTCATCCACTTGAAAGTCTGGTAATTTTCCCTCTTTGATTTGTTTCTTGAACTCAGCCAACGACGGATCCAGCTCTTGACTCAATTTGACTGTTTCTTGGAGACACGGTTGAGCCGTTAATGAAGCTAGAATCTTCTTGCTTATGTCTTTTCGACTCAAGGCGTCAGCCACTTTATTGGCCTTACCTGGATGGTAGCTTATGATTAGATCGTAATCTTTTAAGAGTTCGATCCATCTTCTTTGTCTCATATTCAGCTCCTTCTGCGTGAATAAATATTTGAGACTTTGGTGATCAGTGAAAATTTCACACTTGGCACCGTAGAGGTAATGTCTCCAAATTTTCAGTGCGAACACCACTGCTGCTAACTCAAGATCATGAGTGGGGTAGTTTTTCTCATGAGGTTTCAATTGTCTAGATGCTTAGGAGATCACTCTCCCTTCTTGCATTAGCACGCATCCCAAACCTTCCTTTGATGCATCACTATAAATTGCAAAATCTTTTCCTTCCTCAGGTAGCACTAGTACTGGTGTAGATGCTAACCTTTCTTTCAAGGTCCCGAAACTCTTTTCACAGTCTTCATTCCAATCGAACTTTACGTTCTTCTGGGTGAGTTTTGTAAGAGGTATAGCTATTGAGGAAAATCCTTCTACAAATTTTCGATAATAGCCAGCCAACCCCAGGAAGCTTTGAATTTTGGTCACTGACTTGGGTCTGGGCCAGTCTGTTATTGCTTCAACTTTCTTGGGATCCACTGAGACTCCGGCTGCTGAGATAATGTGTCCCAAGAATGCCACACTCCTTAACCAAAATTCACACTTCTTGAATTTGACATAGAGTTTATTCTCCCTTAAGGTTTGCAGTGTAATACGAAGATGTTCTTTGTGATCCTCTTCACTAGGTGAGTATACGAGGATATCATCAATAAAAACCACCACGAACCTATCAAGAAACTGTTTGAACACTCGGTTCATGAGGTCCATAAATGCTGCAGGGGCATTTGTCAAGCCGAACGACATTACTAAAAATTCGTAGTGCCCATATCTTGTTCAGAAAGCCGTCTTCGGAATATCTTCTGCCTTGACCTTCAACTGGTGATAGCCCGACCGCAGATCTAGTTTGGAGAAAACAGTAGCTCCTTTAAGTTGATCAAACAAGTCATCTATCCTTGGAAGAGGATACTTGTTCTTGATTGTGATCTTGTTGAGTTCTCTGTAATCTATACACAGTCTCATGCTTCCATCCTTCTTCTTGACAAATAAGACTGGGGCTCCCCACGGGGATGCACTCGGTCTAATTTGCTTCTTGTCCAGCAACTCTTGCAGTTGCTCTTTCAATTCCTTGAGTTCCGCTGGTGCCATTCGGTAAGGAGCTTTCGAAATCGGAGCAGCACCAGGTTCTAGCTGAATTTCAAATTCAATCTCTCGGTCTGGAACCATTCCGGGCAGTTCCTCCGGAAAGACATCCAAAAACTCTCGTACAATCAGAAGGTCTTCTAGTTGGAGCTCTGGCTCTTCTTTTACCTCGCTCACCATAGCTAGGTAAACTTCTTCGCGACCTTTTATCGCCTTCCATGCTTGGGAGGCCGACAAGAGGGGTTTTCGCATCTTGATCTTACCTTGGAATGTAATTTCTTCGTGGTTTGGGGTTCGAAGTTTAACATTCTTATCCCGACAGTTAACCACTGCATGGTTTCTAGACAACCAATCCATCCCAAGGATAACATCAAATTCTACCATGTTGAGTTCAACCAAATCAGCATCAAAGATTTGTTCACAGACACACATCTTACATTTCCTATGTATCTTGAGTGTCTCAATTATCTTGTTAGTAGGGGTTGCTACTCTCAGTGGTTCAGTTAGTTTCTCATGGACAAGCCCTATCTTCTTAGTAAATCTCTTAGATATAAATGAATGAGTGACATCACAATCAAATAAAACATATGCAGGCTTAGTATTGATTAAAATAGTACCTGCCACGACTTCATTCGCGTCATCAGCCTCTTCTTGTGTGATAGCAAACACACGGGCGTTGGGCTTTGTCTCTTTAGGTTGGGCCTGTGTAGCACTACCATTCAGCCCGGTCCTTGGCTTCACAGGATCAGGAAAATCAGACATTCGGTGTCCCAATTTGCCACAGTTAAAACAAGCGCCAGTCTTCCGACGACACTCCCCTTCGGTCGAAAATTGTAGGTAGGACATGGTTTGATCATTGGTCGATTAGGCACAGAGGCAGTTCCCTTGAACGATCCACCAGATTGGTTCGGGCGCTTGGGTGTTGGCCCGATAGCAGAAGATTGACCAGACAGAGGTCGTTTGTTCTTGAAGTCGTCTTCCCGACGTTTGATATCCGATTCAGCTCGGATAGCTGCTCCCATCAAGTCTGCAAAGTTGGCAGGTTGAAAAACTGCTAATGCCGACTGGATTCGGCTATTCAATCCCTTTTTGAAGCGGTGCAGCTTCAGTTCATCATCTCCCATAATGGTAGGGGCATAAGATCCAAGCTCATTAAACTTAGAAGTGTACTCCACCACTATCATATCTGAAGTTTGTATGAGAATTTCAAATTCACTTAGCTTCTGAATTCGAACCTCAGCTGGAAAATACTGCTTCAGGAACGCAGTGCGAAACTGTTGCCATGTGATTGCTCCAGCAGCTAACATAGCAGGCAAGACAGCTTCCCACCATTTCCTTGCTTTATCCTCCAGAAAAGGAATTGTTACCTCCACTTTAAGTGCTTCAGGGACTTCAAGTAAACGCAATTGGTCCTCCATTTTCTTCATCCAATTTCTTCCCACTTCTGGGTCAGCATCTCCCTTAAACATTTCAGTTCGGTTCTTACGGAGCGATTCATAATGGAATTTGACTCCGTTCTGAGCAGGTGGGGGAGGTGGCGGATTGCCGTTGCCATTGGTATTTCCCATCCCTTGGAGGGTCGTTGCTACTATTGCTGCGATAGCCTCAAGGTCTTCTCGGCTCAGATTGATTCATATGATTGTTGTTGCGTGTTCTTGGGAGTTCTCCGGCCATTTCCTACAGTAAGGGAGTTCTAAGAGTTTGTCGAAACATGATACTTAAAAAAAGAAAGGAAATAGCAGAATAAAATGAATCAATAAATAATCCCAAGAATAAAAGTTATTTTATTGATTCTCAAATTGTCATGAAGCAAAACAAACCAAGTCTCAAAACATCAAGGTATCTTGCTGAATCAAACAAAAACAATGCTGAATAAAAGGACTAAGCTAGATGAAAGCCTAATCAATAATCTCTCCATCGCCCATGGCTTCATTTTTCGCAGGAACAATTTCGGGGTTCTCTTCTGCCACCATGTCTACTTGTTGTAGGTGATTGATATGCTCGAGCAGGGCTGCGTTAAATTCATCACTAGCTTGCACAGAGTTTTGCAATACTTGCACTTGGTGTTGGAGTTCTAACGTTGCCATCATTAGTGAAGTCCTCAATGACTCGATAACTTGCTCCTTGCTTCGAACAACGTTTTTGTGAGCCTTGACTTTGGTGCGAGCCATCTTCCTAGAAAAAAATGGAAAATTTTGAGTCCGAAAACTTTCCTAAAACGGCAAAAACGCAATTTCGGAGGCTTAAACGATTGAATTCGGGCTAAAAGCGTCATTAGTCATACATAGTATGTGTTTAACTCAGAAGATCGTTTCAGGTCAGGATACGTAGGGCTTTGGTCAAAATTTGACAACGTCAAATTTCCAAACCAGTCTATTATCATAAATAAACTTCAAAACATTGTCTTACAACTCGATAAATCCAAATAACAAAACCAATGCGGAAGCGTCGATTCCTTGGACTTTCTTCTATGAGTGGAAGGAAAAGTGACTAACAACTTATTAGCAACTTGCCTTTGAAAAGTCTTGAGAATTAAATTGACTCACCTTTGAAAAGAGATTGGCTTGCCGACTAAGTTTCGGGATTTCACAATCTAGGCTTGTGTAGATACAAAAAGCTTCTGGAGGTTAATCTCCATCGTCGAATCAAATAAATCTTAGTCATTCATTGTAGGAAGCCACTACTATAAAAGGGAGGATCCCTCATTTGTAAATCACCAAATTGAATGTAATACAAAGCATTTTCAAATTTATGTTATGTTCTCACTTAAATACTTTCATACACACTTTGCGTTATAAAGGCTGCTTTGCTAATACTCGAAAACATAAAGCTTGGATTAAAGAAAACAAGTAACTAAGATTACCATATTTCTTACTGAAACAAAAGCAGCACCAAAAGGAACATTTCATTTTGTTTATTTGTCTAACGATTTTATTTTATTTTTTTGCTACAATACAAATAAATCTACAAAATCACTTTGCTTTTATGACCGTCATATCATGACTCACTAAGAAGTTATAATGATCGGAGAAATAACAGGACTTCCCATATAATCAATTGTCTTAGATGATAAAACTGGCAACACACAATGCTTGAAACGTGTAAAAATATATATTTCTATTAGTATTTTTTATGGACAAAGTATAACACAATTTTATCATAAATCAAACGTTCAAAACAAGTATTCAAGATCACGAATAAAAAGTACAAAAAAGGTATTTCTCATGAAAGTTTAATAAAATTCTGTTTTTCTTTTCTTGATAACCTTTTCTTGGTGATTTATTTGACAAGTTTTCTTGATAATGTTATCTTGCGGCAGATTAATACTGATCAAGCATGAAACATGAGCATAACAAAGTGAAGATGCTGGAAACAGCCCCCGCCTACCATTGAAGTCAGGGCTGACGAGCATGTTCAGAGCCTTATGATTTACTTAACATGTTCGTGCGGACGTGTAACCGAATTTCTAATAAACAATAGATGTTGATATGTGAAAACGTACAACGAATTTTTGATATGATATGAACAACATGCCATGAATGTTCTAATTCCATTCACATGTTTGTGCGGACATACAACAGAATTTTTTATCTACAATAGAAGGTGCCATATTTTGCATAGCACCTTTTAGATAGTCATTTTCTGTAGCATAGAAAATTCATTTGTAAAGTTGATATATTCAAGAATTATATTCCAGACTACATTGGCCGAAAGCTTTCAGTCCAGCAGAGAATTTTTTATGCTAAATGACATAGAAAATTTTGATTCATGCTAAGATGACAAACAGATCAAATTGGATTTCAAGCAACAGTTAAAGCTGAGCATGACTAATTTATTATCAGTTTTATTGTTGCATAATTTATTATATGCAATTTTAATTATACGAACTTATTAGTAATCTTCGTACCCAAATACATCATATCTCAGTGTTTCCTCAACTTTTTTTATGCTCTACTTTCTCTATCACAATTTGTTTTTCAAAATATTTTTACCTTCAAATAAATAAATTATGTTTGAGCATTGCTACCAATACTAGAACCCTATTGGGTGATGAGAGTGGTCAACGGGTCACACACAGATAGAGTCAAACGCGCACAACAACTCATCGTCATCACGGCTCATGAGAAACATTATTGGATCGGACTTAACATATGAACATCGTGCGTAAATGGGGATCAAATCTACAGTATCTTGATTATATATATATATATATATATATGTATTTCTCTATGCGCCACCATCATAGGGTTTGCACTCGATGCAGCATGGCCTTGCATGCTAGTCTGGCCATCAGTCACGGTTTGAACAGAACCACTACAATAGGCTTTCTCCATTATGTCGGATAGTACATGGACGTATACCTCCATAATCAGGGTTTGAATTTTCGGGTACGCAGTATGTCGATGGAGGTGGAAAAATTTGAGAGAGACGTTATTTTGCAGGATGTTTTGAGTGAGAGGAATTTCAGTTGCTTCAAACTGGAGTGGGAAATGGGGGCCTTCCATGCACTTGAGGCATGCTATGGCCTCATCAGCGAGGTCGTTGATAAGAAACGAAGGTTGCGATAAGATTTTACATATGGCATTGCTAAAGCTTATCCGTTCAAACCAAAGCCATAGTCCCATGACCTACAGGCATTCCAAGGGATTTTGCCAAAGATCCAGCACAAGAATGGCATACAGTTGCCTATCAATTTTTGAAAAATCCTGGATTCCTCTAGTGAAACAGGTGGAATAAACGCATCCATGAGAATATCCACAGCTGGGAGACACCAAACCTGTTAAGCATGAAATTCAAACATGAATTCCAAGTAAAAACTTAGATATAACAAAATAACAAAAGCAAAACAGAGAAACAGGAGTTGTGATAGAGTATTAAGTAGCAGTAACCACCAGCCACCCAGAAAATCAAGAAAAACAACATCAAGAATGTGTGCTGGTGTGTGTACGCAGGGGAGGAAATGAATTAAATATGCTAAATGAATGAGAATCTATGCACATGAACTAAATAAAATGAAGAAGAATGCATGTTATCTGAGCAAGATAGACCATTCAGACTATCCAAACAAGGAGATCGCATTCATTCAACAAAAATTAACAACAAATCATAAATTTATTGAAATGGGTGAATAAGTAGCTGATAGGGTGATATGGATATTGATTATCAGCTAAATGTCACGAAACGACACCTTCATGCGCATTCTGGAATTCTCTAAGTGTGGTGAATTGTAGAGACTGCGCAACTCCTAGAACTTTCTTGATCATTCATAGTTTAGACATGCATAGCGTTATCTATAATACAGTTGTATATATAGGACTTATGTAGAATTATGTAGATAAAAGCATCTAGGATTGTGTAGATGCAAGAAGCTTCTGGAGGTTAATCTCGACCGTCGAATCAAATAGATCTTAGTCGTTTATTGTAGGAAGCCACTACTATAAAAAGAAGGATCCCTCATTTGTAAATTACCAAATTGAACGTAATACAAAGCATTCTCAAAGTTCTGTTATGTTCTCACTTAAATACTTCCATACATACTTTGCGTTATAAAAGCTGCTTAGCTAATACTCAAAAACATAAAGCTTGGATTAAAGAAAACAAGTAACTAAGATTAGCATATTTCTTATTGAAACAAAAACAGCACCAAAAGGAACATTTCATTATGTTTATTTGTCCGACGATTTTTTTTTTTTTGCTACAATACAAATAAATCTACAAAATCACTGTGCTTTTATGACGTCACATCATGACTCACTAAAAAGTTATAATGATCGGAGAAATAACAGGACTTTCCATATAATCAACTGTCTTAGATAATAAAACTGGCAACACACGATGCTTGAAACATATAAACATATATATTTCTATTAGTATTTTTATGGACAAAGTATAACACAGTTTTATCATAAATCAAACGTTCAAAACAAGCAGTCAAGATCATGAATAAAAAGTACAAAATAGGTATTTCTCATGCAAAGTTTAATAAAATTTTGTTTTTCTTTTCTTTTCTTGATAACCTTTTCTTGGTGATTTATTCGACAAGTTATCTTGCGGAAGATTAATACTGATCAAGCATGAGACAGGAGCACAACAAAGTGAAGATGCTGGAAACAGCCCCCGCCTACCATTGAAGTCAGGGCTGACGAGCATGTTCAGAACCTTATGATTCACTTAACATGTTCGTGCGGACATGTAACTGAATTTCTAATAAACAATAGATGCTGCTATGTGAAGACGTACAACGAATTTTTGATCTGAGATGACCAACATGCCATGAATGTTCTAATTCCATTCACATGTTTGTGCGGACGTACAACGAAATTTTTTATCTACAATAGAAGGTGCTATGTTTTGCATAGCACTTTCTAGATAGTCATTTTTTGTAGCATAGAAGATTCATTTATAAATCTGATGGTCTGATACATTCAAGAATTATATTCCAGACTACTTTGACAAAAGCTTTCAGTCCAGCGGAGAATTTTTTATGCTAAGATGACATAAAATTTTTTGATTCATGCTAAGATGGCAAACAGATCAAATTGGATTGCAAGCAAGGGTTAAAGCTGAGCATAACTAATTTATTATCAGTTTTATTGTTGCATAATTTATTATGTGCAATTTAATTATACGAATGTATTAGTAATATTCGTACCCAAATAAATCATCTCGCAGTGTTTCCTCAACTTCTTTATGCTCTACTTTTTCTATCACAATTTGTTTTTAAAAATATTTATACCTTTAAATAAATAAAATTATGTTTGAGCATGGCTACCAATACTAGAACCCTATTGGATGATGAGAGTGGTCAACTAGTCACAGTTTCACACACAGAAAGAGTCAAACGCGCACAACTCATCGTCATCACGGCTCATGAGAAACATTATTGGATCGTACTTAACATATGAACATCGTGGGTAAATGGGATCAAATCTACAGTATCTTGATTATATATATATATATATATATATTTCTCTATGCGGCCGTACAGTATTTGACACAACTATTCCCACCGGCCACTCCAAACACAAAGTTTCTTTAATATATAGCGCCCACCACACCTTCCTCCTTTTTCCAAGTGTGCAAAAATGGCGGAAACGAAGGTGGATGGAGGAAGCCCGTCTCTTTTCTCACCATACAAGATGGGAAGATTCAATCTTTCTCACAGGTACTGAATCTCCTCCCTCAAAACAAAGTGATTAATTCTTCAATTTTCGATCTTGTTTGTTTAAAATGATGAATCTTGTGTTGTGGGCAGGGTGGTTCTTGCTCCCATGACCAGATGCAGGGCTTTGAACAGTATTCCCCAGCCTGCCCTTGCTCGATATTACTCACAGAGAGCTACAGATGGTGGATTTCTCATCACAGAGGGCACCATGATCTCCCCCACTGCTGCAGGGTAATTTCGTAAATTCATCCTATGGTCGGGGAAAATAACCCATTATAATTATTGCCCAGTTAACTAGTTGCTTTTTGAAAAGCTTCCGTGTGGTCCAACCCCATTAATATTATTCTGATGCTTATTGATAAATAATTGCCAAAAAAAAAAAAATAATAATAATTTAATGAGTTAAAAAAAAAGCCCAAATTCTTGCGGTATACGTGTTTTTTAAGCGTTTACACGTAAATTTATGTTTTTAAAAAAATGAAGTTTTCGAAGTCAAAAATATCATCTCGATCAATAAAAGTATATGTATTTATTTTCTTCACCGCAATTTTTCGTATAATATTATGCATACATAATAGACGCTTAAAAAAGTACTTGTACCAGAAAAATTCGTCAGCGAAGGGACTTTAGCTACAAGACTAAAGTCTAACTTTAGGGACTTTTTGGCTCCTTCAATTTTTAGGGAGTCAACTATTAAATATTCCCTTTTCTTCAGATGAAAAATATTATTTACAATCTATTTCTTTTAATTTTAACTTCTTGGCTTATTAATTTCTATTAGTTTGTTCATATTCTAATCATCAAAACATATTCTTTTGTTAATTTCTTGATCATATGCACTTACCATACTTGCAGACGCAATTTAAGCACTATCAGAGCCAAGTGAATAATTATATCCTATGTTATATAAATACCAACACTTATAATTATGTTTTACATTGCGCTAAAGTCACCGAAAGTTCCATCAGAATTCGATCACTCGGCAATGAATGTAAAGATTAGTTATTCAATCAAAATTTAAAGTTAAATAATCCAAAAGAAGATGAAAGATGGCAATGTTATTGGTTTCATTTGTATTTTCCGTTTACTGTTCGAATCCATGCAGGTTTCCACACGTGCCAGGTATTTTTAACAAGGAGCAAGTGGAGGCGTGGAGGCCAGTTGTGGATGCTGTTCATGCCAAGGGTGCTATTATCTTCTGTCAATTGTGGCATGTTGGCCGAGCTTCTCATCAAGGTACTGCCTTTTTTTAGTCCATGAAATGTATAGTATCTCTGATTCGATATTTGTCGGTATAATTCCGTTGATTGTGCGTCAGTGTTGCTTATAAAGGGTCTTCTTTTGATCTGATTATCAACTGTACATGTTCTTATTGTACCAAAATTTGTGAGAACATGTGTTAAATTGATGTTATTTAGATGTTTGAAGTTGAATCCCATCATTTTTCTAGCGTTTTGTCCCATGATGAAATTAACATGTTCTTGGTTGCGTGCTCAGCGCTTCAGCCTGGTGGAATCGCTCCGCTTTCATCCACGGACAAGCCAATATCCAACAGGTGGAGGGTGCTTTTGCCGGACGGGAGTCACGCGATTTACCCGAAACCACGTAAATTGGAAACTCCTGAGATCCCTGAGCTGGTAGAACACTATCGTCAGGCCGCCCTGAATGCTATTGAAGCAGGTCAGCAAAAGTTGTAATATTGATCAACCATGTGATTGCTTTTAGTTCAGCATTTGAATTCTTGTGCTTTTCGTCGTGTGACGATTTTACATATGATGAAAATAAAACGTGTAGAAGCATTATGGTAGTTCAATAAACGTTCCAATGATATCTTTTTGTTATAATGAAAGATTCCCATGCAGTCATCAAAATGTTAGCACAGTTTTTTTACTCTTGAAGTTCTCAGATATGAATGGAGTGAGTTCCTTTTATTGCCTCTAATGATTGCAAGACGAACAGGTTTCGATGGTATCGAGATCCACGGGGCTCACGGGTATCTCATCGATCAATTTTTGAAGAACGGAATCAACGAAAGATCAGACGAGTATGGTGGATCTCTAGAAAACCGCTGCAAATTCTTGACACAGTTAGTTCAAGCAACCGTGTCAGCCATCGGAGCTGACCGAGTAGGCGTCAGAATTTCGCCTGCAATAGACCACCTCGACGCAATGGACTCAAACCCACTCACCCTCGGGCTCGCAGTAGTGGAGAGGCTCAACAAGATTCAAACAGATCATGGCTCAAAACTGGCGTATCTCCATGTGACTCAGCCCCGATACACGGCCTACGGGCAAACAGAGTCAGGTAGACATGGCAGTGTGGAAGAGGAGGCACAATTCATGAGGACTTGGCGAAGGGCGTACAAGGGAACTTTCATATGTAGCGGCGGATTCACTAGACAGCTAGGAATCGAGGCCGTGGCTCAGGATGAAGCCGATTTGGTGGCGTACGGGCGGTTCTTTATTTCGAATCCAGACTTGGTGAAGAGACTCGAGATCAATGCACCTCTGACCAGGTACATCAGGGCTACCTTTTATACGCATGATCCCGTCGTGGGATACACGGACTACCCTTTTCTGGGAAGCGATGCCGCGAAAAACGTCCCCCTGTCGCGTCTTTGAACGACGGCATTGCAATGTCTAGAGCATTATAGCTTGTTGATCATGGTCCGCAATGGCCTGACCTGATGCAGAGTTTAATTGAATGTTGTGTGTATTTTGTGCAATATAGCATGATATTTGTTGAAAATGCTTTGTAAAACTCGAGGTTTACATATGAACTTGTGTATTTGTTGAGAGGAAAATTATTATGAACATTGGATTCTATGTAAGGGTATTAACTTTACGATAGGTT
The DNA here is from genome assembly GCF_033568475.1 of Henckelia pumila. Classification (NCBI taxonomy): domain Eukaryota; kingdom Viridiplantae; phylum Streptophyta; class Magnoliopsida; order Lamiales; family Gesneriaceae; genus Henckelia; species Henckelia pumila. The sequence goes on along the minus strand of NW_027331857.1, from coordinate 2,571,756 downwards.
CAATTTTAATTTTGGCCATATGAGATTCATATATTTTCATGTATTCTACATGTTCAAATCAATTTTAATTAACCATTAGATATATCATTAAGATATTATCTTTTTACTAACATGAACTCAACCATAATTAGGGTTGTCAATTTGGGCCTGATGGCGGGTTGAAAATACACCAGCTCAACCAACCCGCCAAAAAATAAAAAATATGAAAAATTTTAAAAAAATCATATATAGTTAAAAACTAATTAACAATAAATATAAATTATATACATTTTAAAACTAATTAACAATAAATAGTATAAAATTTTAAAATTAATCAATTAAACATAAATTATAATAAATCATATAAATAATTTAGAGCTTATAATCATTTATAAAATATTTCAAATAATATAACTTGTTCAAAACTAATCAATCATGCATAAAATATTTAAAATATTAATAATAATATAATTCTAAAAAATGAAAAAAAAAATAAAAATTGGCGGACCGGCCGGCTCGCGGCCCAAACAGGTCAGCCCTTTTCGGCCCACATCGGCCCACCAAAAGCATGACCCAACCTACTCTTTTTTAATGGTGGAGCGGATTGGCCCAACGAACCAAACCCAAATTAACAATAACTATATGTAATCTAGGGTTGACAAAATTGACAAAATTCTCGACCTTTCCAAATTCCCAACTCGTTCCTGCCCCGAATTTTTCCTATCCCGAATTTTCCCAACCCGATCAATTTTGAGAACGAGATCGGGATCAACAATTCTATCCGACGAGATTTCCGATCCAACCCAAATATATTAATAATATTTTTTAATTAGATTTTTTAATTAAAAAGATAGAAATATGTTTTTTTTATAATTATAATATAAGTTTTAAAATTAACGTTCCAAAACAGGGCAAATCGGCCTAGAACCGTTAAACTGGTTCGATCGGTTCATTTATTTTTATTTAAAAATAATTTTTTTAAAAAAATTAAATTATTTCTTATATTCCTTGAAATAAAATTCCTATATTTAAAATTTAAAGTTTTACTTTTGGTTATAAATACATGATTATTTGGTTTTAAACTTTTAAAAAATAGTATTTTATTAGTATTTGAGCTTATTTTGATTTATTTTTGTTTATAAAATATATAAATAATTATATTTAATATTTTGATTATATATATATATATATATATATATATATTTTGTGTAGATTTTAGACTTCGGTAAATATATAATTTATTATATATGTACATATTTAAAGTTTTTAAAATTTAAAATATATCAATTATTATATTATATTATTACTTTATATAATATAACAAAATTTCAGTCCGACCGTTTTTAAGGATTTATCGATTCAATTGTCAATTCAATTATGAAAACACTGAGTATATTATCAAATCAGAGATGAGGCTTTCAAAAACGGATTTTTGAAACGGAATGTTCCGTCTCAAACTTCTTTTTTAAACCAAAAAATGGGCTTTAGAGACATATTTCCGCCTCTCAAGCCTTGTTTTCTTGACAAACCTCCACACACATACATACATATATGTAAGGATTAAACCAATTTAATTTTATATTTATTTATATGTTATTTATGTTAAATAATTATTTGTTTAAATAAATCAATGAAAAATAATAAGATATTGTCTACTTTAATTATATAGTATAGATGTATAATTAAAGACACAACCTACATAATTTTATTTAAAAAAATTATAAATATCTATAAAGTTTAATAAAAAAATCTATAGGAGTCCATGAAATTTTGTTTGCAATAAGAATCTATCAAAACTTTTTAAAAGGACGGACTTTTATAGATTTGATAAGATTTTTTCATTTTTTTTTTGAAATAAACTCATGAGAAAAGGCTTGAGATATTGTTATCTAAAATATATTTGAAATCCATGAATTTTAAATTTTTCGATCGAAACACAACCTTAATTTTTATTTCAAAAAAAGCTTGACGGAGTTAAGAATCATGAGAATGGCTAGAGCCTAATGAACTTCGTCTGTTTTCACCAAATGCATACGCGTGTATATATATATATAATATATGGATACAGAGAGATATATGTCGTGCATGCATGCCCGAGACTCAACACGCTCATATATACTCCATCCATCTCTACCTCATATATAATCCATTTTATATCTTTATTTTTTTCGAAATTTCCAATCAATTATATATATCTATGAGTATGACGAGAGGGAAGATGAGTATTTTTGAGCTGGTCCGAGTTCGGATTGAGAAATTTTTTGAAATTATTTTCGTCAACCCGACCCGAATCCACCATCAGACCCACCCGAATTGACACCCATGATCGTAAGATATTATCAGTACATCCAATAATGATATATTTATTTTATTTTTACAAAAATATGGATCCAACGTTCCAAATTAATTCCCACGTATAAAAATAATAAAGATGGATGGTTGGATATACACTTGAACTCCAACGGGACGTAGTTGGGTTGTAGTTGAACTCTACGGAGCCAGCCTGTCAGCCCCCAATCCTCCCCACCTGGCTGTTCATATATATTAACAGATAAGCAAACATGCAAAACCCTTTAATTAGCTACCGAAGAAGAAAGAGAGCAAAAAATAAAAATAAAAATAAAAATCTGCTAATTACTAAAAGGGTATACTAAAAAATTCAACAGATTTTTTTAATTATAATCATGAGTCTGTTTGGAATTGGAAGCAGGTATCTTAATTAGTATACGATGCATGTATCCGATCGTATTATTTTATTTTTGCTGCATGCACATATATATATATATATATATATGGATGAATATATAGTACTTCTTGATTTCGTAGCTTGGTTTTAACTCTTAATCCGAATCTGGGGGCCTTTTAAGACAGTGGTTTTCGTGATAAATTATTGGATCTTCATTGGTTATGTTCAATGTATCGATCAAGTTTCGTTTTTTTTGCATGCAGCAATCTTGTTCTTAATATTTTTTTTTTTCTAAAAAATTGATTTCTTGCACCTTTAATGGCCTCTTAATTTACACGCACTTCTATATTTTCGATCTTCTTTTTTCTTTTTTTCTTTTTTTTGCCATGTGTGCTGACTTAATTTCTTTAATATTTAATAGTAGCAGCAAAAACAAGAAAACTTTCCGTATTAAGAAGAATTCCCCTTCTAGCAGTAAGGTATGTAAATATCATGATTATCGAATTAATTATTTCACTTGTTAAGTGAAAATTTTGGTAATTTTTGGCTAATGAGTAAAAATTGTAAGCGTTAAATTCAACAAGCTTGAGTTTCAGGGCCGAAATTAAACCTGCATGCAAATGTGAAACATTTGATTGATTATTACATATACAATATGTATTGTATTTGATGCAGGGTTTGCTGCTACAGCCTCGTATTGATTCGACGCTGGGTAAGTATGGTAACTTAAGGGAAGTTGTGGTACTTCCCCAAGGAGAGGATATTAACGAATGGTTGGCCATAAATAGTAAGAATCTATACTTGTGATATATTCATTTGTCTCGAGCTCTTGTAGATTGTCTTTAGATGAAATCTGATTTCTGCTAAATCCTTTAAAGTTTCTCATACTGTATTATGTTTCTATAACTGTAATGTACCTATGAGTGATTGTGAAAAGGCTCGCAAGTTTGAGAGACTCTCACATTTAATAGACTGGTGTTTTGGATTCGAGCTCTCCGGCCTTGTGGCCGGATGAACTGCAACGTATATATGCATATCTATGCTGTCTCCAATGAACTCTCTTGGCGAGCATATCGAGTTATAATCTTCTTTTATGTAGTTATTGATCGAGTTATGATCATGATCGACCAAAGTTTGTCGTTTTCCGGTGTCCACGTACTGATCAGCGTCGTTTACCAACGACCTATGGTCGTTGTCTCGTTCCAAATTTTAGCGTATATCTTTAAATAAAGTGTGCTTATTCGATCTTCTTCTGAATAAATGCATTCATACTATGTCTTTTGTCGCGATCGATCTACTAAAAACAGAAGAGTACCATAGAGATCAGTGTTTGCCTGTTATGTTTTGGAGTTACTAGTTCTTTCTCCCTTATGCAGCTGTTGACTTCTTTAACCATGTAAGCGTTCTTTACGCGACTCTAACCGAGTTTTGCACACCAGAAACTTGTCCTAAGATGTCAGCTGGACCAAAGTAAGTTATCTGATTCATTGATGTACATATTTATCTTGTCTATATATATATATGTTCTTTGTTATGATATATATCTTCTGCAGCCTCTGACATGTTATATCAAAGTGGTTATGCTTAACTAATGGGAATCGTTTCAACTCATATGTCACACTTGATTTATGATCAGGATGTGCACTAAAGTTGCACAAGATTTGTGCATTGGCATTTGAAGTCATTCTTGGATGTGCAGGTTTGAGTACAGATGGGCTGATGGTGTGACCATAAAGAAGCCTATAGAGGTATCTGCACCGAAATATGTCGAGTATTTAATGGACTGGATCGAAGCTCAGCTCGAGGATGAGTCCATCTTTCCTCAACAAATAGGTACACATCCACACACAAATACACAATAAGTACATATATATCTCTAATGACATCAATACTCGAAGTTTCTTGATGAATTTCAGGCCAACCCTTCCCACCGAACTTCCAAGACGTCGTGAAAACCATACTAAAACGTCTTTTCCGTGTGTATGGGCATGTATATCACTCACATTACCAGAAGATATTGGGTCTAGAAGAAGAAACTCATCTCAACACTTGCTTCCAGCATTTTGTTCTGTTTACTTCGGTAATCTTTTTCATTATGGAGACGAACATACACTATCCAAACCCTATATTTTGTTCATATATCAAACTGTGGTTGATTTGAATGATGGTTGTGATTGGCATTGCATGACTCAATGCAGGAATTCGGCTTGATCGCCAAGGAAGAACTCGAGCCCCTCGATGAGCTGATCGAGCTAGTTTTACGATCCTAGCTAGCTGGAAACCTGCCCCTTGATTCACTTCTCAGTCTTGAGAAAAGTGTTGCATACGTAGGTTAAGTTGTCCGCAATGAAATTATACAGTAGTGGCTAAACTTAGTGATGGGTGCTGGTTGTTGCGTAGTTTGAAGTTTGAAACTTTTTTCCAAGTCGTGTGGCTAAAAGTTAAAAGTTTCACACGGAAATCTTTGCATGTTGACTTGGTTTACTGTCATATAATGCATGTAATAATGGTAAAAGCAACAAGATTCTTCTTTTTTTTTTTCCTTTTTTTTTTTTTTGAAAATTTGATGATTCATTTAAATACCAATATCTCTGCATTGAATTCTATTAGTTGGTCGTCGATGATTTCGAGACATGGTTAACCATGATTTAAATTTTAACCACAAATAGGTCGAGCTTAATTTTGCATTAATCAAGAATTTGAGTCGTATTTGCTTATCAATACTATTATTCCGTTCTTTCTTCTTCATATTTTCTTGATCATTGGCTAAATTATGACAATGGAAATTTTCAAACCACAGGAACTTGTGTATTGTGTGAGTCGTGTTCAGTGATCGATCGAAGGATGACACCAATTGTTACACTAAATTTTTTATTAATAAGGAAATGCAGCGCCCCCATCACTGCTACAGAAACACAAGACTGCGACATAACTTGGACCCTAAAACATTACAAGGTAAACAGAAAGAGACACAAGAAAAAAAGACTGAAACACAAACCAAACATAAAACATCGATGGGGGTACATACATCGGAGTTACGGCTTGCTGGTGTTTGGCACGAATTTACGCATCCAAACATGCTTACCATTGATGGAGAATTTCGCTTTGTTCATCCCATTAAGAACGCTCTCTATGAAAGCTGGCCTGTGGAAGACGACTCTTGCGTAGAGAGCTTGTTCGTCGGCCCTAACCTCTTGCATGTGGACCGACTCTACGCAGTTCCCATAGACCCTCGAGAAAAATTGCCTTATTTCACTTTCAGAGACGGGGTACCCCTTAGAGAACGTAGCAAACATGGTCCTCTCGTATAGTGCCGGCTCATTTGCGTGAGTCACATGGCTTTGGGGAGGAGGGGTGCTTACTTGGGTGTTTATGTTAGAGAAGCTTCGCATTGACGGGCCGTCATAAGATGACTGCGCCACCATCATAGGGTTTGCACTCGATGCAGCATGGCCTTGCATGCTATTCTGGCCACCAGTCACGGTTTGAACAGAACCACTACAACAGGCTTTCTCCATTATGTCGGATAGTACAGGGACGTATACCTCCATAATCAGGGTTTGAATTTCCGGGTACGCAGTATGTCGATGGAGGTGGAAAAATTTGAGAGAGACGTTATTTTGCAGGATGTTCTGAGTGAGCGGAATTTCAGTTGCTTCAAACTGGAGTGGGAACTGGGCGCTTTCCATGCACTTGAGGCATGCTATGGCCTCATCAGCGAGGTCGTTGATAAGAAACGAAGGTTGCGATAAGATTTTACATATGGCATTGCTAAAGCCTATCCGTTCGAACCAAAGCCATAGTCCCATGACCTGCAGGCATTCCAAGGGATTTCGCCAAAGATCCAGCACAAGAATGGCATACAGTTGCCTATCAATCTTCTGAAAAATCCTGGATTCCTCTAGTGAAACAGGTGGAATAAACGCATCCATGAGAATATCCACAGCTGGGAGACGCCAAACCTGTTAAGCATGAAATTCAAACATGAATTCCAAGTAAAAACTTAGATATAACAAAATAACAAAAGCAAAACAGAGAAACAGGAGTTGTGATGGAGTAGTAAGTAGCAGTAACCACCAGCCACCCAGAAAATCAAGAAAAACAACATCAAGAATGTGTGCTGGTGTGTGTACGTAGGGGAGGAAATGAATTAAAAATGCGAAAGGAATGAGAATCTATGCACATGAACTAAATAAAATGAAGAAGAATGCATGTTATCTGAGTCATCCTCTTAAAATCAGAGAGACAAATGCTCAAAGTCGGTCAGAAGATATTCATGGAAGTTACAGGAAATTAATCCCCCACTTCATTTTTCTTCAGGAAAAGCCATGCAGCTGATTCAAAATTACAATCATCTCAAACTCAAAACTAAGACACCTAGCAGGCTTCTTTGCTATGAGAAGAGCCTACGGTGACTTACGGTAAAAAATTCTTGAATAGAACCTTTTCTCTTATGGGACTCTACGACCCAACCCCCTTTATAAATATAAGCACATCTGAGGATGGTAGATGAAGGCATTAACTTGTTCTTATCTATTGCTCACAAAAATACAAGTATTAACTGTGCTGAGTAGGAAATTTTCAAAGAGAAACAATCTTTAGTAGGTGAATTAAAGCCATTGTTGAGATTATGACAATAAGCCCTGGATGTATCCCAATTCTTCTGTTTGAGTAAGCAAGCCTCAGTGAAAGCATTACATTTGTTGCACATGAAGATAGGTGAAGAAATCAAGGAACTCAAATTCACCAAATCCTCAATTTTCGAGGGATTACAAATTTACAAGACCTAGACTATTATAATGAATCCAAAAGTACTCTACTTCTCTATCTAACCTTTCCCGGTTCAACGTCTTCTTTAACTCAATTATGAAACCAAAAAAGAATAATACCTTTCACACTTTCTGCTTTTTTAAAACTTTAGCAAACTTAAGTAAAGCAATGTAAATTTAACCATATACCTTGGAAGTTAATAACAATAAACTTATGATAACATTTGAACTCACACAGCCTTTTTAATCTACTCACACCATAAGAACCAAAACAATAGTAATAAACTTAAGAAGAAAATATCCAAGGGCCATAAAATTTTTATGGATTAAGGTTTTCTAAATACTGGCATGCATGTTGTTGCCAATAAATATTTGCTGGGCCCCCTTCATGCTTTTTCAAATGCTGACTGTTGCAAAAACATCAGTCATCTACAGAATTACAGTAATCATACAAGAAGTTAACAGCTTCATGATATGACTCTCCCTTGCATCAAATTAAGATAAATTTTTAACTCTAACAACCCGTCGATTAAATAAATTACCGACCGCATAAAGATTACCCCATCTCAGGGTAGTATATCATAGCTACTTCGCGGGAGCCGTATATCAAACAAAAATAAACAAAAAAATCTTTCTTATAGATACCTTATGCTACCCAGTAGGAATAAACTTAGTACATTTATTTCGATGCTACCAGTTATTCCATAAACATTACTGTCTCTTCAGTCGATCAAGTATCTAAGGTTTGTCGCTATGCTGTTCAAAATCAACATAACGCAATCATTCATAATTTTAGTCGCTTAGCGTAATGAATGATGGCGGATTTTTTGCTTTAACTCGTAAACGACAATATCGTGCAGCAAAGTTATCTCTAGCTATTCCGTACAATTCATACGTCTGAAAATTGTGACCTAAACGATCCACTGTTGCATATAATGACATGATCTTCTGTTTTTAACTATTAACTAACGACAAATTTTGAGTATGGAAACAATCACTACTTAATCGTGACGGCATTTCTAGAAAGACGTCATGACAGAGCAATCTGTATGAATGTAAAAAACGTTCAAATCCGGACAATGACGTAAGCAATTTGACAAACGAATAACTATGATAGTGTAAATCATGCCTGAAACTATGCTATAAATCATAATGAATAACCTAAATTTTATCTGAGCTAGGTCATACACCATACCGTAAGGAGTCTTCAACTGACAATCCATCATTGCTAGAGCCTTTTCTGATCATTGGTGGAGCTCCAACAGCCGTTGGTATTCCTGGAAGTTGATGATTCTGGTAGCAAGAAGCATACTATATCGCTGGCCAAGATATTGAACCAGCTGACAAAGACACCAAAGAAATTTCACATAAAATTTTAAAAGTCCAAATATTTAAAAAGAAATAAAATTAAAAAGTATAAGTAACTTCAGAACATTAGAACATCATGCATGAATCTACAAGAACATATAGGAACTCGATTGTAGTCAAACTCAGCATGGCCAGCAACTTTTCTCCTAGTGTGGAAGGGAGCGGAATGGTTCAGTCAATTCAGCTCCAGCAATACCTTAGAAAAAGAATCCCAACTTTCTCGCATGCAAACAAATTATAGGAATTTTGGATGCCGTAAATCGACACAAATCTTGTGATCGCATTATAAAATAGGCCAACGAATTTTAGGCTTAATCGCAAAATGAGTGACAACACGCAGAAGCTAGTGCGGATTAGCAATAAAGATAGAGCATTATCTCGAGCTCCACAAACAAGCATCTTAGTCAGGATTCATATAGTAATAAAGATACAAAAGAAAGATTCTGAATTTCTTAATGGTGTTGTCGATCCATAAGCCACATATCAGAAGCTGAGAGAGAGGGAGCAAAGCTGTGTCTAATATAGAGTTATAGAAACAAATGTAATGGAATGGAATCTTTTGACAGTTTTTCATATCCTGGTAGATTCATAGAAACAGGCCATTCGTAAATTGCATTATAAAAAGAATTGTTAAATAGAAATCCAAAGAAAAGCATGGACTGCATGATCTGGCGGACATCAAAACATTAGAAGGCAGCCAGGCAGATAGATGAAAGACAGTGATAGACTTCTATGCTTCTCACTGAATCCGAAAGCACAGAAGCACAAAATAAGAATCCGATTCTCAAGTAACAAAACCATTCATAGTAAAACAATCTAGCAAAAAAATTCACAAGGCCCTCATTTGTGCACGTAAGTCAACTCAGAATCTCGATCAACAGAGCTGGCAAGTGTGGCTCAGTTTTATAGCATTAGTGCTTTTCAGGTTTACCGTTACATCTCCAAATGGATCGATTTAGGTCATAAATGGCAGTCATCTTTACGCAGAGGAATGTGTTCGAGAAATATTCATCAATTTATACGGGTGTTCCCCGAAATATACCAGCACTGCATGTAAAACCACTTCTAAGAAGGCAAAAGAACCCAAAACCCTGGACAATAATTTTAGCTCAATCGCAAAAGCATGATCAATTTCAGCAATAATTGTTTCCAGAATCATCACCTATTCAAAAAATTGAACGACTTTCACACGCGGGGTGGGAAAACTTCATCCAGAGCACCCACACTTCCAACGGCAGGTCCGCCTTTGCATCCACTCCGCCTCCGAATGACTCGTCGCTGTTTTTCCTCATCGAAGGCCCAAGAGAAGATCCCCACGAGCCACTCCGACGCTCCAGCACCACCAGGACAGGCCCCGAGTGGTAATGCAGAACTCCGGCGAGAAATATATCGAGAAACAAAAGTCAAGTCGCGGCAAGCAAGTCCCGGCATTTCGATCGGTTCACCGCAGCCACAGTTGTTACTCTCCAATGCTAATGGCACCGCCTGTCAGCTAAGAAATCGCGACGGCAACTCCGTTCAGGCGGTGGAGATAATTTTCCTGGAATTTGATTTTCAGTGGGCTTTGTGTGCAATCTCAACCGTCCATCTAAGGAAAAAGCTCGTCACAATATTTTGAAATTTCGTTATTATTAATCTTTTTCATAAAAATGATTCTATATTTCTATTATTCTATTTCTCCCAGCACATATAATATTTACAAAATTTGCTCGCAATCCGTGTATAAAATTACTTTTTGTGTGTGTTGATATTAAAGTACTTTTAAGTTTTAGAGTTGATATTTGAAGTTTTATTTTATGGAACTGTATTTGTTGTATTTTATTTTACTAATTATCAATCCTCTTGGTAAAAATCTGGATAAATCATTTAGGTAAAATCTGGATAACTTATCAAATCATATATTTTTATTTTTTAAGCGTTATTTTATATGTACACAGAGGATTACAAATTGTATTATACATTGCTCTTGAACTTACAAAATTATCATTCCATTTTATTTGAAAAAATTCTTTCAAAAATATATTTATGAAGGTTATGTAATTTCAAATACATTGTGTAATTCAATATGGTGTGCAATGCTCCGCCTACACGTAGCACAACCTCTTTGCTAATTAAAGAGATGTTTGATTATTTAGGCAAAGAAATCTATAAATTCACATGCAACCGGATGGTGTGATTTTGATATTTATAGCACGAGCTTCAATTATTTTCGAGTATCATTCACTCGCTATTGTGTATATAGCTTGCTAATTGAAATGCAATTCAAGGTCAATTTATAGATTTTAGGTTGGCCAAATCATTTGCTACAATTCCGGAAAGAATTCGAGGCATAATTATTATGTGAGAATTGAGATGCATAAAGTTTTCACATGCATCACAAGGGCGTGGGCTGGACCATAAATTTCAACACAGGAACCGTTAAAGCAATAATTTTAGTCATTTACCTATCTGCAATACTTTGTTTCTTTTTAAAAAAGAAAACAAAAATCACCAAATATATTTAGAATATATTTTCAAAATCATGCAAGCGGGGCTGCGGGGGTGGATTGCTATGTTTGTATTATTCCTTGATAGTTATCATCGATAACTTGTAACTCATCTGATATCAAAGTCTCAAGTTTAAAACGTGGTCTTGCATTCGATATCCATATTATAACATTCTATTTCTCCAACTAAAAAAATGACATTATCAAGCTATGATCAAGTGTTTGAATTGATTAAATATGTGAGTGTTTGATTAATTATTAGAACATAAATTTTTTAGACAAACACTTTATTAGATCAACCTGATACACAAAGTTTGTCCAATACAATTTGTTTGACTAACATGATTAGCAAACGGTTGTTAGCTTAGTTTTTTGTCCAATACACACAAAAATTAGTGTTGCTTTCGTCATAAAAAAAAAATACCGAAATCAGAGTGACCGGAGAAAAGTTTGGTGGTAGAAAGGCCCACCTCTCGAAAGCATTGCGATATTTATGGAATTATATAAAAATAATAATTATATGACTAATTATGGATTAATTTCCTTTTAAGTGTGGAAATGATACCGTGGGTGGTTTGATTTTATATCATGCTTTGCTTCTTGAGCAAAACTCAAAAGACCGGCTTTTCATTTGTTTTCAAATCATAATTCATTATCGCAATTGATACAATGTATATAAAAATTCATCATACAGTCAATAATTCATAATCCATTTGAAACGTTTTGGGATGAATTATGAGATTCGATATCCAATAATTATAAATTTTTCTTAGTGATCTAATTAAAAAAATGTTAACACTATTAATAATTTGATATCATTTAACTATATTAAAAAACGAATTTTAATCTAAAAATCAAATAAATTTATTTAAAAGAATTTATTTTCATTATAAAGTTTGAATTTCGAACACAAAGACGAAGTCATCATAATTGTTTTTTCAACAAACCACTCTTAACTAATTTCGACAATATTTGTTTCCTTTTTTTTCCCGTTTTTGGTTGAGTGTGCCTGTTTATCTATAAATATAAGTATGGCAAATTATTTGTCTATATGTTATCGGATCAACCAAATTTTTCTTAATATTCAATTATCAAAATAAGCAGATTTGATTAAGTCTCTGTTTGGTATCAAAATTCAGGCCAAAAAAACACTTTTTTATTTTAAAAAAAATGTTTTTTCAGCTAATAAAGTGTTTGGATGACCAAATAAGTGATTAAAAAAACATTTTTTTAAGTCAAAAAGAACTTTTTTAAAAGCAAAAAATTATAGTTTAAAAAAGCACTTATTTTAAAAAATCTCTACAAAATCCAAACGGGCTCTAATTTATTTGACTAAAAACATCAAGGCGTTTGTAATTTTTTTTTAATGTTTTATAGGTCGAAAAAATTTAAAATATATGTTTCAATAAAATCTTTATAAAATATTTTAAAAAAATATCTTTCTAGTTTTAAGATAACTCTAACTTGTTCAAACACATATTTAATTTTTTTTTTTCATTTATAAAACTCTACAAATGTTTTAAAGGACATTTCCAAATATAACTTTAGTTTTTAATTTAAAAATATTATATATAATAGTTGTATAAACATGTATTTATTCATAAATTTTTTTTAAAAAACATATTTTATTTTAATTTAAAAATATTTTATATAATAGTTGTATAAACACGTATTAATTCTTAAAAATTAATTTAAAAATATTTTATATAATAATTGTATAAACACGTATTTATTTTTAAAATTTTAAAAAATAAAAAATATTTGTATAAAAATTTTTACTAAAACGTGGTGAAACGGAGCCTGAATAATTAAAGTGAAATTAAATTAACTCATATGGCTTCGTTCCATGCATATTGTCTAATTGATGTGCTTCGCATTCACCATATCCTATTTTCCAAAATTATTATTATTATTTATTACAAATTGCAAATATAGTCCACACGTCATTTAAATTTTTATATCCAAGCAATCATATGACGCAGATGATGCTTCGAGGTGTGTGCCATCTGACCGAATGTTCAAATATATTTAATTTTATTTTTTTATATATCAAGTACATATTGAAGAGAATGTTGGCAGATATGAAATTGAAGTTTTAAAGAAAGAATTTATTAATAAAATGGTAGTTATTTTTAAAATAAATTTAAGTTAAAAAACCAAATATTTTGAAAAACTGAAACCAAGCATATTCTTAGATAAATATAAATATTGTTCTCAAGATTATCTTGAACCGTAAAACTAATTCTATTTTCGAGAAAAATTCAATTTTTTTTTAATAAATAAGTAATTTTGTATGTTAGAGTAAATTTTTTTTTATGCATATGGATGGATCTAACATCGGTTAATTCATTCATGTTGCACTTGGATTTATGGATTTCAAGATCACATATTGTCATTTAAAATTAATCAATTTTGTATTTAATAATGTTTAATAAGTGAGATTTGCATTTAAGATTTGATTATGTTTTTTTTATAATAATTAAAAACAGTAAAACTATAATCATAATCCATAGAATTCAAATTCGTCTCCAAGAATTCACCGAGTTTTAGTAAAACAAATAGTTATTTCATTAGATTTTTTATTCAAAAAAATTATTCTTATATTAAGATTTGATCTGAATAAAAAGAAAGATAAAAACAAATTAAATTATGAGATTTTTTTGAGGTAAAGCACCAGTAAACTACGGCTACCCACGCCTCAGCAGTTGGCAGTGGCATTCTCGTGATAAACACGGAATTGAAGGGTTAAAGTTAACATTCTGCCTTTATAACCCCGACACAGGCCACCGTCTTCGCCATCTTCCCTGAAAGTCTCATCGGACTGTCCCCTCCATTTTCACACACATATTATATATTACAACCTTTCGAGTACGCCTTTTTCTGTTCCATTTCCCCTTCATTTCTGCAACTATGGGATTAAAGTCACGAAATTTCTCTTCGGTGATCAGGTTTTGTGCCACCTTTTTGATTCTTCAGGCCTTTTTGGTGTCGGTCTTAGCCAAGAAAACCTACATTGTTCGTGTTAAGAATCACCAGAAACCCGTTTCTTATTCGACCCATGGTGAATGGTACGCCGACCATTTGGCTTCCTCTTCCCCCGAGTCGCTTCTGTATACCTACGACACCGCATATCATGGCTTCGCCGCCGTGCTGGATCTGGAGGAGGTCGAGTCCCTTCGAAGATTGGATTCTGTTGTTGGAGTCTATGAGGACAAAGTTTACTCCCTTCATACCACTCGCACTCCGCAGTTTCTCGGGTTGGACGCTCAGCTTAGCCCGTGGACTGGCCATGGTCTGCAGGAACTCAATCGGGCGTTACAGGATGTTGTTGTCGGGGTTTTGGATACAGGGGTGTGGCCGGAATCGAAGTCCTTCAATGATGTCGGTATGCCTGATGTACCATCCAGATGGCGCGGCGAGTGTGAATCTGCGCATGATTTTAATCCCAAAATCCATTGCAATAAGAAGCTTATCGGTGCGAGGTTTTTCTCCAAAGGTTATAACCAAATGGTGTCGAGTTTGAAGAAGAAGGATTTGCCATCCCCTCGAGATTACGATGGCCATGGAACTCATACGGCGAGCACTGCCGCAGGGTCTGAAGTGGCGAACGCGAGTCTCTTCGGGTACGCGAAGGGAAAAGCCCGAGGTATGGCCACCCACGCCAGATTGGCGACCTACAAAGTTTGCGGGAAAACGGGTTGTCTTGGCTCCGACATACTTGCCGGAATGGACCGTGCCATACGCGACGGAGTCGACGTCTTATCTTTGTCCCTCGGCGGTGGATCTGAGACGTATGCGCGAGATACAATCGCGATAGGAGCTTTCTCAGCTATGGAGAAGGGGATTTTCGTGTCATGTTCAGCAGGAAATGGCGGGCCAGCTAAATCTTCTCTGACGAATGTTGCGCCATGGATCATGACCGTCGGCGCCGGCTCCATAGACCGTGATTTTCCGGCGTTCGCCACATTGGGAAACGGGAAGAAGTACACCGGTGTATCATTGTACAGTGGAAAAGGCATGGGTGAGAAGGAAGTTGAATTAGTGTACAACAATGGCAAGAACAGTTCCAGCAATTTGTGCTTAGCAGGATCCCTGGATCCCACTCTAGTGCGTGGGAAAGTGGTGCTGTGTGATAGAGGGATCAGCGCGAGGGTGGAGAAAGGTGCGGTGGTGAAGGACGCCGGTGGGATCGGAATGATACTGGCGAACACGGCGGCGAGCGGGGAGGAACTGGTAGCAGACAGCCACCTCTTGCCGGCGGTGGCAGTCGGGAGGAAAGTGGGCGACAAGATAAGACAGTACGTGAAAACCCAGAAGAATCCCAAGGCGTTGCTGAGCTTCGGTGGGACGGTGGTGAACGTGAAGCCGTCTCCGGTGGTGGCGGCGTTCAGTTCGAGGGGGCCCAACACGATTACGCCGCAGATTTTGAAGCCCGATGTTATCGGGCCGGGTGTGAATATCTTGGCAGCATGGTCGGAAGCAGTCGGGCCCACTGGGCTTGAGATGGACACTAGAAGGAGTCGGTTCAATATCATATCTGGTACGTGCCCTTTCAACGGCTATCTATCTATATATCCAATTGTTTCTAATTATTGGAAGTCTTGTCCTTTTCAAACTTTTATAGGACCACATACAAATCATATCATAAAGATCGAGTTGAGTGTCCTTGATTAGATATTTATGCTTTTTTATTTTATCATTATTATTAAATCAATGATTATGTTATGTTGTTTTTGAATCCGAGCTTGGGTCAATGTAAATAATTGACCCATTAAATGGATCTTGAGAAGTCCAATTGTATGTTTCCAACATCTAAATTCAAAAGGCTTTGCAATACTTATTTATAGCTTTTTTTTTTTGAAAATGTACTTATTTATAGCTTTGATTGATATCTATGCATTTGCGGCCATATTGTTTTTACCTAGTAGAAAATTAAGGGAAACTAAATTGCAAACTGTAGTCAGCAAAATAACATTGATCACTCAAATACACTATGAGTGAGTTATTTTTCAAACATGAAGTTTGATCGAAGTCATTCCCACGAAACGATCCACAATGTCTTAATCAAATGGAAGTTATTCTTGTGCGTTGATATCAGGTAAAAATTTGCAGGTACTTCCATGTCCTGCCCGCATATCTCTGGCCTAGCAGCCCTTCTAAAGGCAGCGCATCCGAACTGGAGCCCGAGTGCCATCAAATCTGCCTTGATGACCACTGCCTACACGCTTGACACCACCAATTCCCCTCTTCGCGATGCAGCCGATTACTCACTCTCCACTCCATTTGCTCATGGTTCCGGCCATGTCGACCCTCAAACAGCCCTCTCCCCTGGGCTGGTTTACGATGCCACCCCTGAAGATTACATCTCTTTTCTATGCTCGCTGAACTACACACTCAGGATGATTGAAGCCATCTCGAAACATCCTAACGTCACTTGTGACAGGAGATTTCATGACCCTGGCCAGCTCAACTATCCTTCTTTCTCGGTGTTGTTCGGTAACTCCAGGGTCGTGCGTTACACTCGGGAGCTGACCAATGTTGGAGCGGCTGGATCTATCTACAATGTGTCTGTTGAAAATCCCCCTAATGTGGTTATGATTGTTAAACCGTCGAGCCTTCTTTTCAAGAACGCGGGGGACAAAAGACGTTTCACAGCTACATTCGTTTTGAAGAAGGGGGCGAATCAATCTTCTGGGAATGTTTTTGGGTCGATTACTTGGAGTAACGCGCAGCATCGAGTGAGGAGCCCCGTTTCGTTCTCGTGGATGCGGGTTTGATGGCGGATCAATGTTCTGTTAATCCGGAATTATTGTTTGTCAAAAAAAAATCCGGAATTATTGCATTATACGACCAGATATGTGTTCTGGGAATCTGCAAGATGAAGTTGCTTATAGAAAAGTTTGGTAGATTATCAAAGTAGTGGATATAATATATGTTTTGGAAGTGAGCCAAAATAGCCAAAGAATATTGCTTAGTTTAATGGGTAGTTGATTGGATTTTGGCCTAAAATTACCAAAATTTTGCTGCTTTAACTTTTTGCTCAGTAATTCTGACCACAGATTTACATGAAATACTGGCCGCTTGGCATGAAGTTAAATCGAGAAGAAACTCGAGTAAATTATTATTAGTAAAAAAAAACATGAGAAAAACACGAATATCAAAATAAAGAAAGATTAACATCGGTTCGAAAGTTAGGACAACATTGAAGAAAAGAAATCAAAATTATGGACACGCTACACTTGCCAACTCCGCATACGATGTCAAGATGAAGTTGGGTTAGGGCAACAAATGAATCAGATATGAGTAATGAATTCGTGAAATCTGTTTTCTTGTTGGGTTTATTGGGTATGTGTTTAAACTCTAAAGCCCAACACAAAATAAAAAAAATTAAAGTTCTAAATGTTAAAAACTTAAAGTCAGGCCCAATATATTTTTTAAAAATATATAATTACAAATTTGCATATCGGTTTATTCCGTTAAACATATGTTTTTTTTTAAAAAAACAAGAAAAAAAAAAAGAAAATGAACCAATTAAACTGAATTAACTGATATATTTCAAAACAAAAAAATCACCGACGAAACCGATTAGATCGAATCGAAGCGAATTTTCGATTAAAATTGATTCGATCGATTTTTTCGATTTAACCGATAATTTGTTCACCCCTAAAAAATATATGGGCTTTGAAATAAAATAGTGAGATTTTGGAGGGAATTATTTTTAATGAAAATTAGAAGGGTATGAAAATTATTAATACGCTAATATAGTCAAAGTTATATAATAATTATACTATGAAGAGGTAGTTTCTGTAACACACCAAAATTATTATGATTAAGAAGTATTAATATTATATAATAGTTTAATATTAACAACTAATCTGTAAAATCTTACCATTTAATAAAGCCTTTATCCCATATAAAAACTGATTTAGTAATTTATGTGTGTAGATATCCCTCAATTTTATTGACTGATAAAATCAATTGAATGAAAATGGCCCCGTTTGGTTTCAAAAGCCAGACTAAAAAAGCACTTTTTTAAGTGCTTTTCATTTAATAAAGTGTTTGGCTGACCAGAAAGTGCTTAAATAAGCACTTTTTTAAGTCAAAATTAGAGCTTTTTTAAAAGCCAAAAATTATAGCTTAAAAAAGTGCTTTTTTAAAAAAATGTCTACCAAATCCAAACGGGATCAATATCATAATATCCATGACCTATTTTAACGTAGTGTTTGCAACCTTTAAAAATAAGTGATTATGAAGATTCTCTTAACAAATTAAAAGAATCTCCATAATTTCTTATTTTTAAAGATTTCAAACACTATCTAAATCCAACTTCTCATCTCAAAACTCATATTCTCCCAAATCTCCACCTTTTATTTTCTATATATTATATTTCACGCACAATATGCAGCTAGTAAAAGAGAATACGTAAATATTGGTTTATAAGTATTAACAGGTGCCCAGATTCCAGAAACAACCCATTCGCAAGATGTCGCATCACAAAATACGTGGTTGATTTTCTTTAAAATAAATAAATAAAAAAGTGGTTGATACGTGATATTTAATATAGCGAGTAGTAATGGCAATTTTTAGTAACGAATTATTTTTTTCTTTAGTAAAGTAATAATTCTCAAAAGAATGATTGTGTAGAAATAAATTAATAACGACCACGGTAGCGGTTAAATTGATAATGATAATAAAATGGTAATTGTTAGCTTGATGATGATGTGATACTAGTTAAATTTAAAATTTTAAAATATTATTAATTGATATTTTAGTCATAAGCATAATTAATAACAGTCGTATTAATAATAGTGATTAAGTTAACAATAAATTAAAAAAGACATTTTAAACATGGGTGAGAATATAAAAATTGTCGCCATCATCGTGAGATCTGTGTTCGGAATTCAAATAATGGGAACAAAATCTTACTAAAATAAACAAATTAAATATTAATTGTGATGATTAATAATGTTTGTAATGTAATATATATATATATATGATATATCTATGTTTAATGAATATTCTAGTAATTAAATGAAGGGGTATAAAAATAATATTAGATATAAAAAGTAATATATGTATTTGAGACATAAAAAAAAATTCATCCTAAATACACGAGACGAAGAGAACTGTTTTTGTCATTATCATTCGACCGAACCAAATTTCGACGATGATTCCATGTGATTAAGATCACATGTCATTGAGTAATAGTAAGTAATTTGCATGTGATATTTATAGGTGGAAAGTCATCGATTATAAATGTACAAAGCCGTGGCGAAATAATAATTATTTCAATCTGCACAACTCAACTGTCAACGAAAAATAAAAAAATTATTTTTGTTAAAAAAAATATGTCAACTAAAAAAATAAAAATTTGTTTTCTATAAACTTTCCAAAATATTACTTAATTCTCGTTCGTGGAGAATATGGGATTCAATTGCTGCACCAAGCATAGGTTATATATCTTTCATTTGTTGTGTCAATTTCAATCCCTTCAAATTTTTTTTGAGTAAAATAAATACATAAGGTTGAAATTGTGCCGTATGAGTATCAATAAACTTTGATTTGTCATATTATTTATAAATATGTAATCCCTACAAATTAAAACAAGAAATATATGTATATATTATAGAAATCATAGCACAAATGTACAAATTGAAAGTACAAACCAAATTAAATCAAGAATGCAACCAAAGTTCCGAGTGAAAAAAAAAATGTTACAACTTTTTGAGTCGATAATGTACTTATCGTTGAAATTATAATACAAAAGTAAGCATTTCAGATGTCGACAAATGACTCAAACCAAGTTTGCATTGATAATTTTTAGTATTAAATTAGAATAACAATTTTTTGGTTTTTTTTTTAAACGATCTTTTGTAGCAGTAAAATTACAAATGTTTATATAAAACATTCAAATTAAAACACGAATTTAACAATTAATAGTACCAATGTACTCAAGTTAGGTATATAAACTATGATTTTCAGGTCTCTAAATTCGTTGAACTAAAATAAAAATAATTTTTAAAAAAAGTGGAATCAGGAAGTTGAAACTTTGAAATTAGGACAGCTGATTGATTTAGTTGTGTTGACAAGGTGACAATATTTTATAAACGAGACTTTTTTCAATTTATGACCTCGAAAATGAGAATTTATGAGTTGACCGAATGAAGGAAGGAATCGCGGAAGCACATCTAAAATTGTTCTTTTTTTTTTTTGTCAGTATATTTTGTAATTAAGGATATTTTTTCACAGTAATAAGATTACGAGTTCACTACTTCACTTGTCAAAAAAAAATAAAATTTGTTCACGTTTTTCGACACGACTAGATTTAATAAATAATATAAAATAATATCATTCTTTATCATATGTCTTATCATCTATAAGACCATATCAAATAATAAACTATACTTTATTATATAATTTTTGGTTTTAAAAAAAACGATTTTTAAAATTTATACATTTTTTTTAGATTAGTAGGAAACAAATTTTTTTCCTCTTTTCTTGCTATGATTGGTTCTTACATGCTAAGTATGTGCATAAGTTCAGTTGAAGTAGGAAAGCTATATATGTAAATCTAGTTTGACATTAATTGAGAGACCAATATGTTTAATCAATAATGTATATGATATATGATATACTAGTTATCTTGTAAGACAATTTTATAAATCTATATTCAAGAGATGAATTCATCCAATCCATTCTATAATAAAAAAAATAATTTTAAAATAAAAAATAATATTTTTTCATGAATCAATTTGATCAGAAATTCATCTTATAAAATTGACTCATGACACGAATTTATAACCATCTTTGCAATGTTTTAATTGTTATCCATTCAAATCAAGGTTAAAAATTATTTGTTACTTACTCGGTAAATGGATACGTGATTGTCAAAATTAGAGAATAATTATAATTACTACTAGATCGGTGAACCTATTTATATAATATTTTTTAAATTAATTTGATTTATATTTAAATAAAAATAATATTATAGCTTTTTTTTAGTTGAAGGAAGAAATTGTCATAATTGAGTTTCGAACTCGAGACCTCATCCTATTTTAGGGATTTTGGTGCCAGAAAACTACACTCATCGGCAAAAATAATATTATAGTTGTTAAGTTATAGCTGATTCTCTAGCAAAATTTGTCGTTTCTTTCCTCGTACCTTTTTACTGGATACCTGAGAATTTGTCGTTTTTTGGCTGATATTTCTCTTTAGCAATAAAGTTACAAGTTCTTTTTTAAAAAATATTATAATTGTAAAAATTATCAAAAATTTGTAATATGAAAAAAAACAAAATAAAAATAAAAGTGTAATATCTATAAAAATATAAAAGCGATTTTAGAGGAAAAAAAATAATATCACATTTTGTTTATATAGATATAGAAATATTCTTTATATACAGTACAAATAAATAAAACAAAAATAGAATGAGTTTGGATCTTCTCTTCTAAAAAAAACATATATAAATACCACTCAGACACGTAAACCTCCTTTGTTGTATTTTAATTTCGCCTTTTTGTTTAACCATATTTTTCATTTATTCTCTACTCCGCCACCTCCGCCCAACGGCCACCCTACTACCGCTGTTGGTTACGCTGGCGGCGTTTCCATTTCTCCGCCTCACACACGTTTTATCGCTCTTATAAACTGCTAATGATCGTGATATATTGTCTGTGCGCGTAATTTCATGCGAAATCTTAGTATTTGACGAGAGTTCCATTTCTACCAGAGGTCTTTGATTTCAGGTGAAATCTTTTACCCGACGCCGTTTTGTTTAGTACTCCATTTTTGGTTACTGTTTTCCCAGGTCGCTTGATTTGCTTCTGTTTTGTTTTGATCCTGGTTTAGCAAGTTGTATGTTGTCTTAAATTTTATTCCTTTTTCGGAATGTAGATAGTTTTTCTGCGTTTAAAAGTTTTGTTTCATTTCTTATTACTTTTTTTTTTTCGATATTTTGATTTTTTTTGGTCTTAGTAGCTTGAAATGTAAGATTTTTATGTATTGTTTTTTTTCGAGAAAATAGATTAATTTGTTTATTATGCTTTCGCTGATTTTGTCGATTTCGGATGAGCTGAGAGCCGTGGGGATTCCAACGTCTATGCTGTCTGTGAGTGTGTGCTGTTGAATACGGTGGAGTGAAAGAGGACAAAATCGTTTTGGTTTTGTTGGGGAAAAGATAGGTAGTGGGTGGTGGTTTCGGTAACACTGAGCACTTTGTGTGTGAGTGGAATCACGCTTCATTATTTTGTGACTTACATTCATGTAACACAACAGCGAAGGAAAAGGCTTTTAAGTAGAGTGAACTACTGATTTTTGTTTTGATATTGAGGTGAATTTGAATCTCTTTCACTTGGATTGCTCAGGATGAAGCGAGGCATATATGGACTAAAAGTTCAACAAGTCTCTTTTATCATCCTCGGTTTGGTGTGTGCAACGATGCTTGCATTGACGTGGAAGAAGACCACATTTCTGACCTCTTTCGTCCCAACTCAAAGTCGTGTCTTGGAGCTTAATCGAGGTGTGTGTCTATCAATGATCTCAATTTGATTTCACGGCCATGATCAACCTATGTAGAATTTGGACATTACCAATTTTATGATTGCTGATTTCTATGAAGTTAATTCGAGCTTTGGTATGGAGAGAATTGTTTTACGAAGGTAATTTCAATGCCATTGTACTCCCATATGATTTCAATCTATATGATAAAGAAGAGAAGATTTTTTTTTTCTTTTGAATGTCAGATCTTGAACTAACTTTAAGGCTAGTCTGATTTTCCCGCATAAGACCTGATTGTGACCCACTGCGTTCTGAATACATTCAGTGTACATGTATATCAGTCAATCCGCATTTCTGTCCCGATGACGAATTTTCCTTGGTAGTTGCTTCTAATTAAATGGTTCCCTGCAGAATAGATTCTTGCAGTTTGCCGGGCATTCATTTGACCATGCTTGTATCACACCTGACATCAAGACATCTTACAGATGATGAATTTCATCTGATTGTTACAGATGAAGCAGATGTGATGGAAATTTTAGGCGGAAAAAATATTTCTGAGCAAAATGAGGGAAGCAAATATGAATCAGTGGGTTCTAGTGGTACAAAAGAGATGACTGTTGAAAGAGGAAATAGTGAAAATACTACTTCCGCAGACAAAGGTTGGCATTTTGTAACTGTGCGTGTTTATTATAACAGAGACCTATGTAATCATTGCAAGTTGTATGAAATTATTGGTTCCTTATGTCTGTAGAAGTCCTGTTGCTCTTGGTTTACTTATGTTCAAGTACTTCTTCGGTCATATTTTATCTTTTTACATTAATATGTAAGTCTGTTTTTCTAGTTGCCCTTGTACATTTGATTGTTTTCGCTTGTGATATGATTTTTATACAATATCTCCATAGTTTACTAGTTTAGGCTACTTTTCAAAGTTTTTTCACATCCAATCCAATCGTTCTTTCTGTAATCAGCATTCAGTTATTGCAATTGAGTCATCGAGTCATCAAGCTTTTTCAAAGCACATAAGGATTTCCTTAAATGAATTCATTTTTTCTTCAGACCAAACAGTGGCAAAAATTTCTTAATTGGTAGGCCCCAGATTTTGAAAATTCTTCTGTTGTGCAGAAAACCTTCCAAGAGCTTTTCAAAGAAACGGAGCAGAAGGACAGTCAGTTGGAAAAAATAAATCGAAAGAACGAGAGAGGCATTTGTCGGCGCCAGTGAACTCTGCAATTGAAGAGCCTTTTGTCAAGAGCGTGCAAACCGGTAACCTTCCAGCGGCAACTGATAAGAAAGTCCATACAAAGAAAGGTCACATACCAAGTTCCTTCATCTGCGAATCAAATGTATGAAATCATTGTTGAATATGAGGGCCAGATGAAAAGTTTTGCGGGTAATAGTTACCCTGCTAGTAAAACAATAAAAAAACATGCTGTGTGGACTACTATAGAGTTTAAAAGATTCGAGTTACCATTACCAATAGCTATATTTTTTGGTAGAGTGATAAAAGCATTCGGTCCCATGGTTGCTATCCAAGCTGAGTGTGTGTTCGGTTCCATAAATTGTTATTTGGGATGATCGTTGAGAGGAGAACTGTTGGAAAGAATAATTACTTCTCTTGGGACAAAGGTGGAAACATGGATAGCTATAGTTTGTGGTAAAATGGTGAACTCTTACCAAAAGAATTATGTTCTTTAATGCTTGCACCTCATTCTTTCAGTTCAACTTACTAGAAATGAAGGGTTTTTTGATAGATGTACCAACTTGATTGCATGAAATTATCACAGCACACATATAGTGCACGGAGTACTGATCAAAGCATTAGGAAAAATAGATTATTGAAGAATTCTCACAATCCCTGTGGATAAGCAAACAAATAGCATTAAAGAGATTTTAGTATTTAAAAAAATTGGACTTACGATTTTGGTCTCCTATTTATTCAATTGTCCCTTTCTCTTCTCTACTTTGTTTCATGTGTGGATGGACCTTTAATATAACGAACAGGGGTTTCGAACATTTGTTGAAATATACTTTATGATACCGTGTACCGTGCTTACGTTTTACAGGTTGTAGCTATGCCAAAGGCAAATGGATCTCTGACGACAGCCGTCCTCTATATTCTGGCTATGATTGTCATCAATGGTTGTCCCCCATGTGGTCTTGTCGTCTCACACAGCGGACAGACTTTGACTATGAAAAACTACGATGGCAACCCAAGGACTGTGATATGGTAGAATTCACAGCTTCCAAGTTCCTAAAGAGGTACGACTAACAAAGTTGTTGAAACTTTAGAAAAAATGCAAAAAACTTTGATGGTTGGTGTTCTCTTCGCTTGTTTGTTGGTAACAGTATCATCAACAAAGTTGTGAGAATGGTGTCTAAATCAGAGATAGTTTTTTGTTAAAACAATGTTGGATGTCATAGGAATGGTGGCTTGAAATCTAACTGCTATGTTCACTCAAAAATAGAAAAAGTTCTAAAATGCCATTTTCACCTGCAGAATGCAGGACAAAACTCTAGCATTTGTCGGTGATTCATTGGGCAGACAACAGTTCCAGTCTCTCATGTGCATGGTGACAGGCGGCAACGAAACATCCGATGTTGCAGACGTGGGGCATGAGTATGGTCTTGTTAAACCTCTTGGTTCTGCAAGGCCTGATGGATGGGCTTATCGGTTTCCTAGTACCAACACTACCATTCTTTACTACTGGTCGTCCAGTCTTTGTGACTTAGAGCCTATCAACATCTCCAACCCAACCACTGATTTTGCGATGCACCTGGATCGACCTCCTGCATTTTTACGCCAATATCTCCACAGATTCGATGTTCTCGTCCTTAACACCGGGCACCATTGGAATAGGGGAAAACTCAAGGCGAATAGGTGGATTATGTATGTTGGTGGCGTTCCCAACACCGATAGGAAGATTGCAAATATTATGGGTGCAAAAAATTTTACGGTTCACAGTATTGTCAAATGGGTGAACACTCAGCTCCCAAAATTTCCAGGCCTCAAAGCATTTTTCCGATCCATATCTCCGAGACATTTTTTCAACGGAGAATGGAACACTGGAGGTACCTGTGACAATACTACCCCTCTATCGAGTGGCAAGGAAGTTTTGCAAGATGAATCAGGTGATCCTCTCAGTGCAGGCGCGGTGAATGGAACTAGTGTTAAACTTTTAGACATCACGGCTTTGTCTCAGCTTAGAGATGAAGGTCATATTTCACGTTACAGCATTAAAGCAACGCCTGGGGTACAGGATTGCTTGCATTGGTGCTTACCGGGTGTTCCGGATACTTGGAATGAAATTTTGTTTGCGCAAATATAGTTCCTGGAGTTGTTTCAGAATTATATTCAGTCGTCAGCTAACAAGTGTTACGGATGTCATGCTAATCGGAAAGGCGCTGTCGGTGGGGATGATCACCATATAGATTATGCTCACAGGTTATTCGAATCTATTACTTCATTCTCGCTAACTCTTGGCGTATATACAATACGTTTCTCATACAAACCGCATGTACACTAATGAGTTATCTGAGGCTGAAATAAAATCACTTGGTTTTTTTGTGATGCAAAAATTCTTGAGAGAAGGCAAATGGCGCCATTCTTTTTTATCCCGTCTATATAATTCTTTCTTTCTTTCTCTATTTGTGCTTATTTCTTGGTCTTCATGAGTATCGTGTACAGCTAGCACCACTCCAGTTGTACCAACGAAGGTCTTGCTGATCGAGTGGAACATTCAGAGGCTTTATGGGATTTAAGTTTTAATGCCTGCACCAGTTGGATTTACTGATTAATTATATATAATTATAATTGGATTCCGAACCAACATCTCATTCTAAACTCGAATCTTGGTGTGACGGGCAGTTAGATTTGTCACCAAACTTTGGCCCCTTTGAAATCATTCGTGGTATATTCATTTATCGATTACATGAAATTTGATCGAAGTCATTTCTCCCCCACGAAACGATCCACAACGTCGTAATCAAATGGAAGTTCTTGTGCGTTAATATCAGGTTAAAATTTGCAGGCACTTCCATGTTCTGCCCGCATATCTCTGGCCTAGCAGCTCTGCTAAAGGCAGTGCATCCGAACTGGAGCCCGATCGTCATCAAATGAAAAACATCTGTTAATTCGGTTAAACAGACTTTTTTTTAAAAAAAAAGCCAGAAATCGAATCGATTAAACTGAATTAACCGATATTTTTTTTAAAAAAAAAAAATCACAAAGAAATCGCTTAAACCGAACCGAATTTTCGATTTAAATCGGTTCAATAGATTTTTTCAATTTAACCAGACGTTTTGCTCACCCCTAAAAAAATATGAGCTTCGAAATAAATAGTGAGATTTTGGAGTTAATTTTTTTTTATAATGAAAATTAGAAAGGTATGAAAATTATTAATACGCTAATATAGTCAAAGTTATATAATAATACTATGAAGAGATAGTTTCTGTAACACACCAAAATTATAATTAAGAAGTATTAATATTATATAATAGTTTAATATTAACAAATAATTTTTAAAATAAAATAGAATACGTAAACATAAAATATAGGGTTATAAATATTAACAGGTGCAAAGATTCCAGAAACAACCCATTCGCTTGATGTCGCATCACAAAATACGTGCATGGTTGATTTTCTTTAAAATAAATAAATAAAAACGTGGTTGAGATTAAAATATGTTTCACATCGATAAGATATAATTCTTGATAATTTAATATATAGATTTGGGTAATCTTTTCCTTTGAGTTAGTTTTTGAGTTGAGTTAGATTCAAGTTTATTTTTTAATCTTTAATTTAATATATAGATATAGATTCGGTCTTTCGGACCATCTTCTTGGGTCGTTAATATATAGAATTGAACAATCCTCCCACATCCCCGGTAAGTTCGACCCCCATGGGGTAGGTGAAACTTTCTAATTAGTCCAAATGATGTGGGCCCCACATCATTTGGACCAATCACATATTTACACCTATCCCATGGGTTTATCCCATGGGATAGGTTCGAAATTTCCCACATCCCCTGAGCTAACTTGTTACCTTTAACATATAGATTTGGACAATCCTCCTCGTATATATCCCCTTCCATTTCTTAACAATTGATACGTGATATTTAATATGGCGAGTAGTAATGACAATTTTTAGTAACGAATTATTTTTTTCTTAAGTAACGAATTATTAATTCTCAAAAGATTGATCGTGTAGAAATCTTTACTATTTTATTAAGGCTGAGAGCCTTAGAAAAACTGTTTTAGTGTTTTGGTCTGAATTTTCTTAATCCAAAAATACCCCTCCACTCACCCATGTTCTTTCTATTATTTTCAATTTACAATTTTTTTATTTTTCTCCTTTTCAATTTACTTCCTTTTTTTCTCAATTATATGGACAGAATTGTTCTCATACCTATATATACATAAATAATATCCATGTATTACGTCGCACACACATAGGGTGTGCCTCAATTGCTAGTAATTAATAATGACCACGGTATTGGTTAAATTGATAATGATAATAAAATGCTAGTTGTTTCTTTAAAAAAACAAAAAATGGTTGTTGTTAGGTTGATGTGATACTAGTTAAATTTAAAATTTAAAATTTAAAAAATAATAAGAATTGATATTTTAGTCATAATCATAATCAATCATAGTCGTATGAATAATAATGATTAAGTTAACAATAAATTTTAAAAAAAACACACAAACATTTTAAACATGGGTGAGAATTTCAACGACTAAGGCCGTGATTAAAATCACATGCCATTGAGTAATTACGTGGAAAGTCATCGAATATTAATGTGCAAACCTCATGGCGAAATATTTATTTCTATCTGCACTAAATGAATGTAAAAAACTCTTACAAGATAACACAGGTTATACGGTTACCTTTAAATTTTTTTGAGTAAAATAAATGCACAAGGTTGAAATTGTGCCATATTAGTATCAGTAAACTTCGATTTGCCATATCTATTATCTATTATCTATTAAATATATACATATATATATATATATGTGAGTTCATTTGTGAATTTATTTGACTACCCTTTTATCGTTATCAAATAATTAATGTACTTTCCTCTTTCAATAATTTATTTATGTGACTTTTTATTTAACTAATTTATTTAAAAAGTATATCATGTACTCTTTCAAATATAAAAATCAATTATCTATTACATATATAAATATGTGAGTTGAATTGTGAATTTACTCATATGTCATTCTGTCATTAATACCTTCAATTTAATGTGTTTTTTGTTTTATTATTATTATAATGATAATGATAATGATAATGTATTACATATATCTATTCTATCTACTATCTATCTATTTCTATTACTTACATCCATTACATATATAAATATGTGAGTTGAATTGCAAATTTACTCATATGTCTTTCTTTCATTAATACCTCCAATTTAATGTGTTCTTTGCTTTATTATTATTATTATAATTATATCTACTATCTATCTATTTCTATTACTTACATCCATTACATATATAAATATGTGAGTTGAATTGCAAATTTACTCATATGTCCTTCTTTCATTAATACCTCCAATTTAATGTGTTCTTTGCTTTATTATTATTATTATAATTATATCTATTATCTATCTATTTCTATTACATATATAAATATGTGATTTCACTTGTGAATTTGCTTGACTACCATTTTTTTATTATCAAATAATTAATGTGTTTTTCTCTTTCAATAATTTATTTATGTGATTCTTCATTTAACTAATTTATTTTAAAAATATATCATGTATTCTTTCAAATATAAAAAAATACTATTAATATTATCTTAATTTTTTTTACCATACTTTCTAATTTATTTTAGGGGATTTTATAATTCACATATGAACAAGTTGGATTGCTAATGTGTGCTTTAAGTTTTCTAATATATCTAATATCTATTTTATTTTAATTTTATAATCTATCTAATATTTATTTTATTACTATTATAAACATATGAGTAAAAATTGTAAGTTAACTTAAATATTTTTATTTTTTATACACTATTTTTCTATTGTACACTTTCATATTTTTGCATCTACTATTTATTATTTGCTCTTTTTCTTATTTGATATTGATATTTATTATTTGTTCTTTTTTATTTGATTTAATTTTTCCTACAAAATATATTTAATCATTTATTACACACTATTTTTCTGTTAATATTACAAGATAATCGTAAGACCGAACGCTTGTCTCTTTACCAAAAGTTATAGCTGGTTGTAATGGTGCAACTCAAATATTTTAAACCACACAACAAATAATTTATTTATTCTACTCGTGGCAATTAGCTACAAATTATATGTTTAAATAAAATTATATGTCTTTTTTCAGATCTTCTAATTTTTTAATTTCTTTATTCTACTTGTAGTCATTAACCATAAATTATATGTTTAAATTATATATTTAAATAAAAATATCAACTATATATATATATATATATATATATATATATATATATATATTATATTCATGTGTTTTGGTTTCCAATATCTAAATTGATAGGCACAGACGATATACAAATCTACTTCAACAATCTTACCTTTGATTACCGAAGATCCTAGCAAGCAACACACTATGATAATCAATATTGAAAATTTTGGAAAATATTATTTCCTCATATAAGAACTTCTTCACACTTTACAAAAATACAATAATTGTTTATGAAAAACAGTAGCACAAGAAATATTCTGAATTTGATCAAACGTTCTTTGCATGGTGGATCCAAGACTTGAGATAAACTATAAATGTTTGAATCTTTTGAAGATGATTTATTCCAAAAATGGTGACGACAATAAATGCTTCTGTACGATTCAATGAATGAATTGTAAAGAAAAAATAAATTGACTCGTAACTAAAAATATTATATAACAAATAGTACACATGAGATATGCAAAGCAGTCTACTGAATTTATTCTTTATCTTTTGTAACCTATGAATATTTGTTAGTGACTATTACTTCTCTTTTAAAAGTCATCTGACATATTTTGTTGGAAAAAATATTACGTTGCATTTACTATTGTCTACTGATATTCTTGAAGTCATCAAATCATCAAAACTAGATTGTATAACATGAGAGCTACAATATAAATCAATATATTTTTAGTGAATTTTTCGATATTAAGATGCATAATAAATCTTATATCATAATATATAAAAGTTTGACCTTATAAATCTTTTAAAATATTGCACAACAGCCCAACCGTTATGCAGTTCAATCGCTCTACCAAACAGAGACAATTATTGCATCCCAACAGTTTTTTACACATTCTTTTTTTGTTGATCTATTATTTATTATCGATTATATAATATTTTTTTATGAATAGAGTTCGTTTGAAGATCTATCACATAAAATTGATATATATATATATATATATATATATATATATTACTATTATAAATATGAGCTCCAATTATCATTAATTTAAATATCATTGTTTTGTATGCACTATTTGAGTTGTAATTATGAATTTAAATAAATATTCTTATTTTTTATGCACTGTTTTTCAATCAATTTTACAAAACAGTATATGGATAGTTAAATAAAAAAAATTTGCATGATGTACTACTTAAATGTCTATGTTTTTTTACACACTGTTTTCTATTAATGTTAAGGATGATACTTGATCCAACTGCGATCGAAAAAAAATTTTCTCCATGAAAATAGTGATTTTGAGATTCATGTTTTTATAACTTTAAAATTTATGCATTTATTCTCAATTTTAAGTTTATATATTATTTAATCTATTAATTACTTGATATAATTAGAATTATAATAAAACTAAAAAAATCCATGCTTAATTTCGTATGAAGCTCGCTTAATTTTCTAATGCTTGAAGCTTTCGTGATGTTTCATCACAATTCATGTTTTTTAGAACCTTGTTTTTAAGTCATTTGTATCAGTATAGTGAGAGGTTAACACATTTATTGTAAGTTTGGTGTGCTATAAGTTTTGACAAAAGGAAAAACGATAAATTTAATTAAATGAATTCACAAAGTCTGAGGCAAAAATAATTTATTAAAAGAAAGACTGCGCCATATAACAAAAAACTCGCTGCTGCTTGAACAATCATATAGTAGAAACGTTAACACATGTCTCGTTTATAAAGAAAGACTCGTATCATTTTTGTTCTATTATTTCTCATATTTTTTTTTGCATAAACTCAACTCTTGTCTTTTTCAGCTGAATTCAATATAGAGTTGACCGATTTATTTTTTAACGTATAATATAATTATTAATAAAAAATATCGATTTCATTCCTTTGTCACGTGCAACGCACGTGCTTATACATAGTTATTTATAAATATGTAATCCCCACAAATTAAAATAATTAATATAGGTATATATATATATATATATATATTATAGAAATCATAGCACAATGTACAAATTGAAATTACAACACAAATTAAATTAGGAATGCAACTATAAGTTTCGAGTAAAAAATGTTACAATTTTTTTGAGTCGATAATGTACTTTTCGTTGAAATTAGAATACAAAAAGTAAGCATTTCAGATATCAAATGACTCAAATCAAGTTTGCATTGATAATTTTTAAATTATAATAACAATTTTTTTTATATTCCAAAAAAAAAAAGAAGAAGAAGTTTGTAGAAGTAAAAAATTACAAATGCGGAATCATAATGTTAGGTCATAAACTATGATTTTCAGGTCTCTAACTCTTAAGTTTGTTGAACTAAAAAAAAAAAAAAGAAAGAAAAAAAAGTGGAATCATAATGTTGAAACTTTGATATTAGGACAGCTGATTGATCTAGTTGTGTTTACTAGGAGACAATATTTTATAACGAGACTTTTAAATTTCAATTATGGCCTCGAAAATGAGAATTGAAGAGTTGACCGAATGAAGGAATGAATCGCGGAATTAAGCTCGTATCATTTTTGATACAGTTTGTTTAGTTTGTTTTGTCATATTATTAATTTATGTATAACTTATCTTATCTCATCTTACGTTTTTTTTGTCATATTATTTATTCATCCATTAATTATATATCTTACATTAATCAAATCATTAATTATTTATTTTACATCAATCAAATCATTAAATTTAAATTACTATATTACCTTTATAAATAATAATATCCATATTTTATTAATTATTAAAAGGTTAAAATGGTAATTTACTATTTTTATATAAAATTTAATCAATCAAATCAAACATACTATAATCTATCAATCAAATCAAATACTATATTAACTATTATTTCTTATTTACTTTTTATTACAATATATTACTTATCTTTACATTATTTATCTCATCCTTAACTTCAAACGGTACCTTTGTGACTTACATTCATCTAACACAACAGCGAAGGAAAAACAAATTGAACTAATTTCAGGTCATAATTATTGACTGAATGCATTACCAGTTCTTATATAAACCAAATATAAGAAGGTCAATAATGCTGTTTATAATTTCATCATGGGTCTTCATTTTGGCCTTATCTTGGTTTTCATCTTATAAGGTCAACTGGTAAAGTTAAAGCCCCCCCTTTTTTTTTTTTTGGGAATTGAGAGATCAGAGGATTTTCGTTATAATTGGTTCTCCACACTGGAACTTTGATGTCAGATAAGCTACACGTCATCGGCAAGTTAAAGCCCCTGTTGTATGTTTTACATGCTGAATTTGAAGTGCTTGTGAACTAGTGATTGTTGTTTTGATATTGAGGTGAATTTGAATCTCTTTCACTAGGATTGCCAAGGATGAAGCGAGGCATATATGGACTAAAAGTTCAACAAGTCTCTTTTATCCTCCTTGGTTTGGTGTATTGTGCAATGATGCTTGCATTGACATGGAAGAAGACCACATTTCTGACCTCTTTCGACCCAACTCAAAGTCTTGTCTTGGAGCTTAATCGAGGTATGTGTCCCTATTAATGATCTCAATTCGATTTCACGACCATGATCGCTGATACTGTGAAGTTAATTCAAGCTTTGGTCTGGAGAGAATTGTTTAATTATGAAAGTAATGTCAATGCCATTGTATTCGTATATGATTTCAATCAATATGATATTAGAGAAAAGAGGATTTTTTTAAAAAAAACAAATTTTTTATTGTCAGATCATGAACTAACGTCAAGTCTAATCTGCTTTTCCTTGTGATCCATGTCTTTGATAGCCAGTGGATTTTGGCACTATCACAGACAAAGGAATTTTAAAAATTTTTGTTTAAGGGAATACACAATGAACAGTTGTTTCGAACAATTGTTGAAACATACATTTCATGATATTGCGGACGTTGCTTACATTTTAAAATTTACAGGCTGTAATTATGCCAAAGGTAAATGGATCTCTGATGATAGTCGTCCTCTATATTCTGGCTATGATTGTAAACAATGGCTGTCCCCAACGTGGTCTTGTCGTCTCACACAGCGGACAGACTTGGACTATGAAAAATTACGATGGCAACCCAAGGACTGTGATATGGTAGAATTCTTGGCTTCCAAGTTCCTAAAGAGGTACGTATAACTAACAAAGTTCAGTATTTACTTGAAAATGCAAAAAATACTACTTCTATGGTTCAATAACAAAGTTGTGAGAATGGTGTCAAAAAGGTGTCCACTTTAGTCCATGCATCAGCATTTGTCTTCTTCACTATGATGCATGTATGTTGGTGGCGTTCCCAACACCGATAGGAAGATTGCAAATATCGCGAGTGCAAAAAAATTTAAGGTTCACAGTATTGTCGAATGGGTGAACACTCAGCTCCCAAAATTTCCAGGCCTCAAAGCATTTTTCCGATCCATATCTCCGAGACATTTTTTCAACGGAGAATGGAACACTGGAGGTACCTGTGACAATACTACCCCTCTATCGAGTGGCAAGGAAGTTTTGCAAGATGAATCAGGTGATCCTCTCAGTGCAGGAGCAGTGAATGGAACCATTGTTAAACTTTTAGACATCACGGCTTTGTCTCAGCTTAGAGACGAGGGTCATATTTCACGTTACAGCATTAATGCGACGCCTGGGGCACGTGATTGCTTGCATTGGTGCTTACCGGGTGTTCCGGATACTTGGAATGAAATTTTGTTTGCGCAAATATAGTTTCTGGAGTTGTTTCAGAATTATATTCAGTCACCAGCTAATCGAAAATGCATTGTTGGTAATAGTTACCCCTAACTGCTAGTAAAACAATAAAAAAACATGCTGTTTGAACTACTATAGAGTTTAAAAGATTCGAGTTACCATTACCAATAGCACCAATTCATGAATTTACTGATTAATTATATGTAATTATAATTGGATTTCGAATCAACATCTCATTCTAAACTCAAATCTTGGTGTCATATGAGTGTGACAGACGGTTAGATTAATTGTCACCAAAGTTTGGCCCCTTTGGTATATCATTCATGGTTTGACATTTACAAGGAAAAGAAAAGGGCAATAAAGGAAAATTTTGAATCGAATTGAGATATTAAGTACCATTAACTATCATAAATTCATTTTAAAAAGAATGAGAAGAAAATGTTGTTATATATATAAAGTACTATCATCTACTTTTTCTCAATAAATCTCACTTTTTCCATTAGATTATTGTTGAATCCTTTGTGAAAGTATAATTCTTATAATTTTTTGTGATAATTTTTTGTTTCGAAAAATGTAGAGACATGAGGTAATTTAATAAGATGTATAAAAATCTCGTTTGATTAGGATAATGTAATATTAAGATGTGTAAATAAATAGAAAAAAAATTTAAATAAGAAAAAGATAATAATTTTTAGTTTGAAATTATCATATTAAAACACATAATGAGCTGCATGTAAATTTTAATATGTAATAATTTTTTTTTCGAAAATTAATGTAGAAGTATGAGATAAATTAAGAAGGATAAAAAATCTTGTGATTATGATAATATAATATTAAGATACTAATAAAGAAAAAATAAAATAAAAAAAGAAGACAATTATTTTTGTTTAAAATTATCATATTAAATATGAGCTATAGCCTATGTATAAATTGTAATAGTGTAACAAATGAAGAAATAAACATACTTTTTGCGCTATCATAATAAAAATAACTAAATATTTTAGAAATTTTTATCCATTTTAAAATTTCAATAAAATATGTTTTTAGATAATTTCTGGATAGAGAATCACCATAAATGTTAATATTATTAATGATTTTAATGTTTTAATATAATAGAACAAAAAATAAAATATTTCATTACAAATCAAACTCAATTATTTCTGTCATAAAAAAAATAATATTAACAACGGATTTTGCTAAGATTTAGCGCATTTCATTATATATATTTTTACTACTAGTATTTTATTGAACTTTTTACTACTCATACTACTACTATTACTAATTATTAATTAATAATTAGGACGTAAAATTTATCATTATAAGTTTTATAACAGAAACATGACTTAAAAAAATGGAGAGGTATACTTATGAGTAATAATGAAATATTTATAACTAAAAAAGTTATTGTAAGTTATCTGAATTACATACTTTTGATGTTAATTTTTAACTGATAAAAAAGACAACAAAACACTAATTTAATATGATAAATTTAGAATGAGAATTAAAATAATAATTAAAACTTTTAATTAACATAAAATAATACTTAGTGAAACTATCATTTATATATAATAATGATTAAGAAAAAAATATTTAAGATATGACTAAATTATTACAATGATGATAATATAAACTATTAATTATATAAAATAATATATTTTAAAAAATATATAAATTAATTACTAAAGATAATATTTCTTTAATATTTCTTCTTAATCAATTTATCTGCATATACTACATACAAGTGATATCAAAACAAGAAAATAGAGGGGCAAAGTTTATTTCATTGCGAATTTATCACTTCGTCCTCAAATTGTGCATCGCTAAAAACCATGCATAGACAATTATGAAAAGTTAAGATAAAAAATAAGGATGAAAAAGATATTTAAAATTTTAGTCAAATATAAGAGTACTGACGTGATTGATTACATCATGAGTGATGAAGATTGATTTACTTTTTTTTTTCATTTATATCCATTATAATTACCTCAAAATTAATTATTAATAAGCTATGTATGTTATGTAATTTAAAAATTCATACACAATATGTCAACGTATTTTGATGACTGAAAACAATTAGAACAAGAAATGAATAATAATAATTTAATATATTAATTAACATAATTGGAGTTAGCATCTTAAAAGTTACTCATAATTTCTAATTAAATATTTATTTTTAAACCAAAATAATTTTTAAATTAATATCATATTTTTGTAAAAAAAAAAGGAAATAAATATTATATTCATATCATTATGACAATCTTATTTCATATAAACTCTTCAGTAAAAACTAATAATAAACCAAAGGGGAATATTTAAGAGTGAAATAATTATATATTATATTTAAATCTATTAACTTTTAAATATCATTTGAATCTACATCATTGTTTTTATTATATATTGCATATGTTTTGATTATATAATCTTATCTTTTTAACACACATTAAAAAATCATCGAAAAATCAAATTAGATACAAATTTCATATTATATCCCTATATAATTCATTAAAAAAATTATTGCATGTTTTTTAACATGTAGTTAATATGGATATATATTATTAAAAGAGTAGAAAATATATTGTTGTAATATGGAAAAAAGATTGCTAAATATAATACAAGTTTATATATTTGGGGCAATCACATATATAATTGAGACAACAGTAATAAGTATATAATATAATATATGCGTGAATATATCATAAAACCAAAATACCAATGTTCTCTACAAATCAATTATCCAACTTAAATCCTAATAATGATTTCAATCAATTGACCAATTTAATATATACAAAACATTGTAAATAAATATATATGGAAAATCGTTTTGATGGAAGATGATAACAATTAGAAATAATAAAATAATAAAAATTAAATAAATTAATTAAGATAATTAGAATTAACATCATAAAAGTTAATCATAATTTCTAATTAAATAATCTTTTTTAACCAAATTTTATTAAACTAATGAAATATATTTTTAAATAAATATGAATAAAATATTATATATCATAATGTATTTTAACAATCACAATCTCATTTAATATAAGTCATTTAATGAACAATAAAAAATAGATAATAACCAACCTTGGAGTAAATTTAGAAGTATAACAATTACATATCATATTTAACTATGCATGCTACTTTTCAATGCCATTTTAATTTACATAATTTATTTTTATATAAAATAATATGTTTGTGAATAATCATAAAGTCAAACAGTTTCGACGCGTGACACGAATAGAACTGGGCAAAAAAGCTGTCACTGAGGTTTGGTGGCATCTGAAATCTTATTGTATAAGTTGAGAAGAGGATTGAAGGTTCTTAGGTCCATGTAGAAGGAACTAGAACATTGTGAATAAATATCAAGGTTCTATGTTCGTGCGAAAAGATCTAGAACATTATGGACAAAATATCTAAGTTCACCAACCTGGGACACACAAAATTTTTTTGTTCCTTACGCTTGTGTTTGTTGCCGTACAACAGATTTTGTCTATTGTATGGCCAACAGAAGACATAAAACCTTCTAAATTCTTCTTTTTTTGTAGCCACATTTCATTAATTTGTACATACAATCAAGAACTTTTAAGAAAGTGAAAGTGATGTTTTGGATAAATGGTTTGCCTTTGTAGTTTCAATACTCCATTTTTTATTACTGTTTCGCTTGATTTGATTCTGTTTTGTTTTGATCCTGGTTTAGCAAGTTGTATGTTTGTTGGGTTTGGATTACTGTGAAAAATGAGATTGTTCAGTTTGTGTTTTGAAATATGTTGCAACACGACTCAAGACAAGACAAGACAAGAACATAAAACTTTAAGTCGAGACTAGAGCTAGACTCTACGTCCTTAAGACAAATTTACCCCACACACGGTGCTTATAGAATATGACAATCGTCTCCCAAGATACAAAGACTTTGTTTTGTAATAGGAGCACTCCAAATTACAAAATCAGATAAACTTTAAGATGCTTTTTGAATTTCATGACAATATTGAACGAAAAAGAGTGCAGAAATATGTTGGACGAAACTGAACTTTAATTTCTGGTTCAGAATATCTAACAACTAACAACAACCATTTTGCAGAATGTAGGGCTCTATATATAATATGTGAAAAAACTTGAATGAAAGAACACATCTTTCCATGAAGGGATGCCACATCACAAGTGACCATTCGGTCATATATTACTAAATTGGTGTGGTATCTCTTTCATTGAAGAGGTGCCACATCAAACCACCAATTCACAATTCAAATTCAAATTTGAATTACGACGTAAGCATTTGTGTTTATTTAATTATATATTATATAATATATAATCCTTTTCGATTTAATATTTTCACTCGATAAAATCCGAATAATTATTTGTGAATATTTTATAAATTTCTCATTCACCTTAATTGATAATCGAGAAATAATTTCATCACAAATATTTTATCAATTCTAAATGGGTACACAACCCAAATTTCCAACAATCCCTCACATGAATGAAAATTAATGCATGTATGAAATGCATACACTTTAAAAAGTTCAAACGAAAGATTACTGCATCGGGAGAGATAGCTTTTGCCTTTGAACCTTCTATAGTAAAATACCATCGAATTTATTAGCTAGTTAGTGAACGCGATGTGTTGAATACCCAGCCGTTTGTGTAAACCAAGACAACAATATCAACACAATAACATTTATCACATCTTATTAGTTCTCATGGTTGTGTCCGTTTTAGCCATGGACACGCTCTTGGATTGATAAATGTTTCATTAAAGCGGCTCGTCTTCACACTTACATAAGTGATCTTCTATATCCTACCATACCCGACTTTTTCAAGTATAAAAATCATTAAAAGCATAAGCTTAACCTCACTACATGTGGTAAGCAGCACGTTTTCACCTTAGGAATGAAAAGAAAACTTCATTTCAAAGTCTGTCTCAGTTGCTGTTGCAACAAATCTCATAACATCGTTGTCACATTGAACCAAGATCTTGGGATCTCACTTCAGCAAGGTTGGGTTTCCGCTAAGATCGTTTTGATCGTAGATTTTTAGTCTCATTCTCCTTGATAAGCCGTATTTTGATTTCTACTCAAAACTTTGTGTACACATCCATCAACTTATCTTTGCATTTCACAATGTCGACTAAGATAATTTCATTAGAGATCAACTGCTTAATGGTATTATGTTTACGATCAACGAGTGGTGACATATCATGTACTCATAGCTCCGTGTCTTTCCAATGATCATTTGGCCATTACAATATATTATCATGGAAAACACTAGCTTTAATCAATATGAGATATCCTTCAACATATTTATCAATCATGTAGCCTCTTTGATGAATTTATTCATGGCTATAAACTATGATTCTATAAAAGATCGAGTTATACACAATGGTTCCTCAACCAAGTCTTTTGTGTCCAATATGAATTTTGCGTCACAATAGCCTTCTAATGATATTATATATCTCATATACATATTTAAGTTTGTTGACCTTTAACCAATATCCAAATGTGTACAGTTTGTGACGTACATCAAACTTTTAATTACACTTGAATAATGAAATCATTATATGGGTTCTCCATTTTTCTTATCCAATTGTAGATTTGCATCTATTGGAGTTCGATATGAACAAGATCATAAACATCGACTCTTATTAGCACCATCTCAATGTAATGAGAATGTGTGAGGACAATTCTTTCACATGTTTTAGTGATCTTAGTTCAATATATCACATTCTTTGTACCCATATCTCTCATTTCAAGGTCATATGTACAACTTTTGTGTTCAAAATCACTATAGATAATGAACTTTCCATTTAATCATATATTCTATGATTGTTTGCACTTTGGTTTCTTCTCATGTTGCGACAACTTCTGCAAACAACTTTTATTTTGTCAAGAATTCGTTGCTTATTTCTGTTGTAACAAACTTCAAATTCATCTTTATTTCACTTAGGATGAGTTCCAGTTACAACTTCATCGTCATTTATTACGATGAATATTCTGCCTTAGTCACGTTCTGATAGTTGTCCCAACATGCTTTGTTGCAACCTAACTCAGATTACCTACTAATCAGAAGCTAATTAAGCATGCCTTTAACTTAAGCAAAATATAATCAAAATTTAACAGCGAAAAGTAAAAAATCTAAATCCAAATACACTCATTCTTTCAGTATGACCTAATTTACTAGAAAGGAAGGGCTTGCTAATAGATGTACCAACTTGATTGCATGAAATTATTATTGCAAACATATAGTACATGGATTACTTATCAAGGCATTAAGAAAAATAGATTTTGGATGAGCTCCTACAATCCCTGTGGAGAGCAAACAAATAATATTAAAGGGAATCTAGCATTTTAAAAAAATGGACTTGATTTTGGTTTCTTATTTAATTAATTGTCCATTTGTGTTGTCTACTTTGTATCATGTGTCGATGGATCTTTAATATAATGAACAGTTGTTTCGAACAATTGTTGAAATATATTTCATGATATTGTAGACCTTGCTTAAATTTTACAATTTACAAGCTGTAATTATGTCAAAGGTAAATTGATCTCTAAGTAGTCGTCTTCTGTATTCTGAATA
Source organism: Henckelia pumila (assembly GCF_033568475.1). Classification (NCBI taxonomy): domain Eukaryota; kingdom Viridiplantae; phylum Streptophyta; class Magnoliopsida; order Lamiales; family Gesneriaceae; genus Henckelia; species Henckelia pumila. The sequence goes on along the minus strand of NW_027331857.1, from coordinate 2,530,351 downwards.
TGATTGTAAACAATGGTTGTCCCCCACGTGGTCTTGTCGTCTCACACAGCGGAAAAACTTTGACTATGAAAAATAACGATGGCAACCCAAGGACTGTGATATGGTAGAATTCACGGCTTCCAAGTTCCTAAAGAGATACATATGACTAACAAAATTCAGTATTAACTTGGTGAAACTTGAAAATATATATATAAAAAAAAAAAAAAACAAACAAACAAGCAAACTTTGAAATTTAAAAATATCAAGGCGTTTGTAAATGTTTTTAATGTTTTATACGTCGAAAAAATTTAAAATATATGTTTCAATAAAATCTTTATAAAATATTTTTAAAAAATATCTTTCTAGTTTTAAGATAACTCTAACTTGTCCAAACACATATTTAATTTTTTTTTCATTTATAAAACTCTACAAATGTTTTAAAGGACATTTCCAAATATAACTTAAGTGTTTAATTTAAAAATATTATATATAATAGTTGTATAAACACGTATTTATTCATAAAATTTTTTTTTAAAAATATTTTATTTTAATTTAAAATATTTTATATAATAGTTGTATAAACACGTATTCATTCTTAAAAATTAATCTAAAAGTATTTATTTTTAAAAAATTTAAAAATAAAAAATTTTTGTATAAATTTTTTTTACTAAAACACGGTGAAACGGAGCCTGAAAAAAATATTTATTTTCATACAAACATCTCCTCCAAACAATATAAGAAATATGCTTGAGGTACCTGGGACATTGAAGACTGTGCAGAAACTCGACAAAGGTATGCACTATTCAAAGAATATTTGGAAGAGATGTTTGTATGAAAATAACTGATGTTTAGTTATCTGACCATTGTTAATGTCTTTTGCTTTCAGAGTAATTTGTTTGCATAAGTGGAATTTTTAAGCTCAAACCCAGTTTTGAGTGGCTTGCTTAAAACTGTACTGGTTTTGAAGAAAGAGGATGTACTCTTATTTTACAATCTTTGCTTTTGAAATAAATTAGATAATATAATATAGCTTTTCTTTTTGTTGTTGAATTTCAAATCTATGACTATAAAAAATAATTCAAAGACTTTCCAAATAACTTTTTTCATGATTCAAGCGCATGCATGTACTATTTTATCAGATATAATTTAAAAATTTTCCAAATACATTTCGGTATGAACGGTTTATCATCGGTAACGTACCGAAATTAAGGTACAATATCGGTATAAAATTTATATCTTACCGAACATTAACGTCGGTATACCAAAAATTCGGTACTATATCGATGTCACATTTTCCAATACCGAATATTTCGGTACGATATACAATATTTGTTGAAAAACTCGGTATACCGTACCGACCCACCCCTAAGTAAGCATATGTTTTTGGGGAAATATATTTTTTTATTACTAACTCATGTACATATATTACTATCAGTGAGAGTTAAAAAAAATAAACTTATTGTCATGATTTTGATCTACTAAACACATGATCTCATCAACAAAATTATTGACACAAAATATGATAAATCAAGCATAATGTATTGTAAATGCAGTATAACGTAGATACAATTGACTATACAACAATAAAATATGAGCTTAAATATATTTGAGAACCACTTTTGTCTTATTAATAACTCATATGTATATTTAATTAGTAAGAGCGAGAAAAATAAATTTATTGCTATATTTTTTGGGAAAATTGCAAATTTAGTCCAGTATATATGTTTGTCATTTTATGATTTTGGTCCTTTATGTTTTCACATTTCAGTTTTAGTCCTGTATGTTCCGATTTTTGGCAATTTCGGTCATTTTTCTTCGAAAATGGTGACGTGGCACTGTACACGTCAGCTCCACATCAGCATTGAATTGGTTCCACGTCAGCGCCACATCGGAAAAAGGACTAAAATTGCCAAAAAAATAAAGATAGCGGACATAACTGAAATCGAAAAATATAAAGGACCAAAATCGCAAAGTGACAAACATACATGATCAAAAAAGTAATTTTCTGATATTTTTTTCTAACAAACATAAAGTCCTATCAAATTATAGCCACATTATACCATATTTAATTAATAACTGCAGGAAAAATGAAATTAGCATATTTCGTGTCAAGAATAATGTTGTTAGTGTAATTTATTTGGTAAATAAAAATCATAGTGAACATTTGTTTTTCTACCTTTTACCCATAAAGTAGGCAAAAACTTGTATGAGACGTTCTCAATGGTCATATTTATGAGACAGATCTTTTATATGAGTTATCCATTAAAAAGTATTACAATTTATGTCAAAAGTATTACTTATTTTTATAAATATAGGTAGAATTGACCCGTTTCATGGATGAGACAATCTCACAAGAGTGTTACTCCATAAAGTATGCACATTAATTTGGATCTAGACAACCAATGATGTCTCTCAGAATTTATACTCAAACATCTAGCTTATATATGTACCCAAATTTAAATGAATAATACTGAGATTAAATTATGTTATGCCCACATTAGTAACTAACTCATAAAGTATGCACATTAATTTCTCTTATTACTAACTCATATGCGTAGTTAATTAGTAAGAGCAGGAAAAATGAACTTATTGCTATAATTTGTTCTAACAAACACGAAGATCCTATCGGCTATCACGTTTAGCCACATTATACCATATTTACTAGATATTATTACTAATTCATATGAATATTTAATGAGTTAAAAAGAAGATATCAATAAACTTATTACCGATATTTTGGTTTACAAAACACAATATTATTGGCATAAAATATGATAATTCGGGTATATTATGTTACAAATATAGTAAATGGTGGCAACAATTGAGCATAAATATGTAGAAATCATCATTGTATTATTACTAACTCATACATATATTTGATGTGTAATAGTTGAGAAATTAACTTAGTACCATGATTTTGGCCTACCAAACACAATAATACATCAACTATATTAATAACACAATTATGAAAATTCGGACATAATGACTCAAAATATCATATAATAATATGGCTATAATTGAGTATAAAACATGGATATTTGAGCATTAATTAATGTATATGAGATGAGAATCATCTTTGTATTCATTTTATTACCTATTTTTATTAGTTAAAAATGGGGAAAAAATATTTAAAATGATTTTTATATACCAAGAACCTAGACATAGGTACAAACAACATTATTCTTGACACAAAATATGACAATTAATTTGGACATTATATATCACAATTGAAGTACTATTTCATTCAAACTGGATACATTACTTGACAATTTGAGTATTCATTTTTTTAGCTGGAAATTATAAAGTCTCGAAACGATTTCAACTATAAAATTTTATATTTTTATCAAATCACACGCGATATGTTAATTACGGCATAATTCGTTCAAAATGGGTATTGCATATTTCAAATTGGGCACATATATTTGATATTCAAGTACAAAATTAGAGGAGTATTGTGGTGTTTGTGTTTGTGTCGTTAGTTTGGGTTAGACTCGTGGGTCGGCCCGGTCCGGCCTACCATACAATTTAAGAAACTCAAATAAAGGTGGGCCTAGGTGGCCAACCCACGCGGATCGTGGGCCTATGTGGGTTAGTCCGCTGCGTGTCTGAGTTGATCCACGGGCGTGGTGAATTATTATTATTATTATTATTATTATTATTATTATTATTATTATTATTTTTATTTTTATTGTGATATATATATTTTTTAATGAACGTTGGGAATTTTTTGTAATAATTACTTTATATAAAATTCTACACGTAGGAAATTAATAATTAAAATTTTTATTAATATGTTTCTATTAATATTTATTTATGAAATTAAATTTATAATTAATTATAATAATTTTTATTTGTAGTGAGTCAATCCATGGGTCAGCCCACCTAACCAGCAACCTACCTTGAAATGAGTAGAAGATTTCCAGCCCAACGGGATGGTGGGCGGCCCGTCCTCGATCAGCCAAACGGTGGGCTTTTGATCGGCCAATCGGCCCTGCCATAGGTTGACCGTCTAACAGCTACACGACGTGGTGATCCAACATAACACATATAATGAGTAAATAAGTGTGAAAAACATTTATTATAATTATGCGTGTCTTACACGTAATTAATGATCATAATGATATGATAATTTACTCAAGATATGATAATTTTAGCACAATTCCTTCAAAAATTGTTATTATATATTTAAAATGGCGTACATATATATCATTGATATTCAATTATAGAGCTAAAAAAATTGTGATGGTGTTGATCTAACATCATATACGTTAATTTATTAAATAAATAAGAAAAAATATTGTGGCAGGAGTCACGGTAGGAGTTGGAGATACGACGGACTGAGTCCCAGACAATGAGTACTCTTAGGCTTGTTTTTCTTGATGATAGTATGATACATGGTGTTTTCTTGATATCTCTCCATTTATGCTCGTCGTTTTTTTGGATTACTGGAGCCCTTTACTACTACTTCGCCATACCAGGAGTCGGTCCCGACACGGCAGGAGTCACGGCCCGAGACGGTGAGTAATCTCTTTTGACAGACTTGTGTTTTCTTGATGATACGTGTTTGTTTTGATATCTCTTTTGTACATAGTACGCGCCAAGCTCATCTGCAGGAGATGGAAGTGCAGATGCACCAACCCAAGACGACATATTTTGTTCTGCCTTATACTTGTGTGTGTGGCCATACAACAGAATTTTTCTGTTCTATGATCACCAGAAGGTGCTATGTTTTACATAGTACGTACCTTTTGAAATTTTTTTTTCCACATTACATTTGTACATACAATCTGGAACACATTGATAGTAATATTCTAATTCAATAATATTCAAGTGAAGCGAGAGCACCTTGATTCCTTGGATGAACATATATGTCCAATGTCCACTACGAGTGTATCAACAAACAGCAGATCAATGATTTGGCATTGGTTGTAACATATTACTCATTTCATGATGAGAATTGGATCCATGTTAATATGTATCGTGGAGTAGTTTTAGGCATTCCGTGATGTTAGTTGAACCTACCAATCACTTTTTCAAGGGACAGAATATGTATGGAGGCTCATACGATGAGATGAAGGCATATTTGTTCTTTAGTCGTGCTTGTTTTGAATGGATGCATGTTTGTTGATAGATAAATAAACTTGATTTTCAGCATAGTTTTTTGATGAAGTGTGAGTGAACCATATGGTTTGAATGAGATATGCCTATAGGCTATAAACAGTTGAACTTGTTGCATTATTTTGTATTTATTTTGTATGATTTTGTTTTGTTAAGGTCATTCATATGTAGTTTTTGAATTTTTGTTGCATTCAAATGACTCGTCATGATTTTTGGTTGGCTGTAGGTAAAAGATGGAGAAAAGAAAGAGTTTGAGCATGGAAATATGGCACAAGTAGGAATCACAAAGCATTAATGGTCCAAAATTTATTTTTGATTCTAGATTTATCTAAATTCAATCTCCACTGTTCAAATTTTATTTTAGGGTGTTTTAAAGTTACTGTCAAAATTTTATTTCAATCCGACGGTTAGAACTCAATTTATAAATTTTTCAAAAATGTTGAGCGATGGAAAAGAACAGGGCCGCGCTCGAGCGACCAGATCTTACCGCCCTAACAAGTGGCAAGAAAGTTTTGCAAGATGAATCAGGTGATCCTCTCACTACAGGAGCTTAGACATCACGGATTTGTCTCAGCTTAGAGACAAGGGTCATATTTCACGTTGCAGCATTAATGCAACGCCTGGGCAGGGGCGGCCCTGTCCCAGGGGGGCAGGGCCCTTTCCCAGGGCCCCACTCATGGTGGGGTCCCCAATTTATTAAAATTTTTAATATATATATAATATATAATTATTATATATTAATAATTTCTAATTAATTATAAAAAATATATATTTTTTTTAGAAAATTAAAAAATTATAATAATTATTATTATACAAAATATCAAAAAATATTCACGCACGTCCAAAGCTATATATTCAATAGTTGCTCCGTTAATCATCTCTCATTATGGTTTGTTTGTCGTCGAGCATCGCTCCACATCACCCTTCTGTGATCATTGATTTTCCTAGCCTCGAGTTCTTAGTTTGAGTTGTTTGAACGATTTTTTCTCTGCCTCTGGTTGTGCGAAAATTTGATTTATGAGTCGTTCAATTTAATTTTTATGTTAGATGTTAATATTTGTTGTTAATTCCAGGCAGGGGGTTGAAAATTCGTGGATTAGGAGCACAATTTTTGAAACCCAATTTTGAAAATTGTTTTTTTTAGTTTAATTTTGAATAATTAAATTAACTATATATAAATTGAATTTGCATAAGTGTGGATAATTTATTGTGATTTTTTATGAAAAATTCATGATTACGAAATATGAAGGATAATTTTATACAGATCAATTATATCTAACTTTTTAAATTAATGTAAGAGGCCCTCTGATCTAAACTTTGCCCGGGGCCTTGTTTTCCTTAGGACTTCCTTGCGCGTGGGGCACGTGATTGCTTGCATTGGCGCTTACCGGTGTTCCGGATACTTAGAATGAAATTTTGTTTGAGCAAATATAGTTCCTGGAGTTGTTTCAGAATTATATTCAGTCATCAGGTAATCAGAATCAAAAAATTGGAAATGCACTGTTGGTGGGAAAGATCACCATATAGATTATGCTCACAGGTTATTCGAAACTGTTACTTCATTCTCGCTAATTGTTGACTTATAGTATATACAATATGTTTTTCATACAGACGAAGGTCAATTGTACGTAAAATGCTAATTTTTTCTCGAGTGGAACATTCAAAGCTTGTTATGAGATTTTTAAGTGATTCAACCAATTCATGAATTTACAGATTAATCATATGAAATTATAATTGGATTTTGAACCAATATCTCATTCTAAACTCGAATCTCGGTGTCATATGAGTGTGACGGGTAGTTAGATTTGCCACCAAAGTTTCGCCCCTTTGGTATATCATTCATGGTATATTTATTTATCAGCAGGGACGTAGCCAGAAATTTTTTCGACCCTGGGCTAACTGTCTTTTAACGGGTTGTTCGTCGTCATTGTATTTCAATTAGAAAAATCAGCTTATTATGAAATAAATATATAATTAACTTTTTAGAAAATTAACTGATTTCATACATCCAACATATAACAATAAAGTCCCAAAAAGCCCAACGAAAAAGAAAAAAAAATGCAAGATGATCATAAAAAAAAAATTATGTGAATCATTTTCTTGAACAATACAAGTAATGAGATAGAACTAATATACAAGCTATAAATCGATGACAAAACAAATAAATGCAAAACACAAACATAATCTTAATAATAGTTTTAGAATTCAACAAAATGTATCAGCATAAATAAAATTAACTTATCCAAAAAAATAAACTTAAGAATTAACAAATTTTCAGCAATAAAATTTGTCATTAAGGAGATATTTAAATTTGACTATATAGCTATTAATCGTTTTTGAGGTGAGAAAAAAATAGAAAAATTGATTAATGAGTCATGTATTTACATGAATGTTATTTTTAATGGAATAATTAAATTTAATGTGATAAAAAAATTCAATGTGCTAATGAAATTTAATGAGTTACATAAATTCAATGGGCTAATGACCAAAAAATTATTTTGTCTTAACTAAGGCTGAAACCCAATAAAAAAAAACACATCAAACCTAATAAAAAATTTTAAAACTTTTTTAATAACTTAAAAAAAAACTAATCAGGGCTGGAGCCCACCCCAGCCTTTGGGGTGGCTCCGTCCCTGTTTATCAGTTATATGCGCAAAATTAGTTCTTTTTTCCTACTTATTTAAATACAGTTAACAATCTGAACTTGATTTTTATACACTATCATCCAAAATGTACTAAAGTGACATTTCTAATGAGAAAAATTACCCAAGTTTTAACTATTTGACGATATATTATTATAAAAAATCATCGATGCCAATTGCCAGATGATTCAAACATACACATTCGCTGCAAAAACACTATGTTGTTTACTTTAGCTGCATCATAACTCTTGACTAGAGTTCTCACTCGATCCAAAGGGCTATGCTACATAAAACCATTACACATGGATCAGTAATACATGGACCAAGATTAGCCCTTCTCCTTTATATATTATACTAGTAACTAGTAATGATTTCTCTTAATTTTAAAAGACAAAGCCCTATCAAATTATAGCCACATTATACCAAATTTAATTAATAATAGCGGGAAAAATGAAATTAGCATATTTCGTGTCAAGAATAATGTTGTTAGTGTAATTTATTTGGTAAATAAAAATCATAGTGAACATTTATTTTTCTATCTTTGACCCATAAAGTATGCACGTTAATTTGGATCTAGACAACCAATGATGTCTCTCAGAATTTATACTCAAACATCTAGCTTATATATGTACCCAAATTTAAATGAATAATATTGAGATTAAATTATGTTATGTCCACATTAGTAACTAACTCATAAAGTATGCACATTAATTTCTCTTATTACTAACTCATATGCATAGTTAATTAGTAAGAGCGGGAAAAATGAACTTATTGCTGTAATTTGTTATAACAAACACGAAGTCCTATCACGTTATAGCTACATTATACCATATTTACTAGATATTATATATTACTAATTCATATGAATATTTAATGAGTTAAAAGAAGATATCAATAAACTTATTATCGATATTTTGGTTTACAAAACACAATATCATATAAACAGTATTATTGGCATAAAATATGATAATTCGGGTATATTATGTTACAGATATAGTAAATGGTGGCAACAATTGAGCATAAATATGTACAAAATCATCTTTGTATTATTACTAACTCATGCATATATTTGATGTGTAATAGTTGAGAAATTAACTTAGTACCATGATTTTAGTCTACCAAACACAATAATGCATCAACTATATTATTAACACAATTATGAAAATTCGAACATAATGACTCAAAATATCATATAATATGGCTATAACTGAGTATAAAACATGGATATTTGAGCATTAATGTATATGAGACGAGAATCATCTTTGTATTCATTTTATTCCCTATTTTTACTAGTTAAAAATGGGAAAAAATATTTAACATGATTTTTAAATACCAAGAACCTAGACATAGGTACAAACAACATTATTATTGACACAAAATATTACAATTAATTTGTACATTATATATCACAATTGCAATATTATTTCATTCAAATTGGGTACATTACTTGACAATTTGAGTATAACCCGTTGATTTTTATAGCTGGAAATTATAAAGTTTCGAAACGATTTCAACTATAAAATTTTATATTTTTTATCAAATCACACGCGATATCTTAATTACGGCATAATTCATCCAAAATGGGTATTGCATATTTCAAATTGGGCACATATATTTGATATTCAAGTACAAAATTAGAAGAGTATTGTGGTGGTGGTGTTTGTGTCGTCGGTTTGGGTTAGACTCGTTGGGTCGGCCTGGTCCGGCCTTCCATACAATTTAAGAAACTCAACTAAAGGTGGGCCTAGGTGGTCAACCCACACGGATCGCAAGCCTATGTGGGTTAGTCTGCGGCGTGTCTGGGTTGGTCCACGGCGTGTTTGGGTTGGTCCACGGGCGTGGTGAATTATTATTATTATTATTATTATTATTATTATTATTGTGATATATATATTTTTTAATGAACGTTGGGAATTTTTTGTAATAATTACTTTATATAAAATTATACACGTAAGAAATTAATAATTAAAAATTTTATTAATATGTGTCTATTAATATTTATTTATGAAATTAAATTTATAATTAATTATAATGATTTTTATTTGTAATGAGTCAATCCGTGGGCCAGCCCGCCTAACCAGCAACCCACCTTGGAATGAGTTGAAGATTTCCAACACATCGGGATGGTGGGCCGGCCTGCCCTCAATCAGCCAAATGGTGGGCTTTTGATCGGCAAGTCGGCCCTGCCATAGGTTGACCGTCTAACAGCTACACGACGTGGTGATCCAACACAACACATAAAATGAGTAAATAAGTGTAAAAAACATTTATTATAATTATGTGTGTCTTACACGTAATTAATGATCATAATAATAAGATAATTTACTCAAAATATGATAATTTTAGCACAATTCCTTCAAAAATTGGTATTATATATTTAAAATGGGGCACATATATATCATTGATATTCAATTATAGAGCTAAAAGTATTATGGTGGTGTTGATCTAACATCATATACGTTAATTTATTATATAAATAAGAAAAAATATTGTGGCAGGAGTCACGGTAGGAGTTGGAGATACGACGGGCTGAGCCCCAGACAGTGAGTACTCATAGAATTGTTTTTCTTGATGATAGTATGATACATGGTGTTTTCTTGATATCTCTCCATTTATACTCGTCGTTTTTTGGATTACTGGAGCCCTTTACTACTACTTCGCCACACCTGGAGTCGGTCCCGACACGGCAGGAGTCACGGCCCGAGACTGTGAGTAATCTCTTTTGACAGGCTTGTGTTTTCTTGATGATACGTGTTTGTTTTGATATCTCTTTTGTACAAAGTACGCGCCAAGCTCATCTACAGGAGCTGTAAGTACAGATGCACCAACCCAAAACGACATATTTTGTTCTGCCTTATACTTGTGTGTGGCCACCAGAAGGTGCTATGTTTTACATAGGACCTTCTGAATTTTTTTCCACATTAAATTTGTACGAAAATCTAGAACACATTGATAGTAATATTCCAATTCAATAATATTCAATTGAGCGAGAGCACCTTGATTCCTTGGATGAACATATATGTCCAATGTCCACTACGAGTGTAACAACAAACAGCAGATCAATGATTTGGCATTGGTTGTAACATATTACTCATTTCATGATGAGAATTGGATCCCTGTTAATATGTATCGTGGAGTAGTTTTAGGCATTCTGTGATGTTAGTTGAACCTACCAATCACTTTTTTCAAGGGACAGAATGTGTATGGAGGCTCATACTATGAGCTGAAGGCATATTTGTTCTTTAGTCGTGCTTGTCTTGAATGGATGGAGGTTTGTTGATATATAAATGAACTTGCTTTTCAGCATAGTTTTTAGATGAAGCGTGAGTGAACCATATGATTTGAATGAGATATGTCTATAGGCTATAAACAGTTGACATTGTTGCATTATTTTGCATTTATTTTGCATGATTTTGTTTTGTTAAGGTCATTCGTATGTAGTTTTTGAATGTTTGTTGCATTCGAATGACTCATCATGATTTTTGGTTGGTTGTAGGTAAAAGATGGAGAAAAGAAAGGTTTGAGCATGAAAAAGTGACACAAGTAGGAATCACAAAACATATAATGGTCCAAAATTTATTTTTGATTCTAGATTGATCTAAATCCAATCTTCACCATTCAGATTGTATTTTAGGATGTTTTAAAGCTACTGTAAAAATTTTATTTCAATCTGACGGTTAGAACTCAATTTATGAATTTTTCAAAAATATTGCGCGATGAAACAGAAGAGGGCCGCGCTCGAGCGGCCAAATCTTACCTCCCTAACAAGTGGCAAGAAAGTTTTTCAAGATGAATCAGGTGATCCTCTCACTACAGGAGATATCACGGCTTTGTCTCAGCTTAGAGACAAGGGTCATATTTCACGTTGCAGCATTAATGCAACGCCTGGGCAGGGGCGGCCCTGCCCCCTTTGCCCAGGGCCCCACTCTTGGCGATGCCCCCAATTTATTAAAATTGTTAATATATATATATTATTTAATTATTATATATTAATAAGGTATAATTAATTATTAAAAATTATAATTTTTTTTGAGAAAATTAAAAAATTATAATTATTATTATGCAAAATATCGAAAAATATTCACGCACGTACAAAGCTATATATTCAATATTTGCTCTGTTAATCATCTCTCATTATGGTTTGTTTGTCGTCGAGCATCGCTCCACATCACCCTTTCGTGATCATTGATTTTCCTAGCCTCGAGTTCTTAGCTTGAGTTGTTTGAACGATTTTTTCTCTATCTCTGGTTTTGCTAAAATTTGATTTATGAGTCGTTAAATTTAATTTTATTTTATGTTAATATTTGTTGTTAATTCCATGCAAGGTTGAAAATCGTGGATTGGAAGCACAATTTTTGAAACCTAATTTTGAAAATTGGGTTTTTTTAGTTTAATTTTGAATAACTAAATTATATATATAAATTGAATTTGCACCTGAACTGTAAGTGTTGATAATTTATTGTGATTTTTTTATGAAAAATTCATGATTACGAAATATGAAGGATAATTTTATACAGCTCAATTATATCTGACTTTTCAAATTAATGTAAGAGACCCTATGATATAAACTTCGTCTGGGGCCTCGTTTTCCTTAGGACCGCCCTGCGCCTGGGGCACGTGATTGCTTGCGTTGGCGCTTACCGGGTGTTCTGGATACTTGGAATGAAATTTTGTTTGCGCAAATATAGTTCCTGGGGTTGTTTCAGAATTATATTCAGTCATCAGCTAATCGAAAATGCACTGTTGGTGGGGAAGATCACCATATAGATTATGCTCACAAGTTATTTGAACTGTTACTTCATTCTCACTAATTGTTGACTTATATTAATATACAATATGTTTTTCATACAAACGAAGGTCGTGTACGTAACATTCTATTTTTTTCTCGAGTGGAACATTCAGAGTCTGTTATGGAATTTTTAAGTGATTCCACCAATTCATGAATTTACAGATTAATCATATGTAATTATAATTGGATTTTGAACCAACATCTCATTCTAAACTCGAATCCCGATGTCATATGAGTGTGACGGGTAGTTAGATTTGTGTGGCCCCTTTGGTATATCATTCATGGTATATTTATTTATCAATTACATGCATAAAATTAGTTTCTTTTTTCCTACTTATTTAAATATAGTTAAAAATCTAAACTTGATTTTTATACACTATCATCCAAAATGTACTAAAGTCACATTTTTAATGGGAAAAATTTCCCAAGTTTTAACTATTTGACGATATATTATTATAAAAAATCATCGATGTCAATTGCCAGATGATTCAACATACACATTCGCTGCAGAAACTCTATGTTGTTTACTTTAGCTGCACCATAACTCTTGACTAGAGTGCTCACTCGATCCAAATGGCTATGTTACATAAACCATTGCACATACTAAGGATCACTATCCAAATGGCTATGCTACATAAACCATTACACATACTAAGGATCACTAATACATGGACCAATATTAGCCCTTCTCCTTTATATATTAAACTAGTAACTAGTAATGATTTCTCTTAATTTTAGGAGACAAAATCTATTGCTTACTCAAGAATTAGCTTTTAAACCTTGTTGGAAATGTGGATTCTATATTGATTATGGATCCATGATTTGTTTAGCGTAATATGGAGTTTCTGGTAGGTAATAGGACGTTAACCCACCTGGTACCCAGCTTGAATCTCACACATGATTCATTCACCCACCAATCATTCATGTTGTAGAGTCTGCTGCTGATCCAGACTCTTCACCTTGCCAAGATTTTGATGTTTCTTGCCCAATACCAATCCTACATGACCTTGATTCGAATCAGAATTCGATACACAACTGCCTGAATCCAGATGGTGGAGACGGCATCACCATCCACGTCCACATCCACATCAAGCCAGCCATCTTGGTGGCGGAAATGGTGGGACCCGCCGCCATCCTCTCATTACCTCCACCACCACCACCACAATCGCCGCTGGATCCCCACCGCGCTTTTCTCGAATCACAAGGCCGTTCTGGCAGCACTTTGGCTGGCCCTTTTGTTCCTTGTGTTTTATTGGCAGAGGAACGCGGCGTCCGGACGGCTGTTCAGTTTTCGGAGAGGGTTTTCGCCGCGGAAGTTCCCTCGGCTGCGTCCGGTTGCTTTAAACTTGACGGACTTTGGGGCGGTGGGAGACGGGGTCACGGTGAATACGGCGGCGTTTGAGAGGGCTGTGGAGGCGATTTCGAAACTCGGGAAGAGGGGTGGAGGTCAACTCAATGTGCCGCCGGGTTATTGGCTTACGGCGCCGTTTAATCTCACGAGTCATATGACTTTGTTCCTTGCTGAGGATGCTGTTATTCTCGGCATCGATGTGAGTCCTTTTCAAGTCTTTAGGCTTGGAATTTCTCATACATATTTCATTCTAAACGTCTGAAACTTCCCATTAGGTGTTGGATTTTTTTTAAAAAAAATGTTTTACTAGTTCCTTTCAGCTCATATATATCATACATGGTGATTTTTTTTTTTTTGCCTTGGAATTGAGAATGTATCTTGTCATTGAAATTTTAAATGTCGAAGAACTTAAACTAAATTTTGAAAAATCGGAGTGCTTCAAATCAGCACCCACCGAGCAGTAAGTTGTGTATTCGTGCTTAAGTTTGGGATGCTTTCAGTCCTAATAGATAAAGTTTTTGGATTGAACTAAATGTTCACCTGCTTCCAAGATGCCAAATACTTTTCTTGAGAAACTAATATGATTTCTTTGTGCGCTAAAAGTGTATAAAAAAATTCATGACATTACTTTAAAAGTCTTCGGCAGATTTGTGAGGCCAAGCATGGTCATTGACTCATTGCTGATTAGCCGAGCGGCTTATTTTATTCTGTTTATAAGAGCTTAAATTTTAGTGGTTGAATTTGGATGTGTAAGATTGGAAGGAGAAGCAAAAATTGGAAATTAAACTCATCGCCGTTTTTCATGCTCAATAGAATTGGTTTTATTTTACTAAACATGTTTTTATTAACATCTGGGAATAAGTAGTATGGGGTAAGAAACAAATTTTGATGATACTGTGTGGTTTCAATGTCAAGGCGTTTGCTTGATTAGCTGGATGTTTTCGTAGTTGCACATATCTTCTTTCTTCAAGGTTACCATTTTATTGTTCTTATAATCTGTGCTCAGTGCTATTTTCATACTCTGTAACTCTGAGATATCCTGCAGGATGAGAGATATTGGCCTCTCTTGCCTCCATTGCCATCATATGGATATGGGAGAGAGCATCCAGGCCCTCGATATGGAAGTTTAATCCACGGACAAAATCTCAAAGACATCGTAATTACAGGTCAGCATTTCAGTAATGAACTTCAGGATTTTTTGGGAAGGAGGGAATTAGTTTTTCTCATAGGACCATCATAAGTTCTTCATGTTCTGTCTCTGTGTGTTTCCATGGCGTGCGACATAGTATAGTACCACTGGAAATTCCAAATGGCAACTGATTTTATATGATTCTGAATGAACGTGACTTCATGGGGTGCCAAAATGTTTGTTCAAATATAATTATACATTTGTCATCTGATAATACCTACATGTAATTCCTGATAACAGGTCACAACGGCACCATTAACGGTCAGGGTCAAGCATGGTGGAAGAAGTTTAGGCAAAAGCTTCTTAGTCACACACGAGGACCACTCGTTCAAATCATGTGGTCTAGTGACATTCTGATATCTAACATAACATTACGTGATTCTCCTTTCTGGACTCTGCATCCTTATGACTGCAAGAATGTTACGATTAAAAATGTAACAATACTGTCTCCCATCTCTGGAGCTCCCAATACCGATGGCATAGACCCCGGTAAGTTTAATCTCTTTGCTTTTGTCTTTATCGTTAATAACGGGCAAGTTCTGTATTTTCAGATTGTTGTTATATAACTAGCTCCAATACTGCATTATCTGATTATAGTATGTTTTGTGATTGTGTGAGGATATTGAAGCCAACTTTGAAATTTATGAAGCCTTTCTCTTCATTGAATCCAATTATCTATTTGCTGGATTCATGGATTCTCTGATCTAAGATGATTGACTCTGGACGAACAGATTCGTGTGAAGATATGGTGATTGAGGACTGCTACATAAGTGTTGGGGACGATGCCGTTGCAATAAAGAGTGGTTGGGATCAGTACGGGATCGCTTATGGAAGACCCTCAACAAATATACTTATACGAAACCTCGTCGTTCGCTCCATGGTCAGGTTAGTGATATATTCGTGTATGTACCACCTGCCGTGCACGCCTGTTTTTCATGATTTATTCTGATAGTAAACGAACACCTTGTTTCGCAGTGCCGGTATATCAATAGGCAGTGAGATGTCTGGTGGAGTGTCGAATGTCACCATAGAAAACATCCATGTGTGGAACTCCAGGCGAGCTGTTCGGATCAAAACCGCCCCTGGAAGAGGAGGATACGTTAAACACATTGCATACAGAAACCTGACGTTTGAGAATGTTCGTGTGGGAATCGTCATCAAAACCGAGTACAACGAACATCCGGACAAGGGGTTCGATCCTAAGGCTGTCCCTCGACTTGAAGATATCAGTTACACCTCGGTTCACGGTGAAGGGGTTCGAGTTCCGGTACGAATACATGGGAGTGGAGATATTCCCATATGGAATGTGAGTTTCCAGGACATGTCTGTGGGGATAACCTATAAAAAGAAACACATTTTCCAGTGTTCTTATGTGCAGGGACGCGTTGTAGGAGCGGTGTTCCCCGCTCCATGTGAAAATCTGGATTTGTATGATGAGAGGGGACGATTGGTTAGGCCATCCGTAGCTCATAATATGTCAGATATTGATTATGATTTTTGAATTTTTTTTTTTTGGTTGGCACATCGTCATTATTTTAAGATGAAATTATTGAGGTTATTCGCCTGATTGTGTTGGTGAAGTAGTTGGTGAAGTAGTAGATGATTGATAAATGATTATGTTTTCGATTTTTTTTACCAACATTTTTTTAAGCGAGTCTATTTATTATATGATTTGTCCATTTACATACGTTGAGGATTATTCGTTATACATCAAACAATAGCAATTATTTCTAATTTTATCATCATAAAAAAATATCCATATATAATAAACCTCTGCATGCGAGACCGCCGTTGCTATGGTTAGTATGACTTTTTTTTCTTTAGTGTTTTTTTTTTCCTATTTTACTATTTCTTTCTTTTTTTTATTTCCAATTTCAAAAGTTTCAAAAGACCCTTTATCAATATATTTTTTCATTTTATTTTTTTAATTGTTTACCCTTTTTAAAATTAAAAAAAACGACTTATATACAAAACTAGACTGAAAAAGCACACAACCCTTGCGTCGAGACACTGATAATAATAAAAGAATTGGTACGGTAATTTTTTGAATGAGTATCATGTACACTATGGTGAATGTACATCTTTGATTTTTTATTTTTTTTTTTAGTTGCTCTCGATTGAGCCTCATCCTGGTAAAAAACCACATGTCTTTTGTTTTTTGTGTTATTATTATTATCGTGTTTCTTTGTTTTTGGCCAATATGAAACGTGGAAAAAATCCTTAATTGGCTATGAAAGTACGATTTTTGAAGTTTTGTCATTCAAGTAAATTATTATGGTTCTACTTTTAGGTTACGTTACGTTTTAGTGGTCCACTTGATCGATGAATCATCAATCAAGGCTCACTCATTCTATGCTCTATAAATTTTTGGGTGAGTTTTTATATGATATGTTTATATAATAATATGAATTCAAATATATATATATATATATATATATATGTGTGTGTGTGTGGAGTTCACCAAATGATATATGAGGTAATATATCCGGTAATATAAACTGAGCTTAGGAATCAAACGATCTTTTGGAACCAACTAAAACGACCCTCATTTAACCTCTAATATTTAAAAAAATATTAAAATAATGCGGAATTTTTCAAAAAATTTGGAGCCTCCGATCTCGGCAAAGCTTCCGAACCACAACAAAAAACAATGGTCTGATTATGATGATTAACTCCTACAAAATGTGAGAAAATCATCTCATATTTGGTTGTGTAATATGTTATATCAAACATCGCATCTCCAACGGCAATGTATGCCCTCCTTGACATAGAATCTGCCCAACCGTTTGGTGTGAATGATAACACATTGATTGATTAATAATCATTATTTTGTTCAATGCTTGGTTCAAGTTCTTTCAAGGATTAATGTCATGCACATTGTTTAATCTAAGTATATTGATTTAAAATCCTTATATTATTAATCCATTATCATCCAATTCATGAACCAAAATAGTGATCCGATCGAATACTGAAACTCCTCCAATTGTTTTCCATTTGCACCCTCTATTAATTAGAGAGTGATACCGAGATTCTCCGATGGAGATTAGTTGTGGAGAATGACATTACCTATGAAAATGTCATTATCCAAAATTGTAAAATTATCTTTTTTAAAAAAAATTATTTGTTTCATAAATATTTTATAAAAAAATATTTCAAGTTTTCTCTCCTTTTTTCTAATTTATCTATTGTATTTTTACTAATTTTGAGGAAAATACAAAGGGAAATAATGAGTTGAATAATACATTACATAATTATTTAAATCGAGTCATTTTTAATTGAATTTGGTTTAATTATACACTACATAATTATTTATTTATTTTTATATTTTTAATGGTTGAGAATGGAATGCTAAAAATTAGAGAATTTTATAATAGTGGGAGAATATGATTTGGAGAAGATTTTTAATAAATTACAAAAAAAATACAAATTTCTATTTTGAAAGATAAAAAAAAATATGAAAATAGATATTTAAATTGAAGATGTGCTTCCAAATAACATTTCAATCTTATATAACAAAAAAACAGTTTAATTTATAATTTTTTTTGTCCCTTCATATTTACTAAAATAGATGTAGTTTTTCCAAATCAATATATAAAGCAGTAGATTAATATAATTGAAATAACCAATTTTTTTCAATTTTTGTATAGGAGTATCTATTTGATATTTTTTTTTAAAAAAAAAACATGACAACAATATGCATTTTAAACTATTCAAAATAATTTGTTTAACAAACAAATATCGTACAATTCACTCTAGATAAAAATTTTATCCCCTTTATTGTTACACATTAATTTATGTAGGTTCTATCTAGATCTGTCTTTTGCATATAACATAGTATATGTTAAATGTATCACTAATAAATAAAATTTTAAATTAAATATATAATAAAGTTATGTTTCAAAGGAAAAAAAATAAATTTATGACAAGTAACTAAATTTTATAAAGGAAGATGCCACAATAAAAATAAAAATAAAAACTTATTTCTGTCTTTTATCGTAACCACCATACAATTATAATTTCAGCACCAATTTTTATTTTAATCTAAGATTGTAAATGGATAGGATTTTTTTATTTTTATTTTTTAAAATAAAAAAAAAAAACAACTATATATATGAAATGCATGTGGAACGAAGGGGGGTGGGTTGTGAGGTCTCAATCATTCCAGCTTTGATGGCAGAGTTCGATTGAGGGACGCAAATTGACTTCTTCAACTTCTAAAGCTAAGCAAACGATGTCTCGTGACAAAAGCCATTATATTAGATCTTTCGTCAAAAAAGAAAAAAAAAAACATATAAAAGCCATTAGATCAAAATATTGACTATTTATTAAATCGTTTTGTCTAAAAATAAATCCAAACTCTCGATATTAGTTTGTGGATTCGCTTGGGGTCAGAACTCGGACGTTTAAGAATATAAATGAATTGAATTGTTTGTAAGTTATTCGAAGCTTGACTTGATAAAAAAAACTCGTTCGAATTTGTTCGTTAAGTTTATTGAGCCGAAATTGAGCTTGATTTTCAGCTCGAAAGTTTTTTCGAACCGAACTTAAGTTTAAGAATGTTCGACTCGTGACTCGTGAATATGACATTAATATGATATCGAACTCGACTTGTTTAGGTGGCTCGCAAGCTCGCTCATAATTGTATCATGAGATATTTTGTAATTTATTTTGTAGCGGTCTTTTTTTTGGTATTTGATGAAAGTTGGATATAATATTTTGGTATGTAAATGTTCAATGAAGTGTCAGAGTTTAAGCTTTTTTCCTTATTAGATTTGTCATTTTGGTTATTTTAAAAAATATATATTCTTTTTATTTGAGTTATAATTAATTTATAAAAATGCATTATATTGTATGTTCCAGCATAATTTTAACTTTAAAAATATGAAAAACCAACTTTCTCAATGAGTCAGTTCAAAGAGTTTTGGAGTTCGCTTAACGATCCTAAAAACGAGTTGAACTCGAGTTGGACTCGTTACATGTGATAAACGAGCAATTAATATGCCAAACTCGAGTCTAATAATAAAAATTCGAACCAAGCTTAAGCTTTCACATACACTAAATTAGCCAAACACAAACCAAATATTATTCGGCTCGAATCAACTCATTCTCATCCCTTCATACACTTGAATTGGTGCACCCGAATCCAACCAGTCGACTGATGTCGGAATGTATAAAATAAGATGGTATTATAAAAATGTCATGTGGTAATAAACAATAATTTTTCATATTTAATAAATGTTTTTTTGACCTTAATATTAGTTTAATGACGTTAACAGGCAACGGAATAATGGATGGAGTAGAAGAGAAGGATAGAGTTCAATTTGGAAAGCAACACGCAATGCTAAATTAACAACACGTGTTTATTATTACACTAATGTGGGCCCCACTTCGCAATTATCAAGAACCACGTACAACTTGTCGGCCATTTTGGTTTTCCTAAAAACACCACAAATTCCTCGTGTCTAAATTACCCAATTCCGAAGGATAAAAAACCCTTTTCCACCCCACCATTCATTCATTATCCCCACTTTCTTTCAAATTCTAAGCTTTCGTTTTCCTCATTGAATAATCGCTTTTTTGTTGCCGGAGCTGAAATGGGCTCGTCGGAAGTCGTGGATTCTTCGGGCAAGAGGACGAATTTCTCTCAGACATGTAGCTTGTTGAGTCAGTTCTTGAAGGAGAAGGGTAGTTTTGGGGAGCTCAGTCTTGGATTGTCTCATAATTTGGAACATAAAGGTGTGGTTTCCTTGTTTCGTTTTTGGTTCTTGGATTTGGGTTTTTTGTTTTCTTGGATTTGTTTCTGTTTTTGGGTCGAAGCTGATTTTGTGATCTGTTTGTTTGATGTTTTGAAACAGGGGTTCCGACAGGGACGATGAATTTGTTGCCGATTATTGAGAAATCGGGCCAGAATCAAGCTCCTACGAACCCGGATTTGGATACCAAGAACCTTACCTCGCCGTTGAATATGTTCAACCACCGTGGCGGCGGCGGCAGCAGGCAAGAAAACATGAAGAAATCTGATATCAGGTGACCAAATGTTTTTGTCTTCATGTAAATTCTGTTGCGCTTGCTTTGATTGGACAAAATCTACAATCTTTCAAGAATCTTTTTTGTGATCCATCCCTAAATTAATTTCATTTCTTGAAATTTGATGCAGCAGTGGAGCGAAATCGGTGGCCGAAAGTGCTCCATTGACCATTTTCTACGCGGGCCAGGTGTTGGTGTTCAACGATTTCCCGGCGGAGAAGGCCAATGAAATCATGATGTTAGCCAGCAAATCGAGCGCCGCGGCGGCACAGAACCACCACTTCTCCGCCCCCGCTCCGCCAGTCACACCTCAAAGCCCGACGGAGTCCGCCACCAGCTTTCCCCATGTTGTCCCGAGTCTAGCCGTGCAGGAGCTTGCTCACCGCACGCCGCCGCCGCCACAGTTTGCTTCCGGTGAGTTTTATCTGCAGTAAAGATTTAGATAACACTAGATCTCATACGGCCTTCGACCCTTTCTGTTTCAGATTTACCAATCGCGAGAAAAAATTCACTGGCCCGATTCTTGGAAAAGAGAAAAGATCGGTAAGCATTTTCTTGATTTTCACACGAATTTCGAATTTGCTGTGACTTATTAATTGAATTAAAAAAATTACAAATTTTTTTTTACAGAACTGCTGCGACTGAACCATACCCAGCAAGAAAGCCGGCGGCGGCGCCATTGAAGGCGGCACCAAACAACGAAGCATGGCTGAGATTGGGTCCGCAGCTTCCATCTCAAATTAGGCGCAATTAATTAATCGTAATTAATGTTTTGGCTTACCCATCAATTAATATTTGTATTATGATTTATCGTGTAAATTAAGCATAGGATTAGTTCCGAGTAGCATCATTATTAAATTTTGATGGCATGTGCTTTCCTCTTAGTTGAGATGTAGCTTTTGTTTGTACCGTTTGATATACGGTGCTCTATGTTACTTTGACTTGGTTCCTAACTTATGTTAAATTACAAATTTTGTACAATTTCTTGAAATTGTACTTGATTTATATGGAACACGTTGAAATTGTTATAATAAGTATATGTGACGGAACTGGTATGATAATGATTGGTCAAAATAATTAGAAATTTAAATATTTAATTTAACTTTTTAGATGATGTGGCACCAAAACTTGTTGACAATTTTGTGTAATATCTCATGATATCCCATTCGCTTTTACTAATGAAAAAATTAATTTTTAATGACGAAAGTGTTATTTTTAATTGTAGTTATAAGTTGAATTGATTCGTTTAATAGATGTATTATTTGAGATTGTTACAAAAATCTACTCATGGATCACGATTTAATTACTTGATAACTTCGAATTTTTGAGCAATTTATTGTGTTCTTTTGCAAGATTATAATCCATTATTAAGGGAAATCTACTCATGGATCAAGATGTAATTATTTTAAATTTTTGAGCAATTTAGTGTGTGTGTGTGTGTGTGTGTTTTTTTTTTTTTTTTTTTTTTGCAAGATTAAAAATCCATTATTAAAGGGAAGGTTAATTATATCTGGAAGGCTTGCAACTTAAAGATTTTTCAAGGGTACGTACTACGTAGACATGATTTTATCGGAGATTATAATGTAATTTTCGATTTTGATCAATTAAGATATATTTGGCAACCCAAAAAAAAATGGAGGCCAAATCATGATTAGTGTATTATTAGTAAACATAATAACATATTACAAGATTAAAGAATGAATAGAGGCGATGGCTTCTGCCCAACCCCTATGTCACAGATATTATACCGCCAAGTACTTATTTTATTTTTTTTATCAAGCTAAGTATTTATTGATATACTCAGTTATTGTCGCATACGATTTCTCGCGTGTTAGGGTAATTTGACGGTAAACAAATTTTTTTTATATTCAATTTAATTTTTATCGGTAAAATTCTTATTTGTTGTTAAAAAAAACTATATAGATATGCGAACGTACAGTTCAGAAAATTCAGGAAATATGGGGAGAAACGTGAAAATTACTGATAAGTTTGTATCATTAAACTTACACGATCGAAGAAGAGATTAATTTGAAAGAAATTTTGGTGTCACTGCTCATCAAACAGTTTATATAGCATATATGAAATGGTACAAATGAATAAAAAAATTTTTTAAAAAAAATCTGGTATATAATCTGTAGATTTGATACTAGATTTGCTTAGTCTTGTTTCTTTGTCTTTCTTTCCTTTTTTATTTGAATAAAAAAAATTTTCTGGTCATCATGTTTTCTTTTAAAAATATATATATACAGTTTTTTTATGCTGCCCACTTTTCATGCTCACCTATGAGATGACACTTATCCATTAGATGATTGTCATCTCATAGGTGAACATGAAGATGAACACAAGATATGAGCAACATAACAAAACTATATATTGTTAGTTCTTGTTATTGTCACGTTGCACACGTCTCTGACTATTAAATCAATTCATTATCATACAAAAAATATTATATTATATTATAAAGGAACGAATATTAAATAAAATTTTAATTGGCATCACATGATGTTGCCTGCTATCTTTCGCTGGCAAGTACAGTTTGAGTGAAGGAGGATTGTCTTCCAATTTTTTATAAACAAATATCCGTATTTTCTTGAGAAAAAAAAATTCGATCTTATTATATCCAAAAAAATAATAATAATAAAGGAGAATTTTAATCACATGGTACAATGTAGGTGGAAGATTGGCCTTTCACAGTTCCCAAACGCCAATCCGTCGTGAATGGGATGGCCGGCTGGCAGACTGTTTAATCTTTTATTTTATTTTAATTTAGTAGTTCAATATTATACACATTTTTATTTTATATAATAATAATATAATATAAATTTTAAAACCACACATCGAAGCACTGAGAGACCATTTTATGTAATCCTTTCTTCTTTGACAACATAGAAGAGATATTATGGATACTAATGAAAAAATACCAACTTCTCATAAATCCATATTACGTTATTTTACGATACATTTCTCATAACAATCATATAATTATTATGCCCAATCTTGGTACTAAATAATACAGGGACTGAACTGTTTCATGCAAATACAAAGATGGCACGTGAAAGCGTCACTGCATTCTAAACAAACCAACAAGTATAACTTAGCTACCAAATCACATACAAACTCGTACACTTTCGAGTCCACCAATTCTCATTAGTAAATTTTATCAAGAAAAGCTACCTGTCAAAGGTTTCTACTGTCCATCTAAGGTTCCGAGTGCCTCCTTTAGAAGTCTTTGTGCTTCTTCTCTTCTCCTGATCCATCACATCAAACACAACATTGTAATCGCTGATAGTGAATTGAATGAAAAGTTAGCATCTCACGACGAGTGAAATCTTCAAACTTTCATGCCAAGTTGCCAACTCTGTGTTCAAGTTCATGTTTGTTTGTCCGATGCATTATATACATCCAAAAATGTACTGAAAATGCTCATTTCAGAGTGCCGGTGGTCATTTATATCCACAGATCGGGATATCTCGACATGTCTGGAGCACCTTTTACGGTTAATAAATCAGTTATTGTCATACGTACCTAGTAATGTCTTCCACAGCTTGTTTCCGACGTTCTATCTGTTGTTCAAGGATATGGATCAGTGTTGCTCTGGCCTGAATAATGGGAATACAATGTGAAAAAGCAAAAGCAGAGCCAGAATGCTGGATCACTCAAGAAAATTTGACAAATATGTTTGTATTACATCGAAATACTTAACCTGGTGTGGGCGCAAAGAATTCAGAAGGTGATGCAAGTTCTTGAAAATAAGAGAGATGTCTTCCACTCTCCTGGCATATTGTGATGGCCGCTCCACAAGAACATCAGCAAGCTCTAAGAAATGCAGTTGTAATTCTCTGTTGAGCGATTTCAGCTCCTTCTTGAAATCTAGCAGAAAAGATGTCAGTTTTTTTCCAACCATGTTCACACTCAGCATGATATACCCGGATCTGAACCATAGGCAACTAACCACTCTACATAGAACATTTTCCAACAAGAACTAATCAGGATAACATGAACAAAATCACTACATACGAAATATATTCAAAAAAACCTGTCATCTTCTTATTTGATGATAAAATAACCGAATGAATTTTACCAAAATTTTAGAGTGGATATCCAAGTTCACAATCAATTCCCCCACCCAGAAGAATACAAAATGATGTTGTGCCTACGACAACTTCACTGCTGCAGCCACCACCACTTCAGAGGCATAATTTTCTAAATCTAAACCAGATTAGAGATGAGAACCAACGAAGGACACAAGATGGTTAAAGAACTGTGTGGCAAACAAGCAAATATAGATTTGCTTGTTGATATATGGTAAGAGGACATGGAATATGGACCCGATGAGACGTGGGCAAATTGCTACTGACTTTTAAGTGAATCTTTAAACTCACAAGTCATAATGCACTTGCGTGACAAAACCATATGCTATCATGGAAATCCAGTACTCAAATTATATCACCTCCATGGAATGAAAAAATATAAGCCCGGATAAAACAGCAACATCATGCAGAAGCTAAAAAGAATTCACACGATAACTGTGTAACCGACATCAAATGTTGGGATATTGATATAATATTCGAATACTATTGCAAAGATACTGTGTAGAAGAGCATGTACAAAGATACCAATGTTGGGCCCTTTTGGGTACAATTGACGAACACCTTGCTCTTCTAGTCCTGGAAGAACATCATCTGTCTACAGAAGAAGTTCGAAAAAAAGGTTAAAATAATTATAAATATGCTTATCTTTCACAAAATAATGAACAAGCAACTGCAACAGACAAACTACAGCACCAAGCACTTCCTGAAAGTAGATATATCACATAAAAAATGTGCAATATACTCAAGTGAATGAGACTTCTATTAGCATATCTCTACTCTGAAGCAATGTTCTAAAAAGCTCGCTTAAGCGACGTTTAATTTCGCTTAAACTTTAACACGCTTAAGCTCGATTAAGCGCCCGCTTTTTAGAACGAAAGATTTTATTTATTTTTTAAGATGAAAACATTTTTATAAATATGTATATTATAGTTTAGAACTTGAATTATCTATTAAATCATATATTTATGGTTAATCTAATATTTTATTTAATGTTTGTCTTAAAATATTTTTTTTTATAGTAAAAATTGAAAACGCTTTTTCACGCTTAAACTCGTTCTAAGCTCGCTTAAACTTGAAAAGCTTAAAGTTTGACCTCCACGCTTCGACACGGTTCACGCTTTTTAGAACTTTGCTCTGAAGTATAGTGGCTAACGCTGTTAACTTTCGGAAAGAAAATGCTGGAAGAAGTCACATAACTCCTATTGAGAAAGCAAAGCTTAAAATTTCAGGACTGCTATAAACCATAAAGTTTTTACAAGTGCGTTCAAGGTAGTGAATCATGAATTCATGATGCATGGATCAACTAAATCTCAACCTTGCATCGTTGTTGATTTCGTTAATTGCCAGCAGAGAACACGAATTCGAATTTCGTTGTATATCTATTTGCTTCACATACACGTGCTGAATGTGGAAAACGAGTCTAACCAAGTTCAAATACATTTTTTCTACATAATTCCCCAATTTTAGTCCACGACATTTGAAGATTCTCGGAGCCTATCGATGTCTAAATACCCCGCCATAATAATATACAAATGGTTCACAGAGAATTTACAGTGATCAACATTTGGTGTTCAAGACCTCGTGTCGCCCTCGAAAACAGCATGACTTTCTACAGAAATATGATGCTATATTATAACGTGGACATCTAACACCTCCTCATTTCAGCAATAAATTAAAATGCCCCAACTTTTTTTTCTGTAGAAACAAGCTACTACAATCCTAAATGTCCAAATTGATTAGATACACTGACTTAAGATACAAAAATAGGTCGTAATTGCAAACCCCCAAATCCCCAAGGTGAAGTCGAATCAATCAGAAATACCGTATAACTGGCGCCGTAAAGAACGTAGGGGCCTTGAATTGGAGGAGGTGGGGAAGGGGCGGAGTCGGGGTCTTGAGAGTAGTCTTTGTACAGTTTGTAGAACGGCGGCGGCGGCGGGTACATCGCCGTTGCCATTTTCTTCGAGTGGCTTTCAGAACTCAGTCGTCCTGTGCTGATAGCTCAAAATTGAGTATTTTGTCATGGGCTTTTTAAATAAATAATCTTCCTAAACCATCTACGCTATTATAATGCAATTCATACTTTCTCTACAACAGTCTTCGTCAAATCTCTGCGCCAAATAAATATTCCATAATATTTTTTATTTTTACATATATTTCATAATTTATTTTTATTATATAAATTAATGTTGTAAATTTAATTAAAAATTATATGAATTCGTATATTATTTATTAATTAACATTTTTTAAGTTGAGTGAAATATCAACCAAATTAAAATATAATATTGCATAAAATAATTATTCAATAAACACAAAGTTACATAGTAAAAAAAAAAGTTACACATTCAACACGGCATTAATTTTTTACATTAAAAAATGTTTCCCATAAATGATCAATCAATGCATTTCGAAGGGCGATATATGCATCCGCATTTCTAATTTTTGTGTAACGATCGATAAATTGCTGAAATCAACTAGTTTCATTCTCTTCTTTTTCAATATCCGGAGTAGGTACTTCTGTCACATCTTCGATTGGTGCATCAAGATTTCGTTCATCCTCAACTACCATATTATGCACTATTATGCATGCAGTCATTATATCATGTAAATCACTTTTGCTCCAAAAACGTGCTGGGTTTGCCACAATTGCAAAACGACTTTGAAGAACTCCGAATGTACGTTCAACATCTTTTCTACACGCTACTTGTTTTGTTGCAAAATATCTTTTTTTTGGAGCGCGTGGATCGTGAATTGTTTGTACAACCGTTAACTATTTTGGGTATATATTATCAGATAAATAATATCCCATATTGTATTCTTTTTCCTTGAATAACATAGTGCGAGAAAAGATTAGATGTCTCTAACACATTAATATCATTGTTAGATTCGGGCATACCAAAATATGCATGCCAAATCCAAAGATCATAGTCCGCTACCACTTCAAAATTATTGTTGGAGATCCACTGCGACCTGCATACTGTCTTGCCCAAGCTGTTGGACAATTTTTCCACCTCCAGTGCATACAGTCTAGGCTACCTAACATTCCTGGAAAGCCACATTGCTCCCCAGTGTGAACTAGTCTAGCAATATCATTAGCATTAGGCACTCTTAAATAGTGCCCTTTAAATATCTCCACAATAGCACGACAAAAACTTTTTACACATTTAATTGCAGTAGACTCACCAATTTTGATATACTCATCAGTTGCATCTGCTGGTAATGCAATATGCTAGTATCCGAAATGTAGCCGTGACTTTTTGAAGTGTAGTTAAGCCTAGTTTGCCGGTTGTATTTCTACGTTGCACAAAATAACTATCATGATTTTGAACAGTATCCACAAGACGAAGAAATAAACTTCGAGACATTCGAAATCGTCGACGAAATATTTCTTCATTATATGTTGGATTTTCAGCAAAGTAGTCGTTGAAAAGGTTTTGAGCAGCATTTTCTCGATCACGATAAATTGTTCAACGACCAGGAACTGAGCCACCATGAGTAATATTGGCATTTTGATGTCTTACACTCTCACATAGGATAATATTGTTATTGTGAATTTGTTGAGCTATCAATTTCTCTTCTTTCTCATAACTATCTATGAGATCATCAAGATCACCATTAGATGAGCCAGAAGAGGAAGATGGAAATAAAGGGCTGAATACTTGTGAATTCATTTTCGTGGATATTGGATAAATTATTAGTGCGTATGTTCATTATATAGACCATCCATCATATTTTTCTTTTAATCTAAACCGATGGATTGTTATCTTATCCAGAAAATCCAATCACACAATCTAGGATGTTCATTGGATTTTCTCTTAATCTCCATCGTCGGATTGTTATCTTATCCATAAAATCTAATCCTACTGTCTAGATTGTCTATCAGATTCTCTTTTAATCAATATCATATGATTCTCATCTTAAGCCAAGATTTTTTTGTTATAAATATAAGTTATCTCGGAGTGCAAAATTATCTTTCCAAATATCCTTTATTTTAGTTTCTTCTCTCTCAAATGGCATCATCTCGTGGTGAGAATTATGCAATCGAAGAAGATAAATATCTTTGTCGTGTCTACATAGAAATCTCGCAGGATCCAATTATTGGACGAAACCAAAACAAAAATCAACTTTGGTCTCGTGTGGCAGAAACATACAACTCAGGGAAAGCAAACTCAATGCCTGATCGTAGCCAAAGGTCATTACAAACTCGAATGCAAAATATGAATAGTGTAGTTTCAAAATTGAATGGATGCATACAACAAGTTGAATATATGAACTCAAGTGGTGCCTCTGATCAAGATATTGTGAGTAGTAGTTATAATGCTTTGTTTTTTCTATGTTTATATCTTCTAATTTTTTGTATTATAATTTATATATGTAGATTGATCGTGCAAAACAATTAATGACGCTAGATTGTAAGTATAAGAAAGGGTTTCCATTTGACCATGTATGACCCCTTCTCAAAGATCTGGAGAAGTTTTCCAACTTCTCTCAAAGAACGCAAAGGACGTCTTCCCATTCTGATACACTGCCGGAGTCACCCATATCTTTCGATAATCCCGAGTTATCTTCATTTTCTATCAATCTAAGTGATGAAAATTTTGGTGGTGGTTCATCATCAAAGCGACCAGAGGGGGTGAAAAAATCCAAACTGAAGAGAAAGAAAAATGAGGATATGTCTAAATTGGTTAGTGCAATCCAAGAAAAAAATAAAAAACTACGAGATTTATTAGCCAATACAGCCACAAAAAAATAAGAAACCATTAATGTGAAAAAGAAAAAAGTTGAAGTGTCTCAATGGCGTGGAGAAAATAAAATAATACTGATGGATGTTGATTCTATCTCTGATCCCCGTCGACGGGAGTTTATTCACAAGGAACAGGAAAAAAATATGCAGAAAAGAGAAGAAGAACAACAATCAGGATCTAATAATAACTTCGACATGTTTGGACAATATTTTGGCGATTTTGGAGGTTCCGACAGTGGTCTTGGGGATTACTAGATAAAATAATGTACTTTTGATTCTAGTTATGGTTTTTAGTGATTTTATGTAATTTGCATTAATGTATTTTTGGTATTTTATATTTTAAATTTCGTTTTATTTTGTAATTTTGTTGTAAAATTTTAATTATCTTACGTTAATTTTTTTTCCATATATGCCACGAATTATTTTAAAAGTGATATGTAAAATATTATTAATGTTATTAAAAAACAAATTATATAAAGATTATAACAAAAAAAAAATAATGATAATAACAACAAATGAACCATAAAATCCATAAACAAAAAGGTAATTAAATAAAATTAAAAAAATATTTTGCCGTTGTGAACAGTTGCTCCAAAAAAAACGTCAATTTGTCGTTCACTGCTGGAGCTATTATTTGCACTAATTTACAGCAGCACACTATTTTTAGTGTACTGCTGGAGATGGTCTTAACAAGGAGCAATCAAAGCGGGATTTTCGATATACCTTACAAAAAATATAGGTACGAAAAAATTAATATTGATATCGATACAGAAATTTCAAAATTTTGGTATGGAAAAAATTCATACGAATATCGTACAGATACGAAAAAAAGTTCGATATACTGAAAAAATATCTGTATATCGAAAAATTTCGGTACGTTATACCGATAATTTGATATTTTGATACGGTATGTCAACTCTCTTAAACAGCCCTTTCAACATAGCTGTCAAAATAACACAAGACAATTCACAACCCATCAAAAGCCGCTGAGTAAGGCCAAATGGGTGATCCACAATTTGAACGGTTTGGAAAATTAGCAATCCATCTATTTATATGACCGTGCGGGAAGGAACGTATATTTGATGTGTTGACATGCAACGACCACATAACTGTGCCGGAGAAATCAGCCGTCATTTGGATGGATTTGAAAATTGTCAGCCCATCCAACTTGTTTAACGAGACGGGCCCAACCTTTGAGAGCCCTAAATGTCAGACAACAGTTCTTATTTTTAATTTTTTTTACTTTTAAATAAATTTTACAAATATTTTTATGATACTATCCGTTAGTTAAATTATCAATTTATATAATTATTAAATTATAAATTTATTTCAAATATATAAATATTAAGTAGTATTTTAGTAAAATCTTTGAAATAAAAGTCACACCATAAATTATTGTCCTTAAATTTTTAATTTCTAATATCTCATAAAACATATATAATATACTAGTAAGTTTCTACAATAAAATGACCGTCAAAAAAAAAAAGTTTCTACAATAAAATTTTTAATAAGAACGAGTCAAATATAATGCTCCCACATTTTATTATTTTTGCCATCTCATCGATTTGCTTTTGTTTATTTTTATATAAAATCAGCCAAAGCAAATAAATTGCTTTTTTACTGAAATAAATATTTCAATTAGTATCTGAAATTTCGAACTACTATAATAAAATTAAAATTAAAAGTTTTATTTAGAAAAAATAATATAAAACCGAATGTGAAAAAAACTATTTTAATTTCAAATTTAATAATTTAATTAATTATTAATGTATTCAATTTAATGTTGCATTGCAACCCTTTTGATTTAAGACTCGAGCCCTCATGTAATTTAATTTTTCAAAGACCCCAGCCTCTATCTAAAATTTTTGAAGAGTCGACCTTGTTGTTTAACAGTGTTCACGGTTCGGATAACCGTCCGAACCGAATCGAAACTCGAAACTGAACCGTTAATTCGGTTGGATTTTCGATTTTCGGATTTTGGGATTTTCGTTTTTCATGCGGTAACCGAACCGAAAAACCTTTTTTTATTTAAATTTCTTTATTAATCCATTAATATTTGGATCAGTGAGTGATCAAAAAATTAATTACGTGAAAAAACTGAAATAACAAAATCCATCATTCGATCTTTTAAAAAGGCATAGTTGGTTTAATTATTTATCTAATTAGTCAAACATGCATGACTCGAATTGTTGATTCAACTTGAAAAATGTACTGATTTTAAAGAATACTTATTTTTTAATAGAAAAAGAATATTATTTTTTAAATATAATGAATTAAAATTAATTAAGTTATTTTATTATATTATACATACATGTATTTGAATTATATATTAAATTATTTTTTACATATTTTTAAATTATTATTATTAAAATTTGAAACATTAGCAGTTTTTTACCAAAATTTCGTTTGGTTCGAGCAATACTGTGACGCCCGGGGCTGAGGAGGCGAGAAGTGATCGCCAGTGCCAAGAGATTGCACGAAAAATAAGCGGCTCCTGGTAGGCTTCTAGGCGGAGGAAGACATGAATGAACCGATCCTGCCGGAATGAGAGGGATTCTGAGACTGTGTAGGTATAGGACTCATTGTTGAGGAGAGTTTAAAATATTTCTTATGTACTGCTCATATCAAAAAGGTGCATCTTTTTTTCGGGAGTTCATCACATAATAACTCTAAAGTTAAGCTTGCTTGACTTGGGGCAATTATAAGATGGGTGACCCTCTGGAAAGTTTCTTAGGGTGCGTGTGAGTGAGAACATAAGCACGCTGAAAAGACCCGTCTTGATACCGCCCACAATAGATGAATTGGATTACTAATTTGCTAACCCATCTAAATGACGGTACGGGTAGTGTGTTGCAGTTAACCTTCTCTGTCGAGTGTCGACACGTTAGAATGGTTCTAATTTTATCATTTATCATAAAATTTTAAAGTTCTAGTTTTTCTACATTAATATTTATTATAATTTAAAAACCTTTTTGATATGACGACGAGACCGAGGCGCCGACCTATTATCTTCTTTCTCGCTTTTGGTGAACTTCGCTTTATACAATACATGCTTATTTTGCTATGCGCATAAAGTCAACCACTAACAGCAGAAGAAAATATAGGAAGACGTGTTCCTCTATCCACATGTTTTTAGACTAACTTTTCACACACAAAAAATAATGACTGTGTTAGTCCAAAAATTTACCCAAAACGCATCGAAAAATAACGATTGTGAATTCACATGTCAAAAAAAATAAAATAAAGGAAGACGGTGTAAAATACTCCACACTTTTCAACATCCAACTTGATATTATTTGAATCTATATTTCGGGGTTGACGTGTACCACATCAAGACTATTTACTCTCAGTTTTCATTACTCAAACAAAAATTACAATGATTGGATTAAATTTTTGAAAATTATATACGTGAATTTTCACAATCACCCCCAAAAATTAGCAATTTTGAGATTAAATTATATTAAAATAAACTCATGTTCATAATATAACACGATATTAAAAATCTGTTCCGAAATTATATAGGTAAATTAACTTTGATCACCGTCATTCCTTGAACCAACTTTGACATAAAACTAAACTAGTCTATAATCACATGACATTACAAATCCGTCTTATCGTTAAGGTTGAACTGTTCGCTCAGATTTTATAAATTTCACGCTTCAATCGTTCATATCGGAGTGTGCCATGTTCCTCAATGTTCATTTCTACATTGTGTGTGAAAAATATATGTTACATATTCCTCATTGTTAATTTCTAAGCCTGAAAAAGATACTTAATTTAAATATCCCTCTTGCTCGTAGCATAAGAAAGATATGATAATATTCCACGCCACCTTAAAATGGAGGGAATCCGTCCACAATCTTAACGATTTTATACACCTAAAAAGTCTATTTTTAAGTAATGGCTCTGTAGTATAATGGTTATGTATAGGATACTAACATAATTGTTTAGACTTTTATTTACATATTATATATCTTTTAAACTAAATGGAATCCGAACAATGACAATCAACTAGATCATATATAACAAAAACTCAACTGTATTTAGCTATTAATTAATAATCTAAAGAAAAAGAAGTTCAAAAATTCCACAAACGTGATGTACCAAACACGCCACCGGAATTTTCTCCGCCGCCGCTTTCCAAACACCTCTCCCGATCCCCGAACTGCCCCAAAGAAGAAGAAGAAGAACCCAACTCCATCCTCTCCCCGAAGAGCATATCTTGCACCGCCGGCGGTTTCAACTCCATCTCGGCCGCCGAATCCTGCGCCGCCGCAACAGCAGACTGCCCGCGAGCGTGCTTAGAGGCGGCGAGCTGAATCTGGGATCTGGACAACTCGTCCTCCGCGGCCGTAATACTCGGTGGCGGATCGTCGGGAAAGTTGAGAACGACGGAAGGTCCGCGCAAGCAAACCATGGCGGCGTCGTAAGCTCGTGCAGCCTCTTCGGGAGTCTCGTAAGAACCCAACCAGATTCGATCGCGGCTCTTGGGCTGGCGAACCTCGGCAACCCACTTGCCCCATTTCCTCATCCTCACACCCTTGTAGTGGCCGCCGCGCCGCTCTCTCCTGGATTGGTCAGGTCTGCCCATGAAACATTAATGTTTATGTAAATAAATAAAAAAAATCTCAAAGCAAACTTGTTATAGGTAGTCTTTTTGGTGTTTGAAAATAACGCAAGAAGAGCGCGCGTGGGCGTGGGGAATGTACGACACGCGTGGGTTTGTTGAGAGTCCCATTTTTAAAATTGGTTTCATTGACAGGTGTGGCGGTGCTAAAGTTAGGCCTAAAGCATGCAGAGTCGAGACACGTGGGTCGGCTAGGTTTTATGTTTATTTATTTTTATTTTTATTTTTTTTGAAGCACAGGTTTTATGTTTATCTGCTCAACTTTGTGCGTTTTTTAAAAACTGTTTTCCACCTTTTGTTTTTTTTTTATAAAAAAAATAATAATAATTAATTATCAGCGTAACATTTTTAAATTAATTTGATTTATATGAATTAATTTGACCATATTTTTATATGAATTGATTATATTTATACTATTAATAAAGGGAGAGACCCTTTTAATAACTGTTTTTGTGAAACTTTTTTTTGTTTAAAAAATACCCTTAGCACTCCACTTTCAAATTTTTTAACCGATCATCACTTTGCTTATAAGTTTTATGCAGTTACCTATTTCATTTTCTTAAATTGATTGAGAAACTTGATTTTTATCTTCTCAAGAAAAAAATTTCATTCTCCATTTTTTTCACGAGCAACGATTTTTTATACACACACATCGTGTGTGCCATTATCGCTAGTTTAAACGAAGATTATCCCATCATTTTAAAAAGTACTGATCAAGTCAATTTGAAATGTTCCAACAGATATGCTTTAAAAAAAAATTTAACATATAAAAAATGATCCAGTTTAGACCCCCCTAAAAAAAAATTTGTGTCATTTTTTGTCACCCTTATTAGTATTATTTTAATATATGAGATCAATCTGCAGTCGTTATATATCCTTGGGTACCCATTTGCAAATAACGCTAGTCAATATACGGTACCGACAAGTCATGTATGATGAACTAGTTGAAAGATCTCGATAGATGGATTTGAATTCCTGACAATTTTTTAGAAGTTTACCTATTCCACTAATTCTTATATTTTCTCGAGACGGGCTTAAATGATAATATGAGACCGTAGGAAAGATCACATGAGAGATGAAAATGGGTGCAGGAGTAACCCGATCATGTCCGTTTCTTCATCGAGAGGACAATAAATAGATATATTAATATATGTTTGACAAACGAGCTATTTCTCGTTCACAAATAGACAGTGATGAGGTTCGATGGGCCAATATTTATATAGGCGTGGTTTTGGACCAGGTGTACATATATGGTCTAGATGTATCTCTTCATGTTGATGGTCAAAACAATGAAGAACAATATCATTGAATCTTGAATCCAAATGCATCCATTGGATTAATATTTTTATTAATTTAATCTCAATTATGATATGATCATCAACAATCAAAGGAAACAAATTACTCTTTGTATCATATAATTTACATGTTAATCATATTCAATAATATTAATGCTATGTTTTCATTGAGTTTGTTCAAATAAAAAAACTCATATTATAATCATTTTTTATTACCATTATCAAAAATAAATGAAACAAGTTATTTAATATTAATTATTTCATCGTCTCATTTCATATCCGTCAAATTATCAAGTTAATGTTTTCTCCTCTCGATGCTGTATTGTTTCCAATTGATGGAGACATGGAGTTACGACAAAAAAATTTACTTGGACCTACACTATTATAAGGTTCAATCTAAATATTTTTTGGGGTCCAAGTTTATTTAAATATAATTTAGATTGTTTTAATGAGGCTAAGAAATCTACAAACATTCACAAAAGTGCAAAACTTTCCGAATATTTATAAATAGCTCGAGTCAGGACTTCATTTTTAAGATAAATATCCATTTTTTTTTACAATAACGTTCTGCTCTCGATTATTATTGTTTAAGTAATCACTAACTTGAGTGTTTGAGTGTCTTCGTCAAGAACCCTTCCGACACATCTGACTTTGTTTTAATTTATGGCATATGAACAAACAGGGGCGGATCTACATTTATATATCAATTTTTATTAAATGTGTATATATATTTTACTTATCTATCCATCCTTACATTAGGTATTTAGCCTAGACTAAATGACATGGGCTTTACTTCGACGCTTAGGAGACCATGGTTCGAATCCTCTTGTGCAAATTTAGATATTTTAATTTCTATTTGTTTTGGGTTAAAGGTGCAAACGAGCCGAGCTACTCGCGAGTAGCTCGTGAGTAGCTCGGTCAAAGCTCGAGCTCGAGCTTTAAATATTTGTGTTCGAGTAGCTTGCGAGCATCCATCGAGCTTGAGCTCGAGTTTTAAATATCTGTGTTCGAGTAGCTCGCGAGCTACTTGATAATACATAAATATATATAATATAATATATAATATTATATTTATTAATATATCTTTTATTCATATATATATATAATTTTCGAGCTCGAGTACTCGAATTATATACGAGCTCGAGCACGAAATTTACTACTCGATCGAGCTCGAGCTCGAGTAGTTAAATATGAGTCGAGCTCGAGCTCGAGCTCGAGTAGTGTGCTACTCGGCTCGGCTCGACTCGACTCGATTACACCCTTATTTTGGGCTCAATGATTTATTTACACATCTTCATTTTTTTCATGTATTGACGTTAGTCGTTGATATTTCTTATAAAACTACAAGTTTTTTTAATTAAAATTTTATTTTAACTCACTTTTTTAGTACTGAAAAAATTCTAAAAAATTAGTTTAAAAAATATACTTCTCAAATTTAAATTACATTTTAAAAATAAAATATAAAATGACTCAAAAAATTAGGATTTTTATTAAGTTCAAATTTGATTTCGCTAATAATGACAAATCTGTGTGGACCTCGAACAAAAATTCTCAATTATTTATCTTTATATATATCTCACACTCAAAAAATTTTTTTTAGAAAAATAGTGCATATACCACAAATGAAAAGAGCGAAAATAATAGTCATAACTGAAAATTGATAGCTCCGACAACGCCAAACATCGTTGTCAGTTAATAACTTAATATATGGTCACTCAAACCTTATATCTTGGATCCGTCCCTGGAAACAAACAACTTATCGAAGACCGTAATTAATATCGTATCAGTGATCGTTCACATTCCGAATCATGCGGAAGCAATCTCTCGGGTTTCCAACATTGTTTTTGCATTGCTACATCACAAATGAGTTTTTTCCCCACATATTCTGTATTTAATGCTTACTCTTTTTGTTCCCAAATTTATTTTTTGATACTGTGACAAATTATACGACTTTGGAAATTTAGAAAACAAATTAATATGTAAACATTTAGGCCACTTAAGGGATGAGGTGTGAGGCGGTTGCCTCACCTCTGGTATGGGTCAGCACGAGGCAATTATATATATTATAATATCATGTGAGTTGATATATATAATAAGAGCTTGTTGATCTACTAAATGATAGCTTGTGATATACCACTTTAAATATTTTAGACCAACATTTTGTACGTTGATTTATAGTCCAACAGATTAATTATATTAATATGCTGATTACTGACAACATGCTCCTTAATTACGACGAGAACTAAATAATATGCCAATTGTAACAGATTAATTATATTAATATGCTGATTACTGACAACATGCTCCTTAATTACGACGAGAACTAAATAATATGCCAATTGTGTACATGCAAAGGTCATATATCAGATTTCAAGAAACTGGAATAATGAGCATAAAAATAAATCATATCCATATTTCAAACCTTATTATTATCTTTATTCCATCATAAAGAATATTGTAAAATATAAAATTACATCCTCGCATTCTATATTTTAAACATGTAAATGTAAATTGTCGATAGAATAAAGTTGATGGATACATAATAAATTGTTCATCAATCAACTCTATAAAAAAACTCGACAAAAAAGTTTTTTAAAACCTAAAATGTCGAGGAAAAAAAAGTCATCGTCTTACATGGAAATAAGTAAAATTATTGGAGTCTAAAAATTCCAAAGAGAAAATGTCGAGGAAAAAAAAAGTCATCGTCTTACATGGAAATAAGTAAAATTATTGGAGTCTAAAAATTCCAAAGAGAAAATGTCGAGGAAAAAAAAAGTCATCGTCTTACATGGAAATAAGTAAAATTATTGGAGTCTAAAAATTCCAAAGAGAAGAAGATATAATTCCTTCGTTAGTGTTAGTGTCAGTGTCCAGCCAAGAGTAATCCACGTGGGGAATTAAAAAATCGTCAAATTCCGAAAATAACCCGCACTCGGGAACGTTATTTTCGCTGCCGACGACTAAAATCCGGTCGAGAAATGCAATATCCAGGGGCATTTCCGAGAAATCATTATCCAGCTGCGCCACCCCATCCGACACCGACGTGGACGGCGATCCCACGTTCTGGGGGAACAAATCCGAAGACGACAGAGAATCCGAATTATCTGTCGTCTTTGAGACGGGTTGACCCGTATGACCCGACTGCGCGAAACGGGCGGCGGCGTCCTGTATCGCCCCCGGCGACAGGGACTGGCCACCGGGTATCTCCGGTGGATTGTCGGGGAAATTGAACTTGGCCTTTCTTCCCCGGAGGCAGAAAAGAGCGGCGTCGAAGGCACGCGCCGCCTTCTCGGCCGTGTCGTGGGAACCCAACCAAATCCTCTCCCGGCTGTTGGGCAGGCGGATCTCCGACACATATTTGCCCCATTTACGCCTCCTCACTCCCTTGTACTTGCAGGCACTCTCCGATGGCTGTTCGTTTTGGGCAACAGATTTCACCATATATCACAGATGGATTCCTTTAAGTATCTGGAAAAAACAGAGAGCTTTTTCTGGATTGACACCGTATGAATGTATTGTATGGTGGGGGAAATGGCGGCCGCTTATATATATGAATGGGGGAGTGTGAGTCAAAATACCGACGGCGCGTTGATGGAAACCCTGTCGGAAAACGTGGGGAAATTCAAATGATAATGGATGATTGCGCAATTGTTTTTATTTGGCTTTACGCGGTCCATAATTGGGGATAAGAACACGTGAGGGAATTCCCTATTCCTCGTGTATTAATTGGAGATGCATCCACGAAGGACATGGATATTCATTTTGTTTGTTTTTATTTGATAATTCATACATACATGATGATTCTCTTTTCATAGGGAAAAATATATAAACTTATGATATATAAGTTGAACTAATTATGAGTTGAGAATCTCATATTTTTTTTACG
Organism: Henckelia pumila; assembly: GCF_033568475.1. Taxonomy (NCBI): domain Eukaryota; kingdom Viridiplantae; phylum Streptophyta; class Magnoliopsida; order Lamiales; family Gesneriaceae; genus Henckelia; species Henckelia pumila. Next base: position 2,490,613 of record NW_027331857.1, on the reverse strand, counting down.
AGAAATCTCACGTAAAATGGATCGACCCAATCTATATTGTGTCTTAGATTAGAGATCCAAGGCAATATCACACAGCTTTTGTGTTTTGAGTTTGCTCCTTCAACAATTTTTTTGTCATTTGTAATTACACGCATATTACATGCATACTACTCTATACATGAATTTCACTCATTCAAGTTTGTGTATGGTATTTTATTCATATTAAAAAAGTATTTGGAAAGATATATTTTATAAAACAATTTCCCATTTCATCTTTAGTTAACTATTATTTTAATAGGATTAAATAATTATAAAAGTAATCGATGACATTCATTTAATAGAAAATTAATAATAGATTTGGAAAGAAAAAATTAAATATGAAAATTAGGTTACATAATGGGTACGGACAAAAAATAAATGTAGCTTAAATAAGTTATACGAATGAGTAGTGGTTAGTACTAATATACAAAAACTTCTAAGACCCTCTATAAAATAGTTTCCCTATATATCAGATCCGACCAATGAAAATGTATTACTTTAATATTGTTTCTTGTAGAAATATAGAGATTGTATATTGTTGGGATTGATTTGAATATGGTAGTAAACAGAAACAGAATTGGTTAAAAAAATTTGCCCCACTCTTGGTACTGACAGAAATATGGCAAACTTATCACAAGATACAACAACAACAAACTTGTGATAGTAGCACAATAAATCATAAGTTCAATAACCAAAAATGATATAAACTCTCTTTTCTAATAAATAGAAGAATATGAATGTAGATGATTATGAATGAATGAATAATAAATTTTAATATGTTATTTAAATTTGTTTTCATGTAAGGCCACGTCGTTTTCACCACGTGGTATGACTTTTTGATCAAAAAACTGATTATGACCAACCAAAAAGTCAAAAACCATAAAAAAAAAACTCAAAAAAGAAAGCAAATTTTGGTGAAAAGTTGTTTCAGGCGTACATAGCAAAATTACAGGTGCAGGGGCACAATATATCGTGCCATTGCACTACTCGAGACACTTAGAAAAACTCCAAGCCAGAAGCACCGATGCAGGGGCGCAATACACCACTCTTGCTTGCCTGGGCGCTCATGATCAGTGCAGGGGCGCAATTTTCAGCGCCCCTGCACTTCAGTTTCTTTTTCTTTTTTGAGCTTCTTATATCTTTTTCTTTTTTCGAGCTTTTCATTGCTTAATCGCTTAATTTCAATTCATTAAACACAATCCAAATTTTTCACATTTTTCACTTCAAATATAGATCGAATTGACCAACTTCAATCACATACCTACTCTTGGTGCGTGTTCATAATTAATTGATTATAAAGAGTCCCGAGCTAACACTTGTTGTGCATGTTAGCGTATAAAAACATAATTACGAGTGGGATGGGATGTTTACGTTGCTAAATATTGTTAACCCGAATATATTTTGAGTAGTGGAGACAAATTATAACGGTGGGACAAAATTAGTCTATTCTAGTTTAACATATATGGCATGTCTATATGGAAACATGGGATGTGGACACATCGTCTTTTTCCCACCCCACACATTATGATGTGTTGTCACCGTAGTGTACGCGTTATATACCCATGATTCCCGCTCATCACACCTATTATTATTGACAAATTCGGACCTGAATCATCTACTGTGTAAAGAGAAATAATACAGAATACTGTGCAATATATAGACTTTTGTAATTAATCTAACATGATTAAATAATTAAGTATTTAATTAATTACACACATGAAATATTGAAATCGTGTATATTTTAATGCACGGTATCTTGTGTTGTTTCTCTTTCCAGTGAATCTTTTTCCTATTCAAACTCAAATATAATATGTGCTCGTATGCATGACGAAGGTAGTGTCGACTTTTAAAAGTAAGGTGTAAAGATTTTGCTTAACAAATTTGTGGGAAAAAAAATCATAAATACTTATTTTAAAAATCGCAAATACTATCCAAGTATAAATATAATGTGCAATTCATTATATTTATAGACAGGCCATTACGTTTTGAATATTTTATTTCTACTAAGTTCTAATCATTGAGGGTGATACACAGTCGTTTGCGGTTTTGAACCGTTTTAAAATTACATAAATATATAATATAATAATAAATAAATAAAAGTTGGCTTGGTTTTGATCAAAGTTGAGATGAATATTTTGTAATGATTATACGTGTTAATAGAACTTGATTTTTTGGGAATACTGATTTTATTTCTTTCTCCATTTTATTTGTTTTTCTTCAAGATAGGTTTAATATTATATTTAGAGTGAAAAATAATAATTTCACATAATATTTTAATGGATATATCGAGTAAGAGACATGGTCTAACAGAACATCTATGTGAGAGTAAGACGATCTCATCAAAATTTGCATGTATTTTTAATGTTATTATTAAACAAATAATTGATGAGTTTCTTTCGAAAGTTAAGGTAACTCGTTTGGATAACTTATTGGGGATCATGTGGACCAAACGGACAATTGAAGACAATTACATTGATGTCATATAGTTTTTAATTTATTATACTATTGGCGTATTCTAGAGCATCTTTATAGAAGAATGCAGGGTCCCCTACTCCCCTCCAACTTGAGCATTTCATCAATCAACGTGTTAATTATGACTATAATTTTAATTTGTTCATATCCAAATTGATGACTTTTTTAATTATTATTTTGTCAAAAAAAAATTTGTTCATATCCGAATTGATGAGTTTGTATGAATAAATAATATTATTATGTTTGTTAAAAAATATGAAAGATACTATTGTAATTTTACATTCATTGATTTGATATGTCAGTACTTACACTTGACTCAAATATTAGTAGAATTTATGACATTATGATACGATGAAAATAGTTTTTTTAGCAAAGATTATTGTGAGAACGAAGTAATTAATGTTTCACTCATCGTGACAAATTCTTGTTGTCAAACAAATATAACCAAATTTGTGGATGATTCGTGGTACGTTATTACTCTTTTTTTTTTAGGAGAGTCCAATAGGTCATTGGTAAATCCAAAAGGTCAACACGTAATAATGATGGAATGATTGAGCACAATTTGATGTAAGCAGTGAGCTAATCATTATTCCATCGACGGCTCCACCATTAAAAGACTCATGACCACACATACACGCGCACCGTCATCTGCCGCCAACCATGGAGGTGGCACACCGCCGGCACAACCATCCCACATTAATTTGCACCATGTTGTCGTCGGTATTTGCTCCATGTTATTGTCTTACATCGACGGTCATATATACGTAGTGGTTTTTCAAAATGTGAGCCGTACGATGAAGTGGATCGATCGAGAGGATGTGAGGTAAGATTTTTCTATATTAATACTTAATATTTTTGGAGAAACACTTCACTACTAAAAACTTTTGCAAACACTATTTTATACTTACAAGTAAAATCGAACGTTGTCGATGTTGTTACTTCTTTGTATAGCGTCCTTATTTCTTTCACATCATTCATCAAATGTAATTTAAATTGAGAGGGCCTTCAGTAACTGTGTATCATTGTTTCTACTAATCAGTTGTATCAATTTCTATGCAAATATATAAAATCACTCATGATAGGTAAACATATAGTTGTTCAAAGTTGTGTGATTGGAAATTTGATGAATTGTTGAAGGATGATTTCATTATTTCGAAATCCTTGAGGTGAATTATAGTGTGATTTGAGGTGAATGAGTAATCCGTTTTATTAATATTGGCCATGATAAATTGTTAATCAATGGAGGATTTATCTCGTTTGAAATTTTTTTTTTAAAGCAAATTTTATAACTAATCAAAATAGAGAAGATACACAAGACATAACAGACGACTGGTTAAGAATCTGTCTAGTACAACCAGATATAAAACCAGCCGATCTTGCTAACATATGAGTCGTCTAGTTCGCTGATCTACGAACAAAAACAAATGAACAAGAGAGTAGTTCCGACGCAAGGAGTCGACAATCTTCCAGTATGAGTCCCAAACAAAAAACATCCAATGCTTCGAATTGAAAAGCATTTACCACTAAGAGCGCATCCGATTCGACAATAACATTAGAAAATTTGAGTTCCTTTAGCCAGTTGAGGGCCTCATGAACTCCCATTGCTTCAGCCGTTGTTGGGTTAAAGTCACCAGTGATGCATCCACAAATAGCATTGATAACAACTCCAGAGTGGTTGCGAACGATGCACCCATATCCCATGCGTGGAGGATCCTTGAAGATGACTGCATCAACATTGCATTTGAGAAAGTTGATGGGTGGATTTGTCCAAGATGTTGTGATCTGCAGAACAGACTCAGAAGGAGAAGCAACATTCCTCATATTGACATGTTGCCATTGATTGAGAAGATCCATTGCTGATTGAAAGATAAGAGTTGCATGTTTAGTGTTCCCATTCCAGACCACATCATTTCTAGCATTTCAAATATTCCATAATATCAAAGTTGCACCCTCAATATCAGAACGAGAGTGATTTTTTGTTAAGTACTTGATGATATCGATTTTTTCCTCCTGGTAGAGTGGATCTTCAAATCTTCAGTAAATCGGGTAGGGTCGGGCATGACGAATTTCTGCACAGACAGAAGCCAAGTTAGGGGACGCCGAAGGTGTTTTCGGCGTGACCCCTCTGATGCCTAAGTCAGTACTCAAAAGTGAAAGAGCTTGACAAAAAGTAAGAACAAGAGAATATGCGTGCGTGAGTGAGTGAACAAGAAGTGAATCAAAAAGATGAATGAATAAACCATGAACCATACCTGTATTTATAGGGGCTTGGAGGGATAAATTACCTTGTCAAGGTAAAACATGTGTTATGATAGGACTTTAATTGATGAGTCTAAAATCATATCAAATCTTGGATTTGTCAGATATTGCCTTTATCTGTTGCAGATCTTCATATATCCGAGAATAATGAAAGGTTCTAGATATTTGGCCCGACCTGGGCCCAGGTCGGGCTTCTACCACATCGGTTAGGGCTCAAGCCCATGAATTTATGATCAAAACATGATCTCATTCCCTAACTGGATTATTTCAGGCTGGACTTCTCATAAAATAAGACTAAATGGGCCTCCACATATTTTGTCAAAAATATTGATTATTGGGCTCGGGTCGAGTTACATCCGTATATTTTTTAGGGACATCAGTACTCATTCAATTTATCATTATTTTGTGTATAAATTACTTTCTTCCAATTTTATTAAAATTTTTATCTTTTTTTTTTTTGGTCCCGTCCAAGTGAATATTGTACAATAACCAAAGATTTTTACAAGACTGTTAAACACTAATTACCTTTCGAGTAGCTCACAAACATATTCTAATATCTCGAGTCAAACTCAATGTTAATGATGTATCTGACCGACCGGTATTCGATATTGTTTAATCAATGAATGATATATGTTTGTCTTTGGATCGATTGATGTGAGTAATGACCAATAGATAATGTAATTGATCCATATTTATAAGTATAACATTTTGGGACGATCATATTTGGTTTATGAAAATTAATGATAGAAGAAAACTTATGATATTTTATGAGTTGTCTTGTTTTAGATATCGTTTAATCTTTGACGAATTGAGATTGAATGTATGGAAATTCTCAATGATATTGTTTATAATCGATTAAATTTCTATACGAGGACTATTTATTATGTTGTGAATTTAGACACCTCGTTTAAGAAAAGGGAAGTGGTTAGAAACTTAGAAATCTGGCTCCTCTTTTATTTCGTCGTCGCAAATATTTGTAATTTTTTAAATATTATTTTAAATTTAGAAAAAAAAAAGTTTATTTTAAAAAAAACCCCAATTATTTTCACTGCGCTTTATATTGAATCAAAATACATTAAAACCCTAAAAACCCTGAATCCGTTAGGTGATCTGGGAATGGAGGGAATACAGAAAGCATATCGCAGCGCAATGGCTCAGGCTCAAGAATCGACGGCAAAGCTTAGCTCCTTAGCTTCTTCTTTAGAAAAATCAATGGAGGATTTATCTCGTTTGAAATTTTTTTTTTTTGAAAGCAAATTTCATAACTAATCAAAATAGAGAAGATACACAAGACATAACAGACGACTGGTTAAGAATCTGTCTAGTACAACCAGATATAGAACCAGCCGATCTTGCTAACATATGAGTCGTCTGGTTCGCTGATCTACGGACAAAAACAAACGAACAAGATAGTAGTTCCGACGCAAGGAGTCGACAATCTTCCAGTATGAGTCCCAAACAAAAAACATCCAATGCTTCGAATTGAAAAGCATTTACCACTAAGAGCGCATCCGATTCGACAATAACATTAGAAAAATTGAGTTCCTTTAGCCAACTGAGGGCCTCATAAACTCCCATTGCTTCAGCCATTGTTGGGTTAAAGTCACCAGTGATGCATCCACAAATAGCATTGATAACAACTCCAGAGTGGTTGCGAACGATGCACCCATATCCATGCGTGGAGGATCCTTGAAGATGGCTGCATCAACATTGCATTTGAGAAAGTTGATGGGTGGATTTGTCCAAGATGTTGTGATCTGCAGAACAGACTTAGAAGGAGAAGTAACATTCCTCATATTGACATGTTGTCATTGATTGAGAAGATCCATTGCTGATTGAAAGATAAGAGTTGCATGTTTAGTGTTTCCATTCGAGACCACATCATTTCTGGCATTCCAAATATTCCATAATATCAAAGTTGCACTCTCAATATCAGAACGAGAGTGATTTTTTGTTAAGTACTTGATGATAGATTTTTTCCTCCTGGTAGAGTGGATCTTCAAATCTTCAGTAAATCGGGTCGGGTCGGGCACGACGGATTTCTGCACAGACATAAGCCAAGTTAGGGGACGTCGAAGGTGTTTTCGGCGTGACCCTTCCGATGCCTAAGTCAGTACTCGAAAGTGAAAGAGCTTGACAAAAAGTAAGAACAAGAGAATATGCGTGCGTGAGTGAGTGAACAAGAAGTGAATCAAAGAGATGAATAATAAACCATGAACCATACCTGTATTTATAGAGGCTTGGAGGGGTAAATTATCTTGTCAAGGTAAAACATATGTTATGATAGGACTTTAATTGATGAGTCTAAAATCATATCAAATCTTGGATTTGTCAGATATTGTCTTTATCTGTTGCAGATCTTCATATATCCGAGAATAATGAAAGGTTCTAGATATTGTGCCCGACCTGGGCCCAGGCCGGGCTTCTACCACATCGGTTAGGGCTCAAGACCATGAATTTATGATCAAAACATGATCTCATTCCCTAACTGGATTATTTCAGGTTGGGCTTCTCATAAAATAAGACTAAATGAGCATCCACATATTTTGTCAAAAATATTGATTATTGGGCTTGGGTCGAGTTAGATCCGTATATTTTTTAGGGACATCAGTACTCATTCAATTTATCATTATTTTGTGTATAAATTACTTTCTTCCAATTTTATTAAAATTTTTATCTTTTTTTTTTTTTGGTCCCGTCCAAGTGAATATTGTACAATAACCAAAGATTCTTACAACACTGTTAAACACTAATTACCTTTCGAGTAGCTCACAAACATATTCTAATATCTTGAGTCAAACTTAATGTTAATGATGTATCTGACCGACCGATATTCGATATTGTTTAATCAATGGATGATATATGTCTGACTTCGGATCGATTGATGTGAATAATGACCAATAGATGATGTAACTGATCCATATTTATAAGTATAACATTTTGGGACGATCATATTTGGTTTATGAAAATTAATGATAGAAGAAAACTTATGATATTTTATGAGTTGTCTTGTTTTAGATATCGTTTAATCTTTGACAAATTGAGATTGAATGTATGGAAAATTCTCAATGATATTGTTTACAATCGATTAAATTTCTATACGAGGACTATTATGTTGTGAATTTAGACACCTCGTTTAAGAAAAGGGAAGTGGTTAGAAACTTAGAAATCTGGCTCCTCTTGTATTTCGTCGTCGCAAATATTTGTAATTTTTTAAATATTATTTTAAATTTAATTTAAATTTAGAAAAAAAAAAGTTTCTTTTAAAAAAAACCCCAATTATTTTCCCTGCGCTTTATATTGAATCAAAATACATTAAAACCCTAAAACCCCTGAATCCGTTAGGTGATCTGGGAATGGAGGGAATACAGAAAGCATATCGCAGCGCAATGGCTCAGGCTCAAGAATCGACGGCAAAGCTTAGCTCCTTAGCTTCTTCTTTAGAAAAATCGAAAGGGATCGAATCTTCGTCTTCTTCTTCTTCATCTGGTGTTGGATCCTCTGCCGGTTATTCAGCTGACCAGTCTCGCTTGATGTTGACGCGACCACCCAGGTAAGAACCCTTGTCACCCCTTCCTTCTTCTTTGCTGGTTAGATGCGTTCTCGTTGCGATTGGATGTTTTGAGACCATTTGAAATCAAACTCTTCAATTTGTTGAATGATTGATTTTGGTGCTTTTATGAGGGGAATACTTGGCTTGATTTGATTTGATTTTTCTTGTTGCAGAACTGCTGTATGTTAAAAAAATTTGCTGCGTTTTAAAGTAATAATGGGGGAAAGGAAAACCCTAAATTAGAAGTTTGTTACTAAGGCAGTGTTTGATAAATAACGGATTAGATTGATTTTAACAATAACTTTTTTATTAGAATCACTTTTGGAGAATCATAATCACCACATAACTACTTTTGGATTTCAATTAAGTTAAGCATAAGCTAACACATAATCTAGGTTTAAGAAAGAAACACACAAAAATGATTTCAAAAATGATTTTTTCAAGCCAAAAGCTAACAATCATTTTTTTTTAGTGATTGCAAACACTCCCTACATTCTATGGTCCAAATGTAGCATAATGTTTTATGTGCATCTTTTTAAGTGTGAAGAGGAAAATAATCAGTGAAAGCACATGTATGTTTTTAACGACGGATCTCTGATGCAGACAAGTGGTATCGCTTTGGACTTGCTCAAAGCTATGCGCAATTTGTTTTCTTGCTGGAATTGTTGCTGGTTACACATTGAAAAGACGTGTTCGGCGATGGGCATCTAAACTGCTACGGAGATTGAAAGATGATTGAAATGTTCAGAGTTAGTTTACATAAATGTCAATTTAGGTACTTGAAATGTGGGGAGAAAATTTTCCCGTCAATATTTGTGGAAACTCCAATCGTCCAAGCCTCCAATTGATGGTTTTCTTGAATTTTTCTGGAAAAGTTTTGTACCAATAGACAAATTACCTGGAAAGATAATTCTTCCACCCATGTGGCTGGTTTGAAGTTGATACAAACACATCAATATATTAATGCTTCATTTCTCAGATACAATATATCAATTGATAATGCATTTTTTCTTGAAGCCATCTGTAGGAATTGACTTTGATGAAAAATAATATAAGTATGTTCTTTCTACATCCAACCTCCACAATCATCCTCCCTCTGTTTTGAATCCCTACTTTATCATTGGGCTAACCTAAATGTATACTGTATGCTCGGATATTTCGCCGAGGTAATGTTTATTTTTATTCTCTTATACATAATAATTAATACATAATAATTACAATTTTCATAAATAGTTAGTATCTGATCTTCCCGCTTTAAAAGTATTCCTTGTGAAACTCAAACCTCGTGGATGTCTTGCGAGTTACTTCGTGTGATAATTTCTTCAGCTCCTTTGCCAATATAGGCATGCCACAGTAGAAAACACCTGAATTTAAGGAGTTCTTGTTATTAACCAATCTCTCAAATTTTAATTTCCATTCCATATTTCTATACGTAGAAGGAGATGCATCTCTATTAACTTAGCAGATCGAACTGGATTTCAATCTTCTAGAATTGACACACGTGTGCATAATATAAATCTTAAGAAAACATCCATTTGATGATTTCTTCTTTATGTCGGCCTAATTTGATTTGCTTCTATCCGCATCCTTCTGTCTTTGAGCTCTTGGTGAACGACACAATTTTTGGTATTTTGCTTGTTAAGTCTGTTCAATATTATGTTAGAAACTATATCATTCGAGTCTTTTCTTTAATTTGTAGATTGTTGAATTGTATGGCAATGTTGAGGAACAATTTTATGATCCAGGGCCCAATTTGAAGGTCAGGATGGAATGAAATTTATTTGTATGAAAAGTATCTTTACCTACTGTTGAACGTGGATGCTTTGCAGCTACTTTTTGGAACACTTCTTTCCAATTTGGCCTTGCAAAATGTGTCCTCACCTGAAAGAGGGAAATAAAATCTCATGAGACATTATCTTACTCGTAATTTTTAACAATCCTCATCTCATCGTTGCCACTTGTACATGAAAGTTGCACTGTATAAAAGAGTGATTGCTTGGATAATATTACACCATTGTAGAATACAGGTTGAGATCATACTTTGGTGCCAGATAGGATATCAACTCCATGTTTAGCATGGTTTAGTGCCTGGACCATGGTGATGAGAGTTGACCTTGCATCACCTTCTTCATAAACGCTTGTCAGATAATTGTGCATCTCAATTTGACCCTATTCCATTTTGAACACAAATAAACTGAATAACTTGCATCTCCGTTTCCAAATTTAGCAAAAGTTCTAAATGAATAAGTTTTTTGAAGGGGATAAGAAGTGCCTTCTGATCCATATCTGCTACTTCATTCATGACTCCCTTGAACCACTCAAAGGAATCAGGTTCCCTGGTAACCCAGTAGAAATGTGCACTTCTTGTATGCTGTGATTTCTTTTTCCCACTAGGTTCACATGAAGATGCAATACTATTTGAGCTATCATCTGATCTACTGGTTTCTGTGTTTGAGTCCTAAGCCGGCAGCAATAAACAAAACGACTGAGTTCTGCTAAGTTACTTTAACTGAAAAAAAGTAAAAAAGAAAAAGGTACTGCTACAGATACTGAACAGTAAGTACCACATGGTCTTCTAGTCTTGTACTGTCCAATAGATCTTTGAGGATGCTTATGAAAGGAGTAGCTCCAATTCCAAGTCCGACAAGCAGTAATATGTCATAGTTCTGGTATTCTTGTGCTGGAGCTCCGTAGGGTCCATCTGCAAGCAATTTAGGTAAGCTGCACCAAGGAAGTGTATTTGCTCAGGTTTCCCAGAGAGTTATCTCTAAAGGACTGTATGTTCGATTGGTCATAAAGTTGATCTAATTTAGTTACCCATTCTGGTGAACTTGTCCCTGCGCTCCAAAGTTAGCTCTACCATAAACAGTTGCTGAACTATTATCCTCGGTAAATACTCGTTTAAGTTCTTGTGTCCAATCTCCTACAGTGCGAATATGGACGCTTAGGTAGTTGTCACCTGGTGCTGAAGTAAGTGAAAATGGGTGCCTGAAGGAATATCAAATAAAAACTAATTTTGCAATTGCCTTTGTGTTTGCACAGACATTTGTATATGAATCTTAACATGTGTGGGATGGTTTTACACTTGCACTCACCATTCAAAGGGAGAGATTGTGGGACACTGTAGAAAAATATATTGCCCACTAATGTATTTGAATCCATTTGGCTTTGCCATGACCAAGCTGAAGACACCTCCTGGAAGTACAGAAACCTATAAAATCCAGAAGCACCTGGGTAAACCTTTTGCTTTGGGTTTCGTTTAAAATCTATTGTTTATTCAAATCACTCTATCTCATGAGACTGTTGCAGTAGCTAGCTACTTGCTTTGAATTAAAATTTGAACAATAATGCCGTGAATTTTAAACAATATTTGGCATGTTGTGAAGCTCTGCGTTGTGTGAATAGATTGTGCATTTTGCTTCCCTATGTTTGGATTGTTTGAATGAGATATGAAATATAGTTCTTTCGGTTACCTTCAAAATCTTAACGGCATAATGTTCTGACCTTCGATTTCTTAGACTCCGTTCAGCTATGTAAAGCAGCAGGGGTATAGATATATACATCCATGTCTGTAAATCCAACAAGACATGCCAATGGAACCACTTAGTTCTTGTCAAATGTATATTTTCTGGACGCATAAAATTTTCTTCTCCTATTCTTTCTTACCGTTTTTTCATGCCATTGATGAACCAAGAACAAGCTGGTTCCATGTACCAGTAGTAGTATGTAGACTAGACCAAGAAGATGATGTGAATACCAGAACGCATTAAAGCCTGTCATTCGGTTGAAGGGTGTTGGCAACTTCACCCCTCTTTTTCTGAAGCTGCTTGTTGCTAATGTGAAGGAGATCATTATCAGTAGTACCATGACAATACCTGTCGTGCCTACTGTTCCAGCCAAAAGTTGACCATAGGTTGGTTGTACACCATGAGCAAAATCTGAAGCTATGGCTGAAAATTTTTCTGGTGATGCTCTAGCTAAACGGGGCAAGTCGCATGTTAGATGGCTTCCTGCATGAATTATGATCCCGATTGCTATAGCAGCTGCAATTACCTGCAAAAGACAACTATAAAGTTGAGAGAAAAACAGCTAATACACGAGCCAAAATTTTATCTGGAATTCTCCTGGTATTGCTTTTCACCTTGTGAAAATTGATGTTGTCATCGAAAGGGATGAACAGACGGGCACTTGTAGATCTCAGCCATGTCAATATATTACGACAAACTGGTAGAAGAACCAGAGCCATGTTGAGTTTAAGTGTCTCCGCGGCACCTTTGGCTGTTGTCAAGCAGTAACCCATGACCTGAAATGCTGGTTTGTGCCTGTAATTAAGGAATTTCCAGGTGAAAAGTCCGGCCATGGATAAAACCCATACACACAGGATCCAATTCCTTTGCCAATTGTCCAAGAGGAGACGCTTGAGTGCAATCCAGCCTTTGGACGCCACTTTTCTGGGGTTAAATTTGCTTAAGTTCTGGCCCCATGCCACACTTGTTGTGCTCAAAGGTCTACTATAGTCCATGTAACTGTACCTTCGCAATAGAAGTGTCTCCAGCTGCCATAACTGAATAAAGGGCACATGAGCCCATTAATGTAGTTTTGTTGGGAAAGAGAGGGTGTCATAATTATTCGAATAGAATTTTTTTTTTCTCGAAACGATTAGAATAGAACATTTGAATCGTATATTATGAGGTAATATTCAGCATTAAATCTTTACATAACAACTCGTGAACCTTTTGTTATATTATATATATGTAAATTTTTAGTCAATTGCATTATTTTGTCGTCATTTGCACTTAGCAAGCTCATCCATCTCCGTTGGGCAATGTTTTGAAAATCAACAAGCATTTGGCAAAACCAGCCATGAGCTAAGTTCATGATTAGACTGAAATTTTTCAAACATTATTATTAACTTTCACCGCAAAGAAATTTGTTTTTGTGTACCAAATTTTGCTCAATTCTTTACTTAATCAAATAAAAATCCAAAAGCAAGTGTGATTTCGATTCTTCCAATTGAATCTGGACTTGGTATTTTGAAAAAATAAATGAAATTTTTCTGGACGTGCTAGTAAAAATCCATTACATTCATTCACAACTTTATCTTTTATTACAAACATTTCAACGATGATATTTTGTATTATATGAAAAATTGTGTATTAGAATCACCTATTTACTAAACACTTGAACTTAAAAAACTTTTCAGCTTTTCAATTTTATACGCATCTCACTTTTAATTTAATTTTTTTCCTCATTCATAATCTATAAAGTTAATCAGTCATCTAAAAACATTATATTTTGCAAATTCTCTCTTGATTGTACACAATTAGTTCTTTTCTAATAATATAATGATAATGGCTGCAACATAATTATAAAATTAGCAAGAATTTACCTCAATATACCCAAGATTTTCTGGGTCAAGTTCTTCCATTATTAAAGAGGCGTACTCCTCTGCACGTTCTTTCAAATTGGACAGCTTATTTGCGGAAACACTCAGCATCATCAACTGTTTACAGCCAAAAATAAAAAATAATAATAATAAAATATAAGCAAGAATTAAATTAATAATCCAATTTTAAATTAAGATAAACAAAAAGAGAATATATATTAAATCGCCTAGTCTTAAGCACGACTGACCCATTTCTACAATAAATAACAGAAAGTTATTTTAAAAAAATATTAATGTAACAGAGGTGTTTGCATTAATTTATGACATAATACCCATTGTCTAACATAAAATTTAATATCAACTTATGTGATGTTGGTTGCATGTGTATCCGTACGCTGGCCGCTGGGTATAAATTTCTTGTTAAACTTTTTTTTTTTTTTTTTGCACGTCTCTTAAGTCTTAACAAAATCCTCGCTTTTAACTAAATATTTTAAATTTGTATCATCTTCCAAAAACACTATATAAGCAATATTAATATCATATTTTAAATTAAAACATTTGATTTCAAAATAATTGATGCGACAACTTATGATAATTTTGGACATTTATAGAAAAAAATTATATTTCCCAATTTAGAGACTAAATACAAAATTTATTTTCCCAAAATATACCCTTTAAACTCCGATCTTTGTACGTATAGCAAACAAACGAAAAGAATAGATTAAAATTTGTTGAATCGGCAAAATCGCATGACTTAAATAATCATATTATTATTCAGTATCACCTAACTAAATAATATTAATAATTGCAATTAATCTGAAAGAATGTGGTTTGACCTAAATCTGAATATTTTGCCCTTCAAGAAGTTGACCAATAACAAATTTACCTCTTGCACTTCATCTCTTGTGATCTTTCCGTCTCCATTACTATCTGCCCTGTATTCATTTTAAACAACCCATCGAGATTAGTCCAATAATTCCATCGGTATTTATTTTTAAATTAAAATAAATAAGTAAATAAATATCAAAATCAAAATGAGAATGAAAAATGAATGGGACAGTTCATGTCATCCCCATATAGCACACTTGGATTGTGATGCCACAAACAAACACGAGGAGGTCAGGTCAATTATGTGGTAGTAACTTCTAATCCTTTAATTTATTTAGTGCTCAATTATTGACAAGTTAGCAAAAGTGTAAAATTTATTAGTTGACACGTATACTTTGAACATAACTTTAATGTATAAGCGTAACATTATGTTACGGAAATTAAATATAGGGTTGAGCTTCTCCAATCAAATCTTCAAGAAATTATTGAAGATGGTAATTCTTAATAATTATGTGATTTACAATTTTGGTCAAGAACTTTGAATCGGTGTGTTTGAAATGACTTACGGATATAAATAAGGATTTAAAATTTGTTAACCCTATAAATTAAAAATTAAAAATAATTAAATATATGATTTTTTTTTAAAAAAAAAGGATAATAATAACAAGAGAAAAATAAGATATGACGGTGTTGCGCATATGCTCACATGTCAAAGAAAATTTGGAGACGAGCATCGAAACTGTGGTCGGATATTTGGAGCCAAAACTCGTGCAGCTCCTCCTTCGTTATTCTCCCGATATTCTGCCGCCGCCGCCGCGCCAGGGCGTCGAATACTCCCACCGCGAACTCTTTCGAATCACCCATCCCTATACATGCACCATGCACGTCCAATTTATTAAGAAAAAAAAGAAGAAAGAAGAATACTGATTCATATCGTGTGAACCAATTAACCACCTGCCAATTTGATGTTCGAATTGCATTCCTCTTTCAAAATATTTTTAACTTGAAACACTTTTGATTAATATTTGGTGAATTTTAATTTTACCTATGCATTCCCCAAAGTCTTGCCTGGAGAGCAATCCGTCTTTAGCCAAGCGCTCAAACCGAGCCTCCACTTGTTTCCAGAGCAGTTTAGGATCGGATTTGCCTCCGTCGACCGTGTTTCTGCTGATGAATCTCAGCCCGCCCAGCGCTCTCCGCGCGCTGGATTTGTTCCTATCCAACTTCGCCTTCAACTTCATCATCTCGCGAACCGAAACTTCCGGCGGAGTCATCCGCTGCCCCTCCGCGTCCGGCGAGTACGACCTGGCCGACGCGGATCTCCGCCAGGTGAACATCCGCCGTAGCCTCGACGCAGACGACGAGCTCCGCCTCAGATATCCGTCACCCCCATCCTCATCCTGATCTGCTCTTCCACGATCAGCAGACGCTCTTTCATCCGGCGCAGCCGGAACAACACTCCGCAAGACGACGGACCTTTCATCGAGCTCGATAGTTACTTCCACCATTTCCTCCCCACGATCGACATTCCTCCCCAAATCGCTGAGGAAAACCGGCAGCATTGCGCCGCCGCAGACCTCCCGCCGGTCGTCGCAATCTTCCGGCAAGTCGAAAGATCGACTGTACCTAGAACTGCTGCCGTACGACAACGACCGCCTCATGATCACGATTTCATCGATCGAAACAGTAAACAAAAATTCAAACAGTGCACATGAACAACAATGGATCGGAAGAATAACGGAAAATTGAGAAGTTGCAGAATGTAGAAGAAGGTGGGTTTCTCGAGTCACACGCTTCGTCCTGCAAATGAAGAGCAATGGGAATGGGTTCCCTCTCTCTCAGCCCCAACCTAATACTTGCCTAGCTACCAACGCCATTTCAACCATCAATAATATATATATCTTTTTAATTTAAAATTTAAATTTTAATATCTTGATTTTAAATTTGGAAAAAAATGTCGGGTTCCAAATTTCAATTATAATAAAATACTACTCCGTCAACTCAAAAGTAAAAAGTAAAAATAAAAAAAATTCGCCACATTGGAGATCATTATATAATCTAGAAACTTAATTTTGTAAAAACTATAATATATGCAATTTAAATATATAGGCGATAGATAAACATATTTGGTCTTTTTAGTACTATGAAAATGGAGTGCATGTAATCAATGAAGTCCTTAATCAATATAGTCGTACTATGGAAATGTATTTATTTGTACAAGTGAATTAAGTAACAACATTTTTTGGTACTACGGATATAGACCCTCCTCTCGCTTTGCTTTGAAGTATATAATTACTAATTAGATTAATTTCTTCAAAATCGGTTTTTATAATTGGAGTAAAGTTTTTCAAATTTCTCATCTTATTTCGAGTAAGATTCATTCAGGCTATTCATAAGGTTGTGCTTTGATTAATGGACGTACGCGAGACGATTGATTTCAAATTCTTTGATTTGTATTGATGATTTTTCATTTCGATTTTATATTCACTTCATGTATATCAAATTCTACAATTTCAATAACAATTATCGTGGATTTCAAATACGTCGTATAATTCCACAAAATCAAATATATTACTCCAAATCAAATCCAAAGCAATCTAAGATTAATTAAAGTTCATCGATCGAAATTAAAATCAAATGCATGTTAAAATAGCATATTGTATTATGAGGAGAAACTCTTATTAAGTTTGAATGAAAAATAATTATATATGAAAAAAACTCATTAGTTTTCCTCTATTTAACATTTATCGCGACAATTAAATCTACTTTCTTTTTCGACATTGAATAATCACATTAACTTCTCGTTTTTGCCTTCAAAAAAAAAATCCTTCTCGTTTTTATATGAACTATGAAGCATGCATATTTAAACTTTTTGTACTTGCATGAGTTTAATTTTTGTATTCTTCCATTATTGGCAATGTTTGACTTCTAAAATAAATTAAATATCATGTTATTTATTTCTAATAAATTTAACTTTTAAATAGGTTCATGATTATATATGTATATATATATATATAGCACCACAGATTCAGAAATATACCAAATGATGTGTCTTATAATACAAGCACTTCATACCAGATTATATATATAGTCTAACTGTCTAATAATAATAATAATAAACGAATCTTACAAATAAAATTATAAACTATTGCAATTTTTCGATAACTTATGCTCAAGATAATGATATATAGATTCAAAAATAATAAAATTTTGGCGGGCTCGTGCTGGAAATTTTCTCTATGATCTGGTACGAACTACGAAGTCTTTGCATTAGGTGAAAATGAGGTAATTAACCATTAATCAGAAACTATATATGTAAGAAATCAAAGCTGTTAGATACTCTTTAAAGTCATTAATAATTAGCTAACCGTTAAATTAAGAATATCAATATTGACTATGTTTAATGTTTAAAATTAAATATTTAAGGCAGAGGGCCAAAAAATCCTAGTTTGTTTGCAATCTAATTATCGTGAATTTATTAATATTATCATGTATTATAAATTAACCTCAGTTCCATAAATTTATTTAATCAGAGTTAATGATTATCGTGTCTCCCACCCCCCTTCCCCAGGTAATCTAACTACCAACTGAGATGGGCAGGTGGTAGGGGCAGACCTTCTCTAATATTAGTATATAAATTGAGGTCTCGATCAATTATTTTAAATATATATTTGTTTTTATCTATATAATATTTTTTCGATGATAATAACAAAAAAAATTATATTTTGTACATAAAAACCAAAATTTGTTTAAAAATTAAAAATGAAAATAGCAAACCGTGCCCTCAAATCTAGACCATATTATTCTACTATCTTTCTCCTCTAGTTAATTATCACTCGTAAACTTACTCTTGAAAAAGCAAGAAAGAAGTCTTTTTTTATTTTTTTAATTATGATCCGCACATGAGAATGACTTAATGCCTTTTCAAATTCAAATATTTCGATTGAAATCCCGATAAATGAGATTTTCCGTATAAATAGTATTCTTTCTTATTTCGTCGATCCGAGATACAAAAGGAGTTCGGCTATATTTCTAAATATGGGTCAAGAAGACAAGGAATTTAGGCTAGAGCATCAAATGAAATTGGATCTTGTTTTTTCCTCATTCCCAAGGAAGTGCATATATATTTTACTTAGGGGGTCCTTCAACCCTACAGAATGGTTATGATTGACCAATTTTTATATGGGTCCCATATAAAAATTGTGTGTGGCCCAATCATGTTACCTAACATTTTTAGGTTAAGGTGAGTGCTTAGGTATTTTTTTACTCTAAAAAGAGAGATGATGAAAAAAACATAACATAACATAACCAATGAGGTCTTAGTTTAATGGCTAAGGTTGAGGTCCTGAGACCCGGCTTTTGATATCAGGTTCTGAAACGACCCTAACTCTCTAAATAATAAATAAATATGCGAAAATTTTTTTTTTTTTTCTAAATAAAATATGTACATATATGCCCATACATACATGCACAGAATAAAAAGATTTAAAATAAATAAATAAATAACTTTAAAAAAATCGCATTCTTTAAATAAAATAAATATCTGAGTCAAACATTTAATTAAAAATACTGCATAAGTAAAATGATTAAAGTTTGCATGCACTGACAATATTCAATAAAATATTCAAAACTCACAACCACTGAAAAATAATATAAAATGTGTAACGTGCTGACATAATCAAAAACATGCAATGTGACTCAGACATCTATCACGGTTACGGGGTCACTGCATGTCCGCTCATATGTCCTCGCCGCCGGTAGGAGCTACATCCTCCTCTACGAACTCACCTGCACCATATCAGTGTAGTGAGCCTAAAGGCCCAACATGCTAACATAACAAGGGTTTAAAATAATTTAAAACAATTAAATACTAATACATACATATACATGAATGAGCATGCTTGAAAATATCATAACATAACATAACTTAACTTAACTTAAATAACATAATACATAAACATTGTTGAGCAATTAATTTTCTAACATCGCATGGTTGTATCCGTAGTGTAACCTTAAATCATACATTAAATACTGATCAGCGTGGAAACCAACGTACGTGGCGGTGACGAATCACCTCTTAAATTGGCAGTAAACTGCCCTTCAATAGTTCACATATGGGGACGAATCCCCCTTAAATTGTCACACTACCTCAACTTCCAACATAAAATATTTTATTATTGCTCAACCTTAAACATTTAATTGTGCATAAAATTATTTCATGAATGCATGTACTTAAATAAAAATGTGTATCCTTCATATATATTTAATTTAATTTCTTACTAACATATAAATATTAAAATAACTTCAATGCATAAAAATAATTAAATATATATTCAGGACACATGCAAATTTCTCATGGATTGTACTGGACTGTTGGCCCAAACACTCAAGCCCATTTACTTAAATCTGGCCCATAAACACTGAGACTGGCCCAATAACATACTTAAGCCCAATAAAATTATTCTAAGCCCAATTAAATTAATTAAAGCCCATTTAAAACATTCTAAGCCCAATAACAACTTAAACTGGCCCAATGGGCCCAAAAGCCCAAAGACTGGCCCAATAACTTTCATGGGCTCAAAAGCCCCCAAAATTATTGGACTAACTTAATTAAAATTTTAAAAGCCCAAATAAAATTAATTGGGAGCCCAAATAATTTTATTTCTAATTAATCGGCCCAAAAACCAATTAATTCATAAAATGCTTTAAAAATAAAAAGACCCGGGCCGGAGGGCCACCCCTAGGACCTAGCTCACATCCAGGCCTTTCTAACAAGCCAAGAACCAGCCCAAACCGTCGTCCATAGAGGGAGAACGAAGCTCTGTAATCTCGGCCATGCACAGCTCGCGCGCAGACGTGAGCAGTTGCATCGTTTTCCCTCGTGTCGCCTACTCAGACCACCAATGACCATGAAACCTCTTGCAAAAACTTAGAAAAACTTCAAGGGGGTTCTAACCCAACCAACCTTACCCTAAGCCGTGGTCTGAGGAAGGAGGACGAAGCTCCCTTCCTCGAAACCCTAATCTGCGCACTTGGAGAGGCAGAACGAACCAGATCGATTTTTGGGCTCTTTTGGCTTGAACCGTCCGAGCCAATCGAGCCTAGACTCCCCCTAGACATCCTAGGGACCCTGTCCAGCAGCCTAGACACAACCATGGCTAAGAAACATAAGCATGCCAATCAAAACCACATTACAAGTCACACATTTCATGAAAGCCGAACCCTTTCTGGAAATTTCTGAAAGTTTTTTGATGCATACACGATACACACACTATAATATCTGATAGGCACAAAAAGTAGGGAAGGAATCATGCCTTTCACCAATGTTTGAGTTTAGAAGCGCGTAGAACGATTTCCGGGACGACGAACGATGAACAACCCTTCAAAACTTACAGAAAATCGAGCTATGGAGTCTCCTTGGCTTTGGTTCGAGGAAGAGGATGAAGATGGAGGAGGGGTGTCGGCTGAGAGGAAGAATAACGTGGGGTTTGGGGGATTAGGTTTAGGTTTTTAATTAAAATAGGTTTTTAGGATATTAAAAGTTTTAAATAAAACAAACATAAAATTTTAAAACTCTAAATAAAAGTTAAAATCTGATAATTTAAGTTAAACATATGAAAATCCCGAAATTATAAATTTAGGGAATTTTAAAAACACTAAAAAGTCAATATTTTGGCTTATTTTGAATAAAAATGGACTCCTAAAATTATATAAAATTAAATACTAAAAATTTTGAGATAATAAAACTCAAAATAATATTTTAGGGCTCTAAAAAGGCTCATGAAATTAATTGGCTAGAAAGTTGTCATCTCGTCCGTCCACGGTCCCGTCTACGCGATAAAATAATTAAAATACTAAAAATCATAAAAATCACTAATTATGGGTTAAATGCTTAAAAATAAATTAAATCATGCACAAATAATTCACATAATTATTTAACCCATAAATCTAAAATTTAAATAATTAAATTTCCTAATTATGCATGCGGATTTACGTATTTAAAAATACCGAGTGTTACAGGTTCGATTCTTGCTGACTACGCGCGGGTAGTTTTTCTAATTTATTTAAATAGATTTAGAATTTTTTGTTCGAGATAAGCACATGTTGAGTCAATACTCAAATCTCATCTGTAGTATAGACATCTACTTTATATATATGGTTGTAATTTGGATCAATACTGTATTTATATTCTTTAAAAAAACCAACATAAAGATGATAATCGATATATATAGTTAAATAAAATAATGGTGTATGTTACTAATATTTGTGGAATTTTAGTATAATATAATGATGATGATGATAATAAATATTTAATTTGTGTTTCTTAGGAAAAGAACCAACCCTCAACTTTCTAATGTTATTTAATTTAAGGCATGGCTGATTTTGTCTTGTCTCGCTTATTGTTATTATTTTTAGTAATATGTCTCGCGTATTCAACAGACAGCTCATATCTTATTCATTGTGTGTGTGTGTCTATATATATATGTATATATATGTATGAGTTCCATACAAGAATATAAATTATATATATAATTGCACTTAGGAATATATTTAATTTGTTCTCCAGAGTAAATCTTGAAAAAGCGTTGTGGAAGGATGGATAGTTGAAAAATGATATTGATTAATATTCATTTTAAATTCACGTGTTTATGTTAAAAGAAAATTTTGGCAAAATAATCTTCATAGAAGAAAAACTAATATCAAAGGAAGATTAAAAATTAAAAAATTTAGATTTGATCAAATTCATGATCAAAAGTTATTATGTTAAATACATATTTTCACGTGGATCAGTACAGTCTTTTATATGTTAAAAATTAAATGTATCGTGATAATACCACATTTTGAAAATATAATTATATTATTTAAAAAATCTCTTGTAAAAATATCTGTAATATCTATTATAATAATTATGATATACATTATCATATGTCGTACAATTAAATACAAGAAAAATTATACATACTAATATTCCGCTGCACGCGTTGCCTGGAGCCGCCCCCCTTAATTTTTTTTTTATAAAATTATTATAATATTCTTAAATTTAAAATAAAATTATAATTATAAACAAAAATTAGGAACCAAACATGAAAATACAATAGACACTAACAAAATTAAGTTAAGATTCATTGTTAATGTGTGCAAAGTGACACGAAAATTTGTGGTTCATAGTCTTTAAAAAATTGAAGTCCAGACACTAAGTTTTTAAACCTTTACACAACTGGGTTTTAAGGTTTTTAAACCTAAAAATAAATTGTTGAAGCAAGAATCGTTAGCTTATAAGTTTCTGAGTTTGACTCTGATTTTATCAGTCGCAACAACTGCAATGAAGAGACAATTTTTTTTGTGAAAATTATTACGAATATTAATTACTTATACTGTAAAATATATATTATGTAGTTTGTCAAATTAAGTTATTATTATCAATTATTTTCAGAAAAAAAATTCATGTCATAAACGGTAAATTGTAAGTTAAATTTTAAATCTAACATTATTATTTAAATTTCAGTACTATATTTAACTGTTGTTATGTGATGCTATCATATATATATATATATATATTTGTGATCTTTAGTTCTGTCCGGCTGTCCACCCTTGATAAAATTCTTAGATCTGCCCCTGCGCGTTGCATGCTCGTACATTTCGTTTTATTAAAGACAATAAATAATAAATTGTAAAATTAAAAAATAATAAAACAATAAATAATAAATTTTAAAATTAAAAAATAATAAAAATATAACGTTTTCCTAAACAAATATTCACAAAAAATATATATATCTTATAAAGTGAGTGTCATATTTGTAAATAAAATAATATCAAAGGGCACAAAGTGAGCTTTTAATGGCTAGAAAAGAGGAAACTGTATAAAATGACTATTTTGTCCAATAATTTTGATTTTATTGAAAATTAAGTTAGGTTATTTTTTCTTAAATACAATATAATTATTTTCTCTTCTGCCCAAAGGTTTCTATTTTTTTTTTTTAAATTAATTTAATTATAGTTGGGGTGTCTTCCTCTCGTGGTTCCTGGTGTAATTGTACTCGAACGTTCCAGATTCTTCCACGCAATTGAGGTTGAGGCACGCAACAACTAGTACGCACACGAAATTACTTCATAATTATTGTACTTTCCGTTGAA
This sequence comes from Henckelia pumila, assembly GCF_033568475.1. Lineage (NCBI taxonomy): Eukaryota > Viridiplantae > Streptophyta > Magnoliopsida > Lamiales > Gesneriaceae > Henckelia > Henckelia pumila. The sequence goes on along the minus strand of NW_027331857.1, from coordinate 2,466,962 downwards.
AATTAATGAATAAATAATGCTTGTACTTTCATTGTTCCAATAAATAAACAAATGCAACAAAATGATATTTTTTTAAAAAAACAAAATGCATCTTTTGCAACTTTGCCTTTCATTTTATTTTTATTTTTTATTTTTACCAAAATCCGAGCAAATGCTTCAAACTAATTGAATTACCAAAATCCAAGACCTCTCAGAGTCTTGTGCACTTTTATAATCGGACCAAGAGATCCTCAGCGCATGTAATTTTAATTTTTTTTAATAATGTTTTCTTTACTTTTTTTAAAAGATTTAATTTTCACTCCCAAAATTTGAAGTTGAAACAAAAATTTAGATTATAAAGGAAAAATCTGTTGTGAAAAAGTAAAAATTTATGGTAAAAAGTAAAAACTCCAAAACTCAAAATATATCAAACTCTACACTTCACAAATATTTTTCTCTCAATTCAATTGTATTTTTCATCACAAATGAAGACCTATTTATAGATCCACATTTGAGATTAGTCCAAAAATAAATACATCATCATCTACATCATCACACACTAATTTTCCACATTTTACAACTCAATATTCAACATTCAACATTCAATATTCAACATAATATTAATAATAATAATATTTTTCAATACTCCCCCTTGTGATGATGATCGTGATATGATGACTGTCTTCATTACGTGTTTTATACTGCCTCGTTAAAAACCTTACTAGGAAAAACCCAGTGGGATAAAAACCATAGTAAGGGAAAAAGAGTGCAGCCACGTAAACTCCCCCTCATGTTAAAATGAGTGATTCTTCACATATTTCGCAGATTGCGCATCCCAATGTTGTATATATGTTTTCTGAATATCGTCGTGGGAAGTGCCTTTGTGAAGAGATCTGATGAGTTCTCACTTGATTGAATATAACAGATATCAATATCTTTATTCTTCTCAAGCTCTTGAGTGTAGGCAAAGAACTTTGGGGGTATATGTTTTGTTCTGTCACTTTTGATGTATCCTTCTTTCATTTGAGCAATACATGCAGCATTGTCTTCATACAACGTCACAGGCTTCTTGTCTACTGATAATCCACAAGAAGTTTGGATATGTTGTGTCATTGATTTTAGCCAAACACATTCACGGCTTGCTTCATGTAGCGCAATAATCTCAGCGTGATTTGATGAAGTTGTTACGAGTGTTTGTTTCTGTGAACGCCAAGAAATTGCGGTGCCTCCACGAGTAAATACATATCCGGTTTGAGAACGTGCCTTATGTGGATCAGATAAATATCCAGCATAACCAATGATACTTTGATTGGTGTCTTTTGAGTACAAAAGTCCCAAATTTGTTGTTCCTCGTAGATAACGAAATATATGTTTAATTCCGTTCCAGTGCCTCTTTGTTGGATATGAACTGAATCTTGCCAATAAATTTACAGCAAAAGATATATCAGGTCTAGTGCAATTTGCAAGATACATAAGGGCACCAATGGCACTTAGATATGGTACTTCTGGACCAAAAATAACTTCATCATCTCCACATGGACGGAATGATTCCTTTTCTATGTTTAATGATCTTACGACCATTGGAATACTTAATGGATTTGATTTATCCATATTAAAACGTTTAAGGATCTTTTCTGTATAATTTTCCTGGTGAACAAAAATTCCACATTCTTTTTGTTCGATTTGCAAACCCAGACAATACTTGGTTTTTCCAAGATCCTTCATTTCGAATTCTTCCTTCAAGTACATCATAACTTCTTGAATTTCTTTATTCGTTCCAATGATGTTTAAATCATCAACATATACAGCAATAATTACACATCCGGATGTTGTTTTCTTGATGAAAACACAAGGGCATATTGGATCATTTACATATCACTTTTTCATCAAGTGATCACTTAGCCGATTATACCACATTCGGCCTGATTGCTTCAACCCATATAATGATCTTTGCAATTTTACAGAATAAAATTCTCTGGGTTTTGAACTTTGTGCTTCAGGCATCTTAAATCCTTCAGGGATTTTCATGTATATATCACTATCAAGTGATCCGTATAAGTAAGCTGTAACAACATCCATAAGACACATTTCCAAATTTTCAGACACTGCCAAACTAATCAAATATCGAAACGTAATTGCATCCATAACAGGAGAATACGTTTCTTCATAATCAATTCCAGGCCTTTGAGAAAAACCTTGTGCAACAAGTCTAGCTTTATATCTGACTATTTCATTTTTCTCATTTCGCTTTCGAATAAAAACCCATTTGTATCCAACAGGTTTTACACCTTCAGGTGTGAGGACTATAGGTCCAAAAACATTACGTTTATTCAGCGAATCCAATTCAACCTGGATGACATCTTTCCATTTGGCCCAATCATGACGAGTTTTACATTCACCAAAAGATTTTGGTTCATGATCCTCATTTTCATTTACGATGTCACAAGCCACATTATAAGAAAATATCTCATCAATATCTTCTATGTCTTTTCGGTTTCATATTTTTCCAGTATTAATATAATTGATAGAGATTTCACGATTCTCGTCAGTTTGTGGTTCTGACAGAATATTTTCATTATCAGGTGATTCTTCTGGAACACCATTTTCTATTTTATGATCGTCGTGTTTCTCTATGCCTTTTCTTTTCCGAGGATTTTTATCCTTGGAACCGACTGGTTTTCCACGCTTCAAGCGTTTTATGACATCATGAGTGTCTTCAATTTGTTTCTTTGAAATTTCAATTCGAGCAGGGGCATTTACAGCATGTATATATGATTTTGTTACCCATTTTGTGTCTGCAAATGCATCTGGCATTTGATTTGCAATTCTTTGCATGTGCACAATTTGCTGTACATCTTTCTCACATTGTTTGGTCCTTGGATCCAAATGTAACAATGATGGTACATACCATGTGATTTATTTTTCGATGTGTTTCTTTTCTTCCACTAACACTGGGAAGATTTCTTCATTAAAATGACAATCAGCAAAGCGTGCTGTAAACACATCGCCTGTCTGAGGCTCAAGATATCGAATGATTGATGGACTATCATAATCGATATAAATACCGATTTTTCTTTGTGGACCCATTTTTGATCGTTGAGGTGGTGCAATAGGCACATACACCATACATCCAAAAATTCTCAGATGAGAGATATTTGGTTATTTACCAAATGCAAGTTGCAATGGGGAGAATTTATGATATGCACTTGGTCTGATGCGAATTAATGCCGCAGCATGTAAAATTGCATGTCCCCATATAGAAATAGGGAGTTTTGTTTTCATAATCATTGGTCTAGCAATCAGTTGTAGACGTTTAATCAATGATTCAGCTAATCCATTTTGCGTATGAACATGAGCTACATGATGTTCAACAGTGATTCCCATTGACATACAATAATCATTGAAAGTCTCGGATGTAAATTCTCCAGCATTATCAAGTCTTATTTTCTTGATTGTATAATCGGGAAATTGATTTCGCAATTTTATTATTTGAGCCATCAATCTTGCAAATGCCACATTCCGAGTTGACAATAAGCATACATGTGACCATCTGCTAGAGGCATCGATCAATACCATAAAGTATCGAAATGGTCCACATGGTGGATGAATTGGCCCACAAATATCACCCTGAATACGTTCAAGAAATATGGGTGATTCAGTTTGGATTTTAGCTGGCGATGGTCTTATAATAAGTTTTCCAAGAGAACATGCTTTACATTGAAACTTATTATTCTGAAAGATCTTCTGGTCTTTCAATGGATGACCATGCGTATTTTCAATAATTCTTCGCATCATTATTGAACCAGGATGTCCCAATCGATCATGCCAATTTGTTAATATTGAAGAATTATTAACCATCATATTTGATTCGATTGGCCTTATATGTGTATAATGCAATCCAGTAGGGAGCATTGATAATTTTTCAACCACATATTTTTTTCCTGATTTATATGTGGTAAGACACATATATTTCTGATTTCCATCAGTTATCATCTCAGTATCATACCCATGATAGTATATGTCATTAAAACTCAACAAATTTCTTTTCGATTGTGGTGAATATAAAGCATCATTTATCAGAAATTTTGTACCATTAGGTAACAAAAAATGTGCTTTTCCACAACCTTCAATCAAGTCTACAGGACCTGATATGGTATTCACCATTGTTTTTGTTGGTTTTATTTCCAAGAAATATCTTTCATCTCGCAGAATAGTGTGTGTTGTACCACTATCTGGTATGCAAATTTTCATGATATTATTTCCATGTTTGCTCATAGCATTTTCCATATCAAACTTCACAAAAAAATGCAATAAAGAAAAATTAAGTACAATACAAATGCAAAATATAACATGCTTTATAATACAAGAATGCATGAAAAATACAAATTTGTTACAATGTAGTCCCACCAATATTTTAATCAATGTCTTCGAAATCATTCAAAAAATCTGCAGCATTGAAACTAGTTGAACCAATTAAACGGTCACTATCTTCAACAAAATTTGTCTCTTTTCCTTTTCCCTTTGTCGATTCTTTATAGAGCTTACATAGGTGCTCAGGGGTTCGACAAATATGTGACCAATGTCCTGGAGTGCCACATCTATAACAAACACTCTCAGTTCTTTTTGAGTGATTTTCATTTTCACTCGTATTTTCATGCTGCCTTTTTGGTGGATGGTTCGTGACGTTCTTTTGAGATGAGTTATTGAAATAACTATCACGATTATTTTCATATCCACGTCCGCGACCACGACCGCGATAATTTTTACGTCCACGACCACGTCCACGCCCATTTCCTCGACCTCGTCCACGACCAAAATTTGGTCTATGCCTTTGATTTTGGTTTTTATTTTTTATTACGACATTTGCTTCAGGAAATGCCGTTGATCTAGTGGGTCGGGATTGATGATTTCTTACTAACAATTCGTTGTTCTTTTCCGCCACAAGAAGACATGCGATTAGTTTGGAATATCTCGAAAATCCACGCACTCTATATTATTGTTGTAGAGTTATATTCGATGCGTGAAAAGTGGAAAATGTTTTCTCAAGCATTTCCATCTCTGTGACTTCAAGCCCACAGAATTTCAATTGTGAGACTATTCGATACATCGCTGAATTATAATCACTGACTTTTTTAAAGTCTTGGAATCTTAACATATTCTATTCATCACGGGCGGTCGGGAGTATAACTTCCCTTATATGCTCAAATCTTTCTTTCAGCCCTTTCCATAAAATCATTGGGTCTTTTTCTGTGAGATACTCACATTTCAATCCTTCATCAAGATGTCTACGTAAGAAAATCATAGACTTTGCCTTTTCTTGTGAGGATGATATATTATTTTCTTTTATGGTATCACTTAGACCCAATGACTCAAGATGCATTTCTACATCGAGAGTCCATGGCATGTAATTCTTTCCGGTGATATCGAGCGCAACGAATTCAATCTTTGTCAAGTTTGACATAGTGGTACTAGAAAAATAACAATGCATTTTATTAGTTAATTTCTATTAGTATGACAATACAAAATAATGGAAGAACGTAGATTACAAGTGCGTATATAAATAGATAAAAAATCTGTGGTGGAAAATCGCCGGTGAATACAAAACTCGTGAGCATGATGATCATAGTCGTTATGAAAAATATCCTTATAAATGCCATCATCTCCATCTTCGAAAAAACCGAGGATAAAATATTTTGAGAGAAAGAATGAATTTTGGTGTGATTGAAAATGAGTTTGAGTGATCATATATATAGGCAAAAAAACTAGCCGTTTTGACCGTTTGTGACCGTTGGGGGTAAGAAAAATCGAGTATGTGTTGAATAAAAATTTTGTGATAATGATGCAATGCATATATTGATAATCATAATTAAATAATTATATATATCATATCACATTATTATAAGGTCGGTGTCGTAGACAACCTTTTATATAATAACATGAAATTATATATTGATATAGTTAGTATATATACATATATCATATCACGTTATTATTTAAAAACCTTAGAGGCTTTTATACTTGTCGTATCCCTTACCGGGAGTGTGGGATGTCGTCTTAACATCCTCCCAGGATTATAACAAGTTTTTAAAAAAAACTATTTTTTTTATAACATGATAATATATATTAAATATATATACAATAAATAAATAAACAATAAAATAAAAATTCTTACATGTTGAATATTTTTATCTTCTCTTTGTGTTTTGGAGCTTCGGAAATCTTCGAGCGATCGTGCTGATAACGTGTTGTGAAAAAGTAAAAATTTATGGTAAAAAGGTAAAAACTCCAAAACTCAAAATATATCAAACTCTACACTTCACAAATATTTTTCTCTCAATTCAATTTTATTTTTCATCACAAATGAAGACCTATTTATAGATCCACATTTGAGATTAGTCCAAAAATAAATACATCATCATCTACATCATCACACACTAATTTTCCACATTTTACAACTCAATATTCAACATTCAATATTCAACATAATATTAATAATAATAATATTTTTCAATAAAATCAAAATATTCATATGATTTAAAAGTTGTTCGTTAGACAATGAACATCAATTGATCATTCAATGGATGCTTTTGTTGTAAAATAATTAGAGACGTGTTTGATTTCTTCAAGTCTTTTGTGTATTAAAAATCAATATTGAACGGAGTGATACAATATATTGACTATTGTGATTAAACTCCGCAATCTAACATTCTTTTATTTTGTTTGGTTACAATAAGCCAAGAGAATCTTTCCTACTTCCGTGCTTATGGAGAAATTTTTAGAAACTATAATTCACCTCCCAATGATAATCTTGTTATAACAAATTTGAGTTTTCTCCCAACTCGAACTCACTCCCTTCGGAAGTTATGAATGTTTTATAAAAAGGGTGTGGAGATTTTTGTCAAACTAAACAAACAACACAAATGCGACTCTAATTCAATATCTCTTGGTTTCATCAAATACCCTCACCCGAATTTATGAAATTTAGCGAATGCATTTGCGCAATTTGAGCCTCTATGGAAGTGCAATGGCATAAAATTCAAATATAAATAAATAACAACGTAAAATTATGATCACGCATTTACAATTTAAAGGGAGACTGTTTTTATATATATATATATAAATAATATTTCTACTAAAAAGAGAAGAGAAGCAAAAATAGAAGGGTACAAACTATACAGTACAAAGGTTGGAGATGAATTATGATTTTTTTAATAATAAAAAAAAAATTGGAAATGAAAGATATAAAAGCTGGAGATGCGGGGGATCGAACCCCGTGCCTCTCGCATGCAAAGCGAGCGCTCTACCATTTGAGCTACATCCCCGAGTTGACAAAACTTTCAGTAAAAGTTATTTATAATCGTAAAATATCACCATGGCAGCTGATGGTGGGCTTGGGGTGTTTGGACCAGCCCAATGAATCATATGTTGTTTTGTAAAAGCCCAAAAAAAATTTGTTTTAAATCATATATATACTAAATTCAAACGAACATCATGCCAAGTTTTACAAAAGAAAAAATACACACGGTATTGAATTCTCAAAAACCAAATTGCTCCCTGAGAATAAACAAATACGAGCTAACAAATGGGCCACTCGGTTTGTATTTTATTGTGTTGGGCTCGATTGCTAATTTGCTATGGTTGTGAGCACAAAGAGAGCTAATAAAGGTCAAAGACCTATATTTACATATAACAGGGTTTGGTGCTAAAGTTGCGATCGCATGTGAACTTGTTAAGTTTTTTTTTTTTTTTTTTTTAATATAAGACTAATGACTAATTTTTATATTTATTTAGCATTGTTTGATGTGAAAAATGAGACCATGTTGCCATTTTTTACACAGCATTGTAATTTGTAAACAAAAAGGAACAAAATCCACAAAATAAAAAGAGATCCTGCTTCGAAGACCCACAGAAGCTAGCAAATATGCAACGTGATTAGCCGACTGACAACAATGAATAACCGAAGCACCTGTCACTTGAGAGAAAATCATAAGAATATCAACAACAATTAGTGCCTCAATCGCATGCAACCGAGGTTTCTTAACAGTCAAGGGCGGAGCCATAAATTTTAAATATAGAAAGCTGAACATTAAAAATTTTACTATCCTTTCACGTGTTTTCTGATGGTTTATATAATATTTCTCCATTTTGAGTAATATGATTAATTTTAATTGTTAGCTATTTTTCTTATGAAATAATCAGTAAAACTGTATTTTAACATTTTAATTCGCCTAAAAAAATTAAAATCCATAATTTTACCATCTAAGAGGATATATATATAACGATTTAACAAAAAGAATATTTTTTTTTGAACAACAAAAAGAATATTATAAATTATATATAAAACATTATATGGATTTCCTGATATATGTTTAAAATGTTTAATCACAGAACTAGGAAGGAACATCGGGTGTGAGTGCTTATATGAGTTTGAGCCCACCCAACCCCTCAGTGTCCTACGCTTTTGTTAACAGCGGTAGTCGCCGTTAGAATATCGGATTCCACAATCTAAGATAATTGATTTTATTTTTAATTATTCACAAGAGCTGGACGTGGTTAAAATATTCTCGTTACATATGTAATACTATATATAAAGAGCTAAAACCTTATAAAGACTCTTTTCGATGCGTCAGGAATACTAAAATATTTTTTCGATTATACCCTCACATATCTTGTTAAAAAAAATGGGAAATACATTTTTTTTGTTCATTAACTTGTTCATGTTTGGTTTTGGTCAATTAAATTTTTCGACGTGGGATTTGATACACTAACTTTCTATTTTCAGTGATTTTTGATCCAATTGCATACGTGTCAGCTTCTTATTGGTCTATATCATCATTTTAAACCAATCAAAAGTCGACACGTATATCCCAAAAATCACTGAAAATGAAAAGTTATTGTACCAAAACCTACGTCAAAAAAATTAATAGACCAAAACCAAAACATTGACAAGTTAATAGACTAAAGAAAATATTTTCCCAAAAAAAACCATCAACGCCGATTATTAATACACATATAGAAATGATTTTTTTTTTAAAAACACATATAGCAATACTATTTTATGATAAATTTTATGTATTATATGACACAATTAACTTGTATTAAATAATATTTTACATATGGATTGTATTTTTGTGGAATCAGCATATAGAGAGGACGCACGTCACCTCAATCCCGTCAAAGAACGTCACTGTTTGGAGAACACGTGTCAGCCAACGCACCGTTTCTCAAACTTTACGCTAAGCTCCAATTCGCAACCGTCAATTCAAACCAGTGCCTCTTCCGCCACCTTCCATTTCTCCACCGCCAATTTTTCGTTCATAAATCCTCCACAATTTCCACCGTCGCCACCACCACCACCGTCGTCGCTGCCGCCTGTGTATGAAATGATCCTCGCTTTACCTCACAAGGAATTCCTGCTTACTACATCCTTAGCAATCTACAAGCGGGCGCCCCTCCCTTCCCGCCACCACCGCCATCCCTGGAAACGCCGTCGTTTGAGGTCCTTTACCGTCTGTAGCCACTTCAATCCTTCTTCTTTGATTTCCGATAATTTATTTCATACTCTACTATCTCAACTTCCTTCGCTCAGCTACCTAGATTACATTGCCCCGACTCTCGGCTTCACCTCTGGCCTCGCTCTTTATCTTTCTTCTAAATCCAGAAAATTGATTCCGAACCCCGAAGAAAGCAGTGATTTTGTTTCTCCTGTTGGGGAGTGGATTTTGTTTTCGAGCCCTACCCCGTTCAATCGCTTCGTCACGTTACGTTGTCCGTCAATTTGTTTCCCTGGAGGTGAATTGCTGGAGAATGTGAATGAGAAGCTTGTTAAGGAGGATTCACATTTTGTGAATTTGAACTGTGGGAGGATAGTTCAGGGCAAGTGTGAGGAGGATGACATACTGGAAAAGGTGGTGTATCAGAGGCTCTGTGTGGGCACTGAAGATGGCGGAGTTTTGTCCTTGGACTGGCCGGCTAATTTGGAGTTAGAGGAGGAGCGAGGATTGGATACTACGCTTTTAATTGTTCCAGGAACTGCAGAAGGTAGTAATGAGAAGAAAATCAAGAGATTTGTTTGTGAGTGTTTGAGAAGAGGGGTGTTTCCAGTTGTCATGAATCCAAGAGGGTGTGCGAGCTCACCATTGACCACTCCCCGGTTAGTTTCAGCTAAAATTAATCCTGTTAATGTTTTCCTTCACTCGCGACTGTTGTTTTTTTTTATTACGTGGATCAATCCAAGGGCATAGTTTGGAATCTAAAAAAAAGGCCATTCAACTAGAGCTAAACGTCAGGTTGAAATCATGAAAATTGTTACGGCATTGTTCTGTTTTTGCAGCGTGGGCAGCTAGTTGCCTTGATTATCTTGTTTGCTAGCTTTTACTACTGCTGCTTGGAAAGTGAAAGCAGCAAAATGCTAGTTTTAGAGTTATCTGGTCAGTAAATTTCTTAGCTTATGCTACGAGGATTGGTTCACGATATCATTCATGCTTAAGTTTCTACATACTATTATATGTAGAGATTAGCTGGTAGAGATAAGAAATTTGAGATTGGCAACATTTTAGGAATTATCAATGAATATCTGGTTAGCCTTCTTTATTCGATGATAACTTGTAGTTCAGTAGAAGCTGGATTTATTATGAGTATAGGTTATAATATAGTTGAAATGTGGGAGAAATTTGAGGAGCAAATTTTCATTCATTGCTTGGGGTGTGTATCAGAATATAGAGGGAAGATCCCTGTCTCTCTCTCTCTCTCTCTCTTTTTTTTTTTTTTTTGAGAAGTCAGTGTTTTTGTTTGTTAGTTCTTCATGTTTACTGACTTTTAATGCTTGCATTGAGTTACTACCAAATTCTTTTCATCATTATTTTTCAAGCATGACTTCTTTTTATCATGGCAAGCCTGATGAGGTCCAGCTTTTCTTCCCCGTGTGCTTTGGCCTTATTTTTGTAAGACTTAGTGATTCAAGCTCCTTGCTTGCTATTGCCTTTTACCTAGTGTAGAAAGGATAATCAGTAGTTTTTCAGTATGTTAAGTTTGCAACGTATGTATAAACTTGTTGAATTTACAAGTTTCTGGAAAACTGTGTGTTAAAGAAAAGAATAGGTAATTCTGACGGCTTCAATCGGATGAAAGTAGAAACAAAATAACTCTGTTAATCATTCAGTTTGATGTTCAGGTTCCTAATTGAGAAGATTCTTTCATTCCTGGACCGGCAAAACAAGCTGATAGTAGGACGCTGTAACTACTTCATTTATGTAGGTTATTTACAGCTGCTGACAGCGATGATATCTTCACAGCTGTTCAGTTTATCCACAAGAAAAGACCGTGGACAACATTTATGGGTGTGGGCTGGGGATATGGTGCCAATATGTTGACAAAGTACTTGGCTGAATATGGAGAGAGAACGCCTCTAACCGCTGCAACATGCATAGACAATCCATTTGACTTAGAGGTGGCGACTCGGTCAACTATGGAGGATATGAAGCTAACGGGAGGGTTGGTCAGTATACTTAAACGTAACAAGGTTGTTATTCTCCACACATATGCTCTTGTTTTTCTTTTAAGAAATTTAATATATGCTCGTGTTTTCTGCCTAATTGCTGTTCTTTTAAAGTAGAACTCTTCCCAATAGAAGAACCATTTTTTCAGAAATCTTCCTATTTTATGGCAGCATTTATATGGCTAGGGTGCAGTTTTATGTACTTGCCAATTTTAATATCTTCTTTATCATAACTCTTCCTTTGCCTATCAGGAATTATTTCAAGGCCGAGGAAAAGGATTTGATGTTGAAAAAGCTCTCATGGCATCATCCACCAGAGATTTTGACAGTGCAATATCAATGGTGTCTTATGGATTTGATAATGTTGAAGACTTCTACGAGAAATCCAGCACATTAGATGTGGTGGGCAAAGTGAAGATTCCTGTTCTTTTTATTCAGGTTGCATTTTCATTCTTTGGATGCTACGGTTCAACTCAGACCAATTTTTACCTTTGACCATCATATGAAGCATGGAAAACTCCTTTCTGTTCTTTCAAAATATGTAATCGACATTTTTACTTTTTCTATGACACTGAGTATACATATCCCAGAAATGGGATTTGTTGACCTGGATGGTTTGGATATATGTGCCCTTGGCACTCGTATATTTGTCCAAGTGATAAAATTGAATAGTACTATTCATTTAGGTTGAATCGGTTCTGGGACAATTTGCTTGTTCATATTCTTGATAAATAATGTGACTTCTAAGTTACAGTTGTTTTTTTTTTAATTCGTACAGAACGATGATGGAACATTTCCATTGTTTTCCATTCCAAGGGGTTTGATTGCAGAAAATCCACACACAAGCTTGCTTCTTTGTTCTTATTCATCACATGGTAGAGATAGTCGGTTAAATTTATCTTGGTGCCTGAGCCTAACCATTGAGGTAATTAATTGGTTTGTCATCTGAATAAAGTTTAGCCTGTATGATTGATATGCACTACATGATTGCGAGAAACTCTTTAATGCATCCATGCAGTGGCTCAATGCTGTGGAGCTTGGACTTCTGAAAGGCCGTCACCCACTCCTGAAAGATGTCGATGTCACTGTAAATCCTTCGAAGGGTTTGACATTCTTAGGTGGTAATACTTCTAGCAAAGCTGATGGTGAAAACAAGCTCTTGAATTTCCCTGATGGATTCTCTGCTAAAATTTCTACATCAAAGAAGCTGGACAAATATGATGCTGAGGGGAAACTTCATTCAAAATCAGCAAGAGATACAAGAACGATGCCTTCTCAAACTGAAGGACTGCAAGATGAGGGTAGTGATGTAAGACATCAACATCATGCTAGTGACGCGAAAGAAGAAGATGAAGCATCTAAATCTTCCGAGAATGAAAGAGGACAAGCACTGCAAACTGCACAAGTGGTGATGAATATGCTTGATGTGACTATGCCAGAAACTCTTTCAGAAGAACAGAAAAAAAAGGTACTGCCCATAACATGCTTGTAATTCACACCTGTCAGCATGAGATTCTATGGGTATATGCTTAGACTTTATGCAAATTTATGTATAAACATCATATATACTTCTTCATGAAGATATGCCTTTGCACAGCTTCGAAACTTGGTCTAATGAACTCGAAAGGTTTAATTGTTAACTCAGAACACTTGAAGAGATATATCTGAACAACTTCATAGCTAAGAAACACGGATGATCTAATCAGAAACAGTAATGATTTGCAGGTCCTTGATGCTGTGGGTCAAGGGGAGATGCTGATGAAAGCGTTGCAAGATGCTGTGCCTGAAGATGTACGAGCAAAGCTTACTAACTCTGTATTTGAAATTGTGCAGAGTCAAAGGTCTAATCTAAAATTTAACGAACTCTTGAGATTGGGGGACATTCCCGATATGGCATCAGGACTGAACTCAAAATTGCAAGAAAAAATTCTATCAAGAGGAGGTGGTGATGAGGAGACTCGCTTTTCTGATCAAAATAAAGGGAGCGATGAAGCCGGAGATGGTTCTCATGTAGATATGGAGTTCGCAAATCAGCCATCAGAAGAACTTGAAAAATCTAATGATTCAGGTTTGAATAAATCTACTGTCAGTCAATCGGACTACAATCTAACCTTAGAAAAAGATGACCAGAACGGCATGAAAAATAATTCTGAAAATGAACAATTTTCTGGGAATAATGTATCGAACAGCTTTGATGACAATGAAAACATGACAGAAATGAGTGCTAACCAAGAGTTTTCAGGCCAGAACATAGAGCCTGGTGGAACCCAGGATGTTTCCAACAACCTGAAGAGAATGGAAGGAGAGAATGTTGATGGTCAATCGACCCTGAAAGAAAAGAATGCGGATGCTTCTGATGTATCAAATGATCAAAGCAAGGTGAAGGAAGCTGATCGTATCGATGGGAATTCTGCTGCTCCATCCTCCTCTACGGAGACTCAACCCACAGAAAATAAAGCAGAAAACAATCAGGAGAAGAAAGAGAAAGATCCACAACCTGTTTCAAGTCAAATTGATGCTGCTCCCCCCAGCTTCAATATGTCGCAGGCGTTAGATGCCTTAACAGGGTTTGATGATTCCACTCAAGTTGCTGTCAATAGTGTATTCCAGGCAATTGAGGGCATGCTTGATCAGTTGCAGGTGAAGAGAGAGGATCAGAATCAAGTGAAGGATGAAAGCGATAACCTAGATGCCAATAGAAGGGACACTGGAAAAAATTTGACGGAAGGCACTCCCAATCACAAGGATCACGACAATAAGTCAGAAAGTGTGGATAATATGTCGAGAAACCCAGGTATAATTTCTGTGAATTCAGATGTTTTGTTTAATCCAGGAAGATGTAAACCACATAACACACTTGATTGACTCCCTTATAGTCAGCTCACAGCTGACAGACAAAATAAAGAGCCAGTTTTGTATAACACTGAACTTGGCAAATATTCGATTTGAATAATTTTTCAGGGCTTCGAGGTTATTTGGGTACTTTTTCGTATGGGGACCCACTCTACAAGGAATACCTTAAGGCTTACATTCTTTCAGAGTTGAGAAAATCCAAGCCTGCAGTTTTGGGTGCAAAGTCAGCTTTGCCTCTCGACTACTTCCCAGAAGATGGTCAGTGGAGACTTCTGGAACAAATAGAAGATGATGGTGGGTCCGGTGAAAAATTTACAACTCGTGAAATTGGTTCTAGGGATAGCCAGATAGATTCTGATTCTAGATCCAAGTATGCTGACAATGTTATTGAACCCTCTTATGTAATTTTGGATTCTGGAAAGCGGCAGAAAATAAATGAAGAATTTGAGGAAATGAGCATGGCATCTGAGCATATTGACTTTGGCAAGTTGGATGAGCCGATGCTTTCTGTTAAAAATCTTATAGTAGAATGTTTAAATGTAGAAGTTGCTAGGAGGGTCAGTGTCGACATGGAAGAATCGGAGCTTGAAATAGCTAGTGATATAGAACATGTTGCAAATGCTGTGTCTCTGGCTGCAAGGCACGAAAAGGAAGACACGTGCGAGCAGAATGACCATCGATCGAATACATGTGGCTCTCTTCACGGTGAAAAGATAGTCAGAGCTATTTCATTTGCTATTCAGGATACCCAATATTTAAAAAGAGTACTGCCTGTTGGCGTTATTGTTGGCTCTAGTTTAGCTTCACTAAGAAAATTCTTCAATGTTTCTGCATTGGATAGTAACGGTGAAAAAGATGCAGATTTTCATCAGGTTCAAAAGTCAGAAGCTTGTATTATTCCTGATGACAACAAAGAGACTAATGCGCGTCTTCCAGTGAAATTTGAAGATGAAAATAGTCCATGCTCGCCTAGCAAAGATCCTGATAAGGTTACTGTCCAACGATCAAGAGACAAGAAAATAATGTTAGGGGCTGTTACAGCTGCTCTAGGGGCATCTGCATTGCTTATTGGTCAACAGGTATCAACTAATCACGCTGAATCATTAAGAATTTGATTTGCATCATGAAGCTCTTCTTTGATTCATCTTTGTGTTTATGGTTCCTTGTGGTCATTATTAACATCAGTCTTCAATTCCAACATCTTCAATTTAGCAGAAGGCTGGTTAATCGATGCTATATGGTTATCTGCAGAAAGTCTTTTGATGCGGTTCCGGTAATGTTCAGTTAAAACTTAACTAGTGGCATGTGGTGAGCTGGACTGGAAAAAAGTTACATACTTCGACTCATGGCTCTACGGATTTAAATTGCTTTTGCTCAAACAATCTCTGAAATGTTTTTTTTTTTTTTTTGGGGAGGGGGGTGGGGGGTTGTGTGTTGACCTTTATTAGATATTGATAGTTGTATATTCAACATACGTATTGGATATACCACATTTTTTGATTCACTGGTGATGCCTCTGCATTTCCTACTTAGGATTTGTTCGATTATCTTTAAGGGAAAATTCCAATTTGGTGGAGTTTTTGTAATCAAGAAAGAGAATGGTGATTGGACATGTATCTTTGACCATGCCTTTTTTTATTTGTTACCTATCTTATGCATGTATAGACAGATAATCGTGACCACTCTCTGACGCACACACTGCTTTTTGTCTTTAGTTTGAGTCCTGGTTTAAATGATGTGCTTGTAGGATACTGAAACTGGTGGATCTTTGATGGACTCCTACAAGGAAGAAGGAAATAGTGCAGATCCCTCTGAGCTTGAAGAGATACCAGAGAGAGCTCAGAAAAATATAGTCACAAGTCTTGCGGAAAAAGCAATGTCTGTTGCTAGTCCTGTCACAAGTCTTGCGGAAAAAGCAATGTCTGTCGCTAGTCCTGTGGTTCCAACAACAGAAGATGGGGGAGTGGATCATGCAAGGTTGGCATGGTCATTCTTTCTTATACTCTTGACGATTATGTTTTCTTTTTCCCATTTTATTTATCAATTGAGAGTTGAAATTTAACTCCAAAATAGGCTGGTATCCATGCTAGCAGATCTGGGACAGAAGGGGGGAATTTTGAGAGTGGTTGGAAAAGTTGCGCTGCTTTGGGGTGGAATACGTGGTGCAGTGAGTGTAACCGACAGGCTCATTTCATTTCTGCATATTGCTGAACGCCCGCTGTTTCAGAGGTGAATATCTACATCTGTTTCCATGTGATCTATGATTTTCTAAACTATGGGTTAGTGTTGTATTACTGTTTAGGAGAATATTTTCTTGAGTATGACTAATTTCACTTTTATCATCTGACTCCTGACATCATAACATTTTTGGGTTCTCACTCTAGAATTTAAAGCGTGTTTTATACCCTCAAAATGGTCTTATTAATTTTTTTACCATGCCTTTCGTTGTCACGTGCATTAATCTCTCTCTGCATTCCGCACTAAAAGACCATCTGGAATTTTGGAAAAGGTTATTCACTTATCATTTGAAGCAATTATCACGGCACAATGATCTCCTCAACGGTCAGACGTGTTGACCTTTATACAAAATTTTCATGAAAAGTTGGGAAAAAGTTCGTATGTTTTCTTTAATCTTAAATATTCTTTGCACTCATTTATCTGTCTACCCCATGCAACGGGTCACAATTTTTAGTGGAATACATTACAAACGAAGATGCCCATTTCACGTGCTTTCCCTGTTCTACACGTTTCACTTCGGTTGCGAGTCGGTTTTCCTTGAGTTTACTTTTGGTACATTGTCATTTAACACTAATTTGAATTTTTTGACAACCTATTTTGCATCTGTTCTTGATGGTTGAGTTTCTTGGGTAAGCAAGCTTTATATTATTAAAGTGTTCTTGCACTAAGGTCTGTGATCTGTCAATGAATCTTTGCTGCTGCTTGAAGCTGCAAAGTTTTGTGGGGAGACTAAAAATACAGTTTATAATCCTATTGGAGTGGTTCAAAAATGTTGTTATACTGGAAGAGGTTGGTAATAGTTGATGCATATAATTTGTTGTTTGTCAAGTGGTTGATATTTGAACTCGGGGAGTACAGAAACCTAGTTCACTTGCCAAGTCCCTTTGCATCCATGGCTGAAGGTTAAAGCACCTGAAGGTACAATTAGAACAACGAAAAGAGGGCGGCTTTAAGCTATACAGACACATTGAGGAAAAATGAAAAAATAAGCTACAATTAGAAAAAAGTATTACACCGTCTCTAGTCGAAACTACTAAAACTCAAGTTAACATTTTGTGATCGGGTTTTTTAAATTAAGAAGTGCGTTACATCAGTGTATGATGGATGGCAAATAGTAACGGTAATTTAATTGTGGAAAAATTTTGTCTCCTCTCCCCTCCTCCCAGCAGTGCATGCACAATGCATGAGATCCTTCCGATTGTGGACTGAATTCCTTAAATTGCCCTGTTTTTCAAATTCAGGATTCTTGGCTTTAT
The DNA here is from genome assembly GCF_033568475.1 of Henckelia pumila. Lineage (NCBI taxonomy): Eukaryota > Viridiplantae > Streptophyta > Magnoliopsida > Lamiales > Gesneriaceae > Henckelia > Henckelia pumila. The sequence continues at coordinate 2,449,139 of NW_027331857.1, read as the reverse complement.
ATTCATGGTGCTGCTTCTATGGTCACCTGTTGTTATTCCATTGTTTCCATCGTTAATGCGGAGTTGGAAGACTCCAAGTCCATTCAAAATTGTCGAGTTTACTTGCATAACTGGCCTGTATATTTCCATAATGATGATGGTAATGTTGTGGGGGAAAAGAATTCGCAAGTATGATGATCCATTACTGCAATATGGTCTGGATTTTACTTCATTACCTAAGGTATGCACGTTATCTCTATGATTCTATCCTGAGAAGATGATCCTGGTGTGGGTTACGCATGATATGACTGTAACGATAGTGAATGTCTTTTAGTTTTTGAAAGCCTTGATATATCTTCTTGGGATATGAATCACCATGAAAAAATTCTCCCTCTTTCTTGGTAGGTTTTGTTGAGATTTTATCCGAGTAATTTTTAGTGCTTGATCTGGCCAAGAAACTTTTGGTTACATATTTTGTCATGCCGCCGATGCTTCCTTTTTTTCCCCCAAAATCTTTTTTCATGGTTTGCTTTGGATAGAAGTAACTTCAAATCACTCTCTTCAAAACGATTAATCAATTGCACACTTGGTTTTGAGAAAGAGTTCCTTGACCCTGATGCTGGTATAATAATCCTCTAATGAAAGTTCTTTTGGAGTCACATGACTACCTCAATGTGCTTTTCAATTTGCTCTTGATCCATTTTACTGTCACCCACGATTTCCACTCTCCACTTGCCTTCATGCTCTTGATCTTTGACATTTTACTTTCACCCACGATTTCCACTCTCCACTTGCCTTCATTGCAGGTAAAAAACTTCTTGATGGGTCTTGCTGGAGGGGCAATGCTTGTTTTGCTGATACAGTCAGTAAACTCCTTGCTTGGCTGCGTGCAACTGTGTTGGCCTACTACTTTATCTTTTCCATACTCAGAACCCTTCACATTGATGAAGTCATATGCTAGTATGCTTTTGCTCATTGTTCAAGGAATTGTTACTGCAACTGGTGTTGCAACTGTGGAGGAATTGCTCTTTCGGTCATGGTTGCCTGAGGAAATTTCTTCCGATTTTGGTTTTCACCGTGGATTAATTATTTCTGGGCTTGCATTTTCTTTATCTCAAAGGTACGTCTTCCTATGTTATTCGCTCATGGTATCTCTTACTTTTCAGAGTCTTCCATTGTTCTTAATTTGTTAATGTTTGGAACTTTGAGCTGAAGATTACTTGATATCATCGTGTGGATCATTTTTAAGGTAATAAGTAATTTACGTTTTCATATCTTCCACTACCTTATTTTGAATTATTTATGGAAATTTAGGTCAATATGGGAAACACCCGGATTATGGTTGTTGTCCCTGAGTTTGTCTGGAGCTCGTCAACAAAGTGAAGGTAGCCTCTCCCTTCCGGTAGGGATCCGTACAGGGATACTGGCTTGTAGTTTTATCTTAAAAGCAGGTGGCTTTATGACATATCGACCTAATCTCCCTCTATGGTTTACCGGCGGCCACCCTTCTCAGCCATTTAGTGGAGTCGTCGGTCTTGTGTTCTCATTAGTTTTGGCGATCATCATGTACCCGCGCCAGTCACCTCTTCAGAAGACAAAAACAAGCAGATCAATAAAAAATTGAAGTCAATACATATGATTCACATTGCATCCTGGTTTCAGGTGAATCCTTTCATGGAAGAGTACCTGAAATGGCTTTTTTTGGTTTCACAATTCACATTTTTGAAACGAAGACAGACTCATGAATGATGACAGGAAGGAGAATCCAAAAGTGCATGGGTATGCGATTGCATTGATCCTGAGGCTTTGGATACTGCTTCATAATCTATGCTGACATTTTGGAGTTTTAAATGTATAGAGCTATTTTTATGAAAATATGGTATGCATAAAATTGGTTTACATGTAACTACAGGAAACAATTGTATACGCAACTAATTGGTTTACATGTAACTACAAGAAACAATTGTATACGCAACTAATTGGTTTACATGTAAACATAGTTGTTACTTCATGTGTTCCTATCTTTGTTTTATCTTTAATGTTACAGTTAATTATTTGGTATACATATGGAAACTTCGACCGGCTAGTTTGAATTTTGAACATTTGTTTCTCTTTTTGATAAAATACTAGTACTTGTAATAATTAATTTAAAACAAATCCTGTCAAACAAAAAAATTAATGTAAAACAAATTCTTGTCATATCTATTAGTTATTACTATATATATTATGTAAGAGCAAGTGTTCTTTTGGTACATCTTCTTGATATTGCCCTTAAATGATTTTTGTATGTCATTTTTATTATATTTTTTTTGTCATTCCATGAAAATTTATTTATAAAAAATGTCATTTTTTAATTTCATCATTTATTATTATTATTATTTTTATTTCAGTTAAAATTTGAAAAAATAGAAAATAAAAGGCATGTGTGTTCGGGTACTAGTTGAATACTTGAATATTATGTAACAAACTTTTGGTTATATATTTAACCTTTTAGCAATTAGCTTGACTGTATGTTAATGTATTAATTTTTAATAATTATATGGTAAAAATTATTTTTTAATTTTCTTTAAAATCATATTTTGCATTTTTCTTTTTTATGAAGGGATTTGGAGAAAAATTTGATTTATTTTATTTTTAAAGAAACAAAAACAGGCAAAGAAAATATGGAAAAGAAAAAAAACAGAAAAATAAAAAACAGTGTAGTCTGTAGAGGGTATAATTGTCCAGCAGATAATGTGCTCTAAAGCCCTAAAACACCATCTTCTCCCTTCTTTCTTATCTCGTGTCGCATTGCAAAGCTGAGGTTTTTAGGTTTCAACATCACGCAAAATTCGAAGAAACGAATGGGTAGAGAGGCAGCAAATACGCCGACGAGTCAAAATCAGCAATCGACGATGTCCTACACGGTGGAGCAGCTCATCTCCGTCAATCCGTACAACCCAGACATCCTCCCCGATCTGGAAATCTACGTCAATGAACAAGTATTTATCTTTTTATTTTCTCCGTTGATTATTGGTTGGTTCTGTCAAAATTATGATAACCTAGCATTGATATGGCGTATTTGTTATTTTATTGCAATCGTAGGTTTCGTCTCAAACCTACAGTTTGAATGCAAATCTTTGCCTTTTGCGACTGTACCAGGTTGGATTTTTAATTTATTTCATTGCCATTCCTTTCTTTTTACTGTTGATTTGTTGATTGTTGTTTGCTTTCTTCTTTTTTGGGAATGCAGTTTGAGCCGGAGAGAATGAGCGCTCAAATTGTGGCCCGGATTTTAATCAAGGTACTTTAGTCTGAAAGCAGAAATTGTGACCATCGTTTTTTTGTAATTTGCTAGTGTTGTGCTGTATAAATATGTGCTGATGTCTAAGATCGTTTCTCTGCAGGCGCTAATGGCTATGCCTTCTCAGGATTTCAGTCTTTGCCTCTTTCTCATTCCTGAAAGAGTGGTACTTTTCTATCTGTTGTGCAATTGCTTGACTCTGTTGTGTCATTGTCTGAATTTATATTCAAGCTTTGAATTTGAACTATCTAGTTAGTACACTTTATTAATAGTTCTCGGGAGCGGGACATTAAATTGAATTTCCGTTTCATTTCTCCAAAAGTAGGGAAAGATAATTCAGTGGTTTTCCATTTATGAGTTTAATGCGTTCCCCTTCAAACATTAAATGCTGTAATGCTTTGAAATTTTAACTCTGTCAGTTGCTCATGGTATTTTTTCACTTGTAAAGAAATGATTTTTACCCGTGGGTCATAGTGGTCCACCTGCCCTGAACTCATAATAATAGATTCTAGATTCACATTTGTTTCTTGGTTATGATCTTTTCGCAGAAAGTATTTGTGAATCAATAATAATGCCATTCATGGTGAAGTAATTGTTTTATGTCATGTTTTGGCGACTCTTTTAATCCAACTTTAACTGTGGAGTAGTCTCTATTATTCCAATCATCATTACCTATGTTGAATCACATTGAGGCTGCTGCTGGCATGTACACAGTGGGAAATACACAGGATTGATTCTTGTTCGATTCATTTTTAGTGTGGCAGTGAACCAACCTATAGGCTTTAATAATTTAATTTCTGATCGTGTATGAGATTTTCCTCCTTATCAGTTTAGTGACTTTTCATGTCATTGCTTTGATCTTGATTTATGTATTTTCTCTTTTCTCTCTTTGAAAACTACCAGCAAATGGAGGACCAATTCAAGACCCTCATTGTTCTCTCGCACTTTTTGGAGGTACTTCCAGTTTTTGTCACATTTCTTGTTGACGTGAACAGTAATTCCGTATTGAATTCTATGATCGGCATGCTACTAATTTACGTAGATCTGATTGTACACGATTATCTTTATCTTCAGACTGCCAGATTCCGTCAGTTTTGGGATGAAGCTGCTAAGAACCGCCATATATTAGATGTTGTACCAGGTATATATGATTCTTTTCCCAGCATCATCCAGGGTTACGGACTTTGAAATTTGAATGCTTGATTACTTTATTCATGTTCCAGCCCCCTTTCATGTGGCTGGAGCCTGGAGGATCATATATGTGTAGAGTCGTAGACTGTAGAGATTGACATATGCCATATTTATGATGTGCGAGGACTTCTGAAAGTTGAAGATTACTAGAGCTGACTTTTCATAATACATGTAAATCTATGGAAAGAGAGATGGTAATCTGAAAAAAAAATCTGAGTGGTAACCTGCAACTAAACACTCAAATGTTTATTGAGAATTTTAGTGGGAAATTTTTTTGTTATAATGTTCTATCTTGTCGTAATTTGTTTCCTATAAGTAAAACTGCAGTTGGATTCATTCATGTTTTATGTATTCACATTTGTGATGCTCCTTTCATGCTCACTTAGTTTTGCTAAAAAGGTATATATCACATACAGGTTTTGAACAAGCAATTCAAGCATATGCAATTCATGTTCTTTCGCTAACTTACAAAAAGGTTCCGAGGACTATTCTTGCTGAGGTATTGATTCTTTCCCTTGAAGTTATTTTTAAGGAATGATTTTCTTAGGTTTTCAACTTCTGGATAAAATGCTTCTTACAGAGTTAATGACAATCGACGAGTTAGTTCATAGACCATTGAATGCTGAAAGTTTGGATTCATAAGTGTTTTTTTATTCTTCTGATGGATGGTTGTTTCACAGGCGATTAACATCGAGGGTTTGGCCTTAGACAAGTTTCTCGAGAGCCACATTGCAAATTCTGGTTGGTCCATAGAGAAGACGCAGGATAAGGGTCAACTCATCATCCTTCCACCCAACGAATTCAACCATCCTGAGCTTAAGAAAACCACTGCAGATGGCATTCCATTGGAACATGTTACCCGCATTTTCCCTATTCTTGGCTGATTCCTGCTAGGTCCGTCCAAATCTAAACTCATATTCTGGCAGAGTTTGATCATGGATTTGACATGATGGGAGCCCATGTTTAGATTTTTTGTTGGGAGAACCTTTTGTAGTCTTGTCTCATGTCATGCGAAAGAGCCTGTTATTTGGTATGATAAAGTGTTCATATGCACCATATGAATATTGTAACTGGTTTTTAACAGTCGATTCATTGAAATGGTGCCAACTGTCAGGTTTATCATCTTCCGATGTAGTGCATTTTTCTCAAATCTATTAGCATGTGGACAATATGGTAGAGTTGTAGTGATAGTGAAGTTAAGTATATCATGTTGTTCTTGGCCAATAATTTCTCCGTTTAAGAAAACAAGATAGTGGCTTGGTTCAGAATTGAACTATTTTGGATGCCATTTTTGGTAATTCTGCACTAGTGTTTGGATTTACCAACTGTTTGATTCTTTAATTACGTGACTAGTTTATTAATCATTTTAAGCTCTAAGCATTGAAGGAAAGATTAGGAATCAGAGGAAGAATTTCAAACGACTCCATTGTATGGAATCAATTTCATTAATCATTAAGAATATATATGTATATATAATAATAATAATAATAATAATAATAATAATAATAATAATAATAATAATAATGATTCACTGCACACTAGTGTGCATGGATTTTGTGTGCATCGCGTGATGTTTGCGTGAACATCTAAAAATTGTCAGACGGTCTTATGGATAAAGGTTCGTGAGATGGGTCGGTCAAACCCACTAGGGTGAGCATTTGGTTAATTCGGTCAAAAATCGAATTGAATTAACCGAAATCAAATTAATCGAATTATTTTTAGGCTAACCGAACCGAATTTATTCTAAAATCGATTTAAACGAACCGAATTCCGATTGGTTAATTTGGTTGGTCACCGAATTAACCGATTTTTTCACAAAATAAATTAAAAATATATAAAATATTATAAAATTAATTATTGAAATATGATAATTTTATCACAATAAAACACATTAAGCTTAAAAATTAAAATAACAAAAATTAAGTACATTATTAAATATAAACATATAAAAAATATATTATAAAATATATGTAAAACTTAATAAAAAAAATTCAAAATTTAATTATTTATAATTCGGTTAACCGAAATAACCAATTTTTTTTAAGAAAATCGAAAATCGAAACGAATAAAATGATTTAATAAATTTCCTAACACTAAAACCGAATTTTCGAGTTAACCAAATCGAATTTTCGAATTCATTCTATGCGGTCGGTTAATTCGGTTTAACCGAAATATTGTTCACCCCTAAACCCACCTATATTTAGAGTAAAAAGTTGTGCTTTTTTTTTTTTTTTTTCACGAGGGCATAGGCGAGTTGGTAAGGCCTGAGTTGACGTGTGAAAAAATTCTTTAGCGTTGCGGGTTCGATCATCAGTGGAGCATATTCCCTGCTGAAATATTGTAGGATATGCTCTGGGGATTGACCATGTTGTTTTCTCAACTCAGGTCCCTGCCGTTCTTGCACATCCCTCGATTTAATCCTCACATGAGCCAATGAGGCTTTGACTCATGTGAGATGAGTTTTTTTCGGGGTCAACCCTTTGTTAAAGAGTTGTACTTTTTGCATAAAAAATAATATATTATCATGATTCATGGATGATCCAATTAGGATTTCCATTTCACAAAATTTACTCATTAGATGTCCCAAAAGAGTTTTTGTGCCTCCTCCCATGCTCAATAAAAAGTCTCCAAATTGGATTTTAAAAAAAATAATAATAATTTCAGAGTCACAAAGTAGATTTTGAACGATGAAAGCCACGTTCAGAATTTAAGCTATCACCAGTCGAAAGATACAACAATCTTTTTAGATGGAAAAATCTTTCATTTACAAAATAATTAGTTGAAAATGACTTTCAGAATAATTTTTCGTTTTTTATGGGAAGAAATAGAAATAGAATTTTTTTGATTTAATATGACTTTACAAAATATATAGTTTTTATTGCGAAAAGTAATTAAATACGAACCCCCTAAAATTTATATTTCTTTTTATAGAAATTGCATGAAAATAGTTATGATTAGATTTTTGTGCATTTGCTAATGTATTCGACGGTAATGTCGATACTACCCTCAGGATAGTGCCCTGGGGTGGCATGACGGATCATGATTGGCCAAAATTAATGGGTCCCACGTGAAACCTACTGATTTTGACCAATCATGAGGTTACACGTTGCCCGCAGGATAGTATCCTGACAATAGCATGAACAAAACCGTATTGGACGACGTGAAATGTTCGTCGACTTCCACGTGGGAATTACTTTTATGGGTGTCCAATTCATAGAATATAATATTATATATTTTGTAGATCATAATTACTTTAAATATCCCCACATCAATAATAATCATTAAGGACCGAAAAGACGTCATTTGCAATAGATGCATGCTACGCTTTCCATTAAATAATAATAATAATAATATGTGTACAGTGTATTATGAATTTATTTATTTTTTGAACGTGTGTATTATGAATTTATGAGCACTCAAAATGGCGCAAAAATAAAGGAAAATGAACACAATTAGATGTAAATGAATGGGCACGAATCAAAAAATATAATAATTAATAGGAATTAGTGTTATAATCGGTGGTAACAACAAACAAAAAGTAAAACATCATGTTCCAAAATCACATAATAAACAAATAAGAATTAAATTTTCACTCAAATAGGCAGACGAAGAGAGGACCATTAAGGACTATCAAGTGTAAGTTTAGCTTATTAAATACGATTTTTGACACTCACTATTCATTGGCGGTTCACTAGTAAAAACCGGTGGTTAAGTCAATAAAATAATAAATTATGATTGATTTTGACTGGTGATGTAATAACAATTTCGTAGATGTCCAAACATTTTGTGAGACTTTCCACTTCGCATTCATTAATGTGATTGAACTGGTTTGTTTATTAAAGTGAAAGTGATTGATCTTCTCATGGAAATAGCTAATACATTATATATATCCAACCGCAATCAAATTGGTCTCTTCCGACATCAGATTTATCGATTCGATATATATTTGTAGTGAATATTTATTATGGATCGGACACCCGTACATATTATAAATCATAAATCAACTTTGAGACAGTCTCATCACGATGTTTTTTTTGGCACATTGCATATAGAGTCTCAATTTATTCAATTGATCAGATTGGACAATAGGATTTTGCTTTTAACCTGTTTTATGTTTTATCATGTTTCCAGAAATAAATACCCGAAAAGTTTTTTGAAAAATAAATACCTAACTCACCAAAATGTTTTTTACTTTTATACCAGAAACACATTTTTATCTGAAATAGGTTCATATCGTGAATCTCTTTTTTGGTTGGTTGTTAAAAAAATGAAACCAATTATTATTAAGTAATCTACCAAAAAGTTTATTTATTTATTTTTTAATTATCTTGTATAATCAGTCTACCAAAATTATATTGTTTCACGAATCTAGTTAAGTCTAACGACATGTAATTGATAGAAAAGCTTTTTAGTTCCAATATTGGCATAATCTTGAAACATATTATTGATATTCAACGAACCCAACACATTTTGACAGCTCGAGTAGAACGCGTGTGTGAACCGTTCGGATTAACGAAAACTTATCGAGAATAGTCGTAACAAGTTGTGAGAAGAAATATTATCAGCAAGAAGAAGAAACCATCCAAAGTCACTGTTCTATTAATCTCCACTCTGAAACGGCTATTATATACATTTAAACACTTCCATTCTTCTATTGGATACACTTGCTCCATTTCGATCTTTAATTCCATATACATACGACATATATTTATTGACATTTTTGTGTAACATATTATTTTATATATATATATATATGTATGTGTAATCTGATCTCACATAAAACAATTGAAAGCTAAAATATGATCCATGTAAATTAATCACTAAAGTCCAGAAGTAAAATCTACCCCTGTAGCAGGTAACCACGAATTTCCCCCGATGAAATTTGCAACAGTGAATTTGCTGGCATCCGGGGTTCCAATAACATGAAATCCAGGCCAATTCACCCTTCCAGAAGTACTGGATCCAGGCCCCGTGTTTGCGTATTCGGCGAAATACAACGTTTTATACGTCGAACCGCCGGCTCCCTCCCACTCGACCCACCCGCGAGCATCGATCTCTCCGTCGATGCTCGTCTGCATCACGACCGCCCTGGAATACGCTTTCCAGGGCCTCCCGAGATAAGACTTGTAGGAATTCTTGACAGGGGCGAAATCCGACCCGACGGTTATTTTACAGTTTTGGACTGAAAATCCTGTGTTCTGCCCTGGATCGGTCCTGCCATTGGCCAGGATCGTGTTGAAGGCCCCGCCGTTTCGCGGCCGGCGAAAGGTGAGTGTGCAGCTTTGGAACACGGCCACGGCATTGCCGAATATGTAGTCTACGGTTCCGTAAATGTCGCATTCGCGGTAAAACTGTCGAAGGGTGTGAGCATATACTGTATCCTGGTAGCCTACTATGCTGCATCGGAACAGGACGGAACGATCCGAGGCGATGTTCAAGGCCACGGCCTGGTGTCCATTAGGACCCGCCGTGTTCTCAAAACCGATATCACGGGCGATGAAGCCGTCCCCGTTGATTGCTGCGAAGGAAGGAAGACGAACAAGATAATCAATCGTTTCGGTAACGATTAAAGGCCTACAAGTATTGTTAGCATACTCAAAAGATTCCAAAGAAATTACTCTGTATCTGAAAAAGAAAAGATTCCTACAAAGGACAGAAAACAACGCTGATTAATAATTCCTTGGCAGATGATGTTAGATTCTTTTTCTAAAGCTTGTCACTATGCGACACCAATATGTAGTCAAATATTCCTATAAATTTAAGGGGTCGGGGCCGGGAACTTACTAAAAGTTGCAGATCCTTTGAGCGAAGAACCCCCGGCAACATTACTACTTGCACTAATAACAGTGGAATATTTTCCATCTCCAATCAAGGTGATTCCATCCTTGTTCACGTGGACTTTCTCATTGTAAGTCCCAGCTTTCACATATATCACGAATCGCCCGCCGCCCGCGGCCTGGACGGCCTCGGAGACCGTCTTGTAGTCCCCACTTCCATCTTTCGCGACCACGGCATTTGCTTTAATCGCAGTGCTCTGAAGCAGCTTCCTGTCGGAAGCCGAAACCCATTCGGGGAAGTTTTGTACATGAAGCCGCCTGGAAGTTGTCATCTTTCTTGTTTCCAGGTTTCCAGGGATCCTGTTCGCCAGGGCTAATGAGTTGCTGCTGAGTTCCGAAAGATGGTCGATTTTCCTGGAAATTTTTTCCATCAGCGGATTTGATTCGGTGTGGTCGTTGATTTCATCCTTGCAGGATTGCTGGAATGTTATGGCAGCACTTATCCATGTCTGGATATCGGGTTTGTGTCGTTTCGGAGATTTCTGAAGCGCTTCCAGGGCTTGGTTGAGTCGTTTCAGCGACATTTTCATCAGTTCGTGGCAATAATCTATGTATTTTATTTCACGTATATGGTAACATCACAATCAAAGTTACAACGTGACAAATATATATATATATTTTTAAAAAAATTGGATATATATAAAGTGTTGTGTGAGTGTACGTACCTATGGTCATTTGAGCAAGTTGAGACGTTTGGGGGGAGATGAGATTGGAGCTGGATTTTTCATCATCAGCAGGGGCGGACTCAGGAATTTCGGACTCGCGGATGGTCATGTTAACGAGGGCGGACGCGAAATCGAGTTTTTGGTTTCCGGATGCCAATCCTGTCAAGGTTTGGATGCACAAGTTTGGATATCTTGTGAAGCTACATTGAATTTTCATATCCTGTTGAAAATCATCTTTTGCTGCTGAGGATATAGTGATAAAACATGATATTGCCGTTAATAATAAACCCAATACTATACTTTCTTTTGCTCCCATTTTGGCTAAAAAATGAGGTGATTATTTGTGGGGTGTTTGAGATTATTTGTGGAGTATTTGATAATGAATGTGTGATGGGTGTCGCCTTTTATAATGAGGGAGGGAGGGGGTTCTATTCCTATGGGTCGATGTCCAAATCCTAGCTAGAACATTAATGATATTTTAGTGAAATCAAATTGTGAAAGAAATATAACATGGTTTGTAGTTCGTTTGAAATCAAAGTATTAAATTTAGGATGAAATATTGGGGTCGAAACCTAATTATAATTAGGGCTGACATATTGTACCGAAATATCGGAATTTTAGCATACCGTACCGAAATATTTTTGATATACATACATTTTTTGGGTATACCAAATTTTTTTTCGGTATCTATACGGTATCAATATGAATTTTTTTCGTACCAAAGTTTCGGAATTTTACTATTGGTATCGGTATGAATTTTTTTCATACCAATAATTATAGGAAGGTATACCGAAAAAACCACCCCTAATTATAATAAACTCTTCACAACTGAAAATAAAGGAAGAAAGAAGAAAATATTTGTATATATAAAATATTTTTTTAGAGAGAAAATCAAAATATAATATGGAAATAAGTATGAAATTAAAGTTTCTCATAACCACCTCTAAATGGGCCAAAATGGGGACGGGAAATGCTGTCCAACCTGGCGCCTAGTGTGATGGGCCAACACTTTTTTATGTTGGAATATTCAATTTTTGTTTGTTTTAATTTAAAGAAAATTAATTTACCATTTTGAAAATTCTTATAATTTTTTTTTCTAAATATAATATTTTTTTGAGTACCTAAATATAATATTTTTATGTGTATATATGCATGGATGTGAGGTAGTTTAGGGGTCATTTGGAACTAAATTTATCGCGTGAATACATATATTGTAAAGTGATAAATTAGATATTCCATGGAACAAAATAAATTGTGGTTAAAAAAATAGTAGATAATATCACGAGAATATATATTTAAGAGTAAAGTTTGAAACAGAAGAATCGAAAAATATGATTTATATTTTTTGTGTTCAAATTACACTATTTTTGTGCAATAACGTATAAGAATTATTAGGGTTGGCCGGCTTATGTACGTACCTTATATTATTTATGATATTTTTCCAAGAAAAATACTTCTAACTACGGTATCTAACATAAAAGCCTGTACTAATGTTCTTTTATGTTTTAATACCATATGTTCGATCAATCAGATAATCCAATGAACCTCACATATTTTTATTTGGAATTCAGATAATTAGTAATTGAACACATCATACTAAATACTAAATATAATAATAATAAAAAACATAGACCGTTGAATTTCGGGTGTCTTTCCCTGTTGTTGTGCATGTATGCATGGATCTGAGGTAGTTTAGGGGTCAATATCTTGGAGCTTGGTGTTACTTCCTTTCCTAAAACTATTCGTTGGATTGGCTGGACTTGATAGCTCAACCCATATATAAATATATATTATTCCTCTCATACTTTAATGCATAATATCTAAATGCTCATCGTTTTATGAAAACATTGGATACTAGATATTATGCCTTTTATTTACTTTTTTTTTATTACAATTCTCATAATTAATGACGGAGCTAGAATTATCAATCTGTTCGGGCTAGAATTTTAAGCCCTCAAATGCTTTAATTTTTTGAGTTGATCTACCCGGGCTAACAACACATTAATCCAAATTTATTCAAAATTCATATATAAAAAATCTCAAAAAAAATTTGTGCCACCCGGGCTTTATACATAGCTCAGCCATTGCTCATGATATATATATATATATATATTATATGGCATTTATAAGACATGACTTGAAAATTAAAGGAAAAAATGCATTTTCGGTCATATAAATTTGTCATTTTGTACATTTATATTTGGTCTTTTATATTATCAAATTTCACTTTTAATCTCATATTAAATTTTATTTTTATTTTTTTTTTACAATTTCAGTCATTTTTCATTAAAAATGCTGATGTGCCACTATACACATTAGCACCATCAATACTGCATTGGTTCCATGTCATCGTCAAATCGAAAGAATGACTCAAATTACTAAAAACAAAGAATAAAGATAGTGGACTGAAAATAAAATTGAATTAAATCCCATAAATGATCAAAATCGCAAAGAGATAAACATTTTTTTTTCTATTACCAACTTTAAATTTTATCGCGATGTCAAATTCTACGTACTTAATTTACTCTTTTAGTAACAATTACTCTTGTTTTGATTTATGTATAAAATTTTATTTTAATTAGAAAACAATTTTCGTCTCATATTTGGACATCATAAAGATACCTTTTGGTTTGTTGAATGAGGTGATGAATTACGAGGTATGATAAAAGAGATGATAAATATACTATATATGCACTTAGAGGGATCTGGATCCTCTGCTGTGGAGAGAGAAACAACACAGAATACTGTGCATTAAATAGACTTTTGTAATTAATATCACAGGATTAAATAATTAATTATTTAATTAATTACACACATAGAATATTGATCTCATGTATATTTTAATATACAGTATCCTGTGCTGTTTCTCTCTCCACAGCAGACGATCTTTTTCCCACATAGAGACACACAAATAACATTAGGAATTGTGGCACATACAATGTGTGTATAAGAAAACAAAATTTTTGCATTGCAATATTTACAAAATCATAAGACAGAAAACTATAATATTTGTAAAATAAGTACAAATGAAAGAGAATAAAAAAAAATGTAAAAGAGTAAAAAAATAAAAATAAAGAAAAAGTAGAATATGGAGGTTGAGAGAGTTTTTTGAGATAGAAAAGAAAACTGTATTGCAAATAAAAGAACAAGAGGAAAAAAGTAGAGAGGCTTTATGACCGCTTACATTTAAAATATGTAAATAGGTATCATGATGATGTTTGTGATATTTACGTAAAATTATATTAGTTTAATTAGACAGACCAAATTAGTTATTAATTAAATGTCCTCTTACTTTATTATATGATAATAATATAGATATTGATTTATATCTCTAATCCTTTGCGAAACTTGAGCATAAAATTAAACGAAACACTAATATATGATCAACTAATACATCATCTTTCACACCAAACACCATGCATGTACATTAGCAGTTGTCAATATTCAATTGTAACTTTGTATGTTTGACCAGAAAAATAATATACGACGTAAATAATATTAAAATTAGGACTTTAATTATAGAAGTGGGTCATGCCTTTTGTGTATCAATAGATATGTGGGGTATGCTCTGGGGGTTGGACCATGTTGTTTCTTCCCTCAAGTTCTTGCCTACTCGTGCACATCCCTCGATTTAACTTCCGTATGAGCCAATGGGCCTCTAACTCATGTGGAATGGGGTCCCCTTCGGGGTCAACTTTTTTTTTTAAAATAAATATGTGCCAGGCGGAGGCCTTGTGACAAACTTAAATGTGTGTACGCTAGCTACACACTACAGTACTTAAATGTTAAGTGTGTACGCTACACACTACATTTAGGTTCTATATGTTTCCCGTTATGCATTCTCATAATATTAATTGCAAAGGCTATATATTTAATATTAAAAATTTATATGTGACAACAACATCCATCCATATCCGGAAATTATCATTCATATAATAATTTTAAATCCTAGCAAATTCGATCGAAATTTAATTATTTAGTCCTTAGTCAACAAATTTACGGCATCAAATGATAGTGGCTATAATTTATCTAGGGCCTCTGGAGACTGGAATGGATAACATAGATTCAGTGGTCACGTAACAAATTATTGCATGCCTTTTGATAAATGTAGCCAACTCTCTGTTTGTATGTGTGCATAATTAAATAATTAGATTAAATATATAATTATCTCTATTCTTGAAATGTAACTGTGTAATGACAATATCAACCAATTAGTGATCAATTCGTTGATTATATAATATAAAATAAAATCTGGTGTTGGAATGATCCATCTAATTTTAAATAATAATTATATATCTCAAATTGGTACCTACGGGAATCAATAAAATATTATAATGGGATATGTGTAAGCCACATATTTAATCCTTTCAGCAATTTAACAAATGATAATGTATTTTATTCGGAGAGTAACACGCATGGATTCATAACAGTTAGTCAGGTATACATTCTAGAATTTGACGGATTGACATATAAGGGGTGAGTCGGTACGGTATACCGAGGTTTTTAATAAATATCACCGTATATTGTATTAAAATATTCGTTATTGGAAAATACGATACCAATACCGTACCGAACATTCGGTACGATGTAAATTTCATACCGATATCGTACCAAAATTTCGGTACGGTACCGATAATATACCGTTAATACCGAAATTATATATAAATGTGTTCATCTTTTTTCGGTACGTTACCGGTAATATACCGTGCATACCGAAATTGATTGAACCCAATATAAAATTATTATTATAATTTTTAATATAAATTATTTTTTTCGATATACCGAAATACCGAAAATATTTTAGTGTCATACCGATATCGATATCGATATCGAATTTTTCGGTATCGGTATTTTACCGTACAGAATTTTTCGACATACCGTCAAATTCGGCATGTGCGGTATTTTTCGGTACGGTAAATGCGATATACCCGAGTTTTCGATATTTTTCCCCAGCCCTAGATATATATATTGAATAAATACGAAACACATGCGCCCTATTTCACGTAGAGTTATACCATAAATTATTGGTTAAGAAATGCTAAAAGTACAACAAAAATTGTTTACAACGATATTTACAATAATAATAACATGATATTTTGTTATTTTATTGCGATATTTTGTATTTAATTTATCGTGAGATTTTAATATATAATTAAATTATTGTATCAAATTTTTCATATTATAAGATTTATTGTACAAATTTCGTTGTTCATATAAAATCATTGTTTAACGCATTGAATAAATGAGGTCTCCATAAGTGCATAATCATTGTGTTTTAGACAGATTAAAATATAATGATATTAAATTAGTGTTCATTTCTTGAATTACTCTAAAAAAATGTTTATTACCTAGATTTAAATTGTGTATTGAAAAGGCGACGATAGGGGTGGATTGCCTTCCCTTTACTCGTCAAATTATCCAATCAAAGATTGTGTTTAATATATAAATTATAGATTATGTTGAGCGCAAACTCACAATAGAGTTTGGCATCTAAGATAGTGTTTGTAATTGTTAAGAGAATTTTCAAAATCATTTATTTTTAAAAATTGTAAATACTGTTTAATTAAATTTAATTACTTACAAAATACGAAAGTGTAGAAATTTTTGAAATATTTAATTACGGCATAAGTCCCTCATATCTCGTGCATTTAAATTCTGGTCTCTCAAATAATCAAATTGGTATCAAATGATGCTAATAATTAATCAATGTCCTAATGTCCATTCCAATAAATGGTGCTTTCTTTATTGAAGAAACGGGGGGGGGGGGGGGGGGGGGGGGGGGGGGGGGGTGGGGGGGCGGTGTTTGTGTTTTGATTTTTAGAAGTAAATAAAGATGTGTTCTTGATAATCCATATTATATTGAAAACAAAAACAAGTGTTTTCTTGGCACGAACGACTAAAAATGTTTTGATTGATGAAATAATTGAAAACATGCTGAGAAAAATTTCATTTCTATGTATGTATGTTTTTTAGTTAAAAAATCACATTTGCTAATTAAAGTTGTAAAATATATACCGACAATTATCTTGGCAAGTTTTGTACTTTCCAAATAAATAAAATTGAGAAAATGTGCGCTACACTTAATAATCTATAAGAAATCATATAAATGTAAACAAAAGATAATGGGATTGTAAAAAGAAAATAAGTAAAAAATATGTAGCATTGGATAATCTTATTTGACGACATCTAATTATTGCCCTCTAATACACCAATAAATTAATAAATCCCAAGTAATCACATTTATGGAACATTAAATCCATCGTCAATTAATATCCATAATTGAAGGTTCATTATCAAATGACGGTAGCATCGCCTGAACAATTCCGCGCTTGACATGTACTTTGCAACCAATTTTTGGGCTTATTGGCAATTATGAACTATATATAATATAATACGATGGAATGCATTATGCATGGATAAATCATCTTTTTATTAAACTCATCCATAATAATTTTCATATAGATTGAACCGTGATATCCGAGTTATCATATACTTAACAAATTTAAGAGCTAATTGTATTTTTCGATAAAGCAAGAAAACGCTTGATTCCGTGTTGATTATTTAACACGTATGAATCATATCCAATCACGATTAATTTTCTTGACTAACACCGATTAAAATTGACTTTTCTTATAATTTAGAAGTCATGGATCAAATGAAGGACAAGCTTTTTATAAAAGTAGGAAGTGACGTGGAGATTGGACATGAGACGTAAACTTTCCTTTTTTTTTTGAAAAAAATAAAAATAAAATATTTTGGGGTCAATTTCGAAATAATTATGTGGTTATGAATGAAATGTTTGAACTAACTCAACTTGACTAAGTGTATTTAAAAAGAAGAGAGTTGAAAGAAGAGTCAACATATGTTCCCTAATATATGATTAAAATAGATTGATTAAAACTTCAAATAAACAAAGCTTTATTTAATTAAATATAATTGTGAAGAGACAAAAAAATAATGATAAATTTTAAAATGTAGCCTATTCTCCTCTTTAGTAATTTATGTTAAAAAAAGGTTTAGAGGGATAAATATAATTTTAAAAATTCGGCCGCTTAATATTATTTTAAAATTCTAGTTAAAGGACGAGGTAAATGACTAAAATATTCTTCGAAATTCTTATGAGATCATCGAGAAAAATTCAAAATTACGTGTGCACAAACTAAAAACATCTATATACATACTATATTTTTATTTAATAAAAAATTGTCGTAAAATTTATTTTAATAAATATGCATCTTATTTATATCTATCATATTCTAATAAATATTTATTTATTTATTTTATTTGTATTTTAAAATCATTATATGACACATGACATAAATAATTATTATTAAAAACAAAATTTAAAGTTTTTATTAAAGATCTACAGACTTTTAAAAAAATATTCAACACAAAATTTCCCAATATACTCTCTAAAGAAAGACCAATGGTGGGTAATGATGAGTTCCAAGCCAATCCGTTCTGTCTTGATAATATAATTAAAAATGGTTAGGTTCGTTGTATTGATTCGCTCCCTCCAACCAAATAAGTGGGTTGGTTAAGAAATTCTCAACTCGCAATCGGCCACAACCCATCATAACTTAACCTATCCAAATGTCTATCAGTCTGTTTGACGACTCTACATACTAATTAAACCCTTGATAGGCTGATAGCTACATAAAATTATGAAGTCCGGAAATCCATTTGCGGTAGGCGTAGATGCATAGTTTAGTTTCTAAGGGAGTATTTTGGAGAGCTTTTACTTATTTAAAAGTGATTATAGTAGATATTATTTTTAAGTTGGCGAGAAGCTAAAGTAGGGAGTGTTTGGAAATAGAAGTTGAAAGCTAATACAAGCTAAAGTTTAGTGTTTGGAGAATAATTGTTTCCAAGCTTAATTTTTTAACTAAATGATAATCATACCCTTATTTGATTAATTAATTTTTGATACTCACACTATAAAAAATGAGTTTATATATTATTTTACATTATGAATTTTATATCAAAAATATTTTATTTTTTATAAGATGAATACTTGAAAAAATATATAATATTAATAAAAATATATAAAAAAAAAATATGTATAAATATACAAGATATGTACAAAAATGTATGAAAATGCAATATATATATATTTAAATAAATGCTTGTAATAATAATGTAAAATGTTAAAAAATATTTTTTTAAAAAATGCTTGTAATAATAATGTAAAATTAAAAAAATAATTTTTTTAAAAAATACTTGTAATAATAATTTAAAATTAAAAAATATTTTAAAAAAATAAAAGCATATGTAATATGATAAGTTTATTAAGGGTATATATATCAACTTGTAACTTTACACCTTAAACAAAAAAGCAGAAGAAAAAAAAACTTAAAATTTTAGCTTCTTGCTTTTGGGTAAATAGAATCTAAATCAGAATTTAACATTCACAAACAATCAAAAGCACTTCTATGCAGTTAAAAGCTAAGAAGCACTTTGTAAAAGTTTTACCAAACACTCCCTAAATCTATAAAATGGCTTATTTGTTGGTAACTAGATATGTCAATCATATATAAATCATTTCAAATGATATAAATTATTTAAAATTTATTAACCATATATAAACTATTAGAAATAATAATTAAAATATAATTTAAAAATAGTCAAGAAAAAAATTGGCGGCCCGCGACCCAAATAGACCGTCAAAATCACAACCCAATCTACACTATTTTTTAGTGGCGGAGCAGATTGGTCCAAGGGCCAAAGTGGCCAAACCATAATTCACGGCTCTATTGGTTACTATCAAAAAGTTGTACAACATCTATTAATTTATCGATAAATGATGAATTATCCATGTATTATATTGGTATGATAATATTATATGCGATGATCTATTCATAGAATTGATCAATAATACCCATTATCACAACGATGCAATTGATGGATTGATATTCATTTTAGCTTAGCTTATCTTTGAATAGAGGTTATGATTTATAGATTTTGGGACCCAAAACTTCACTTTTATCCCTAAAGAATCCACCCAATTTCCAAAATTTTTTTTTACTTAACTTAAATTGATTTACGAAACATTGCATCTCAGGTCCAAGTCAAGGATCCAATCGGCTAATCTACCAAATTTTCGTTCCAATTGAATATCAAATTCTCATCAATATATTCATGCAACATTTACATACCAAGGTAGCAAGTATCATATATTCAGTATTAACTATTAATCCAGAAACTCCATTAATTGATCAAATGACTATGTTAGAAAATATAAATTCAATTCTTTATAAAAACAATCAATATCCATCCCCAAGAACAACTTCCAATTCTTGAAACATTTACCTTAGGAAATGAATCTTTGGACCTCGGACCGTTGTAAACATGTTAGAAATGATTTCAAGGCTATTGCTGGTGAATTCTGTTGCTCTCTGTATATTGGCCTTCATTTCTTCCCAAATCGACGCCGAAATGCCCGGAAACTCCGCTAGACTATCCAGGCAGGTTTGCTCATCTGTTATTGCAGAGCTTAGCCAGTTCCTAACACCACTAATTACCTCGTAGCTGGAGAAGTCGTCGAATTTAGACGACGATGAAATGGACATGTTGACACGATCAATGGCATCCTGGATAAGATTTTCACATAGATTAAACACTTCCATGATAGAAGATGGACCCTTTGTGCCCTTTTCCTCAAAGGAAACGGATCTTTGGAGAATGGAAGAATGCAGCCTCAGCAGCTCATTTAGAGTCACTTTCAGTGAAAGTGTGAAGATTTGGGTGGGATTTTCATGATCTCTAGTGCTTGAATCTTCGCTGGATGTCGCGAGGGAATGTATACTTGAATAGCAAGAATCTCGAAATCTTGTCGAGTTACATGCTTTAGCGAGTGAATCTTTTACCTGATTCGAATCGGGGGGACTATCTTTTCCGTGCATGAGCCCTACAATTGTTCCAATGATCAGAGCAATCAGTACAACAGAAGCAAGAGTTATGATTATCAGACGTTTACGCGTTTGCCTTTGGTATTCCTCCTCTTCGAATTCATGGTTCTTGATGCTCTCAAAAACGTCAGCTGTATGATCAGGTGTTTTCTGCCTGTCTTGGTCCTCTAATCCATCAAACGAGGCGGTTTTAAACGAGTCGTTTCGCGATCCCATTTTCTTGCTCGATTCTGATTCACGGTATTGCATATTCATGCAGGTAAAAAAAGTTGCTAACTTGTGAGACAATATTGTTTTAGTTGGTTTATGATTACTAAGCCCATCCAGAATGATAATCTGATAATCTCAAGGGAAGAAGAAGAAAGACGGCATATATTTACTATATAAAATGAAATCAGGATAAGAAAAGAAAATGCCTGCAAACAATGTTGATCCTGGTATATATTTCTTGGTTTCATGCTAAAAGTTAAAATGGATACAAACAAAGAGTTCTATAATAGTATTCGTTTATTCGGTCAGTTCGTTTCGATTTTACAGCTGCATAATTGCTAATAATAATACATGCCAAAGTGGTCAGTTTCCTATGTTGGTTTTGTTTATTCTTAATTTGCTGGCCTGGAAATAGATCAGAATAGCAAGAAAATCGAACGACCAAAAAGGTATGAATCTGTATATTGAATCTCTTTATAAACAGAAAAAAAATAAGAAAACTTTATCTGAAATTGGAAACATAATCTCAAGTGAACAAGCCAAAGCGAACGGGGACAATTGGATTCTTCAGCCAGCTTTCGCCCTGTAAGAAGGGACCAACAGTATACTTCAAGGCATCTTCCCTCTTAATGGTTTTGACTCCTGGCCATTTAACTCTTCCAGAAGTAGTCGATCCCGGGCCTTTGTTGTTAAATTCGGCATAATAAAGGGTCTTGAGCGCAAAATCTCCTTCCCATTCAAGCCATCCCTCAGGCTGAATCAGATCACCTATTTCTGATTCCATGACAATGGTCCTAGAGTATTCTTTCCAGGGCCTGCCTAGATAATTCTTGAATTTAGCCTTCACCGGCTCGAGCTTGGGATCTGCCAAAATCTTGCAGTTTTGAAGCACAATCCCTGTGGTTTGCCTTCTGTCCATACGCCCCTGAGCTGTGACGATATTCTTCTGGTTGTCCAATGGCTTACGGATATAGATCATGCAGTTTTGGAACACGGAAGCTGCATCACCGAATATGAAATCTATTGTTCCGGTAATGTAACAGCTTCGGTAGAACTGTCTGTGGGTTTGAGCATACAAGGTGTCCTGGAATCCTTCCATTCTGCAGTTAACGAAGATGGAACGATCCGCTTGGACTCTTAGAGCGACGGCTTGATGTTTCTCAGGACCTGCAGTGTTCCTGAATCCAAGTGATAGGGCAATGAACCCGTCCCCTAAAGCGGCTGCAAGATTGTGAGAAATGTAAATATATTATCTTGGAACATGAAGGTATGTTGTCTTGATTTAAACGATGGCAAAGATTTGAATCCAAGGTATACCAAAAGTAGCTGTCTGAAATGTTGGAACTCCATCTATGAAGTTCTTGCTTCCAGTGATGACACTCTTCTGAGATCCATCACCATACATTGTTACGTTTACCATTTTCTTGGTAACGGTCACGCTCTCTGCATACACTCCTTCTTTGACGTAGATCACATATCTGCATTTGCGCGAAAATTGGAGAAAATATAGCAAGATATAACAGACATGAGAATCAAGTAGAAACAGAGAAGAAGAAGCGCTACAAATCGTACCGTCCTGTGTACTTCTCAGGCATGGCATTCAATGCTGCAGAGACGGTAGTAAAGTCTCCACTGCCATCTTTCGCAACTGTCACATTAGGCGTAATTTTTGGAGAATTCGCCTTCAACATTCTCCGGTTCTCTTGACCGATCCATGATGGGAATCCATCTTCATCTACAGATAACAGATTCCTTTTCACATCAGAAACTTGCAAGATGGAAAAAATACTGGACAATTGCGACGTGATAGCAAGAGCATTGCTGCCAAGTTCCCTAGTGGTCTTCAAGATCTTCTTCAATGCATCCTTTTCCTTCCCCTCAGGAAATCCGTCTATACACGTCTGTTGATACGACAAAACGGCACTCAACCAATTGTTAAGATCACCCGTTTTTGATGAAAACTTCGCCAAATCTTTGCCTCCTATGCTAGAAATAGAACTATTCAGCTCCTCCTTAGCATCATTTAGCAGCACCAAACAGTCATCAAACGCCGCCTTTTTAAAAGGGGTATCAAATTTGAGAGTTGACGCTTGTTTGATAACCTTATCAATCTCATCTGAGGCAACAGAAAAAGCGGCCTTGAGAATATCCTTCGGCTGAGCAGTGGCATTGCCCTTCATTACCTTTGACAGGCTATCTTCGCAGGTTTGCTTGTAATCCGTACCTGCACAGACCGATTTTACGGCCTTATCAGCCGTGACGATCTGTCTAGGAGCAGGGTGGGACTCGCTATGCCCGCCTGCATCAGCATCTAGATTGTTTTTGTATGCAACGGCACAAACAGCAGCAGCAGCCAAGAGAAGAATACCGACACTCGATGTGATGGCAATAGTGATCCTCCTTTTAATCTTTTGCTGCCTCTCTTGTTTTCGACGCAATGAAATCTGATCGAAATCTTGAAATGCCATTTGCTGATACGATAGAAAAATATCTCTGCCTTGGCTACTTCCTTATCAAGCCAAGGCAGGATTTCCTTGTTCTAGGATGTGTTTAAACAATCTTTTTCTAGCCTTGCTTTTGTAAAATATATACGAAACGCCGTTGGGGACGCGATGCTTAGGCAAGTGAGGTCTGGATTAGAGAGAATTCAGGAGCTTTCGTTAAAATTTGAGCAATTTAGTTACAAGTTTAAGGCAGTGGATGATGGATAGACATCCATTTAGCGAAGTTTAAGTTTTTGCTTGTGGATTGTTTTTGTGAACACGCTTATTCCTTTGTTTATGCATGATTTTTAGAGTTTCTTGCAGCCATCCGATTTTGGCTCAAATAATTGCATGCCTTTTTTTAGGGATATTGTGGATAAAAAAGTACATAAGATTACAACCATATATAGGTACTTAATTTGATGTCAATTATATTGTATTATAATAATTTTATGTCCAAATTTTATCTTCTTTCGAGCGAGAGAAATGAAATATATAACTTTTCCCATTTCGTGACTACATGTTTTGTGCTATTTATTATATCCAAGATCTGAATCATGAGAATCAATATTTTTCACCAACCAACTAAAATAACATCAACTCGTCATGATTTATAAAAAGGCTAGGGAATATTAATTGTTGTTGATGACTATAAGTTTTAGCTAGGTATATGATATCCCTGTCGCTGGTATCCATTTGTCTCCTGCTATAAGCCTTGACACATTAAACGGGATCCGCTTGAGTAGAATTATAGAAAATATGATATCCAGGCCATTTCACCTGTGCGGCTAAGCCGGCGCGGGGACCGTAGTTCATGTACTCACCATAATATAAAGAATCCAGAAACATTGTTCCATTCCATTCGAGCCATCCCTCGGGTCTAATCCCGGGGCCGATGACGACTGTTCGGGAATATGGCTTCCAAGGCCGGCCTAAGTATGTTATGTTCAAATTTAGGACATCCTGCTCAACTGTAATGCTGTAGTTTTGGAGTGAGAAGGCCGAATCCTCCCCCGGAACGTATCGGCCCTGAGCCGTGATGGTGTTCTTTTGGGCCAGCAAGGCCTTTCCGGGCCCGCAGATGAAATCGACGGTACCCGTGATATGGCATTCCTTGTAAAATTGTTGGTTTTTGTGTGGGTAGAGGGTGTCCTGGAATCCCCGAAAAGCACAATGATACAACACCCATTCATCGGACTCGGACATGAAGGCCACGGCTAGTCCCTTTTGCGGCCCGGCCGTGTTCTCGAACGTTATGTCCCCGGCAAAGAATCCCTTCCCTTTTACAGCTGCAAAAGAAATCACAGAATCAATCAGGGGTTAATAATTTGTAGCAAGATCATTTGAAGAGTATTTGTAAATTGAGCTAGCTTGTAATTAAATTAAATATGAAATAAAAGCAAAACAGATAAATTAAGTTCAGAAAATAAATTAACGATTGTTAGGATTAGGAGTGCTATCAAACCGAACAGGTTCACGAGCGTTTTGAGCCTACTCAATAAATATTTGATTCGTATTCGAACTTATCGAACTCGAGCCAAATTAAAACATGTTCGAACTCTTTTTCGAGCCAACCCGAGCTAAAATTATTTTGTTCGATAGTTCGTGAATAGTTCGCGATCCTTAATATTTAGTTAATATAATATAATATAATTATATAATAAATATTTATACATTTCGAACCCTTTCGAACATTTCGAGCTTTTCGAACCATGATATTCGAATAGTTCGTGAATAGGTTCGAATATTTCGAGTCGAACTCGAACTCGAACTTTATTTCGAGCCGAGTTCGAGCCAAAATATATGAAATTATTGAGCTTCAAATCGAGCTCAAACTCGAATATACTTATAACAAGCCGAATTCGAGACTTAAAATTTTATCATTATTTGGCTCGATTTGGTTCGTTTGCATCCCTAGTTAGGATCTCGGTTCACCTACCTTTTTTCTTTTCTAATGATTGAATTTTAATTCTCAAGTCGTGCTTTTGTCGGAATTCCCTAATCTATCAATATATTCTCTCGATCTATATTAATCTAATTAACGAATTGTAATAACCAAGTGTCCTTGTGTTAGTTAACAATTGCAATTGCATTAACGATTTGTGGAATTCTCTAGTCTTCGCCCTATTGGACTATGACTATAAACATGTATCCAACCTCATATCTCTATGCGAGTTGTAGATCCATGAATTATATTACCCTATCATGTTATAAAATCTCCTCTTGGTATCAAATATAACACAAAATCAATTTGAAGTTGATCAATCTCCAAAATTTCAATAAACACAATAATATAATCAAAAAAGCTTAAAAATCGATTTCAATCTTCAAGAAGAAATTAAAATATAGTTTTAGGGGTAGGATCCCCTAAATCCCAACAAATAAAAGAAAAGGAAAAAAAAACTAGATTGTGGTTCTTGAATTCTTAAAGTTTCCTCCATCTTCACGTTATTCTCCTTGATGGCGGCCGCTTCTCTCTTCAATCTAATGTGTGAAACCGTTGTTTCGTCTGTTTTTGTTCTATTTATATGACCCAAGACTCTTTCCTTTTTTAAACGCGATCAAAAAAATAATTTTCCTTCTCGTGGGCGCGCTAGGGCGCAAAATTTGACGCTAGGACATGTCCATACACTCTCTCAGGGTGAATTTTCATCGCAGGCACGCTAGGGCGGTAAAATCTTGCCGATCGAGCGCGGCCCTGTTCTGTCCCATCGCGCAATATTTTTGAAAAATTTATAACTTGAGTTAACCGTCGGATCGAGCTAAAATTTTGAGATCAGCTTTAAAACATCCTAAAATACAATCTGAACGGTGAAGATTGAATTTGGATCAATCTAGAGTTAAAAATAAATTTTGAATCATTAATGCTTTGTGATTCCTATTTGTGCCACTTTTCGATGCTCAAACTCTTCCTTTTCTCCATCTTTTGACTACAACCAACAAAAAATCATGAAGAGTCATCCGAATGCAACAAATATTCAAAAACTGAAAACGAATGACCTTAACAAAATGAAATCATGCAAAAAAAAAAATGCAAAATAATGCAACAACTAATGTCAACTATTTATAGCCTGATGCATATCTCAATCACATCATATGGTTCACTCACATTTCATCTAAAAACTATGCTGAAAAGCAAGTTCATTCATCTATAAATAAACCAACATCCATTGAAGACAAGCACGACTAAAGAACAAATATTCCTCCAGCTCATTGTATGAGCCTCCATCCACATTTTGTCCCTTGAAAAAGTGATTGGTAGGTTCAAATAATATCACAAGGATGCCTGAAACTACTCCATGATACATATTAACAGGGATCCAATTCTCATCATGAAACGATATGTGCCAAGCATAAACATAAAAATCAAGTAGTGCGACCAAATAGCACAAGCTTCCATTCAAACTTTCAAAACATGTTCACGAATATGTTAATTATGTCACATATTTTTGCGAACATATGCATCTCGCAGCGCAAACACATAACCCCTCAAGCTTGAGCCTTTATCCATTAAAGTTTTCAAACACATAACCCGCTCAAGTGATCAAATATTCATGCAAGTCAAGCCCCAAAATTCTTTGTTAACTAAATTTATGACCTAGTGGACATTGGACATATATGTTCATCCAAGGAATCAAGGTGATCTCGCTTCACTTGAATACTATTGAACCAGAATATTACTATCACTGTGTTCCAGATTGTCTATACAAATGTAATGTGGAAAAAAGAATCCAGAATGTGCTATGTAAAACATGGCATTTTTTGGTGGCCATACAACAGAATCTGTACAAATGTATTGGGGAAAAAGAATCCAGAAGGTGCTATGTAAAACATAGCATTTTTTGGTGGCCATACCGGCTGCACACACAAGTATAAGGTAGAACAAAATATGTCATCCCGGGTTGGTGCGCGCATATGCACTTCCAGCTCCTGCATATGTGCTTGGCGCGTACTCTGTACAAAAGAGATATAAAAAAACACATGTATCAACAAGAAAACACAAGCCTATCAAAAGATATTACTTATTGTCTCGAGCTCTGACTCCTGCCGTGTTGGGACCGACTACTGCTGTGGAGAAATAGAAGTAAAGGGCTCCAGTAATCCAAAAAAAAAAAAAAACGAGCAGAAATGAAAAGATATCAAGAAAACACCATGTATCATACTATCATCAAGAAAAACAAGCCTAAGAGTACTCACTGTCTGGGGCTCAGTCTGCCGTATCTCCTATTCCTGTGTGACTCCTTCCATGTTTGACTCCTGCTGTGGCGGCGGCGTAGAAATGTGATCCTTTAATAAAAAAAACGAGCGGAGTCGTAGAAATGTGCTCCTTTAATTAAAAAACGAGCAGAAATGGAGCGATATCAAGAAAAAATCATGTATCATACTATCATCAAGAAAAACAATCCTAAGTTACCGTTTGGTAGGTATGATGAGATAAATAATACATAGATAATGAATATAATATTTGATTTGATTGATGAATTATAGTTTATTTGATTTGATTGATTAAATTTTATATAAAATGATAAATTACAATTTTGTCCTTTTAACAATAAATAAAATATGATCAATAATATTATTTATAAGGGGTAATATAGTAATTTAAATTAAATAATTTGATTGATTTAAAATAAATAATTAATGATTTGATTGATGTAAAATAAATAATTAATAGATGGATAAATAATATGACGAGAATAATGCGAGATTAGATAAGATGAGTTATACACAGATTAATAATATAGGCTATCAAATGGAGCCTAAGAGTACTTACTGTCTGGAGCTCAATCTGCCGTATCTCCAACTCATGCCGTGACTCCTGCCATGTAGAGACCAACTCCTATTGTGGCAAAGTAGTAGTAAAGGGCTCCTGTGATAAAAAAAAAAAAAAAAACGAGCAAAAATGTAGAGATATCAAGAAAACACCCTGTATCATAATATTATCAAGAAAAAAAGCCTAAGAGTACTCGATGTCTAGGGCTCAGTCCACCGTATCTCCAACTCCTGCCGTGTAGGGACCCAATCCCGCTGTGGCGAAGTAGTAGTAAAGGGCTCCTGTAATTAAAAAAAACGAGCATAAATAGAGAGATAACAATAAAACACCATGTATATATCATAATATCATCAAGAAAAACAATCCTAAGAGTATTCACTGTCTCGGTCTCAGTCCGCCGTATCTCCAACTTCTGTCGTGACTACTGCCATGTCGGGATCAACTCCTGCTGTGGCGAAATAGTAGTAAAAGGCTCTTGTAATTAAAAAAAACGAGTAGAAATAGAAAGATATCAAGAAAACACCATGAATTATACTAACATCAAGAAAAACAAGCCTAAGAGTACTCACTGTCAGGGGCTTAGTCTGTTGTACCTCCAGCTCTTGCTGTGACTCTTTTCGTGTCGGGACCAACTCCTGCCATGTCGAAGTAGTAGTAACGGGCTCCCGCTCTTGGTGGCGAGGCGAAAAGGAGGGTCTCCGCCTCTTATTAGGTCTTTCGTCTACACGAGTAGACAATAGGAATGGCAACGGGGCGGGTTCGGACAAACCCGAGACCCGCCCCGCCTCCTTGTGGACCCACCCACCCACGCAGCCCAGCCCAGCCCAGCCCAGCCTAGCCCAAATTAAATATAATTTAAATTTTATTAAATAATAAATTTAAATAAGTTTAAAATTAACAAACCATCATTAAATTTATTTTTCAAATTTATATTAATAATATTTAGGACAAAAAAAATATTCTTACAAGTTAAAATATATCATTTTTAATTTAAATAATAATTAATAACAAAGAAACAATTATAATAATATATTTTCATATTAAAAATATCATAATATATTAAAATTATTTAAATCCAAAAATATTATAAACTCAAATTAGGGATAAAGTATTGATTATGCAATATAAATAATATAATTATATAATATTAATATATATTAATATCTATTTTATAGTTATATTTTTGGCAGGGCGGGTCCTGATCCAATTTTTTAACATATCAAATATCTTATAATTGTGTACTTGAATATCAAATATATGTGCCCAATTTGAAATATGCAATACCGGACGAATTATGCAGTAATTAACATATTGTGTGTGGTTTGATAAAAATATATAAAATTTATAATTGAAATCGTTTTGGAGCTTTATAATTTCCAACTATAAAAATCAAAAATGTTATACTCAAATTGCATGTTAAGTAATGTACCCAATTTGAATGAAACAGTACAACAATTGCGATATATAATGTCCAAATTGTCATATTTGGGTCAATAATAATGTTGTTGTACATATGACTAGGTTCTTGGTATATAAAAAGCATGTTAATTATTTTTCCCCCATTTTTAACTAGTAAGAAGAGGGAATAAAATTAATACAACGATGATTCTCATATCATAAACATGAATGCTCAAATGTCCATGTTTTATACTCAATTATAGCCATATTATATCATATTTTGAGTCATTATGTCCGAATTTTTATATTTGTGTTAAGAATATATTGAAAAGTTTTAAACTGTCCAACAATTATTGCTCACCTTGTTTCTGACCACTAAAACCCCGCATTGGGTTTTAGTTTTTTTTTTTCGCTTCACTAAAATACGGTACTGGATTCAATGCGGGGTCATGTTTAGATTTGACCAATGCATTGTCATCCCTTGTAGACGTTTCTCTTCTTCTTTTATTATTATTATTATTATTATTATTATTATGGGAGTCATTTTCGGAGAAGGAGTAGGAGTAATTCCAATCAATCTCCGTAGGGTAGAGAATTATTATTATTATTATTTTTATTTTGTTAATTTTTGTAGATTCTAACAAGTGCGCTTTAATAGAAGTGTCAAACAGTTTTTGCGGTAACTCTCTATAACGATTAACGAATATGTGCAACTCCATATAATAGTTTTTGATTTTATTATCATATCTTATTGTAATTGTTATGTACATTTATGGTTGATAAATTGGGAGATGCCAATAAAGGTAACAAATTTTTTTCTTATTTATTTAATACATTAATGTATATGATGTTAGATCAACACCACCACAATATTTTTAGCTTTATAATTGAATATCAATGATATATATGTGCCCTATTTTAAATATATAATACCAATTTTTGAATGAATTGTGCTAAAATTATCATATCTTGAGTAAATTATCTTATTATTATGATCATTAATTACGTGTTATTAGACACATAATTATAATAAATATTTTTCATACATATTTACTCATTATATATATGTGTTATGTTGGATCACCACGCCGTGGAGCTGTTAGACGGTCAACCTATGACAGGGTTGTCCGGCCCATCAAAAGCCTACCGTTTGGCTAATCGAGGGCAGGCTGGCCCACCATCCCGACGGGGTGAAAATCTTTAACCCAACCCAAGGTGGGTTGCTAGTTTGGCAAGCTGGCCCGCGAATTGACTCACAACAAACAAAAAACATTATACTTAATTATAAATTTAATTTCATAAATAAATATTAATAGACACATATTAATAAAATTTTTAATTATTGATTTCTTATGTATAAAATTTTATATAAAGTAATGATTACAAAAAATTCATTATGTTCATTAAAAAATACATATATCACAATAAAAGTAAAAATAATAATAATAATTCACCACGCCCATGGACCAACCCAAACACGCCACGGGCTAATCCACATAGGCCCGCGATTCGCGTGGGTTGGACACCTAGGCCCACCTTTAGTTGAGTTTTTTAAATTATATGACAGACCGGACCGAACCGAGCCGAGCCGACCCAACAAGTATAACTCAAACTGACGGTACAAACACCACCGCCACAATACTCTTCTAATTATACTTGAATATCAAATTAATATATGTGCCCAATTTGAAATATGCAATACCGATTTTGGACGAATTATGCTGTAATTAACATATCGCGTGTGATTTGATAAAAAATATAAAATTTTATAGTTGAAATCGTTTCGGGACTTTATAATTTTCGGCTATAAAAATCAACGTGTTATACTCAAATTGTTAAGTAATGTACCCAATTTGAATGAAATAGTACTGCAATTGCAATATATAATGTCCAAATTAATTTTCATATTTTGTGTCAATAATACTGTTGTTTGTACCCATGTCTAGGTTCTTGGTATATAAAAATCATGTTAAATATTTTTCCCCATTTTTAACTAGTAAAGAAGGGGGAATAAAATGAAGACAAAAATGATTCTCATTTCATATACATTAATGCTCAAATATCCATGTTTTATACTCAATTATAGCCATATTATATCATATTTTGAGTCATTATGTCCGAATTTTCATATTTGTGTTAATAATATAGTTGATGTATTATTGTGTTTGGTAGACCAAAATCATGGTACTAAGTTAATTTCTCAACTATTACACATCAAATATATTTATGAGTTAGTAATAATGCAAAGATGATTTTTTTACATATTTATGCTCAATTGTTGCCACCATTTACTATATTGTAACATAATATACCCAAATTATCATATTTTATGCCAATAATATTGTTTATATGATATTGTGTTTACTGTTTTGTAAACCAAAATATCGGTAATAAGTTTATTGATATCTTCTTTTAACTCATTAAATATTCATATTAATTAGTAATAATATCTAGTAAATAAGGTATAATGTGGTATAACGTGATAGGACTTCGTGATTGTTAGAACAAATTATAGCAATAAATTCATTTTTCCCGCTCTTACTAATTAACTATGCATATGAGTTAGTAATAAGAGAAATTAATGTGCATACTTTATGAGTTAGTTACTAATGTGGGCATAACATACTCCAAATATTAGTATTTTTCATTTAAATTTGGGTACATAAGCTAGATGTTTGAGTATAAATTCTGAGATGTATCATTGGTCGTCTAGATCCAAATTAATGTGCATAATTTATGGGTGAAAGGTAGAAAAACAAATGTTCACTATGATTTTTATTCACCAAATAAATTGCACTAACAACATTATTCTTGACACGAAATATGTTAATTACATTTTCCCCGCTCTTACTAATTAAATATGGTATAATGTGGCTATAATTTGATAGGGCTTTATGTTTGTTAGAACAAAATATAACAATAAGTTCTTTTTCTCGCTCTTACTAATTAAATATGCATATGAGTTAGTAATGAGACAAAAGTGGTTCTCCAATATATTTAAGCTCATATTTTACGGTTGTATAGTGATCAATTGTAGCTACGCTATACTGCATTTACAATACATTATGCTTGATTTATCATATTTTGTGTCAATAATTTTGTTGATGAGATCATGTGTTTAATAGATCAAAATTACGACAATAAGTTTATTTTTTTAACTCTCACTGATCGTAATATATGTACATGAGTTAGTAATAAAATTTATTTTTTTTCCCAAAAATATATGTTTACTTAAATAGTTAGGTTTTATACTCAATTGTAGTCGTATTATACGGTATTTTCAAGACATTGTGCTAAAATTATCATGTTTTATTCCAATAATATTGTTGATATTATCTTATGTTTAGTAGAACAAAATCATGGTTTAAGTTTATTTCTCAACTGATCTTATTGATTATATATATATATGTATATATACTTATGAGTTAATAACAAGACCAAAGGGATTCTCTTAAATTTTTTGCTCAAATAACTGGGTGTTATACTCAATTGTGGACACATTATATGACATTGCATTACATTATGCTTAAATGACAATATTTTGCTCCAATAAAATTGTTAATACACACATGTATTTATTAGACCACATTGATGATAAGTTTATTTTTCAATTTACTCATTATATATTATAATATAAGTTAGTAATAAGACAACTAAACGAGGTAATTTCATTAGTATTTTTCAATTTACTATATATATATATATTATATAAGTTAGTGTTTTTTAATTTACTCATTATACATTAACATAAGTTAGTAATAATTTACTCATTTTTATTTTAAATGTCGCTATATAATTTCAAACTTGCATTTTATCTGCATCAAGTTTTTTGAAGCGGTTCCGGTAATGTTCAGTACATAAAACTTAACTAGAGGCATATGGTGGGCTGGACTGGAAAAAAGTTACATTTGCGAGTTATTTGTACCAATCATCCCTGTAAAAATTGAAAATTCACACTTTTTTTTTGTGAAATTTTAATTGTCATCTTCAACCCTGACCTTTTAAAAAATTAGCACACTTGCCCCTTCGGATGAGTGATTGTTGCGCACGCGCCCCTCATGCGACTGAGCAAAGATTTTGATATATTTTTTTTGCACCAAATACCCCTGTTAAAATATTAAAAATGCATATTTGACCTCTGTGAAAATAATTTTTAAATCTATTCAACCCATAATACACATTTTTTATTAAAATCTAATTTTAAAATATTTAGCAAATATTTTTTGTTTTATTAATTTTATTTTTAATTTTAAAATTATTATGATTATATAATTGTTTTCTAAAAAATACAATTATTTTATTAAATTTTCTTCTTGTTTTCAACTTCTCCATTAAAAATGCATTCATAAACGAGATTTAAATATCTAAAAGTACCAAATATTAAATCAAAATGATAAGTGAATGATAAGTACCAAACATTTTAAATTTTATTTATTTTTCATTTTAATTTTAATTTTTAATTTTTAATTTATAATTAATTTATTTTAAAAAAATTATTACTTTATCTCGTTATCATTATTTTAACAAATCACTTCGTGTTTTCAACTTCTCCATTAAACATTATTCATAAATAAGGATTTAAATATCTACAAATACCAAAATATTGAACCAAATGATAAATTCATGAATGTTACTTTTTGGATTTAGAATTATATAAGCATGTTATTTTTTTTATTATTTATTATAAATTGTGCAATGCATATTATCGAAAAATTTAAATTTTGGTTCAATAATATATAGTCCTAAATCAAAAAAATAATATGTTTGAACTTATCAGTTTAGTTCAATATTTTGGTACTTGAAATTATTTAAATACTTGTTTATGAATGCATGTTTAATGGAAAAATTGAAAATACGAAGTGAATTTAATAAAATAATGATAATAGGATAAAATAATAATATTTTTTTAAAAATAATTAATTAATGATAATAAATTTAAAATAAAAATTAATAAAACAAAAAATCTTTTCTAAATATTTATAATTGGATTTTATTAAAAATTGTGTATTATGAGTTGAATAGATTTAAAAATTATTTTCACAAGGGTTAAATATGCATTTTTAATATTTCACAGGGGTATTTGGTGCAAAAAAAATCAAAATCTTTGCTCAGTCGCATGAGGGGAGCATGCGCAACAATCACTCATCTGAAGGGGCGAGTGTGCTAATTTTTTAAAAGGTCAAGGTTGAAGATGCCTATTAAAATTTCACATGGGAAAAATGTGCATTTTCAATATTTCACAGGGGTGGTTGGTGCAAATAACTCTTTAAATTGCTGTACAGATTTAAATTGCTTTTGCTCAAACAATCTCTGAAGTGTTTGGGAGGAAATAACAAAAATTGACCTTTATTAGATATTAATATTTATAAATTCAAAAGACACACTGGATATATACTACATCGTATTTTGATTATTGATACCCCGAAAGGAAACTAGCTCAGCTCATCGATGACCCTAAGTCTGAAAGCCCTCATTATCAGCTTCAGGTCGGTTAGGGACCTCGACTAAGCTCCCCATCGTCTATTTCAGCTCGGCTCGGGAGCTCGGCCTAGTGAGCTCGAAAGCTCGGGAGTTCGGAAGCTCAGGAGCTTGGTTGCTCGAGAGCTCGGAAAAAATCCCTCGCATCTTCCTTCGATGACCCTATGGAACGAGGTCGGGTCGGCCAAAGTGAGCTCCCAAGGTCAGCTCGGAAAATCTTGCCAACGGCGCTCTGGTGCTATTGTTCAGGTCGGCCCCGAGTGAGCTCCCGAGGTCGGGTCGGCCCAAGTGAGCTCCCAAGGTCAGCTCGGCAAAGCTTGCCAACGGCGCTCTGGTGCTATTGTTCAGGTCGGCCCCGAGTGAGCTCCCGAGGTCGGGTCGGCCCAAGTGAGCTCCCAAGGTCAGCTCAGAAAATCTTGCCAACGGCGCTCTGGTTCTATTGTTCAGGTTGGCTCCGAGTGAGCTTCCGAGGTCGGGTCGGCCCGGGTGAGCTCCCAAGGTCAGCTCGGCAAAGATTTAGGAGCTCATTATAATACTCGGGAAAGGTCGGATGTATGGAAGCTTGGCAGCTCGGCTCAGCAGATGGTGAGCTCGGAGGTTCAACAACAGCTCACTCACCACTCTCCCAATATTGCTCATTATAGGGCAGAAGTATAGTGTCCTGATATCGACAGTCAATTCAGATAAATCGTATCAGTGTTTGCTTTGAGGGACAAGATTTGGGCGAGATCTCCGCCTAAATACTCGGGATTACAATCCCATGATTCTTGGATTCTTGATAAGGAAGGTAAGCGCCAAATTCGGAGCTCTCTCTTATAAATACCAGGTTCACTTTCATTATATTTTTTTCCAGTTTTCGCTCTCGATACACACACTTCACTCACTATATTTCGCTGTCCTCGCTTCTGACTTGAGCGTCGGAGGGGATATGCCGGAACACCTTCCGCCCTCCCCCTAACACTCTGGTTTGTGATTTCAGGTCACCCTTAGCTCATCCCAAGAATTGTGTTAGCTCATCCCATGAGTTACATTAGCTCACCAGCAGGTCACCCTTAGCTCATCCTATGAGTTGCATTAGCTCACCAGCAGGTCACCCTTAGCTCATCCCAAGAATTGTGTTAGCTCATCCCATGAGTTGCATTAGCTCACCAGCAGGTTGGAGGAGTTGTGTTAGCTCATCCAAGGAGATCTCATTATTGATGAATATCAATTGGCGCCGTCTGTGGGAAATCTGAAATAAGACGTTGATATGTTGGGGCGTTAGCGTTGGATAGGCAACATGACCAAACTAGCTTTAGATCAGCTCATCCTATCGATGACCCTTACCCCAATGCTCAGGTAGGTCGGCCACCATGGCAGGTTGGCAAAGCTCACTAGCCACATGTATCAGGTCGAAAAAGCGACGGTCGGCAGCTCGACATATTTAACATGTTGGAGATGGTGTGAGCTCAGATAAGACACCAGGTGGTGAAAAGTTTTACAGGTTATTTTGAGTTGACTTCGCGGGATCAGCTCAGATTCAGGTGTTCTCGATTTTACAAGGTACGAAGTTGAGCTCACGCTTTAGCTCAGCTCAGATTCAGGTTTGCAAATTACAAAATTAAGCTTACAATTGAGCTAAGCTCAGATTCAGGTGTTCTCGATTTTACAAAGTAAGAAGTTGAGCTTACGCTTTAGCTCAGCTCAAATTCAGGTTTTCAAGTTACGAAGTTGAGCTTACGCTTCAGCTTAGCTCAGATTGAGATGTTCTCGATTTCACAAGTTATGAAGTTGAGCTTATGCTTTAGCTCAGCTCAGATTCAGGTTTGCAAGTTACAAAGTTGAGCTTACGCTTTAGCTCAGCTCATATTCAGATTTTCTCGATTTTACAAGGTATGAAGTTGAGCTTACGCTTTCGCTGAGATCAGATTCAGGTTTGCAAATTTCAAAATTGAGCTTACGCTTTAGCTCAGCTCAGATTCATGTGTTCAATTTTACAAGTTAGAAAGTTGAGCCTATTGCTTAGCTCGTAAGCATATTACTTAGAAGATTCGAAAGGAAAAATATTGAAGAGGCCTTGAAGCGCTTATAATTTGCGCAAATATTATCATTTTATTGTCGTTATTTTGTAATTCATTTTGGAGAACATTTTGTTTTGAATTCAAAATATTTAGTTGAGTTATCTTATATCATAAAGTTCAGAAAGCCCTTGGTCACACGGTTTTTGGCCCCTGACCTCGGCTCAGCTCAAAATACTTGATCTACTCATGAAGCACCACCTTGGTCATGCCGCGCTTGGCCCCTGACCTCGGCTCAGCTCAAAATACTTGATCTACTCATTAAGCACCACCTTGGTCACGCCACGCTTGGCCCCTGACCTCGGCTCAGCTCAAAAAACTTGATCTACTCATGAAGCACCACCTTGGTCACGCCGCGCTTGGCCCCTAACCTCGGCTCAGCTCAAAATACTTGATCTACTCATTAAGCACCACCTTGGTCACACCACGCTTGGCCCCTGACCTCGGCTCAGCTCAAAAGACTTGATCTACTCATGAAGCACCACCTTGGTCACGCCACGC
Source organism: Henckelia pumila (assembly GCF_033568475.1). Classification (NCBI taxonomy): domain Eukaryota; kingdom Viridiplantae; phylum Streptophyta; class Magnoliopsida; order Lamiales; family Gesneriaceae; genus Henckelia; species Henckelia pumila. The sequence goes on along the minus strand of NW_027331857.1, from coordinate 2,411,375 downwards.
TTGGCCCCTGACCTCGGCTCAGCTCAAAATACTTGATCTACTCATGAAGCACCACCTTGGTCATGCCACGCTTGGCCCCTGACCTCGGCTCAGCTCAAAAGACTTGATCTACTCAAGCACCACCTTGGTCACGCCGCGCTTGGCCCCTGACCTCGGCTCAGCTCAAGAGACTTGATCTACTCATGAAGCACCACCTTGGTCACGTCGCGCTTGGCCCCTGACCTCGGCTCAGCTCAAAATACTTGATCTACTCATTAAGCACCACCTTGGTCACGCCACGCTTGGCCCCTGACCTCGGCTCAGCTCTAAAAACTTGATCTACTCATGAAGCACCACCTTGGTCACGCCGCGCTTGGCCCCTGACCTCGGCTCAGCTCAAAATACTTGATCTACTCATGAAGCACCACCTTGGTCACGCCACGCTTGGCCCCTGACCTCGGTTCAGCTCAAAAGACTTGATCTACTCAAGCACCACCTTGGTCACGCCGCGCTTGGCCCTTGACCTCGGCTCATCTCAAAATATTTGATCTACTCATGAAGCACCATCTTGGTCACGCCGCACTTGGCCCCTGACATCGGCTCAGCTTAAAAGACTAAATCTACTCAAGCGGCCCAGCAAATGTGACAGGATACTTTAATATTGATTTCACCAGCTCAGCTCGGCTCGCACTTAAGTAAATGTGAAAAGATACTTCATATTGATGTCACCAGCTCATCCTTAAGTGTTAGCATTATTTCAGTGCTTATTACACTCGCGTCATGAGCTCGGCTCATCTTCATGTGTTAGAATTATTTCAGTGCTTATTACACTCGCGTCATGAGCTCGGCTCATCTTCATGTGTTAACATTATTTCAGTGCTTATTATGCTCACGTCAGGAGCTTGGCTTATCCTCAAGTGTTAGCATTATTTCAGTGCTTATTACGCTCACGTCAGGAGCTCGGCCCATCTTCATGTGTTAGCATTATTTCAGTGCTTATTATACTAACGTCAGGAGCTCGGCTCATCCTCAAGGGTTAACATTTATTTGATTTTGCTCAGTCAGGAGCTCGGCTCATCCTCAAGTTTTAGCATTATTTCAGTGCTTATTACGCTCACGTCAAGAGCTCGGCTCATCTTCATGTGTTAGCATTATTTCAGTGCTTATTATACTCACGCCAGGAGCTCGGCTCATCCTCAAGTGTTAGTATTATTTCTGTTTATTGTTCTCACCTCAGGAGATCGGCTCAGCTTCAAGGGCATTATTTGAGTTCTGTCATGTTTGCTCTAAGAGCTCGGCTCGAAATTGGTAAGGGTCATCTCGAAATAAAAACTTAACGAACTTCAAGTCTTCGACCTCAGTTCGACTTCTAGGGAAGGGACTTGTGATACCCCGGAAGGAAACTAGCTCAGCTCATCGATGACCCTAAGTCTGAAAGCCCTCATTATCAGCTTCAGGTTGGTTAGGGACCTCGGCTAAGCTCCCCATCATCTATTTCAGGTCGGCTCGGGAGCTCGGCCTAGTGAGCTCGAAAGATCGGGAGTTCGGAAGATCAGGAGCTTGGTTGCTCGAAAAAGATCCCTCGCATCTTCCTTCGATGACCCTATGGAACGAGGTTGGGTTGGCCAAAGTGAGCTCCCAAGGTCAGCTCGGCAAATCTTGCCAACAGCGCTCTGGTGCTATTGTTCAGGTCGGCCCCGAGTGAGTTCCCGAGGTCGGGTCGGCCCAAGTGAGCTCCCAAGGTCAGCTCGGCAAAGCTTTCCAACGGCGCTCTGGTGCTATTGTTCAGGTCGGCCCCGAGTGAGCTCCCGAGGTCGGGTCGGCCCAAGTGAGCTCCCAAGGTCAGCTCGGCAAAGCTTGCCAACGGTTCTTTGGTTCTATTGTTCAGGTCGGCTCCGAGTGAGCTTCCGAGGTCCCGGGTGAGCTCCCAAGGTCAGCTCGACAAAGATTTAGGAGCTCATTATAATACTCGGGAAAGGTCGGATGTATGGAAGCTTGAGAGCTCGGCTCAGCAGATGGTGAGATCGGAGGTTCAACAACAGCTCACTCACCACTCTCCCAATATTGCTCATTAGAGGGCAGAAGTATAGTGTCCTGATGTCGACAGTCAATTCAGATAAATCGTATCAGTGTTTGCTTTGCGGGACAAGATTTGGGCGAGATCTCAGGCTGAATACTCGGGATTACAATCCCGTGATTCTTGGGTTCTTGATAAGGAAGTGATAAATGTATTTTATACACTTAATTTATATATGATTTTAATTGTTAAATATTTATTTCGAGCAGATTTATGTGGGTATTTTGTTATTTTTGTGCTTGCAGAGAATTATTGAATTTATTTGGAAAAGTGATGAAAAATGAGAATTTGTGAAGAAAATAGAGAAAGTTGGAAGAAAAAGAGAAAAGAAGAATAAAAGGAAAAGAAAAGAACGATCAGACAAAAAAAGAGAAGGAATAGTGTTGGGCTTTTTTATTAGGCTTATTGGTCAGCGCTTGATTGAGCGCTAAACAGAGAAGTGAGAAGCGCTATCGCGCTAAGTTCCTGGAAATTCTGAGAATTGGAAATGTCGAGATCAAGGTGCGCCCGCGCCTTCACTTGAGCGCCCGCTCCGTTGCTGAATTGGAAAGATTTTATTAAATCGGGCAATTAATTCTTGGGCTTGATTTTGTGGGCTTTTGCTGAGCAATATAAAAAGGAATTTTTATCAGAGGAAAATGAGGGAGAGCCGCCACATTAACAGAGGATATCAGAGATTGATCGTGAACTTTTGTGATTTTTCTGGAGATTAACTGAAGAACGAAGACGGAGTTCGATAGTCCGGACACGGCATCGACGACGGATTTGTTTCTTATCTTTTATTTTATTCTGAATATGCTTGAATCTATGAATTATTATTTTATTCAGAATTTGATTATGAACTAAATTTTTAGAGTCTAGAGGTCGAATGGAACCTGGTGTAGACGCTTTCATGAATTCTTGATTTTATTGGATTGAGTTTCTTCTAGATTAATTGTTTTTTCTAGAATTGATTGTCTTTTCAATTATCTGATCAATAATTGATTTGTTATATTTATTTGAAATCATTGCTCGGGAGAGGGGATTTTGAATAGGATCATTAGAAATTACACTGTTAATTATTTATACAGCTCGGGAGAGTGTATGATTTTAACAGAGCTTTTAAAAAGAACATTGTTTTGTGATAGATCACTGCGATAAATTCTTAATAGGAATATTGGAATTGAATTGTAGTTGATAAACATTATTTGTTGCTCGGGAGAGGGAAATAATAAACTTAAGTGTTCTTGGCTATTAATTGACTGAAATTCATGAAGATTAATTATTTATGATTGACTGTTATTGAAACCAGGTGAAATCTATACCTCTAGACCATTTTTTCTCTGATTGATTTTTAATCTGAAAGTTGTGTGCGTGCTTTTAAATCTCTTAATTATTTTATTTTTATTGAAAAATTCTCAAAGTTTGATTTTTTAGATAAAGTTTGGACTATTCTAATTACAAGTACTAAATATTTTCATTTTACTCTCTGAGGGATCGATATCTGATTTAATCACTATATTAAAACTTGACACTCGTACGCTTGCGAGGAAATTTCACAACAAGTTTTTGGCGCCGTTGCCGGGGATTTTGATTATTTTTTAGTCTTGTTACCAATTAGTCTAGATTTTAATTTAGAGTTTTTATTTATTTGATTTTTAATTTTCTAATTTATTTCTTTTGTTTTCATTGCAGTTTTAGTGAATATATTTGGCGTGTGAGAGCGAAGGAAAAAATCAGCTAACACCGGTGAAAGTCGGGCTGACGACTACAAACCAAGCGCTACTTGGGAGGCAACCCAAGCATTTTCTTTTATTTCATTTTATTTGCTTTTATTTTCAGTTTATTTAATTTTTTTTATTTAATTGTTTTAATTTTTTTTATTTTCAATTTTTTGAGCTTAATTTTTCTTAATTTTCAAAAATTTTTAGGCTATAGAAATCTCAAAGTCGAGCAGACGGCGCGCCCGTCCCATTTATCTGAGCGCCCTCACCTTACCTGGACGAAATTGACGTTATTTTGCGAATTCAAGGCGCGCCCGCGCCACTCTTATCGAGCACCCGCGCATCCTCAACGCCTGAAGCTTAACCATTTGCGCTAGAACTAGCGCAATCGCGCATGTTATCCACGCCTCTTTAAGCACAAACAAAGGATTCCCAACCGCGCTAGGCTTAGCGCAATCAAGCAGCTCACATGCTAATCTCCTCGCGCAAATGGGTCTCATCTGCGCCATACTAAGAGCAAACGCGCGGCAATCTTGCGCTAACCATCCCTCCATCTGCCCTTATCCCAGCGCAATCGCGCGTCCTCACCCCACCATCTGCGCAGCTATCCATGCTATCGCGCTCCCACATTTTCCATCAGCGCAGCTCCATGGCCATACAGCTACTGGATCACGCACCAAACCATTCCAGCTGCTACTCTCCATGCGCAGCTTGCACTTCCATAAACCTTGAATGGAGTAACATATAGCACAACCTTCTGCACCTCCACCTTGCTCAAATAACCTTTATGCACAGCCTTCTCTTGAGCAAACGAATCTTCAGCAGCCAAACCATGCAAGATCGAACATATGAAGCGCATGATGCCTCAAGCGAGTTATATTGTTTGGTTGCTTGAGATTCAATTTTATGTATTATCTTATCGTGTGCATGTACTCTTTTCAGGTTAAATTGGATGCTAAGTGATGTTTCTCCTCATCTCTAATGGTTTTGCATTTGCGAAATATTTTTAGGGGAAATTTTGGTGACGCCGAGTACTGATGCTCGGTGTTGAAGGTACGTGTCCCTTGTTCTTTTCTTTGTTTTTAATCATTAGGGACAATGATTACATTAAATTTGGGGGGGTGAATCAATGTTTGATTTAATTATTTGGTTGATAGTTGAGTAGTTGAGTTTTATTGTGTGCTTAATAAATAAAATTTTTATTTGAGTTGAGTTGAGTTTATAAAAGAAGTCGAGAAAGAAATGGATGCATGGCTGATGAAAAATATTTTTTGTGCTATAACTGAAATCCATGATTGTCTACCTGACAAATATTTTTGAGAAAATGGAACCAAGTGAATAAAAATTTCCTATATTCTCCGTGATTAATACTTGAATCTGATTTTTGAGACATACAGACATAAAAATTGTAACACCTAGAATTTTTAAAACGTAAATCCGCATGCATAATTAGGAGAAATTAATTTTAAAAATAAGGGTTAAATGAATATATGTGTTATTTTGTGATTTATATGCATGATTTAATTTATTTTAGCATTTAACCCAAAAATTAGTGATTTTCATGATTTATGGAAATTAATTGTTTTGATCGCGTAGACGGGACCGTGGACGGACGAGATACCAAATTTTGAGCCAAAAATATTTTATGAGTTTTATGAGCCTTAAAATAATATTTTAAGGTATTTTGTCAAAAAAATTTTAGTATTTAATTATATATTTATTTAAGGGTTGAATTTTAGCCAAAATAAGTCATTTTAATGACTTTTATTAATATTTAAAAATCCCTTAAGTTTTAATTTCGGGATTTAGCATTTCCCATCGGATTATTATTATTTATTAAGGGTTTTTAAATATTAGTTTTATAGAATAATGTTATATTATTTAATAATATATTTTTTAACCTATTATCTAACCTACCCAACCCCACAACCCACTACCAAGCCGTCACTTTCATCCTGTTCAACATCTTCCTCCATCAGATTCTTCTTCATCCTCCAGAAACCTCCATAGCCGTGCATTCAAGATTTATTAGAGTTCTTCACCGTCTCATCGTCCCGGTGTCCGAATACGCATTAGTCTTCGTAAATTAAATACAAGGCATGTTTAATCTTTTCTTTTCTCACCATATAAGCTATTTACATGATTTTATGTCAGATCATCATGTTTTTATATGTCGTTGATTGATTTTATGCGAGAACTTGTGGAGTTTATTTCACTGCCCTTGTTTTTTTGGCTTGGCTCATGACATATTCATGTTTTTCTTGCCATGGGAGGGTCCAGCCGGTGGTCAGGCGTGTAGGGGCATGTGTGAGGGTCTCTAGGGTTTGGTAGGCTGAGTGGTTCGAACCAAGAAGAGGCAGAAACGGAGCTGGGCTAGCTGGAGTGGCTTGTGGCTGGGCAGGTTCGATTCGCCCAGATGTTGCCCAAGTTAGGTAGGCGTGGCTCCGGCCAAGGGTGGCCGGAGTAGGCGGGATGATTGAAAGAATGGGACCTGCTACAGTAGGCTCGCGAGCTAGGGGTTTGGTTGGATTCAGCTGTCATGAACGTGCCATGTAGGGCTTGACTCGGGGCAGGGCCTGGTCAGGGTTGACCTCCTGGACCCTGGGGAGGTCCAGGTGGCGGCGCTCCGGCCGGTGGCGGCCGGAGCAGGGAGTAAGAAGGAGAGGAACGGGGGCTGCCAGAATTTGCATGAGAGAAGGAGCTAGGCTTGGGGGTTCGGGCAGCTGGGCACGTACTTGGGTAGGGTCTTCCCGGGTCGGGTTTGATGTTATTCAGGGTCATAGTGGGTCGGGTCAGGTGGTCCGGATTCGGGTTAGGTGGGCCGGGCTTGGGTATTTTAATTTTTAAGTATTTAATAGTTTTAAGTGTATTTCGGGTATTTTAATAATTAGTTAGAAAATTATTTGGGCCTCCAAATAATTTTTTTGGGACTTAAATAATTTATTTAAGTTAGCTCAATGATTTTTATGGGCTTGGGAGCTCACGAATATTTTTGGGCCAGTCAATGCATTTTTGGGTCAGTCTAGAATTTTATTGAGTTTAATTAAGTTAATGGGCTTAAATATTTTATTTAGGCCCAGTTAAGTTTAATTAAGTTATTTGGGCTAAGATATGATTATTGGGCTTTATTTAAGTTTAATGAGCTTAGAGTGAGTGATCAGCAGTCTGGACCAACCCATGAAAAATAAATGATTCCGAAATATATATTTAATTATTTTATGCATAAAGTTTATATTTTAAGTATAAGTATATTTATTATGAAAATAAATTAAATATATATTACGGACATATTTTCAGTGCATGCATTCATAAAATTTCTTATGTATATAATTATGTAAATGATGAGCAATAAAATATTTTGGTGGAAATTGAAGTATGTGTGACATAGGGGTGGTTTTCCACCATATGATTCGGTAGTTTTACTACCATAGGGGTGGTTATCCACCATATGATTCGGTAGTTTACTACCATAGGAGGTGATTTATCACCGCCATCGTACGTTGGTTTATGAGAATGATCAGTCGACACATGAGCGTCACACTTATGGATAGGACCATCTTCAGGTTTCAAATGCATTGCTCAATTATGTTATATATGATAAAGAAATAATATGTTTATGATTATGGTTATGATTCAGTTTATAATTCAGCAGTTTTATTAGATGATGAAAATATTTCCATGCATGCTCATATACATGTATATGTATTAGTAATTATGTGATGCATTATTTTTAACCTTGTTATAAAGGATTAGACATGTTGAGCCCCTAGGCTCACTACGCTTATATGGTGCAGGTGAGACAGATGACTTTTATGTAGCTCCTACCGGTGGTGAGGACGTATGAGTTCACGGAGCAGTGGACCCCGTGACCGTCGCAGATTCTAGTTGATGTTTAAGAAACATTTATTTTATTATGCTGAGTTTTTAAACAAGTTCTTCTTTTTATTATCTTAATTATGGGAATGTTGAATTATCAAACTTAGTATTTTTATTTCTTGCATAAGGATATTTTCAGCAATGAATTAAGTTATTTTTATGTAGTAAAATTATTTCTTTTATGTTTATACATATATGTATGGGCGTATATGTATAGTATTATTTATAGATTATTTTAAAAAAAAAAAAATTCCGCATTTATTAGTAGTAGGCGTTTCAGATATGATTGAGGCATTGTATGAATTTTTTGGCCTAATTTTCATTGAATTTATCCTTAGTTGCCGATTTGAGCCTACACGTATATTAGTACATTGAGGTACGAGAAAATCTGAATTTTTTGTGAAAATCATCGTTTACTGCTGATGATTGTTCTTTTTCTGCACTGATTGAATTTGTATGATTTAATTGTGGATTGATACTTGTCTAGAACTAGTTCGAACACTCTTCAAGGCGAAATACGGGCAAAACTGAGAATATGAATGATTTAGGCAATTTTTCTGAATTCGTTTGAGCCTTTCAAGCTACCCTGTAATGAATTTTATCCCTAGTACCTTGTTTGAGCCTAATTGAAAATCGAATGGCATGCGTGTAAACGTGTGATGAAACCCCATTCGTAATTATTTCAAGGTCCTACATTGACTACCTAATTAGCCTAAACACTAATTCCTACCTTTAAGGGAGTAATTTGAATGCTAAAATGTTGTATGCTCCTAGCTTTATTTGTGAAAAATGGAATGGTGTGGTGGATGAATTGAAAAGATGAAAAGAGGTAGTAGAAGAAAAAAAAATGTGGTTGGAAAAGTTGTAAAACAGAGTTGAAAGAAGTTGTGAGAAAAATTGGAAAATCAATGAAGTGAAAAAAGCGTGAAATTGTGAATGAAAAAGGAGTCGTAATTAGAGTTTGATAAAATTATAAATTACTCCTTATTTTGAATTCTTATCCTTCGTTTGTAGCCATGAGCCAGGCCTTACATTATGAGCCAATTAAGTCCTATTGACCGAGTCTCAGTTGCATAATATACTAGTGGAGAAGAGTTGCAAGAATTTAGCATATGGATTGTTCATTGACGCTTTTAATGATTATGAATTTTGATCGAAACACGCACATACTATTATTCTTTGCATTTACCTATTTGTGAGTGTTTTTTATTTATATCCTATATTTGATCCTATGTTATCCTTGAAAAGTCCTCATGATCTATGAATGTTTGAATTGAACTTGGATAATGGTGTTTTGAACGTGAGTTGCGGAGATTGTGAGTTTATGCGGTTATTATTTTGTGATTGGCTAAAACTTTCAAGTGTTAGTAGGTGTGACATGATTGGATTTGATATTTTTGAAATCATTGCTGATGTCATTGCTCCATAATATTTCTTGACTATTCTTGTTGGTTTTTGAGAGAATGAGTTTTTGGAATTTAATAGTTTTGCTCGGGACTAGCAAAAGTCTAAGTTTGGGGGTATTTGATAAGTGTATTTTATACACTTAATTTATATATGATTTTAATTGTTAAATATTTGTTTCGAGCAGATTTATGTGGGTATTTTGTTGTTTTTGTGCTTGCAGAGAATTATTGAATTTATTTGGAAAAGTGATGAAAAATGAGAATTTGTGAAGAAAATAGAGAAAGTTGGAAGAGAAAGAGAAAAGAAGAATAAAAGGAAAAGAAAAGAACGATCAGACAAAAGAAGAGAAGGAATAGTGTTGGGCTTTCTTATTGGGCTTATTGGTCAGCGCTTGATTGAGCGCTAAACAGAGAAGTGAGAAGCGCTATCGCGCTAAGTTCCTGGGAAATTCTGAGAATTGGAAATGTCGAGATCAAGGCGCGCCCGCGCCTTCACTTGAGCGCCTGCTCCGTTGCTGAATTGGAAAGATTTTATTAAATCGGGCAATTAATTCTTGGGCTTGATTTTGTGGGCTTTTGTTGAGCAATATAAAAAGGAATTTTTATCAGAGGAGAAGGAGGGAGAGCCGCCACATTAATAGAGGATATCAGAGATTGATCGTGAACTTTTGTGATTTTTCTGGAGCTTAACTGAAGAACGAAGATGGAGTTCGATAGTCCGGACACGGCATCGACGACGGATTTGTTTCTTATCTTTTATTTTATTTTGAATATGCTTGAATCTATGAATTATTATTTTATTCAGAATTTGATTATGAACTAAATTTTTAGAGTCTAGAGGTCGAATGGAACCTGGTGTAGACGCTTTCATGAATTCTTGATTTTATTGGATTGAGTTTCTTCTAGATTAATTGTTTTTTCTAGAATTGATTGTCTTTTCAATTATCTGATCAATAATTGATTTTTTATATTTATTTGAAATCATTGCTCGGGAGAGGGGATTTTGAATAGGATCATTAGAAATTACACTGTTAATTATTTATACAGCTCGGGAGAGTGTATGATTTTAACAGAGCTTTTAAAAAGAACATTGTTTTGTGATAGATCACTGCGATAAATTCTTAATAAGAATATTGAAATTGAATTGTAGTTGATAAACATTATTTGTTGCTCGGGAGAGGGAAATAATAAACTTAAGTGTTCTTGGCTATTAATTGACTGAAATTCATGACGATTAATTATTTATGATTGACTGTTGTTGAAACAGGTGAAATCTATACCTCTAGACCATTTTTTCTCTGATTGATTTTTAATCTGAAAGTTGTGTGCGTGCTTTTAAATCTCTTAATTATTTTATTTTTATTGCAAAATTCTCAAAGTTTGATTTTCTAGATAAAGTTTGGACTATTCTAATTACAAGTACTAAATATTTTCATTTTACTCTCTGAGGGATCGATATCTGATTTAATCACTATATTAAAACTTGACACTCGTACGCTTGCGAGAAAATTTCACAACAAGAAGGTAAGCGCCAAATTCGGAGCTCTCTCTTATAAATATCAGGTTCACGTTCATTATATTTTTTTTCCAGTTTTTGCTCTCGATACACACACTTCACTCACTATATTTCGCTGTCCTCGCTTCTGACTTGAGCGTCGGAGGGGATATGCCGGAACACCTTCCGCCCTCCCCCTAACACTCTGGTTTGTGATTTCAGGTCACCCTTAGCTCATCCCAAGAATTGTGTTAGCTCATCCCATGAGTTACATTAGCTCACCAGCAGGTCACCCTTAGCTCATCCTATGAGTTGCATTAGCTCACCAGCAGGTCACCCTTAGCTCATCCCAAGAATTGTGTTAGCTCATCCCATGAGTTGCATTAGCTCACCAGCAGGTTAGAGGAGTTGTGTTAGCTCATTCATTGAGATCACATTATTGATAAATATCAATTATCTACTTAGGATTTGTTCGAATGGAAAATTCCAATTAATTAGTGAAGTTTTTGTAATCAAGAAAGAGAATGGTGATTTGACATGTATCTTTGACCATGCTCTTTTTTTATTTTTTTTTAAATTTGTTACCTATCTTATGCATGTATAGACAGATATATAATCATATGACCACTCACACTATTTTTTGTCTTTTAGTTAGGAATTAAACTGGTGGAAAATTTGATGGACTCCTACAAGGAAGAAGGAAATAGTGCATTGAGCTTGAAGAGATACCGGAGAGAGCTCAGAAAAAGCAATGTCTATTGCTATTCCTGTGGTTCCTACAATAGAAGATGGGAGAGTTGATCATGCAAGGTTGTCTTTCTTCTTATTTTCAAAAAATTTACATAAGTTCATGAGAGAGCAACATAACCACTTTATTAATCAACAAAAATAAATCCAAGCCCCTAAGGGGGTGTCCAAGTTGGTGGAGTAGAGGAACTCTTGGCCAAAAATCAGTAGTTCGATTTTCCTACCAATACCTTCTTGGACTAGTTTGTCATAAAGGGCTTGCCTAGTGTGGTTTACTTGGCTAACGTAGTTTGCACGCTATTGCGTTAGTCCGGGGGTTTACCCAGTGCACACCGAAGATAGCGGCTGCGGGTTTCTACGTCACAAAAAAAAAAATCCAAGCTCAAGCCAAAGTTCATTACAGAACGAGACCAAAAAACTCCAACGCTACATACAAACTCAACTCAAACTTAAATATTTTGAATTTTCCGTCACAATCAGCGCCTCGGTTCTCTGAATTATCTCTTCTCTTCTCTCTCGAAATATATATTTTTAAGATTGAAAAATCTGTTATGTTGGTTATTTCATCACAACTAGCTTTCATGTGCTTATATAGAGAAGTAACCGACCAACTTTATTTCTTGAGCTTTAGGTCATCCGATTTTGGCTCAAATAATTGCATGCCTTTTTTTTAGGGATATTGTGGATAAAAAAGTTCATAAGATTACAACCATAGGTACGTACTTTGATACGAATTATATTGTATTATAATTTTATGTCCAAATTTCATCTTCTTTCGAGCGAGACAAATGAAACATATAACTTTTCCCATTTCGTGAATACATGTTTTGTGCAATTTATTATATATATCCAAGATCTGAATCATGAGAATCAATATTTTTCACCAACCAACTAAAATAACATCAACTCGATCGTGATGATTTATAAAAAAGACTAGGGAATATTAATTGTTGTTGATGAATATTAGGTATATGGTATCCCTGTCGCTGGTATCCATTTGTCTCCTGCTATAAGCCTTGGCACATTAAACGGATCCGCTTGAGTAGAATCATTGAAAATATGATATCCAGGCCATTTCACCCGTGCGGCTAAGCCCGCGCCCGGACCGTAGTTCATGTACTCACCATAATATAAAGAATCCAGATACAGTGTTCCATTCCATTCGAGCCATCCCTTGGGTCTAATCCCGGGGCCGATGTAGGATTGCATGACGACGGTTCGGGAATATGACTTCCAAGGCCGGCCTAGGTATGCTGTGTTCAAATTTAGGACATCCTGCTCAACTGTAATGTTGCAGTTTTGGAGTGAGAAGGCCGAATCCTCCCCGGGATCGTATCGGCCCTGAGCCGTGATGGTGTTATTTTGGCCAGCAATGCCTTTCCGGGCCGTGATTTGACAGTTTTGGAACACGACTGCTGCATGTCCAAAGATGAAATCCACGGTACCCGTGATATGACATTCCTTGTAAAATTGTCGGTTTTTGTGTGGGTAGAGGGTGTCCTGGAATCCCCGAAAAGCACAATGATACAACACCGATTCATCGGACTCGGACATGAAGGCCACGGCTTGTTTCTTTTGCGGCCCGGCCGTGTTCTCGAACGTTATGTCCCGGGCAAAGAATCCTTTCCCTTTTACAGCTGCAAATGAAATCACAGCTAGAATCGATCAGGGGTTAATTAATTTGTAGCAAGATCATTTGAAGAGTATTTAATTTGTAACTTAGCTTGTAATTAAGTACTCCTACTTTTAGCAGTTGGTATCCAAAAATGAAAGCGTGGCTCTTAAAACACTGTCGACGTGACATTCATGTAACGTTGTTGGAACATTTCAATTTTAGATACGAGTTTTTTTTTTTTTTTTTTTTTTACAAAATGATATATAATATGGTATAAGAAGTATTAAATATTCTTACCAAAAGTTGCAGAGTTATTTGTTTTCCATCCATCTTCCCAGTTGTGATTACCACTAATCACTGTTGCATCCATCCCGTCTCCAATGATAGTTATGTTCCATTTTTTCTTATTAATTGTCACATACTCATAATACACCCCTCTTTTTATATGTATAACATATCTTTTTGAGCTATACTCGGGGGCCGCAGCAATAGCATCACCGATCGTGCTGAAATTCCCTGTCCCATCCTTGGCGACCACGGCATCCACCGCGGTGTTTGTGGAGTTGAGGATGTTCTGGTTACGGGGACTCAACCAAATAGGAAACTTGTCATTGGTTTTAGGTTTCTTGCCGCCGCCACCAGTGTCGGGAGTTGGGACCGGAGTCGGTTTTACCATCAAGAGAAGGTCGCGGAGTGTCGACCCGATTTTGTCTAGGGTGCTTGAGATTATATTTGTCACGGTCCCATTGATGCCACGAAAGGCTTCTTTGCATGTTTCTTGATCTATCAATGCACCACTCAGCCATGTTTTCATGTCGGAGTTCATATTTCCAGTGCCATTTTCTTTGCCTGTAAAATTCTTGTGTGTTTAATGGATATATCATATATTGCATGTTTATCAATTAAAGAGATTAATGACAGTACATTATATTCATTTAATTAAATATATATCCAGATGTTACATCTTTTTTTAAAAAAATAATAATAATCAAGATGTTATACGTACGTTGATGTTGAGAAAAATAATATATTTAGTTTGAAAACTAGATTCTTAAGAAATTCTATATAATGGTTCTTTTATAAATTAATTAAAAGCAGAACATATAGGTTTCCCCTAGATCGATTTTTATGTGAGATTAACGAATAATTTTAAACATTTAAATAATATACTATTATTATTATTATTACAATAGATGGATCCTAAAATAAAATAACACTAGCTAGTAAAAAGTTACACCATGCATGCGCGCATAATTTTGATCAGCCAATTAAGAAAAACAGAAAATATAAATAATAAGGTTGAAGATATGGTTTACTTACTATTTCTGTTGAGAGAAGCCGAAACAACCCAGCTCAACTCGTCCACAGAAGTATCCACCAAATCTTGGCAATTTTGAACAGCATTAGATAGCCGGAAATCGTCCGTTACTCCGGCAAAACCCGATAAAACTGAACTCACCTGCTGGATAGTCCCGATCGTAGCCTTGACGGAACCTACGAACTCCGGCGTCGGAACATTCAAACACTCCAATACTTCCAACTCCGAGTGTATAATAGTAGCTGAACACAGACACAAACTCAGCAAGAAGAGAATTTTCTTGAAAGCCATATTTTGTGACATTAAGTGATGAGAGAGTACTAGTGTTTTTAATATGCGTGTGTATATTTTCTTTGGCTAAGAAAACATTATAATTATCATGATGCAGAACATGGGGAAGAAAGAATTGGTTTAAATAATGGTGATCAAGAGTGCTTGTATTGTAAAATCAAGGGATTCCGTCGATGTGTACGCGCAATATATTAATTTGAGAATATGTATAGCTACAATTTATAATACCTAGCTGGTTAAATTAATTTTATTTTCTTGACTTTGATATATGTTTACATTAATTATATATACAGCTTCTAGTAGTACGTACGTATAAAGTTACGTATATCTTACTATATTATTAAAGAAGAGCACCACTTGCTAATCGAATTAAAATTAATTTGGTGAAGCTTAAGACGAAATATCTAAAATACCCTTAAAAAAAGAACATAATCTAAATCTCAATCTCAATCTCAATCTCAATCTTAATCTCTATTTATATTTTAATCTTCATTTGTCCATGATTTTCTCTATTTGTGTGCCTTGATTTTATTTTTAAATTTAAATTGATTTGATATAAATATTATTTATTTTGTGTGTGTATATATATATATATATATTATTTTTAAATTTAAATTGATTTGAAAAAAAAATACAATATATATATATATATACACACACAAAATAAATAATATTTATATTTTAATCACACACACAACGCGTGTGCAGACGCGGCTAGTATAATATACACATGCACACACATATATATATTCCATAAATTAAAGTTTATAGCGCGTATTCCATTTTATATTTTGATTTGAGTAAATAGATATAGATAATATATGTTTGTTAAATTATTATATAATTTGATCATTAAATGAAGGCGCCTGAAGAGGAAGTGCCGGCCGTGACGGTTTAACTACCAAAGTGTGATTCTTTATGTTGATGCTACGTCTAATAGTGCATGCCACCTTAAATAAGTAGTAGTATTATTATTATTATTATTATTATTATTATTATTATTATTATTATTATTAAAAAAATTTAATTCTAATTTTTTTGTATTAAAATTGTGAAATATGCGTTTTCGTTTTATCTTGTAAGTTTCATGAATATTAATGTGTCGTGCATATCTGAAAAATGATTTTAATTTTAACCAACGATTATGGCATGGAATCATAATTTATAATGTCTTACTAGTTACCTCATTTAATTTCATTTCAAACTTCAAAGTATTCCTCTCATAAAGGTAAAACATCCATATTTAAAATCTAACCTTGCTAAACCAAGAAACAAAGAGACTAAACGCGTTAACTTATCACAAATAAATTAAAACTATCTATGCCAAACGTTAACATCATATAAATATAATCTGGATGCTTAACATTGGTGAAAGATAAGATTTTAATCACTCTTTAAGATAATTTGTACATTTTTTTTTATTTTGGTCATGTTATTGGTCAATTTGCAGTCTTAGTGTATTAATTTGTACGTTTTTGTTGCAATTTTAGTCATTTTTCGATAAAATATTAACGTTATATGATATCGAACATGCATGCAATTTAATTATATTGTCATATCAGCATTTTTCGGTGCCACTTCAACACCCGATGAAAAAACACTAAAAACAAAAATAAAAAAAATAAAAAATAGTGAACTAAGATCATATATTAATGAATGATAACAAGAACAAAAATGAAAAAATATTCTAGTAATTAAAGTGAATTATTTTATGGCATTTGACTGATGGATCATAATACTTATTCGCCAATTTAACTAATTTTATCTGTTCAAACAATAAAATTGCAGTCACGCATATTCTATCTATAACTAGTTTCCAAAACAAAAGGAAACATGAAGTTAATGAATTTTCGTGAAGAAATATTGGAGTACAGTTGGTGTATTAAAATAATTAATAATACTGTTAATTAGCGGTGATATTGATATAAATTCATTAATACAAAAAAAATTATTTCATAAATTTCTTTAAATCTGTTTTTCTGATAATATGTTAGGAAAATTTGATGATTATTTATTGATGGAACTTATAAATCAAATTATTTATCTCAATACAAAATCACAAGACTCCTTAGGTTTATTTTATTTTTAATTAAACCATAAGATTATCCTTAAAATACAAAATCAAATTATGGGTCTCATGATACAGGCAGGGACGGATCCAGGAATTAGAGTTAGAGTGAGCTTAAACTTAATATAATAAATTAATTTAAAATATTAGCACGAAGATCGTTAGAAAAATAATATTAGTAAATTTCATTTTATTTTTAAAAAGACTAACCTCCCAAATGTATGAGAAAAATTTTAAAAAGAAGTTTCACCAAGATCAATTTTCAAAACGTTCATATCAATTAAATTAACATGTAACTTTCGTAATCTACCAACAAGTTTCATTTAGATTTAAAATTAACATTTTAAAACTATTTTTTTAGTATATTTTAAATATATTTTCAAAAATTAAATTCTATTAATTAAAAAAAATAGATCAATATTAAATAAGTGTTTTTCTATTAATTATTTTGCCGGAATAACGGACGATTTCCGGCTATCTAATGCCGTTCAAAATTGGCAAGATTTGGTGGATAGTCCCGATCGTAGCCTTGACGGAACCTACGAACTCTGCCGTCGGAACATTCAAACACTCCAATGCTCCAACTCCGATTGTACAATAGTAGCGGAACACAGACACAAACTCAGCAAGATAATTTTCTTGAAAGCCATATTTTGTGACATTAAGTGATGGGAGAGTACTAGTGTTTTAATATGTGTGTATATATTTCCTTGGCTAAGAAAACATTATAATTATCATGATGCACAATGGGAAGAAAGAGTTGGTCTATATAATGGTGATCAAGAGTGCTTGTATTGTAAAATCAAGGGATTCCGTCGATGTGTACGCGCAATATATTAATTTGAGAATATATTATAGCTAAAATTTATAATACAAAACTGGTTAGAATAATTTTATTTTCTTGACTTTGATATATTTATGATTACATTATATATACTTCTACTAGTACGTATAAATTTTGCGTATATGTAATATACACACGCACACACATATATTCCATAAATTAAAGTTATAGCGCGTATTCCATTTTATATTTTGATTTGAGTAAATAGATATATATATAATATTCTGGATCTTGAAAATATGAGAATCATGGGAAGGTTCGATCAAATTGAAAAAAATTTATTATTTAATCTTTTTTTAAAAAAAAATATATATATAAGGAGTTTACCGAGACTAATTAAGTAGATCAAGATTCAAAACAAATACCCACAATGCTCTAAAAGCCATTTCAAAGAAAACACGAGCTGAAGGGTAGTACATGAATCTGATCTACTTAATATTAACCTCGAACCTTATAAAAAAATTTTTAACCTCCCTTTAGATCCCCATAATATCTTAAACCATTACAATACCATGGTCATTTCGTAGGATAATTATGATCTAGCAAAGAGAATTTAACTTGTCATTAGGCTAAATTAAATAAGAAAATAGAAATAGACAAAATAAAAAGAGAAATACTTACAAAGATTGTAATCAGAAACTTCAAACTTTTATTTCCAAAAAGGCTTTTATTACAAGAGAGATAGAGAGAGAAAGAAAAGAGAGAGGCGAGCAAACTCAAGCATGTCTCCAAACTTACAAAATACACCTATAAATAGGAAGAGCCGGACATCAACCCCGGATTCCAAGCTAAACTTATAAAACTACTTTTATTAAAATAATAAAAAGATGCATTATTACATCTTGAAAAAGTAGAATAACTTCTGACAAACTTTATAAAAGTTGAAAGTGATATATTATCTAAAGGATTTCTTTTTCATCCAATCTTGGACTTTAGCGATGCTTTTAATTTTTCAAAAGTTTCATCAATTTGATTTTCTTCAAGATCATCATCTTCGGGATCCTGTCCATCTTGCATATGCATTAATTTGATAAACTGATTGTGGCTGTCAGTTGAAGTCATGGACTGATCAGATTTTGTATCAGTGTTACCAATATTTTTAAACAAATTTTTTTCATTTCTTCAACATATAAGTCGATCATTTGTTCTTTTGAGTAGATTTCTTGATATTTCTGAGTAATAATTTTGAAGGGACTTATCACATCAGATTGTTTTCCCTTCTCCTGTTGTGCACAATCATTCTTGTATTGAGAGATATTTTCTTCCATTTTTTGTAATATCTCTATGCCATGTGGTTTTCCAGTTTCAGGATCATTTCTGAGCAATTTTTCCCAAAACTTTGATAAGCTCTTCCTCCATAAGCAAGGAATTCCATGATCATTATAACCAAATTCTGGTTGCCATTTCCAGATCCATGGGATACCGAATTCAATAAAAAAATTGCAGGATAAATTATTGTTGACCCAATTTGTAGTCATGTTCTGTATAACTCTTGGAGAGAATCTGATCCAATCTTCAAAGTAATTTTTGAATTCTTCAGGTAAAATTTTTGATGAAGGCCCAAAGAATTGCCACCAGTTTATGAACCAGTTGGGAATATTATCATGTGAATTATTTTCACATATTTTCAAGAACCAAGAATGTTTTCTTTTTGAATTTTCATAGAATAGAGTTGTATAAAAACTCTGTATATAATCCCAGTAATTATATTTAAAAGTAATTTGTTTTTGAGTATAATAGAATTCTTTTTCTGCTAGTGGAGAAATTCCCCATTCTTCAATAGAAATAATTTTCTTAATAATAAATTTGGAAAAGTTATAACTTTCCGTTTGCTGAGTATTACTCTGAAAATGGGTAATTTCCACCGTTTTTGTAGAGATTAAGAGGGTTTTATAATATCCTCTTGGCTTATAAGCACCATGAACATATGATGTATGTGATAGATATATATTCATGATAATCCAAGGAGTATTTTTTCATTGCTCATCTTTTTCTTCTACAAGAAGAATGATTTCTCTATTTTTAATCTCAGTATATAATACTGAATCATTTTCATTTTCTTTTGCAATATTTGCATAAAATTCTTCAGAATCAGGAATTACCTTATTCTTACCTTTTTGTTTTAAAAATTCTTGAAACTCATCATATAAAGGATCATTTTTTTGGATAGTATTACTATCAGAAAACTAGAAATATGTTGGCCTATGAGGCGTTGATTTCCAAATTGAGCTATCAGCCTTGGAGCATTGCTAATATAATTTGGGGGTTTTCCTCTTCCTCCTCTTCCTCTATAAGAGAAAAATTCACCACGACCCCTATTCATTCCTGCCATCATTAGATAAATATTCACGGGTTAAGAAATCAGGAAGATAATTTTCTTCTCCTTTTTTATAAATAATTTCAAAATCAAAAGGAGCTAAATTAGCTTGCCATCTAGCAAACATTTGTTTAGAAACATCATGTTTAAAATCTTTATTAAACATATATTTTGCAGACTTGCAATCTGTTTTAATAATAAATTTCTGATTGTAAAGATCATCCTGAAATTTCAGAATACATTTAACAATAGAAAGAATTTCTTTTGCAACTGTAGAGTAATTTTTCTGAGCAGAATTCCACTTTCCTGAATGAAATCTAACAAGATATTCTTCTTTACTTTGGGGTTTTAATTGTTTTAAAATACCTCCAAAGCCTATATCAGAAGCATCTGTTTCAACAATTTTCTCCCAACTAGGATTAGAAATCATTAAGCAAGGAATATGTTTAATTTTTTCTTTAATTTTCTTGACAGAATTGGTATGTTGATCAGTCCAAGGGGAAGGATTTTTCTTCAGTCTATCATATAAGATAGCAGTATCATTAGCTAAATTCTTAATATAGGCAGATATATAATTTAAACTACCTAAAAATCTTTGTAATTGAGTCTTATCAGTAATAATATCTGGAAATTTATTACCAAATTCTATACTTCTTTGAATAGGAATAATATTACCTTTATCAATATTATGACCTAATAATTTAATATTCGTTTGAAATAAAACCATTTTGGGTTTAGAAATAACTAATCCATTTTGAATAATAAGAGTTTAAATATGTTTAAATGTTTAAAATGAGTCTCAATATTTTTTGAGAATATAAGAATATCATCTATGTAAACAATAATAAAGTCACTATAAGGGGTAAAGATATCATTCATAATCTACTGGAATTCTGAAGGAGCATTCTTCAGACCAAAAGGCATAACATTCCATTTATAATGTCCTATCGGAACATTAAAAGCAGTTTTATATCTATCATCCTTATTAATTTGGATCTGCCAAAATCCTGACTTTAAATCAAATTTAGAAAATATTAAGGCATATAATAGTCTATCAAAAAGATCTTTTTTTATTAGGAATAGGATGTCTAATCCATTTTAAAACTTTATTTAAAGGTTTATAATTTATTACTAGACGAGGAACACCTCTTTCAATCTCAGAATGTTTATTGACATAAAAAGCAGTACAAGACCAAGGAGATTGAGAAGGAGTTATTAACTTTTTATCTAAAAGAGATTGAATTTCTTTCTTACATAATTCTAAATATTCAAAATTCATATGACAAGGTCTTGCTTTGGTAGGAATATTTTTTTCATCAAAACTTTCTTCATAAGGAAGAGAAACAATATGTTTCTTATGATTCCAAAAAGCATTGGGAAAATCATTACAAATTTCTAAAGAGAATTGGTTATGAAGCAATTTAATTTTATCTTGCAGTTTAGAATTTTTCAAAGTATCATCAATAGTTAAAGAATTTATTTCTTCTTTTAACGAATTAATATGAAAGATTTTTCTGTCAATATGATCTTGGATAGAATTTAAAATTTTTAAATAAGGTTTAGTAATAAACTGAAAGTGAATATTCTTACCTTCATAAGTACCAATTATACCTGTAGGATTTATAGAAATAATAGGATAGATTTTATAAAGAAAAGGTAAACCAAGAATGATTTGAGTAGAAAGGTTTTTTATTAAGAAGAAAATTGTTTGAATACAAGTTTTATTTTTACAAATATAAGCTTTTGGTAATTTATAATTAACCTGTAATTTTTCACCTCCTGCATGAGAAAGAGAGTGAGAAGTTTTATGAAAATATTTTTAAGGTATTATTCCTTCTTGAATAACATTTAAATCTGCTTCACTATCAATTAAGGCAATAAAGTCTTTTTTATAATTATTATCAATTAATAAAGTTATTTTAGTATACCACTTTTGAGATTTTATTTTACTAAGAACAGATAAATGTTGTTCTTGGTCTGAAACATTATTAAAACTATTTTCTAACTCAGGCATTTCTAAATCAGAAATCCTTCTATTAAAACGAATATTCTCATGTTGTAAAATAACAACTTGCTATTTAAGTTGATCAATCTCAATTTTTAAATTATCTAAAGTTACAGGAGTATTAACACTGTGTTTTTCTTTTAAAAGTTTTCTTATTTCTTTTAAAGAATAAGTCTGATCATTTTTCAAAAGATCAGTATAACTAGTAGAAGTTTTGTTATCAATATGATCAATTATAGAAGTACGAAGATTAGGATCTTTAATTAATTTTAAAAATTCAATAATTTTATCATCAGATAAAACATTAATACTTAAATCTTCAAATTGAGATTTTAACTTATAAAATTCATCATTATCATCATCATTGTTACTAATATAATTGCAACAATTAGAAGACTGACCTTGGATGCAATTATCACAATCTTCTGAAGAATTTAAAGAATCATTATCAAGATTAATAATATCATCAGTATCTTGACTAGAATCAGAAGTATGAGAATCTTCAGAATAATTTTTCATGACAATTTCATATAAAGTATTTTTAATATCATCAGAGATATCAAGAGATTTAATTTTCTCCTTAGCCCAACATTGATTAGCATAATGACCAGGTCTACCACATTTATGACAGGTAATTAAAGGTTTTTTATCCTTATCTTTTTTCCAAAATTGTCTCTTCTTCGCATCTTTTTGATTATTCCGAAATTCTTTTCGTTTTTGTTTTTTCAATATTTGTCTTTCAGACAAATGTCTCTTCCGATGAGGTTTATCTAAAGATTTATGAATCTTCTTCTTGGGTATATCAATCCCAAATTGATCACAGAAATGACCAAGCTGTTTTCTTTCAAAAATATTTTGTCTTTTTAACTGATTATTTAGTTTTAAATCATTACATAAAGATAAACCTTCCTGAATACAAGTACTTATTAAGTTACCGTAAGTATAATTATCATACTGAATAGAAATATTATCTTTACGAAGAATTTTTCTGACTCTTTCAGCAAAGAGATGAGGAAGACCATCAATAAATTTGGCTTTCCATTGATTGTTATTACAATCCGGTAATTCATAAATTCTAGAAAAAAAAAAAGTATCTTTATATCATCTGAAATCAGTAAGAGTCTTACATTTCATATTACTCAAAAGAGTTCTAATATTTTCACTATTATCAGTAAAACGACCAGTAAAATGTTCAATAATAGTCATAATAAGACTATAAACAACATTTTCAGTCTGATTATTATTCTCTATTTTAATAGAATCATAAATATCATTTTTCTGTGGTTGAGATAAATAATTATCCCACCAACCTTTAAGTTGTCCTGTAAAACCAGAAATAAGCATTTTTGCTATATTCTTATCAGTATTACCAGCACTTTTACAAACAGTACTATACATAAGCATTCTATGAGCAAGATTATAAATCTGCTTATCTGTTAAACCATCAGCATTTCATTCATAAATGCTTTTCCCATTATAACTATTTGTTATAATGTACTCTTGTTCTTCATTAAGAACATCCAAAGGAGTAGGACGAGAATAGTAATAACGATTTTGAGTTGGCCTATCAGCCCATTTCATTTTTTGAATTTTATCTATATCATCATCATCAGTATTATTATTACTAAATGATTCATTATTATTAATAACAGAAATATTCATATTTTTAAATTTTTCTGATAAAATTTTTTCAAATTCAGAAACAGAAGATTTAAATTTAAAATCTTGTATTTCTGGAGGAGATTGAATAGAAGAAGAAGCTATGGAAACTATATTTCTATCTTTCTTTTCTTCAATGTGTACATTAGGCTTGATCTGTTGTATGGCCAATAAAATATTATCGATATTCTTTTTTAAAGAAGTCAATTCTTTTCCTAAAAGAATAAGATATAAATTAGTATAATTTTGCTTTTCAAAAAGTTGATTAATATGATTAATAGTAACAGACAACATATCATCCTCAAATATTTTTGAAAACGCATTAAAATTTAAAAAATTTTCATTTTTTTTCTATTTGAAAAGAATTCTGTGGAGGATACACAGATTTCTGAATATTTCCAGAAGAAAGTTTATAATTTCTTTCTATAACAGAAATATAATCAACAAGAAAGGTTTTTATAAACCAGGGAACAAAATAAATCATTTTATTTTTTTCTGCACAATCTTTATAAAAAGTATTAATTATATAATCAAATTTTTTTTTGAAAAAACTCTTAAAATACCATTTTCTAAAAGATTTCCATTTATGATCACAGAATTCTTTATTAATCTGAGCTCTTGCTCTAGATCCTTTACTGAAATCTATTTTGGTTGTACTATCCATTTAAACAAAATTCATTTTTGAGATAGTATCTGATTCTGTAATGTTCTGGACATTTCCATGAACAATATTATTTATGTTTATAATAACCTCTTCAATGTTATTATTTTTAGAGAAATCAGATCTAACTTCTTCTCGAATTTGAGAAGGAGAAGCTCTAGAAGATTGAAGAATATCAATTATATAATCTAGAGGAGAAATATAAGATCTAACAGATTGAGATCTAGTAATAGGCAAATAATTTTTATTTTGAAATTGTATATTAACAGATCCTTCATTAGTCTGTATTACTTGCTGTAAATCCATATTCAAAATAGGATTTCTAGGAATAGAATTTTCAAAAGTCCACTTTGATGGAAAGTCTATTTCTTCCCATTTAATAGATCTACGGGTAGTTATTTTAGATTTATTGAAATTAGTCTCAATAAGAACAGTTTCATTATTCTTTTTGTTAATTCTTTTACACATTAGATTTAAAGTATAAAGAGGTTTATAATAAATACGATAACATATACATATGACTTCTGTTCCAACAGAATAATTATAACCATGAGTCTTAACATTTAATGTTAAAGAATCTAAAATATTTATATCAGTTAATGATAAAGAAAGATTTGGATACACATCAAAATAAACTGGATCATGAGCCAGACTGGATTCAATTATTCCGATTAAAGATTGTTTCCAATTTAAATTTCTACCATCTCTTAAAGCTGCAATAAAGCTTTCAGGTAAACCTTCCAAAGTAAGAGGTCTAAAGGCAATTTGAACTAGACCTATATGAAGAAATTTATAATCTTTAGAAAATGTTAATATATCTCTTTCATTTAATAAATGAATAACAATCTCTTCATTATTAAGAGGAATTGAAGACTCGGTAGTCTTAACAATTTGTTTAAGATCGATTTTTTCAAAGGTTCCTAATTGATAGACCATTTTAGGTTCTATTTTAGGAATAGTCCATTTATTTAATAAATCAAGATTATGAGAAATATCATATTTTTGAGTAATACTGTTTTTCACAGTATTCTTCAAACGAAAAATATTCATTTGAATAAAACATGCTAAATCATAAATATCACTATAATTTGATCATTAAATGAAGGCGCCTGAAGAGGAAGTGCCGGTGGTGACGGTTTAACTACCAAAGCGTCTAATAGTGCATGCCACCTTAAATAAGTATTATTATTATTATTATTATTATTATTATTAAAATTTTTTAATTCTAATTTTTTTGTACTAAAATTGTGAAATATACGTTTTTGTTTTATCTTGTAAGTTTCATGAATATTAAAGGGAAAATAAGTTTTTTGGTCCATTAACTTATCTATGTTTTGGTTTTGGTCCATTAACTTTTTCAATGTGGGTTTTGGTACACTAACTTTGCATTTTCAGTGTTTTTTGGCCCAACTGCATACGTGTCAACCTCTGATTGGTCCAAAATGATGACGTGGACCAATCAGAAGTTGACACGTATGCAGTTGGATCAAAAAACACTAAAAATGCAAAGTTAGTGTACCAAAACCCATATCGGAAAAGTTAATGAACCAAAACCCAAAGGGGGTAAAGTTACTGTACCAAAAAACTTATTTTCTCAATATTAAATATGTGTCGTGCATATCTGAAAAATGATTTTAATTTTAACCAACGATTATGGCATTATGACATAGAATCATAATTTATAATGTCTTACTAGTTACCTCATTTAATTTCATTTCAAACTTCAAAGTATTCCTCTCATAAAGGTAAAGCATCCATATTTAAAATCTAACCTTGCTAAACCAAGAAACAAAGAGACTAAACGCGTTAACTTATCACAAATAAATTAAAACCATCTATGCCAAACGTTAACATCATATAAATATAATCTGGATGCTTAACATTGGTGAAAGATAAGATTTTAATCACTCTTTAAGATAATTTGTACATTTTTTTTATTTTGGTCATGTTATTGGTCAATTTGCAGTCTTAGTGTATTAATTTGTACGTTTTTTGTTGCAATTTTAGTCATTTTTCAATAAAATATTAACGTTATATGATATCGAACATGCATGCAATTTAATTATGTTGTCATATCAGCATTTTTCGGTGCCACTTCAACCAACACCCGATTAAAAAACACTAAAAAAAAAAAATAGTGAACTAAAATAATATATAATTAATGAATGATAACAAAAACAAAATTGAAAAATATGCTAGTAATTAAAGTGAATTATTTTATGACATTTGACCGATGGATCATAATACTTATTTTCCAATTTGACTAATCTTATCTGTTCAAACAATAAAATTGCAATCACGCATATTCCATCTATAACGTTTGTTTCCAAAACAAAAGGAACATGCAAATTAAGTCAATGAATTTCCGTGAAGAAATATTGGAGTACAGTTGGTTTATTATAAGAAATATTAATGCTGTTAATTGGCGCCGGTGATATTGATATCAATTCATTAATACAAAAAAAAATATTTCATAAATTTCTTTAAATCTGTTTTTCTGACAATATGTTAGGAAAATTTGATGATTATTGATTGATGGAACTTCTATATTAATCAAATTTTTTATCTCAATACAAAATCACTTGACTCATTAGGTTTATTTTATTTTTAATTAATCCATAAGATTATCCTTAAAATACAAAATCAAATTATGGGTCTCATGATACAGTTATGTCACCCTCATGTAGCTAGGCAAATCTATGGTTCGGTGTTTTTCCATTTTTCGTTTCCTATCCGTAAAATAATATAGAATCTTTAAAAAAATTAAATAAATAAATTTTAAATAAGATAATTAAAGAAAAAGAGCGAGACAAGCAAATTAATCACATGCATGCTGAAAAAATAAATTATTGATACTCTTTGTTCTTTTTTTTTCCACTGTTTGTCTTGGGAAAAGAAGGGCAAAACACGACTTTAACAGCTTGCCTCTTATTTCTTTTTATGAGAAGTAATCGTGTCTATGAAAACACTAAAAATGCATCCCTTTTTAAAAGAAGGCTCAAAAGACGCGTTTAACAGCTAGCGTTTTATATTTTATTTCTGGGAATTATAAAAATAAGTAGAAGTGATATATATTGCTCTTTATCTCTGCTGTCCAATCTTTTTCTTTTTTATTATTATATTAATGTTTTAATTATCACGTCTATTTTATATTGTTGGAAAAAAACACACACACACACCACAAATGTGAGAATTTCTCAGATTTTAGTGGAATGTAAAAATCTTGTTATTTTTCACTCGAAAGTCTGAAAATCCATCGTTTCACATTTTATTGAAAATTATAATAAAACATCTTACTATTTAATTAAAGTTGAGGTCCTATACTAACTAATTTTACTTTGGAATTTTTGTAATAATTGATTGGTGAAGTTTTATTTGAAACTACAATTAATTCTCATTATATAACTTTATTCATCAATATTTTTTTTAAAACTAAAATGATCATTTCT
This sequence comes from Henckelia pumila, assembly GCF_033568475.1. Lineage (NCBI taxonomy): Eukaryota > Viridiplantae > Streptophyta > Magnoliopsida > Lamiales > Gesneriaceae > Henckelia > Henckelia pumila. The sequence goes on along the minus strand of NW_027331857.1, from coordinate 2,383,865 downwards.
TTTTAAGAGCCAATTTGGATACAGAAGTTATAAGTTGAGATTTTTTAATTTATTTTATTAAAAAAATGGAAGTAGTTATAATGTTTGGATAAATGTTGAAAAATAATTATTTTATTTTTAAATGTAGTGAGAACTGAGAAGCAAAAGCCAAAAAGCTACAAATTGATCTAGCTTTTAAGTGCTTTAAAAAAAAGCTTTTGTAACCAAATTCAATTAATTTTCAGAAAAATTCTTTTTTAAAATAATAATAATAATTTTATTCCTCCTGACTTGTCCAATTAAACGGACTCAAAATCTTCAATTTTATCTTTAGCTATAATTTAAAATTCAATGATGTATTTATCTGTACTTTAAAATTTGTAAATCGTTCATCAATCATATGAAAAAAATAAAAAAAAAATCATTATTTTGAAAATAACAAAATTGTTATGTTTTTATAAATATTTGAGGACACTAGTATTTATTGTGTAACAAAGTTCAATAGCACAATCTACAATTATTAAGAATGAGTGCTCATTTGAGTCATTTCCACGTGATGCATACAAATCTTTATTATTTTTTTTTGAAATATTTGATACAAATTCATTAAAACGTTTTATGATATTTTTATTAATCAGACACGAAAATAGTATACATAGAAGGCCTTGCTACTGAACGAGTTGATTTTGTAGCATTCGCCATTAAATAAACCAACCCAGTACCCAGGCCCATATATATTTTAAGCTTGGCCCACTTTTTCAGTTGACATTAGACCCATCTATGTTACCCCGTCAAATTAAAGGTTCAGGGTTTTCACAAAAATTTGGGGGAAGAGCTATCCCCAATCACCGATTGAATCTGCATTTTTAAGTTGGATGATTGAATTTTGATTAAACACAACGGGGGTGAAGATGAGGATTTATATAGGAGGCTTGGGATCTACTGTGACGGAAGGTGATGTGACTTGTGAGGATCTATTGGATCCCACGTGTTTTCATGTGGACCTTCATAATCCAAGAGCTTATGCTCCATCGGGTGTCCTTTATCCGGTGGGATCTTGACCATTCATTGGCCCGGGACCCTTGCACCGGGTGAAGCACACCCAATGTAGCATAGCCCGGGCCGTTCCACTAGGTGTGCTATATCTGGTAGTCTCACCCCCTGTTTTAGAGACTGTGGAATCTGTTGAAATTATTCGCAGCTTCGCCTCCCTAGATTTCGTTCCCGCCTTCGATAAGCTATTCAGCCCGGTTTTTTTCTATCTCTCGATCTAGTTATGTTAATGTATGTCTGCTCGTGAATGGCGATTCATGAACATGGGGGACGTTTAATATGCTTCGCTGAGCAAAATTTGAATCTTTTCATGAAATTTTAGGAGTAAGATTTGTCCCACTGTATAGTTTTTGAATCTATGGGGCAATATATTCGAGTAGCTCATTTATATCAGGAAAACATGTTTCAATGACAAATTATGGAAAGTAATTAATTATTGGTTCACAATATTGGTCTTGTCTGCACCATTAATCAATTCTCCTGGTTAAAAAAAAGCAAGAACATTGTGCCTTTATAAAGAAGTACGTTTCTTATGTGAATAGGTAGAAGGTTATGCTACTCTAGGCTACCGTTGACGAGGAAGATCAGAAAATATTGTAATCATTGAGTTTTAGGAAGCTCTAGGCAATCTTTTGCAGTTTCAGAAAGATATAAATGAATATGCAATCTTAAGTAGGGAATTAATAATTTTGAAACACGTATGACATAATAACGTTCATGAGTTCTTTTGTGAGATTATACACGTAACACATGATCCATATTTGTAATAGAAAAAATATATATTTTTAACATAAATGAATAATATTTTTTTATGAGTTAGACTCGAAAAAATCTGTAACCCGTCCGAGTTTACTTAGGTGGTGTTTGAGATTGTTTTTAGAAAATACTCTCAAGTGCTTTCCAAGTGTTTTCTAAAAATAATCTCAAACATTCGCTTATTTCTTTTGATATTTTCTACCTCTCCTCGTTTTTTTGGATGTGAGGTAGTTTTTATTTTTGTTTGATAAATTTTGTAATTAATGATCTCTCGTGATTTCATTAATAATACAAGTTTCATCATAAAAAAACAATTTAAAAAGCTACCTTACATCCCATACGATCGAACAACACTTTGTTATCGATTGAAAATGTGCATATCAAGTGCATAATTTGTATGTCCACGTACATATAAAAATTAAAAACTAGGTGTATCATTATTTTTGTTTTTTTTACCATTTTAGTTATTGACAAAAACTCTTATAAAACGGACAAGAGACTTACTCTTAGTTATTTATGTTGTCAAATTTTGTACATCCATTTTTTTCAAGTTTAATAATTTTTAAAATGATAAGTTTATGTAATACTGATACAGCATGAATTGTAGGGACATCTACAGTGATATTGTGTGTTTTGTCATATAAATACTTATAACAAAAAATGATTAAAACAATTAAATATTAAGATATATAGGTCTAAAATAGAAACTAACCATACATAGATAATCAAAATCGCAAAAAAAAATATACAAGACCAAAAATATGATTTTCTCTAAAGTTTAATGGTATGTTTGTATAAGTACTTTTTAAATATATTTTTAGTGTTTTATAAATAAAAACTTTAAACATGTGTTTGAATATTTATATATATATATATATTTAAAATATTTGAAGTATATATATTTTTTATAAAAAAAATATTCTTCAAATGTAGATTTTAAAAACAATTGAGATATGCACTTTTTCTATACTAATAAAAGTCACGTGCGTTGCACGTGAGAACAATTTTTATTATCGATAAACGTTGTTAAATGAATGAATTGAGATGAGAAGAGATAAACATGCACTTAGTTAATAATTTTTATGATATTTTATTAAATATTAAATTCAATGTAATATGATATTTACAACATGTATTATAAAATGAGTGCGAAGAATCATTTTTTAAAGATTTTATATGTTACAAGTCTAATTGAATTTATAGACGTTGTTGCAAATAAAAAATACTATAATTTTGTAAACATTGAGAAAAATATATAATTTGATGTCATTATGTATTTAATAAATAAAATTTAAGAAACAAATATAATAAATAATACATAATGTTGAAATTTATTTTACCACTACAGATTTTGATAAAGTAATAATAATACAGATAATGCATTCTAAACTTTAAATTAAATTACAGCGTTTTTTCTTTCTTTACATAACAATTTTTTATTCTTTCACGATTTTTTTCGTTTCTCATCCATTATTTATTTTTTAAAAAAATAATTTTCTCATCATCTTCGATACTAATTCTTGTGATGTTTTTTCTATCAATTATTTTTATTTTTATATCTTTATTTTTTTGATTCTTTTAATTTGTTGGATTATGCTGAAATAATTTTTTGCAAGAGTATAAATAAATTCATTGTCTCCAACCTCTATTCTTGTGTTATTATCTTCTATTACTTGTAAGTCAATATCGTTAATAATCAGTGTGTTATTGGACGTTTTTTCTGTTTTTAATTTCATGCTAAGTTCTTCGAAATCTACTACTGCAATAATTATTTGTTCCTAAATTTTTGCTCAAATTTTGAATGTTTTTGATTAAATTACAGTGTCTTTTATTTCTTTACATAACCATTTTTTATTCTTTCACGATTTTTTCGTTTGTCATCCATTATTTATTTAAAAAAAATTAATTTTTTCATCATCTTCGATAATAATTCTTGTGATCTTTCTCTATCAATTATTTTATTTTTATATCTTTATTCTTTGATCCTTTTGTTGGATTATGCTGAAATAATTCTTTGCAAGAGTATAAATAATTTCATTGCCTCCAACCTCCATTCTTGTGTTATTATCTTCTGTTATTTGTAAGTCAATATCGTTAATAATCAATATGTTATTTGACGTTTTTTTCTATTTTTAATTTCATGCTAAGTTGTTCGAAATCTACTATTGGCTATTGCAATAATTTTTTTGCTAAATTTTTGCTCGAATTTTGAATGTTTTTGATTAAAAATGTTAACATTTTGTCTTGTATATATTTCAACCATCTTATCTATTTTGAGAATAAATGTACTTTTTTTTATTTAGTGTCTTCAAAATCTTGTAGTATATTGAAGTAATGTTGTCTTATAAATAAAGAAGATGTTATTAATAATTTGTTAGTGTAAATAAAAGGACAAAGTTGTTATTTCACAATTATTAAACTTTGACCTTTTATTCACACTTTTAAATAGGTATCGAAATAGATTAAATATCAAAATATTGATATAATTATTTATTTTAATAGGTCCTTACATAAATTAAAATATATAAGATTTTTTCAAAAAATATATATTTATTCAATTTGCAAACAAATAAAAATCAAGTATATGGAGTTTTAATCTTTTAACAAACTGAATAGTATTTAATTAAATTAAATTTTTGGGGAATTTTTTAAAAATATTTGTGAAAAAAATATATTCACTTTATATACAAAAAAAAAACAAAGTATTTTGGTATTTCAATTTTTTAAAAAACTGAATCCTTATCTAATATTCACACACATTATCAATTTTGACCTTATCATAATAATCGATTTTGCATATAATAGAAATATTGATTTACATTTATGCCCTAACTAAAATGTTGTTTTTACTTTTATAACCCTATATATTTTTATATGGTTTTACTTATAGTGTAAATAAAAGGACAAAGTTGTTATTTCACAATTGTAAAATTTTGACATTTTATTTACACTTTTAAATAGGTATAGATATTTTAGAACAGAAAGCAAACAATAGAAATCAAAGCATATTACTTTTACATCGTAAATTTTTTTTATATATAAAATAGTTGTTCAAACATATATTTATTATTAACAAAATTTTATAAATTTTTTTTGAAAAAACATTTCGTAAAAATGTTTTATAAATATCAATACCTACCAATTATAAAAGTGTGAACCAATGTCAAAGTTTTTTATCGTGTATTTTTAACTTTGTCCTTAGTTTGTACGTATCTAATAAATTTTGTGAGGATGTTTTTGTAAAATCAATTATTATGATAAAGTCAAAATCGACAAAATATTTGCATATTAGATAAGGTTCCTATTTTCAAAAATATTGAAATATCAAAATACTTTAGTTTTTATATTCTTGTATATATTTTTTTCACAAAAATATTAATCAAATACTTATCCAATTTCCTGAAATATTGAACACCAAAATATATACTTTAGTTTTTATTTGTTTGTAAATTGAATGAACATGTTTTTTCAACAAAAAAAATATGATTTATTTTAATTTGTGTAAGGACCTATTGAGCTAAATAATTATATCACGATCAAGCTCATAAATATAACAAAAGTACATGTTTGGATATGAACAACCCGGTTATAACTTTCTATAATTGCAAAGTACATGTTTGAATGTAAATTTTTTTATTAACCTAATCTTTATAAAAACTATTCATTAGCATTACTCACTACTTCTCCTCGTGACTAATAATAGGAAAGGTTCGGCTAAAAAAACGACGACATTCGCAAAATTTGTACAAGGACTTATGAGCTAAATTAGTTCAATCATGTTCATATATAATTATCTTATAATTAGAAAATATCAGATTTTCTTTAAATTAAATTACACACTGATGTTGAAATGAATCACTTGAAATGGAGTCAAGTTTAATCCAAAATAATAAATAAATAATACAATTATATCATATATATTAACATTGAAATTTAAAAAGTTAACTATTTTTTCTTCATAGGCCAAAAATTAAAACAATTATTTATGAGATGATCTTGCAATTACCAAAAATATTTTTACAAGATTGGATATGGATAATCTGTTATAGCTTATGTGTAATTTAAAAACATATGTTTTGAAAGTATATTTTTAAAATTTTTGTAAATAAATATTTAAAAAAATTAGTTATTAATTAATATTACTTACTACTTATTCCTATGATTAATAGTAGGAAAGATTCAGCTCATAAAACAAAATACATTCACAAATCCATTTTGCATATAAAAAGAAACAACATGCAAATACATAATATGAATATGTTCCATTGTTTTTAACAAAATTATAAGATATTTTGTAAATATATCTATCTTAATCAATCTACTACGAGCTAGGTAATAAAATCGAAAAAAGAATTCTAGAACAATTATGGATGACAAATCAAACATCAAATCCTGTAAAAATTACCTCAATATAATTTTCAATCCGATGAATAAACAAGAAAAAATATGCATTTACTCTCAAAATAGACAAATCGGTTGAATAAATATGAAATGTTAACAATTATAATTAAAAACATTCAAATTTTAATTAAAAATTTCAGCAATGAGATCATTGTGATAAAAAAAATCAGTAGATTTCGAAAAAAAAGAAATGAAAAAGAAAAAGATAAGATAAGATAATATCCAACAAATAAATTGATGGTTAAGGAAATTGATATACAGGTAATAAAAGACGATAACATACCCGAATGTAGTTGAAATGATGAAATTATTGTTATTTGTAAGTAAATATTTTTAGCATAAAAAAAGACCATCTAACAAAATAATAAATTAAATAATAATTATAAAAAAATACACAAATGATTTATGAAGATAACATCACAAGAATTATTATTAAAGATGATGATGATATTGATTATTTCATATAGAATAAAAAACACATGGTAAAAAATATCGTGAAAGAGATAAAAGTTCAAAATATAAAAGGAAAAAATATTTGACTTGATACTTTAAATTAAAATTCAAATTTAGAATGTATTATCCATATAAATTTTTTCCCATAAATCAATAATCATAAAATAAGTTATCAACATATAAGATAGTAAATTATAAAATCAATATTTAATTTAATTTGATTAATGTATCATACTGATTAACAAATAATTAATAAATTATATTGATTCAAGACATACATACATGAGATAGAAAATAAGACAAATTTATGGTATGAATGCATATCATAATTGCTCAAGATTAATAAAAAAAATGAAAAATCCGAGCTGTAATAATTACATAATTTTAATATCAATATCGTGTCGATATATATATATACAACTACATTAATTATACACTATATTTGTAACTTCACATAATTTGATAATGTCTTATTCTAAACTACTGACTTCGTCACAATTATATAGTCCATGTTTTATTTTTTGTTTGTCTCAAATATATAGCCATATAACATATTTAGTAATATTTTTGTACACTACTTTACTAATATACCCCTATTAACTACACCTTGAAATTGTGCAATCATTTTTTAATACATTAAATGTGGATAAAATAGAAAATTTATATAAATTTGCTTTTCCAATAATTTTTTCTTAATCAGTCTGAAAATAATATAGGACTATATAATCGAGACGAATAGAATATTAATATAGATATAGAATAATGATGATCGTAAATGATACAAAAATTGAAACTACAATTGCTACATTGTTAAAAAAATGTTGCAAATATTTATATTAGTTTCAATGTCAAAACTTATATTGATTACATCACTAAACATGTATTTTTTTTTTCAAAAAATATATATTATTATCATAAAAATCATTAATCACCTGCTTGTTAATATCTTCTCATTTTATCTAATTTATTTAACAATTATTATTGACAACAAAAACAGATATTTCCACGTACTTCGACTTTTACTAGTTTATTGAAAAGAGCCTAGAATATGAATCTTGTATGATAATTTCTTAATGCGATTATGCATGAAATAGGAAGTTCAGATGTTAGTAACCTCAGATACTATTATATATATATATATATATATATATATATATAATCTCAGATATGTTATTCAAAAAATGTGAAATTGTCATAAAATGGTATTAAAAAAAATAGATACCATCCAATTTACCCAGGTAATCCTCCAATTCTTTTTTAAAACAATTACGTGTTAAGGAATGTGATGCCTCCTGCTCCGACCCAAACCCGATAATATATTAAAAAATGGATAACTGCACATCAGATGAATTAAATAGCTAGCTAAAGAACCTTCTCTTCCTGGTAAACGAAGTTGTGGATAAAAATGGTGGGAAACCATTTACAAATGAGCTTTTTGAGGAACTAATTAAAGGTGAATGAGCGTCGTATTTATAATGTTGTTGCTTCGATGGATGTGGTACTAAGATTGTGTTGTTCTATTGTGTGCATACTTGCTAGTAACTAATTTCAACGTTCCATCTCCACTAATCTGTTTTGGTTTGGTGTTACTTTTGAATATGCATGATTTCATCAACATTTGGAAGTATTTCGAGAATTTGAAGAGATTGATCTGGTTGTATGTTAAAACTTGTCGAACCATCGATACCAGCCATTTCTTAATGGCGCCTTGTGACAAAATATATTATGACAACATTTTAAACTATTCTTTTCTTGTTTGTCCAAAAAAAAAAAGTTAATTAGACAACAGAAAAATATATTTAACTGTTTTTATTTGTCTGAACATAGCTTTTGGAAAACATATAATAGAATATTCTGCATGGTTGCTTATTAATTTTATTATAATTATGTATAAAATATAGAGACAACATGAAATACATGATATCATAACAGAAAAAATCCATCTTGCCATGCTAGTTTGGGATTTGTACTTTGCCAGCCGGTTTATATATAAATACGATCGAGGAATAAGAGATATTTTTAATTTTATTTTTATATATAGTTTTACTTCGCGCGTTTTTGGTACTTGTTCTTACATACATTGTTCTAATTGTATATTCGATAACCCTTAATGGGCATATGATCAGTAAACCACTGTGCTCTTTGCGGCACACCAAAAGGATCATGCGATTGGTATATATTGCTAACCATTTTCGTACGTATAAAGCTTGCTGCAACTTATGGGGCAGACCGCGCTACGAAATTATGGAAGCCATAAACTATTCTTGAATAGAATGAAAATATTCTCTATAATTTTTTTGTATATAGTAGATTTGGTGTCTTGCTTGGCGAATGACTTGTAATTTTAACGCCAATATCTTTTGCATATTTCCTCATGCTACCTGAATCTTTTGAAAAAAATAAATAAATAAATTCATGAATTAGATTCATTCAGTGCAATTTTTTTAAATATGGTGATAAATGGTTGGCATGCATCGATCTCAGCGGTCCCAGACGAGTATTGAATGGGGTTGAATTATAATATAAGGATCCAGAGCCATGTATAGTTTCCATTGGAATGTGTGAGTCAATGAGGCCGAACATATATAGTGTTCAATCTCCTTTGAATATCTCCATCCACTTAATTGCCCATATTACTGCTACTGCCTACAAATACATTTAGTTTTGGTACACTATCTAGCAACAAAGTTTAACCAAACGAAAAAAATCAGTTAAAATTGGTTCGTAGAATATCTTCAACCTCGTAAATCATCTGCAACCACTGCATCCTCGTAAATATTCAATGTTCTTTTCTTTTTACCTGTAAACACAATCTACATATATGCATATGTAAAACTAAAAAATAAAAATCTAAAGTGTATATCACTCTTTTTTTTTAATCAACTCCATAGAAATAAAATTTTAAAACCAAACAGGGTTCAAGACAAATATTCAAATAATTAAGCAAGCAAACTAAGACAATAAAATGAATAGATTCAATATCTCACCTTTATTACCCACAATTTCCAAATCATCTCAGTAACTACCACAGTCATCGTCCTGGTGATCTACTCCACCATTTTTAACTACTCTGGCAATATTCTACAATTATCATTATTGTTATTAGTGAAAAAGAAAACAAAACAAAACAAAACAAAAATCAAGTAACCCTGTAAGCTCAAGGCACACGCCTCGTTCCAGAGACGTGTCAGGAGTGATGAAGTTATGCCTAAAGTTAGGAACACGCGGTATATTTTTACTAAACTACGATCCAGTTTAAATCAAAAATTCAATTAAGCTTAATGAAGTCCAAGTTAACCACGTAATGAAGAATGCATGTAATTCAATGTAGAAAATGCATCCCTCAAGCAGAAACCATATAAATAGGTAAAATCTGCTTGTAGAAGAAAAAAAAATTGATCTCAAACACCACTATAAAAATTTCCATTCACCCAATATCGGTCTCTAGGGCATTTTACAAACACAAAAGGCGAGTTTACCTATTTATTAAATATTTCGACCTTGTACTCCCATCTCTTTTTCCATCATCACGAGTATCTAAACAAACCATTACACAAAAAGAATGTTAAAATCCAAAAATATGAAGGACACACAACCTAAAACCATATTAATCTGTGCACGTAAGAGAGATGAGGATAAAAAAGAGATACCTGCTCTCTCCCTCTCTAAATAACATATGGTTGGTAAGTTCCTTATCACGGGCAACGACAATTCGAACAAGAAATGATCAAAGATTTGGGGGCAACGACTGGGCTGTGCTTGAATATTATAGGTTCAAACACATCCTTCAATTTACCAAAAACAACAAACAAATTGGACAAAATCATGAGTTGAAGATGCAAAACTCAACCACAAAATATGGTAGACATTTGAGCTTATTGCTTGTCTCTTAGGATAGAAACAGACGCTGTAATCATGGAAGTTTATATAGATGACATGCTCGTTAAAGTGTAACCAAACGAAAAAAATCAGTTAATAAGATTTATAAATTTTAAAAACTCTAATAAAATCGTAACATATATATATATATAAATAGAAATATATATATATAATATATATATATATATATATATAATTATATATAGAAATAGATATATATATATATATATATATAACTCGATCAATGATAAAAGTGTTTTTTAGTAGTCTCTTGTGAACTGTGCATGAAGACTGTCCACTCGATCCATATTTAATCACCCTTTCCTTTTCCCTACTCCTTTTCTCTCCCCGATTCCCTCTCCTTTCTCCTTTCCCGCCTCGTTTTCTACCTCCAACTCATTTTCCTTCTCATGTTCGTCCTCTCTCCCTCTTTGTTGTGCAGTGCATTAAAAATTCTTTGTACAACAACATCTACCATGACATCCACTCGCTCCTGGATTGCAGCAGCAATACGTTGAGAACCTTCTTATCATTGATGATTGTAAGGTCCAAAAAGTCCACTAGCTTAATCACGGTTAATTGATTAAATTATATGATTTAATGCATGTTATTTAGAATGTTTAATTGCTATGTTTAATTATGTGATTAAATTAAATGCCTGAAATTTTATGCAATATGTATGATTTTAAAGTTTTCATATTGAAATTAATCTTGGGTCGCAGGAACGAGTTTAGCCTTGAAGCGAGTAAGAAAATATTTTTTTTAAATTAAGTTTAAAGGTATGCAGTGTATTTTTATTGGGAGAGTACAAATTTTAAAGGATTTTAAATGTAACTAATAGGCCATGTTGGAGCCCATTAGTCACAAAAGAAATAAGTGTTCAGATTTTTTTCTGAACTCTCATTTTTGAACGCTCTCTTTTCTTTCAAATCTCTCACTCGAATGCTGCATCAAAGCTAGGGTTCTTTGACTTCTCAAGGCTAGATCGTTCCGCCGTCCAGGTTAATCCCAATCAAATGATTCAGGCAAGTTTTTACTGATTTTGAAACCCATTCAAGAATATATGTAGTTTGAAGGTAAAACCCTAGGTGTTTGATTGATGATCTATGCATGTTTCTTGAAAATTTTATGAGTATGTTGCTTGATTGTGATACGTGAAGCATTTCTGATGTTTTCGGTTCAAGTTTATTGAGTTTTGAATGATTTGAAGGCAAGAAATCAGATTGTTGGGGTAAAAGTTGAATGAGGGTTTTTGATTCAAAATCTTTGAAATGGTTGTTGTTTTGGGAAAAGTTATTTTGAAGTTTTGATGTGGTTGAATGTTATTTTTGATGGAAAAATCGTCCCAATGCATTTTGGGTTTTGAAATGGTGCAGAAAAGATCAGTTTTCGGAGTTAGGTGTCGCGACGGCACGCCCGCGCTGACGAGCAGCGCGCCCGCGCCTGAGCTGCGCAAATTTGCGCACAAGCGGCGCGCCCGCACCGCAGTTCCGCCTTTTTACGCACAGGCGGCGCTCCCGCGCTGCTGAGGCAGCGCGCCCGCGCCGCGGTTCCGCCTGAATGCGAGCGGGCGGCGCGCCCGTGCCGCAGGTTCGAAATCCCCACCCCTATGTACGTGTTTTTGGGTCCTAAAAATCATGATTTTGATATTTTAATGTATTTTTAATTATTTTTAAGAATGTTCATGAAGAATGTTAAAGTTTTCAAGGTCCGAAATGGACGGAATGCCTCACGTGGATCGGTTAAGTTATGTATTGCATGATTATGTGATTTACTCATGAAAGCTAATTTCTCATGAAATGTTTTGAAGAATTTTAAGCATGTAACATCACGAGAAACTTTATGAGCATGTTACGAGGTTTATGAAAATGATATGATATGATTTGATAAGATGAAGGATATGATACATGAAAAATATTTTGATGAATTATGCATCTTGTGGTGATTATATGGGGTATGCACTTCGGGATGAGCTCCGGAGCAGCTATCCAAACATGGCTCACGAGATGGTAATATGGGGTATGCACTTCGGGATGAGCGCCGAAGTGGCTATCCAAAAAATGAAAGTTTACGAGCGTAATGCCATATGCTTGTTGATCAACAGAAAACCATGAATGGCTCGTTATGACGGTTACCACACTACTCATACTTCATCACCTCAAATATTTTTATGATATGGCTATACCAATGTTATGTTTATTGCATGATAGTTTAAGTTAATGTTTTCTCTTTTAAAGTTAGAAAAATCCTTTTTCTGCATGTTCTTGCTGAGTCTTTCGACTCACTATACTTGAATGGTGCAGGTAACGATGATGTGGATGCTTTTATTGATGATTATGTGGGCGGACATGAAGAAGAGGCAAGAGTCGGTCCAACGGGCGCTTTAGCATGAAAGATGTTTTAAAAACATTTTTTTATTTGATGAGAGGCAAACAAGTTTAATTTCCTTTAGTTGTTGGCCATGTTTGGAAAAGATTTTTAGATGCTATTTTATTATGTGCATTTTTTTTTATATGCTCTTTTTAATAAAGAAGATGATGCTTCTGCAAAATTTATATTTTTACCAAATTTAAGTATGTATGTTTGAGTAACGTTTCGATTGTGAAATTGGGACGTTACAATGATAGTCATATCTACGCCTTAAACTCACTTTCCCACAGACAATGCCAATGATCCGCAGATCATAAAAAAGGTTTTCCAGGTAGTGGGTGAGAGCCCGGGTAAGGAATCGGCAAATGTCCTTTATCTTTGTGGAAGTAGGATCTACCCACCCGAAAATAAGAAAATTCGTAGGCGGGGAGCCGGAGAAGTTTCCAGACTCCGATGATTAAGTCAAACTCCACATTTTTCCTCTCTGTGTCAACCAAACACTTTTTCCTGTATCAACCAAAGACATGACACTGTTGGTGTTGGTCTTTTTTTTTTTTTTATTTACAACTTCCTCTCTCTATGTTCAAGGTTCATACAAAGATTGGTGTGTGGCCAATCCTACAATGCAGCTGAATACCATTAAGCTTCAACAGTATATCATTTGCAAATTCGGAGAGGAGGCCTTCTTGGAATTGAAAGCAGACAGAGGGTGCTGGAAGAAATATGACGAGTCGATAGTATCCTAGTACATTTTCAACTCCGTGTATCAAAAAACAGGGGTATGCAAGTTTGAGAAATATATGTACATTACAACGGTGAGAATACAAGTACACGAAGATGTCGTTTCCTTGTCCCTGCCTCTGCCCCTAAGCAAAAGGAGTTAGCCCATCCTGCTGAGCTATCCATATCAATTAAAGGAGCAGAGGATGGAATTTTCTCATTAATTCGAACATGGCGCTGTTGGAGGTGTTGGAAGTGTCTACAAAATCGAAACGGAAATGAAAATCGCCGTTGATTCAAAACACGAGAAGAAGACTAAGGGTGCGGCAGAGAGACATTCGAACGTCGTTGAGAAGGTACAAAAAACCATCGAGCTGTTTCGATTCAAGCCACAACAGATGTCAAACACGAGTCCCAACATATATAGTTCAAGGCTGCGATTTTCATGAGGGAGATTCAATCTAAGGGAATTTTCACCATACTTATCATTACCATGTGTAATTTCAAAAGATTTTTGAATCTCTCTAATGCCAATCGCAGCCTTGAACTATGTATGTTGGGACTCATGTTTGAGATTTGTTGCGGCTTGAATCAAAACAGCTCGGTGGTTTTTTGAACCTTCTCAACGACGTTCGAACTGCTCTCCGTCGCACCCATGGCCCTCTTCTCGTGTTTTGAATCAACGAATTCCGTTTTGGTTTAGGTTTTGATAGATACTTCCAACACCTCCAACAAAGACATGTTCGAATTAATGAGAAAATTCCAGCTGCTGATCCTATAATTGATATGGATAGCTCAGTAGGATGGACTAACTCCTTGTGCTTAGGGGCAGAGGCAGAGGCAGAGGCAGAGGCAGAGGCAATGATTGGGAAACGACATTTCCGTGTACTTGGAATCTCACCGTTGTAATGTACATATATCTCTCGAACTTGCATACCATGTTTTTTGATACACGGAGTTAAAAATGTACGAGGATACTATCGACTCATCATTTTTCTTCCAGCACCCTCTGCCCGCTTTTACGTCCAAGTAGGCCTCCTCTCCGGATTTTCAAATGATATACCGTTGAAGCTTAATGGTATTCAGCTGCATTGTAGGATTGGCCACACACCAATCTTTGTAAGAACCTTGAACATGGAGATGAGAAAGTTGTAAGAAAAAGAAAAGAAAAAAATCAACACCAACAATGTCATCAGCCATGTCTTCGGTTGATACAAAGAAGAGTTTGTTGACACGGAAAGGAAAAATGTGGAGAATACGACAGATTTTCAAGGCTTAAGAGTTTGAGGGCCGTCTTTTATATATTAAGGCCTTGTTTGGTTTCAAAAATCAGGCCAAAAAAGCATTTTTTAAGTGCTTTTCAGTTAAAAAGGTGTTTGGTTGACCAAAAAAGTGCTTAAATAAGCACTTTTTAAAGTCAAAATTAGAGCTTTTTTAAAAGCCAAAAATTATAGCTTTTAAAAGCACTTATTTTAAAAAAATCACTACAAAATTCAAACGAGCTCTAAGTCAAATGAGCTCAATTCAATGCAATAATTTTGTTGTTTTTCGGACCTAATAATGGGCCACAATAGTTTTTTTTTGGTTTATCTACTTATATAATATATGTTATTGGATT
Organism: Henckelia pumila; assembly: GCF_033568475.1. Lineage (NCBI taxonomy): Eukaryota > Viridiplantae > Streptophyta > Magnoliopsida > Lamiales > Gesneriaceae > Henckelia > Henckelia pumila. Next base: position 2,368,636 of record NW_027331857.1, on the reverse strand, counting down.
AATAGCTTTTGTTTCGATATTTTTTTTAACCGAAATTGGCATAAAATTATTTAAGAAACATAAGATTAATTAAATAAGATTTATAAATTTTAAAAACTCATATAAAATCGTAACATATAAAATCGTAACATATATATATATATATATATATATATATATATATATATATATATATATATAACTAGATCAATGATAAAAGCTGTGTTTTGTAGTGGTCTCTTGTGAGACTGTACATGAGGACGATCCACTCGATCCATATTTGATGTGAATATTGTTAGACCATACTTATCTTGTGAGACTGTACATGAGAACGATCCACTCGATTCATATTTGATGTGAATATTGTTAGACCATACTTATCAAATATGAATTCAATACGAAATTCATGATATATATACAAATTTTGCGATAATGTAAATATTGTTAGACCATATTGGTACATTGTTAACGTTATTCTTATATGGTATGAATTTGATTATATTTTAATAAATATTTTTGATACCACAAATCTTAGTGTTTTATTTTATTTTTATAAATCATTGAAACTCATTGATGAATTTTAATGTTCGCTTAAAAAAATCTTACACACTAAAATACGTGATATCAAAACTTTTATTTTTAGTAGTTTATTTTTTTATAAAACCAAAATAAATTACGATTCGTAAGCTAAAAATTTTTCTTTTTTTAGAAATCCAAGACTAACAAAATTAAAATGGAAAAATTAAATTTTTCCCACCTCTATCAATCTTACTTACCACATTAAATGCATGTGTATAATATTTCATAAATAAAAACAAAAATAATAGTTAATTCAATTTTGGGTAAATAAAACCCAGACAGCGTCGACGTCGTAACATTCAATTTGTTGTCAATTTATTTTGCTTCATTTCACTACAAAACTGTGGCTAAAATTGTCAGTTAAAAATTTTAACCACGATTTTTGAAATCATGGTTAAATCCACTGTGGCTAAGGTTAACCATGGTTTTCGATTTTTGAAATCGTGGTTAAATCCACCATGGCTAAGGTTAACCATGGTTTTCATAAAATTGTGGTTAACCTCAGCCACGGTTTGTTAAAAACCATGGTTAATTTAGCCACGATTTTTTTAAAAACCATGGTTAAATTACCAACAGTTTTGATTAAACCGTGGCTCAAAATAAAATCGTGGTTAAATTAATCATGGATTAAAAAAAACAGTGGTTAATTTAACCACGGAATTTAGCAAAGATTTTTAAAAATCCGTGGTTATATTTTTAAAACCGTTATAACCATAGTTTTTTTAAAAAAATCGTGGCTAAATTAATCACGGTATAATTTTTTAAAAAATACCATATAGATCATTAAAAAAGTTATATGTCTCTAAGATGACTTACTAACATCACTCACCAATGTTTTCTAACAATGTTACACAACATGATAATTACACTAAATAAATTATCATACACATTTGAAAACAATAAAGCAACATATATGATACATCATATTAGATGATGTATTTAGCAGAAACTTGTAAAAAAAACCTGGTAGATTTGAGAGAATTATTGAATAATTGACTCCAAGTTTTATGTGGCACAATGATTTTGTAAACAACATTAATTTACTCAACGAATCAGGCATAAACCGAACATGCAGCTCAATTCAATCTCATAACAAAAAAATAGAATACCTCAATTATGGAGCATATAAATAAATGCACGTGTGAATGAAGGCGACAGGGAGATCACAAAAGCTAAAGGATTAACCCGACATCGTCACCATAGAGACGATTGACGAGGACATCGCCACGAAGATTGAGGAAGTAAATAGCTGAAGCTGCCACGGGCATGACTACAGATGCGAAAAGCTTTTCCAACTCAGATTTACAACAAACAGATATGCTATTTTGTTTAAATGAATACACCGATAATATAATGAAATTAAAAATCGAAATACCCAAACTATTTCTTAATCTGAAAAGGAATAAAATTGCTAAAAATAACCTGGAATTAACGTAGACAATTTCTAACACATATAAGCATCTAAATAAGGATTTAAACAACTCTAAAGTTCGAAAATCTCAATTCAAATATTTAGGCAATTTGAAATTATACTCAAACAAATTCTTGAAAAAAATCAGATGCTTTCAATCGACTTCAATATAATAGCTACAACCAAAAATAAATCAAATATATATTCCATACATAACCCAAATCCAACACAAAAGTCAAGCAGTAAACATATGTCAACATAATGATAAAACGAGACAAGTGAAATGATATATATTATAAATTTAATGTTGAAGCATAATACCTTTCTGCCCATAATAGGAGATAGAATCATAAGCCAAACTGGAAATTCCATTGATAATCGTGTCCCAAATCATTGACTAGCTGAGGCTGAAATAAAATCCAGAATATCCCAAAACCATTTACTCATAGACATAGAGCACACACCATCGAAACCATACATACCGTAAATAGTCCAAAATACCATGGAAATCCTAAGAAAAAGAACAGGCTGAAATCGAACAATGACGACCAAAAATTACAATTGCATTTGTAGCCAAATAAATATAATGAAACTAAACTCATGGACCCATTGATATGTCCTAAGAGCGTTTTAGCCTTCAAAAAACGGTGTCACAATACAATTTTACACTATAGCTGACGCAAAGGAAATTCAAAATATGAAAACAGATTTGACATACTCAACATTACACAACTGATAAAAAGGACATACAATTCTACCGAGAACATGAACATAAAAAGTTTTCCTCGTATCCATCCTTCAACAGAAATAATATCAAATTAAACAAAGTTAGTATTAACCTTAAACTGCTATTCACTGTAATCAAAGCATCAAAGAAACACCTAATTAGACAACCACAAGTTGCTATGAAATGCACCAGAAAATATAGAGCAATATTCATTGAGCAGAACATTTCAAGAAACAAAATCAATACCTAGATCAGAAGCACGTGCATTTGGATTTAATGGCATAGCATCCATAAATCTAACTTCAAATAGACAAACATTTTAGTGGAAAATGAAGTAAAACAATCTGCTTGCACATACTCAAGAATCAAGACTCACAGTAAGTACTAGATCCATTGGTGTCAATGTTCCAAAATTCACACCCTTGTTACGAATCTTGATTATGCTAAATAAGTTTGATAACAGGATAACAAATATAGTCCCAGCAATGGTTAAAATAATAGTCTTTCTCATTTCACTTGATCCAAACCCTTCATCGCCAGTTCCCTAAGTGGCCCAATATTCACCATCAAAAGGAATGCCACAAAACCCTCCAAACATACAGCAAGAATGAATATTGGAATCATTTTTGCTACGAGAAGAATACACCTTTTTCTGCAGAACTAATTCACATTTTATCAGACTGGAGATCATACACAAAATAAATCCCATTTCATATTTTCGGAATTCTTCGAGAAAAATAAAAAAAGCAATAAACATTTAAATTATCTCAATAAGCTCGTTTTGTTTTAGAAAGAAGCACACACAACCAAACTCGAGCTACAGTTTAGTAAAAACTGAATCTATATTTTCGAACTCCTCCTTGCTTGCATCACAGGAAAATGCCAGATGCATGCATGGCTATTTTATATTTCTAACTTGTCATATTATAATATAAAATAAAAAGGTGGAAATTTCATTTTAGATTTTAATCCTTCGGGACCAGTTGCAAATTATAGCCAACTCAATGAACCGCATGAAAACTTTTAAAAGCAATTTCTTAATGTAGAACTTCACCCAATATGCAGATCATCGAGATCCTCCAATGAGACCTAGCTACCAAAATGTAATGCTACTACTAGAATAACCAAAGAAATTATAGCCTTCCGACATATAAAATTAAATATTCAGAACTTTTATTTACTAACACACACATTCAAAAACCCAAATATTCCGTAATTACATTCAATAATTTGAAAATCTAATGTATATATTCTGAAAATTCAAAAAAAATTGCCGAAAAGGAGGAAATTCGAACCCTACCTTCCATCTGCTCAAATATAACAATAACCATATATCAAGTATACAAACTCGAATTAACCAAAAATCCCCAAACTTAAAACCCTAACTTTCGAATATACCTCAAATATACGAAATAGAGCAGCCAAACAACTAAATAACGTTGGTCCTCGGTAGCGTCGGCCGAAATTTGGGTTTGAAAAAAAGCGCTTGAAAGCTTGCAAAACGGGTAGTGGGAGATACTGTGACGGAAGGTGATGTGAGAAAGATTTTTAGTTCACCGGTTTTAGGGACTGTGGAATCTGTTGAAATTATTCACAGCAAAGGTCGCAGCTTCGCCTACCTAGATTTTTCGTTCCCGCCTCCGATAAGCTATTCAGCACGGGTTCTTTCTATCTCTCGCTCTAGTGTATGTCTGCCCATGAATGGTGATACATGAACATGGGCCGGGGGACGTTGCATTTCAGTCTTTTAATATGCTTTCGCTGAGCAAAACTTGAATCTTTTCATGAAATTTTAAGAGTACGTCCTTGGATTTGTCCCACTGTGTATAAGTTTTTGAATTTATCGTATTTAGGCGGAACGGGTAATATTTGATTAGCTCATTTATATAAGGAATACATGTTTCAATGACAAATTATGGAAGGTAATTAGTTATTGGTTCACACTTGGCCTTGTCTAGAGTCTTAATGAGAGCACCATTAATCAATTCTCCTGTTTAAGAAAGCAAGAACCTTGTGCTTTATAAACAAGTACGTTTCTTATGTGAATAGGTAGAAAATTCTGCTACTGCTATAGGCTATGGTTGATGAGGAAGTTCAGAAAATATTGTAATCATTGAGTTTTAGGAAGCTCTATGCAATCTTAAATCATAAAAAATATTTATTCATACTGAAAATATATTTTTAAATATTTATCATGTGAAATTGTTTCACCACTACAGATTCATTATGTGATATAAAAGCTTGGTGGCTGGTGGGTTTGAGAGTGGCTTCAGCCTTGTTGAAATTCATACGGGATAGTCAAGGCCCTTCTGTTTTCCTTCTGTTATGAAATGCCAACATCTTCAGCAGATATTCAGATTTCATAAGAACATAGTAAAGAAAATTCAATATGTGAGAAAAACAATTTAAATCAACAAACAATCTATCATAAATAATATGGATCCCAATGTTTGAACCTGCATAAGTACCAATGTTTGAAAATTCAGAAAGTATCAATCTTTCATCATTTCACAAAGAAAAATCATAGATAAATTAACAAAAAATATTTATTTTAATCCGGCATACAAATTGAACAATAATTAATTGAGACTTGGGAAAAAAAGGACACCAAAACAGCAGGGGCACCGAGCACGTGTCCTTGCCTTATGGTTACAGTCAAGACAAGATTTGCGGTCTTTTATTTTTTTTTTGAGCCACTTGTGGTCTTTTTTGTTGAGTGTTTTGGGTTTTCAAAATTGAAGGATTAGGTTATTTTATGATTTTGAGAAATAGGTAATTGGACTGGGAGACATGGGGGAGAGGGAGTAAGAAACGTGGGAAGAACAAAAAGGAACATGGAAATGGCAAAGGGAGCCGTCGGAAACGTGGGAATAGTGAGTAAGAATGGGGTAGAACAAAATGGCAAAAGAATGGTATTTTGAATATATTGAAAAACAGACCAAGACACCAAATTAGTATTAGTTATTATGAAGTGCTTAATTTTAATAATATAGATTAAAATATTGTACTTGTACTCTCAAAAAAAAATTTAATAATATAGTGAAGATGATGACTTGATTAATTACTTACTTAATCACTAAATTCTGGATTTGGGTTACTACATTTATAGTCCAAGGCCAAGAGAAAGTTTGCAAATTGCTTAGATCTATTTAAGGACTAAAGCAAGTTTCTAGATCATGCAATCATAAATTTGATGAACGATCAAATCCTATGGGTTGATCAAAATATTGATGAGCCTTGTGAATACAAGCACATCAAAGATGGGAAAGTGGTGTTTATTGTGCTTTACGTAGACGAAATTCTACTTATTGGGAATGCTATGAAAAAATGGTGTGAGGACATCGGTTCTAACAACCAGTGTTATTAAAACCGGACCCGACCGGCCGGTTCGACCGGTTCGACCGGGAACCGGTCACCGGTCCGGTCCGAGAGAACCGAAAAACCGGTCCAACCGATCAGAACCGATCAAAACCGGTCAAGAACCGGTTGGACCGGTCAATAACCGAAAAACCGGTTCAACCGGTTTTCCGAATTTTTTTTTTTTTTTTGAAAATTTAAATTTTTATTTTTAAAACTTTAAATTTAATTTTTTTTATGTATATACATTGTTATTTAAAATTTTTACTTCATTAAAAAAATTTATTTTAATAGTTATTTGTTTTTTTAAAATTAAATATTTCATTATTTAAATAATTTATAACTATAATTGATATTTTGAATATATTAACATCTTTATTTAGCTTTCAAATTATGGCAAATATATATTTTTTTGTCTATTTAAATATATTTTTGAGTTTTTAAAATTTAAAATATATTATTTATTATATTATATTATATAAACGATTTTCTGGTTGGACCGTTTTTTTTAGGTAGACCGGTTCGATCACCGGTCCGGTTATGAAAACATTGCTAATAACATAATCTCGAATAATAAAATCATACATCGATAATAAAATACCCAAAATAAATGAATAAAATAAAATAAAATAAAATAAAATTTTAAAAAGGGGTTGGCTCGCTCGAGCGAGATTTGCGTTCGCTCGAGCGCGCCCTGCAAAGGCCCTCTTGGGCAAATCAACTCGCGTTCGAGCGAGAATTCCTCTCGCTCGAACGCGCCCTGCACCAAGGCACACAACCTTTCTGCTCTCGCTCGAGCGAGAATCCATCTCGCTCGAGCGCGAGAGCTATGGGCAGAAAATGCCCAAAAATAAAATAAAAGGCTCCCGAACTCGAATTTCAACATGCCATCAACTCAAATAATACTCGGGGCATAAAAATACATGCAATATCATAAATCAACAATAAAAGCATGCTTTCATAAAATACTCATTTCAACATAATTTCTCGATAATTCAAGTCTAAACATGCTCCGATGACAAGTTATACAACTTATAAATATAAACGAGTTCGACACGCTATTCAATCTAAACGGACGCCTCACGTCTATCATTCATTCCCGAGCTAATCAGATGTTTCTGACTAGCTCATGCCCTACCTGTTACCATGCACACATACAAAGCAAAGCAATGGCCGGATAACTCCGATGAGAATAAATCCCAGTAAAAGCGACATAACATGCAATATCAAATAGTATATCAAAATCATGATATAACCAAAATATTATTCGGCGATAAATAAAGATAAAATACATGTCTTTAAAATCGGGATTATCAAATCGGATAATCAAAGAAATCTTGTTTCTTCTTTTGGGATCCCGATGACAAGATCTCGTAACATACCCACCTACGCTCCCGATCAGGGTGGAGTCACGTATCTCAATCCCCTAGACTTTGGTGCAACTATAAGTAGTATTCAGACTCTAAGAGTAACTCAACATCCCAGACCAATCGATTATAGCTCCCAAAGCGTCTAATTCAAATCTGGACAACTCAGCTCTCTCAAATCAAGAATGTAGGCTCAATATGAATGCAATAATGAATCGAAAATGCATTCAAATAAAATCATGTACTTCAAGACATATAAAATAATATAAGAGCATATAATCAATAAATATTTCAAATTCTCATTCAATATCAAATAATCATGCAAGTATGTGATTTAAGGGAACTCGATATTCAAATCTGATTCGAGTATTCATCACTTTTTAATTCGATGTCAGCTTATACCTTTTTCTCGATCAAAGGTGCTCAAAATCTGGATAATCAATATCAATAGATTTCAATCAAAATCTATCCAATCTCAATTCAAATAATCAAAGTAAAACTCATTACCAATCTTGATCAACTCTTTATCGGTTCGACTTCTGAATAATCTGAGTTCAACATCCCTCAATCAAATCTGTAAAGAGATGCATAATTACTCAAAATCATTCATTCAACTCAAATTGATTCTAAATTCAAATCAAACTTCTGAAACTCAGAAATTCTCGAACCGGCTGCATAACGGCTAATATACGGCCAACCGAAAATCAACAAACATCATCACAACTCTCAAATTTAAATCATATCATCATCAATTCATCAAAATCTCATTAAATACACAAAAAACTCATAAATATCATAATTTTATATTTTTCAAATAAAATTCAGAAATTCATAACAAATTCAAACGCTGCTCTTTTTTCGATCCGACTAGATATACTATCGCGGCTATCTGAGGCATAGATATATCCAATAAAAATTTGATTCCAACAACATCCAAAAATTGAATTATAAGATATCGGAATAAAACTTACGGCATAACGAATTCTTCGCAGCTGTGATCGTGAATACACGATAAAATCTGAAATCTAACGGACAGATAGAACACTTCGCAAATCAAAGAACTTAAAATCACGTTGGAGAAGAAGGGAATGGCGATTTCTTCAAGGGAGGGAAAATAAATGAGCTTAGTCATGAAAAATAACAAGCCCATGTGTATATAATAGGGATTTTGCACTTTAGTCCCTACTTTCATCAAAATTTACAATTCAGTCCTTGATCAAAATTTCATCTTTCAATTCAATCCTCGGATTTTCATAATCTCGAAAAATCAACATCAATATCATATAATCTCAAATTCAGATAAAATCAAGGCGTTACAAATTGTCTACGGTAAATGGATGGTAGCCAAGAAATTCTACATTAAATATTTGGAGAAGCAATTACATTTTTGGAATTCGAATCGTTTGAGATCGCAAGAATAAATTGTTGGCATTGTCTCAAGCAAATTATACTGATAAGATGCAACTGTGTTATAGAGCAAGATTCCAAGAAGGGTTACCTAACAACCCGACATAGGGTCATCCTCTCCAATGAGCAATGTTCTAACTTCTAAGACACCTCAAGAGATCGAGGACATGAGACAAGTTCCTTATTACTCTGTAGTAGGCAGCCTCATGTACGCAATGTTGTGCACAAGGCCAGATATTTGTTAAGCTGAGGGGATAGTCATTTATTTTCAGTCAAATCCTGGTATGGATAATTGGATAGCGGTAAAGAACGTTTTCAAGTATCTTCGGAGAACGAGAAATCATATGCTTTTCCATTCGGGTGAAGATCTCAAAATAGACGGTTACACTGATTCTGATTTCCAATTAGACAGAGATACTTGTAAGCCGATGTTTGGATCATTTTTTACTCTTGGTGGAGGTGCCATAGTCTGGAGAAGCATTAAGCAATCCAGCACAACTGACTCGACCATGGAGGCCAAATATATAGCCACTTCCGAAGCTACTAAAGAGTTTGTATGGCTTAAGAAGTTTCTATCTGAACTGGAAGTTTTTCTTAATATAAGTCAGTCACACTATGGTGAAACAATAGTGGGGCAGTGGTTATTCAAAGAAATCTCGTAGTCACAAGAGATTGAAACAACTAGAAAAGAAGTACCATTTGATTCAGGAGATAGTTCAAAGAGGTGAAACCTCTATTCTTAAGATTGTGTCTATTGATAACTTTGTCGATCCATTCACCAAGACATTGCCAACAAAATTGTTTGAAAGGCATATGTTGAATCTAGGACTTAGAGATATGTCTCACATTCTTTAGGTCAAGTGAAAGTTTGCTGGGATAATGTCCTTGACGTAATTGTACATGTTATTATTAATAATAGTGACATTTATTATCGAACAGTTTTGCTTGAAATTATTGTGTTGAATATCATAGCAAAATTCTTAGTTTATTGGATGTAACCTTAATTTTAGTGTATAAAATAGTTATATATACAAGAATATTAAAATTATGGATAATAAACTTAAATAAATTCTGTGATGAAATTAATTAAAGTATGAGATCTTTGATTAAAGCACCACTAATGCGGCCCATGAACATTATGAACGTGACTTTATTATTCAAACCGTCGATGTAGAGACATCTAGATGGGGCATTTATATAGAATGAGATTATGTAGGACTTGGACCGATTTAATTATATATTTCATAATAAATTTTGTTATTAATATGAAATTCTAATTAAATCATAAGATGATCATATATTAACAAATCTTAATCCTAAGGTGATTACAGACTCATGTTCATTTCAATGTAATTTCTAATTTTTTTGTTTAAAGTTTGCAATTGTGCATTCTGGACACTTGGATTTTAGATTTATATTTGAAATGAGTGGTTGAGAATATTAATTCACAAATATGGAATTCATTCCTTCCTACAGGAAGTAGAAAGACAATTATCTATTTTTTAAATTTTGGCACTGAGTGTTGGACCCAATTAATTTATAACTGTGTTATAAATTGAATCGCTCGCTATTGAATTAATGGAAAATGAGGATAAAAATAATTGGAGAGGTAAACAAAAAATTACTAGCTCCAAATTATGAATTGTCTATGGATGATTAATCCATGTATGATGATTATATCAATGTACTACTCTTCTGTAGAGTAAAATATTTCATTCGAAAGTTTAACTGTTTATCTGATTTATTGGAGCTTCAAATTATGGGTCTGTTGTCTCTGGTATGCTGATAAGTTCATTTTGTATGCATTATTTTATGTCATTTTATGTCTAGTTTGCATGCATTCATATTATCTCATGTGTGTTTTTATGTGTTTTTAATTGTGATTTATTGCATGCATGTTCATTTCACTCTTCGGGTTGATTTTTGTAGGTAAATAGAATCAGTGAAGATTCGCGCTCGAGCGGATGTTTTTCCTGCTCGATCGCGAGATACGATTACGTAAATGCATGAACCATTACACTTCCGTGCTCGAGTAGATGCTTTGCGCGCTCGAGCGCAAACTCGGGAAAGAGAAAAAAATAAAAGTATTATGTAAATTCGTGGTTGGAAGTAAATAATCTTTTACTCAGGATCCTGGCCATATAAAAAGATTTGATAACTTATTTCAAGGGTTCCCAAGTTTCAAGTTCCAGTTCCTGACGGCAGAGACAGAGGAGATGACTACTGGAGTGAAGATTCCTGAATTATTTTTATTTCTTTTTAAATTTTTATTTCTTGTTAAGAACTTGGTTTAGAATTATGTTTACTGAGTAGTAAATTTTACTCGATTGAGGCCACGAGATTGGACTGAACAGATTGTGTTAAACAAGTGGTTTATGTTTGAGATTTTCATATTTCTATTAAATTTATTGATTGTTGGATTTATTTTATGTCTTGTGAATAATCTGATCAATTATTTGCTTGCATGTTAATTGATTATGAGTCGACTAATTAGGAATTAATTTTGCTCATTTCAACAATTAAAATATGGTTAAAGGTACTAGAAATAATATTCGATTTCAGTATGCGGCTTTAGGTGTAAACTGAATTTTCACAAGTATAATTTAATGCATTCAATCCTGATTAAAATTAAGTAGAAATAATTTAATCCTTCTGATTTGAATAGGTTTAACAAATTTTAGAAATAGATTGTTAAACAATTTAGGAGATTTCGTCGTGATTTAATATTAAATCTAGGTCCTATAGATTTGTCGTGATTTGCATGATTTGTTCAGTACATGCGTATGCTTTGATCGAGTCTTTCTTATTTGAAATTAATACCCAAGTCTTTGCTCAGTTTTTATTTTAATTTATTTTATTATTAATTTATTTGTTAATTTTAGTTTTATTTGAATCCATCAAATCAGTTATTTTTCTCGGTCTAGATTAAGTTTAAATAATCATATTATGGTAATTCTAAAAATCAGTCCCCGTGGGTTCAATACTTGGACTGCTAATCCACTTACTATCACTTGACCTAGTGTGTTTGCTAGTATTATTATAAAATTGAATTTAAGCCGATCATACGCCTTCTTGATAAACGACGGGCTATAATGCAAATAAAAATCAAATGTAACAATGAAAACATAGTATCAATAATTCCTTGTATGTTCTCAACAGAGATCTTTGATGGGTTGTTCTTACGTCACAAAACAAATTCAGAGGAGCTAGAAGAGTTCCCGACAAAGACATTCCGACGCTCAAGCCAGTGATTACTCAAAGAATAATAATCAAGAGTAGAGCGTTATAGTGCTAAAAAAATGTGTACCATAATAATGAGATGACAGAGTATTTATAGATATTCAGAGAGTTTCACAGGCTTGAGTCGCTTATGAAATTTTGTACATTCCAATGTCTGCTTAAATAAATTTAAATAATAATTAAATAAGCTTGGGCCGTAAAAATATTTTAACTGGATTTTTATGATTGATCTTGGTCCCAGTGGATTTTTTAGGCGTAACCCATCATAGTCCCCCTATCTCAGCGTGTCGCATGCGCTAGGATGATCGAGGGTAGGAAATATGGAGATACCGTTCTGGAGTAATTGTAGTAGGACTATGGGGCAATGAAATTGCAGATAGTAGAAATTAAAATCCTGTCAAAATAATAATTGTTGAATTGTCGTAGAACTCTGACTGCTACATTACGGGATTCTAGGAACTTAGCAACTGCTTCTGTTGCTGCCCGTGGGGCTGTGTTTTCCATTAATGTAGTCAAGGATTCTTGGATGAGGGTAATGTTTGGCGGTACATTTCCATTGTCATTATTTTCTCGAGACATTTTTGAAGTAGTATGTGTTCTCAATGACGTAGGGAACAGGTTCCCACAGGCGGCGCCAAGCTGATGTAGCCAAAAAATATTTGTACTCGGCAAGTTGCTTTCGCAAAATCCGGAGTATCAGCAATTCTTTGTACGTTCTCAGTTGAGATCTTCAATGGTTTGTTCCAACGTCACAAAACAAAATCAGAAGAGCCGGGAGGGTTTCCAAAAAAGGCACTCTAACGCTCAAGTTAGTGATTATTCAAAGAAATCAAGAGTAGAGCGTTATAGTGCTAAGAAAAAGTGTGTCCTTTAATAATAAGGTGACTTAAGTTATTTATAGATATTCGAAGAATTTTGCGAGTCTGAGCCTCTTATGAGCTTTTGTAGATTTCAAGGCATGCTTAATTTAAATTTAAATAATATTCAAATAAGCTTGGGCTTCAACAATATTTAGAGTGAACCTTTATAATTGGGCCAGGGCCCAATAGATTCTTTAGATATAACCCATCAGAAATTATAGAGCCCCATAACGAATTCAACTATAATTTTTTTAATATTTGTTTTTATCAAATTACACACGATATGTTAATTACGACATAATTCGTCCAAAATCGGTTTGAGCTAGTTCGTCTAACCCACAACCCACATTGGTTTGGTTTGGGTTGGATTAGATTGGGTTGAGGATTTTCAGCCCACCGAGATGGTGGGCCGGCCCGCCCTCGATCCACCAAACGGTGGGATTTTGATGGATCTACCGGCCCTACCATAAATTGACCGTCTGATAGTTCTACAGCGTGGTGATCCAACATCACACATATAACGAGTAAATAAGTATGGAAAACATTTATTACAATTATGTGTGTCTGTAGCGCAAATTCTTTATTTCTTAAAATTAAGAAATAGGAAATTTATACAAAGAGAATTAAATAAAGATTAGTGAATACAATCTCTAGATAATCCCTTGATTCTTCTCTTCAATAACAATTTTTTGTGAAATGTGAATTTCTTGGGTATTTGATCTTTTTGGAAGATGATTTGATATCTTGATAACGTTAATCCAATGGGTTCACATCTTGTTATCGAATTAACCTTCAAAATTTGAGAAGAACACGATAAACTCATTGAATCGCGCCTTGAATTTCGTTGATCTTGAATTGGTGAAGAACACGATCTTATTGAATTCGATTTATTTGTTGAAGAACACGAACTTTTTGAATTTGATGAATAACACGATCTTCTTGAATTTGATAAAGAACACGAACTTTTTGAAGTTGATGAAGAACACGATCTTCTTGAATTTGATAAAGAACACGAACTTTTTGAAGTTGATGAAGAACACGATCTTCTTGAATTTGATTTATTTGATGAAGAACACGAACTTCTTGAATTTGATGAAGAACACAAACTTCTTGAATTTGAATGAATTTAAATATATTTGAAGAAGAACGCAATTAATCCCTTGAATCACGCCTAAATATTCTTGAATTTGATAATTTTGAAGCAGAACACCTTGAATTGCGCCTTGAACTTCTTGAATGTGAATTGAGAGAAAAATCTTGAATTCTTCTACTTTTTTGCTTCAGTCTTATGTGTTGTGTTTTTTTGTTGGTCATCTGCCCCCTATTTATAGCTGAAGGATGCAGATTCCTACCATTTTGATTTGATGAGGTGTCGCAATTTGATTGGCTCCTCCTGATTTATTTGGTGATTATCTTCCATTAATCACAAGATTTGATTTTAAATACTAAAAATATTAGTATTTTCTTCCATTTGATTCAAGATTTGATTTGAAATACTAAAAATATTAGTATTTCATTCCATTTATTGCAAAATGAAATCTTGATTTAAAAATCTTGATTTGATCACAAAATATATTAAAATATCAATTAATTAACTATTTATTTTTTAGGAATTTAATCTCCCCAAAAATAGCTAATTGTTTTATTGATATTTAATTACTTCGTACTTGCCATATTTGAAGGTCGACAAATTTAATTGTCTACAAATGTCACCTCGAGACTTATTCACAAATGATTTTTTTTGAGTGAATAAGTCGCGATAATTTACTTGCAGCAATTTCTTTGAGATTTCACGAATCCTCAATTCAAATTTAATTCCCTCCAAATTTTCTTGCATCCATATTTTTTTCTTCACCAAGCAAGCGAAAGATAAAAACTTTTATTTTTCCTTCATGCATCTTCTTTGGATGAAATTTTTTTTTCTTCCTTTTATTCATATCCATCATCGAAGCGATGAATCATTGAACAAAAAGCAATACAAGACAGTACACTTCAATTATTTGGCTAATTTCATTACATCAAATGATATTGGAAGTGTACTGAAGGCATTCTTTATCGGGGTGATCATATGCTTCAGGCGGTGCAAATATACGACCCCGTGTATGCTTCATTATTCACATTAGATCGAGATTCCAACATTATGAAGACATTTTGAGAAGCATGGTGTCTACTCAATAATAAACTATTGACTTTTACATTGTTAACCATTTACATATTTGTGTGATTTGCATTCTTTGTTGGGTCTTTCCATCGCCGAACATATATATGATGAAGTCGTTCAAAGTGCCAAAGAACTCACCAGCATTGATGAAGCGTATATTGGAAATTTTTTTTTCAATCTTGCGGCTGCACATCACATACTTCGAGATATTTCTAAAGGTGGGCCGGTCCAATCAACTCAAGATGGTAAAAACGCATAATTTGAAAGGCTTGGTGATTTGAAGAAGTGAAGGG
This sequence comes from Henckelia pumila, assembly GCF_033568475.1. NCBI lineage: Eukaryota > Viridiplantae > Streptophyta > Magnoliopsida > Lamiales > Gesneriaceae > Henckelia > Henckelia pumila. The sequence continues at coordinate 2,353,255 of NW_027331857.1, read as the reverse complement.
TAAAAAATATCATCCACTTTCTTGAAGAGACAATGATGAATGTATCCAGTGCTCAACCACTTCATAAGATTGAGGAAAAATACACTATGATTGAAAATATTTCTTCTTTCAATGATGACGTTATCATGAATTTGAACACGTCGACGATCAATCTTGAAGTTGCCTAAAAAACTTGGAGATTTTTTTTTGTGATATTTTGATTGTGTTAAACTTTCATTGAAAATATAAAGCATATTAATATTTCTCGTGAAAAAAAAACAACAAATTCATGAGTGTACTCAGAATATATCTAAGTTGCCTACGTACCCAATATATGGATCAAGTCATAACGTAGTTCAAAAATCTGATTGTTTGAGATGGGGGGGTGCCGTGCATAGTTTATACTTATGCGGGCAAGGAGTATCTATTTCTTAACCACCCTAGACTAGGTGAGGATTTAATATTTTAACCACATAAAATACCATAAGTGGGAGAAATACTGTTTAACCATATGAATTCACTATTGGCGGGGACATAACAGTTTAACCAAATGTAATAACTTGGTGGAGTACATAACAGTTTAACCACATGTAACACCTTTGGTGGATACCGTTCACAGTTTATACTCTTGTGGGTCAGGAGTATTGGTGAAATACTCATCTCTTTTCTTGAAAATTTATGTTTCTCTTGATCTATGATATTCTTGAGTTGGAGGTCCTTCCGCTTCAATTGTAGTTATACTCAACTCCATGTCATGGGCTCGAGTAGATAATTCTTCAAATGTCTTTGGCTGGATTCCTTGAAGGATATATCTGTAACGCCCCAAAATATATTTATCGAATTAATTAGCAATTGAAATAATTATTGAGTTGACTAAATAATTATTATTTCTAATGAGATTATAGAGTGTATTTACAAATACACGTGTCATTTAATCAATGAGTTTGATTATTTTTTAGAGATCTTCAATATTTGGCATTTTGGGATTAATTATTGAGATATTGAAATAAAAATAATTATTTATGCCAGATAACTTAATTTGGAAGAATATTTGACCGAGTGAACTGGTCAGAGTCTAAATTGGATTTAGTATTTAATTGAAAAAATTTTGATTCCAATTGACTGGTCAAAGTCAATAATTTCAGAAATGGTATTAATTGATGTTGGGTGTGTGTATCAGAAAAATATCATATTGGAGATTAATTTTACCATTTGAGTATCTAATAAATTGGTCCAGATCAGGAAATTATCGGGTTACTATAAATAGAAAACAACGCGCGATGGGCATCATAAAAGCAATTACAGAGTTTTGAATTTTTCCTCAATTTTCGTATTCACTGTAGCAGTCCCACATTTTCCATCGTCGACTGTTCACCGTAGCTCCGATCGAAGATCCGATCGGTCACTTTGTAGCCAACATCAATTCGAAGCTATTGGTTAAAGAAATCGACGATCCGACGGTTGTATCGTTGGGAAATCGAGTTAGAATAGATGGGATCTGCGCGAGTACTGTTCATCATCTTCCTCGGTATGATTTTCGCGATTCGAGCTTGTTTTTGTTGGTTTTAAAGCTAGTAATCGATTATTTGAGTTGTGAAGAACATTTCCCAAGCTTATTGTAGCATTTTTGGTGAAGGAATTGAGCAAATCGAAGCTTTTAAACTTCGCCGGAGTCGGCTCGTTTTTCTCTGATCCTGGCCGCGTCGGAGCTCCGTTCCGGTCGTGGCTTATATGGTTGGAATCGTCTCGTAGAGCTTGACAAGCCTGCCAAATTTCATAATTTTTGGAGCAGTTTTGACATCACCGACGGACACCGCCGCGTCGCCGCCGTCTTCTCCGATTTTCCGGTGACCTCCGGTGAGTTAACCATTTTTTATCGTCTCGACGTGATAGATCCAAATATCCAAGTTTCGAATTGAGATTCGAAACAGTGAAGCGGTGAGAACGCGATAAAGTTGACGAATTATTGGTCAAAGTTTGACCAGAGTTGACTATGGTTGACTTTTGTATATTATGTGATTTTTCGCAGATTGGAAGCCAGTCGAGGATATTTTAAGGCAGAGATCATAGGGATTGGACTTTTCCAGATTTGAAAAATTGAGGTATGAGCTGATGTCGATTTCTAAGGGAATGAATACTCGAGCGAGTTTGAGATTCTCGAGTTCCCGATTAAAATCACATACTTGCATGTTTATTTGATTATTTGATATTGAATGTGAATTTGAATGATTTAATTGATTTTCAATATTACTTGAAAGACATGAGTTTGTCTATATGAAATTGTTTGAAGTAAGTGATTTATATATTCGATTTGAAAAACATGAGATTTCTTATTTGAATTACTTCAATGATTTTCGATATTATGTTCATGAGTTTGAATATACGAGTTGAATGTGTTGACATCTTCGATACATTGATGTCTGAATACACAGATTTATTATTTTCGATTCGATTAAATTGCATTTGATTCATATGCATTCATCTTGAGCCAAATTTCTTAAATTTTTAGAGGGCTGAGTTGCCCAGATTCGAATTAGACGTTTGGGAGCTATATCGAGTGGCCTGGAATGTTGAGTTCCCCCAGTGTCAGCATACTCCTATAGTTGCGCCAAAGTCTAGAGGTTTGAGACGCGTAGCACCACCCCGAGCGGGAGCGTAGGTGGGTTAGTTGCATGATCTTGACCTCGTGATCCCAACCGATTGTCCGATATTCCCTTGATTATCTTATTTGATAATCCCAATTTTTAAACACATGCATTTTATTGGCATTTTCATTGAAGAATTTGAATGTATATTATGATTTTAATATACTTACTTGATATTACATGTTACGTCGCTTTTACTGGGATTTTATTCTCACCGGAGTTATCCGGCTGTTGTCTTGTTTTGTATGTGTACTTGACAACAAGTGGGGCAGAAGCTAGTCAGAGTCGATGTGGTTAGCTTGGGATCGAATGATAGATGTGAGGCGTCGATTTAGAGTCGAATAACTTTTAGAACTCGGTTATTTATTGAAGCAAGCTTTTATTGTTGATTTATAATACTGCATGTATTTTTATGCCCCGATTATTCTTAGAATTGATGTATGTCGAAGAACGAGTTAAATTGATTTTTATAGTTGATCCCGAGATGATCTCGCTCGAGCCGAATATTTTTCTACCGCTCGAGCGAGGCACTGTTCTTGATTTAAAAAAAAAAAATTGGCTCATTTATTTATCGATGATTGTTTTACTATTTGAGATTAGTTGATTAGAGTCGAGGTCCTCACAATATCGAAGTCCCCAATGCATACCTTGGATGCACATCTCAATTGCAGAAGATTCGAACAATCGATCTTTGCAGTTAAGGCTCAAATTTCTCCATCGATTGATAAAGTCAATTACGGTTTCTTCATTCCATTGTCGTGATTTTGTTAGCTCAGTCATGCTAACTACTCGTCGAGTACTGTAGAAGCGATTGAGAAATTCTTGTTCTAGTTGTTTCCAATTATTAATTGAGCATGGCTCCAGATCAGTGTACCAATCAAATGTGTTCCCTTTTAGTGAACGGACAAATTGCTTGACTAGGTAATCTTCCTATGTCCCAGCATTGTTACACATTTCAATGAAATGAGCCACATGTTGCTTCGGGTTTTCTTTGCCATCAAATTGTTGAAACTTTGGAGGTTGATAGCCATTTGAAATTCTTAAGTTATCAATCTTTTGTGAATATGGCTTGGCATAGGTAAGAGATGGATTGGAGCATCCATCAAGCTTTTCTTTGATAGTACCCATGATAAACTTTTTTAACTGGTCAACAGGAACTGAACTGTCAGATGAAAAATATAAATCTTTAGTATGTTCCTTTTTCTTTTTTCTTCAATGATGACTCAGTTCCATCATTAGTTTCATCTTCTTTGTCCATGTAACTTGTATCAATATGGTTTATCTTGTCCATCAACTTCATAATTTGGGATTCTTTTTCTTGAACATGTTTCGTGAGTCTCTCAATGGCCTTCGTCAAATTTGCTATTTGATCTTCTAAATTTGTGGCATTTGTCACCATCACGCTTTCTATGTGAGAGTTCTGATAGGTCTCAAGAAAATAAATTTGCTCAGAAGATTCTTGTAATTTCTTAGACATGCTTTTTGTGATGACTCCAGGACTTCCAGTTGACTTCGTAGTAGAAATCTTAATGTTAGAGATCTTTTCATTGGTGGACATGATGGCTTAAAAATTTTGGTGAAGAGAAAAGATGAAGGATAAATATGGTCCCACTGGGCGTGCCAAAATTTGTAGCGCAAATCTTTATTTCTTAAAATTAAGAAATAGAAACTTTATACAAAGCGAATTAAATAAAGATTAGTGTATACAATCTCTAGATAATCCCTTGATTCTTCTCTTCAATGACAATTTTTTGTGAAATGTGAATTTTTTGGGTATTTGATCTTCTTGGAAGATGATTTGATATCTTGATAACGTTAATCTAATGGGTTCACATCTTGTTATCGAATTAACCTTCAAAATTTGAGAAGAACTGTATAAACTCCTTGAATTGCGCTTTGAATTTTATTGATCTTGAATTTGGCGAAGAACGTGATCTTCTTGAATTTGATTTATTTTATGAAGAACACAAACTTTTTGAATTTGATGAAGAACACGATCTTCTTGAATTGATAAAAAACACAAACTTCTTAAATTTGATGAAGAGCACGATCTTCTTGAATTTGATTTATTTGATAAAGAACACGAACTTCTTGAATTTGATGAAGGACACAATTTTCTTGAATTTGATTTATTTGATGAAGAACACAAACTTCTTGAATTTGATTTGTTTGATACACGAACTTCTTGAATTTGATTTGTTTGATGAAGAACACGAACTTCTTGAATTTGATGAAGAACACGATCTTCTTGAATTTGATTTATTTGATGAAGAACACGAACTTCTTGAATTTGATGAAGAACACGAACTTCTTGAATTTGATGAAGAACACGAACTTCTTGAATTTGAATGAATTTAAATATATTTGAAGAAGAACGCAATTAATCCCTTGAATCACGGCTTGATCTTCTCGAATTTGATGATTTTGAAGAAGAACGCATTCAATTGCACCTTGAACTTCTTGAATGTGAATTGAGAGAAAAATCTTGAATTCTTCTAATTCTTTGCTTCAGCCTTCTGTGTTGTGTTTTTTTGTTGGTCATGTGCCCCCTATTTATAGCTAAAGGATGCAGATTCCTACCATTTCGATTTGATGAGGTGTCGTAATTTGATTGGCTCATCCTGATTTATTTGGTGATTATCTTTCATTAATCACAAGATTTGATTTTAAATACTAAAAATATTAGTATTTTCTTCCATTTGATTCAAGATTTGATTTGAAATACTAAAAATATTAGTATTTCATTTCATTTATTGCAAGATGCAATCTTGATTTAAAAATCTTGATTTGATCACAAAATATATTAAAATATCAATTAATTAACTATTTATTTTTTAAAAATATAATCTTCCCAAAAATAGCTAATTATTTTATTGATATTTAATTACTTCGTACTTGCCATATTTGAAGGTCGAAAAATTTAATTGTCTGCAGTGTATTCCAAATAAATGATCATAATAATAAGATAATTTACTCAAGATGTGATAATTTTAGCATCATTCATTCAAAAATTGGTATTATGTATTTAAAATGGGGCACATATCATTGATCTTCAAGTATAAAACTGAAAATATTGTGGTGGTGTTGATCTAATCATATACATTAAGTGATTAAATAAATAAATAAATAAATTGCTACCGTTATTTGCATCTTCCAATTTATCAACAATAAATGTACATAACAATTATTACAAGATATGCTAATTCAAGTATAATTAAAAAAAAATGCTAGATGTACACCTTGTAGTGTACACCTTGGTTTACACTTTTACTTAAATTTTTCTAATTTTCCTTATTAATTGCAAAATACTCATGATAAGAAATAAATATCTAGTTGATCAAGAAAAGTTTTATAATTAATAAGGAAGGGTGTAAATCAAGGTGTACACCGAGGTATACATCTAGCATTACTAAAAAAAAAAAAGCGGTATAATACAATTTAAATTGGACACAAATGACCGAAATTCAAGTATAATATTGGAAGATCATTGTGGTGGTGGTGGTGGTGGTGATGGAATCTCATATATGGTTTATATGTAAATAAATAAGAAAAAATGTTACATTTTTTTTTTTCATATTCCTGGTGTATGATTAAGGTACAAACAAAGCGATGACCGATAGCCGATATCAATAGTATGAAATATAGAATTGAAAAATATACGTGAATCGAGCACAAATGTTTTCAAGTGAATCGAGCACAAATGCTTATTGGAGGTAATTTGAATCAAAATTGTAAATTATCGATACCACATTTCAAGCTATTAATTTAAGCCACAATTTAAAATTGAGCTTGAAGCATGAGAGTATTAATATCGATGATTCTATTTTATTAATTATTTCAAAATTATAAATTTAACTTATATTCTATATTTGTATCCTAACAATTGGATCCACAAAAGAAAAGCTGAAATTATCCCAAATAAACATACAGTGGGCATAAAATGATTCAAATTCGGTGATTAAAAAAGTAAATTGGGTAAAAATAATAAATACAACATTGTAAATAGTCATACCACTACTTTCGGTCGGTTTTTTTAGTTTGCTTTTTTCACTTTTAAATTAAGAACGTAAAAATCCGACATTTTACATATAACATTGTATCTTAAAATAGTTGAACAAATTTCTCATAATATCTTAATATATTTTTTAAAAAAATACCATGCAAAATGCTGTAAATTTTAATATATCATCATATTCAATGCATTCCAAAATATCTGTTGGGATCGGTTCAGAGGGTAGAGGGGGGGGTGAATACACTCTGAAACTTTTCTTCTTCTTTTTTAAAATGATCAAGTGAGGTTTAGTTCACTTAATCTGTTTTCTCAACTTCTAAAACGTTTTGAACAACTTAAATAGTGCGGAACTAGTTCAGAGGTTTTAGTGATGCAAAGTTTATAAAGCAATGTATGAGCAGGATGTAAGATAAATGGCAGTAAAGGCTAAAGCACGATTTTATGGAAGTTCGAAGGCTTAATCCTTCTACGTCTCCCCTTCTTCCACTTAGGAAGGAATTCACTAGAAGACTTTGGTTATTACAACGTCTTGTAATACACCCACTTCAGACTTAGGACTTATCCAATGCCTAATCCGAAACTCCTAGATTTACACAGATAAGATTCTCAGTTCTTATCAGACTGGTGGAAGCTTTCAGAGTAGCTTCAAGTCTCTTCAACAATGAGTATAGTTGAATTGAGCTTCTCAAACTGCAGAGCGGTCGAGAGGCTTGGAAACCCTAGGATGATCCTTGACGATCAGATATGTGAACTGTAGGCGAGGGTTTATTTGAGCAGCAAAATGAATGATCTTGTAAGTGTGCTCAAGTATATCAGATCAGGACTTCTGATATTATTCAAGTGATTGAAATGTCTCTCTTCGTTGTCTCGTATCACTTGTTGTTGTTCCTTTTTTGTTGTTATTGTTGTTATTCACTTCTTGAGCAATCCTCCCTTTAAATAGATCAATCATCAACGTCTTTATTTTGAACGTTCTGATGCTGCATTGAATGCACATTTAATGCTCATAAATGCATTGATGATTCTGCATGAGGATCGTACACTGCAGACAACTTCCAGGGTCCAAAACTGGAATAAACGGTCGAGTGCTTTATCTGCAGTCATTCTGTGTTTTTGCCATTTTGGTACAACCTGTTGTCTTGATTTGCAGGAGTCAACAAATCTTCTGATACGCCGGTTCTGCTTTTAATAAAGGATCCTGCAAAGAACATCTTGTCACAGGTTCTTGTCTCGAGATATCTTGATAGGCAGTTGGCATTCTACCGGTAGGGATATTTGTCCTCTGCTGGTTTGAATAACCAGTCGATAGGCTTGAGACTTCAACCGGTCGAGAGACATAGGCGGTTGACAAGCTTCCGGTAGATAGATTTATCCTCTGCTGGTTTTGATAGCCAGTCGATAGGCTTGTGACTTCAGCCGGTCGAGAGCAAAGGCGGTTGACAAGCTTTCGGTAGAAGTTGTAGTAGATTCCTGAAATACAATGGTTGGCAGCACATTCCTATACGATGAGTTGTTGTTTGTTATCACCAAAATATCGGATTCAACAATTTCCCCCTTTTTGGTGATAACAAAACTTAAGTGCCCCAAGAACAATATGAAAGCAGTACAATGAACTTCATTGAGAGAATGAATTTCATTAAGTACAATAAACATTTTTATTACACCTACAGAAGAAAGTCAAAAAGAGATGCAGCTGAGATAAGTGAAGATTGTTCATCTTTTGAACCAACTGGCTCCTCCCGACCTATCGCCTGACCTGTCGCCTTCTCTTCTTCTTCTGTCGGCTTCTTCCTTTCTTCTGGACTCTTCTTCTCGTCTTCTTGCCTCTGCTGCTCTACGTTGCTCTTCTTCCCCCTTTTTGGCATCACCTTGGTTGAGTCGAACGATGATCTCAGTGAGTTGAGTGCCAAGGCAGGATTGCATATTGTCAATCTTTGCATCGAGTTGAGCAAGTAGAGTAGCTTGCATAGTGTCCATCCGATCATTCAACTGCTTGTGAAGGCGATTTTCGGATCGGACAACTTGTTCAGAGACGGTAGAGAGCGTGTTGATTTGAGTGCGATGATGATTAGTGATCTCTGTGGTCATACGAGCAAGGTCTCGAGACACGGTCTCGAAATGCCGAATCATCGTCTGGCGTGAATTATCAACGGAGAAGGAGGAGTTAGTGATATCTTGAGAGAAGGACCTAACCGTTTGCGTGAGCTCATGTAGCCTATTAATCAAGGTATGATCTAGAGCTGCGGCCATGGCGTCAATCAAAGAATCATCAGTCTGAAGCATTTGCCCTTGTGGGTCATTTCTTGGTGAAACCGGGCTTGACTCACGATGATGTGGTGATGGTGATCTGGCTGGAGAGCTAGATGATGGACCCTCCAATAATGGTACAGTTGGAGATGTAATAGTCTCGACTGCAGCCAATATGGTTGGTGGAGTATCAGGATCAGCACTTGGTTCATCAATAATGAGATCTTCCATAAACTTTTCAGTGGATGGAGACGGTTGATGTGCTTGATCAGCATCAGTCACTTGCTGTACTGGAGATGCAGGTGATACAATAGTTCTTGGTGTCTCCATTGGGGGCACTATTGCTGCACTACTGCAAGGAGCCTCTGTCACAGAGGTGACAGGTATCTCTTGTGCTACCATTTCTAAAACATCTTGTGGACGACTGGGAGAGGTGTGAGCGGTCGTCACTGGAGAGGAGTGAGCAATCACAACTACTTCCGGTTGAGTGACTGCTTGGACTGCGGTGGAGGAGGGGTCGACCGATGAAGAGGCTGCCACACTCGATTTTAGAGCAGATGATTGAAAGAGGTCGGCAGTGATGAGATCGGTCAGAATCCCATCTGAAGAAGAAAAAGCATAGACGTCTTCCTCACCCTGATCTTGAGTGAGAAAGGTCTTCATCATCACTTGTCCTTCCAGCACATAAGCTTGTAAACAGGCTGCTGAAGCTGGTGTGTTGACATTGTTGAGAGCTTGGAAGTGCTGAAGTAGTTGAGTGATTTGACGTAGACTATCCTGTAGTCCAGTCAAAATCACAAAGTCATCGGCAGCGGTAGGACTCTTGGATTTGAAATTCTTGACACGCTCATTAATTAGCAGAGATAGCAGGCTTCCTCGAAGCTTCAAGTCTATGAGCTGTCTTCTTCCCAAAGCCTCCACGATATCTTCAGTATCAGCAAATAGAAGCATCTTCTGCTCAATGACGTTTAGAGATTTCCATTTAGGAAATATTTGAGCGAGTGTCAAGTGAGTGCGGGAGTGATGCCATTTGTCAAAACGTTGTAGATGACGCTTGACAGTACGGAGCACGTGAGAGATGATCAAATTGAGTTCTACCGTAGCTGCTGGTTGAGCCTTGGGTGTGTAGATCATCACACCTTTCCCTTTGTCTTTGGGATCAGCTAGAGTGACCTTAGGAGCTGATAAGGCACCTTCCCGGATTGTCACACCCTTTGTAGGATGAGGAGCAGTAGAAGCAGCAGCGGTAGTGGTCTCGACCGTTGGCAGGGTAGGAGCAAGGCCAGACAGAGACTTTAGCTTCTTGTGCTGCCTCTTCTTCTCGCCTGCAGGCGTAGATGACACAGCTGCTTTGGATAGAGAAGGAGATGATTTGCTGAAAGCTTGAATCAGTGGAACATTCTCACGTGATTCGTCTTCAGAGTCAGATTCGATGATCAGTTGGCGCTTGGCAGACTTTTTGGTGTCGACTGGTTTGGCCACGACCGGAACCGTTGAAAGCGGTTGTGGGATAGCAATAATCTTTGCGGTAGCGGGCAAGGTGTCGACCGCAGTCTCCTTTTTGTTCAGGAATTTGTGAATCGTGGACTTGTTGAGCCATTTGGTGGGATGCAGAGGCTCAGTTTTGGAGAAGTCCACTCCAAGGACGCCCAAGATATGGCAGATTTGCAAAGCAAATCCCTCGGATTGCCCTTTGCCCCTGATCATTTCACATAGAATATTGAACAGAATGTCTGACCAGTTTATGTTGATCTTGGAGGCAATACACGCCATGTATTGAAATTTCTCCAGTGTCACTTTGTCGTAAGAACCAGCCTTGGCCAGAAGATTCTTGGCTACGATGTTGGTCAAGAGCCTGAATGGAGCTTTGAGAGATGTCTTCTGGCCGGCAGTTTGATTGGAGCATCAGTGGTTGAGAACTCCTTCAACCAGTAAGAGCAGTTACCGTCTGGAAGATCCGTGCATTTTGTCAAACCCCTGGAGGGCAGATCAAAAGTGCTAGCGAAGAACTGCTGATTGAAAGAGTAGACTTCTGTCTTGATCACACATTTGATAGTCCCATGCTCGATTTGAGCGGTAGTGAAGAACTCCTTCAAAACAGGCAAATCGCAGATGGCACTGCATTCCAGAAATTTCTTCAGTCCAGAGGCTTCAAGCATGGTGAAGACCTCTGTAATTCCTGCATTGTTTGCCTTAACCACGGAGTCAAAGTTGATTGCCAGGCAGGTCTTCTGGATCGACATGATAGCTGTAAATAGGAACTAGAGCAGAAAGTAAGCAAAATCTAGAGAGTAATTCGATGATGCGTTTAATACAATATGAAAGCTTTTAGCAAAGGTGAAAGATTGATATACGAGTATAAAGCAGTATATATAGGAATCTATGGGCCATAGGGTGACGTCATGAAAAGTATTTTTGAAATTCAAAAAGTTTTGAAGAATATAATCACCGCGCCCAATTAATATCAACTGGTTCAAAGCACAAGGCTGCTAGTACTAAGCCTGTCAGAGACTGGTTAAAGGCGGATGATATGCCAATATTTATGGCAATGTAATAGCTAAGCTTTTAATGGCATAATGGCAATCATTCTCCCTAAAAACATGCATACTAACTCAGATCTACTAAGCCAAGAATATTTCGAAAATATGAAAACTTAGCGTCCGGTAGAGGCTTGGTGAATATTTCTGCTGCTTGCTGATCGGTAGAGATGTATTCCAGCTTGATTTCTTTCTTTAAGACATGATCTCGGATAAAGTGATGCCTGACATCAATGTGCTTTGTCCTAGAGTGCATCACTGGATTGTGAGTGATGGCTATGGCACTTGTATTGTCACAGTAGATTGGAGCTTCACTCGACCGGATTCCATAATCCTTAAGCTGCTGTTGAATCCAAAGTATTTGAGCACAACAGCTGCCAGCAGCAAGGTATTCTGCTTCGGCGGTCGAGGTAGCAATTGATGTCTGCTTCTTACTTGACCACGAAATCAGTCTATCTCCAAGGAATTGACATGTGCCGCTTGTACTTTTGCGATCAATTCTACACCCTGCATAATCTGCATCTGAATAGCCAATAAGATTAAGATTTGAATCTTTGGGATACCAAAGACCCACATTAGTAGTTCCTTTAATATATTTAATGATTCGTTTGGCAGCAATGAAATGAGATTGCTTAGGTGCTGCTTGAAATCTAGCACATAGACAGACTGAATACATAATATCCGGTCGACTGGCAGTCAAATAAAGCAATGAGCCAATAAGGCCTCGATACATGGTTACCTCGACCGGAATTCCCCCTTCATCTTTATCAAGCTTGATTGATGTACTCATGGGGGTAGATGCAGTTGAGCATTGTTCCATTCCAAACTTCTTTACCAATTCCTTGGCATACTTGGACTGATTGATAAATATTCCAGTTTCAAGTTGCTTCACTTGAAGTCCAAGAAAGAAGTTTAGCTCGCCCATCATGCTCATTTCAAACTTCTCCTGCATTAGCTTAGAGAACTTTGAGCACAACTTGGGGTTAGTTGACCCAAATATAATGTCATCAACATAAATTTGTACTAGTAACACATGATCACCTTTTACAAATTTAAACAGGGTCTTATCGACCGTTCCAATTTGGAAATCATGTTCCAGTAAAAATTTTAGTAATGTGTCATACCAAGCACGTGGTGCTTGTTTTAATCCATAAAGAGCTTTGTCAAGTTTATAGATATATTGAGGATGAGTAGGATTGACAAAACCTGGTGGTTGTTCAACGTACACCTCTTCTTTAAGTAGACCATTGAGGAATGCAGACTTCACATCCATTTGATAAACTTTAAAATTTTTGAAGGCTGCATAAGCAAGAAAGATGCGGATTGCTTCTAGTCTTGCAACTGGCGCGAAGGATTCCTCAAAGTCTATGCCTTCTTCTTGTCTAAATCCTTGAGCAACAAGTCGAGCTTTGTTACGCACAACAGTGCCATGTTCATCGAGCTTGTTACGAAACACCCATCTAGTTCCAATCACATTTTGATTTTCCGGTCGAGGAACTAGATGCCAAACATTGTTGCGGGTGAATTGATTCAGTTCTTCTTGCATTGCCTCGATCCAGCTGGCATCTGATAGGGCTTCATTTATCTTCTTGGGCTCTACCTGAGATATGAAAGCTGCATGCAAGAATTCATTAATCATTTGACCACGTGTTTTTCGAGGAGCAGAAGGGTCACCTATGACCAACCCAGGTGGATGATTTTTGTTCCACCTAAAATAATTCCCTAAAGGGTTGTCATCAATTGGTTGATGAACGTCCTCGTTTACTGGATCATTATTGGCAGGAGGATCGTTATCCACCGGTGGATCCACTTCTGGCCTTGTTTGATCACAAACGGTAGAGGGAGCTGGATCATCCTTCTTTGGAGGATATAGATCACTGTCACTCTCTTCCTGTAGATTTGTGTTTTCCAGTCTATGACTCAGATCATTTATGCTCCCTTGAGTTTGTTCTGTACAAAGAGTAGATTCATCAAAAACAACATGAATGGTTTCCTCGACCGTTAGTGATCTTTGATTGAACACTCGATAAGCTCTGCTAACGGCTGAGTAACCAATAAAAGTTCCTTCGTCTGCTTTGGCATCGAAGGCTGTCAAATGGTTTTTGCCATTGTTGTGGATAAAGCATTTGCACCCAAAAATTTTGAAGTATGAAATATCAGGTTTTGTGCCATTCCAGATCTCATATGGAGTTTTGTTAAATCGTTTATTAATCATAGATCTGTTTTGAGTATAGCAAGCTGTGTTAACTGCTTCTGCCCAAAGCCTTTGAGAAACATTTGAATCAGCAATCATAGTTCTGGCTACTTCTTTTAAAGTACGGTTCCTTCTTTCAGCCACCCCATTTTGCTGTGGGGATCTAGCAGCTGACAACTCATGCTTGATTCCCTGATCATCTAGATAAGTCATAAGAGTGGTGTTTAAAAATTCAGTCCCTCTATCACTCCTGATCCTATCTATCACAGTAGATTGTTCATTTTGCAAGCGTTTAAAAAGCTTAATCAGGTGAGGTGCAGTTTGATCTTTTGAAGAGAGAAAGATGACCCAAGTAAATCGAGAAAAGTCATCTATAACAACAAGAGCATATCTCATTCCCCCTAAGCTTCTTACTGGTATAGGACCAAATAGGTCCATGTGAAGTAAGTCTAAACATTTGGAAGAAGACATACACCCTTTATTTTTAAAAGTTGCTCTCACCTGCTTTCCTAGTTGACAAGCAGGACAAACTTTGTCTTTTATAAAATCTCCTTCGGGCAGTCCAGAAACCAAATCATGCTTCCTCAAGTTAGAAATGGACTTAAAATTTAGATGATTTAATCGCTTATGCCACAGCCAATGTTTATCATGATGAGCAGTAAGACAAGTAGGTGAGGAAATATGTGAGCAAGACCAGTTTACCTTGTAGGTGTTTAGGTCTCGTACACCGGTCATAAGAGTCTCACCTTTGTCATTTTTTATGAGGCAAGTGTGTTTGTGAAACTCGACCGAATGATCATTGTCACATAGTTGACTAATACTTATCAAATTATAACATAGTTTGTCAACAAGTAACACATCTTTAATAATAATGTTACCATGGATAATCTTACCCTTACCCATGGTTTTACCTTTGGAGTTGTCTCCAAAGCTGATCTTTGGTCCTTTGCACAACACCACTTCTGTTAGAAGTTCTGGATTCCCTGTCATGTGTCGTGAACAACCGCTATCTAAATACCAGGTAGTGTCCTTGATAGAAGTGGTTTTCTCGCCTGTTTGGACTTTTAGTACCTGCAAAGGGTGAAGAACTTTTGGTACCCATATCTAATAGGGTCCAGGTCGGATTAGCCCTTTCGGGACCCACACCTGGAACACCCTTACAGGTTTGCCCGTGTGTGTGTCCAGAAATCTGTGCGGTCGATAGGCAGTAAATGTGTGTGCTTGTGAGGTTACTGTGTGCTGCTTGCCTTTTTGATTTTTATCAGTTAGCCTGTACCTCTTTTGAACTGGCCTGCAATTAAAGTACTGGTAAGGCTTCTCCTTTGACCATCTTTTCTTAGAGTAGTTAGGCTCATTCCATGGCCTTTTGAAATTAGATTGGTTTCCCTTTCTTCTTTCATTAGGTTTAGGTTTGATCCAAGTTCCTCTTTGATTAGAGATCTGGGGATCCACATATCCCAGTCCTCTATGCTTAGAACTTCGTTCGTTAGATACTTTCTGATTTTTGTCAAAGCTGCACTTATCGTGTTCATATATCGTGCTGGACCTGACAAATCTTATTTTGTTAAGATTGCCTTTGTCCAGGCTTGACTGAATACAGGACTCCATAGACTGTTCATTTGTTCCAAACCCTAGACCGGTCTTATCATGTACCGGTCTTTGGATTTCTTGAATCTTGTCAATGGTTACAGAAGATTTATTCCAAGCCTTAATGGTTTCAAGTAGTTTTTTATTCTCAATCAAGGTAGCTTGGAATACTCTTTTCAAGGTGTCGTTCTCAGTAGCCAGCAGACTTAGCTTGACCTTAAGACCATCAAGCTCTTTTTGCTGCATGCAGCTTGATTCGCTTGACTTATCTTTTAGGTCGGCTCTTTTTGCCTTTACTTCCTCGAACTCCTTGGATAATGCTTTGTATTCATTAGCCATTTCGTGTAAAGCAGTAACCAAATCACTGTGAGTAAATTCAGGTGAGCCAAAGTCAAATACCTCCTCAGCTTCTTCTTCGATGTCGGCCATAAGGCATTCCACTTTTTCATCATCGCTGTCATCTGAAGAGCTTCCGGTATTGGAGTTGTCGGAGTCAGACTCGGCCCACTTGCTTTTGCTTTCGTCTGCTACTAGAACCCTTTGGTCTCTTCCTTTTCTAAGGGTCCTCTTGTCCTCCTTGCCCCTTCTTCTTTCAGAAAATTGCTTCTGATCATTGCTCTTAGGCTTGGTACACTCTGCAATGAAATGGCCTGGCTTGCCACAGTTAAAACAAGTAGGACCATCGTTTGTATGGTCCGATTTATGATAATTTTTAAAATTAGAATTGTTTTTACGCATAAATTTACCAAATTTCTTGACAAAGAGTGTCATGGCTTCATTGCTGATTTGTTCAGCTGATCTCTTTGGAGCTTCCTCGACCGGTGGACGTATCACGGTTGAGGTTAAGGCCTTGGTTGGTTGAGAGGTAGATGGTTCATCTTCTGTTCTCATGTTGAGCTCGAACTCGTAGGCTTTAAGATCTGCAAAGAGATCATGCAGTTCAACCTTGCTCAAGTCTTTCGACTCTCTCATGGCCACTGTCTTGATCTCCCATTCTTTGGGCAGAGCTCTCATAACCTTCACAGCAATTTCACGGTTAGTATAAGTTTTACCTAAAGCAATAAGATCACAAATGATACTACTGAACCGTTCATCAAATTTAGCCATGGTTTCCCCTGGCTTCATTTTGGCGTTGTCATATTTTTGAATTGCCAAGGTGAGCTTGTTTTCCTTTGTCTGGTCATTCCCTTCACACAGCTGAGTGAGCTTCTCCCAAATCTCCTTTGCTGTGGAACATGACTTGATTTTGCTGAACATATTCTTGTCCAGTGTTTTGTATAGGATGTCCCGGGCCACATTGTCAAGATTGGCCTTCTTTTTGTCCTCAGTGGTCCACTCAGCTCTTGGTTTCTCAATCATTTGTCCTGCACCATCGGCTAGAGCTGGGTTGACCTTCATAATTTTGATAGGACCGTCTGTTATGACATATAGCATGTCATCATCCTGTGCTGCAAGATGTGCCTGCATGCGAATTTTCCAATCATCATACTCTTCTTTAGAAAACATAGGAATTCTGTTGAAAGAAGTCATGATTTTAAAACTTTAGATCAACAGTTGAGAAAGGAACCCGCTCTGATACCACTTGTTGTTGTTCCTTTTTTGTTGTTATTGTTGTTATTCACTTCTTGAGCAATCCTCCCTTTAAATAGATCAATCATCAACGTCTTTATTTTGAACGTTCTGATGCTGCATTGAATGCATATTTAATGCTCATAAATGCATTGATGATTCTGCATGAGGATCGTACACTGCAGACAACTTCCAGGGTCCAAAACTGGAATAAACGGTCGAGTGCTTTATCTGCAGTCATTCTGTGTTTTTGCCATTTTGGTACAACCTGTTGTCTTGATTTGCAGGAGTCAACAAATCTTCTGATACGCCAGTTCTGCTTTTAATAAAGGATCCTGCAAAGAACATCTTGTCACAGGTTCTTGTCTCGAGATATCTTGATAGGCAGTTGGCATTCTACCGGTAGGGATATTTGTCCTCTGCTGGTTTGAATAACCAGTCGATAGGCTTGAGACTTCAACCGGTCGAGAGACATAGGCGGTTGACAAGCTTCCGGTAGATAGATTTATCCTCTGCTGGTTTTGATAGCCAGTCGATAGGCTTGTGACTTCAGCCGGTCGAGAGCAAAGGCGGTTGACAAGCTTCCGGTAGAAGTTGTAGTAGATTCCTGAAATACAATGGTTGGCAGCACATTCCTATACGATGAGTTGTTGTTTGTTATCACCAAAATATCGGATTCAACAATATCCTATACAAAAGACATTTTATTGTATTTTGATTTTAAGTCGCTCGTTTTCTTTAATTACCCCATCATTGTTATTGTTAGGATTTTAAAATTAGATTTATATTTTTTTATAAAAAAAATTTCCTATTTATAAATATATAAAATTATAAAATAGTCACAACATTTTTTAGTCAGCTAACCTATTTAAAATCAATAACTTGAACTTATATAAAATTATTAAATTTTCAAGTGAATAATAAAAAAAAGCAACCAAAAAATGAAAAAAAGATAACGTGAACAAGATATCAAAATATTATATTGTGTTAAAGTCGAAGGAGGGCATAATTGTATTTTGTACTTTTAAGTAAAGAGTAATTTGATAATCATTCCCTGAACCCAAACTTAAATTTGTGTTCAGTCCCTTGTCAGAAAAAAAAAATTGTTTAAATTATCTGGGCCATAAGTTTTTTTGGATAAAATTCGGTACAAAACGTTGAAAATAGGGTACGAATACATGATATTTGAGTATCAATTATTTTAAATCTAGTACAAATGTATGATTTTTGAGTACTCAAATAAGTAAACAAATATTGATATTATGACACATTTATCTTTTTTGAATGAAAATCGGTACAAAATATCAGAAATACACTATCAATCTATGATATTTGAGTATCAAATAAGTTAGATCGAGTACAAATATATGATCTTTGAGTATTAAGAAAATATTGTTATTAATGATACATTTATCTTATTTGAATGAAAATCGGTACAAAACATTGAAAATATGGTACTAATATATGATTTTTGAGTACCAAATATGTTAAATCTGGTACAAATATATTATTTTGAGTATTCAAAGATATGTTGCAAGTTCATATTAATAAAGATGTTCAGATTTTATACTCAAAATCTTATTTTTATACCCGATCTTGAACAATTAGTGCTTAATATCATATATTCGTACCATATTTTCAATGTTTTGTACTGACTTTTTATGATTTTTTTATTATTCAAACATATGTTGCAAGTTCATATTAATAAAGATGTTTAGATTTTATACTCAAAATCTTATTTTTTTTATACTCGATCTTGAACAATTAGTTCTCGAATATCATGTATTCGTATCAAATTTTCAATATTTTGTACCAAATTTCATTCGAGAAAAAATATGTGGGTCCAGAGAGTTTATACAATTTTTTCTAACAAAGGACTGAACATCAATTTCAGTTGGAATTTAGGGACTAAACAATAATTTACCCTTAATTAAATGGGGTAGTTGCAACAAAAACTATGTTTATTATAAGGGAGTTGCAATATTCGTTATAGGAGTTTGAGCCAAAAAACTATAAAAGGGCACTAGAATCTACAAGACGCCAAAAAAAAAATCTACAAGACGCCAAATTTATTTTTGTTTAAAAAAATGGATGATCCAATGGATTGGACGTACACTCACTACCACTACGACGCCCCTAGACGTAATAATAAGAAACGAAGCAGGGAATCGTCTATTGTGTAGACATGAATGAAACAACAGCTAATAAGAGGCGGAGAACCTCGTCTCCACCTCGCCACCGGGTTTTGCTCCTCTCTCGACAAAACTCTCCATTTCTTTGCTTACTTCTCGTTTCTTGTCAATTATTTGCGTTTGTTTTCATTACAGGAGGTCCCTGCGTCGCAGGACTCACAACAGTCGTATGAGATGTGACGGATAGAGCCCGAGACGGTGCAGGAGTCGCAGCAGTTGATAAGGCGGACAGAGGCCCATACGGTGAGTACGCATGTTTTCTTGATCAATTTCTTTTTTATTATTCTGAGCTACTCTTGGCTTGTGTTGTTATTTTTGATGATACGATATGTATTTTCTTGATAATACAATCTTGTGCACAGAAAGGCGGCCTAGCACAGCTACAAGAAGTGGAAGTGCATATGCAGGAGACAAAATATATTGTTCTACCTATGACTTGTGCTTGCGGCGATACAATAGAGTTTCTATATTGTATCGCCACTAAAAATTGCTTTGTTTTGTGTGTACATAGCACCTTATTCTGAATTTTTTCCATATTTTTGTGTGTACAATGAGACACTGGTAGTGATGATATTCGAGCCTGGAAATGAGACACTGGTAGTGATGATATTCAATTCTGGAACTGTTAACGAGATTGATTGTAATATACTGATTCAATAATAGCTCGTTTCGTTTTAAATCCCTAGAAATATCAATCTGGTTGAGTTATCTTCTAAGATTAGTTGTTCTAATTAGAATTTAAAGGAATGATTTTAGCATAGAAACTGGAAAGATGGATACTTAACAAAGTCTAATAACGACACTTGTTAAGGTTTCAAAGTTAAATAACTTATTGAACCGTTTGCTTCAGATTCTTTTGCACTGTAAAAAATGAACAAGGTGCATGTCATTTGAGTTGGAAATATACAGTTATGGGTATTTAAATTTCCTCTGCATTGTGTTATTGGCCGTTTGATTGGTTTGATTTTAGGTTTGGATTGATTTTGGGAGTTTCTGCTTTGTTTATCATCCGAAATTCGTTTATGTTTTGTGCTAGCAGTGTTTGGTAATTGATTGATTGTTGATAGGAAATAATATAGTGATCGCGAGAAGAGTTTCTCTATCATTTCATTTTAAATGATGGATCCATCATTTTATAATGATGGCTTCCTACAATGAATGATCTAGATCGTTGTGATCCAACGGTGGATATTAACTATCCAATAGCTTCTACAACGTACACAATTCTAGATTCTTCCTAGTACATGAGTCTATACAAGTCATGTATATACAAGTACATTCTAGAGGGTTTTACATAAGTTCATTTCATGGATAATGTAGAGACTTCTAGAATATGCACAACCTCTATCTTGCACCATGCTTTAGAATCTTTCGAAATGCGCAAGTAGGTGTCGGTTTGTGACAAAATGGTTCATTAAGTTATTTAACTTTGAAACCTTAACAAGTCCCGTTATTAGACTTTGTTAAGTATCCATCTTCCCAGTTTATTTGCTAAAATCATTCCTTTAAATTCTAATTAAAACAAATATTCTTAGAAGAGAACTCAATCGGATTGATATTTCTAGGGAGCTTGGGAAGGTAGAGGCCGAAATCTTTTCCCAAACTTGCTCAAAGTGATGTCTTGTGATGTGTTTGTTTCTTTGCTTGATGTTTTGATCATCAACCCCTTTGGCCGACCCTTCCAGCTAACAAGCACACTTAGAATAGATGGAAATGAAGTGAGAAATGTTGGTTTGGTCGCTTCATTCCACTCCTCTTTTAGAGTACTTTAAGGGTGAGGAAGGGCTAAGTCTGGTTCTTGAAAGAACCAATTCAAACAAGCCAAGAGCTCTAGAGCAAGGAAAGCTTGGCTAGCTTTGGGTAAGTTGTAACTTCTTCCTTGTCTTGTGGTTTCTTGAGCTTATCATGGACGACCAAAGACTTGGTCATGCTGATTTTGTAGCCTTGTTTAAGGGATCAAAGGCTTGGACAAGAGTAGCTTGAAGCATAACTTGAAGTAACAAGATTTTGGGCAAGTTGATGCAAGAAGACTAGCTAAGAGCAAGCTAGAATAGATCTTAATCATTTCTTTTACCATCAACTTCATCATCACCTTCAAAACCAGAAAGTTGGAGCTTAGTCAAGGTAAGAAACTAAGCTAAGTTATGCTTATGATCTTGACTTAAATATGCTTGAAGATCTAGACAAGTTAACTCACTAAAGTTGGTTTTGATGCAAGCTAGAATACAAGTTGAGTTGAGCTTGGATTTGGTCTTCCTTGGAACATTAAAGTGCACGGTCAGCATCCAGAGACGAATGATTTAAGGGGCTGTAGTGGGCTGTAGCCCAGCCTATAACAAAAAAAAATTAACACCTATTTAAAATTTAAATATAACACCAATAGCCCACACAAAAAGCCCACCCTTTTGAGCAACTAACCTACACCTCTTTTAATTCATATCCAAGTGTACTATTTTGAAGCAATAAATTAACTACTTTCCGAGGCTAAAAAGTAAAAACACGTGCACTTTGTAATTCACCAATTATTTGACCTAGATATATGCTGCTTCTAAGTTCTAACCCACCAATTGTTTATTCCACGCACATAAAAAAGATCTAACTTTAAAATTTAAATCAACAATAGGATATGCATTGCACAAATCAGGGGTAGTGTTCTTTTCATTTTTTTATCATTCAATTTTCATTCTATTTGTTTTGTACAAAATTGTAATCACTTATGTTTATCATAACTAATATTGAATTGATTAATGGGTTGTTCAATTAGGGAAAAATGGGGGAAAAATCGAGTAGGGTTTTTCTTTTTCTGTTATATTCATGTTTTTTTTTACTTTAGACAAAAATTAAAGTTATTTATTGTATTTTATATTTGGTGTCTTTGAATTTATATACACACACACACACACATACTAGTATCTCGACGCACGTTTTGCGTACTTGTACAATATTTGATGTTTTGAATTTTTTTTATAATTTAAAGTATCAAAATTTATTGTGGTGTTTTGACTTTTTTTTTAAAATTAGCCACTAAAGAAAAAAGAAAACAAAATATTAAAATGTAAAAAAAATGATAAATGACACACCAAACGTACCCAAAAAATGTTCTTACCCCTGCCCTTAATATATAACTATCGGATTATGGCACACACAATGTGTGTGTTCAGAAAAAATGTTAGAGAATAAATTAGGGTTTTTTTACTTTTAAAATTAAAAATATTAATTTTTGAAATTGAAATGATAAGAGAAAAATTAAATGTAAAAAAAATATGGTATATATAATTGAATGGTTAGAGGGTATTTTGGGAATTAAAAATGTTTCACCACCACACCAAAATTAGTTAGTAAATGGTGTTTAATTAACTTTAATAAATAGTATATACTAGCGGCTCATGGCACATGCGCTGCGCGTGTTTAATATAAAAATTAAATAAATAATGAAGTAGTTTTTTCTAATTTTAAAATAAATTTATTAATTTTTAAATTAAAATAATATAATAGAAAATTAAATGTAAATAAAATTGTAGGATATTTAATTGGATGGTTAGAGGGTACTTTGAGAATTAAAAAAGGATTAATCACCATGATAAAGTTAGTTAGTAAATTGGGTTTAATTTTTAATAATATTATATAGATATATATAATTTGTTGCATTTTTTAATTATATATAATTTGTTACATTAGGTTCAAGCCCACCCCAACTCTCGTTCCTGGATCCGTCCCTGCCAGCATCACAACACCAAGAGGAATATTTTCTTTGGTAAAGATCTTAAAACACCTCTAATTATGTATAAATATACATAGGCAATGTTCTAAAAAGCGCTAGGCGGTAGGCAGGCGGCGACCCACCGCCTAGCGCCTAGCTGCCTAGGCGGGGCCTAGGCGATTTTTTTTAACCTAAAAAATTAAAATCTTGGAATATTTATGAGTTTTACTATGAAAAATAATTTGTATGTCTTATGTTTTTCCAAATTTTTTGTGTAAATTTCTTTCAAAATTGTAATAATATAGTAAAATATATATACTAATATAGTCAATACTTAATAGTTGGGGAGACAACAAGAAAGTTAAAGATTGAATGCAAGTTCACGGTGGCTTTTCTCTATTTTCTTCCACCCTTTTTTGTTTTATTTTGTTTATTTTTTCTCTTAATTAATTGTGAGTTTGTTGTCCTTTCTCTTCTTTTTAAGTTTGCTTTATTATTTAAAAAAATTAAAAGTTTTTTTTATTATTATTAATGGATAAACCGCCTAGGCACCTGTGCCCAGGCCGCCTAGGCGGTTGTACATAGGTAAATGAGGTTAAAGATTTATCAAAGTTAACTTGGTAAACTCATGATTTGAAGGCGTTTGCTTAACTTAAAACTATCAAGATTGGGATCAAGCACACATCATCATGTAATATGATTAAAAAAAAGTGAAACACACTTGATTTAAACCACTAAGGGGTCAGCCACACTCCCCTAGAGGAGCCATGGGTTCGGCCATGGGGTTAAGAGGTGAGCCATGATGTGTTTTCAACTTGTATTGGATAATTGTGACTCCTAGAACTTATTAACATCAAATCTCATGGATTAGCGTGTTTAAGCACACAAATTATGAGGTCTTGATGATGGACACCCTACTGGATTTTGCATGATTAGTGGACTTAGATGATTTAAGACAAAAGTTAAAATATGGCTTAGTTTTGCTCAAGTTTGAGTCCTTGATGTCATGCATGGCTAAGTGTGGTTAATTGTAATTTTGCATGTTGTTCCTCACCAATAAGGGGGCTGACCAGAAGGTTTAACTAGGGTGAGAAGTATCTTTTCAAATTTAAATTATATTTTGAAATCCTAGAGTGATCCGGGAGTTTAGTCGGATTAATCGGCTCGGCCGGTGAAATCGGTAGCGATTTCGGTTTAATGTACGAAAGTACTGTTCGAGATATTCAGACTGAGTATGCATTTATTATGTGTTTTGCGTGATTATATGTTTTATTTAACATAATTTATTTGCATGTATTATGTCGCATATTGAGCTTGTATCTTTGAATAACTAGTAGTAGGAGGTTAATCCTACTTGTCGTGGAAGGTTGGATACGTGGACTCGTATCAAGGTCACCATTATTCCACTGTCGGGTATATGAGCCATCTTCTGGTGCGACATCGCATAGTGCTATATATCTTGGGCCCGGTCTTTGATAAGAACTTGAATTCTTGACCTTCGTGTCTTTGTACCCGATCATTTGCATTCATGCATATATATAATATTTGTATAATCATACTCTCGTGCTAAACGTTTTATGCTCATGTCTCGTATTATTTTTGGGACACCCTATTCCATGGGACAGGTTTGCGACTGGATGATGCGAGTGGCTCCGACAGGGTTTAGACTGCATGTTTCTAGCAGTGGAGTTGTTGTTACTATTTATGTTTTATGTTGGATTTTCAATAAAGTTTGATACCAGAGACATTTCAATTTGGTTGTATAACTTAAGTGTTTACAGATTCCTTTCCTTGGATTGTAACTTATTTATGGATTCCGCTGTTTAATTCTGATTATCATCGAGCAACAAAGACCCATTCAAAATTTAAGAAAGTATCTGAGCTGAAGTCGTGTTCTTTCAGCCCGTATGAAGCAAGGTTTTTTTTTATTATTAATTTAAATAAATAAATAAATTTTAAAAATACGACAACCCTCCGTTGCAAAGAGAGCGTCCGCTAGTCCGCTTCCAGCACCTTTGACTTGGGGACCAGCAAAAATGCAAGTCCCCAAGTCACTTTTTTTAAAAAAAAATTAATTATATAATTAATAAATAGTTTTATAAAATCATTATTTATTTATTATTAGATAATCCTTTATATTTTATATAAATTTTGTGAAATTTTTATTTATGTTCGGATCGAATTCGGTTCGAGAAAATTTTTTAATAGTATTTTGCGTCAACCCAACTCGAATATAACTGTAACGTCTCACTGCATCAAGACGGGTCTTTCCAGCGTGCTTATGTTCTCACTCACACACACCCTAAGAAATTTCTCAGGGGTTACCCATTCTATAATTTCTCCAAGTCAAGCACGCTTAACTTTGGAGTTCTTATATGATGAGCTCCCGGAAAAAAAATGCATCTTCTTGATATGAGTAGTACATATGAAATCTTTTAAGTTTTCCTCAACTATGCAGTCTCATACCTGCACAATTTCAGAATACCTCTCATTCCGGCAGGATCGGTTCATTCATATCTCTCTCGCCTAGAAGCTTACCAGGAGCCTCTCATTGTCCTTGCAACTTTTTGGCACCGGCGATCACTTCCCGTCTCCTTAGCCCCGGGCATCACATGCCCACCAGCTTCCACTTGGTTCCTCTTCGAACCATACCGTACTAAGAAAGGTCGGCTCTAATACCCTTTTTAACCCACCATCTTCCGCTTGGTTCGTCTCCGAACCATACCGTACTAAGAGAGGTCGGCTCTAATACCATTTGTAACGTCCCACTGTATCAAGACGAGTCTTTATGTGATGAGCTCCCGAAAGGAAGAAGCACCTTCTTGATATGAGTAGTATATATGAAATCTTTTAACCTCTTCTCAACTATGCAGTCCCATACCTACACAGTCTCAGAATCCCTCTCATTCCGGCAGGATCGGTTCATTCATGTCTTCCTTCGCCTAGAAGCCTACCAGGAGCCGCTCATTGTCAGTGCAACCTCTTGGCACCGGCGAACACTCCCCCGCCTCCTCAGCCACGGGCGTCAAAATAACCAGTTTAATTTTTTTAACCATTAAATTTTTTATTTTAGTTTCCTTACTAATTTTTTTAGTTGGACATCAAATCCGAAATTTAAAATTAAAATTTAAAATTTTTTAGAAACAAAATTCTATATTAATAATAAATAAATAATGATTTTATAAAAATATTTATCAATTATATACTTAAAAAAAGAAGACCCAAATATATATTCGAATTAACTCCTTTAGGTTTGTTAATAGAACTGAAAGACCTCCATAAATCCAAACAAATTAAAATAAACCAACAAGTGCGCTAACCAACTTTATAATTGAAAATATAAAATAAAATAAAATAAAATAAAAAATAATAAAAAATCTATGTTAACCAATATTTTTATAAATATAAATGATCACAAATAAATTCATTTAATCAGTTTAATTTTTTTAACCGTTAATTTTTTTTATTTTTTGTTCTTTAATAATTTTTTTAGTGGAACATGAAATCCGAAATTTAAAATTAAATTTTAGAATTTTTGAGAAACAAAATTCTATATCAATAATAAATAAATAAATATTTTATAAACATATTTATTAATTATACAATTAATTAAAATAAGAAGACCCATATATATATATATATATATATATATATCGAATTAACTAATCTATGTCCTTCATAAATCCAAACAAGTTAAAATAAGCCAATAATTGCGCTAAACAACTTTGTGATTAAAAATAAAATAAAAAATAAAAAATAATCAAAAATCTGCGTTAACCAATATTTCTATAAATATAACCGGTCACAAATAAATTCATTTAATCGGTTTAATTATTTTAACAGTTAATTTTTGTATTTTTTGTTCTTTAATAATTTTTTTAGTTGAACATGAAATTTAAAACACTAGTAAAAAGTTACAACATGCATGCACGCACGCATAATATTCAGCCAATTAAGAGAAACAGAAAATATAAATAACTAAGGTTGAAGATATGGTTACTTACTATTTCTGTTGAGAGAAGCCGAAACAACTCAGCTCAACTCGTCCACAGAACAGAAGTATCCACCAAATATTGGCAATTTTGAACAACATTAGATAGCCGGAAATCGTCCATTACTCCGGCAAACCCCGATAAAACGGAACTCACCTGCTGGATAGTCCCGATCGTAGCCTTGACGGAACCTACCAATTCCGGCATGCGCATCGGAACATTAAAACACTACAATGCTTCCAACTCCGAGTGTACAATAGTAGCTGAACACAGACACAGACTCAGCAAGAAGAGAATTTTCTTGAAAGCCATGTTTGTGACATTAATTAAGTGATGGGAGAGTGTTTTTAATATGTGTGCATATATTTTCTTTGGCTAAGAAAATATTATAATTATCATGATGCAGAACATGGGGAAGTCGGAAGAAAGAGTTGGTTTAAATAATGGTGATCAAGTGCTTGTATTGCATGTAAAATCAAGAGATTCCATCGATTTGTACGTACAATATATTAATTTGAGAATATAGCTACAATTTATAATACCTAGCCGGTTAAATTAATTTTATTTTCTTGACTTTGATATATGATTACATTATATACAATATTAATTTCTACTATTACGTATAAAGTTTAATTTACCTATATAATATATATATATACACACACGCACATACACACATATATTCCATAATTTATGGCGCGTATTCCATTTTATATTTTCATTTGAATAAATATATATAGATAATATAAGTTTGTTAAATTATTATATAAATTTGATCATTAAATGAAGGCGCTTGAAGAAAGAGGACGTGCCGGCGGTGACGGTTTAACTACCAAAGTGTGATTCTTTTGGGTTGATGCCACCTTAAATAAGCATTATTATTATTTAATTTTTTTATTATAATATTTTTTGTACTAAAATTGTGAAATGTGCGTTTTTGTTTTATCGTGTAACTTTCAATGAATATTAATGTGTCGTGTATATTTGAAAATGATTTTTTAACTAACGATTATGGCATGGAATCATAATTTATAATGTCTTACTAGTTACCTCATTTAGAGGGTATTTGACTAAACTTATTAAAAAGAGCTTATAAGCTCCTAGAGCTTAAAAACTGTTTTACGAGCTTATAAGATGTTAGAAATTATTTTAAAAATAAGTTGTTAAAGTGTTTGGATAAACTTATTTTAAATAACTTAAAGATGTTGATGTGTTTGGTATTATAAGATCTTTTTATCGTCGAAATTACCAAAAAGGGTATAATTATATGAAAATAATGTTTCGAGTTATACATATATGAAAATAGTTTTAGAATAAACATATATTAAAAAATAAAATTGTTATAATATTTTATTTTAGAAAAATTTATGTGATTTGGATTTTTTTTAAAAAATAATTGACAGCTTATAAGATGTTTCTAAAAAAATTTACCAAACAGATCCGGAGAGCTTTTAAACTCTAAAACATCTTAAAAAGCTCTTCCAAACACTCTCTTAATTTCATTTCAAACTTCAAAGTATTCCTATCATAAAGGTAAAGCAGGCCAAACGTTAACATCATATCATCTAGATGTTTAATAACATTGGTGAAAGATAAGATTTAATTACTCTTTATGATAATTTGTACATTTTTTATTTTGGTCATATTATTGATCAATTCACAGTGTTAATGTATTAATTTGTACTTTTTTGTTGCAATTTTAGTCATTTTTTAATAAAATGCCAACGTGATATGATAATGAACATGCATGCAATTTAATTCTTTTGTCATGTCAGTATTTTTCGATGTCACTTCAACACCGGACAAATGAAAAAACTAAAAATAAAAAAAAAAACTAAGATCATATATTAATGACTAATATGAAGGGAAAAAATGTAAAAAAATATGCTAGTAATTAAAGTGAATTATTTTATGACATAATTTGACCGATATTGATCATAATACTTGTTTGCCAATTTGATTAATTTTCTCTTTTTAAACAATAAAATTACAGTCACGTAAATTTCATCTATGACGTTAGTTTCCAAAACAAAAGGAAACATGCAAATTAAGTTCATGAATTTCCGGGAAGAAATATTGAAGTACACGCAGTTGGTGTATTATAAGAACTGTTAATTGGCGGACGGCGGTGATATTGAGATCAATCAATTCATTAATACCAAAAAAAATATATATATATTTTTTATGATTTTTTAAATCTGTTTTTTTTTTCCTGAAAATTGCTAATATGTCAGGCAAATTTGATGATTATTGATTGATACGACTTTATAAATTAAATTATTTATCTCAATACAAAATCCTATGAACTAGGGGTGGAATCGGGTCGGGATCCGTCCCGTAACCCTTTTACCCGATTTCCGTCCCGATAGGAATTGAGATATATTTTTTCTTCCGATCCCGCATCCGAGAAGTGTCGGGACCCAAATATTCGGGATCCCGTCGGGTCGGGAGAGGGTAATCTCGAATAATATTTTTTTAAAAAAAATTTATGAAAATATTTTTTTGAAAAAAATTTATGAAAAAAATCAATCAATTTTTTAATACATTACAAATAAATTAAATTTTTTTTTATATATAATCATTAAAAAACTAAAATATTTTTTTAGTACATTACAAATAAATTAAAACAACTACTTGATTAATAAAAAAAACATATAATTATTCATAATAATAAAAAAACAAAATAAAAATTTATAACTCAATGTTAATATTAAAAAAGATAAATATAAAAAAATTATATGGTATATAATTATAAAACATTAATATTAAAACATAAAATTTTAAAAAAATTAATTTTTTAATTAAAAAATATTATTTTTA
The DNA here is from genome assembly GCF_033568475.1 of Henckelia pumila. Taxonomy (NCBI): domain Eukaryota; kingdom Viridiplantae; phylum Streptophyta; class Magnoliopsida; order Lamiales; family Gesneriaceae; genus Henckelia; species Henckelia pumila. Next base: position 2,323,781 of record NW_027331857.1, on the reverse strand, counting down.
TATTCGGATCGGGTCGAAAATCCCGTCGGAAAGAGTTGCCTATCCCGATCCCGATCCCGAAATTGATCGGGTCGGGAAAAATCCCGACCACTCGGGTTGGGAAAAGTTCGGGACGAGAAAAATTCGGGACGGGAACGGGTTGGAAATCGGGACGAATTGGAATTTATGTAAAATTTGTCACCCCTACTATGAACCCCTTTTTTATTTTATTATTAAATTAAACCATAAGATTATCCTTTCTTCATTCAAATACAAAATCAAATTATGGGTCCCAATATATAATTTTGAAGCTATGTGTAGGCTGTAGCTACTAGCTAGCCGCTTATAGGCAACTTTATGGTTAGTTGTTTTCCATTTTTCGTTTCCTATATTAATTAAATAATAGAATCTATATATTAAAAAAATTATCTCGTTAAATTTAAATAAGATAATTAAAGATAAAAAATCGAGACAAACAAATTAATCACATGCATGCAATGTAGCTAGAAAACTTTGTTCGCCTTTGGAAAAGAAAGGCAAACACAACTTTAACAGCTTCCATCTTAGTATTTTTTTTTATGAGAAGTAATCGCGTCTATTAAAACACTAAAAATGCATGACTTTTTAAAAGAAGGCTCCAAAGACGCGTTTCACAGCTAGCGTTTTATATTCTATTTATGTGAATCATAATTAAATAGAAGGGATATTAATAGCTCTCTATCTCTGTTGTCCAATATTTTTTTATTTTTATTATTATTATAGTAATGCTTTCATTATCACACACACACTTACACACCAAGAACAGTAACACAGTATAGTTACATCATCGAAAGGTTTGAAAATAATTTCTCAGATTTAATTTAGTGGTATGTAAAAATCTTGTTATTTTTCACTCGAACGTCAGCTTCAAATTGATCATTTCATATTTTGTTGAAACAAAAGAATAAAACATGTTACTGTTTATATATTCTCATTATATAACTTTACTAATCAATATTTTTTTAAGCTTTCCTAAAATGATCATTTCTTTTTAAGAGCGTGCATATTTTTAGTAAAATAATTACGATTTTTTAATGAGGTTAGACACCCCTATTTATAAGGAAAAAAAGTTAAGATTTTTCAAGATCTTTTACTAAAAAACAAAAGTAGTTTTGATGTTTGTGTAGGACCGAGTGTTTGTCGTTTTATTGCGGCCAACAATGTCTCTCCCAATAATTGGACTCATTTCAATTAATGAGAATCGAACTCATGATCTTTGTTTTGATAACAATTGTAATACCGAGAGCTTGTCGCTTTACCAAAAGTTATAACTGATAGTGATGATGCAATTCAAATATTTTAAATCGCACAACAACACAATCGTTTGCTCTACTCAGCAGAGACAATTATTTCACCACCCAAAAGTTTGGATAAATGCTGCAAATTTTTTTTTATATTTAAATGTTGTTAGAAGTAAAAGTCAGAAATTATCGCTTTTAAGTGCTTTTAAAAAAATATTTTGTAGCCAAAGTCGATAATTTTTTAGAAAAATGATTTTTTTTAAATAAAAAAAGAATTTTATCCCTCTTGACTTCTCCAACTAAACGAGTTCAAAATCTTCAATTTTATCTTTAACTATAATATAAAATTCAATTATGTCTTTATCTGTATTTTAAAATTTTTAAATAATTGCTCAATCCTATAAAAAAATTTAAAGAATCATTATTTTGAAAATTACAAAATTTTCATGTTTATATAAATATCTGAGGACAGTGGTATTTATTGTGTAACAAAGTTCTATAGCTACAAACTACAATTATTAAGAATGAGTGCCTATTGTCACGTGATGCATCCATATATATAAAAATAATTTAATAAAAATTCTATAAATTATAATAAATTTGAATTTTTTTAAGATTACTTTTTTATAATATTTTTTATGTTTTGGGTTATACGATCATTTTAAAATTTAAAGTATAAAAAAATATTTTATTAAGTTATTCTCAAATGTTTTTTTTTTGGGGAATAGTAGATACAAATTTATAAAACTTTTTTATGATATTTTTGTTAATCAGACATGAAAATAGTATACAGAGAAGGCCTTGCTACTGAACCAGTTGATTTCGTAGCATTAAGTAAACCGACCCAGTATCGAGGCCCATTTATATTTTAAGATTGGCCCACAGTTTCATGGATTAGTTGACATTTGGCCCATCTATGTTCCCCGTCAAATTAAAGGTTTAGGGTTTTCACGAAAATTTGGGGGCTGCATTTTTAGGTTGGATGATTGAATTTTGATTAAACACAAGGAGAAGATGAGGATTTATATAGGAGGATTGGGAGCTACTGTAACGGAAGGTGATTTGAGAAAGATTTTCAGTTCACCGGTTTTAGGTACAGTGGAATCTGTTGAAATTATTCGCAACAAAGGTCGCAGCTTCGCCTACCTAGATTTCGTTCCCGCCTCCGAGAAGGGGCTCGCCAAGCTATTCAGCACGGTTTCTTTCTGCCTCTCGCTCTTGTTATGTTCATGTATGCCTGCCTGTGAATGGTGATTCATGAACAGGGGACGTTACATTTCAGTCTTTTAATATGCTTAGCTGAGCAAAACTTGAATCTTTTCATGAAATTTCAAGGGTTCGCCCTTGGATTTGTTTTGAATTTATCGTGTTTAGGCCGAACGGGGAATATTCGACTAGCTCATTTATATCAGGAATACATGTTTCAATGACAAATTATGGAAGGTAATTAGTTATTGGTTCACCCTTGGCCTCGTCTAGAGTCTTAATGAGAGCACCATTAATCAATTCTCCTGGTTAAGAAAGCAAGAACCTTGAGCCTTTATAAAGAAGTACTTTGGTTAAGAAAGCAAGAACCTTGTGCCTTTATAAAGAAGTACGTTTCTTATGTGAATAGGTAGAAAGTTCTGCTACTGCTAGGCTATGATTGATGAGGAAGTTCAGAAAATATTGTAATAATTGAGTTTTAGGAAGCTCTATGCAATCTTAAGTAGGGAAGAACATTTTTTTTTTTTTTTGGCAGTTTCAGAAAGATATGAGTCAATATTTTTCAGAAAAAAAGATTGTTGTAAATTTGAGCGAAGGCTTAACTTAAATTTGAGTGAAGACTTAAACTTATGGTTTTAACCTTGTTTTTACTTCCCATACCAAATTGTTAGATTTCAATGTCTCACTTGCCATAGAGTTGTGCTTCATTTCCCGTTGGATGAATAAATTATGCAGTATAATGGGTGTATGTGGAAAGGGGGGAGGCTTAAACTCGAGAAGGCCAAAGAACACTATCTTTTTCGTTTGAGGCGTGAATGGACAGAAGATACTGATCTTGAGAAAAAGTTGCCAGATCAGAAAGTTTGTGCTGATGCAAACATGCATACTTCGCAGACAACCAAGAAAAACTTAGACATTGAACAAATGCATCTCCGGATTTATTTCCCCAAATTGAGAAAGGTGTTTTTTTTTATAAATAATTTGAATCACATGCCTTTTTCATTTAAATCACTAGTTTATCTTTGTTCTGATTTTATCATATAATATCGCTGATGCGTCATGTCCTGTTTTGAAGATAAAACCTCTGCCTCTCAAAGGGTCGGGAAAGCACAAATATAGTTTCCAACGTGTTGAAGTTCCTCCCCTCCCTATCCACTTTTGTGATTGTGAGGAGCATTCTGTGCCTCTCAAATTGGTTGAGAAAAAGTTTGGAACCGATATTGACACAGAAACTTGTGGGGTGAATGAGGAAGAGCTTAGCATGGTGAAGTCCGTGTTGAACAAGTTCTTGGAGAGGGAGAACCGTGCAAAGTCAGTTTCTAATGTGATTGATTTTACTGAGAAAACATATACTTCTATTAGCTCGGTTGATGGTGTGCAAGTGTGTGGCTATGAGGATGATCAAGTGAGTGATGAAGATGGCCTTGTGATTAACGTAATTTCCCACCCACGTAATGGAGTTTCTCTGAGACAGGAACATGAATTGCTTGGAATAAAAAAATCGATGCATGTGTTTGACAAAAAGAGGAAAGCATCTGTATCCATGGATGATGCATATGTTACGTCCCCTGATAAAAGAAAGATGCGAAAGCAGGTTCCTCAAGACCGCATCAGTGATTTACGGATTTATGTGACTGCTCGACCAGCAGAAATCAAATCAGGTGCACAGTTGACCGATGGTGTGGCATTATCGAAAAAGCCAGCATGGAGAGATCTGGTTAATCAGAAGGGAAGTGCTACTTTCCACATGTCAGATATTTTGACGAACCATGGTCAGGAAGTTGCATCCTCGAGCAAGAAGGAAACGCGTAACCGGTCAAGCACTGACAAAGAATCGGGAAAGGTTCCTGATATTCAACCCATTAAACTGAGGGATGTTGAAGATATGAAATCCAGAACTGACGAAGAATCGGAGAGAGCTCCTGATATTCAACCAATTAAGTTGGGCGATGTTGAAGATATGAGATCCAGCACTGACAAAGAATCAGAGAAAGTTCCGGATATTCAACCCATTAAACTGAGCGATGTTGAAGATATGAGATCCACTGACAAAGAATCCAAGAAAGCTCCTGATATTCAACCCATTAAACTGAGCGATGTTGATGATATGAGATCATCCAGGGGTGCCGCATGGCTTAAAAAATCATCATGGTTACAACTGGTTGGAGACACGACTAACAGGTCATTCAATCTTGCACAAATTTTACCTGTCGTCGCTCCTTCAGAAAACCAAGAATCTCAACAATCATATGGGAATGACGGTTCGAGTTCAACAAACAAAAACCAGCAAAAACCAGTCCCCGACAATCGAAATCATCTTGTTGGAGATATCCCCAAACCCAGGGAAACAGCCGACAGTGATACCTTCATTGCACCTGAAATTCCAAGAATCACGAATTTGGATGCTTTAACCAAGGTGCAGAATGACACGAGTCTAGATGAACAAGAAAATGCAGACTGGCTCGCGTTTCCAGCAACTAAAAAAGTACCTGCACGGGTGCCAGTGCCAGTACCAGTACCGGACATCGTTATAAGCCACACTTGCCCTTTCATGAGAAGTGCTGCTTCGATGAAAGAGTGGGCGAAGATGAAAGCAACTTTAACTGCCCGCAAGAAAAGGGAGAAGTCAAAGGAGAGTGAGTAGGCAAAGAAAATATTGAATCGAGTGAATGTAGTGTAAAAGTGATTTTGCTGTATGGTCAAAGGATTATTCGTAGCCCATAAGTCGTTTCTCATTTCCTACCCACGTTTTCATTTATTAATCCAACCACGTTTTCATTTAATAATCCAACCACCATTTAAAAATAGGGGGAAAAGATAATGATTTTGTTTCATTTAAAAAAGAATGGTGAGTCAAAACCGAGAAAATGACATTTTCCGAAACGTTCACATAATAATGACATAATGTCGAAATTGTACAAAGTTAGATGCTACTGATTAATTTCTGTTCAGTTGCGATTGCGAAACGCTTTCACATGAAAGCGCGTTTTTGTGCTACACTTTGTACAACATTTCATCTAAATAATGCATGGACCACTGAAAAAATATAGATCTAACATTTATGAATAAATGTGTATCGTCCAATGTATTCGTGGAGTCATATTTTAATGATGACATATCATTTTCTTTCAAGTTGAAAAGAAAGCGTAATTATATATTATTACCATATACCATATGAATTAATGATATTATGCTAAAAAATTATGGCAAGTTAGTTTTATTTAGCCATTAACTTTATTGAAAATTTTGTGACTAAAATATGTCTGTAAAATATATAATTATATATGCGTGTGTGAATTGATTTTACTGCTAATTAATAAATAATTGCTTGATAAAAATACATTAATTGTAGTTTTTTATGTTGTCGGCTTGTAGCTCTCAAGTTTGAATACGAATATGTTTTAGAATATTCAAAACTAAGTTAAAACCAAATGATTATATTATATTCTCACAAGTCACAACTATGAGCTGCTTCGAGTTTAACTCACTCTTTAAGCATTACTGTTTTTGAAATTAAAAGGTAACTAACCACTAAATCAATATTTGAAGTTTTGATACCTTGTTTTAATTCTTGATACGCTATGTAACTAGAAATTATTTACAAAATAAAATTTAGAAAATTAAATTATATTTCATATATTATACCTAGGTTGATTGCATCATACTGTAACCAAGCGCATAATATAATTAAGAATTTTTTATTAATTAAAGTACATCAAAACATTATAAAAAGTAAGCACATTAAAATATACAAATCAAGTTCATATTTTAAAGCACTTTAAAATTTTAAAAAAAATATTTAATATATAAAATTGTAATATATAAAAGCATGTGGAAGATTGACTGGTTTGCAAAGGTTCATTAATCATCCCAATAAAATCTTCCTGTCACTGCAACTCACCAACTCCAATGTCAATTCCAAACCTGTAGGCTTTAAAAAGGTTGGTTTCTTTCTTTCAAATTATTTTATTTTAATTTCACTTTGTTTTCTTGGGACTGAAATTTTCTTGATTTTGGTATTGAAAATTGATTATTGATCGGATTCTGCTTCCAACACGGCCCCAAATATCAAAATTTGATGGATACCAAGTCACCGCCTTTTCACCATTTCAACACATTCTTCTGTTGATCATCAACTTAAAAAGATCAAATCGAAACAAAAAAAAAATTATGATGAAAACTTTGTACGGACTACGGTCCATTTTCTTTTTTCTACTATTTGGCTGTATGTTGATGAAGGACTAATGTTCTGCCCAGGCAGCCACTGGAAATTGAGAATTCTTCCCAAAAATGGAAAATCAAAACAATGTATACACACTAGATGAAGCACTTTCTGAGGTGGGATTCGGGAATTTTCAAAGTCTGGCTCTGGTTTTCGCCGGCGTCGGTTGGTTTTCAGAGGCCATGGAGATGAATCTGCTGTCCTTTATTGGTCCAGCAGTCAAGTCTGAGTGGTCACTTTCTCCCACTGAAGAGAGCCTTCTTTCGACTGCTGTTTTCGCTGGGATGCTGATCGGAGCTTATTTCTGGGGATTTTTATCTGATAGCTATGGGAGAAGGTAGACATTTCTGGGAATTTCTTATATTAACTTTAGAAGCATTTTATCTTCTGTTTTAAAGAATGAAACTTACCATTGTTTCCAGGGGCGAATCCAGCTGTGGAGTGAGACCATCACTCCTCAGATTCATGCTCTGGAAATTTTGTACTTGATTTTTGTGAAAAAAAGTTGAAAGTGCCGGCACTCAAAATTCATTTACAATCTCAATCTCGCTCCCCAATATCTGCACACACCCCTGCTTTCTTTTCAATGACAGCAACTTGAATTGATAATATCCAACAGCAGTGATTCCTGCATTACATTCTTAAAGTCTTTTTTTGCATATATAAGTAGACACCGATACCTTATTATATATATAGATTTGTTTTGTCATTCAAATTTTGGGGGTTCAGTCGGGGGCATGCTCTGTTGGCGAGCAACATTGTCACTGTTTATTCTAACAACATCGTGCTCGATACTTCATGTTTCTTTTTCCATCTCTCTTCTTGTTGTTCGGACCCTATTCGTTACTTTTAGCTTCGACTGAGTTGAATTATAAAATACTTTGAATCAACCATTTCTTTTATGCATACAGTATTCTCCAAAAAATTCAAAGCACAGCAACTGATGGCCACATTTTTTAGCTTAGTTAAATCTTGTTGAAGAAATTGGATTGCGTTTACTTTTCGTTCTCTCTTTATTAGAGTCTGCCAGATTTCTGTCAGGGTGAATTACTTCCATTTGTTCAATATTCTTATTAATTTCCTACTTATTCTGTTCTAAAATGACCTTTATTCTGCTCTTTACAGAATGGGTCTTCGATGCATAGCCGCAGTAACAGTTGGAGCTGGATTTCTAAGTTCATTTTCCCCCAATTACGGGTCGCTACTTGTGCTCCGGTGTTTGCTTGGATTCGCTGTTGCGGGTGGACATGTTTTCGGATCTTGGTTACTTGAATTCATACCAAGTAGTAACAGAGGTGCTTGGATGCTAAGTCTGCTGATTTTCTGGATTCTTGGTGAAGTGTTTGAAGCCTCAATTGCTTGGGTATGCCAATTGCCAAATCAATCCATTTCATATTTATTTTTATGTTGTTATACATACAATTTAAATACTGTTTTTTTGGGTGCAGATTATCATGCCAAGATTGGGGTGGAGATGGCTACTTGCTCTCTCTGCCTTACCATCTCTAATAGCACTCGTATTATCCAATTTCATTCCAGAATCTCCAAGATACTTGCACATGAAAGGCAAAACAAACGAAACGTTAAGAATTTTGGAGAAAATCGCTCTTATCAACCACAAAAAACTCCCAACTGGTTGTCTTGTATCTGATCAAGAGATGGTTATAGACGAAGATGATTCTACTTCGCAAGTAACCCTTCTCTCATCCTCGATTAAAAAGACGACATTCCTTAAATCCATGTTCGAACTCCTTTCATCTGATCTGCGGGGGACCACTCTTCTATTATGGATTCTGCATTTCACGTTCACATTTGCTTACTACGGAGTTGTGCTCATGACATCTGCATTGAGCAGCGGAAGCAATGAGTGCGCATCGAAGACTAATAATTTGGAAGTTTCAAAGGATGCTACCCTCTATGTTAGTGTTTTTATAGCTTGTTTAGCAGGTAACCTTGCTCTTCTATGTATGTAAATTATTAGCTATTTTTTCAAAATTGAAATTGTGGACAAAATGTTTGAGATTAATTGCACATGAACTGAGTTGAGCTCAAATATACTCCAGTAGTACTATTATCAGACTCAACTTGATTCACAGTTTTGCCCATGGGACTCCTCTCCAGCTCAACTTTATTTTCTTGTGTATCGATTTGCAGAATTTCCAGGGTTTCTTATCGCAACAGTTCTTGTGGATAGAATAGGCCGCAAGCTCACCATGGAAATTTTGACCATTTTTGGGCTCATTCTAATCCTACCATTGGCTTCCCATCAGAATCAGGTTGTAACAACGGCATTGCTATTTGGTACTCGAATGTTCCTTTTTGCAGCGTTTTCCACCTTAACCATCTATGCAAAGGAGGTAAATTGCAATATCCTTCTGTCTTATCATGAGTCTAAAGGATTCGAATCGAGCCTAAGTAGTAATGCTATCCTTGAGTTCAACTTGATATGACTCGCTAGCTCTATGCTAAATGCCATAGCACTACTTAAGCTCGACAAATGCTCATCTTTGAGTACCACCGTTACTTAAATCCATGTGTTAATTGAGTTCTTAACTCGAATTCAAAAATCTCACACTTTAAAAATGACCACCCTATCCCGCTTAAAATTTTGATTCAGAAAAAGATTATGGCATGAAAATACCAAGATATAATAGTGATTTAACTAAAGTAGATCAAATGAAGTGAATGAAAGAAATAAAAACGAATCTAGCTAAAATAGCTAATTTATGGTTAGTTGCTCAAGTAGCTCGGCTCAATTATGTAGCATCGTTCTCAAGCAATTCCGCACTTTGGCTACTCTGTCTTACGTTACAACCATATGATATACATATAAACTGTCACACATGCACCAGGATCACTCAAATGGGACTTCAACACTATAAACTCCACTGACAACTACTTGACTTCTATCCTCGTTTTACACACGAGTTGCTTGCTTGATCTTATGAAGACGTTCACACAACGCACACTCGGCATCACATCCATTTATCCCGAAAATGATGAAATGAAGATCTGTTGTTGTTTCCTTTGGGGTTAACTATGATGATAGGTGTATCCAACATGTGTAAGGGCCAGTGGCTCAGGACTGGCAACCTCAATGGGAAGAATTGGTGGAATGATATGTCCACTCGTGGCTGTAGGTTTGGTCAGAGGATGTCATCAAACTGCTGCTGTTGTTATGTTCGGTATTGTAATAGTTATTTCCGGAATTTGTGTTCTGTTTTTCAAATTTGAGACCAAAGGAAGAGGTCTATCAGACAACATTGTTAGCACTGCACAATAATCTTTTTCATGTTAGGATTTTGGTTTCTTGTAATCCATGAAAGAAGGAAGACTTTTTGCCTGAGAATTTAGTTTTCTCTGCATAATAATCATTTGTTGGAATTTGATATGCATTTCATTTTCTTCCATTTGTATATTTGAGAGATAATAATAATAATTCAATGAATAAATATGAGCACAAAACGTATCGTGCATGCCTACTCACCAGCAGATTTCAAGGCTTCATGCCAAAAGCCCCTCTCATTCAGTTATACCTCACGATGGACAACTTCAACATTTTTTTCAGTTTTCAATATCTTTCTCACTATTTCAAGTAAACCACAAGTGTTGTTATTAAACGCGAGGCATTTACTAAATTAATACATTTTTTATGAGATTAGAATATATATATATCATCTGGAACATAAATTTTTCCCTTTTTTTATTACCCTTCCAAATACACATTTTTCTGAGGTCCATTGATCTAACAAAGACGTTCTCCCTCCTCTTCATGGCGAGCAGAAGGGAGTACCTTTCGCCTGAAATCGTGAACCGGGGCGTCGAGGACTCGGGTCCATACGCGGGTTCACCAAGTTTCTCCATAAGGGTTCGACGCGGCCTGCCGGATTTCCTCAGCAGTGTGAATTTGAAATACGTGAGACTTGGCTATGGTTACCTTATTAACCATGGAATTGGGTTTTGCTTCGTGGTGGCGCCTGTTTTTGTTGTGTTAATGGGTACACTAAGTGGGAAGCTACGTTGGGATGATTTTCACTTGAAATTTGAAGTTGGGAAGGCACTTCTTTACATGGGATTCTTGTGTTCGGTTGTGTATGTGTATCTTGATTTGACTCCTCGTACCACTTATTTGGTTGACTTTGCATGTTGCCGACCACCAAATGAACTTAAGGTATGCATACATATTTTGTTTCACTGTTCATTTTTCAGACACGATGTTTCATCATTTCAATCAACAAATTCCCAAAACTCAACATGATCTCTTAAATACATGAAAATTATCTGCATTGCGTTGATCAGTAAACTTATAATGGATAATGAATCACATGACGCAGATCACGAAAGATGAGTTCATAGAATTAGCCAAGAAATCAGGCCAATTCAACGACGCTGCCATCCAATTCCAGCAGCGTGTCCTTAAGAACTCCGGCCTCGGCGACGAAACGTACCTTCCCCGGGTAGTGTTTCAGCCTGACTACGAGAAAGAGTTGAAGGGCGGCCGGGAAGAGGCGGCGGCGATGATGTTTGGGGCGGTGGACGAGCTCATTGCCGCCACGGGCCTCCGTCTGAAAAATATCAAGATACTTATTGTCAACTGTGGGGTTCTCAACACAACCCCTTCGCTCTCCGCCATGCTTATCAACCACTACAAGCTTGGCCTGGGAATCCAGAGCTTCAATATCGGAGGCATGGGCTGCGCCGCTGGGATCACCGCCGTGGACCTGGCGAACGATCTTTTGAATGCGTATCCTGGGTCAAATGCATTGGTGGTGAGTACTGAAGTTATCAGGTTTACTTGGTATGGTGGGAATGAATTGGATATGGTGCTCCCAAATTGCTTCCTCCGCATGGGGGCCGCCGCTGTTTTGCTCTCCAACCGCCGCCGTGATCGGTGGCGCGCCAAGTATCAGTTAAAACAGGTACATGAACTCATTCCAATACTCTTGTCATGATAATTTTTCGTTCTTGAAAGGGCATAAAATTGTTTTGCAGTTGGTTAGAACCCACAAAGGAATGGACGCTAGAAGCTTCAAAAGCATACAAATCAAGGAAGATTCACAAGGCAAACAAGGCCTCTCAGTGAGCAAAGACATCATAGAAATAGGTGGCCAAGCACTCAAGGCCAATATCACCACATTAGGCCCTCTAGTTCTCCCCGTCTCCGAGCAATTCCACTTCTTCAAATCCCTCATTTTCAAGAAAAAATCCACCTCCAAGCCCTACATCCCCGACTACAAGCTCGCGTTCGAGCACGTATGCATCCTCCCCACGAGCAAGAAAGTTCTTGATGAGATACAGAAGAACTTGGACCTCACGGATGAGTACATGGAAGCGTCAAGAAAGACGTTGGAACGATTCGGGAACACCTCTAGTAGTAGTATTTGGTATGAATTGGCCTATTTGGAAGCAAAAGGTAAGGTTAAAAATGGTGACAGGATATGGCAATTGGCTTTTGGTTCCGGTTTGAAGTGTAACAGTGTGGTGTGGAAGGCTGTGACCAATATTAGGGAGGAGAAGAGGAGTAACCCATGGAATGAGGAGTGATGACTATAAAATTAAATATACCGTATTAACTAATAATCATAAGCACAGGAAAATTTATCAAGTGCCCTTCAAATTTTCTTACAGCTTATAATTGTTGCGGAAAAAAATAAAGTTTAAAGTTACAATGAGTTATTATTGGTCATTTGTATGATAATAAACTGTGTTAACGCATATGCTTGAGTAGAAATTTTACCAATAAACGAAACACGACTTCTGAAGTTTGAAACGAATTGTCAAGTTGTTTCCACGAAAATAAAGAGAAAATATTTATATCGATTTATTACACCATGGCACAAGAATGTTGAGACAAAGGGAATGCTACCACTTCAAAAACATTAAACGTTTGATTTCAACGACTCCAGGCGCCACAGCATCTGCCCACAGGCCAGACATTGAAATCAAGCGATTGGTCTCGCAAGGACAATACGGCCAAGCCGTTGCATTCTACAAACAACACGTCCACCCGTTTGAATCAAGCTCAAACACAGCTTTCATTTTTCCATCCATCGCCAAAGCTTGTGCTCATTCCCAAATTCACCAGTTTTTGGGTCTTCAGATCCACTGCAACGTCCTCAAAAATGGGCTTGGCTCAGAATTTACTGTATCGAATTCCATTATATCGATGTATTCCAAGATTTCGGGTATGGAGAATGCGCGGAGGGTGTTCGATGAAATGCCCAGTAGAGATACCATTTCTTGGAATGGGATGATTAATGGATATATTCAAAATGGGCTCTTCTTGGAGGCATTAAAGATGTTCTTGGATATGTATGCACATGGTTTTGTTCCCAAGCCTGAGCTGATTGCTAGTGTTGTTTCGGCATGTGTTAGGAGTGAAAATTGGAGGATAGGAAGGGCTGTGCATGCTCTTGTATTACTTGATGAGAGAATAGAGAAGTCCGTTTTTGTTTACACTGCATTGCTGGATTTCTATTGGAGGTTTGGTGATTCGAATGCGGCATTTCTTATTTTCGACAGAATGGAAGAAAAAAATGTGGTCTCTTGGACTTCTATGATTTCGGGATGCATGGATGCTTGTGATTATTTCACTGGGTTCACCTATTTTCGAGCTATGCAAGTTCAACATATGAAGCCCAATAGAGTGACATTGATTACCATTTTACCAGCATGTGCTGGTTTAGACTCAATATTGCTTGGCAAAGAGATTCATGGCTACGCTATAGGCCATGGTTTTGATTCTGATTCACACTTATCATCAACTCTATTGCATATGTACTGTGAATCTGGGGAAGGATTGAAGCTTGGCAAGCTCATATTTGAAAAATCGGGTAAAGATAATGTCGTTATGTGGAGTGCGATCATCTCAGGCTATTCTCACAGAAAGGATGGTGCTAGAGAAGCTATAAGGCTATTTAATGAAATGCAAAAGATTGGGATTCTACCAAATAACGTTACCATATTGGCAGTAATTTCTGCATGTGCTAATCTAGCATCTTTACCAGATGGCTTTGTAGTCCATGGTTGCTCTCTGAAACTGGGTTTGGGTTCCGACTTATTCATTCAAAACGCTCTTATTAACATGTATTCCAAGTGTGGAGATCTTAAAGATTCTGTTCAAGTGTTTGATGAAATGGCAACTAGGGATTGTGTTTCTTGGAGTGCTCTAATTCATGCGTATGGACTTTATGGCTACGCAGATGAGGCTCTGCAAGCCTTTAATGAGATGCAGGAGAGTGGAATAAAGGCTGATGAAGTGATATATCTTGCCATTTTATCCACTTGCAACAATGCTGGACTTTTAGATGAAGGCCAAATGGTTTTTCATCGAGCCTTGAAAGATGCCGATGTTTCCTTGACGATGGAGCATTACGCTTGTTATATTGACCTTCTTGGAAGAGCTGGTAAGCTTGAAAATGCATGCGATGTTGTTCATAGAATGCCCATGGCACCTAGCCCAAGGATTTGGAGTTCATTGGTTTTTGCATGTAAACTTCATGGAAGATTGGATATTGCAGAATCATTAGCTTGTAAGCTAGTTAGTGTTCAACCTGAGAATCCTGCTAATCATACTTTGTTGAGTGTGGTGTATGCAGAATCTGGCAAGTGGACTGGGATGGAAGAAGTGAGAAGATACATGAAGGAGAGGAAGTTGAGGAAGAGCTGTAGTTTTAGCAAAATTTTGGTAGGATAATAAACCCGAGGGTTTGGAATTCATTGGTCTTCACCAACATTTTACTTTTCATGTTTATTGTCACCATGAAGTAAATCAAGAGAGAGGAAATATATTTACAGTTGGTGTATTTATGCTTTAAAGTCAAAAAACATCATACAATAGCATATTATTGTTCTTTTTTATCAGCAATTTAGCACATTACCAGGATGTCATGAAAGGATAAGTCAGAAAAATAGTTCGGAAACCACAACAATCATTTCCAATTGAAACCAGATAAATTCAAGCCCAGAAATGCTTGGCTATACAACCTTTGGTATTTGAGACCGATTTCCAGAAACTCTAATACTCGGATCCAGGGCACAGACCGAAACTGCCTAGAAAAGAAACAACCTACCAAAAGTCCTATACCAAATGAAACTAGTATAATCAGTAATTGGATAACCAACAGAATGCCGTCTTTATCCTCTGAAGATAACAAATATGTTGTACAGGCGGTAGGCCCGTTTTGGCTGAGCAGAACCTTACAGTCTATTTCACCTAGCAAATACAAATGCACTGCAATTAGATTGTATCGATTTAACCTACGGCAAATAGATTTCAATAGAAAATTACAAACAAGAATCAGTTTAACAAGATACAAAGCACCATTTTTAACAAGTACTCAGAAGTAGATCTTGCGTGTCTTGGAATCATATAATTCGGTTTGTGTACATGTTATAACTTTAAACACTTCAAGGCATCGCATTAGTGATTGTGTGCTTACCAGATCATGTGAATGGCCTTCCAACATTTTTGCGTAGAAATATCCATTCATTAACAGTACATGAGAAACTATACGGCCTAAGAATTAAGTGTTAAGCCATCTCTTAGAGGTTACTTAGGGATACAAATGGACGGAAAATGAGGGATACAAATGGACGGAAAGGAGGCCAATGATCTCATTGGTGGCAAGGTTGTAAAACATATTCAATATTTAAAAGGATGTTTCCAATGATAGTTTTTCAATAGCATAAAAACCATAGTTTTAAGCACACGAACGCCTTTTCTTGATAAAAAAAATGGACACAGAACTGTCCAGTTTCTTATCCCATGACCAATCCAAGTACCATTTTTTTTCTCAAGTTCTTACATGAGTGCCACAATCTTGAGCAACTTTTAGCATCTCGATGTTAGCCATTCGGAGAGCACCTTGAAAATTCAATTTATATGCTCTATCGCCTAGTTCACCAACTTGGACATTCAAAGCTAACCGTGCAATCAATTTTATTTTCGTCACAATTCATTGAAAGCCAACAGTAGCATCAATAAATTACCTCTCTTCACACAAACTCATCGAATAATAAAGCCACTAACTAACATAGTAAGTGCTGCAAACTTTAGACAATAGAGATTTATAATCACCTCACGAGGCACTGCTGCTCGAACCATCAGGCCCACTCCTGACCTTACTAAGCGACGGAGGCACGTATATCTTAGCTTTCTTAAGAATCTCAGCCACCACCCAATGCTTCCGCTTGCTAAGCGGCCTCGAAGGATCCAACCTCACCTGCAACGATATTTACAACCCGAAATAACCATTATTGCATCCACACAATCATTCATATCAAAATCAACGACTCAAATTGATACAAGAAAAACCAAATGTGAGAAACTAACTCGATCGCCGATGTTGCATTGGTCTTGTTCGTCATGCGCCATAAATTTGGAGGTTCGCTTCACGTATCGATTGTAGAGCTTGTGGTGGAAGAGCCGATCCACGGCCACCACCACAGATTTCTGCATTTTGTTTGAGACGACCATCCCCACCACCGGCTTCATTGGCGTTGAGGTTCCTCTATGCTCCCAATCTTCACCCTTGCTAAACCCTTCGTTTCCCTAGCTACGACGTCGTGTGGTACCAGTACACTTGGGCTTTTCTTTTTTTTTTTTGCAATGTCATGTGCATTTTATCGGGCCCACTGAATTGGGCTTCTAACTAAATGTTGGGCCTTTGGACTGAAATGACATGGACTTTCGTACTCCCTTCGTCCCATATATATTATGGACTTTCGTACTCTCTCCGTCCCATATATATTGTCTCCTTTGGATTTTCACACAGATTAAGAAAAATGGATTGGGAAAACAAATTTTATATAAACTTTCTATTTTATCCCTATTCAATGTATTAAAAAATGAATGCACAATTTTCAAGGTGTAGTTAATAGGGGTATATTAATAAAGAAGTGTAAAAAATATTACTAAATATAATATATGACTATATATTTGACACAAATAAAAAAGAAAACGTGGACAATATAATTGGGACGGAGGGAGTATTAATTATACAATGATCTATGAAACAGAGGCACTATCCATAGATCATCTACTAGGTAAATAGCAGTGTATTTTTTCATTTTTTTTATTTTTATTTTTGGAGTTGAATAGCAATGTATATTTCAATGCAATGTGGACTGTGGTTGGAAATATATGTTTTTTTTAAAAAAAATATTAATTAAAATTATCAATTTCTGATGTTGAAATGACTATTTCAAAATGACAGAAGATAAAAGAATGAAAATATATTTGTAAAATATGAAATGAAGTAATTAAAGAATACTTTTGAAATTGTGAAAATGTTTCATCTACGCACCAAAAGTTGGTTAATCTGTCTAGACCTAGACCTGGCCACGGTCTGGGTCCGGGTTGGCTTTTAGTCAACCCTTAACCGTCCCGCCAATGGCCGGTTCCGATCCGGGTCGGTGAACCGGCGGTTCCGATCCGGGTCCGAGTCTGGTTAACCGCCGGTTCAGGATCCGGGCTAACCCGTGCTATTTTAAAAAAATAATAATAATTGCAACGCTGGGGCGCTAAACCTTCGAATTAAATTCAAAGGGGAAGCGCCCCAGCGCTACCAATGCAGTGCTGGAGCGCTGCACCTTCGAAATTTAATTTTTTTAAAATTTTTAAACAGATTTTTAATAAGACATATTCATTAAATAATCTCAATCAAATATTTCATATCTTCATAATAAAAATCTATTACATTTATTAATTAAACAATATATTATAATTTCAACATCTTAATATCTTATGACTTAATATTACAAATCTATTACATTTTATTCTACTTCACTCGCATTTCCTCCCGTCGTAGTTCCGGATGTTCTTTCGGTATCATCTTGGTCTTCTTCATCACTTTGAATATGTTGTGTTCGAGTAGCGGCTTTTGACCAATCATTGAGCAAACATTGGGCTTCCAAATTTTCCGGCCTTAAGCTAGAACGTCTCTCGTCCAATGTATTTCCTCCAATACTAAATGTTTGCTCCACTGCAACTGTTGAAATCGGACAAGCTAGAATTTCTTTTGCCATTATAGCCAAAATTGGATATATTTGTGTTTTTTGCGACCATCATCTCAAAATGTCGAAGTTTTCCTCATCTGTATCACTAAAATCAAAAGTAGTGGTAAAATAATTCTCAAGTTCCTGACTGGAACTTGAGGATCCTCGTGGACGTTTCGTCCGCTCCCTTAATAAAAGTTGTGCTTTAGTAAGTTTAGAAGTAACATTACTAGTTGCAGTGGATTGTGTTTCATGTGAAACAATTTGTCCACCATATTTGATGCTATATTCATTATAAATATCAAGTAAATGAGTTTTAATATTAAACAAAATCAATGAGATAGAAGGAATCGTTTTCGCAATAGGCTCCAAAGATTCATAATATAATGTTAACATATCGCTTAAGCCATCTAATTTAAGTCTAGGATCTAAAACAAAAGCACATACAAAAATTTCAGGAATGAGCAAAACATATTTTTTTCCATTTTGCTTTCATGACGAGAATACATTGAGATAAAGCATTATCATTAGAATTAACATGTTCATGAAAAATATAAGCAATGTTGCAACAATGTGTTAAAACTAAATGCGAAGTAGGATAATAAACACCGGATAATTGGTCACTAGCATCATTAAAAACTTTTAAAATTTCACAAATACTAGTGCATATGTTCCATTGATTTGAAAACAAATAAATATCACGAGCTTGAACAAATTGATGAAAAAATATACATAATAAATATTTATATTCAAAAGAGGATAATAACAATTTATATGTTGAATTCCAACGAGTTGGAACGTCTCGTGCAAACCGCTTAGGCTTCATACCATTTACTCTACAAAATTTTTCCCATTACTTCATAACTTGGAAGTGCGTCCATAAATAGTGAATAGCGTTTCTAATTGGTTGAATATGTGTGCCTAAATTTTTTAGCCCATCTTGAACACACAAATTTAAAATATGACATGTGCATCTAATATGAAAAAATTTGCCACCTAGTGATGGTTTACATATTTCAATAAGCTCACTAATACTAGAAGTATTTGCATTAGCATTATCAAAAGACATTGAAAAAACTTTGGTAGTTAGACCATATTCTTCTAAAATAATAAATATAAGTTGCGAAATATTTTGTGTCGTGTGTGATTCGTTGAAACATCTATATGCAAGCAACCTTTTTTGAATATTCCAATTATTATCAATCCAATGACATGTAATACCCATGTATGAACAACTTTGTCAATGATCACTCCAAATATCGGAACACAAAGAAACTTTATTATTCAAACTATAAAATTCCTTAATTAATTCTTTCTTTTGATCAACTACTAACTTTTTCATTGTGCGTTTGAGACTATTTCTTGGAATACGTCTAATAGAAGGATTTGCACTTGTAGAAAACCAATTTTCAAAAGATAATTTATCGCTAAAACTAAAAGAAAGTTGTTCAACCGCACAAAATTTAGCCGTTTCTTCTCTAAATCTAGCTTCGTTATATTTAAATAGTTGAGATTCATTACCCGATTGAGAAGAGAATGCCGGAATTTGAGTTTGACCACAATCAATACCAATTTACACCGGATGATTTTTCTCGATATGCCGCGTCAAAGTTCCATAACCACCTCCTTGTTTAAATTTGTAACATTTTGAACAATATTTGCATTTGGCTTGCAAATCACCGGAGGGAAGCGTCACCTTGTCGAAGTGTTTGGTGAAGATATCGGATGTCGGGCGAGGCACCGCTCGAGTTTGTCTTTGAGAGGCCGCCGGATCGTTTATACTTTCTTGACTTGCATGATGACGTGGTGGTGGTTGTTGTTCAACTTGTTGTCTTTGTTGCGCCTCTTGTCGAATTTCTTGAATTTCATCATCGGAATATTCAAGATCAAATCCATCGACATTGAATTGAGGATACTCGACCTCGGGTGGTATGATGCTCTTTTCCTTTCCTTTTCCTTTGTCACCCCTACGACTTGATCCCGCTCCGAACATTTGTAATTGTATAAATATGAAAATAAATCAACAATTGACAATAAACCAATAATCGAAGCTTGATATTTTTTATAATTCAAGAAATTAAAAGGAATTGAGAATAGAGAGAATGAAGAGAGAATTGTGTAAACAAAATGAAAGGAGGTTGGGGGTATTTATAGATAACAAATAGGTTTTAAAAAAAAAAAAAATTCCGATTGACCCGGCGGGTTAGGCGGGTTTCAACGACCACAAAATCGTGGCCGTTGAGATCAACGACCACGAAATCGTGGCCTTTGAGAGATCCAACGGCCAGCCCTTGCTTTCAAGACAACGACGAAATCAATAACAACGTATCATCTGGCGCCCCGATGGGTGCCACGTGTCCAACCCGGCGGGTCGGACCCGTTCAACCCGCCGGGTTGCCGGTTTTCCTAAGGGAAAACCGGGACCGGACCGCCGGTCCGGTCCCGGTTCCGAGTCGGGCCCGTTGACCCGGTTAACGGGCCGGTTCCGGGCTGGATCCGGGCCCAACCCGGCCTTTGGCCAGGTCTAAATCTGTCCCAAATATCAAAACAATAATAATATCAGATTTATCAATTTGATGGATGGAATAATTGAAATTAATTGAAAAGACATTAATATATATATTTTTGACCGATTGCATCTGCTAAATTGTTAAGGACCAAAAGTGAACAGATTACAACCAATAGATTCAAATAATTTTCAATAATCATCTATACTGCCCAAATTTGATCAGAGCAAACTATATAAGTATTTCCATGGAAAATATCAAGTGTGTGTATTCATTTCGAGTCGTCGCCCGGTCTCTATTCGCACGAAGCACAACTCGAAAAGATCAGTACTCCTTTACTCTAACGGAGTTGTAGATGTCGATGTACTTTCCTGCCGTGTTATTCCAGCTATTATCTGTCTGCATAACCTTCTTCACTATGCCTCCCCATTCATCTGCTTCTGCACAAAAGCATATTAACTTGCATTACTTGAAAGTAACCACGACACAAACAAGCAGACAACTTTCATGTGCTTAACTCAAGCACGTGCAATCAGGGGCGGATCTAGAGGAAGTGAGATTCCTCTTCTTGTTAAAAAAGAGTTTTCATTTTGTACGCGACTCATCCCACGGATTTTTAGATCTACCTTAGCTTGCAATGTGAGTTCTTAATGCATCAAAAATACTTATCTACACATATACACAGTTCAAATGTTCTAATACAACTTCAATGATGAAAAACGAGTTTGGAACCATAAATATGCTTTGCTAGTCAAAATTATTGAAGACAGCAAAAGCATCAGTACTCTTTTATCATGATCAAAAAGGGGGGAAAAATCTTCCACACTTACTTTGTTGGTAGTAAGAAAATGCACGGTCTAATGAGTTGTTCAAAGATCCTTCATCAATTCCTTCGAAAACAAAGCTGTGATCCAAAACAAAAAAAATCAATCTAATTGGTCTAAAAAACCTCTTAAAAAAACTATAAATAAAACAAAGAACATAGAGTCACAGCTCCAGCATTTCAATTTACATGCTCCAGCTTTTCAAAATCATCTTGCTTAAATGGAAACTCAGACAATCACATAAATCAATCTCTGATGCAAGCAAAAAAATAAATAGGGATGCTAGAGCAAGAATGAAATTTGATCTCTACCCGTTTGCCAACTCGGGTTGTGAATGATCGTCCATGTCAAACACGGTGTCTGCAAGGCCACCTGTCTTTCGGACTACAGGTATCTGTATCAATAATTAAAGCATCCATATTCCTCGCATTTTAAAATCTTTATTTAAGAATTTCTGTCATAACAAGTTTACATACTGCTCCATAGCGCATTCCTATCATTTGAGCAAGTCCACATGGCTCATATATCGACGGAACCAACACCATGTCAGCAGCAGCATAAAGCATGTGGGACAACTCCTCGCTGCACATAAATGAAGTAGTGAGTTGAATCTGCCATTTACAGGCATATCTATCAATATATGAAAACTCAAGGATTTGACTTGGAAGAACAGCAAGCATTAATAAGACTAGAGACACTTGTAAGCTTGCTGTGGATAGTTATTTTTCTGGAGTCTACTCAATTTTTAAATAAAACTATGAACAGTGACATTGAAAATATTTGTGATTATTTCATTGTAGCTATAATTATTTTTTCGCATGATATGCAATTTTCTTCGGAAAAATAAAGATGCGACTATATTATACATATTTATTTGCAGAAAATGTGAGTTTTTGAAATTTTAAATTTTGAAAATGGAAAGGATGTGGTAGTTATGAATAAATTATATAAATTTACTAAAATAGATATTATGATATTTCTTATTAGTTGGAAAAGATTACTTTTTTAAGTTGATAAGAGTGTTTTTGTAAAATTCAATTGGTGTCACAAAGTCGGATCACAAATGGCCTCAATCTATATATTTAGGCACCGTTTGGTTCATGGATTGGATGATGATGAATAAATAATCTAAGGATTTTAAATCAATATATTTGGATTAGACAATGGTGCATGACACCAATCCTTGAAAGAACTTGAACCAAGCATTGGACATAGCAATGATGATTAATCAATCAATGTGTTATCCTTTACACCAAACGGTGCCTAAAGTGTAGATGCATTTTTTAAGGATAATTACCTGTACATGAGAAGGATCCGGACACTGGAACCTTGATTATGCTACAAAACAACGAGAAATCAGTTCGTTATGCTTCTTTTACGGGAATTTTCCCATAAGACTGCATGTGAGCAAAATAATTTTCGAAAGCATCATGGACTCTAAAAAGGTTATTAAACTATTGAACCTGATTGAAATTTTATCGAACATTTGCATGTTTCATAGATGATATTATAAAGAAGCGAGAAGAAACTCACAAATATATTTAATTGTCAATCGTGGTAGGATCCTTAAGCTATGTTGTTACACATAGAACAAAACTTCACTCTGGGAGCATGGTATGCTCCTTGAGCTAATTTACACATAGAACAAAATTCACTTTGGGGGCAATGATAGTATTTTTACCATATGCTGAATTTACAAAAAAAAAATAAAAAATAAAATGGATCCCAAATCAAACAGATGTTCAATAGATTCCGAGGAGAAGAAATTATATCCCATTTTGTATTTTTGAAAAAGATAGCATTGCATATACTGCGGATGTATAAAAACGCTTTACCAACTTGGCAAGACCTTCAAATTCTCTTTCAACCCGAGCATCTGAAGCTTTTCCCAAAACCACCAGTTGTCCACCCTGGAATTGTAAACTATATTGTCATGATTTCCAAAATAAGATCAGAAAAAAGAAGTAAAGAACAAAGTTTATAGATATTCAACACATATATATGCTTATATAGAGATGTATATCAAAATAAATATATATACACACTTACAAGTTCTTCGACATATTTGATTGCATTAGTAATCAAATGAAGACCTTTCTGAGCAACTAATCTGGTAATGCAAACTACAAGCGGAACCCTATCAGGGCCCTGTTCAAGTCCTTCCGAAGCCAAGCCAAGGCCTTTCTGAACATGGAGTTTGCATATCTTCTTCCCCTCGATGTTGCTAGCTGCCAAAGAACAATAATATTAAATAACAAAAGAAAAACCAAAGTAATTTTTTTTAGAAAAAAGAAAAGATTCATGAACTCTTTATGCATAACTTCGTAGTAACACGGATTTATATCATTAGTCATAGTTCATGAGAGATGAATAATCCAAGTGATCCAACATAATAATACGACTTTTTAATCCATTTTTATAGCTTCCTCTTGAGTTCCTGTCTCGACATGTTTAAGCGGCAAAAACTCTGTTATTTCCTGTTACAGATTGTATATATATGTAGGAATTATGTCATATGATTCTCCTTGATTGTAGGGATTGATTGTAGGGATTTGATTAGTCTATTTCCTAATATGGGCTGATACTCTGTATATATATATGTGTATGAGATAGATGAATAATAATACAAGTGATATGTATTCTTTCTCAATATACGCTGTAATTTAACATGGTATCAAAGAGCTAATACAAATTGTAGGAAGAGTCACTTGCCGATCTGCCAGTTCTTAGATTCCGGCCATCGGAATCCCTGCGTGTGAATCGTGATTGAGAGATTCGAGACCGGTGCGTCTGCTGTCAGAAATTTTTTCGGTTTGGTCAGCATCAGTTCAGTTGTGGGACCTTTTACGCAGAAGGTTCAAAGTTTCCTTTGACTCTTGCTGCCCTTCGGTTATATGGCTGAGAAGAAATCTGTAGTTGTGTCTGATGTTGTTCCTGTGTTCTCAAAAATCACGGAACATAAACTAAATGGCTCTAATTATCTTGATTGGAGTAAGACAGTTCGTCTTTATCTGCGCAGCATTGATATGGATAAGCATATGGTTGATAACCCACCTACAGATGAGTCAAAACAGACATGGTTTAAAGAGGATGCTCGATTATTTTTACAGATACGAAACTCCATCTACAGTGAGGTAATTGGTCTAATTAATCACTGTGAATTTGTGAAGGAACTAATGGAATATCTGGATTTCTTGTACTCTGGAAAAGGGAATATTTCTCGTATTTATGAGGTGTGCAAAACCTTTTATCGTGCGGAAAAACAAGATTGGTCTCTTACAACCTATTTCATGGATTTTAAAAGAACTTATGAAGAACTCAACATGTTATTACCATTCAGCGCTGATGTAAAAGAACAGCAAAATCAACGTGAGAAGATGACCGTAATGAGTTTTTTGGCCGGGCTTCCACATGAGTTTGAGACAGCTAAATCTCAGATTCTCTCCAGCTGTTAGTAGGGTGTTGCGCACAGAGAACTCTCCACCTGTTGGACTTAATAGTGCTCTTGTTAGTCGAAATAACATATCTGAATCTGGAAGGTATCAGCACAAGAATGGTGGTAAAGGAGTAGGGTCAAGCACCTATGACAAACATTTTGACACTCGATGACAGAAATTGCGTGGTATTGTTTGTCATTATTGTCATAAGCCGGGACATATGAAACGTGATTGCGGGAAATTGCAGAATAAGAAACCACAGTCAGCCTACATCGCTTCCACAAATGGCACTTCTGAGCAATTTGTCACGGTTCCTGCTGATGAATATGTCAAATTCTCTCAGTACCAAGAGTCATTAAAGTCCTCATCCACCCCAATTACCGCCATTGTTGAGTCAGGTAAACCAAATGCATGTCTTGTTTCTTCATCCACGAAATGGGTCATTGATTCTGGTGCCACAGATCATATGACAGGTAATTCTCAGTTATTCTCTGCATTTCAGTCACATAGCTCCAATTCTACAGTCACTTTAGCAGATGGATCAACCTCTCATGTTTTAGGATCTGGCAAAATCACTCCCACTCCTTCGATTTCTTTGCATTCTGTCTTAAGCTTACCCAAGTTGACTTTTAATCTAATTTCTGTCAGCAAACTTACTCGTACCCTCAACTGCTCTGTCTCATTCTTTCCAAATTACTGTCTATTTCAGGATCTTACGACGAAGAAGATTATTGGTAAAGGACATGAGTCAGGAGGCCTCTACATTCTTGATACACAATTACCGAAGTCCATTGCATGCTCTGGAATAACAGCCCCTTTCAAAGCTCATTGTCAATTGGGTCATCCTTCTCTACCAGCTCTGAAGAAACTTTGTCCACAATTTCATAACCTATCCTCATTAGATTGTGAGTCATGTCAGTTTGCTAAACACCATCGTCTTAGCTCAAGTCCAAGACTCAATAAACGAGCCAGTGCTCCCTTTGAATTAGTTCATTCAGATGTTTGGGGACCCTGTCCTGTTTTGTTTCAAACTGGTTTCAAATATTTTGTTACTTTTGTTGATGATTATTCTCGTGTGACATGGTTATATTTGATGAAAAGTCGTTCTGAATTATTTTCTCATTTCTCTGGCTTTTTTGCTGAGATCAACACTCAATTAATGTTCTTATTCAAACATTGCGAAGTGATAATGCTAAGGAATACCTATCAGAAACTTTTCGAACTTACATGACTAAACATGGCATTCTCCATCAGACCTCTTGTGTCGACACACCATCTCAAAACGGGGTTGCGGAGAGAAAAAAATAGACATCTTCTTGACACTGCTAGAGCTTTGTTGTTTCAAATGCATGTTCCGAAACGTTTTTGGGCTGATGCAGTTTTCACAGCTTGTTTTCTAATTAATCGTATGCCATCATCCATCCTTCATGGTGAGTCTCCTTACCACGTCCTCTTTCCGACTAAGCCCCTGTTTCCCGTGGACCCTCGAACGTTTGGTTGTACTTCTTTTGTTTGGGATATTCGTCCTCATGTTACAAAACTTGATACAAAATCTTTGAAGTGTGTTTTTTTTGGGTACTCTCGGGTTCAGAAAGGATACAGGTGTTACTGTCCTCATCTTAACAAGTACTTGGTGTCGTCTGATGTCACTTTTCTGGAAAATACACCTTTCTTTCCATCTGTGGACAGTCCTGGTCAGGTAGAAGATGATGATCTGTTAATCTATACTGTCACATCTTCTATTTCTGACCCTACTGAATCTGTCCCCGTCAAGCCTCCCATACAACAGGTTTATTCTCGTAGACGTCTTCATCCTACTCCATGTCCTGCACCAGCCTCTTCGTCGGTAGATCCAATTTCAAGTGCTGATATACCAATTGCTCTTCGTAAAGGTAAACGTCAATGTACTTATCCAGTGTCATCTTTTGTATCTTATAATCACTTATCATCATCCTCATGCTCCTTTATTGCTTCTCTCGATGCTATTTCTGTTCCTAAGACTGTTCATGAAGCTCTGTCACATTCTGGATGGCGTAGTGCTATGATTGACGAGATGAACGCACTGGATGATAATCATACTTGGTCTTTAGTCAATCTACCTGCAGGTAAAAAGGCAATTGGATGCAAATGGGTGTTTACCGTTAAAGTCCATCCAAATGGATTTGTTGCTCGACTAAAAGCCCGACTTGTAGCTAAAGGCTATGCCCAAACTTATGGCGTGGATTATTTTGATACTTTTTCTCCTGTTGCTAAACTTACTTCTGTCAGATTATTTGTTTCCATGGCAGCCACTCATGACTGGCCGTTATATCAGTTAGACATCAAAAATGCTTTTCTTCATGGTGACCTTCAAGAGGAAGTTTATATGGAGCAACCACCTGACTTTGTTGCTCAGGGGGAGTATGGGAAAGTTTGTCACATTCGAAAAGCCTTATATGGTTTGAAACAAAGCCCTCGAGCCTGGTTTGGAAAATTTAGCGAGGCAATTGAGAAGTTTGGAATGAAGAAAAGTAAGTCTGATCATTCTGTGTTTTATAAACAATCTGTGGTGGGCATCATTTTGTTGGTTGTATACGTGGATGATATTGTCATTACTGGAGATGACATTGAAGGTATTTCTGCTTTTAAATCATTTCTTCACAACCAGTTTCATACAAAGGATTTAGGGGTTTTAAAATACTTCTTGGGTGTTGAGGTAACAAGAAGTAAGAAAGGAATCTTCTTATCCCAAAGGAAATATGTACTTGATTTATTGACTGAAACAGGAAAACTGGAGGCTAAACCATGTAGCACTCCAATGATTCCTAATCAGCAGCTCACAAAAGATGGTGAATTATTTGAGAATCCTGAGAGGTATAGAAGATTGGTTGGAAAGTTAAATTATCTCACTTTAACTCGTCCAGATATTGCATATCCAGTCAGTTTTGTAAGTCAATATATGGCTTCCGTTGAACAAATTTTGTGCTATTTGAAACAAGCTCCTGGACGAGGTATCCTGTACAGCAACCATGGTCATACTAAGGTTGAGTGTTTTTCAGATGCTGATTGGGCGGGATCCAAAGATGATCGAAAGTCGACATCTGGTTATTGTGTCTTCGTTGGAGGGAATCTAGTTTCATGGAAAAGCAAGAAGCAAAATGTCGTCTCACGATCGAGTGCAGAATCAGAATATAGAGCCATGGCAAAGGCTGTGTGTGAGATAATGTGGATATATCAGTTTTTGTCTGAAGTAGGCCTTAAAATCTCAATGCCAGCCAAATTGTGGTGTGATAATCAAGCGGCTCTACATATTGCTTCCAATCCTGTCTTTCATGAGCGAACTAAGCATATTGAAATTGATTGTCATTTTGTACGTGAAAAGATCCAACTAGGTTTGATCACTACAGGATATGTAAAGACGGGAGAACAACTGGGAGATATCTTCACAAAAGCTTTAACTGGAGTTCGGTTTAATTACCTTTGTAACAAGCTGGGCATGATCAATATCTATGCTCCAGCTTGAGGGAGAGTGTTACAGATTGTATATATATGTAGGAATTATGTGATATGATTCTCCTTGATTGTAGGGATTGATTGTAGGGATTTGATTAGTCTATTTCCTAATATAGGCTGATACTCTGTATATATATATGTGTATGAGATAGATGAATAATAATACAAGTGATATGTATTCTTTCTCAATATACGCTGTAATTTAACATTTCCTATAAAATAATTATTTGACCATAAACTTCTTCAATTCTTAGCAACTAAATAACACCATCCAATTTCAGAATTCAAACTTCCATTTCTGGCTCATTCATTGAAACCTACTTCACGAACTTGTTGTGTACCAATTTTGAAGAACGTCAAATAATTAATAAAACATTTCTCTGGTCTTTATTTCCTGCACTTTCTCACGACTTCACTCAATTGGACTTTCAATATCAACCAATTCCCCTTGATATTCAGCTTCATAACTCTTATCTTTCAAAGTGACTAATGGGCGACAATAGCACCTCAAAATCAAACATATACGTAACGTAATCAAGTCAGAGCAAGAAAAACAAGTGTCAAGATAAAGAAAATATATACAAATTTATGGCCATGGAAGTGTCAATAAGATGCTTTCAAACGCCTGCCATACAAGTCAGCATCAGGAAACTTTAGATGTAAAGCGTCTATATTGTAATTCCATACCAAAAGCACAATATATGTGATGAAACAGAATGTGTGGCTGATTTCATCCATAAAAAGAAAAATTACCATCAAATTTAGCAGGCAAGAAAACATCAGTAGCTGGGTTCCATATTGTAGTATCGATCCCATTCAAAACACCGAAGTACCTATCAAAATAATTTATTAGTTTCTGATACTTAGTGATGAAAGTTTATATTATTAGCCTAAAGCAAAAAATAAAAACAGGCACCACAGTCTACACCACAAATGAACCATAAATTGCAATAAAGTAATCTCCACTTTTAGTGGCAACAGATGACAGAGAATTCATAGTCTGAAACTTCAGCACCATCTACAGGTAAAACAGGACACAGCTGGCCATCAAACTCTAAATTTTCTATTCCATTATTCACAGTTCTAGACAAATAAAATTTCATGAGAAAAACTCAAACTCTATCTTCTGTTCCTCAAAATTGCATGAACACCTTCAGATCAGATGACTAACAAATCAATCACTTCTCAGATTCCAAATGACAATAGACTGCACATGAGAATCGTCTAAAAATGGATTTTAAGACATGACAGGAGTTTACAAGAAATAATATTCAGAAAGAAAATAAATAAATAAATAACGAAAATCTTGAAAATTTGAGTGGTCTTTACTTGTCCCGGTGTCTTATCAATGTGCCGGCCAGCCAACCAGAGCAAAGTGTTTCCTTGAGATATGTTGGAGAAACTGTGCTGGAGGTCAGGAAAAAAATAAAAAATAAAAACTCCTTATTGCCCACTGAGCATGCATATATGTATTTCACTTTTATTCAATAAGAACTGAAATTCCCACATATAAGTCAGGTTGCAGGCATAATTATAGATAGATGGACGACAGCTTACACAACTGAATTGCTGTAGACAATGCCTCCTTTCAGTAAGCTTAATCTCTCAGGGTTATGCCCAATAGTTCGATCATCTACTGCCTGTCAATTAAAAACAAAAGAATATTTTTTTTCACACAAGTGATTAGTAAATTGAATGGGTAGAGAAGGGACTGAATGAAAATGGGATTTTTCCGAATCTTTCTGTGCTTCATAAAATGTATATGTCACAGAAAATATCCACTTCACTCATGCTTTTGGTAGATTGTGTTAGCCTTTTTTTTTTAATTGATACCATAACTCAATCACCAGCCAAAAGACACTCCTTAGAATGAAAAGCTAATAAAATCTTTCTCTCAATTTAACAACCAATTTCTATCAGCTACAGGCTCAAAAAAAGGATACTGAAATTCTATAAATACATAAACAGGCAAAATACAGGGAGACACCTTCTCTTCCGTTGCATATGTTGATCCATCAAGACCACACTTGCTGAGTTGCTCTTTTCTGGAAAAGAGTCACAGTAGACAGGTTAAACAAATAAACTCAAAAGCATGCTCCAGTTATATCAAACCAGTTAAGCAAAATCGATAGTTGATGTAATGAATTGCTTGAAGAAAATAGATTAATATTTTCCAAATGCTCACATTACATATAAATCTTACTATCCTAGCTACAGTGTTAAGTGCAAAACGAAGTTTGTCAAAGATAAATCACATCAAAACTTTTCACGGACCAACCATGTCATAAGAAAAGATTGAATACATTGAAATTACTGAACAATTTGATTATTATTTTTAGCTCTAAAACTGTAAGACATGCTGTTTTTTAGTGATCATTTTGTACATGTTTGATCTTATTAATCAATTATAATATAAATATTTTGACTATTGCGCATTGTTTGGTTTTTATATTGTCTTTAATATATTGATTTAATTCGAAAAAGTTGCTATGAGTCTGAAAGATTATATGAACACACGTTATGATTTAGGCCTTTTTTTTAAGTTAGACTCGGGCTAAAAAATTGTTAAGATCGGTCCTGCTAATCAGCTAATCATACCTACCCCTCGCCCAGTACCCCGTTTCAGGGTGGTTGAACAACCAATCAAAGGTACTCTATTTCCATA
Organism: Henckelia pumila; assembly: GCF_033568475.1. Classification (NCBI taxonomy): domain Eukaryota; kingdom Viridiplantae; phylum Streptophyta; class Magnoliopsida; order Lamiales; family Gesneriaceae; genus Henckelia; species Henckelia pumila. Next base: position 2,293,171 of record NW_027331857.1, on the reverse strand, counting down.
AAAAATTACTTGGTCACATAAGCAAGTGCTGAGAGAAACCCATAAGTTTCCAAGTAAATGCAATGTTTTAGAACTGTACCTGCATTCTCCATAGTGCTCCATATTGTGGATAGTCAACACAATTCTTGGTTTCTACAAGGAATTGTATGTCAATCCAACCTTCCACACTATCTTGCTAGTAGAAGTTAAAAACAAAAGGAATCTCTTACTTTAAGACAAAGATAATGGTACATGTCCCAGTATAGCAAGGGCAAACCCCCAGTTTGCCATTCATGGACATGAATAATATCAGGCTGGGTTCCAGTAACCTGGAATAAGATCAAAGAACTCGTGGCAATCAAAAGGTCAAATGAAATTCAACCCGACGAAACCTGTCAACATATTCAGTAACAAAAAGAAGAACACTTATAGTTGTGATGGCAAAAAGTAAAGAATATTCAAATCAGCTTTATAAACTCACATAATATTTGATATGGGGACTGGATTGTTTATAGCCTATAGGCTATAGGTAATAAGGTTCATTCACATTTCATCTAAAAACTATGCTGAAAAGAAAGTTCATTTTTCAATGAACAAACCTGCATCCATTCAAGACAAGCACGACTAAAGAACAAATATGCCTCTAGCTCATCGTATGAACCTCCATACACATTCTGACCCTTGAAAAAGTGATTGGTAGGTTCAACGAACATCACTGGGATGCCTGAAACTACTCCGCGATACATATTAACAGGAATCCAATTCTCATCATGAAATGAGTCGTAAGTTACGACCAATGTCAAATCATTGATCTGCTGTTTGTTGATACACTCGTAGAATGGTAAAAAGACATCTACTTTATGACCCCGTGTCAAACATGCCCGAGCAAGCCCCGTTACCACATCACCAAGACCTCCAACTTTTGCTATAGGTGCCATTTCAGCCGTCACATGAGCTATGTGCATGAGATCGGAGTCCTTTGGAACATTGACATGACCATTTGAGCTGATATCCAAAGATGGAAACTCTTTCTTCCAGAATGGAATTTCGTCACTGGGAGAAGGCCAGTTAAGATTATCATATTTCGACTTGGTTCTTGAATCAAAAGCTTTTTCAGCATTTAGCTGCAAAACTTGATTTTAGAACAAGCAATGAAACAAAAACAGAAAACAATTAGGGATGGAAAATATCAAAGGAGCCTTCATATTGTTATCTCTAGAAACAATATGCGCCAACCATAAATATAAAAATCAAGAAGTGCAACCAAATAGCACAAGCGTGGATATTTATCCATTCAAACTTAAACTTTCAACACATGTTCGTGAAACACATAAACCCCTCAAGCCCTCAAGCTTGAGCCTCATAACCCAAAATTACTTTCAACAAACACATAAACCCCTCAAGCTTGAGCCTTTATCCATTCAAGTTTTCAAACACATAACCCCAAAATTCGCCATTAACTAAATTTATGAACTGGTGGACATTGAATGATCATCCAAGGAATCAAGGCGCTCGGGTATCTGAGAAAGTTTCAACATTGGTATAAAAATCAAATTAAATTAAATCAGCCTGCACCCTCCTTCCCTTTTGGTTCACTAAATTCCGGTCTGCTGCGTTTTGCCTTGTTTGAACTCAAACTAAAGTGTTTTCGTGAAACCTATAGTCCTAAAGCAACCATAAATTCCACAACAACTCGTAGATACATAAATCCAACACAAATGATCAAAGAATCTTGATGAAGTTACCTGACCAGAACCAGTTTTGAGAGCACGAGTCTTGACACTTCCGTGTCGTGAATCAATGCAATAATAGTCATCCCTAACAAAATTTTCCCTTTTCTTGAAACAGCAATTACAGCAACTGTGACAGCTTTTTTTCAAATGGGGCACCGAAAATGAGTTCGAAATGGGCTGGGTGGAACAGGGCTGAAGAATCATCGCATCCGTGTTGCTGACACTGTTATTGCAACCTACGAGATCAAAAAAGAAGAATGTGTCGCCTGGAAAGTGTTGTTTTTGGGTTTAAATTGCGACAAAACGATGATGATCTTTTATTTTCTTGAACGGTGATGAGATATCTGATATGGCTGAACGATGCGAGTGATTTACGCTGGATCAGTATATTCCATTCCTTTTCTTTTCTTTTCTTTTGTTTTCTTTTCCTTTTCTTTTCATTTGTTTTAAAATTATATTCCATTCTTTTATTTATTTTTATTTTTTTTTGTGACGTGAGAACTTTTTGGTACATTTTGAATAAATTTCTGACTAACGTAGTCTGCAAACTAGGCTAGATTCTTTTATTTTTATTTATCTATATTTTATTAAATATGATTCTCAAGCATATACGATGATACACTTTATTAGACAAGACTCAAGAGTATTTTGTAAAATGTTTTTAACATCTTTATTTTTTATAAGAGTTGTTTCAATTATGTTAAAAAAATAATAGTTTTTCACTTATATTTCAAATAATAGATTTGTTTCACGAAATTGATTCGTGACACATTTTTACACGAGTTTTTATAATTAGATAGATAGGATCATCACTATCATGATATAATTTTGGACAAATATAAAAAAAATTTACATTTTATTTTCTCCTTTATCATTTTAATTTTACAAAGCACAAAAATGATATATTATCTCCATCAATGTTGTTAGACGAAGGTCTTATTTGTTTTATCATAAAAAATATTATTTTATATGCTAAAAATATTAGTTTGTATTATAAATATAGCATGATTAAATCATTTCACGATAAAATTTCGCAAGATTGTCTAAAAACAACCTAATTTTTAAAAATTTATATTTTTTTGCATGAATAAAAAATAAAGAAAACTTATATGTTTGATATTACAAAATTTGTGTAATACTTTATTACTTTTTGTTAATCAAATTTAACTTTATAAGTTCTATATTATTAAGTTTGAGGTATAGATAATAATTAATTTTGGTAAGTTGTTTATATCAATTTTGTATTCCAAAATACCTTTACTTCATAACTATCATAATTATTTTTAAATAAAATAAATTAATAATAAAAAAACATAATATTAAGCATGAATTAACTCCTTTATATTTCATATAAAAATTTGTAATGTATAAACATAAAAATTTAATTTATATGTACATATCATATACATGTTTTTATTAGTATTTTTTATTATTAATTAGTGAGTTATCTAAACATTCTAATTAATTACATTGAAATTTTGTTTATTTCACTTTTAACTCATATCGTTCCCTTACATAAGGTTGGTTTGGTACGGTATACCGATTGATACTGCATATCGTATCGAAAAATTTTGGTACCAAAAAATCGATATCGATACCGTATCGAAAATTTCGCTATGACATAAATCCACACCGTTATTACCGAAAAGTTTCGGTATACCAAAATTCGGTACGATATCGATGTAATACCGTCTATACCGACATTTCTAAGAAAAAATCTATAACTAAATATATTTTATTATAAATTTTTCTTTTATATAATTAAAATATATTTTATTATAATATTTTTTGGGTATTTCGATATGTCGAATATATCGAAATTTTATAAAGCGTATATCGACATCGATACCAAAAATATCGGTACAGTATCATACTATACTAAAATTTTCGATATTTACGGTTTTTTTTATACGATATATGCGATATAACGATATTTCTTTTCGTCACTCCTACCCCACATTCGATCATTGCTACCTTTTCAAATTCCCAATTTCTCATACGTTAATTCAGTATGAAATTCAGAACCTAAAACTGATATCATCCAAACTAGACCGAACCAAACTAAATCGAAATCCATGATTAATAATCCAACTAAATACAAGAAATAAGATGAACATGTCATAATTCCTTTATTTATTTAATTACTTCAAAATATTACATGGGTATCAAACTACTCAGTGGCACGTCACGTTACGGGCTTAGCGGGGATAAAGGCGGATAGGTAATCCCTTGGTAGGGATGGGTATAGGATTAACAACAATCTTCTCATCCGGGACAATCTTATCCCACCGGAACCTCCTCACAAGATGGTGCATGAAAACCAGGATTTCTAATCTTGCATACTCTTTACCGGGGCACATTCTCGGCCCTCCGCCAAACGGAACAAAAGCATATGGAGCTGGCCCATCTCCCTCGAATCGCGACGGGTCGAATTTCCGGGGATCCGGGAAGACATCCGGGTTCAAGTGGGTCGAACTCGAACCCCAATACAGCTGCATTCAATTCATCGTACACATCAACAATGTATCATTATTTAATTTCAAAATTCTTTTTACTATATATAATTAAATTACCTTCCAACCCTTGGGGATAGAGAATCCATTGTAGGTGAAATCGGAAAGGGCTTCTCTAAAAGCACCTTGGAGTGGTGGGGAGAGCCTTAGCACTTCACAAGCAACATTCCATGAATATTTCATCTTCTGAATGTCATCCCAGTTCAACATCTCACCAGCACCTTTGGAATTTGCAATCTCATTTTGCTCTTAACAATAAATATACTAATTAGTTCATCAGTGGCATTGGAAAATAGCGAAAACATTATTTAATGCTCAGCTGTTAATGCACAAATTGGTGATTATATATCGATCGGTGGCCATTTTTTAATCAGCGGCAAGAAGCAGGACAAATTTGCCGCATGATTGACCATCATCAGTAAGTATGCTTTTACATATATAATAAAAAAAATTATTGCTTTTTTGAGGAAAATGTATTATAATTTTTAAAGAAATCAATAAATTGTGCATGCACTTTTGCAATTTCCAACTTTCAAGTCCATCTCTACAACCGAGAATTTTCTTATTTTACAAAGTAAAGTTATTTAATTATCATCTTTTCATGAGATTTTTGAAGTGTAAAAGGAGATGTAACAGAAGATTTTATATATGTTCATAGAAGCAATAATAACTTAACTGTATAACAAAGAAAGAAAAATGGCAGAGTACCCTTGTAAACTCCTTGGTAGATCCGAGGCAACTCAGACAAATACTTGACCATAAAAGTACACGCAGAGCTAGCAGTATCATGGCCTCCAATCAGCAACCCAAGGATCTTATTCGCCACCTCAATTTCATGCATGAATCTCCCATTCTCGTCGCTGGTAAGAAGCATATGAGACAGAATATCTTGCGTAGGCGAAGCTTTCCCTTCAAAAAGATCGACTTTTCTTTGCTTGATGATGGAAACAAGCTCGTTCCTGAGGAAACTGGAGGCTTTCATGGCCCTGTAAAACTGTGTTCCAGGCAGCTCTATGGGCATAGAAATCAAACCCGACACTAAAACATTGAAGGGCTCCGCGAATTTGTTCACATGGCTCGGATCTTCGACGCTGATGAAGAGTTTGCATGCTAGCGAGAAGGTGTAGCTCTTTGTGAGAGGGAAGACGGTGACTTCTTGCTTGTTGTCCCATTTCTCAGAGAAGTGTCTCCGTGCCATGCGATCCATTACGCCGATGTATCGTTGGAGGGCTTCGGCTTTGAGGATGTTGGTGAGGATTTTCCTCATTCGAATGGACTCTTGTTTGAAGGAAGTGTGCGGTGAAGTTGGGAAGAGCTTGTCCACTGAGCTTGGCCACCATGATTGGACCAGCTTGTTCTCGTTTGAGAACAGGAACTTGTTGCCGTTTGCGCCGCAGAAAACGGCGACGTTTTCGCCTAAGAGGTGGGTTCTGAAAACAGGGGAGGAGTACTTTTTTATACGATCGTGGATGAACTTTTCGGGGTGGCCTTTCCAGCCGGTGGAGAGGAATGCGAGGCTTTCGCCGACGAGCGGCCACCCGCTTCCACCCGGGGGTAGAGGTGCTCCGCCTTCTCCGGCGGAGGAGTGGTTGTTCTTGAAGAAAAGGAGGTGGAGGAAGAGGAGAACCGAGGATAGGAATAGGCAGAGGAGAAAAACCAACGATAACTCCATTTGTAATTCATGCAGAGACTCTGTTTAATTTGTGTTATGTAACTGGGGCCCTATTTATACAGGTCCACAAACAGGGGTTTCGGTGCACACGGTATATATTATTACGTACAAATAAAATTAGATTGAAATTATAAAGAGTAGCACTCCCGGCCTGTAACGCTTATAATAATAAATAATTTAATGGATAATTCATATGAAAAACCCGTCTAAAAAAAATAATTCTTGAAATCATCTCATAACAGTTTTTGTCAATTATAAAATTATCCTAAATAATTTTTTCAAATAAAATATAAATATAATTTTGTAATTTCAAATACATTTTATAACTCAATTAGCATATTCCATATTATACACTAGTAAGACATATTTTCAACTCAATCAACTGATAAAAAATATTATTTTTTATATTAAAAGTATTATGTTTCTCTGCACTTGTGAAACAAATCAATCCGTAAAACCACTCTAAAACTTTAGCGTTTAAAAGTTAAAAAAACATGAAAAATAAACTTACTCGTATATATTTAAAATATAAGTCATCCCCTCATCACAACAGGAGAAGAATTTGATAGAAGAAATCATTAAGAATAAGAGGACACATCTAAAGCTTATTACAGCATGGAACTGAAACACAAAACAAAGAAAATCGAACAGGAAACAAATGAGACTACAAACCATATCCAAACATGGGAAGCGATCAGTAGGAAAGGGAAAAAATGGAAATTTAGATTCATCGGCATTTTTTCCCCAACAATGACCATCAAATTTGGCTTCCTAAAATTCCGCGAAACATATCTACATTTGATTCATCTAGTTTGCAGAACCTTGGAACGATATTCTCCCAAAGCCCAAATCGGGAATATATTTCTGTATGCAGCATACGTGATCATACAATTCCTGTTAAATACCCCCATGATCTCCTGGAAAGCAAAAAAACGGTGGGAAAGGGGAGATGATGCTAGACAATAAATTGAGTATTGCACTTCTTTTTAAATAATCTACTCTCATTCGACGAGTGATTGATGGTATTTGGATCAGAAGTGAAGCCAGGATTATACTGTCATGGGGAAAGGGAAAGTCTCAAACAGGGACATTTTACTGGGTTCAACAATCCATTCATGTGATGTACCTAAAGAACTTACAGTTATACTAATCAAATGTAGACACAAAATTGAATTTTCTAAAGTTGGGGAGGTCAACTGAATTTAAGATAAATGAATTGGAATAACAGAAACTAGAAGTGTGTGCTAATTAATATTAAACAAGCTATACAACTAGATACAGATATTACCTCTTGTGGGAAATCTCCATTTTCGCATTGAGAGTTTATTAGTAATTTTGCCGCACGGTGCAGTGGAGATGGATCTCTCTCAGCCTGCGAGTGAGCAAAAATTTCAATAAATGAAATGTATCATAGAATTTATCAAGTCCCTTGATTTATGTTAGATCGCCTAAAATTTGTTTAGTTTCAATTTTTTTGTTTATTTTCTTCTTGGGATATTTTTTATTTAAGAAAATTGATTGGTTAAGCTGTAAAAGTGAAAAGCAACAAAACAAAACGGCAAAGATAGACATAAAAAAAAAAAATATTTCACCGGTGATTGATAGTGAGAATTGTTTTACCTGACCAGCAGCAATTAGAGCCAGAACAGCCCATGCTGTATTCACCACATGAGACTTGCCGCCTTCAAGATTTGAATATACCTGTACATGAATTCGGAACCATCATTGACATTGAATACGTCATTCAACACAAATCCCACTCATGACCATGTTCAGGTTTCCACATCTGTTTCTACTCTCCGAAATATAAATGTTTTCCTTTAATCTTCGAACGGATGATAAAAAGAACAAAGAGCAATGCGTGACGGAATACTACAAACCTTGTTTTGACATGAAAGATAACTTTCTCCCCAACCTCCGGAAGGAAGCTGTTTAGATAACAAAAAATCACAAGCCTTCCTAATGACTGAGCAATTGTTAAAATTTCGGCCAGCAGCCACCAGGCCTTTGATCCCAAACCATGTTCCATACGTGAAACAAACTCCCCAGGATCCATACCTGTGCAGAAACTTTTGAAATCAGCAAGCATCTAAAGAACCACAAAAACTGTCCAAGCAGATATTCAATTGCATAATTATCTAATCTGATGGATTCTCCAGCAGGAAACAAGATAGCAACAATAAAAGAAAACTGACCAGGAGCCGTCTTTCTCTTGAATACTTTCAGTGAATTTAGCAGCTTTGTTGACAAAACATTCTACTTCTTCCTTTCGATGTCCAGGATAAGACTGTTTGAACATTACCAATGCTTGAATAGCAGCAGAAGTGCATTCAACGTACCTACAGAAACAAATGCAGTTTAAACAAATTTAAATTTTGCTGAAACATAGTAGCAGCTACAATTCTTTGGTGAATCTATATTGGCTGCAGGATGAAATTATATGCGCCCATTTTCCTGCGACGTATAGCTCCTTGCAGGTGATTTTAGTACATGGACCTTTCTATTTATGCTAAATAAATAAATTGGTTCAAGCTACACGAGAGATCAGCTATGGAAGTACATCAGAAAATGTTCTAAGTGATCGCAATGGCATAAAGGCTGTTGCAGATGAAAAGGTGTTTTGGGCAGAAAATAATGAATAATATCAGAGAAGAGCAAATAACTTACGGATAGTCGATCACAATATCACCAAAAGTTTCAGCCGGGTTGATTAACTGAGAGGGGAAAAAAGGAGATGGAATCAAAACAAAAGTAAATGCTACCTGACAGGATGCTAACACCGTGCGAGTCAATATACAGCATGCAGCCAGATTCGTGAATAATTATGCTCGAAGTCAATAAATGACATCTACACCAAGATCAGCAAAATGAGAGGTAAAATTATGGTGCGAGATCAGGTTACACAATATAAATTAGCTTCACCATGTCAAATGTCTTTCATAATCAATGCAACATTTGTACACCTCAACATGTCAGAAGAAGAAATGGCTACATAATTAATTTGAGCACGAACACAATAACATGAAGGAGCTTAGACAGACAATTTTCTTGTATAATTTGCCAATACTAAACATCAATAGTTTCAACTCAGTTATGCCAATTTTAATTTTATGAATAATCACCAATAAGACCAAAAAAAGAGATGCAAAAAACATGCCATCATATCAAATTACTCAACAGTTCTGTTGAACACGTAATGATGGTAAGAAACAGAGAAACTGGTACCTCCAACCAACTATAGGATCGGGTGAGTTCGTAAGTAGCCAAGCCACCTTCCTTGTTCTGCAGATAGGGCAGGGGCAGAATGCATTTTCGTCAGGTTGGAAAAATCTTTTGATGCATATGGTACTTTCAATGCAATCAGGGCGGAGTTCGGTGAATTAAGAGTAATGAAAATTTGATAGGATCCAGAAGAAAGCATCTTGATTTCAATTAATCGCAGTCAATTGTTGCCTTATTAATGGTCACAATTCAATTTCAGATGGAAAATTTCAAATTTTGTTTTTTCACATGTTTGGGCAACTGTTTGATAGCCCCACATGGAAAGTGTTTTTCCTCCATATTTAGGCTTTACATACTTTAGCGCAATCATGTGTCTTTTATCATTTACAGAATGGATCACTCAACAGCAAGAATAATTGATTTAGTGACAGGAACATCACAATATTGTCAGTTAATGAGCATCAATATAAGCAACAGTATTGGTTATTTTGGGATGTGTATTCAAGCTTGGATGATTTGCATAAAAATCTCTCTAATTCATGAAAAATTAGCACTAGTGGCGTTCTAATCCTTTTCTATCTGTTTGATATTCTCAAGTCATACCTCTTTCACGAAGAAATTAAATGAGTAATTAAAGTTGTTTTCTTTTCACTACCATGTTAAAATTTGGACTCATGTTCTAGATTTATGTTGGTATTTTATAAAGTAGCATCAACAAGATTTATGCACAGAGAGATCATAGTAATACTAGTACTAGTATAACTTTTCTACAAACTAGCCATGACTTTTGGTGTAACTTCAAATTCGTTAATTCACGTAAGAATAAGACTTTTCAAGATAATCAGATGAGAGTAAGAATGCACATGATTGATTGGTAACTCTTGATAATTCTCTTCTTTTCTTTTCTTTTCTTTTCTTTTCCTTTTTTAGAGGTGGGGAAGGGGGGTTAAGGCTACTAACTCAAATTTCAAGTGGCTTTTGCAAAGTTACTTTTTCCCGCAAATTTTTTTACTAGATGCTAGAAATGCTAAAAATAATCACTACTTCAGAAATTAAAATTTTCTAAGCAATGGCAATTCTATAACAAAACGAATCAGTATTTGACAGTTTTCTTCTGTACTTTGGTAAGATGTTCCAAATTACCCCTGATATATGTGCTAGTACCTGAAGTGAAAGGATGACATTTACAGCATCGTATAATCTCTTTGCATCAAGAGATTCTCCAACAATCTCAGCCGGAATTCTTGATAACAACAAGATTGCCTGGAAAGAATTAATATTACCGGACAGTTTTAACTAATAAATATTTTAAAGGAAACCTATGGTTTAAACAACTAATTACTTTCAGTCCCTCAGCTGTGCAATCTGAAATAGGCCAACCGTGATCTGCAGTCGAAAATGGCCAAGCCCCTTTTGAAATGTGTCGATACCAATAATCCAGATTGCCAGGGCAATCATCCAACACCTTTAAATTAATATTAGTTGTTACAAGATAATGGCAATGAAGCATCTGGAAAATAAAATATAAGAACATTGACGAAGCCCAAATGATGTTAAATAAAGCATTATGAAGAAACCTGCGAGTTTTTAATGTATGTGTGTGCTTTTCTAATAGTTGGCCCAAATTCTTCAACTAGCTGTGAGGAAATTAAAGCTTGAACAGAGAAGGCAGTGTCCCATAATTGACTTCCATTATACCCCTGCAATGTAATTTTCTAATACTATAAATTCTATAAGCCAATGAATAAATATAACATCTACGCTCAGTGTCGCTTTTGATTAAAAAAATTGACAAAAACAATTCAAGCTAAATGGCCGAATAATCTGATTGGCATAATAATAGTGTTATATGCTATATAACTACTTCATTTATTATTTGGCAAGAGGACAATTAGTGGGAAAATGGTACCAAGTCCACGTTCCAGTGGCGTGAACTGAAAGGCAACAACTCAGCAAGAATGTGGGGCTTTATGTGCAACAGGAGAGAAGTTGTGAAAAGGACATCATAGGTATGTAATATTATTACAACAAGGCACAACATAAAACTCCATTCTCAAGTCAAGTAAAACCTGTCATCTGTCAAACACATTGCAATTATCATGGACGAGAATTAATGCGATACTTAACATATTCTTTCGACAAGCTGCGTTTGTTCCCATTGAAACATGGTCAACAAATACTTCCGATTTACAAGGCGAGATATTCAGGAACAGAAAACATGATCGACAACACAAGTGCAAACAAACACATGCAGAAGAAAAAACCATTATCCCATTAATTTTCAGGAAAAAGAAATTCTGACCTGCATCTTCATGCCATCTTCTGCAAGCCACAGATAATCATAGATTCTTGGAAGATGTAACTTGAATGCTTCTGAGTTTGGATCTTCCACCCAGCAACAAAGCATATTTAAAACCTGAAATATTTCATTTTTCGTAGAATAGTTATAGAAAGGAAGTTGGATGTGGTGGCAATGGTTAAATTTTGCTCACATTTTTTAAGGTACAGTCAGCAAGGGAAAAATTACATAAAAGATTGTTAACAATTAAGATAAAGTCATCAAACTAAAAAAAAAATAAATTAAACGAGACAATTCAAAAAGTATGGAAAGTTAACTGAGATAACTAGGTCTTGCATTTAGTAGAATCACGTGCAAACCACAGAATTTACTCACATTACACAGAAAGTGATAGCAGAGATATCTATAACCATATAACCATCCATATACTGTTTCCCTCAATAATAAACTGCTATATAAATCGTCTTCTCAGATTTAATTTTAAAAATTCAAAACATAACATCAATATCTATAAGAAATGTTTCAAGCGCACCTTGTTTACAGGTCCTATGCAAATGTAACGAGTGTTTTCGTCTTCGTAATGTATGTGCTCCATAACAGTGTGAAGTGCCTTCTCTCTTAACTTCTTCCCGGGCCAACGCATCAGAAGAGGTTCCACGGCCTTATCGAGTGATGCCCAAAGTAAATCCTGAATAAGAGGGTGCGGATAGTACAGATCCTCCTGCAAAATGTCATGTGATAAAAGAGTAATTGGTACGAACTCAAGGAAAATTAAGTGAATGATAAATATATTTTATCTTTGACAAATTGAACTTTGCAAAGACCTCTTATAGCCTCCAGCAAAATATCTATCAAAAAAATTTTGCCTAAAATTTCATTTACCGACTGAGGTATCTGTGATCTTTGCTTTCACTGGAAATTAATGCAAGAGTTTTACCAACCTTTGCGCATTCACTGCGTGCTTTATTCCAATCGATTTCATGATACGGAACAGTATAGATCTCCTTTCTCAAAGACAGAACTGTTGGTGTAATTGGACCAACAAACCTTCTCCCGAACAAGTAGGACATCGGAAGATAAACCATCCGACAGTGGCACCACATCCTCCCTGCACCAGAAGTGGAAGAGATATTATCCTTACATTAACAAATGCCTGGTAATTTTCAAGCTCGAGCTTAGATATATGGCATGGATCATTCATCGCGTCTTTTACGAGAATTTCTATCTAGCTAGCAAATTTTCTCAAGTCATGTAAACACCAACATATCACCACTTTCTGCCAGAGCGAATATCAGAAGGAAAAAGTTTGAAATTCAAAGAACAGTAAACAAATTGGTAGTCAAAATTACATAGAACAAACATTTCCCTCACAAAAGAATAATATGATTTCAAGTCCAAATGAAAAACAGATCATATTTCGTTGGACAATGCCATCACTCGCAAGCAAAATGACAAGGAAAAGTTACATATAAGACGACAAATTACCTGGATGGAATGGAAGAATATAAGGGAGAATCCATATCTCAGGTGGCAGAGGATTGTTCCCAGACCATTCAAAAGCTCCAAGAACCTAACACCATTGCACCACATACAAGGAAAATCATTAGCCGACATAATACAGTGCAAAATGGATTCATGGTAAAACAAACTTGAAGGAAAAGGATGAGTTGTAAACCGAGAGCCACATTTTCCCCCATGACGTTATCGCAGTTGCACCACCATGATCCAAAATCCAAATTCGCCCTTTCTCCATCGCCCCATCTCCGTCATTTGCTTCTTCACCAAGCAACCTCAAAGTGACGTAGGTCAAAACAGAGCCAAACATGGTGCTTTGCCCCTCGATGTGCAATCCCCATCCACCATCTCTGTTCTATTATGTTATGAATTAGAAGTCACTGCTGATTTCTTTTAACCGAATAGGAGAACTAAAAGAGCAGATAGTTTTGACTCATATCAGAAAGATAGCAGAGTGGAATCGCAGGTAAAATCCCCTACCTGATGATTGTAAAGGTAGCGACAAATCTCACGCCTGTGTTCTTTTGACAATATAGCATTTAATGCTCCAGTGATAGATAATGCAATCACCTACAGAATAACACAGTCAAGAACAATGATCATAAAAAATAGGAAAATGTGAAATCACGTGACGGTGATAAATAAAGTGATTGGAAGACGGATATCTAAACATTCAGGATGTGAACTATAATAGAAGACGATTTACCCCCAGTCCATCAAATGGAAAGGGATCATCCTAAACTACAAAGTTTCAATGGAATTTGGAAGTATTACTCTCTAGAAGAAAGCGTGAAGGATAAACATTTTAGTGTTTACATGCAAAATGGCATGAGATGGGCGATGCTCATACATAATTAATGAAAAATTTTATATTTATAAATTTATTCTCTCTTTAATTGTGTAATTTCATAATGATACATTTAAGTTAAGACTAAGATTTTGATTGTGAAATAAGAGAAAACAAGGTGAAAGAACGTTTCAATTGAAGGGAAAACAAATTCTCACCAAGCCAGGCATTAGAAACATTGGGCCTCCATAGTCCCCAGGCCAGTGGCCGTCATGAGCTTGCAAAGTTGAATGGAAACCGATGGCCCTCCTCAACGTGTTTGTTACTTGTTCGTCTGTAATAACTTCTGTCTCCTTCACTTTAACTTGTCCCAATACTGTAGTGCTTGGTTTCTCCTTCGAAAACTAGAAACAATCACTAATCAATGAAAGAAATTTATGTTCACTCGGAAGCATAAATGCCATAGCACTGCCAAAAACGAGATTTGAATACTGTTCAAAACGTTATCCGAATACAAGTCAGATCCAAAACTCAGAACACAATAAAAATGAAGATGCCCAGAAATCATACAACGGCTCAACCAAACTATCAGAACAGGGATACCAACAAGAAGACTATGCCACACCAGAAGACGAGCAACAAAATATGAATATAGCTAAATATCTCTCACTGAACTTGTAATCTCATCAGAAGATCAGAGGAATGCTTCTTCTCGAAACGAGTACTATGAAACTGCTCTCGGAGCTTCTCGACCTCAGCCAGCTCATCAGGAGACCCGAGATTAGGATCAAATTCCCAGAACTGGCGGCCCGCATGCCCATTTACAGAGCGCAACCAAGGGCTCGATCCCTCAGAAAATTTCAGCCTCCACATTATTATTTCACTCCTTGCACCTCTACATATACTTTATCCCCACAAAATTATTTCTTTCTTTTTTTTTTCGTTCTTACACAGCTCCTGGCCCTATACAAGAAAGTTGAATCTATATTAAGCCGGGTTTTGTTAAGAAGATCCGATAAACCATTAACAAGTAAGAGCAGGCATAGCCAACGCTTCAAAACCAATAGCAGAACTAATTAAGGAAATCGCGACAAACACTTGGAATCACCCGAAAAAGTAAACAGGCCATGCAAAATTAATGTGCCATAAATATGATGCAACCAAAAACAAAGCTCAACACGTCTACACTGCAAATATTAAATTCACTTCAGAGCATAAACATTTTGATTGGATCTAAAATGAAAACAAAAACTTCTTCTGTTTGTAGAATGAATTTCCAATATCAAATCTCTCGCGGACAACTAAACCGGAAAACTCAACATCGAAAATAACGATGTATTGCTTCACGGACGAAACCAAACTGCAGATCATATAATCCGTCAAATGACATCAATGCAGTTCATTGAAATCGAAATCAATAAAAAAAAATCTACGATTTAGTGTTTGTTATGAACCTGTAGGCTGTCGATCTTCTGAAAGAGGTATACAACTGTTAAATGTGGGGCAGATAGAGATGATACCTAACAATATTTATAGGGGGTAACGTTGCATAATAAATTTAAAATTACATAATTATTCTTGATGCAATTTACATGTGAATCATGGCCACCAGG
Organism: Henckelia pumila; assembly: GCF_033568475.1. NCBI lineage: Eukaryota > Viridiplantae > Streptophyta > Magnoliopsida > Lamiales > Gesneriaceae > Henckelia > Henckelia pumila. Next base: position 2,277,838 of record NW_027331857.1, on the reverse strand, counting down.
AGGCCATGTGAAATTTTTTTTTTCTTCTTAAAAGACCATGTGAATTTACATGTGCGGAGAAATATGTATAAATATTGTTAAATATTGTTTGGTTCGGTCGATGAAAATGATATTATATTATATATATATATATATATACACGAGGAGATGCGGAAATTTTGACTGATTAGATGTTATCGATTTGACATTGTTTTAACATATATTTAATAGTTGATATTTATTAATATATATGTGTTTCATTATTTTTTATTTTTATTAAATTTGAATTTATTAATAAATAATTATCCTTATATCTATCATATTGATAGTACCCTTATTATAGTTAGCATGAATTATTGACGGAAAAATTGATGATAGTGTAACTATATCACTCTTCAGGCACTACCCGAAAATTGCATCAAAAGGTTCAAATTTTTTCCCAAAAAAAATTAGATCCTACAATGTCATGTGCTAACATCAACAAAATCGAAAGATAAATCAGATGGTCCGAAATCACTTGTGGAGAATCATATGATGGTGTTTAGAACCTCTAAAAAGTAAAAATTAGTGATTGTGAATTTTTTTTAACAAATTTTTGAAGAAAAAAATTTATAATCACTTAAATTTAGAGGTTGCAAACACTACTAGGTAGTGTTTGTGAGAGCTTTTAAGAAGCTATTATCAACTTTTTTTAACAAAATTTTAAAATTTGATAAAATTTTGTGAAAAAAAAGTGAGACATGCTTTCTAGAAGCTTTCTGAAACACTAATATATCACCATATGACTAATTTTTGAATTTTAATTAAGTTAACACATAATATAAATTTAAAACACACACAAAAATAAATTTTTTAAGTCAAAATTTAATAATCAATTTTTTTAAATGCTCGTGAACACATTATAAAAATCCTATATAAATCCAAAGGCAAATAGTTCCGACCAACTAGGCTTTCTTCTTGAAATCATCTCGAAAGTCAAGACGCACAATTAATGCTTTCTTTTTTATTTGATTTAATTTAATAATAAAAATATATGTGTGTGTGCGTGTGAAAATTTACATACAGTATACTAATCAGATAAATAATGTAATAATAAAAATGTTATATATATATTTTTTAAAAATGGAAGAACAAAATTATATATGAGAAAACTAAATATATGACAGAATTCAAAAAATTAACGAAGATACATACTACTATTATTTTATTTATTTTTTTAAGCGATACATATATACTACTATTTTGAAAGTGCTAAATAACCACCGAAAGATTTAAAAAAGGAAAAAACAAACAAACAAAAAACAAACAAGAAGAAGAAGAATGATTGCTCCTAGTCGATACTTCCAATCACATCTGCAATAATTAAATCTTCAATAATTAAATGCAAGTTTTCCACAAAATCGTGTAGCTTCCACAAAGCGCACACGCGAAGTTTCGTCGCTTTGTCAGAATAATAAATTCTGGATTGTTCGAGTGGAATCCTACGAAGTATTACATGCAATTTAGGGAAAATTGGTTGATAATTTTTTATGAAAATTTTTTAAGTTAATAACTCCATGTGATTCTAGATTTATAGCATAAACACCTTTTTTAGTTAAAAAATGACGAAATTGCCCTTGACTTTTATGAACTCTTTAATTTATCATTTATTTTATGTAGGGGTATTTTTGTTATTTTTTTGCTAAAAAGGGTGTGTATGCTACAAATATAGAATCACATGGAGTTATTAGCTTAAAAAATTTTCATAGAAAGTAACCAAAAAATCCAGAATTTTACAAAGGTGATATATGCAATTTCTCCTATAATTTATTGTCTTTTTTTAAGAGAGATTTTTTTCAAGAGAGATTATAAAACATTATTCTAGAGCGGGATAAAGTATCGATGGAATCATGCTATCGTATTGGACGGCACTTTTCTTTTCTAGCAATAAATAAATATTACATTTTGAAATATATATCATAAAAATTAACCACTCGGCTAGTGATGAGCGTCCGTGGGTTGGGTGCCACTAGAACTGTAAAAAAGGATCGATGGGATGGGCCAAACCGTAATCCACCAAAATCCGTCGATTGATGGTGTGGGACGGTCCGGCTCATCATTTAGATGGGTTGAAAAATTATCAACTCAATCCGCCTATTTGGCGATGCGGGGCGGGCCAACCCACCAATTTTTAGTTCTATTTGGCGGGTTGGGTGTAGTCACCCGAATTCCGAATTAATGATTAATTGGTAATTAATCATGTAATCATGAATAAATTAAGTAAAACATGATTAAAGAAATTCGAGTTGGGTATAAGGAGTTCAAAAATGGATTCGAAACTCTCGAAAATAGCCAGGAGGGTCCCAGTTTGAGGGCAGATCGAAAGTTCCGAACTGCAGATCTGATGGTCCGATCTGCAATGGCCAGGTGTCCTGTGAGTCCGTGACGTCAGGGGGCGAGATCGAACGCTCCGAACTCGTGAGCTTTGCATGCGATCGTGATGACGCGTGGCAGGACGCGTGGAGATCGGACGCTCTGATCTCCAGATCGCACGGTCCAATCAATACCTATAAATATGGGATCCGATATGCTCATTTTCTTGCTCATTTCCAACTTCTTCATCTCCCATTCTAGCTCATTTTAGGGGCTTTGAGGGCTTTTATTTAAGAGTAGGAGTTGGTGGACGTACAGTGTTCGGAGCAGTAGCGGAGCTATTGAGAAGTTGTGCCCAAGTTATGGGACAGTCGCCATCAGCGGGCTGACGACGGATGTAGGTATGATCCGAGTCCCCTAAAAATATTAGAGAGTATCTATTAGCTTAGTTAAGGCTTTTAGAGCATTTTTAGTGATGCATGGATATTTTTTATTATAGACTTATTATAGTTCAGGATGGTAGGCCTGGAACCTAGATGGTTGCTTCTAGGACTACCTTAGTAAGATACGTAAGTATTGACCGAGATAGCCGATATGATATATGTTCTTATATGTTGCATTTGTATGTGCTTTTGATATACCATGTTTTACTGTTTTAGCACGTACACGATTTACACTAGACTGCATCTCATGAGAGGTAGGTCAGGTGGGGAGGATCAACCCCGTATGGTTTTATCTATTACTGGGAGATGCCTCGACGGCGGAGATGATGCTACGATGATAGGGGGAGTATATGAGTACCCCGCGGAGTCTCTCTTCAACCGATACTGTATATTCGTTGGCGCCCCTGAGCATACTGAATTTTACTGGGTTTTAAATTCATATGCATTCATCATATTAGTTTATATATCATTGCTTCTGTATTGAGCAAAGTCGCTCACGTCCAGTGTTTTCTATGTGTCTGGACAACCTATTCGGCGGAGCAGGAGCAGATGCAGGTATAGGTAGTGTGCCCAGAGACTCAAAGTAGACGGAGACTAGAGAGACAGCGGGGTTAGCTGTTAGATTTTATTATTAAGATTTCCTTTGAAGGATTTGTATTAATTGGATTTATTTAACTGGTTGTATTCTGTCGGTCAGCATTTATTTTAAGTTTCCGCAGCGTATTCTGATTAGTGTTAATTACATGCTTAATTAAGTTTTAATTTCATGATTAGTAGTGGATTCGGGTTGAGTATTCAAATGGGGCGGGTTGACCCGCAACCCACCACAATCCACCACTTGACGGGGAGGGGCGGCCCACTATTTAGGCGGGTTGGAAATTTGTCAACCCAACCTGCATATATAGTAAGGCAGGGCGAGGCGGGCCAACCCAGTGAGCCCAACTCACTTTGACAGCTCTAGGTGCCAACTTATTTTTCATTTTGTTATTGTGGTGATAAATGTGCAAACGAATCGAATCGATCTGAATGATAGTAAAAAAAAAATTAAAGATAGGGTTTGACTTGAATCAAGTATATTCGAGTTCGAGCAAGATTCAAAACTCGAATATTTCAAATATTTGGCTCGAACTCGGCTCGAAATGAAGTTCAAGTTTGGCTCATATTCGAACATATTTGTAAACTATATATTCAAACTATTACTCAAATATTAAGGTTTAAGAATTTCGTTCGGAAGCTCGAAAAGCCCGAAAGGTTCGAAATGTACGCATATTTATTATATCATTATATTATATTAATAAAATATTAAGGTTCATAAGTTGCCCGTGAACTATCGAATAAAATAGTTTTGGTTTGAGTTCGGCCCGAAAAAATAATCTAATATGTTTTGGTTCGGGTCAAATTCAATTCGAATATGAATAAAATATCTATCGAACCATTTCGAAAAATTCACGAATCGGCTCGATTCGTTTAGACTTCTAATGGTTGAGAGCTCAATCGCTCCGGGCTAGGTTGAAGCCACGTGCAGCTGCGCCCTCAAATTTTTTAGGATTTTTTTTCAATCGTGAAATAAAATAAACTATAATGATAAAAATAAAAAATAGCATTATTCTTATATCATAAATCTCAAATTAGAATTAAAATTTTATATTCCAAGATTCTAAACTAAAATTGAAAAATACCAAAATTTCATGGCAATTACAAGTTTCTTCCACTATATATTTTGGTTTTTGTCGAAAATATATTATATTTAAAGTTGAATGTTGAATGTTTAAAATTGAATATTAGTGTGTGATGATGTAGATGATTATATATTAATTTTTGGAATTATCTCCAAATGAAATCTATAAATAGGTATCTCCATTTGTATAGAAAATTACAATTTAAGAGAGAAGAATTTTATAAAGTGTAGAGTTTGATATATTTTGAGTTTTGGAGTTTTTTTTACATTAAATTTTTACTTTTTTCACAACACGTTATCAGCACGATCGCTCGAAAGTACTCTATAATTTTCAAAGCTCCAAACACACAAAGAAAATGCAAAAATATTCAACAAGTAAGAATATTTATTTTACTGCTTATATATTTTTATTGTGTATATAATAATTATATTTGTACAATTTCATGTTATTATATAAATGATGTATATGATACCACATTATAATAACGTGATATGGTTATATTATGTATTACTGCTTATATATTTTATTTTATTTTGTATATTAACTATATTTGTATAATTTTATGCTATTATATAAAAGGATGTCTATAACACCACAATATAATAACGTGATATGATTATACTCTATATCACTGCTTATATATTTTTATTGTGTATACTAACTATATTTGTATAATTTCATGTTATTATACAAAAGGATGTCTATGACACCACATTATAATAACGTAATATGATTATACTATATATTACTGCATATATATTTTTATTGTATATATATATATTAACGGTCATAAACGGTCATAAACGGCTAGTTTCTGCTCTATAAATATGATCTTTCAAGCACATTTCAATCACACCAAATTTACTCTTTTTCTCAAAAATTATTTCTCCTCAACTTTTCGATGAAGAAGAAGATGACATTTTCAAGGCTATTTTTTATAAATATTATGATTATCATACTCACGAGTCTTGTATTTACCGATGACTATCCACCACACATGTTTTCTCTGTTTTTATACACGCTTGTACTCATCATTCTTTTATTATTTTGTATTGTCATATTAATAAAAATTAACTAATAAAATACATTTTTATTTTTCTAGTACCACCATGTCAAATTTGGCAAATCTTGAATTCGTTGCGCTCGATATCACGAGGAAAAAAAATATGTTATGGACTCTCGATGTAGAAATGCATCTTGAGTCATTGGGTCTAAATGAAACTATCAAAGAAAATAATATATCATCCTCACAAAAAAAATCAAAGGCTGTGATTTTCTTACGTAGACATCTTGATGAAGAATTGAAACGTGAGTATCTCACAAAAAAATACTAAATGGTTTTATGGAAAAGATTGAAAGAAAGATTTGAGAATATAAGAGAAGTTATACTTCCGATCGCCCGTGATGAATGGAATACATTAAGATTCTAAGACTTTAAAAAAGTCAGTGATTTAACTCTGTGATGTATCGAATAGGTTCACAATTGAAATTTTGTGTACATGTGGTTACTGAAATGAAAATGCTTGAGAAAATATTTTTCACTTTCCACGCATCAAATATAACTCTACAACAACAGTATAGAGTGCGTGGATTTTCGAGATATTCTGACTCATCTAATTTCTTCTTGTGGCAAAAAAGAGCAACGAATTATTAATGAGAAATCATGAATCTCGGCCAACTGGATCAACGATATTTCTAGAAGCAAATGTCGTAAGTAAAAATGAAAACCAAAATCAAAGTCATAGACAAGATTTTGGTCATGGACGAGGTCGAGTACAAGGACGTGGGCGTGGGCATTGTCGTAGAAATGATTGCGGTCGTGGTCGCGGCCGTGGATATAAAAACAATCGAGATAGTTACTTCAATAACTCATTTCAAAAGGGCGTCACGAGCCACCCACCAAAAAGGCACCATAAAAGCATGAGTGAAATTGAAAATCACTCAAAAAGATCTGAGAGTGTTTGTTATAGATGTGGCACTCCAGGACATTGGTCATGTACTTGTCGAGCCCCTGATCACCTTTGTAAGCTCTATAAAAAATCGATAAAGGAGAAAGAAAAAAAGAACAATTTTGTTGAAAACAGTCTAGTTCGTGATATTTTTATGTTTATTTTGTGTGCATTCATATTAGTTTGTGTGTTATTATGTGTTTTATTTCATTTCTGTGCATTTCATTCTCCGGGTTCTATTTGTAAGAAAAATGAAAATTAAAAGAGTTTTGAAGGCAAGAGAAAAGAAAAGAAAAGAAAAGAAAAGAAAAAAAAAAGATTCAAGCGCTAAAGAATTTGTTTGCACTACATGTAGTGCGTTTGCACTACATGTAGTTCAAACGGGAGAAATCAAGCGCAATAGCGCATGAAGGTAGTGCAAACGAGCATGAGTTTAGCGCTATGTGTTGTGCTATCGCGCATGAAGAAAAGAAAAGACGCGCGCGAGCGAGGGCATTAGCTCGCACGAGCGCCAAACAAAATTCCAGAGATTCGAGAGCAGATCGCGCGCGGGCGAGCTCTTATCTCGCGCGCGCGAGAAGAAGCGAGAGGACACTGTTTTGAAGAACTGCACGCGCGCGAGTTCTTTGTCAGGCGCACGCGCGTGTCGCGGAGTCAGATTAATTCGAGAATTATATTTTGTGCAAGAAACTAATTTTTTAGGGGATCCAAACACTATAAATAGAGGATTTTAATATCTTTGGAGGGTTCCCAGTTCGAGAATTTCAGACGCAGAGAACGTGAGAGGGCGGCTACTGCTACTGCTTGGGAGAAGATTTCTTCTTCTTTTCTTATTTTCTTTTGATTATTCATGATTAAAAACTTTGTTTAAATCATGAATTTATTTATTGAGTAGTTTTCTCTTTCGATCAAGGCCACGTGATTGGGCCAGAAAATTTATGTAGAAAACTCAATTTGTTTATTTGAGATTTTCAGACTTGATTTTCTTTTATTGATTATCGAATTTATATTTGTCTTGTAAATTTCCTGGCCAGTTATTTGTTTGCATGTTAATTGATTCCAATTCGACAGAGGAGGTTTCGATTTTGATCACTTCGATAATTAACATATTGTAAAACCAACTAGAAATAGAATTTGATTTCATTATGCGGTTTGCGTGTAAACTGAATTTTCACAGTTCGTCATGCATTCAAATTTGATTAGAATTACGAAAGATTAATCCGTCAATATTTGAATAGGTTTGATTGTTTTAAAAATATTCCTTTGAATAAGATAGGAGAATTCCCGTGAATTAAAATTAAATCTGAGTCTTGAATCGACGACTTGTTACATAATTTTTATGGTACCTACGTGTGTCCTTGATCGATATTTTCCAAATTGAATTCGACCTTTAATCTCTGCTGCGTTTTAGTGAATTAATTTTATTTGAAATTTTTATTATTAATTTAAAATCTGAATTCACTCTTTTTGATTAGTCTAGATTAAGTAGAAATAATTATATTTTGGTAGTCATATTTATACAGTCCATGTCGGTTCGATACTTGGACTCTCTGTCCACTTTACTATTAGTTGACCTAGTGCACTTGCTAGTTGATACTGATTTAGCCGGTCAAGGACATTGATTAATATATTGGTGGGACAAGAATGTAACATATTGTATTTTTCATGTATTCTTGTGTTATTATGAAACATGTTATATTTTGCATATGTATTGTCCTTAATTTTTCTTTATTGCATATTTGTTTTGAAGATAGATATGGAAAATGTTATGAGCAAAGATAAACAAGGAAATAATCTTATGGAAGTTTGCATACATGAAAGTGGTACAACGCACACTATTATCCGAGATAAAATATATTTCTTAGAACTAAACCAACAAAAACAATGGTGAATACAATATCAGGTCCTGTAGACTTGATTGAAGGTTGTGGTAAAGAACATTTTTTGTCACCTACTGGTACAAAATTTTTGATAAATGATGATTTACATTCACCATAATATAAAAAAAATTTGTTGAGTTTTAATGACATATATTATCATGGGTATGATACTGAGACAATAACTGAAGGAAATCAAAAATATATGTGTCTTACCACATATAAATGAGAAAAGAAATATGTAGTTGAAAAATTACCAATGCTCTCTACTGGATTGCATTATACGCATATAAGTCCAATTGAACCAAACATGGTGGCTAATAATTCTTCAATATTAACCAATTGACATGATTGATTGGGACATCCTGATTCAATAATGATGCGAAAAATTATATAAAATACACATGATCATCAGCTGAAAGACCAGAAGATCTTTCAGAATAATAAGTTTCAATGTAAAGCATGTTCTCTTGAAAAACTTATTATAAGAACATTACCAGCTAAAATCCAAACTGAATCACATATGTTTCTTGAACGTATTCAGGGTGATATTTGTAGGCCAATTCATCCATCATGTGGACCATTTCGATATTTTATGGTATTGATCGATGCCTCTAGGAGATGGTCACATGTATGCTTATTGTCAATTCTAATTGTGACATTTGCAAGATTAATGACTCAAATAATAAAATTGCGGAATCAATATCCCGATTCTACAATCAAGAAAAGACTTGATAATGCTGGAGAATTTACTTCTCAGAATTTCAATGACTATTGTATGTCAATGGGAATCACTGTTGAACATCATGTTTCTCATGTACATACACAAAATAGATTAGCTGAATAATTGATTAAACATCTACAACTGATTGTTAGACCAATGATTATGAAAACAAAACTCTCTATTTCTATATGCGGAAATGTAATTTTACATGCTACTGCATTAATTCGCATCAGACCGAGTGATTATTATAAATGCTCCCCATTGCAACTTGCATTTGATAAAGAACCAGACATTTCTTACTTGAGAATTTTTAGATGTATGGTATATGTGTTTATTGCACCACCTCAACGATCGAAAATGGGTCCTCAAAAAATGATCGATATTTATATCGGTTATGATAGCCCATCAATCATTCGATATCTTGAGCCTCAGACAGGCGATGTGTTTACAACACGTTTTGTTGATTGTCATTTTAACGAAGAAATCTTTTCAATGTTAGGGGAGAAAAGAAAAAATTCAAAAAATAAATTACATGGTATGTACCATCATTGTTACATTTGGATCCAAGAACTAAACAATGTGAGAAAGATGTACAGCAAATTGTGCACTTGCAAAGAATAGCAAATCAAATGTCAGATGCATTTGCATACACAAAAGGGGTAACAAAATTACCTGTTGTAAATTCCCCTGCTCGAATTGAAATTCTAAAGAAACAAATTGAAGACACACATGATGTCATAAAACGCTTGAAGCGTGGAAGACCAGTCGGTTCAAAGGATAAAAATTCTCGAAAAAAAAATTCATAGAGAAACACGATGATCACAAAATAGAGAATAATGTTCCAGAAGAAACATATGATAATGAAATGCTCTGTCACAACCATAAACTAACGAGAATCGTGAAATCTCTATCAATTATATTAATAATAGAAAAATATAGAACCGAAAAGATGTAGAAGAAATTGATGAGATATTTTTTTACAATGTGGCATGTGACATCAATTTAGGATTGGGATATTGAACCAAAATACCGACTTTTAGGGATACCGCACTGAAATTTTTTTCGATATATCTACATTTTTTTGATACATCAATTTTTTTTTCGGTATCTATACGGTATTTCCATACCAATTTTAGAAATTTGATATCGATATTGGTATGAATTTTTTTCATGCCAATATTTGTGTTACGGTATACCAAAAACTCACCCCTAGACATCATAAATGAGAATGAAGATCATTAACCAAAATATTTTGGTGAATGTAAAAATCGGCAAGATTTGGTAAAATGGAAAGGTGCTATCTAGTTTTGTTGAATCCGACATTTTGGTGATAACAAACAACAACTCATTGTATAGGAATGTGCTGCCAATCTTTTGTATTTCAGGAATCTACTACAACTCCTACCGCAACCGTCTAAACCCTTCAAGTTATCTACCGGAAGCTTGTCAACCGCCTTTGTCTCTCGACCGGTTGCAGTCACAAGCCTATCGACTGGTTATTCAAACCAGCAGAGGATAAATCTATCTACCGGTAGAATGCCAACTGCTTATCAAGATATCTCAAGACAAATACTTGAGACAAGACGTTCATTGCAAGATCTTTTATCAAAAAAAGAACCGGCGTATCAGAAGATCTATTGACTCTTGCATCAAGACAACAGGTTGCACTAAAATGGCAAAAACGCAGAATGGCTACAGATAAAGCATTCGACCGTTTATACCAGTTTTGGACCCTGGAAGTTGTCTGCATTTAAAGAAGTGTACGATCTTCATGCAGAATCATTAATGCATTTATGAAGCATTAAATGTGCATTCAATGCAACATCAGAACGTTCAAAATAAAGACGTTGATGATTGACCTATATAAAGGGAAGATTGCTCAAGAAGTGATAAGAAGACAAGCAACACGAAAAATCTCAATCAACTCAATCACTTGAATACTATCAGAAGTCCTCATCTGATATACTGAAGCAATACTTGAGCACACTTACAAGATCATTCACTTGCTGCTCAAATAAACCCTCGCCTACAGTTTACATATCTGATCTTCAAGGATCATCCTAGGGTTTCCAAGCCTCTCGACCGCTCTGCAGTTTGAGAAGCTCAACCGGACTGTATTCATTATTGAAGAGACTTGAAGCTACTCTGAAAGCTTCCACCAGTCTGATAAGAACTGAGAATCTTATCTGTGTAAATCTAGGAGTTTCGAATTAGGCATTGGATAAGTCCTAAGTCTGAAGTGGGTGTATTGCAAGACGTTGTAATAACCAAAGTCTTCTAGTGAATTCCTTCCTAAGTGGAAGAAGGGGAGACGTAGAAGGATTAAGCCTTCGAACTTCCATAAATCGTGCCTTAGTCTTTACTGCATATTTATCTTATATATTGCTCATACATCGTGTTATAACTTGCCTTTGCATCACTAAAACCTCTGAACTATTTCCGCACTATTTAAGTTGTTCAAACCGTTTTAGAAGTTGAGAAAATAGATTAAGTGAACTAAACTTCACTTGATCATTTTGAAAAGAAAGAAAATAAGTTTCAGAGTGTATTCACCCCCCCTCTACCCTCTGAACCGATCCCAACAAGTTTGAATTGGATTCTCTAAATAAACGTAAAGTTTTTGGACCTATAGTCCTTATACCTGAAGATGTAAAACCTGTTGGATACAAATGGATTTTTGTTCGAAAGCGAAATGAAAAAAATGTAGTAGAAGATATAAAGCTCGACTTGTTGCACAAGATTTTTCTCAAAGGTCTGTAATTGATTATGAAAAAATGTATTCTCTCGTTATGGATGCAATTATGTTTCGGTATTTGATTAGTTTGGACGTGTCTGAAAATTTGGAAACCCAGAGAATTTTATTATGTGAAATTGCAAAGATCATTATATGAGTTAAAGTAATCCAGTCGAATGTGATATAATCGGCTAAGTGAACATTTGATGAAAAAGAGATATATAAATGATCCAATATGCCCTTGTGTTTTATAAAAAAAAAAACAACATCCGGATGTGTAATTATTGTTGTATATGTTGATGATTTATACATCATTGGAACGAATAAGGAAATTCAAGAAGTTATGTCGTACTTGAAGGAAGAATTCGAAATGAAGGACCTTGGAAAAACCATGTCTGGGTTCACAAATCGAACAAAAAGAATGTGAAATTTTTGTTCACTAGTCAAATTATACAGTAAAAGTCCTTAAAAATCTTAATATGGATAAATCAAATTCTTTAAGTACTCCAATAGTTGCTAGATCATTAAACATAGAAAATGATTCATTCCGTCCATGTGAAGATGATGAAGTTATTCTTGGTCTAGAAATATCATATCTAAGTGTCATTGGTGCCTTTTGTGTATCTTGCAAATTGTACTAGACCTGATATATCTTTTGCTGTAAATTTATTGGAAAAATCCAGCTCATATGCAACAAAGAGACACTGGAATGGAATTAAACACATATTCCGTTATCTACGAAGAACGACAGATTTGGGACTTTTGTATTCAAAAGATACCAATCAAAGTATCATTGATTATGCTGATACTGGATACTTATCTAATCCACATAAGACACGTTCCCAAACCGGATATGTATTTACTCATGGAGGCACTGCAATTTCTAGGCATTCACAGAAACAAACACCCGTAACAACTTCATCAAATCACGCCGAGATTATTGCATTACATGAAGCAAGCTGTATGTGTGTGACTAAAATCAATGACCCAATATATCCAAACCTCACGTGGATTGTCAGTAGACAAGAAGCCTGTGACACTATATGAAGGTATGATGCATGTGTTGCTCAAATGAAAGAAAGATACATCAAAAGTGACAGAACCAAACATATCCTCCCAAAGTTCTTTGCCTTAACCCAAGAACTTGAGAAAAATAAAGATATTGATATTTGTTATATTCAATCAAGTGAGAACTCACCAGATCTCTTCACAAATGCACTTCCTACGACGATATTAAAAAAACATATATATAACATTGCAATGCGCAATCTACGAAATATGTGAAGAATCGTTTGTGTTAACATGAGGGAGAGTTTACGTGGCTGCACTTTTTTTTTTCTTACTATGATTTTTATCCCAATGGGTTTTTCTTAGTAAGGTTTTTAATGAGACAGTATAAAAAACACGTAATTAATACAGTCACTATATCACGATCATCATCACAAGAAATAGTGTTGAAAATATATTATATTTAAAGTTGAATTTTGAATGTTGAAAATTAAATATTAGTGTGTGATGATGTAGATGATTATGTATTAATATTTGAAATTATCTCCAAATGAGATCTATAAATAGGTCTCTTCATTTGTGTAGAAAGTTACAATTTAGAGATAAGAATTTTATAAAGTGTAGAGTTTGATATATTTTGTATTTTGGAGTTTTTACTTTTTATCATAAATTTTTACTTTTTCACAACAGTTTTGACAAATGTTGTATTATTTGTATATTTTTGTCACAATTTCAGATATTTTCATTATGTTTTGTTAGTTCGTTTTTATGTTTATCAATGTTTTATTTGTCTATTTTCATCGCAGTTCTTTGATCGCTAATCTTCGATTTTGTTTAGTGATGATAACATGCATTTGTTATGTTTCATAGAGCTTGGAACATAAATTTGATTTTGTGATGTCTCATTTGATTTTAATATAGTTGAAATTATTGCGAATTATATATTGATGTGAGTTTGCTCTATTGATATTTTAATTAATGAGTAAAAATTATTTTGTTACACGAGCTATTGATAAAATCTCAAATTAGTACATGAACTATTGAAAATGATTTAATTGGTATATGATCAAACTCAAAAGTTAATTTCACCCTTTACTTAAATTTTACTTTTTAAACTAATTTACTTAAATTGCTTTTGACTTCAATATTATTATTAAATTCAACTAGATATATATTTTGCTTTTTAAACTATTTATTGATTAAAATTTAAAAATAAATACATATGTACTATAATATAATAAGTCAAAAGAAAGTTTTATATCATGCATCCTAAAATTTATTCAATATGAAATTTATATCTCATAAATAAAATATATTTATATATATATATCATTTTTAAAAAAAATTGGTAGTTTATGAAGATCGGAGCACCAATGCGCAATATCGCATAGATCTTGTTTATTGTCTTGATTTACACAATTATGATTACCAAAAAGTTTTTTACTTAGTTTAGACATTTCTAATAAATTATATGATTTTTTATGGTATTTTTAATTAAGTATTTAAATATAAAAAATATTTACTTTATAATCTTTTTATAAATATATTTTAGATCTGTATATTACTATATTCTGATTTATTGATGAATTCATTGAACGGTAATTTTATTAATATAAATGATAATATTATAACATATATAAAAATAAAAAACATAATTTTATTATATATGTATAAATAATTTTTAATATATATTATTTTTGAGTACATAATCTATTAGTTGGTATATATATATATATATATATATATATATATATATATATATATAAAATTTAATGCATGATGATCTTACAAATATGGAAAAAAAATTAGGTATGTATTTATTAAAAAAATTAATAAAAGTTGATGGTGGAATGAATAGAAGGAAAACCACAACCACGTACAGAAGAGAAAACCATTTTAATTTTCTCTCTCTTGCAGTTAGTGACACAGTGAAAAATTAATCGGAGGGTAAATCAGAAAAGAAGTTTGATGTCCTCACATCATATCAAAGAAAGTAGTTTATATAGGAGTCTCAACTATTATAAAATAGTAGAGATATAAAATTTAAATAAATATAAATTTATGTTTATATTGTAATCAATAAAACAATCTTGAAAAATAAATTGTATATATCTATTTTAATTTAACAATAATATTGGACTTAAAATAATTTAAATAAATGGTACAATTGATTTTATAACTTGATGATTATGTACCAATGAAATCATTTTCAATAGTTCATGTACCAAATTTACATTATATCGATAGTTTGTGTAATTAATTCAAAAGGTTTTTCCCCAAAAAACTACAATTAATTATGCAACACACACATTCTTGTATATGCCTCTATCATCACGTTCAATAATATATTTGCTTGATAATTTCTTGATTGTTTTGCAATCTCATGTTTGAAATAACTATTGATCTATGATAAACATCAGGATTGATTAAAAGTCACTGTAGCACATTGACAACCCATCCAACCATTCTACCATTGATTATATTTGTTCACGTGGATTACAAACATATCTTACACAACTACCCCTCACTATAAATAATGAAATGATTGAGAGAGAAATGATTGAGAGAGAAATGATGACATTTTGGTCAATCTAAGTTATTTGTACTAACTTATCCCACTTTAAAAATCATATCAAACATAAAAAACTATCAAATATATACTTATCTTCCCTTATCCACCACTTATCAATCAATATTTTAGTCCAAGAGTTATCTCATCCCTGTACCAAACGGGGCCTTACGGGTTTGTGCCTAAGTTAGATTCAATCTAGCAAAGTTCGGATTTGTAGGGGTGATCATGGTGCGGTTTGGCGGTTTTTTGTAAGAAATTCAAACCGAATTGGTGATTGCAGTTCGGTTATATTTTATTGTTTTATTTGTGGTTTTATATGTAAAATCATATTTGCGATTTTTGGCGGTTTTAAGCGATTGCGGTCGGTTCGCGATTTTTTTAATGATAAGTAAAATGGAAAAACATAGAACTATTCAAATTATTAGAACAATGGTTGAAAAATATAATAAACAAAATAAAACTAAATAAAATAACAATCAAGCGACAAAATAAAATTATTCAACTATAATATATTTAGACAAGGTAGAAGATTAATATTTGTATAGAGAAGTAGTAAATATATTAACAAGAGAGAAAGATGGAAAATATTTTTGAAGATTAATAGTTGGGAGAGAATAGAATGGAGACGGCATAGAAATCTATTGCATATAATGTATATACAATGTGCTATAAATATAATTATAGCTAAATACAATTATACACGACGGTGCGGTGCGGGGCGATTTGGGCCAAAAAAAATAACCGAACCGTGGCGGCGGGGCGGTTTCTATTTTATTAAATCGCGGTTATTTTAAAAAATAAAATACGGCAGTGCAGGGCGGTCGGTTCGGGCGGTTTTTGAAAAAAATTGATCACCTCTAATATGTATATATTAATATAAGTGTTGGGTCTGAATCTCTGCAAAACTAAAACTATCTGGTTGGTGTCTCGATAGATGTCTCAACACGTACTGAAACACGACACGACACGACACGAATAGAAAGTTAAAGTTGATTATAGAGTTAGATTATGACTTTTCCTCACACAGTGTGCTTATGGAATATGAAAATCGTCTTCCAAGATGCAAACAACTTTCGTTTTATAATAGGAGCACTCCAAATTATAAAACCCAACGAACCCTAAAAAACGAGGAACAAATCTGAAATGCAAGCAATATGTATGAAAGAAAATTCTATGTATTTTTTAATTTCAACGTGTGTAACATTTTCTAGTCTGAATATGATATATCTATTCCTATATATTATGTAAGAGCATTTGGTCACTTGGTATACCAATAAAATGAAGAAGAAAAAAAACAGTTCCCTCCACTATCTCAATTTTTTCCCTCAATTATGATTAATTTGTTCTTTTTAATTTAACTATTTATTTTTTTTTCTCCCCAATTTTTATATTTAATATATAATATAATCACTTTAATTAACTGTTTTAATTGAAATAAAATTTTATTATAAAAATAAATTATTTTGCACACAATGCATGTAACAAAATTCTAATTTATAGAATGAAAAACCCTTAAATAAAAATATACATCACATCAAATGATGTCAGCATAACTACCTGTTTGCATAAAATATTCATTCGGACGAAGGATTTCCATTATTTGAATGGTCAATTAATACAAATTCAAATTCAATTTGAATTTTAATTTCTAATTGAAGAGATACTAATGGCACCTCTTTGGTCGAGGGGTTTCATTGGTCTCACTCACTGCTTCCATTTTCCATTTAATTATATTTATATATAATTATTTTTTATCCAATATTTTTATGGGATAAAATTCGAACCATTATTAGTTAACGCTTTATTAATTTCTCTTTTATCCTAATTGGTAATCGAGAAAAAAATTTCATCATAAATATTTTACCTATTTTCCAACAAATAAGACCGTTTAAAGAATATTGATGAAGTATTTAAATTATGAATGTCGTAAATGATATTATTTTGATTGTTGCGTAGCTTCAAACTCAACTAGACTCAAGTACTTATTTATTCTTTGTATAATTGCGACAATTAGGGTAAGATGGTATAGAGATTTGTTTGCTTTTGCGTAGATTTGAACACACGTCGATATGAGATTCGATGTTAATAGTAACATATTTAGTGTTGGGGTGGTTGTTCGAGATTTCAGAATGAGTGTTGTGGGGGCGAAAGCTGGATTCATAAGGTATAAAAATTCGTAAAAGACCAAGGAGCTTTGTGCGATTCGGTTAGATCGGAATTGATTTTTTTGTTTGGACCAAGAGTACAAGAATGTTTGTATCTATTCTAATTCACTTCGGGCGGTTCAAGCAATTAACCAATCTAACACGGATCTTATTCTGGAAGAAGTGATTGCTATGAAAGTAACGTCTTGCCTTGAATCCCCGGTGTTTTTATCTTTGAACTTTGAAGCATGTACGAAGATCGAAAAATAATGTGGCCCATCAGTTAACTCGAGAAGTTCTTTTTTCGGGGTCGAATCTGGAATTTGTTAATCACTTTGCTCCATCTTGAATTATTGCCGTTGTTTCTCTTGACTCGAACAATATTTGATCTTATTAATGGGTGTTTTTCTCTGAAAAAACACACACACACACATCAATACTTCTTTAATATTATTTTTTTTCATAACCACACGACAATTGTATAATTTAAAATGTGGTATTATTTCGACTGTGATGCTAGTAATGTCAAACTAATTCAATTTTATAATTGTAATACAGCCTAACTCTTGTCGTAATCCATTCCAGAATCTTGTGGAAAGCATGATGTATTTGGTCATCCATTTAAGAACTTCGTTGCCCCCATTTTTCATGTTATTTCTGAAAGATTATCCACTAATCTCTTAACATGATCATTATACGTACGCAACTCAAAATAGTTAAAAATAAAAAATTTGTGTACTAAATCAAAATTTGAAAACTCAGTAAACCAAAACCCATAATTTACGCAACACGAGTTGAAAACACTTGTTAATTTGTTGTCAAGATATTGGATAATCAGGTCACATGCTAGTTAGCTAGCATCCTTAGATTGCGTTTACTTGCTATGATAAGTCTAGGATTATATTAATAATCATATGCAATCACATGTTTATTTTTTTTAGGGCCCATATTAACTCATAAAGTCCATCCATACTTACCTATTTTAAACTTTAAAACTTAATGATTTATCACAAATAAATGGTGTGATAAATAATCATTATGTTTCTACTTGAAAAAAATTACACTAATATCCTTAATTTACTTCCCAAAAAAATAATATATGAAATCTCATTTAAAAAAAATTATATAAGATTGATATAAATTTCAAATATTTTAAGATATACTAATACATTTCATTTGATTTAAATATACGAAAGGTCCATTTAAAAATTATAAAACATGAAAAAATTCTAATAATTTAATATATGATTAATACATTTCATTAGATTTTATCCTTATTCATGGGAAATTTTTTTTAACTCAATTTATTAATATTTGTTTTAAAAAATAAATAATATTTATACTAAATAATTTTGGTCCATTAAAATAATTTACATGTGGATTACTAATAATTTACATTTTTCAATAAAAATTACAATACCAATTTTACAAATAAAAACCAAAAATAAGATTATATAATATATACAAATGGCAAAATTATAACTCATCATTTAATCATAGTATCAATCACAAAATTGATCTATTAAAGTAAACATGTGATTGTTTATGCATCATTATTCAACATCCTTATCATTCTTTCAATATATTCAATAATTAATTAGAGGCAAAAAAATAATTTATCATTCAAAAAATTCTCAACACTTATTCCCACTATTTCATTATCTTAATTTTTAATTATCACTATGTCATTACCTAATAGAAAAAAATATAAATAAATTCAATTTTACAAAAATATATTTTGCATGTGCAATTGGTGTACTGGTATTTTATGATTCGTGTCGCTATGAATTCAATCTCTTGCAATTTCAATTTTCAGGACTCGACCAAACTTCATCCAACACGTATTATTAGGTCCCACGAGTCCTACCAAAATTGATTGGACAAGAAATAAATCTTTGGTTGCAAATTTAAAACTTTGCTTCGAAGGGACCACCGTCGATTTAGACATGGGTCGATCACTATAGGAGTACTACAATAATCTTAAACCATGCACGTGTACCTGTTTCTTTTGGCAAAATCCTTGTGGGACAAAGAAAACATTAAATGTTAGTCGATAACTTCTACTCAAACTCGTATTGACGAGTCAAAATAAGAGTGACAATGAAGCCATAGCCCAGTGCCATCAGGGATGGAGCAAAGAGGAGCCCGAGATCAATGGCGGAGTCAGAATTTAAACTATACTCGAGTTATATTTCTACTCTTACTCGTCTAAATTTTTGATAATGTTTATTCTCTTTATTGGTAGTTTTTGTTTTTTTCCTTCATATTCTAATTGTTTGATTATTTTATATGTCCTCTCTTTTTTATGGGTTTGTGTTGAACTCCTTTAAAAAACAATGGCACATCAGGTTCATTATTCTCTGCAACTGTCGCGATAAGTACGTACGTTTTAATTCTAAAATATCAATTTACGAGATGGCTGCGATGTGGATTTTTAAAATAAATTAAAAACTTAGTAAAACTTTGAAAAAACATGTAGAGTACGTACTTTGATAGTAAAATATAATATACATGAAACATTAAAAATTAATATATTAATATATAATGTCTTCCAAAAAACATAATATGTGCAACTCTAGCATATATTTCTAAAAATATTATAATTAGAAGTCCAAGTTCCATAAGTAGAAACATTGAATATTAATTTTAAATATACCCATATATGCAAATAATTCAATATTAAAAAAAAACTCATTTCCAATATTATAATTATGAACTACAAAATTGTAATAAAATAATTATTTATTGAAATAAAAATAAAGATTTAATTATTTATTAAAAATAAAATAATAATTTCAATTTTTATATCTACCAAATAATCGGATGAGTACTAATTATTTTTAAAATAATAACCTATTTTTTGACATTATTAATTATCATCATGTTTAGATCGATAAAGTATAAACTTTAATAAGAAAAAAAACAAAAAAGAATAATGTACCAAATTAAGTTAGTTATTAGCCCTAATCAATTAATAACGAAAATGAAAACGAAACCAAATGGCCAAATTGACTCATTCATCTCCTCTCACGCATAAATTCTTTTTATCTTCTCACTTCTCACACATACTTTTTCGGGTTTTTTTTTTATTTTTCAGTTTTGCAAGTCCCCATGTGCAACTTTTTTTTTTTCTTTTTCGTTTTTTAATTAGTTATTTAATTAATTATATTTTGTAAAATTATTATTTATTTAGTATTAGTATGATATTTTTTGTCAAAAATCTAAATTTTAATTCTAATTTTCGAATTTGATGACCGAGCTCATGAAAAATTATTAAAAAAATAAAACAAAAAATTTACGATTAAAAAAATTAAATTGATTAAATAAATTTTTTTATCAGATATATTTATAAAAAAATAGTTAACCTAAATAAACATATTTTAATTAAATTTATTTTATATTATATTTTTTAAATATAAATTATATTTTTAACTTAAATTTTGGGTAGCAAAGTTATATATTTATTTTAATTTGTTTGGATTTGTGGAGGTCCTCGGTTCTTTGGATAAACTTAGAGGAGTTAATTCGGATCTATTTGGACCGAATTGATGCAAAAATGCTATTAGAAAATCGAAATCAACTCGAACCGACCCGAATATATCTGAATTAATCATCTAGGTCTATCCATAGAACTGAAGGACTTGCAGATATCCAAACGAATTAAAATAAGTCAATAACTCCGCTAATCAATTTTTTAATAAAAAAATAAATTTTATATTAAAAAATATGATATAAAATAAATTTATCAAAATATTTTTATTTAGGTTAACTAATTTTTCTATAAATATAACTTATCACAAAAAAATTTATTTTATATCATAATTTTTAATTTAAATTTTATTTAATAAACATAAATAAACATATTTATATAAATTTATTTTATATCATATTTTTAATATAAATATTATTGTTTTATTAAAAAATTGGTTAGCGGAGTTATTGACTTATTTTAATTCGTTTGGATCTCTGCAAGTCATTTAGTTTTATGGATAGACTTAGAGAATTAATTCGGATATATTCGGGTCGGTTCGAGTTCACAATTTTCGAGATGATTTCGTTTCGGCTCGAGTTCAGGTTGAAAATTTTCTAATAGCATTTTTGCATCAATTCGACCCGAATAAATATGAATTAAATCATCTAAATTTATCCACAGAACCGAGGGACCTCCACAAATCCAAACGAATTAAAATAAATATATAAGTTTGCTAACCAAAAGTTAAGTTAAAAAATAGAACTTATATTTTAAAAATATAATATAAAATAAATTTAATAAAAATAAGTTTATTTAGGTTAACTAATTTTTTTTATAAATATATATGATCAAAAAAATTTTATTTAATCAATCTAATTTTTTTAACTGTAAATTTTTTGTTTTGTTTTCTTAATAATTTCTCAGCCCGGTCATCAAATTCGAAAATTAGAATTAAAATTTAGATTTTTGAGAAAAAAAATTATCATACTAATAATAAATAAATAATAATTTTACAAAATATAATTAATTAAATAACTAATTAAAAAACGAAAAAGAAAAAAAAAAAAAGTTGCACACACTCATTAAATATGAAATAAATTCATTTTTTTAAAATAAAAAATAAAAAAACCTATACTTTTTCTCCCTGTGTATACAAATAGCAAATATGAACCGAAGACATCCTTTTTTTAGCCCACTTTATTTTATAATTTAGCTGAATTATTTTTATTTTCGAAATTGAGTCACCGAACTATTAATAAATGAAAGAGTAGATGCTACCCCATCCGGGTAGTGCGCGGGTGGGATAGCAACGGCCCGGATGTTGGTTGCAGGTCAAATCATTTGACCTGCAACCAACATCCGGGCCGTTGATCTGGCATCAGGAGTATTACCCTGATGCTAGCATCGACTCATCCGAGAGTAACCAAACTTAATATATAAAAAAATTATGAAAATTTGCCACCCAGGCCACAGCCCAGGTGGCTAATAGCCCGCCTCCGTCCTCGCCGGTGGTTGCATCTGCATCTCTCAACTTTGCTCCATCTCTAATACGTTATTTCCAAATTTGCAATAAATTTTTTTTTTCTAAATGATTTATCTATGCCGTCTCCCTCGTCGAACGAAAAATCATTTTGACCCTACTCAATTGAATTTCTTTGACTCCTACTTAAATGTGCATTTACTATGCTTCGGTGTCAGATGACTTGAAGTGATTGTGCATACATAGTGATGTTTTGTGTGTTTGTTTTGTTTTTTTTTTAATCCAAGATATTCAATATTAACTTGATCAAGAATTTTTTTGTCAGATCACAGCTTGAACGGGAACATTGTGTTCGAAATTCAGCTATTTAAATCTACATATCAATCGAGTATCCGATTACGATGTACATAGATTTCGATTTTCGATCCGACCTAGCACATATGTATTTCATCTAAACTTGCGTTTTATTCTCAATTAATACGTGAAAAAAAGCATATTACAACGTTGGTCCTGGACCCCCACATTTTTCTTCCAACGTGAGATGTCTGCTCGATCTTATCGTCATGATCATATTCATTGTACCACAGCTGATTAAATGGCATGTTTGGGTAAAAGAAAAAAAAAAAATTGGAACAGGTGGATGATGCAGAATGAACAGAAATAATTTGGTGTAGTTAATAATAATGCTTGGTGGTTGGTTTTTATTTAGATTATGTGGGATTAAAATTAGGTGCGAAAAGAGCTGATTAAATTGACTATTAATATCTATGATTATATGTTAAATATGAGCCATATATAATAATTTATCATTCTACCTCAACTAAATCACATGTAAATATTCTTTTAAAAAAAAAATCACATGTAAATATTAACAAGAAAGATCGAAAAACTAATGGCCGTAAAGAAAGAGGAAAATTTAGTCCTACGAATCCATTTAAAACTCTTATATGAGCTTCAAGAGTAGATTTTTTCAAAAAAAAAAAAAAAAAGAAACATAAATCTAATACACTATATTGTACTCCACAAGATGTTTACGGGTTTGGGCCTAAGTTAGATTCCATCCATCTAAGTCTCGGATTGTATATAACATTGTAATTGTATGGTCCGTTTAGAAAATATATTGATGAATTATTGAAACTGTAATGGACTGGGTGCGTCCCTCTGTTTCTGGCCCATCTGGCCTTCTGCTTTGGGGGCCCAGGCCCATTTCTCATGGCCTTCTCTCCACCTGAAAAGGAGAGTTTTTGTCCTCCCCAAGATTCGAACTTGCACCACCAGGCTTTAAGTGCAAACTCTTCTGAATCCTGGTACCACTTGAGATCTAATTATTATAAATTATATTATTTTGGAAAAAAAACCTATTCAGTCCCAAATGTTTGGTCTTTTTTTTCGATTTCGCCCCAGATGTCAGCGTTCTCGGTTTAATCCTAAACGTTTACAAAATTTGACCAAATTGATCATTCCGTCAAATTAACTATTAAACATAACATTAGACATGATGTGTGATGGAAAAAAACTCGGTTCAGTCCTAGATGTTGGCTCATTTCCTAGTTTGATCACAAATATTTCGGCGTTGTCGATTTAGTCTTAAATATTTACAAATTTTGATCGAATTGATCCTTTTGTTAATTTAACGATAATGCGCTACTTTCTAATGCATGCAATTTATCTCTAGCAGGTAAATTCGTCTTTCTCTTTCACACGCTAACAACATTTTCTTGTTATCGGATTCCAAAATTTCTATATAACTTTAAATTTAGGGGTTTTTCAAAATATTTAAAATAAAAAATCAATTTTTCTCATATGTGTCTTTACTTGGTTGAATTTCGTATTTTTGTTCGTCGATTATGTTTTTTTATCTTTCCATTGAAATTTTTTAGAATTGGGATTTAAATATTTTCAATTAGGTATTTTTTTATAATTTTGATTTTCATGAAAAAATTAGTAATAAATTAAATAAAATTTTGTACCCGTTGATGTTGATAAATTTATCCATTTTAAATTGAGTTAATTTAAGACCAACTCGGTCAAAATTGATGGAAGGACCAATTCGATCAACATTTACAAATATTTAGGATTAAATCGAGAAATTTGAAACATTTGGGACAAAGTCGAGAAAAGATCAATCAATCATCTGAGACTGGATCAGGTATTTTATCTGTTAATAACAATTAAATTGTGGAATGATCAACTTGGGCTAATTTTTGAAACATTTATGACGTGAAAACCTGCATCCGCAATAATAGAATTTTTGATCTCTGAGTTCATCTACTCCATTAATTTGAACATTCATAAGAATGGTGGATAAATTTATTATTATTATTTTGAACATAATAATAAGATTACATTTAACTCGTCAACAAGACAAGAAGTCATGGTTTACAAAGGTGTGAGGCTAGTTCGTACTGAAAAAAGTGAAGATAATGATAAAAATAATTATTTTTATTTCTTTTAATTATAAAATGAAATGAAATAATTAATGCCAAAAATATATAAATCAATACGTAAATTAAATGTTTTTGTACTCAAATATCTTAAATTAATACCAAAAAATTATTGATTTTTGTGATTTTCAAAATACTAATATATGTAAAAAAAATGACGAACAAATATTTTAATATAAATATTTTGTACATAAACATGTATGTGTAATAAGTTTTGATAGTAATAAAGTAATTCAAATATTATACTCAAAATCTTGATTTTTGTGTGGAATTTGGTTGCAGTTTAAAATGAAAGGCATTAACATTTTCGTATTGATAGCATTGCATTGTTGTATTCATCCAAGAGAAATTTCACAGACATGTGCCATTGACGATGGTGCTGAAAATGTAGAAGAATTTGGTCAATCGGTTAGGGGTTCAGCTGAAGATAGGACTGGAAGATGGGCAAAAGTGACATTCAAGATAGTATTGTCATATCACGGGGGTTCATTTGATGGGTGGCAAACACAACCCGGTTTGAATACTGTCCAAGGGTACGTTTTGTCCTACTGCTCACAAAAATATTTACCTAACTTATAAATGAAAATTTTAAATTGTTGGACATCGAAAGGTGCATTGTCTATTTGTTAAAGGTACTGCAGTACTTAGTGAATGTTGCTAAATTTTACTTTTCCTGGTCTCTGCTCCATCATGGCAAGTTGAATAGTTTCTTTTTCTACTCCCCTTTTTGTCAATTGTGTGCTTAGAACTAAAAATTGTCAGATTTATTTGTTAAAGAAAAGAAATTACCAATAGATGCCTGTGCTTTTGTTGCTGGGCGTACAGACAAGGGGGTGACAGCTCTTAACCAAGTTTGTTCTTTCTGTATGTTATATGCTTCTTCGATAAATTTGTTTGATTCTCATTGCTTCATGTCCAAAAAAATGCACTTGAGATGCATGCATGCCTTCATATATTTACCATGTTCGAGCAATACGTGGTCATCTTTGTTAGAAATTTACGAGAATGACACTTGCTACTCAATTGGACATCCATAAAGGGTGTCTTTTCCCTACGGGAACCTAATAATGTTGTAGATACCAATGCATAATACATTTACGGATGTGTGACAACTTGTTAGGTGTTCCCTTCCATCCTTCGAGGTTAAATGTGTTGACTACAGTAAATCAGATGCAGCAAAATGATCAAGGCTTAGCTAAATATCTTTCTTTTTTTTTTTCTGCTCAACAGAATGGCTAAAGATTGTGCTACTTAATGTTTGTACCCATGATTACTTGTTCTTGAGTTTTGCTCATTTTCTCCTTTTTTGTGAGTGCTCGCTTATATGAACAATACGGTGACCATTATGGGTTTTTATTCTCTCTCTCTTTTTTTTTTGGTGGTTGAGAATGAGGACGGTGAATTACTTCTGTCTTTCTAATTTAACATCCAATTTTTTGTATGTCAAGATACATGGAGAAAAGATGTTATAGCTCAAGATATTGAAAATGCCATCAATGATATCATACCAGGGAAGATAAGGGCCATTTCTGTATCCAAGGTAGACATGTCTTTCATTGTGAACTATCGGCACTATTAGGATTGAATTCTTTGCATTCAGAGACATAGATCCGTATTGACAAGTCTATACATGATCTAGAATCAAGTTTTTCATTTATATTATGATGATACCCTTGATAATAATCAATTAGTAAAGATCCAAATTTGCATGTACTGACGGTGAATTAGCTATTCTTGCATCTTATTCATCTGTTTTACTGATCTCTTCTGCTATTTTTCAATACTTGAAAGGATGGAACCATTAAGAAGATTATGTGCGTTGAGTTGGTCGCTAACCGATTCTTGCGGAAGGTAGTTAATCTTTTTCAGTTTTTGTCTGAAATTAACGATATTTTTCTTAACTAATGACTTCTGATTGAAACTGTTTTAAACTCACCTGAGCAGTCATCAGATGCATATGGGAATGTGTTTCACATGAGATATTATATGATAGCTTGTCTGGTAAATTATCAGATTTAGTTATGCCTCTACTTTTAAGAAATCACTGCTTGACTCGTGAAATCAAACAACTTGAATCGGCACAAGCAATTGTGACGAAGGGTATGAATTCAATCAGTTTTTGAGCTTTTTGATCTTGCTCGAAAATGAATTCATGTTGAAATTATCTAAAGCGAGTCAAGCTCCAATTCATTCATATATATTTTAATGTTGAATTCGGGATATGGCTAAATTATTTTGTTCATAGCCCGTGAGATACTAGCTTTGACATCTTAATTACTTTGTAAATATACTTAAAACTATATGAGCTTACGGCATGAGTCCCAACTTGGAGTCTTTGTGCATGTGATAGAATTCCATAATTAAGTTTGAAACTTATAAGTTGAGTCAAAGTTAAACTTAAACTTATAGTTAATTTTTCAAATTTTGACCCAGCTTAAAATCCAAGCTCAAGTTTGAGCTCGACATAGAAGAAATAATATTCAGTTCGATTAGGTTCTTTTGCTCCATTGAGCCTTGAGGTGTCCTTGAGTGACTAGTTGTTTTTTGGTGATACACAGATGGTTCGAGTTCTTGTAGCCACGGCTGTAAGGGAAGCTGCTGCCGGTGCTGAAGACGATATGCTGCTAAAACTTTAGTGTTTATTTCGTTTAAAAATATTTTTAAGTAGTTTAAAGTGCACAATTCAAATGTTTATGTTTATAGCATGCGGTTTCAAGTTAAATGGAGTTGGTGTACTAATATTTCTTCCATTTTTGGACAGTACGTGGATGTTGTTTGAGTTATTAGGCGGTGTTAATAATATTTGGTGAGATTGTAGGAATTTGTCGGAAATATTAAACTTGCATATTAGGAGGTATTATTTGATCTGTCCTTGTTGTAATTCATTCTCTTAGGGATGGAATTTAGGCGGATAAAACTAAGTAAATATTTTGTTTAGAAATTGATAGATGTATGTTTTGTCAGTTAAGTTTATGAATCGAACTCGTGTGAAGACTTGGGATATGTAATTTGTTTTATATTATTATGGATAGTTTGAGTTTTCCTTTTTGTTATTTGTGCAAATATGATTTCGACGATTAGTGAGGCGGTTACTATGAGCCTTTCAATTTTGTGAACTATTATTCCTATCATTATTTTCTTATTCTTCAATCATGCTCGTATCTATTGCAGCATATACTTTTGAGTATCCAAAATTTCTTTGCTTATCCTTTGTTCATTTATGGATTCGTATGACCTTAATCAGCGTTGAATTCTGCCACTTTGACATTGGTTGAACTTCTTAGTAAAATCTTGTTAATGTTTTTCACTTCTTGAAATTTTCTTCGGTTCTAGAGCCACATGTTGATGTGAGTAAGATTCACCTTAACTTTCTTTTTGGTGACCTACTTATGATGTGGCTGACATCTGATTTTACTTTGAGACCGTTGTTTTTCCCTGATTATTAACTTGTGTGAACTTCTCTCGACTGAAGTCACACAGATTGCCTTGATTGTGCTTTAACTGTTTGAACATGATTTCATTACCCATGGATGAATGATCACGAGATTTGTATCTTGTTGGCTCATATTTATTATTCATGGAGCCTCCATTATTATTCATTCACCCCAGGAATTTGAATTATGAGTGAGTTGTTTTCACTTATCTAGATTTTATTTTCAGCTCGTTTGTTGGTAATGCTTGAACTATTTCATTTCGTATTGAGCAGCATTACTTGTATGTTTAGTTCCTTTCATGATCCATCATGATGAGAATATGGGTGGATCATAATTTCAATTATCATTTCGATTTCTTGTGTAGAGATTTGGCTCGTAGCCGCATAGTAAGCATTTAGACTGTTGGAATTTAGTATTAGTACTAGATAAATCATAAGTTATTAATGTGATCCGTGGAATGACGACTACTAGTTATAACTAGTTCTAGCGAGAAGATTGCTAGTAAGTGAATTAGTTGAATGTGTTGTTCCATTTTAATTAGGATCGTTAGGAGTAATAAGACGACTTTGATAAGCTGAATGGGTGATCAGTCACGAGATAAGGAAATAGAGTTGTCCATAGAGACTTTTGGGTACTTTATATTAGCGTTCTAAGATTTTGTGAATGTCAATCGGTAAGATTAAAGCACCAACTATGGGTACAGAAGGATGAATAGAATATTTAGGAAGTTTTCCGGATAAATCTGTTGGGAAATTTTTAATCAAGATTTGAACTTTTGGTAGAATCATAGATGCTAGAGATGAACGTATAAGTTGATGAATGGATGATTGAGATCTATTTAGTCACCTATTTGGATTCTATATGTTATCGGTTAATACCTTGGGATTAATTGACAGTGGATTTTATGGTTATAATTTCTTATCAAGGATTAGATTAGATTTATTTATAGAAATGAGTCGATCAATCCTAAGTTGAGAAGAACCATTCGTCCCGCTTGAAGGTTAGCTGAGCTAGAGTCGTTGTTTAAGAAATTTTTTTTAATCATCCTTGGAGGCGTTGCGAGTTATGGTAACTAATAAGGGATTGAGCATAGACCAAGAGCATTAAATAAATCATTGCTAAGAAGTGGCGTAGACCCTTGGAATTTCAAATGGTTATTAAGTCGTTCGTGAAGGTATCATTGTTCCGTAATATTAACAATTTGGGGATATAAGGAAATTAACTTTTTGTCGATCCTTATGCGATTGTTTAGGAGATTTATAATTTGTTTTATCGTTGGGCATGCCATAGAAAATTGTTGTGGAAGTATGGGTCATATTCATATCATATCTTGAGGTCTAACGAGAGAGAATTGTATGGTTCCCTAAGATATCCTATTTAAAAGAGTTTAGTGTTAGTTGCTAAGTGTTTTGTGAACTTATGAATTTATTAAGATCTCGAGTTGTG
This sequence comes from Henckelia pumila, assembly GCF_033568475.1. Taxonomy (NCBI): domain Eukaryota; kingdom Viridiplantae; phylum Streptophyta; class Magnoliopsida; order Lamiales; family Gesneriaceae; genus Henckelia; species Henckelia pumila. Next base: position 2,248,101 of record NW_027331857.1, on the reverse strand, counting down.
TATTATATAAATTAAGTTTAATTGGTAAATAAACATTAAGCCTAGCTTCGTTGTTAGAAAGTTTAAAGTTATGGTCGAGGTCGACATAAATTATTTATTGGTTATATGGACTATATTTCTCGGAAATTCGACGTAGGATATAAGGTTAGCATAATGTAGGTCGTGTAATAACTTAAAGATCTAAGAACTTGTAGGTTGTAGAACTTATCATTGCGGTAGGATGACGTTTCTGAGTTTGTAAATTTAGATTGAAGGTAAACCGAGGAGTGATAAAATTGACGATAAGACCACTTGAGAACATGTAAGAATTGTAACTTTTATATTGGAATAAGAATTAGTCAGGTCCTTGATGATATAGGTATCAGTAAGCATCAGAGTGTGCAGCGAAAGCTGATTTGGGCCAACTCTTGTGGGTGCAAAGTTGGAAAATTTAGTGTTGATCTGGTCTAAGGTATTCGAACCTAGCTAGTAAATCTTGAATTTCGAGGACAAAATTTCATTTAAGGGGGGAAGGAATTGTGGCGCCTAAAATCCAAACTACTAAATCACATGCATTAAATTTAACAAATATTAGGATTATTACTTTTAGGTTTAATTGATTTAAATTTTTTATGTGAATTATGTGTTAATAAAATATTTTATTATTTATTCAAATGATTTTTATTGTACTAACTATTTAATTAATATTTTTAATTGTTTAAGTTTATTTGTCAAAATGATTTTTATTGTGCAACTTAATTGTTTTAATAATTTAAAAGTTTAAGCTTGCATATTTAAATGATTTTAATTGTTTAGTTTATTCATTTAAAAGATTTTAACTATTTAACTTATTTGTTTAAACATTTTCGAGCGTCCAACTTATTTATTTTAAATAGTCCAAGTTTAGCGGTTAGTTATTTTAAATTAATTATTTAAAAAAAACTATTTTAAGTGTCTAGCTTATTTGTTTAAATCCTTTTTAATTGTTCAAATCATTTTAAATAAATTTTTTTTTCGCTTGAGTATTTATTTCAAATTCTTTTAAATGGTAGTTTAGTTTTTTTAAAATTATTTTAATCCATCTGCTTGTTATTTAAATATTTTACTCGCTGCAGTGACATCAGAATATTTAAAGTGCTTAATTCTTGGATTTTCAAGCTTGTGTTTTATTTAGTGCAATTAAATTCATAGACCCAAAGTTGCTAAGTTTGATTAGCACTTTTTAAAAGTGTGTAGCACTTTTCATATTTACACTCAAACCTTATCCACAACTCAAGATTTAACCCTAACCCCTAAAATTCACACTCAAAATAAATTCACTCTCTCGCCTAACACACACACACTCACACGATCCACTCCATTTCTCCCCATACCAACCATCGACTTCCATCTCCTTCAAGCTCTGACCGTCTCCAACAGCTTTCCATCTCCGGCGGAGCTTTTCCATGGCGAGCTGAGCGAGCTGTTACATCTTTTTGCAGCTCGATTTCTACATATTTCAGCTCACCATTGAATCGGCTTCATCTTCTTCTCCTTAGCTCTCGCCGCCAGCAGTTCCCGTTTTCTTTTTCTTCTCCGGCGGAGCTTCACCTCGCCGAGCAGAGCCAATTGTTTCCCTTATTAGTGGAGCTTGATTTCAGTCCCATTCCAACTCCATCGATCGACCGCATATCCAGCAGTTTTGTGTCCTATCGATTTTCCTTATCTAAGAAAGACATGGGTTAATTTCTCACTACTGTAGATTATTATGCCACGTGTAGATTGTGTAATTTTATTTCATTATTTTTCAGAAAGTTTGCGCCCTGTTTTCGAAGGAAATGGAATCAGCCACATCTCACTCAAGAACTTGCTCCTTCGATTGATTATAGCTTAGGCAAGAATATGGTTTCATTTGGCCCCAAGTAGATTATTATGTCGTGTGTTTGAACTGTGTATATGCATTAAATTTTTTCAGAAATTTTTGTGCCCTGCTCGATGGTTTCAGTCAAGATTTTCTCACGGTCATGTTTGAGGATTTATGATATCATGATTTCCAGTTGTGGCTTGATATGAGTAATGAATTTGAATTGTGTTTTCAATGATGCCTAAGTTTTTTTGAAATTTTCAGAAAATATATATGTTGCATTGCTTAGTTCGAATGGTTGTGTAATTGTTCTTGTTGCTTGGATGGTGGGTTAGGAGCTACCATGGGTGAGAATATAGCTCACATGGTAATGCTTAGGATATGTTGTGGTTAGCTAGCAAATTTGAGGTGAAAGGGCCATCGAATTTGGGGAGTTGGGCGCGGTTTTTGGGTGCTTCTAAGGGCTGATTTTGTCAAGCCAAGTTAAGCTTGTGAGGGGTGGGTTTAGGTGCTCGAGATGGGTCTTTCTCGGGCTGGGAATTTTCTCAAGATCAGGGGTTGACTCGAGCTGGGAATTTGGCTGATTAGTGAAGGGGCCGATGGTTTGGGTGAGGTTTAAGGGTCGGTTTTGGACAGGGACAGGGACAGGGGCAGGGGCTGTTCTCGCCGAGTCGTGCTAGGCTTGGGGAGCTTTCCTTGTGGGTTAGAAAGATGTTATGGGTGGTCAAATTGTTAGAATATAAGTTGAAAATTCAGAGGAGCTTGTTTGAAGGTCTTATGAGGATCCTAGTGGGAAGGGCATAAGCAGAATTTTGCTAAGTAACAGGGCTGTCCGGAAACTGATTTTTAAAACAAGGTTAAAATCAGAATTTGGATAAGGGCTCGGGGAGTATGTCGATGAAAACGAAAATTAATTCGGTTAAGTTTTGGTCGGGTTATAAGCTTATGAAGGAATAGGTGCAGAATTTTAGTGTCTTAAGCTTGCTGCCCGGAAATGGAATTTTTATAAAATGATTGCTTAAGAATAAAATTTCGAGGATGATTTCAATACTTAGTTCTAAGTGTCATGGAGTCGTGGTTTCAAGAGGAATCCTTTTTGAATAAGAATAGAGCAAGTTACAAATTTTACGGGCGAACCGCTCCAATTTGTCTTAAGCGCTAAATTATGGTTTAGTTTCCCATCTTTTCGTTTGTCTCCTAAATCACCATCCCAATCGTCCTTGTGTGAGTCATTTGCATGATTATCGTTCAAATATTTAAATGTATGTCATATTTACATATGCATGCTAAGTCTCATATTCATGAATGAAAGAAACTATTTTACGAACGATGTGAGATGATTGTGACTATATTTATTCATGTGTATGTGTGGGGCTGGGAGACGTTTTGGCCTCCCTTAACAAGTCATTATGGGTTTCCTTACCTTAGCATGTGTTTGTGTGGGGCTGAGAGATATCTTGGCATCCCTTACCAAATACAGGGCAAGATTGGGTTGGGTGTTATCCTGACCTCCTTGCGGCATAGTGCACTGCATCCATGATCATGATCGAAATCACAGAGCCAAAATTCAAGGATCTAAGTTCAAATATTAATGTCTATGTTTCAGTACGTTTATTCCGTTACAGTGATTATATTCGACTTAGCCATGCATATGTTTCATTCATGTTCACTTTATTCCTTTAGAAATCATTTATTTAAATTAAGGGCACAAAGTATTTTATTATCAAGCTATTTTTAATCTGCGTGTGCTTGTATTTATGTATTACTCGTTATCCCCCCATATTATTGCTGAGTCTTTTAAACTCACTACACTTATTTGTTTTCAGGCGGGTATAAGTCATCTTTAAGATCGAGGGGAAAGACTATCGAGTGGACTGCGATGCAAGCACGGAACATCCCTCCGTCCTATGCTCGTCTTCCGCATAGTTACTCGAATTAATATGTTATGAAGCATTTATTTTGCTTATTTGACAAATGTATATGTAATGTTTTGATAGAATTGTTTAGGGCATGTAAACTTTAGATTTGTTTTAAAATTTTTGGTTATGTGATATGACGAATCTTTTTCTCTAGTTCTCGTTCCCTTTCTTGGTCTAGTTTTCTTGGTATTGTCGGTCGTTTATTTTAGTTTCTGTCTGTGACAGGCGGGTTTGAACATTTATAGAGAGATCATGCTAAAATTTTTTGAAAACCCGTTCAGTTTAATTTAAAGTAGAAATAGGGTCGTTTCAGTTTCGATAATCAGTGGTTGTCTGATTCGACTATTACTGACCAGCTAAGTGCGAGCCACAGTAGATCGACGAGATCGATAAGTTGAGTCCAATCAGTGATGATTAGAATACAACAAATCAAGAAATACTTGGGATAATATTTCGTCGCATAGTGCTCAGAAGATGAGTACTTGGTACAGTCTCAAAGCAGTCGGCGATTTGGGTAAATTTGGAATCTCTAAGATTGACAGAGATGGATCTTTTGAGATTGTTGCTAATCGAGGACGATTGCAATTTGACTTGTAGGGTCAAGTTAAGTGATAACTTGACAGTAGGAACAAGCCATGGAAATGGGTAGTTTCCAAGGTTAGTGTTTCCTTATTAGGAAGAAATTGATCCAAGCTATTAGCAATAATATACTCAAGTTGAGTAAGGAAAGGGTAAAGTGTTGCTCCATGGTGGTGATGGACAACAAAATGGTAGGGACTGTCAACCGAACATTTGAAGAAGTGTTACGATGATGACGTCTAAGTATACCGCTGTTTTTGGGTCTAACAAGTATTGGGCAACGCTAATGGACATTAGCGAGTAAACATCAGTGGTCGAGTGAAGAGATGTGACATTAGCTAAGATCTAGTTCTCGGGATCTAGCAGAGTGTTGTCACTAATCTTTCAGCATGTGATGTGCGACAACATCGAGATGACTGAGACAGTCGGTGATCGACTTAGACGCCAACAAGATTTTCGTTGGATTTGAAGACTTCGTAGGATCGCGATGAAGTAATTTTGTTCCTTCCAGTCAGTAAATCACATCAGTATGGACTATTTGCGTTTCAGAAAATAGACAATAGTCAAGTGTGTGATGTGTGACAAGTTATTTCAAGTGTGGAGTATTTTCAAGTGTAATTTGGCGACCAATATCTTGTGATAATTCCAAGGGATGACGTGTTCGTTGGGATTAATTGGACAGATCTCGTAAGGATAGAATTGACGATGATGGTTGTTGACCGCTTAATTCGGTATCAACTAGCAAGTGCACTAGGTCAAGTAATAGTAAAGTGGACAGAGAGTCCAAGTATCGATTCCACAGGGACTGTTGTCAATTCTCAAAAATTAATTATTTTACTTAATCTAGACAAAATAATAAAACAAGTGCTAAGAATTAACTAAAATTTAATTACTAAAATAAAATAAGAATTAAACTAGAAGAAGAATAAATTCAATTAAATAGAGACAACCAAGACACACGAAAGTACCAAACAAATCATGCAAACAAGTGGCAAATCCAGGATCCAGATTTAATCTTAAATCACGACGAATTATCCTATCTTGTTTAACAGTCTATTTCTAGAACATGTTAAACCTATTCAAGTTATGACGGATTAATTTTCATAATTCTAATCAAACATGAATGCATTCAATATTTGTGATAATTCAGTTTTCACATAAAACCGCATACTGAAACCGAATACTATTTCTAGTCGGTTTAACCATATGTCAATTATTGGAGTGATCAAAATCAATTCCTAACTTTTCGACTCGGAATCAATTAACATGCAAGTAAATAATTGATCAGATTATTCACAAGAACAAAATATAAATCCAACAATCAATAACTTTAATAAAGATCTAAAAATCCCAAATCAAAATCCACAAATTCAACATAAAATTGTCTGGCCCAATCTCGAGGTCTTGGTTGAAGAAAAACTACTCAAATAACGAAAACAATATTCAACAAAATTTTAATAATCTAAAGAAGAAAGGAAGAAAAACTCGAATGGAGCGTTCTTCAATCTCTAAGCCTCCTAGCCGCCGTCTATCTGATGCGATTCGAACCCCCTTTCACGTCTGACAATCTCCTATTTATATGTCTTTGAAAGCCCAAGAAATAAAGCCCGGAAATTTGAAAGTTTTAATTCCCGAAAATTCTATTTTTTCTGATTCTGTGACATGCACGGATCCTGGATAAGGGTCCGTGTCTAGGTCCGTGCATTAAACTAAAAATGCCGATTTTTTTACGAGGATGAACGGACCCTTATCCGGACCCATGCGCGGGGTCCGTGCATACATCCTTGCCTGTGCGCAGTTTTCTTGAAAAATTCATTACTTCAGTTCTAGCCATCGGATCGAGCTGAAATTTGGACAGCAGCTTCAAAACATCTGGAACTTTATTTTGAACGGTAAAGACTGGATTTGGAGCTCTATAAAATTAAATTTGAATTTTTGACCAAGGCTGCTCCGTAATTAATGCTTCACAAATCTATTTTCCTACAAAATTAACACCCGAGGAGTGAAATACACACACATGTACTAACACACATAAAAACAAAAAAAAATAATATGAATGCACACAAAATAGATTTAAAAATATCACAAACTAATGCATAAAAAATGCGCTCATCAACACCCCCATACTTAACTCTTGCTCGCCCTCGAGCAAGACATGCAAAAACACAATATGCACACAAAAACATAAGTAAGGACGATTCATGAACAACATAGCCTCCGATAAGTTTCAAATTCAAGATCTAAAAACCAAAAACTTCTGATTGTTCACAATACATTGTCAGTTTAACGTAAACGTGTGTGTGTGTCATGTCATTCCAGTTTCATGCAACTTCAAAAGAATCTGTCCTAAGAATACTTAGCGACCTATGACAATTCAATGCAAGTATCACAATCCAGCACTCCTTCATCCCAACAATCCCAAACAAAAACATGCACTTTCTTGAGATTAATTATGCACCGCCGGATTTTGCACCCGGTTTTTCTCAAGCCCCAATAATTACCCGCAAACTTAGCTATAACTAAGATAGGATTCGAATTTCAATCCCCTCGTCTATAGCCCGGATGGAGCTAGAATCCTATTTAGCCCGCAAACTTAGCTATGGAAGAATGATTAGGATTTCAATTATTTTCCAAGCCCGGATGGAATTAACTTTTTTTTTTTCCACAAAATTTTTTCAAAAAATTTTATATGTACGCCAAGATCATACATCCAATGTCTAACAATCATCGGGAATCCAAAGACACTATCATGATCAACAAACACCTATTGCCATGTAATGGTCAAGCAAACACGAACTTCATCAATTACATCGCTACACTACACTAGTAGAACATGCGTGCTTAATAAGATTCACGATTCAACCAACAGTTTCTCATGTTAAATCAAAAGCAACATTTTTAAATTTTTTTTTTCAACTATATCATCATCGGCTATTATGACTCATCCTACTCATGCAACACAAAACAAAAAATAAACAACAAAAATGAACGAGATGCAAACAAACACAAAACATTACTAATGCAATACAAACACAACAAACAAAAAAAATAAACTAGTCGACCCCCCTACTTATCCAAAGCATTGCCCTCAATGCTTCAGAACCATGAACAGAATGCGAAACAAACACATACACAATGAAAACAAAAATAACACTCCCCTGGTTTCGTATTCGTCCTCTTCATCTTCCTTTGTAAAAGTCCAACAACAACTTCTGGTGGCGGGGCAATATACTGCACATATAAAGGCGACAGGTAAGGCATAGGATTAGCAAAAGATAATAAAAAGAAAACAAAAACAAAAACAAAAAAAAAATAATAATGAAAAGAGAACACTGGGTTGCCTCCCAGTCAGCGCTAAGTTTATAGTCTGCAACCCGACTATGCAGAAGCAACCATCAAAGAGCGGTTGCCGCCCATAGTAAGAATCATACAACTCTACGTATGGGTCTTGATTTCCTTCGCCCTCAAGCTTGGCATGATATTGAAATTGAAAGTTCGTCACTCCAACAACACTCGACATGAACTGATATTCATCTTCATCATCAAAATTCACTTTTGGCTCATCATCGCATGCGAACTGTTGGGTAAACCTTGTGAAAATCCGTCGATTAAGCATCTCCAAGTACCTCACAAGGTAAAATAAATAATTAAATAAACAAAAGGAAATTAATAATAATAATAATAAAAATAAAAATAATTCTAGACTCAAGCAAATAATCTATCCTAATATTAACTAAACAGTCCCCGGCAACGGTGCCAAAAACTTGACCGCTTAATTCGGTATCAACTAGCAAGTGCACTAGGTCAAGTAATAGTAAAGTGGACAGAGAGTCCAAGTATCGATCCCACAGGGACTGTTGTCAATTCTCAAGAATTAATTATTTTACTTAATCTAGACAAAATAATAAAACAAGTGCTAAGAATTAACTAAAATTTAATTACTAAAATAAAATAAGAATTAAACTAGAAGAAGAATAAATTCAATTAAATAGAGACAACCAAGACACACGAAGGTACCAAACAAATCATGCAAACAAGTGGCAAATCCAGGATCCAGATTTAATCTTAAATTACGGTGAATTATCCTATCTTGTTTAACAGTCTATTTCTAGAACATGTTAAACCTATTCAAGTTATGACGGATTAATTTTCATAATTCTAATCAAACATGAATGCATTCAATATTTGTGATAATTCAGTTTTCACCTAAAATCGCATACTGAAGCCGAATACTATTTCTAGTCGGTTTAACCATATGTCAATTATTGGAGTGATCGAAATCAATTCCTAACCTTTCGACTCGGAATCAATTAACATGCAAGTAAATAATTGATCAGATTATTCACAAGAACAAAATATAAATCCAACAATCAATAACTTTAATAAAGATCTAAAAATCCCAAATCAAAATCCACAAATTCAACATAAAATTGTCTGGCTCAATCTCGCGGTCTTGGTTGAAGAAAAACTACTCAAATAACGAAAACAATATTCAACAAAAGTTTAATAATCTAAAGAAGAAAGGAAAAAAAACTCGAATGGAGCGTTCTTCAATCTCCAAGCCTCCTAGCCGCCGTCTATCTGATGCGATTCGAACCCCCTTTCACGTCTGACAATCTCCTATTTATATGTCTTTGAAAGCCCAAGAAATAAAGCCCGAAAACTTGAAAGTTTTAATTCCCGAAAATTCTATTTTTTCTGATTCTACGACATGCACGGATCCTGGATAAGGGTCCGTGTCTTGGTCCGTGCATTAAACTAAAAACGCCGATTTTTTTACGAGGATGAACGGACCCTTATCCGGACCCATGCACGGGGTCCGTGCATACATCATTGCCCGCGCGCAGTTTTTTTGAAAAATTCATTACTTCAGTTCTAGCCATCGGATCGAGCTGAAATTTGGACAGCAACTTCAAAACATCTGGAACTTCATTTTGAACGGTAAAGATTGGATTTGAAGCTATATAAAATTAAATTTGAATTTATTGTAAGAGTGGGTGCCCATTGAGCCAACTGTGTGGCTATGGGCTTTGTTGACTCTTTGTATAAACAATCTTTTGTTTAATATTATTTACACTTTTATGGCAATGACTTTATATTACTTCATATTGTGATATACTATTGTTGTTTTGATAAAGACCTTGAATATACTATAGTGTATGTAAGATGTGGTAGAACATGGAGATGTCTATCATGAAATACATCTTATAGTCACTGTATGTTCTAAAACCGTTCCTAGTCGATTGAGCCGTCCGATAATAAGGATAAGGATCGCTCGAGTTTGAGACTAGCATTTGCGATGCGGAGTACCACGTTTCATTGGTAGGGAACATGGAGATGTTCGAAGCATGCAAATGGATATTCATAGGATGAATAGTCGAACTACCCTATCCGGACTTTCCAAGTGGTTATCACTTATCGAGTGGATAAAGTCCGCGGTTTTGGTTGTACACCATTAGTCCTTACGACTTGAAACATCATGGAGACTCTATATGCTAGTACTGTGCTTTGACTCGTTTACCGACTCTGAGGGGGTCATCAGGTGTCGAGATTGGGTACAGTTACGACACATATAGGAGTCAATGCATTGTTGTCAAGGATTCACCACATACTTGCGAGTGTGGATATCCTATGCGATCTGAGGAGATATTAGTGTGACAAATCTCTGGCCAGAGTACTAGATGTGATTTAAGAAATGGTTTCTTAGTAGCACATGCGATGTCACTAATTTGATCTTCAAGATGTATTGCATAGTTATCGAATCTTGAGCGACTCTCGATATACCAATGGTTGTTGATTCGATCGGGATATATGGATGAAGGGACCGTACTGTACGCTAACCAAAATCTACTGGTTCTTGTAGGCACTATCAGTGATACCTAGGGAATCATGGGGCGATGTTGCTAGGCGCTTTACCATGATTCGTTGGGCAAGTCGGAAAGTGTTGTTCCGAGTCACAAGGAGTTGTGAGCCCACGGCTAGCTGTATCCCTGAACCATTGAGGGTCACACAGTGTAATGGAGTTTTAATCCCCGTTGAGATAGTTAAATTTAAAGAGTTAAATTTAATGAACTAAGGAGTTGGACTTCTTAAATAAGAGTAAGGGAGTAGGATTTCCTAAAATGACATAGGGATGGACATTTTTGGAAACCACTGAATTCGGATTCAGGAAAATTTATTTTGACTTTAAAACGTGCAGAAATGGTTTCTGTGCACATTGGTGAAATCGTTTCATCAATCGGAGTCACGATGAATTTTATATTAATTTCTGAACGAGCGGGCTTTGCTTGTCGGGCCCAGCTTATGACTAATGGGCCCTAAGGTGTTAGTGGCCTGCATTATAAATAAGTTATTTCAGTACAGAAATTACATAGAATAGCTCATTATTTTGAGAAGCAAAAATCGAAAAACCCTAGCCTCTCAAAGTGATAATCGGCCGTCCCCTTCCTTGCTCTGCCCGAGAAAATTCCGGTCTGTGATTTTGAATCGCAGTAAGGAATAACGAATCAGATTCGTGTATTCTCTTCGCAGAAAACTTCTGATAGATTTTCTAGTGCAATCTATCAGAGGGATTAAACCTCTGTTCGTGGACCTGATTGAAGGCGTTCATCGGTTCCAGGGAGAGACAACAAGAGCAGAATTGTTCTGTTGGTGTCCATTAATCTCGTTGCGAGATTTGAGGTAAAATTTATTTAATTGTTATTTAAATTTTACACACACGTAATTCAATCGATGAACGGTTGATACCCATACCATGGAAACGTTCCATGAAAATTTTTAAACTTCCGCTGCACCGGGTATCAATCGTAATTGGTCTGGGAACTCGCCAGTTTTCCAACAGTGGTATCAGAGCCAGGTTGCTCAGATCAATCGATTGAATTAATCAATTGTACAAAATTTTTGAGTCTCGGTTTATGAAACAAAATAAATATTTTTAAATAAAAAATTTTTTTTTTTCGGGGCAAAACCCGGGCAGCGATTGGATCGCTGCCCGGTGGGGCAGCAATTGTTGCTGCCCCGGGCGGCGCACGGCGCCGCCCAAAGGGGGCGCACGGCGCTGCCCAGGGCGGCGACCGTCGCCGCCCAGGGCGGCGCACGGCGCTGCCCAGGGCAGCGCTGTGCGCTGCCCAGGGCAGCGCTGTGCGCTGCCCAGCGCAGCGCTAGGCGCTGCGCAGGGCAGCGCTCGCGCTGCCCAGGGCGGCGCACAGCGCCGCCCAGGGCGGCGCTCGGCGCCGCCAGGGCGGCGCACGGCGCCGCCCAGCGGCGGCGCAGGCGCCGCCAGGGCAGCAAACGTTGCTGCCCTAAGGGGGCAGCCGGGCTGCCCCCGGCCCGCGCCCCGGGTGCGGGCCGGCCCGGGAGTGTCCCGGGCGGCCCGGGAAAAATTATATTTTTTAATTTTAATATTTAAAATTTTATTTTTGGTCCGGTCAAAAATTGTTTTTGATTGGTTCACGAGATTTCGGATCGAATTGTTCGAGTCCGTAAATTTTAAAATTGATTTTGGATAAATTTGAATTTTTGGAAAATTTTAATATTTTATCCGTAAATTGAATTTTGAAATCAATTATTTTGGTACAATTGATGATAAGATTGATCTTATGATATATTAGATAAAATATGATTTTATTTGTAAAATTGGATTTTATAGATAAAATATGATTTTATTTGATATGGAGATAAAATATGATTTTATATGTGAAATGTGATTTTATATATAAAATATGATTTTATCTTGTTTAAATTTGAATTGCCACAGCATGTTATCCAATAAATTAATTTTGAATTAAATGTTATTGGATAAGGATGATCGATTGCCATGACCAATTTTGTAGGTGTATGTTAGGAATTTACATTTTGTCTTTATTGTTGTTGGTTTTATTAATGGGCCTGGTTTATGGCCCGATATGAATGTCATATGTAATAAAAGTGGGCTTGGTTTATAGCCCGTTCCCACCCCTAAAAATGTATCCCCTACTTGTCATTGTTATTTAATTGTAAATACATTAGATTTAGTGGGAAATCAAGATTTGAAGATGGTGGGCCCAGCAGACAATGAAGACTGAAGAAATGTAAATTGGAAGCATATGTAATAGGATTGCATTTGCATACTGCATATTACCTAGGATTGGACTAAGACCCGTGATTGGCAACCACGGGTCAATTAGAAATGGAATCGATCATCCTATATAATATGTGATATTATGATTGTATGCATGTTTAGACATAAATTGCGTGAATCCGGCAATGCATGCAATAAATTAAATATGATGAGACAAATATTTTTATAAATAAAAATCCCTCATTTTAAATATGATTTAAAATTTATATCAAGATAAATAAAGGAAATTTAAATATTGTTTAAATGTTCCTACCTTCCATCAACGGTCAATGTATGTGATGCTACCCGCGGATACGGTCCGGCTCATATTATTGGGGGGGGCCCGTCCGTCGGAAAGCTGTACATTGGATCGACAAATGTTGTAAGTTGGGTGGAACTCCCATGGGATCGGCTCATATTATTGGGGGATCCACATGGCGACCGTCCATCACAACTTAATATTGATGGGTCATCTTGACATGTCACTTTAAACGGCGTCATATTATTGGGCCCTTATTGGACATGAGGTAAATACATGGGGGTTGCTTTGGAAGCAATTGGGCACTACCTTTTGAGAATTATGGTTGGCTGATATTATTCGGGACCATAAGTTTGTCAATTGGACTCCATGTTCTCACTAAGGAAAAAGTTTCCCGTTTTCACTAGAGGGTGGTGAAATCGTTAAAATAGTGGGAGTGAGATTCATAAAATTAATTCGCCTATTTTATGTCTTAGTAAATTGTTAAACCATCATTGATATATGTCTGTTTTTCCTTTTCAGTATTTCATACAATGAATTCGCGAAATCCTTTATTCTCGATCCTCGAACAAAACAAGCTGACTGGCGCCAACTATACGGAATGGTTCCGGAAGTTGAAGATTGTCTTAACTTCGGAGAAAATGCTCTACGTGTTAGAGAAAGCACCTCCGAAGGAAGCACCAGCTGACATAAGTCCGGAGGAATTGGCCAAACTTGATGCATGGTGCGACCATGACATCAAGACCAAATGCTATATGCAAGCCTCGATGTCTGATGAACTCCAGAGGCGATTTGAGGACACGGTGAATGCTGCTGACATTCACACGCAACTCAAGGAACTTTTTGGGGCTCAGTCGAGGGCTGAAAGGTTCTCTACTGTTAAGGAGTTGATGACGTGCCGCATGCGTGAAGGGACTTCGGTCCGTGATCATGGGGTACGAGTGATTTGGCTTATACAGAAGTTAGCGACCCTTGATTTGGTGTTGGAGCATGAACTCAATGTGGACTTGCTGCTTCTATCTCTTCCTTCTTCATTTGATGGATTCGTGATAAATTTTAATATGAACAAGATAGAGGCCACCTTGAAGAGATGGTCAATATGCTCGTTACATATGAATCCACACTTAAGAAGGATAAGCCAGCTTTCTTGGTGGGCTCCTCATCTTCTGCTAAGAAGGGGCCAAGTATGAAGGGCAAGAAACGTTCTGCCCCACCCAAGAAAGTGGAACCGAGAAGAAGCAAAAGACAAAGGCTTCAAACGATGGAAAATCCAAGGATGTTTGCCATTACTGCAAGAAGCCGGGTCATTGGAAGCGCAACTGCAAGGAGTATCTTGAGCAGTTGGGAACTGCAAAGGGTATGTTCTATATCGAAATAAACATGTCACTTAATACAACTTCTTGGGTATTGGATACCGGATGTGGTTCTCACATTTGCAATGATTTGCAGGTGATGACAAGAAGTCGCAGGCTTAGAATGGGTGAGACCCAGCTGAGGCTCGGGAATGGTTCCAGAGTTGAAGCTACGGCCATTGGAGATGTTTGTTTGATTTTGCAGAATGGTTTTAAATTATTGTTGAGAGATGTTTTATTTGTGCCAGATTTAATTAAAAACATTATTTCTATTTCTATGCTTGATAGAGATGGTTATTCTTGTAATTTTGTGAATGGGATTTGCAGTATTTACAAGAATGAATGTTTAATTGGAAATGGACAACTTGAAAACGATCTATATAATTTAAAACTAAAAGACGTTCCAGTAAATTGTATTGACAAACCGGCGACAACAAACAAAAGGAAAAACGATAGTCAAAAACCCGGCAAACCTTTGGCACGCTAGACTAGGTCATATTTCCTCAAGGAGGATGAACAAGCTAGTGGGAGAGGGCATGTTTGATATGTCTGATATTAACTCTCTACCTACTTGTGAATCCTGCCTAAAAGGGAAAATGACTAAATCCCCTTTTAAGGGGAAACCTGAGCGTAGTCAAAATCTGTTGGATTTGATCCATACAGATGTTTGTGGTCCATTTAGAGTAGGGACTCAACATGGCCACACCTACTTCATTACCTTTACTGATGATTATTCAAGGTATGGGTATTTATATTTAATGAAATATAAGTCTGAAGCATTTGAAAAGTTCAAAGAATTCAAGGCTGAAGTAGAAAACAAGCTAGGTAAAAGTATTAAAGCACTTCGATCGGATCGAGGTGGAGAATACTTGAGTACCGAGTTTTTGGACTATCTGAAAGAGAATGGGATTCTCTCTCAGTGGACTCCTCCTATGACACCACAGCTTAATGGTGTATCGGAGCGTCGTAATCGAACTTTGTTGGACATGGTTCGATCTATGATGAGCTTCACTGAGCTTCCACCTTCGTTTTGGGGCTATGCGCTTGAAACGGCGGTATTGTTGTTGAACAACGTCCACACTAAAGCAGTGGACAAAACACCATACGAGTTATGGAATGGCAAAGCTCCTAAGTATTCGTACTTGAGGATTTGGGGATGTCCTGCTTACGTGAAGCGGACAGTGGGAGATAAGTTGGATAGTCGATCCAGCTTGTGTTATTTTGTGGGGTATCCGAAGAATTCAATCGGATATTATTTCTATTATCCTGCTGAAACAAAGGTGTTTGTTTCACGGAATGCCACCTTCTTGGAGAAGGAGTTCTTATTGGATAAGAAAGGCGAGATGATGGAACTCGAAGAAGTTCGAGAAGAACCCGAAATACAAAATAAAGATCCCACACCTCAGGAACCATTGCTGGACACGCCTGCACCTAGAAGATCCGAGAGGACTTCTAGACCTCCAGTTCGATATGGTCTTCTTCTTGAAGAGGGTCAAGATGAACCCGACATTGGATGTGATCCAAGAAGCTTCAAGGAAGCAATTTCTGATGCGGATTCGAATTTATGGCTTGAAGCTATGCAGTCAGAATTGGATTCGATGCATACTAACCAAGTCTGGACTTTAGTGGATCCTCCCGATGGAATTGTTCCAATAGGGTGTAAATGGATCTACAAAAGAAAGCTTGGGCCTGATGGTAAGGTATTGACCTACAAGGCGCGATTGGTGGCTAAAGGTTATACTCAAAGGCAAGGAGTTGACTATGACGAAACCTTTTCACCAGTTGCAATGTTCAAGTCCATAAGAATCCTTATTGCCATAGCTGCATGGTATGACTATGAGATATGGCAAATGGATGTGAAGACTGCTTTTCTTAATGGAGACATTAAGGAAGAAATCTATATGAAGCAGCCTGAGGGGTACACATCCATGGGAAGCGAGAGCATAAGGTATGCAAGCTTCAGAGATCAATTTATGGTCTAAACAAGCATCAAGAAGTTGGAACCAGAAATTTGATGAAACAATTAAAGACTTTGGTTTCATCAAGAACCGGAGGAACCTTGCGTGTACAAGAAAGTAGTTAAGGATGCGGTGACATTCTTAGTACTTTATGTTGATGACATCCTACTCATTGGGAATGATGTAGGGATGTTGCAGTCAACAAAGATATGGTTATCAGGTAGATTTTCGATGAAGGATTTGGGTGAGGCATCCTACATTCTTGGGATACAGATCTATAGGGATAGATCTAAGAGAATGATAGGACTCACTCAATCAACCTACATCGATACCATATTGAAACGGTTTTTCAATGGATGGGTCCAAGAGAGGACATCTACCCATGTGTCATGGAGTTTCTCTATCCAAGTCTATGTGTCCCAAGACTGATGCAGAGATAGAGAATATGACACATGTACCATATGCGTCAGCTATAGGTAGTATCATGTATGGGATGATATCTACCAGACCGGATGTAGCATTTGCTCTGAGTGTCACGAGCAGATATCAGTCTAATCCTGGTCAGATGCATTGGAAAGCCGTGAAGGACATTCTTAAGTACTTGCGAAGGACTAAGAATATGTTCATGGTTTATGGAGGACGAGAACTCAAACTGGAAGGCTATACCGACTCTAGCTTCCAAAGTGATGTGGATGACTCGAAGTCAACCTCTGGATTTGTGTTCATGCTCAATGGCGGTGCTGTCTCTTGGAAGAGTTCCAAGCAGGACACCACAGCGGATTCCACCACTGAGGCTGAATACATTGCAATCAGCTGCTGCTAAAGAGGCCGTTTGGATGAGGAATTTCGTCCAAGAGTTGGGCGTCATCCTGAATTTGTTGGTCCAGTCCCGGTGTACTGCGACAACACGGGTGCCGTTGCTCAAGCAAAGGAACCAAGGTCTCATCAAAGATCCAAACACGTACTGAGGAAATACCACATAATCCGGGAGATTGTGGAAAGAGGAGACATCAGTGTCGAACGAGTGGCCTCTGCAGACAATATCGCTGATCCACTTACTAAGCCTTTGCCAGGACCATTGTTTGACAAACATCGCGAAGCAATGGGTCTACGTAGTATGACTAGTTGGCTATAGGGCAAGTGGGAGATTGTAAGAGTGGGTGCCCATTGAGCCAACTGTGTGGCTATGGGCTTTGTTGACTCTTTGTATAAACAATCTTTGTTTAATATTATTTACACTTTTATGGCAATGACTTTATATTACTTCATATTGTGATATACTATTGTTGTTTTGATAAAGACCTTGAATATACTATAGTGTATGTAAGATGTGGTAGAACATGGAGATGTCTATCATGAAATACATCTTATAGTCACTGTATGTTCTAAAACCGTTCCTAGTCGATTGAGCCGTCCGATAATAAGGATAAGGATCGCTCGAGTTTGAGACTAGCATTTGCGATGCGGAGTACCACGTTTCATTGGTAGGGAACATGGAGATGTTCGAAGCATGCAAATGGATATTCATAGGATGAATAGTCGAACTACCCTATCCGGACTTTCCAAGTGGTTATCACTTATCGAGTGGATAAAGTCCGCGGTTTTGGTTGTACACCATTAGTCCTTACGACTTGAAACATCATGGAGACTCTATATGCTAGTACTGTGCTTTGACTCGTTTACCGACTCTGAGGGGGGTCATCAGGTGTCGAGATTGGGTACAGTTACGACACATATAGGAGTCAATGCATTGTTGTCAAGGATTCACCACATACTTGCGAGTGTGGATATCCTATGCGATCTGAGGAGATATTAGTGTGACAAATCTCTGGCCAGAGTACTAGATGTGATTTAAGAAATGGTTTCTTAGTAGCACATGCGATGTCACTAATTTGATCTTCAAGATGTATTGCATAGTTATCGAATCTTGAGCGACTCTCGATATACCAATGGTTGTTGATTCGATCGGGATATATGGATGAAGGGACCGTACTGTACGCTAACCAAAATCTACTGGTTCTTGTAGGCACTATCAGTGATACCTAGGGAATCATGGGGCGATGTTGCTAGGCGCTTTACCATGATTCGTTGGGCAAGTCGGAAAGTGTTGTTCCGAGTCACAAGGAGTTGTGAGCCCACGGCTAGCTGTATCCCTGAACCATTGAGGGTCACACAGTGTAATGGAGTTTTAATCCCCGTTGAGATAGTTAAATTTAAAGAGTTAAATTTAATGAACTAAGGAGTTGGACTTCTTAAATAAGAGTAAGGGAGTAGGATTTCCTAAAATGACATAGGGATGGACATTTTTGGAAACCACTGAATTCGGATTCAGGAAAATTTATTTTGACTTTAAAACGTGCAGAAATGGTTTCTGTGCACATTGGTGAAATCGTTTCATCAATCGGAGTCACGATGAATTTTATATTAATTTCTGAACGAGCGGGCTTTGCTTGTCGGGCCCCAGCTTATGACTAATGGGCCCTAAGGTGTTAGTGGCCTGCATTATAAATAAGTTATTTCAGTACAGAAATTACATAGAATAGCTCATTATTTTGAGAAGCAAAAATCGAAAAACCCTAGCCTCTCAAAGTGATAATCGGCCGTCCCCTTCCTTGCTCTGCCCGAGAAAATTCCGGTCTGTGATTTTGAATCGCAGTAAGGAATAACGAATCAGATTCGTGTATTCTCTTCGCAGAAAACTTCTGATAGATTTTCTAGTGCAATCTATCAGAGGGATTAAACCTCTGTTCGTGGACCTGATTGAAGGCGTTCATCGGTTCCAGGGAGAGACAACAAGAGCAGAATTGTTCTGTTGGTGTCCATTAATCTCGTTGCGAGATTTGAGGTAAAATTTATTTAATTGTTATTTAAATTTTACACACACGTAATTCAATCGATGAACGGTTGATACCCATACCATGGAAACGTTCCATGAAAAATTTTTAAACTTCCGCTGCACCGGGTATCAATCGTAATTGGTCTGGGAACTCGCCAGTTTTCCAACATTTTTGACCAAGGCTGCTCCGTAATTAATGCTTCACAAATATATTTTCCTATAAAATTAACACCCGAGGAGTGAAATACACACACATGTACTAAAACACATAAAAACACAAAAAAATAATATGAATGCACACAAAATAAATTTAAAAATATCACAAACTAATGCATAGAAAATTCACTCATCAGTTGTCATCAGGGACTCTGAGATGGGTTATACCGGATGCAATGACTGTCGAGTTTCGAGACGGTAGGAAGCGTTACATATTTCAGTGCACTGTGGAATGTCCTAGTCGAGCATTTTGGTGGAAGCCTGCCTTAGTTTTGATGTGTGTACATTGATTTCAAGTATGTATAAACTATCAGGCGCGTGTCCAACGATAACTGAATCATGTTAAGAGTTTTGACTAGTCCATTGATTGGAACTCATAGGTAAGTAGCATGTGACCGTGGTGACGTAATTTGTCAGAAATGTTAGTCTCACCATTGCAGCATATCCGTATGGCTTCGCAAACCAATGGTTCAAGAAGGACTTTACGACATGCTTGTCATGTGAGGAGAGTTTCTGTTGGAACACGGTCGTTCTCCGGATCAAAAAAGAAAGTGATACCCGGTGCAGCGGAAGTTTTAAAATTTTATATGGAACGATTCCATATGGATATCAAATTCCTACGATTAAAATTGATAACATAAAATTTAAACAATATAAATTTTACCTTAAAATCTCGAAGCGAGATTATGGACACCAACAGATTAAACTGCTCTTGTTGTATATCCCAGGAACTGATGAACGAACAATTCTTCAATCAGGTCCACGAACAGAAATTTAAACCCTCTGATAGACTGCACTAGAAAGTCTATCAGAAGTTTCTACGAAGAGATAGAATAGATATGATCTGTTAAATCAGTCTTCAAATTCAAAAATTTACAGACTGAATTTTCGAACACTGTGAGAGGGAGAGGGAGGGGTCGGCCGAAAACCCTAAGAGAGAGCTCTCTAGGTTTTCGAAATTATGACCTATGTTGTCTAATTTCTGTACTGCAATAACTTATTTATAATGTGGGCTGCTAACAGCTTAGGGCCCATTAGTCATAAGTTTAAGCCTGACAAGCAAAGCCTGCATGTTCAGAAATTAATATAAAATTCATCGTGATTCAGATTGATAAACCAATTTCACCAATGTGCACAGAAACCATTTCTTCATCTTTTAAAGTCAAGATAAATTTTCTGAATCCGAATTCAGTGGTTTCCAAAAATGTCCATCACTATGTCATTTTAGGAAATCTTACTCCCTCTACTTTTAAATAAGAAGTCCCACTTCTTTATTCACTAAATTTAACTCTTTAAATTTAATTATCTCAACGGGGATTAGAAATCCATTACTTGTGTGACCCTCAATGGTTCAGGGATACAGCTAGCCGTGGGCTCACAACTCCTTGTGACTCGGAACAACAATTTCTGACTTGCCCATCGAATCATGGTAAGAGCGCCTAGCAACATCGCCCCATGATTCCCTAGGTATCACTGATAGTGCCTGCAAGAACCAATAGATTTTGGTTAGCGTACAGTACGGTCCCTTCATCCATATATCCCGATCGAATCAACAACCATTGGTAAATCGAGAGTCGTTCGAGATTTGATAATTATGCAATGCATCTTGAAGATCAAATAGTGACATCGCATGTGTTACTAGGAACACCGAGTAACCTAAAACACATCATGTACTCTGGACAGAGATTCATCACACTAATATCTCCTCAGATTGCATAGGATATCCACACTCGCAAGTATGCGGTGAATCCTTGACAACAAAGCATCGACTCTTATATGTGTCGTAACTGTACCCAATCCCGACACCTGATGACCCCAATAGAGTCGGTAAACGAGTCAAAGTACAGTACTAGCATATAGAGTCTCAATGATGTTTCAAGTAGTAAGGACTAATGGTGTACAACCAAAACCGCGGACTTTATCCACTCGATAAGTGATAACCACTTGGAAAGTCCGGATAGGGTAGTTCGATCATTCATCATATGAATATCCATTTGCATGCTTTGAACATCTCTATGTTCCATACCAATGAAACGTGGTACTCGGCATCGCAAACGCTAGTCTCAATCTCGAGCGATCCTTATCCTTATTAACGGACGGCTCAATCGACTAGGAACTGTTTAGAATATACAGTGACTTTAAGATGTGTTTCATGATAGCCATCCCCATGTGCTACCACATCTTACATACACTATAGTATATTCAAGGTCTTCATCTAAACATCTTATAGTATGTCACAACATAATAATATGATAAAAGATAAAGTAAATGCCATTATAAAAGTGTAAATTATATTAAACAAATGATTGTTTATACATAAAGTCATAAAAGCCCTTAGCCACAAGTTGGCTCACCGGGCACCCACTCTTTCAGTTTCATCATGGCACAATGTTGAGTTATACCAAGAAACGTGGACTGTGAAATGTACTAAATATGATGTTTTGAGTTCCCATAATTTCTTGGGAAGCTTGTTATGCTTCAGAAGAGCATGAGAAGGGTAGCCAGTCTGGAAATCGCGTTAAAGAAATATAGCTTTGTGTCAACCGGATTATCATGAAGAGAGATTCATGATTTGCAATATCAAGACGGTGTTGGGATAGGTATTCTACATCGAAAGCTTTTGGAACTGTAAGATGGATTTGATCTAGTTAGTGATTCGACGAATGTCGCGAACCAGTTAGGTTATAACGTGGGATTTGTCTATATAAGATTTTCCTTGGGATGGTGATCTTGAGCAAGCAGGATGCTCGTGATCAATTGGTACAAGATTAATGCCCAAAAGTTGCGAGTGTCTGCTCAGCAGGAGAATCTCGAAGGGATACGCCTTGAGGACCAATGGTGTCTCAGTGTGCGGATACCTGAGAGTCAAGCTGGTTCGACCTTCGAAGAGTAGCGTAGTAGTTTTCAGTTTCTGCGAGAACCAAACTGATGAGTTTGGGAAATGCTAATGCGGTTCAGCATTTATGAAGCTTGCATGGATTGTGACCCAAAGTCTGAGTGTGACAAAAGTCATCCGACCAGATGCGCAAGTAACGATCTTTTGTACTTTCTCGGGAATTACCCTATATTTCGAGGACAAAATCTTTGAAGGAGGGAGAATGTAGTGACATGTATCCGGAATTAAGGAGTAATTGTAATTAATCCAATGATCATGTTTAGATGAAGTAAAAACATGATTAAGGAAATTCCAGATGATTTAACGAAGTCCTGAAGTGGATCCATAACACTCGAAATAGTTCCAAGGGATCAGACGATCCGAACCAGGTTCGGATGATCCGAAAAAGGAACGGAGCCAAGTTACTTGGATCGGAATCTCTGAAAAGTTCGGACGGTCCGAACTCAGATCGGAGGCTCCGATCTTGCATTACCAGCTGTCCGGGGAATAATACGTCATTGATGACATCACCAATGTGACTTCGGACGCTCCGAAGGTGGATCGGAGGCTCCGAACTCCTTTCGGCAGGCGTCCTCTAGAAGCTAGACACGTGGTTGGCTGAAGGAGTTCGGACGGAGGGTTCAGACGCTCCGATCAGCATCGGAGGATCCGAACTACGGATCGGACGGTACGATCGTTGTCTATATAAGAGGCAGCCGAGATCATTTCTCAGCGCACCAACTTCTCTTCTATCTCTCTCGTTCTTAGCCTTTCTAGTCAAATCTAGGGATTTCTAGGCGTCCTATTGGGAATCCGGAAGTATCAGAGCAATTCCGACATCGTAGCGGAGCTGTGCCTAAGTTTTGAGGCAATCATCATCAGCAAGCTGAAGACGGACGCATGTATAGCTATGACCTCCCTAAATTATTTAAGAGTATGCAATAGCTTAGTTAAGGCTTTTAGAGCTTAATTAATGATGCATGGGTATTTGCATTGTAGAGTTGATAATAGACTTGGAACCTAGAGTGGGACTGCTAGGACTGCTTTAGTGAGGTACGTAAGTACTGAGTGAGATAGCCAGCGAGTATGCATGCTTAAATGTTGCATTTATGTGCTATGTTTTGCATGGATTATTATGCGTCATGCTCACATCATATTGAGCCTGTACATCTTTTGAGATGAGGCATGTAGGGCCGCTCAGCACTGTTCGGACAGTCGATGTCGAGTTCCCCGCGACCAACGGGTTAGCCGGCACTGGCATCTGAAGGACACGGTCTACGTCTGGTAGGAATGAGGAGTGTACTCATTGGCTTGATTCCCGGGTTATACCACTCATATCCTAGGCGCCATTCTGAGAAGTTTGTATACAGTTATCCCAGATATGGATACCTTGTCACATTCATTTTCATGCATCATGTTTGTATGTTTACCCGTACTTTCGTATTGAGCGTAGTCGCTCACGTCCAGTGTTTTTGTATGTCTAGACAACCCATTCGAAGGGGCAGATACAGGTACAGGTGGTGTACCCAGTAGCTTGGAGTGGCCAGTGACCGTGGAGGAAGCAGGATTTGCTGTAGGTTTATTTGTCCTTAGGCTTAAATTTTCAATTGGGTTATATATCGAATTAATTTAGTCGGTTGTATTTTACCGACCCATTTTTATTTAAGACTTCCGCAACGTATTATTTAATTTATTTAATTACATTCTTATTTATGCTCTAAAAACTGATTAGGTAGTGGATCCGGGTTGGGTCGCTACACATATGATGCATGAATCCATGATTTTTTGTGTTTTAAACCACATACAATGGAACAATGAAAAATCATCTTTTTCATCATAAAACTGTGTACATATGATTTAAATGGTGAGAAAGAATGAATAAAAACATGCTTTTACATTTCTAAAGCACGAAAAAATTATATGGTTGAGTAGATCGTGGCACGGGACGAACATAGCGCAAACTCCCTTGAATTTTCTTCAAAAATTTCTTGTAGGTGTCTGTGAGTGTGTGAGGCAGCTATTCCTTCAGCTTTCTCTCCAATTTTTTGAAAATAAGGGTGAAGAAAGAATGAAATCTGGTCCCAAGTATTTGTTTGTGTAATTAACGGTCTTGGACTTTTTATTAAAACACTTAATAAGGCTTATCCCATTAATTAAAAGATTTAAAAATGTTAATTTAACATTAAAATGTCCTAATTTTTGTACATAGTAAAGACATGATTTTTAAAATACTCTAAAAGCCTTAAAATGGCCTAATTAAGTGAAAAATTGACTTTTAATTATATATATATATATAACCCATTATTTTATATAAATTAATTCTTAAAATAATTATTTAGGACTCTTGAAAACATTAGGCATTAAGTTCAATGATAGCTTTTATCACGTTCGTCCACGGTCCTATCTACACGACCTATAGCGACCCAACCCGGATCCACTACCTAATCAGAGTTAAGAGCATAATTAAACATGCATTAAATAAATTGCTGCGGAAGACTTAAATAAAAGCAGACCGGCAGAATACAACGGGTTAAATAAATTCGATTATACAACCCAATCGAATTAATACGCCTAAAGTGCAAAACAAACCCTACAGCTAATCCTGTTGTCTTCACTGGTCACTGGCTACTCCAATCTCCTGGTGCTCAATCCTGCACATACAACTGCTCCGTCGAATGGGGTGTCCAGATATACAAAAAAACTGGACGTGAGCTCTAAGCTCAATACGAAAGCATGGGTAAAACATAAAAATATGATGCATGCAAATGACAGGGTATCCATATCTGGGATAATTGTATACAACTGCTCAATAATGGCGCCTAGGACATGAGTGGTACAACCCGGGGAGCAAACCCTACGTACACTGCTCATTCCTAATGGACGTAGACCGTGTCTTCCAGATGCCAGTGCCGGCTAACCCGTCGGTCGTGGGGCGCTCGACGTCAACCGTCCGAACAGGGCTGAGCAGCCCTACATGGCTCATCTCAAAAGATGGACAGACACAATATGATATGCACATGCTGCATAATAATATGACACACAAATGCAACATATAAGCATGCAAAATCCGTTGGCTATCTCAGTCAGTACTTACGTACCTTACTACATGCAGTCCTAGCAGTCCCACTCTAGGTTCCAATACTATCATCAACTCTACAATGCAATTACTCATGCATCATTTAATAAGCTCTAAAGCCTTAACTAAGCTATTGTATACTCCTAAATAATTTAAGGAGACCATAGCTATACCTGCATTCGTCGTCAGCCCTTTGCTGTCGCTGGCCTCAAAACTAGGCCATAGCTTCGCTACGACGCCTGGATTGCTTTGCCACTTCCGGAATCCCAAAAGGACTCCTAGAATTCCCTAGATCTAAGCTAGAAGGCTAAGGAATTGAGAGAGAAAAAGGATAGGTGCGAGTTGAAAATGAAATCTCGGCCCCCTATTTATAGACGAAGTTTGAAGCCTCCGAACTTGACTTCGGACCCTCCGAACTGGTTCGGATCCTCCGTTCCTATTCGGAGCCTCCGATCCTGATTTCGGATCCCCCGAAGTCCCATTAGTGACATCACCAATGACGCATTTTCTTCGGACAGCTGGCCATGCAGTTCGGAGCCTCCGATCTTAGGTTCGGATCCTCCGAACCCGTTCGGAGCCTCCTAACCTGGTTCGGACCCTCCAAACCCGCCGAACCCTCGGAACCTTCCCGGCCATTTTTGAGTGTCCTGGATCCATTTCTGAACTCCGTTAACCCATTTGAAATTTCCTTAATCATATTTTAATTAATCTAAACATGATTACATGATTAATTACTTATTAATTGTTAATTATGGATACGGGTCACTACATTCTCCCCCCCCTTAAAAGATTTCGTTCTCAAAATCTAGGGTAAACATCGAGAATGTACTAGAGACACTTGCTCGAGTGTCTGGTCGAAATAGCTTCCGACACACTCAGAATCTTGTCGAATTCCCTGTAAGCTCCATTAATGCTGAACCGCATTAACATTCTCCCAACTGAAGATTACTGCTCTACTGGTCGATAGTCGAACTCCTCTGGCACTAGCATATCACAACACTGGTACATCTTCCATTCGGACCACGATCTCCCTGATCACGTAGGATACAAACACCCGCTCAATCGAGATCAACGTCCCAAGGAAACGTCTTAGACTGACAAAGACCAAGTCATACCCTGACTGTCTTACGACTTCCGTCGAATTATTAACTAAATCTAACCACCTAATGGTTCCAAAAAGCTCTCGATGTCTAACACCTCTAGTGAGGAAGCACCATTCCCAACACTGTGCTGACACAATAAATCCCTAATTTCTCCTCAAGAGAATCTAGTTGATACAAAGATATACTCCAACGTAACTGCTTAACATGATTCCAGACTGGTCATCCTTCCCATGCTCCACCGAACCGAACGAGCTTCCCAAGCAATTACTGGGAACTTAGACCATCCAGTCTAGTACCAATCACAGTTCATGTTTCTTAGTATAACTCGGCACTGTGCCCTGATGAAAACTATCATCGCTCGCCAATAATGACGCTAAGTCATCTCCTAGCCATTGGCTTGCGAAGTCACGCATACACTGCAATGCAAGTCATCACACCTCTGATGATATACATCATCTCGACCATAGGTTATTCACCCATGAATTCAATCTATGGACATCCTCCTGATAGTTATACATACTCGCAATGACTATACGCTCATCAAGACTAGGGCAAGCTCCCACCAATATGCTTGACTGGGACATTCCACAGTGCACAGACATATGTAAACGCTTCCTATTCTGTCTCGAAACTCGACAGTTACATGCGCCTAGTATAACTCACCTCAGAGTCTCTGATGAAACCATCATCACTATCTACTTATCATGCACCCGACCATTGTCCATTGCTAAACGCAATATCCTTGACAAAAAGTCTGTACGGATGTGACTCACTCATTGGAAAGAACAAATTCGATCCGTCCTGATCTTGCGAAATCTTCGATTCCATAGGCAAACCTCGTTGGCTACTAAGTCGATCACCGACTAACTCAGTCATCTCGATGAAATTGTGCACTACACGTTGGAAAACTAGTGACACACCCTGCTAAATCCCGAGAACTAGTTCCTAGCTAATGTCACATCTCAGGATCAGACAACTGATGTTCCCTTGCTAATATCCATTAGCATTTATAACTACTCGTCGGATCCAAACACAACGGTATACATAGATTTCTTCACAGGAACACTTCAACGAAATGTCCGGTCGACAACCTTCACTATTGTTGTTCAATGGACAACTCCCGCATGAAACAACAACATGATCCTTTCCTGACCATTGCTATCACTAAGCAATTGATTGGATCAATTTCGGCTTCTCCTTGCAAGAAAGCACTATACTGGAAACTACCAATTTCTCGCTTGTCTCTATTGTCAAGTTAGCGCCTAACTTGATCATACAAGTCCAATTGCAATCGTTCCCGATTACACCATTCCCAAATTATTCGTCTCCGGCAATCCTAGAGACTCTAAATCATCCAAATTGCCGAATGCTCTGAGACTGTACCAAGCACTCATCTCCTAAGCACTAATCGAAATATACTACCCCAAGTATTTCTTAATTGTTACACCTCGATCATCACTAATTGGCTCAACCAATCAAACTCGTCGTTCTACTTAGACTCGCACTCATCAGATCAGACCACCACTGATCATCCATCCTACATGGCTAAACCAAACTTGATTCCGTTGCCATAACAAACTATTCCCAACACTTGAAATACCCAAATCTCTCTGGTTTCAACACACCCATATTTGATAACCAAAAAATAGCTATTAGTAGCCTATCAACACAATCTCGTGCCTTACTACTGATAGTTGCCTCGTACACTGAACTTAATCAACCTAACTCTGACAGAGTTAGCCAACAGACACTAGTAGTCATTATCATAGATCTCGTGCCACCTGAGCACTACCAATTGTTGTCTTGTTCACTCAAGGAAAACATCAAGATGAACTAAGCCCAAGATTTGCTCGCAATCTATCAACCTAGACCATTTCCATCCCATGAAAAATCCTATGCTCAACCTCTGAAAATATCAGATAGTACTTAGCGTAATCACTGGACTTACTATCCTTACCTCGTTCATTTGGGATGAACGCCACGGCTCGTCAAGTCCAAGAATCATAACTAACGAATCCCAAAGATTTCCACAATATTTGGACACTCTCCTGATTATATCCCTCGTTAAGATTGTGCAACAATTCAAGACTGAAATAGCTTACCACGATAACCCACTTGGATAACCACCAAGGCTTCATGGGTATAGGCCACACTTACCTCTTATCTCGAATAGTCATGTATAATCCTTAACATCTGATATAATCCATCACAGATGAAGTCATTCATCATGGAGTAGTCCTCGTATTTGATTCGAAGTCTTAAAACAACATCCCATCCAAGTTCTTGGATGACTCCTAACACAGGGAAACTCTAACCGCACTCTGATGACAACCCTTAGTCATCGCTGGTAGAAATCCATCTACCTACTAGATCCACACGTCTTGTAGTAACCCAAAGGTTAAAACCTATCTGCTCAGAGTACACACTCGTCAAGGAAATCCCTCCAAGACTGGTTCTCACAGCAGAATATTCCCACTAATATCTCTGGCACACCAGACGATATCGAATCATTGATATCTAAACTAATATCTAATCCAAGGTCATACCTCGTCGTGACTGTTACCAAAACTCTAGACTGAGTAGCCTTCCCACCGTCATCCCCTGAAGCACAAAGTTGAAAGAGTGGGTGCCCGGTTAGCCAACTTGTGGCTAAGGGCTTTTATGACTCTATGTATAAACAATCTTTGTTTAATATAATTTACATTCATTAATGATATTTTCTTTGTCTTTCTTCATATTGTTATATTGTGATATACTATTATTGTTTTGATAAAGACCTTGAATATACTATAGTGTAAGTAAGATGAGATAGTGAATAAAAAAAGATCACTATTATGAAACACATCTTATAGTTACTGTATATTCTAAACAGTTCCTAGTCAATTGAGCTTTCCGCTAATAAGGATAAGGATCGCTCGAGATTGAGACTAGCATTTGTGATGCCAAGTACCATGTTTCATTGGTAATGGACATGGAGATGTTTAAAGCATGCAAATGGATATTCATATGATGAATGATCGAACTACCCTATTCGAACTTTCCAAGTGGTTATCACTTATCGAGTGGATAAAGTCCGCGGTTTTGGTTGTACACCATTAGTCCTTACTACTTGAAACATCATTGAGACTCTATATGCTAGTACTGTACTTTGACTCGTTTACCGACTCTATTGGGGTCATCAGGTGTCGGGATTGGGTACAGTTACGACACATATAGGAGTCGATGCTTTGTTGTCAAGGATTCACCACATACTTGCGAGTGTGGATATCCTATGCGATCTGAGGAGATATTAGTGTGACGAATCTCTGGCCAGAGTACATGATGTGTTTTAGGTTACTCGGTTTTCCTAGTAACACATGCGATGTCACTATTTGATCTCCAAGATGTAATGCATAGTTATCGAATCTCGAACGACTCTCGATGCACCAATGGTTGTTGATTCGATCGGGATATATGGATGAAGGGACCGTACTGTACGCTAACCAAAATCTACTGGTTCTTGCAGGCACTATCAGTGATACCTAGGAAATCATGGGGCGATGTTGCTAGGCGCTCTTACCATGATTCGATGGGTAAGTCGAAAATTGTTGTTCCGAGTCACAAGGAGTTGTGAGCCCACGGCTAGCTGTATCCTTGAACCATTGAGGGTCACACAAGTAATGGATTACTAAACCCCGTTGAGATAGTTAAATTTAAAGAGTTAAATTTAATGAAAGAGAAGTTGGACTTCTTAACTAAAAGGGAGTGGAATTTACTAAAATAACATAGGGATGGGAATTTTTGGAAATCACTGAATTCAGATTCAGAAAAATTATCTTGACTTTAAAAGATGCAGAAATGATTTCTGTGCACATTGGTAAAATCAGTTTATCAATCGGAGTCACGATGAATTTTATATTAATTTCTATAATAACAGGCTTGGCTTGTTGGGCTTAAGTTATGGATTGTGGGCCCTAAGGAGTTAGAGTCCTAATACAATTATAACTTAATCTAGTCTAGAAATTATCTATAAATACATGTGTAGTGTTCGAAAATCATAAGCTTTTTAGTCTTGCAATTTTTGAATTACACACATATATTTTCAAGAGGAATTTTCGAAAATCCTCTGCTCCTTTTTGAGATAATTCAGTTTGTAATTTTTGTAAAAAATTACATTCCGAATTGACAGATCAAATCTGTTTATTCTCTTCGATAAACATCTGATTGATTTCTAGTGCAATCAATCAGAGTGTTTCAGTTTTCTATTCGTGGACTTAATTCTGGAGGTTGATCGTGATAGTCATCGGTTCCCGGGATTTACAAGAAGAGCAGATTAAATTCTGTTGGAGTCCATAATCAAGACTTTGATTGAATAGGTAAAATATTTAATTATTTATATATTTTATTGCAACAATTTTAATCGTTAGGATTTGATACCCACGATATGGAATCGTACCATATCGAAAAATAAAATTTTTTAAACTTCCGCTGCTCCGGGTATCACATCCGTGTGATCAGAGAACGCGTGTTCCAACAAAAGTCTCCCAGGTACATCGACATAGGATCGCGCCTCCTCACGTCTAGTCATGGTCATAGTCCCCAACTCTCGGCATACACTAGACCTGGCATCCTGATAAAAGCCCATCATCACGAAGTCTCGACCTAACGAAGGTCAGACATCCTACTGTTCTAAGGAAACAACCTAGAAAAAAACCAAATGTTCTAAACCAAACAATATTCCCATGCCTCCAGATGAACCACCTTATCACTGGCACTAACTTAGTCCACTGACTCATTAGGTCAATCCTAGGAAAACGCCTAGACTAACCACAAGTCAAACAATTAAAATTGGCCCACTCAAACCCCATGAGCTACAATAGTTGAACAGTAATCAACTAAAACCAAGTCAACCTTCAGCACAATCATGCAATCATTCACGAATTGCTGGATAAATATTACACGTATCATTGTCTCAAGTTATGTACAATTTCTTGATTACAATCCCACGTAATACAATCACAGTATTCCGAAATACAACAAAATGTACAACCAATAACCTGAATGATACAATCTGAGTCCGATGATTCATTACAACTGAAATACTGTTTACAATTACAACAATACAATATTTAAATCATCGTACTTTTCTTTGTCTCTTGAGCATGAAGCTTATAATCGACAGACACATCAATGCAAGCTTACTCCTGCTCGACTCTCTCGGTATCTCGTCCCGTTAAGACTTTTCGGAGAAATTAACTCAAGCTCGCTAACCAGCTATGCTCTGCATCAGTGCCTGTTAGTCGACCTCTTCTGCTCACGATCTACCGTCAGCATTCTTCTTGCATCCATATCATGCTTTTGAACATGAAGTTTTCCGTGTGCCTACCGAACGCATCGATACAAGCATACCAGCAAAACTATGTTCTGCATGAATTTAATGACCTTACGTTCACAACCAGTCATACCTTAGTCACTCAAGGAATTCTCTGGTGAAGGTCTATATGAAAATCTCTCCAACTACGACTGAAGAATCTTAAAAGTAGTGTCATCATGGTAATGATTGTATAGATGCAAACATCAAGTAAGTCCCTACCAATCCTCTGGCATCCGGTACTCGATCCAAAGCTAGGATCCACATGAGTAGAAATCTCGAAAGCTCGGACATGATCCATCGCTCCTATCCGCATTTGCTGGAATCCCACAAGACAAATCTTCAGAAATCCTGCCGATGATGATAGTCTTCGGACAATCTAATCGTCGCATCATCACCTCTTCCAAGGTCTCATCAATCATATAAGGATAACCCAAGTCTTAATACTATATCCCAAGTCTCTTGCATGCATGCTCTGATACCAATAAATGTAGCGACCCAACCCGGATCCAATACCTAATCAGAGTTAAGAGCATAATTAAACATGCATTAAATAAATTGATGCGGAAGACTTAAATAAAAGCAGATCGACAGAATACAACCAATTAAAAAAATTCGACTATACAACCCAATCGAATTAATACGCCTAAAGGGCAAAAAAAACCTACAGCTAATCCTGTTGTCTTCACTGGTCACTGGCTACTCCAAACTCCTGGTGTTCAATCCTGCACCTACACCTGCCCGTCGAATGGGGTGTCCAGATACACAGAAAAGACTGGACGTGAGCTCTACGCTCAATACGAAAGCACGGGTAAAACACACAAATATGATGCATGCAAATTACAGGGTATCCATATCTGGGATAACTGTATACAACTGCTCAGTAATGGCGCCTAGGACATGAGTGGTACAACCCGGGGAGCAAACCCTGTGTACACTTCTCATTCCTAATGGACGTAGACCGTGTCTTCCAGATGCCAGTGCCGGCTAACCTGTCGGTCGCGGGGCGCTCGACATCAACCGTCTGAACAGGGCTGAGCGGCCTTACATGGCTCATCTCAAAAGATTGACAGACACAATATGATATGCACATGCTGCATAATAATATCACACACAAAGGCAACATATAAGCATGCAAAACCCGCTGGCTATCTTAGTCAGTACTTACGTACCTTACTACAGGCAGTCCTAGCAGTCCCACTCTAGGTTCCAAGCCTATCATCAACTCTACAATTCAATTACTCAATCATTTAATAAGCTCTAAAAGCCTTAATTAAGCTATTGTATACTCCTAAATAATTTAAGGAGACCATAGCTATACCTGCGTCCGTCCTCAGCCCTTTGCTGTCGATGTCCTCAAAACTAGGCCACAGCTCCTCTACGACGCCTGGATCGCTATGCTACTTCCGGAATCCCAAAAGGACGCCTAGAATTCCCTAGATCTAATCTAGAAGGCTAAGAAATTGAGAGAGGAAAAGGATAGGTGCGAGTTGAAAATGAAATCTCGGCCCCCTATTTATATACGAAGTTCGGAGCCTCCGAACTCGACTTCAGACCCTCCGAACTGGTTAGGATCCTCTGTTCCTGACTTCGGAGCCTCCGTTCCTGTTCGGAGCCTCCGATCCTAACTTCGGATCCCCCGAAGTCCCATCAGTGATGTCACCAATGACGCATTTTCTTCGGACAGCTGGCCATGCAGTTCGGAGCCTCCGATCTTAGGTTCGGATCCTCCGTACCCATTCGTAGCCTCCTAACCTGGTTCGGACCATCCGAACCCGCCGAACCCTCGGAACCTTCCCGGCTATTTTTGAGTGTCCTGGATCCATTTGTGGACTCTTTTAACCCATTTGAAATTTTTTTAATCATATTTTACTTAATCTAATGATTACATGATTAATTATTCATTAATCGTTAATTCTGGATACGGGTCACTACACGACCGTAATTTGACTTTTCCTTTAAAATTCATAACTCTCAAATAAGTGTGTTAAATGTCATAATAAAATTTAAAACATATAAACATGTCACATAATTAACATAAAATATCATTTAACCTCTTTATTTTATTTTTAAATTAATTAATTTTCTAAATATGCATGCGTTTTTATGTAAAAGAATTTTTGTGCATTACAAAATATGGTTGGGTTGATAATTTTCCATTCCGCTAAAATTAAGGCCCAACCCCCTGCCAAAAGTTGCTTTTTGGCGGGGTTGTTGGATCAATTTATTTTTAAGTATTTAACAAATATAATTTAAAAACTGATTAAGCCCAAACTGGTTATTATAATACAACGGAACTGAACATTTTGAGTCTTCTAAATAGACAGAGACTTATTCCATGACTTGGACTACAAAAGTGAATTGAACGATCAAATTGAATATTCATCTCGACTAATGAAGCAAATAATTTTACCCTAAAACACAGCTGAAATTGGATAAAGTTTTTCGTACAAACAACCTTTGAATTACCGCGATCACTACCAAGCGTACTGTTTTCAGAAATGACAAGTGGACACAGACAAGATTAATCGTTACCATTTTTACAACAGATATAATTTGATTTACATGACCGTTATATTCATAAGTCTATAAATACAATATGACATCAATTTGAAAGGCCCTCTCTGCAAGTTTTCGCATAAGTTAAAGTATTAAAGTTTTTTCAAGAGCCTAACTGATCAAAGAATATGATCGAGTAAATACTACCATGAAAAATCAACTCAAATATATCTATCAATTAAGCTCGAATAAATCGCAAGTGCACGAGTCAAGTAATAATATAGTGTACTCAGTATGAGTATCGTTCCACAGAGATTGTTATGTGACAAATTCACCTCAAGTATAATTATTTAGTTATTAAAACGAGATAGAGAATTTATTATAAAAATAAAATAAAAGGATGAAACAGAAGCCATAAAAATAAATTAAGTTCAAAAATTAAATAAACGATTGTTAGGATCTCGGTTCACCTTCCCCTTAATCTTCTCTAATGATTGAATTTCAATTCTCAAGCCATTCTTTTGATGAAATTCCCTAATCTATCAATATACTCTATTGAGTTATATTAATCTAATTGCCAAAATGCAATATAACCAATAGTCCTTGTGTTATTTAACAATTGAAATTGCATTAATGAACCATGGAATTGTAGCGATCCAACTCGGATCCACTACCTAATCCGAGTTTAGAGAATAATTTAGCATGTAATTAAATAAATTAAATAATTCATTGCGGAAGATTTAAATAAAAATGGGTCGGAATAATACAACCGACTAAACAAATTCGATACACAACCCAATCGAATAATAAATCCTAAGGACAAATAAAACCTACAGCTAATCCTGCTGCATCCACGGTCACTGGCTACTCCAAGCTATTGGGTAAACCACCTGTACCTGAATCTACCCCGTCAAATGGGGTGTCTAGACATAAAAAAACACTGGACGTGAGCGACTACTCTCAATACGAAAGTACGGGTAAACATACAAACATGATTCATGCAAATGAATGTGACAAGGTATCCATATGTAGGATAAATGTATACGAACTGCTCAGAATGGCGCCTTGGATATGAGTGGTACAACCCGGGACAAACCACTGAGTACACTCCTCATTCCTACCGGACGTGGACCGTGTCCTACAGATGCCATTGTCGGCTAACCCGTCGGTCGCGGGGCACTCGACATCGATCGTTCGAACAGGGCTGAGCGGCCCTACACGGTTCATATCAGAAGATTTACATGCTCAATATGATGTGAACATGATGCATAATAATCCATGCAAAACATAACACATAAATGCAACAAATAAGCATGCATACACGCTTGCTATCTCAGTCTGTACTTACATACCTTACTAAATCAGTCCTAGAAGTCTCACTATAGGTTCCAAGCCTATTATCAACTCTGCGATGCAAATGTGACCGCTAAAATAGGTGTGATAAAAATCTACTGGAAAGCTTACCAGGTTAAGTAATAGTAAAGTGTACAAAGGTCTAGATGTCGAACCCACAGGGACTGTATATGAATGAGTACCAAAATATAATTATCTCTACTTAATCTAAACTAACCAATAAAGGAGATGAATTTTCAGATTTTAACTAAGAAATTAAATGGCAAATAAAGTTCAATTCAATAAAAACGCGACAGAAATTTTGGATTAAATTCAATTATGGGAAAAGCTCAATCAAGAACACATGTAGGTACCGAACAAAACATGTAACATGTAGTCGATTCAAGACTCAGATCTAATATTAAATTATGGGAATCCTACTACTTTGTTCAATGGTCTATTTCTAGAACAATGAAACACATTCAAATATTGAAGAATTAATCTTTCGTAATTTTATCAAATTTGAATGCATTAAATATTTGTGAAAATTCAGTTTACACCCAAACCGCACACAAAAACCGAATTTTATTTCTAGTCGGTTTTACCATGTGTTGATTATCAAAGTTATCGAAATCAATTCCTTCTCTGTCAACTTGGAATCGATTAACATGCAAGAAAACATGTTATAAGGCTATTCACAAGAGAAATATAAATCTAACAATCAAAAAAATAAAATCAATTCTGAAAAATCCCAAACTAACATCCAAGTTTTCTACATAAACTTGTCCGTCCCAATCACGAGGTCTTGATCGAAAAGAAAGAACTACTCCATAAACAAAATCATTATTCAAACAAATTTTTTAATCATGAACTACAAATAATAAGAAGAAAAGAAGAAAGAAAATAGAAATCTTTTATCCCAAGCCTGTACCCGCCTCTCTTCTATGTTAGAACACGTCGGGAACCCTTCATCTGATGATAAAAAAGCTTATTTATACCCCCCAAATCTTCAAAATATTGTATCTTTCGCGAATAATAGTTTCCAAAAATAAAAAGTCTGCACGCCGTCTCGCTCGAGCGGGCTCAAGGTGCGCTCGAGCGAGAGATCTTCTGTATTATTTTTTCATGTCCGTAATTCTCGCTCGAGCGGGCTCAAGGTGTGCTCGAGCGAGCAGTTTTCTGTCCCAATGCCAGGTCCGTGCCTAGGTCCGTGCATGTGTTCTTTCAAGCGCGCAATTTTCTTGAAAAAAATCATATCTCAAGTTCTAGCCGTCAGATCGAGCTGAAATTTGGACAGCAGCTTCAAAACATCTTAAAATCATTTTGAACGGTGCAGATTGGATTTGGATCTATCTAAAATTAAAAATGATTTTTTCACCAAGGCTTCTCCGTAATTAATTCTTCAAAAATCCATTTTCCTACAAAATTAACCCGGAGAGTGAATTACACACACATGCACTAAAACACATAAAAACAATATGAATGCACACAAAATAGACATAAAAATATCACGAAATAATGCATATAAAATACACTTATCAAACACCCCCATACTTAAACCTTGCTCGCCCTCGAGCAAGACATGCAAAAAAACAATATGCAAACAACGACATAATTAAGAATGAATCATGAACAACATAGCCTCCGATAAGTTCCAACTTCAACAACTAAAAACTAAAAATACTTTTGATTGACCACAATACATTGTCAATTTAACGTAAACGTGTGTGTGTGTGTCATGTCATTCCAGTTTCATGCAACTTAAAAAGAATCTGTCCTAAGAATGCTTAGCGACCTATGACAAATCAGTTCAAGTGTCAAAATCCAGCACTCCTTTATCCCAAAAATCCCAACCAAAAACATATACTTTCTTGAGATATATTACACACCACCGGATTTTGCACCCGGTATTCTTAAGCCCCAATAATTACCCACAACTTAGATATAAATATGATAGGATTAGAATTTCAATCCCCTCGGATGGAGCTACAATCCCATTTAGTCCGCAAACTTAGCTATGGAAGAATGATTAGAATTTCAATCATTTTCCAAGCCCGAATGAAATTTTTATTTTAAAATTTTCAAATTTTTAACCCCATGGAATTGGCATACTTATCTATAAGCATAGGATTAGGATTTCAATCGCTTGCTCGTAACCCGGATGAAGTTAACTTATTATTATTCAAAAAATAAAAAAAAATTTGTCAAAAATTTTCTAGGTGTGCCCAAGATCATACATGCAATGTCATAAAATCATCAGGAAACCATAGAAACTATCATGATCAACAAACACCTATTTTCGTGCAATGATCAAACAAAAATGAACTTCGTCAATTACGTCGCTACATTACACCAGTCTAACATGCGTGCTTAAAATGATTCACGACTCAACCAACAGCTTCTCATGTTCAATCAAAAGCAACATTTTCTCAATAAATTTTTTTTTTCACAGCTCTATCATCATCGGCCAATACGAACTCTATGCAATGAACTAGACCATATGAATGCAAAACACAATGATGAACAAAACAAAACTAAATAACACCCCCCATACTTATCCAAAGCATTGCCTTCAATGCTCTAGAAACACAAACTGTATGCACAAACAAAGAACAAATGCAAGACGATCAACATAAACAGAAAGAAACGGAAAACTGAAACTCCCCTGGTTAATTCGTTGGCATCTCCATCGTTCTCTTCCTCGTCACACTCCATTAGCGACATCTTTTGAGGTGACAATAGTAGACTGGGTGAATCGGCATTCATGGAAAACTGGCATGGGAAAGAAGCAATAATCAAACAAAGATAAAAAAATAAAACTACGCAAAAAGAAACTAAAAAAAACAAGGTAAATAACACTGGGTTGCCTCTCAATCAGCGCTAAATTTATATTCTATAGCCCGACTATATTCCTGTCTTGAGTGGCGACATTCAAGGTGGTTTATACACCATCTTGGAAAAGCTCAGATCAATCCTGCAACTGCATGCTTCATCTCTATAGAGATTGTGCAAGGGACCAATTCCGTTGGAGAGCTGAACCTGCTGACATTCCTCAACATCATGAACCACATCAATAAAATTGACAGCAGAGAAAGATTTTAAATTTGAGCTATCGCTAGCCGACTTAAACATATGGAACACAACTTGCTCATCCTTCAATCTCAACACTAATTCTCCCTTTTCAATATCCACTAAGGCGACTCCCTAGAATCAGAGGGACCTCGCAATCTTCAATCATGTCAAGAATAACAAAATCTACAGGATAAAATTTTTTTTCTATCTTGACTAAAATATTCTCCACCACTCCTCTTGGGTATTTAACGGATCCATCAGCAAATTTAAGAGAGATAGAGGCAGGTTCAATATTTTCTATACCTAATTTTTGAACAAGTGAATAGAGCATCAAATTTATGATCGATCCTAAATCACACAAAACATTCTTCAATAATAAATTTCCAATTTGGCAAGGTATAGAAAAACTCCTTGGATATTGAAATTTTGGCGGGAGCTTATTCTGAAGCACAGCCGAGCACTCCTCATTCATTGTGACTTGCGTTATATCATTCAATTTCTTCTTGTTTTTCAGCAAGTCTTTCAAAAATTTTGCATAGTTCGGTATCTGAGCTAAAGCATCTGCAAAAGGTATGTTAATATGTAGTTTCTTGAATATTTCAAGAAAATTTTTAAATTGAAAATCAAACAATAACTGCTTAGCTCTATGAGGGAAAGGTAAAGTAGAAATATTAACATTAACCTCAAATTTGAAGTTTTACCTTTCTTACCTGCCGTGGAGGAATTTTCAGCACGCGCATCCTCCTTTATTTCTGAACTTTTTGGCCCATCCATAATAGTCTCTTCGTCCTTCTGCTGCTCCTCAGGCTGTGCTCTAGTCACGACCATGATTGCATTCATGCCTCCAGGATTTGGTTCAGTGTTGCTTTGCAAAGTTCAAGTAGGACGAGCTGATAATTGGGTTGCTATCGGACCCATCTGAGTCTCCAATTTCTGCAGCATAGCTTCTTGATTCTGTAGCCGAGCCTCAGTACCAGATACGTACTTCATCATTATCTCCTCAAAGATCGGCTTCTGCACCTCTTGCTTAGGTTGATTCTGCTAGTTCTGATTATTGTTGTTGTTGTAGGAGTTGTACGGCTGCCGTCCTTGATTTCCTGCAAAATTAGCCGCCTCCACCTCAAACAACTGTTGTTCTTCTTGCAGATTCCCTGGTACTTGAGTCGTTGGCGCTAATTTCACAAGTGCCACTTGGTGTGTCAGAGCGTCAATCTTTGCATTCAAGGCCATTAAAGCATCGACCTCTAGAACTCCAGCCTTCTTCTCTTTCTTCACATCCGGCCACCCAATATTACTCTCTGCCATATTACCAATGATCTCCCATACATCTGCCGGTGTTTTCCTGAATACGCTTCCATTAGCAGCAGCATCCAACATGGATCAAACAAACTGATCTGCCCCATTGTAGAAAGTTTAAGTCTGCTGGCTCTGAGTAAGATTATGTTGAGGACACATCCTCAACATCTTTTTAAATCTGGTCCATGCCGCATGAAGATATTTTCCCTCCTTTTTCTTGAATGAGATGATGTCAGAAAATAATTTTGTCATCTTCGTAGGAGGGAAATAATTGTTCATAAAAGTTTGAACAAATTTGGTCCACGTAGTGATAGACCCCGCAGGAAAATCATCCAGTCATTCCATTGCTTTGCCTTGCAGAGAGAATGGAATAACCGCAATCGCACTGCATCAAATGTTACCCCATTAACCTTGAAAGTGTCGCAGATCGACAGAAAACGCTCCAGATGAACATAGGGGTCTTCCATAGATGTGCCCCCAAAACGTGCCTGAAGCTGGATCATCTGAAAGATAGAAAGCTTCAGCTCAAAACTGTTTTCCTCTACAGCAGGACGCACTATACTTGATCCATAACCAGCAACAGGTGGGTGAATTAGATCCAGAACCGTGCGATTGTTAACTTCGTCTGCCATCTCTTCCTCAGATTTTGATTCAAGTACTAGACTAAGATTCCTCCGTGCTTTCCGAATTCTGCTCAGTGGGCGCTCGATCTCTAAGTCAAGTGGTAAGAGATTTTTGGTGCGTCGAGTGCTATGCATAAACACGCAGATAGTACCTGAAAATCACAAAAAAATAAAAAATTCAGAATTTAATAAAATAAATTAAAATTAAGTCTAATCTCAAATGAAATAAAAATTATGATAACAAAAAAGTCCCCGGCAACGACGCTAAAAAATTGACCGCTAAAATCGGTGTGGTAAAAATCTACTTGCAAGCATACCAGGTCAAGTAATAGTAAAGTGGACAAAGGTCCAGATGTCGAACCCACATAGACTGTATATGAATGAGTATCAAAATATAATTATCTCTACTTAATCTAGACTAACCAATAAAAGAGATGAATTTTCATATTTTAACTAAGAAATTAAATGGAAAATAAATTTGAATTCAATAAAAACGCAACAGAAATTTTAGATTATATTCAATTATGGGAAAAGCTAGATCAAGGACACAAGTAGGTACCGGACAAAACATGTAACATGTAGTCTATTCAGGACTAAGATCTAATCTTAAATTACGGAAATTCTCCTACTTTGTTCAAATGTCTATTTCTAGAACAATCAAACCTATTCAAATATTGACGGATCAATCTTTCGTAATTCTAATCAAATTGAATGCATTAAATATTTGTGAAAATTCAGTTTACACCCAAACCGCACACTGAATATGAATTCTATTTCTAGTAGGTTTTACCATGTGTTGATTATCAAAGTTATCGAAATCAATTCCTCCTTTGTCGACTTGGAATCGATTAACTTGAAAGCAAACAATTGATCAGGCTATTCACAAGACAAATATAAATCTAACAATCAATAAAATAAAATCAATTCTAAAAAATTCCAAACAAACATCCAAGTTTTCAACATAAATTTGTCCGGCCCAATCACGTGGCCTTGATCGAAAAGAAAAAACTACTCCATAAACGAAATCATGATTCAAACAAAGTTTTTAATCATGAACTAAAAATAATAAGAAGAAAATAAGAAAGAAAAGAGAAATCTTCTCTCCCAAGCCTGTAGCCGCCTCTCTTCTATGATAGAACACGTTTGGAACCCTTCATCTGATGATAAAATGCGTATTTATACGCCCCAAATCTTCAAAAGATTGCATCCTTCGCGAATAATAGTTTACAAAAATAAAAAGTTTGCACGCTGTCTCGCTCGAGCGGGCTCAAGGTGCGCTCGAGCTAGAGATCTTCTGTATTATTTTTTTCCTGTCCGTAATTCTCGCTCAAGCGGGCTCAAGGTGCGCTCGAGCGGGTAGCTTTCTGTCCCAATTCTGAAATTTTCGCAATGTGCATGGATCCCGTGCCTAGGTCCGTGCATGTGTTCTTTCCAGCGCGCAATGTTCTTGAAAAAATCATATCTCAAGTTCGAGCTGTCGGATCGAGCTGAAATTTGGACAGCAGCTTCAAAAAATTTTGACTACATTTTGAACGGTGGAGATTGGATTTGGATCTCTCGAAAATTAAAAATGAATTTTTCACCAAGGCTGCTCCGTAATTCATTCTTCAAAAATCTATTTTCCTACAAAATTATCCCGGAGTGTGAAATACACACACATGCACTAAAACACATAAAAATAATATGAAGGCACACAAAATAGATATAAAAATATCACGAAATAATTCATACAAAACACACTTATCAAAATTCCCAGACATCATTAATTAAGCTATAAAAGCTTTAACTAAGCTATTGCAACTCCTAAATAATTTAAGGAGACCATAGCTATACTTGCGTCCGTCGTCAGCCCGCTGATGGCAACTGCCTCAAAACTTAGGCACAACTCCGCTACGACGCCGGAATCGCTCCGCTACTTTTGGATTCCTAATAGCACGCCTAGAAATCCTTAGATCTGACTAGAAAGGCTAAGAACGAGAGAGATAAGAGAAGTTGGTGCGTTGAGAAATGATCTCGGTTGCCCCCTATATAGACAACTATAGTACCGTCCGATCCGTAGTTCGGATCCTCAGATCCTGATCGGAGCGTCTAAACCCTCCGTCCGAACTCCCTCAGCCAACCACGTGTCTAGCTTCTAGAGGATGCCTGCCGACACGAGTTCAGAGCCTCCGATCCACCTTCGAAGCGTCCAAAGTCCCATTGGTGATTTCATCAATAACGTATTATTCTCGGACAGCTGGAAATGCAAGATCGGAGCCTCTGATCTGATTTCAGACCGTCCGAACTCTTCAGAGCTTCCGATCCATGTAACTTGGCTTCGTTCCTTGTTCGGATCATCCGAACCTGGTTCGGATCGTCTGATCCCTCGGAACCTTCCTGACTATTTTGAGTGTTCTGGATCCACTTCAGGACTTCGTTAAATCATCTGGAATTTCCTTAATCATGTTTTACTTAATCTAAACATGATCATTGGATTAATTTCAATTAATCGTTAATTTCAGATACGGGTAACTACATTCTCCCTCCCCCCTTAAAAGATTTCGTCCTCGAAATCTAGGGTAATTCCCGAGAACGTACTAAAGATCGTTACTTGCGTGTCTGGTCGCATGGCTTTCGTCACACTCAGACTTCTTGTCACAATCCATGCAAGCTTCATAAATGCTGAACCGCATTAGCATTTCCCAAACTCATCAGTTTGGTTCTTGCAGAAATTGAAAACTGATGCGTTAATATTCGAAGGTCGAACCTACTTGACTCTCAGGTATCCCCACACTAAGACACCTTTGGTCCTCAATGCGTATCTCTTCAAGATTCTCCTGCTGAGCTGACACTCGCAACTTTTAGGCATTGATCTTGTACCAATTTATCACGAGCAACCTGCTTGCTCAAGATCATCATCCCAAGGAAAATCTTATATAGAAAAATCCCACGTTATAACCTAACTGGTTCGCAACATTCGTCGAATCACTAACTAGATCCAATCCATCTTATGGTTCCAAAAGCTTTCGGTGTAGAATACTATCCCAACAC
This sequence comes from Henckelia pumila, assembly GCF_033568475.1. NCBI lineage: Eukaryota > Viridiplantae > Streptophyta > Magnoliopsida > Lamiales > Gesneriaceae > Henckelia > Henckelia pumila. The sequence goes on along the minus strand of NW_027331857.1, from coordinate 2,204,806 downwards.
CGTCCTTATATTGCAATTAATGAATCTCTCTTCAATAGAACCCGGTTGACACAAAGCTATATTTCAATGTAACTGCTTAACGCGATTTCCAAACTGGCTACCCTTCCAATGCTCTCCTGAAGCATAACAACCTTCCCAAGCAATACTGGGAACTCAAACCATCATATCAAGTACATTTCACAGTCCATGTTTCTTAGTATAACTCAACACTGTCATGATGAAACTCTCACCTCATGACAATCCTGTCTTAAAGTCCTTCTTGAACCATTGATTTGTGAAGCCATACGCTTATGCTACAATGGTGAGACAAACATTTCTGATGAATTACGTCACCCCGGTCACAGGTTACTTACCTATCAGTTCCAATCGATGGGCTAGTCAAAACTCTCTACAGGATTCAGTTATCGTTGGCCATCCCCCTGATAGTTATACATACTTGCAATCACCGTACACACATCAAGACTAAGGCAAGATTCCACCAAAATGCTCTACTGGTACATTCCACAGTGCACTGGCATATGGAACGCTTCTTATCTCGTCTCGAAACTCGACAGTCATTTCATCAGGTATAACCCATCTCGAAGTCCATGATGACAACCATCATCGCCAATTCTATCCTTATGAGATATGACCAATTAATCCCAACGAACACGTCATCCCTTGGAAACGTCACAAGATATTGGTCACCAAATTACACTTGAAAATACTCCACACTTGAAGTAACTTGTCACACATCACACACTTGACTATTGTCTATTTGCTGAAACGCAATATTCTTGGCACATAGTCCATACTGATGTGATTTACTGGCTGGAAGGAACAAAATTACTTCATCGCGATCCTACGAAATCTTTGAATTCAACGGAAATCTTGTTGGCATCTAAGTCGATCACCGACTGTCTCAGTCATCTCAATGTTGTCGCGCATCACATGCTGAAAGATTAGTGACAACACCCAGCTAGATTGGTAGCGCTTAGTCATATCACGCCCAAATTAACCCAACTCAGATTAACTAAATAAACATGTAGTAGCGAGAGTAGGATCATTCCCACGAGGAAAGTGAAATTTATTTGTGTTCTTAAAACCACTGAAAATAAATAAAAGGGGATTTGGAAATTTTAGAATTAACTACTATGCAGGAATAAAAATAAGAAAATCAATAAAATAACGCGACTTGGTATCGGTCGACTATACCCTTGAAATCATTCACTCGATCATCGATTCTCTAAAAATAATTAATTCACATTGAATATTCATCATTGGAAATTTAATTCCTGTTTTACCTTAATTTTAGTTAACTAGACAACAGCAGTCTAAGTTAACCCTTACCCCATAAACTAACCCAATACCAGCGATCAGATTTAAATCCACGGTAGCATTCAAACTAGTAAAACTGATAAAGCTAGACAACCCATACACAAGCGGATGAATTTAGCCTAGTCAATTATTATTCCTACGATTTAACAAATTCAACAGCAGAAAATATTAATCATAGTTGCTTCGCAAATCAGAGGTTTCAAAAAATTACGGATTTGAATTCTAATTTAGCATTCGACTGTATAATGAAATCCTAAGATGACCAATCTAAAAATCTCATACACAAGCATATCAATCAATTCAGAATAATTCTTGATACTTGATAAAAATCAAACAATGAAAATCTGAATCTCACAAGATAAATAAATTCAAGGGTTCGTCTTCCTCAACCAAGAATAAAAACAAGAAGAATTAAAATCTAAAAAAAAGAAAGATAAAACCTAGCCGTCAAGATGGTTCTTGAGCCTCTTATGCATCTCCTCTCTCATCCCCATCAAAAATCTGACTCTAAAATTCGAGATATCTTTTAATTAAGGCCAGAGTCCTTAATAATAAAAATTCTTAAATTATAGATTTTTTTCCCGAACAGCACGTCTCGCTCGATCGGCAAGATGTTGCGGATCGAGCGAGCAACTTTTCCGAACCTACTGTTTTCAAATTTTTTTGGCCGCTCGATCCGCAAGATGTTGCGGATCGTGCGAGCGACTTTTCTCCCAGCGAGCAGCGATTTTGTAAAATTCATATCCGGAGATCTAGCCGTCGGATTGAGCTGAAATTTGGACAGCTGCTTTAAAACATCTTGAAATTTATTTTGGACGGTGAAGATCGAATTTGGACGTTTATAAAATTAAATATGATTTTCTGATCATTGCTGCTCCGTAATTCATTCTCGCGCAATAGCTTTTCCATATTTTCCTCGACAAAACGCTACGTCCTATACAATAAACATGGGAGAATGTAATGTAGACACGATTTATGAAATATGAACACAATGCTTAATTAAAACACATAAACGCATGCAAAATAACAACACAATGATAATAAAATATGCAACACAAACATGCCCATCAAATACCCCCACACTTAATCCTTGCTCGCCCTCGAGCAAGTCATGCAAAAACAAAATAAAACAACAACAAACAAATAAGTAAGGACGAATCACTCATATCATAGCCTCAGAAAAAACCACTTTCATCTAAAATAAGTTCATAGCGACTCTCAATCATCAATGATGCACCTTCAGTCGAATGCGAACGTGTGTGTGTGCCATGTTACCCCAGTTACATGCAACTTCAAAAGAACAAAGTTTCAAGACTGTTCGCCGACCTATAACAATTCAGTGCAAGCCTCACCATCAAGAACTCTCCTCCCAACAATCCTTCAACACAACACAACTGCCTTGAGAATAATTACGCACATCCGGATTTTGCACCCGGTATTGCTTTAGCCCCAATAATTATCTGCATACTTAGCTATAACTAAGACAGGATTAGAATTTCAATCCCCTCGTCTATAGCCCGGATGGAGCATCAACCCCATTTTATCCGCATACTTAGCCTTGAATTTGATCTTTTAGGATTAGGATTTCAATCATTTTCAGGCCTGGATGGAGTTGTAAATTTTTTTTTTCTAGGTGCGCCCAAGATCGTTTATGCCATATCAAAGAAATCATCAAGATTCAAACACTATCAATTTCCACAAACACCTATTGTCGTACAATGGTCCAACAGGCATCCACAATATCTAATACATCGCTACACTTCACTGGTTAAACATGCGTGCTTAAGAATATTCAACAAACAACCTACGGTTTCTCAAATCTGATCAAGAGTTAAATTTTTTTCAAAAATCATCATTTTTCAACTATCTCATCATAGGCTAACAATCATCATCCTACTCATGTAACACGACAAACACTAACAAACTAACAAATGATACGTAACGAACTATATGCATATACTCAACAAACGAATGCAAACAAAATGACAAACCATCAAATGAACTCCCCCCACACTTAACCAAAGCATTGCCCTCAATGCTCTAGTACTAACGACACAAACACAAATAACAAAATGATAACGAGATGCAAAATTAAAACAAAACTTCCCTGGTTCAAGTGTTGGCGTTGTCGTCCTCTTTGGACTTAGGCTGAATAATGGGAGACTCATATTGAAAATTGGTCTGCAGATGGGGCGGCTAGGCTCCTGAAAACAAAGAAAATAAAACAAAAAAAACAAAAAAAAACAAACAAAAAAAAAACAAAAAAAATGAAATAAAGGAAAAAGACACTGGGTTGCCTCCCAGCCAGCGCTTGATTTTCAGTCATCGGCTTGACTCTCAGAAGCACTGCTCAAAGAGCGGCTGACGCCCAAAATAAGTGTCATATGACACCACAAATGGGTCTTGGTTCCATAAGCCTTCAAGCTTGGCCAGATATAAATAGTTAAAGCTCGTCACCGCAGCAACACTCCATAACGGCTGGTAAACATAGGAAGAGAACATCTCTGCGGGCTCTCGTAAGCCAAAATCTTTTGAAACTTGTACTAATGGAAAGGAAGGATCTTGGGGATGTGTTGTAATATCCAAAAAATTCATAAATCTATTCATGATTTATTAAAAGAATTTTAAATGAATTTTAAGTTATTGTATTTTATTATTCATGATTTAAAATTTATTATCAATTAAATATATTTTATGTGTTGTGTAAATAATTTTAAAGTTGATATTTTATGTGTTTAAATATATGTTTATTTATTATGTTAAATGATTTTAATTGTTTTATGCACTTTAATTATGAAGTGTAGAGTTATGATTTAAATTATTTGATGTTAGGTATATACCTAATACATATTTATGCCTTACAAGATATTTAAATGTTTTCACGTTTGAATTAATTTTGGACAGAAGGAACAAGACTAACCTATGCACGAGATCATAAGAAATATTCTTACGAGTATTTTGAGTATAATATTGCCATAATTTTATTTTTAACCTCGAGTAGAGAATATCTCAATAATTCGATTTTAGGCGTGTTGAACTGACTACGTTTTTTGTATCCAACACCACACATGTCGTATTAATTCCTATCATTTCCATCTATCTATCCTCTATCCCACCCCATTACTCTCTTGTCTCACACACACTCTCTACCTCACGTAATTCCCCCCTTCCTCTATCATTTTCCTCATCTTCTTCTTTGGAGTCTTTTTCTCCTGCGGTTCTTCATCTTCCAAGGTAATCCAAGCTTCCAAGTCCACTCGTGCCAAGGCTAGCTCGTTGCCAAGAATCCGGATAAACTCCATATACGGTTAAGGCAAGTTTTTCAACAAGTATTTTAAGGTTTTGAAACCCATTCAAGATTATAATTATTTTAATATGAAAATGTATGTTTATGTGCATGTTTTAATGGTTTATGATTTTGAAGAAGCATGAAATTACGAGTATCAAGTTATGAAGTTTTGAAATTGTGAAGCGTGGTCGTTCTTGACAAGTTTTTGATAGATGTGTAGAAAATAATGATTCTTTTGAAGATTATGATGTTATTGGAAGTTTTAAAGGTGAGAAAACGATGTTTAATTGAAAGAAAATGAATTTTTGAGATTTTGAAGAAGTTAAGCAATATTTTTATGGTAGTTACGGTTTAAAAGTTTTGAAGCAAAATCATTTAATATTTTAGTGTTTTGAAGTTAGTTAATCCATTTTCAATTACAAGAAAATGAGTTTTGATGATTTATGAAGTTAGGATTTTGGGTAAAAGAAGTATATGTTTGAAGTTAAAGTGTTGAAGTTGTGTCCGGTGACACCGGAACACCGATACTTGTTATGATTTTGAGGATACAAATTAGTGTAGTGATCCAAATGATATGAGGCCAATTCTATTTGGAAAATAACTTATTTATCTACAACTTTTGTGTTTTGAGTTTTATCAAAATAAGTTTGGAAGATTGGCCAAAATCGCTCCGAATTGTGTCAAATGTTTTGAATTTCCGGCAGTGACACATCTCGGGCGAATCAGCATAACGTTTTACTGAAAAATCTATTTTAGGTGAGGTTTTCTGCATTCGAAAGCCAAGATCAAGATCTACAACTTTCATGTTTACCACTTTTTCAGATTCTGAATTATGAATAGAGTTTTGGAGCGAGCAACATGAACCAGTTGCGCAGGTCAGGCGCGCCCGCGCCTAGAAGTTGAGCGGGCGCCCCTTTCATTCGAAATTTATGATTTTTATATTTTATTTTAGGGTCCTAAATTCATGGTTATGATCTTTTAAGGCTTCTAAAATATATTTAAGAGTTTCTATGCAAAAAGTTTCAAGTTTTAAGTTAAGAACGACAGGAACGACTTACGTGGACCGATTACGTTATGTGATGCATGTACATGTCTAAGTTTCTTTCATGAAACCTATGTTCAATATGAAAGTATGATTTTTATCATTTATTACATGCACGAAGTTATCGAGTAAAGTTTTATGTTCATGAAACAAAAGTTAAGATGAAAATTATGATGTTTCAATGATGCTTCAGGATGGATGAAATGATATGTTGATGAAATGAAAATGATGAAGCATGAATGAATAATGCTATGTTGAATTATGAAGATATAATATGTTGATGCATGAAAATATTTTGATGTCTTATGTGTCTTTGTGGTGGCAATACGGGAACGGTGCTCCGGTTTGGGCTCCGGAGTAGCCCTCCCAAATACGGCTCAATGTACGGGTTAGGTCCTCCGGGATGAGCTCCGGAGGAGCCTCCGAAAAGGAATGAACGAATGTTATGAGGCTTAGTGCCATATTCTTGTTGATCAACAGGAAAGAAAGATGAATGTGCCCATTATGACGGTTGCCACAATTTCACATAATTCATCACCCCAAAATGATAAGTTTTTATGTTATGTTCATGGTTAATGTTCACGGTTTGATGTTGTTCAAGTTGCATGATTTTATTTATTAGATGTTAAGTGCAAATGTTTATTTAAGAAGGAAATGGTAAAGTTTTGAGAATATGCATGAAGCCTATTTTCAAGATTTAAAGTTAAGTATGTTAATGTATATGTTCAAGTTCCTTGGATCTTTTAAGATTTTTGAAGTTCATGTTCAAGATTTTAAGTTTAAAGTTCTATGAATTTTTACGTTAAAATTCTTCAAGTTCAAAGTATCATGTTATGTATGCTCAAGTCATTTTAAGTTTAAATTATTTTGAAACTATAATGAAATCGATATGTATATTTTAATCTTGCTGAGTCCTTTAGACTCACTATACTTGAACGGTGCAGATGGTTTAGCAGTTTTGATTTAAAAAGCTTTGGCAGCATGGCTGAAGAGTCCAAGAGGCGAAGACATTGCATGGCACAATAGTTCAAAAGCTCTGATTTATTTAAAAAGAAAATATTTACCTATGTTTATTTATGTTATGTTGTTACAATATTTTATTTACGATGTTCAAAAGTAATGGTTTAATTATTTTCATTGTCAGTCTTCTAAAGATGAGTTTTGAGGATCTCAAATGTTTCGTCTTTCAAATGTATTTTATATACATAGCTAATTAATTGAACTCACTTTCCCCTATCCTCTTAAAATGTTAGTAGCAGGTTTTGACGTGCCGTAATTTAGATGGACTTAAGTGTAGGATTGCATCCGTGTTTCATATAATGAATTTGTTGATTTACTAGAGCGATGCACTCCCATCATAGTTTAAAAAGTTTTGAAAAAATTTCCTCACTCTTTTTTCACAACTCTTTTAAATAAATGTTTTAAAATACGGGACGTCACATGTGTGTATGATAATACTATCGATGAGCTCATATCGATAGATTCTTGAACTCCGTCATCCTCAAACTCAAGTGGTAACATATTTCCATCGTACGAAATTTGTTCCAGAACATCTTCCGACTGAGGTCCAATAAGAAGAGAAGACTCAAACACCTCCAAATCTTCAGTAGGAATTGATTCGCACTCCCAATTCTGGTTCTCTGAGTCATCATCATTAAACCAAATTGGTTTGGTCAATGCTTGAGTATCTTGCTTCACTTCATGTACTCGGTATTCATGAACGAGTGATCTCTTGATATTCTCCATGTGCTCCGCAAGGTCACATCTAGACTTTTTCAGAACTTCTAAAGTTTCCACAGTTGATGCCACAAGCTTGTTCATGATATCCTCTAGTGGATGTAAGATCAACTGCGAACAACTTACCTCCTCCTTTTGAAGCTCGGATGGTTGGTCTGTAAAATCTGGGTATTGAGATTGTGAATATCAGTAATAGTCAAACTCTGTCATATCATCTAACAGGTGTCTCATGGTATCAGCATCTCGGCACAATATTGATATACCGGTTGTGAAAGCTCCATCAATTACCCATCTTCTTGTCACTGCATCCAAACCACCAAGAAAATATGTTAGGAGAGAATAGTTAGAAAAATCACGATACCGGAAGATGGTTGCTAAATCATTGAATCTCTTCCATGTTTTGTAGAAAGGCTCTCCGTGTTGCTGGGTAAAACTTGGGAATACTTGTTGATTTGACATCTCGAAGTATTACACCATAAGAACTCTTGCAAAAACAGAAGGAAAAAAAAAACAGATCAGAAAACGAAGAATAAAATAAAAACAAAAACAAAAACACAAATAAATTAAACGCCTTCCTCGGCAGCGGCGCCAAAATTTGGTAGCGCTTAGTCGTATCACGCCCAAATTAACCCAACTCAGATTAACTAAATAAACATGTAGTAGCGAGAGTAGGGATCATTTCCACGAGGAAAGTGAAATTTATTTGTGTTCTTAAAACTACTGAAAATAAATAAAAGGGGATTTGGAAATTTTAGAATTAACTACTATGGAGGAATAAAAATAAGAAAATCAATAAAATAACGAGACTTGGTATCGGTCGACTATACCCTTGAAATCATTCACTCAATCATCTATTCTCTAAAAATAATTAATTCACATCGAATATTCATCATTGGAAATTTAATTCCTGTTTCATCTTAATTTTAGTTAACTAGACAACAGCAGTCTAAGTTAACCCTTACCCCATAAACTAACCCAATACCAGCGATCAGATTTAAATCCACGGTAGCATTCAAACTAGTAAAACTGATAAAGCTAGACAACCCATACACAAGCAGATGAATTTAGCCTAGTCAATTATTATTCCTACGATTTAACAAATTCAACAGCAGAAAATATTAATCATAGTTGCTTCGCAAATCAGAGGTTTCAAACAATTACGGATTTGAATTCTAATTTAGCATTCGAATGTATAATGAAATCCTAAGATGACCAATCTAAAAATCTCATACACAAGCATATCAATGAATTCAGAATAATTCTTGATACTTGATAAAAATCAAACAATGAAAATCTGAATCTCACAAGATAAATAAATTCAAGGGTTCGTCTTCCTTAACCAATAATAAAAACAAGAAGAATTAAAATCTAAGAACAAGAAAGATAAAACCTAGCCGTCAAGATGGTTCTTGAGCCTCTTCTGCGTCTCCTCACTCTTCCCCATCAAAAATCTGACTCTAAAATTCGAGATATCTTTTAATTAAGACCAGAGTCCTTAATAATAAAAATTCCTAAATTACAGATTTTTTTTCCCGAACAGCACGTCTTGCTCGATCGGCAAGATGTTGCGGATCGAGCAAGCAATTTTTCCGAACCTACTGTTTTCAAATTTTTTTGGCCGCTCGATCCGCAAGATGTTGCGGATCGAGCGAGAAACTTTTCTCCCAGCGAGCAGCGATTTTGTAAAATTCATATCTAGAGATCTAGCCGTCGGATTGAGCTGAAATTTGGACAAATGCTTTAAAACATCTTTAACTTTATTCTGGACGGTAGGGATCAGATTTGGACTTCTATAAAATTAAATATGATTTTCTGATCATTGCTGATCCGTAATTCATTCTCGCGCAATAGCTTTTCCATATTTTCATCCACAAAACGCCACGTCCTATACAATATGTAGTAGCCCGTAACCGCAATCAGTAATTAAGGAATTAATCATAATTACTTGGATAGAGTTCGAAAGCTCCGAAGGCGAGTTCGAAAGTTCCGAACAGGATCGAAAGCTCCGATGCAGGATCGGAAGCTCCGATCATATTACGTCAGGCATGACGTGTGGCAATATCGGAAGCTCCGATCAGGATCGGAAGCTTCGATCACCCCTATCCGGAGTCAACAAGTGATATTTTGACACGTGGTAGATCAGGATCTTTGGAAGCTCCGATGGCAGGATCGGACGTTCCGATCGAGGTTCGGACGTTCCGATCGAGGTTCGGACGTTCCGATCGAGGATCGGAAGCTCCGATCATTGTCTATAAATAGAAGGTCGAGAATTCAGTTTCAATTGCCAATTCCGGATTTTCTCTCTATTCTAGTCGTATCCGAGTTGTTCTAGCCTTCCTAGGCTTGGCCCGGGAGTCGTCGAGGCGTTCGATAGTCATAGCAGAGTTTTGCCCAAGTTCTGGAGGCATCGACATCAAAGGGCTAACGACGGACGAAGGTATAGCTTTTGCTTCCTATAAATATTTAGGAGTATGCAATAGCTTAGTTAAGGCTTTTAGAGCACTTTAATGATAGTAGTATCATTTTGCAGTGTAGAGCAGACTATAGGCATGGACCTAGAGTTGGTAGAGCTTGCACTGTTTTGAGGTACGGAAGTACTGTTCTAGATATCTTGACTGAGTATGCATGTATTATGTGACTGCATTGTTTATATGTCATTGATTTATGCTGCATTCATTTGCATACTGAGCTATCTCCTTCGAGATGTCTGTTAGTAGGGTTTTTTCCTATCATGTTAGTGGTTGGACTTCCATCGATTTGGGTTCGGCATATCCACTTGTATTATGGTATGGGAGCAACCTCCTAAAGCGACGGCACAACGTGCTACATACCAGGGCCCGGTCTGTCTCTGTTATCTGATCCTTGACCTCGAGTTTATAGGGAGTTCACTTTGCATGCATGCATACTCATACTCTCGTACTGAGCGTCTTATGCTCACGTCTCGTACTCTGTGTTTCTGGACACCCTATTCCATGGGGCAGGTTTGCGATTGGACGAGGCGGGTGGATCCAAGAGGGGCTAGTCAGTGGTTGATCAGCTGGAGCTTCGTCTAGGTTTTATTTCTGTTGTTTTGAGGTTGATACAGCTATTCGATTTGGTTGTATATTATTTGGATAAATTACAGATTCCTTTACTTGGGATTGTATAATGTTTATGGTTTTTGCAAGATTATTCTGATATCTGTTTTATTAAATTAATTGCATGCCTAAGTTCTGTTAGTAGGTGATCCGGGTAAGGGTCACTACATTTATGGTATCAGAGCATGCAAAAGTATTCTTGGGATTTAGTCTTATCATGAGGTATTTTTGTAGATGGCAGATCGTGATGACCAGAGTTCTCATGGCAGTATTGGTGGGCGTTGGGGTGATGCCGACCGAGAGCATCGTCGAGAACGGCATCATCGTCATCATGACGACGAGCGTTTCACTGTGCGTCGATTCTTAGCTATGGGTCCTAAGCCCTTAGTTGGAGGTGAGTCTTCGGAGGATGCGGAGAATTGGTTAGACCGCAGGAAGACGACTTTTCAGACTTTCCACTGCACCGAGGAGCAGAAGATGGAGACCCTTGGCTATTTTCTGGATGGACGTGCGCGCAGGTGGTGGAGGTTTACTTCTGCACCTTTTGTTGCGGCGAGAGGAGTGGCCACTTGGGCCGAGTTCCGCACATCTTTTTAGAAGCTGTATTTTCCTCCTGCACTCCGTCAGTCGAAGGCAGGTGAGCTACTGAGTCTGTGACAGGGAGCCATGTCTATTGATGAGTATCAGCAGAAGTTCTTTGATCTGCTATCCTATTGCCTCGAGATTGCTGACAGCTCTGGGATGAAGTATCATCTATTCCTTCAGGGCCTTAACCCTGAGATCCATGACCGTGTGGCGGTTGGCGACGACATGTCCTACGAGGGTTTGGAGAGCCGTTGTCACCAGGCGGAGGACAACATTCGGCGGAACAGGTCTTTCCCTCAGTCGAGGCCTGCTAGTTCTTTGGGTCCCCGTGCCCAAACTTTTAAGAAGTCTGGATCTACTTCTTCTTCCTCTGGCTCTGCTGGTGTTGTCCATTACGGTAAGAAGGACAAGTGTGATCACTGTGGAAAGAACCATCCATCCGACAAGTGCCGTAGAGCTTCTGGAGCTTGTTTTCATTGTGGAGAGACTGGTCATATCCGGAGGGATTGTCCACTATCTTGGGGAGGCGGTTCTGGTTCTCAGGCCACCGTTCAGCAGAGGTCACAGGGACAGCCTGCTGGGAGTTCTTATTTGAGGCCACGAGCTTCTGGGCAGGTGTTTGCCTTGAGGCATGATCAGGCAGTGGAGGAGAATGAGAAAGTCATCGCAGGTACATTTCTGATTTATGGTATACCTGCTCTTGTACTTATTGACACTGGTGCATCTCATTCCTTCATTTCTGCACGTTTTGTTAAGAGGCATAAGTTACCATGCATTGCACTAGACGTAGTGATGTCTGTTTCTACTCCGATGGGCCAATCTGCTTTGGCTAAGCGTCTAGTGATGGGTTGCCCTTTAGAGTTTGAAGGGAACATTCTGTTAGCGAATCTCATGGTCCTGGCGATGGACGACTTTTATTGCATTCTGGGAATAGATATGTTGACTACCTATCGAGCTTCAGTGGACTGCTATAAGAGATTAGTACGCTTTCATCCGGAGGGAAGTGAGAGCTGGTTTTTCTATGGTGAGGGAGCGCGACCCCCGATGCCTTTGGTATCAGCTTTGAGAGCCTGTCGAGCTCTAGAGTCTGGCGGGGAAGGATACCTTATCTATGCAGTTGATTTGTCCGCTGAGAGTATTGGGATAGAGAGCATTCCTGTTGTGGATGAATTTCCAGATGTATTTCCTGATGAGATTCCGGGTTTTCCTCCTGCTAGGGAAGTCGAGTTTGGCATAGAGTTGATGCCGGGTACTTCACCTATTTCTCGAGCACCGTATCGTCTGGCTCCGTCAGAGATGCGTGAGCTGAAAAATCAGCTACAGGATCTTTTGGACAAGGGGTACATTCGTCCTAGTGTATCTCCTTGGGGAGCTCTTGTTTTCTTTGTAAAGAAGAAGGATGGGTCGATGCGGTTGTGCATTGACTATCGGCAGCTGAATCGAGTCACTGTGAAGAACAAGTATCCGTTGCCTCGTATTGATGACTTGTTTGATCAGCTGCAGGGCACGTCAGTTTACTCCAAGATTGACTTGAGATCTGGGTATCATCAGTTGAGAGTCCGTGATCAGGACATAGCCAAGACTGCATTCCGTACTCGCTATGGGCATTACGAGTTCCTAGTGATGCCATTTGGTTTGACTAATGCGCCGGCTATATTCATGGATTTGATGAACCGTGTCTTCTGGGAGTATTTGGACAAGTTTGTTGTGGTCTTCATTAACGACATCTTGGTGTATCTGCAGACTCTTCGAGATGAGCAGTTGTACGCCAAGCTAAGCAAGTGTGAGTTCTGGATGGATAGAGTGGTCTTTCTTGGCCATATCATATCCAGGGAGGAAATTTCTGTTGATCCAAGCAAGATTGAAGCGGTACTTAATTGGTCGCGTCCGACGACAGTTGCTGAGATCCGTAGTTTTCTGGGTCTAGCAGGGTATTATCGTCGCTTCATTCTGAACTTCTCTCAACTAGCTCGACCTTTGACGCAGCTTACCCGCAAGGGTGTGGATTTCGAGTGGTCCTCCGAGTGTGAGGAGAATTTCTGTGAGCTTCGACGGCGGTTGACTTCTGCGCCGGTGTTGGCATTACCGTCAGGATCTGGAGGGTATGTGGTATACACTGATGCTTCTCTTCAGGGGTTAGGTGGTGTCCTGACTCAGAATGGGCATGTGATCGCATACGCTTCTAGACAGCTGAAGCTTCATGAGGACAACTACCCAGTCCATGATTTGGAGTTAGCAGCCATTGTGTTCGCTTTGAAGATCTGGCGTCATTATCTGTATGGCGAGAAATTTGAGATCTTCACCGACCATAAGAGTCTCAAGTATTTGTTCACTCAGGCGGAGTTGAACATGAGGCAGAGACGTTGGATGGACTTGCTTAAGGACTATGATTGCCAGATAAAGTACCATCCGGGAGCTGCTAATCTCATCGCTGATGCCTTGAGTCACAAGGTGCGACTATCCGCACTTCAGACATGTTCGATGTCTAGTGCGATAAGTGACTGTTGTACTTCAGGTTATACCTTCAAGCATAAGAAAGGTATGCAGAGTATCCAGATGTTTGCGATATTATCTGAGCCAGCTTTGTATTCGCGGATCCGAGATGCTCAGATGTCTGATTCAAAGACCCAGCGTTTAGCTCGTTTAGCTAATGAGGGTAGCTCATCTGGATTTCATTATCAGTCAGATGGCTTTCTGTGTTTGTCTGGTAGGCTTGTGATTCCGCAGGATGAAGAGTTGCGAGAGGATATTTTGTCTCAAGAACATCGCACTAAGTTGAGTATTCATCCTGGGAGAAACAAGATGTACAAGGATCTACGTACTCGTTTCTGGTGGAAGGGAATGAAACGCAGTGTTTATCAGTTTGTTTCGAGATGTTTGGTGTGTCAACAGGTCAAGGCAGAGCACCGACGGCCTGGAGGATTGCTTCACAGTCTGCCTATTCCTGAATGGAAATGGGAGTTTATCACAATGGACTTTGTGACCCATTTGCCGGTATCCCCGAGGAACTGTGATGCTATCTGGGTTGTGGTGGATCGACTCACCAAGTCAGCGCATTTTATTGCCTATAGCCGGGAGTACAATGTGGATCGTATGGCACGGTTGTACATTCAGGAGATCGTTCGACTTCATGGAGTGCCTGTGAGCATTGTCAGCGATCGGGACCCCAGGTTTACTTCTAGATTCTGGGGGAGTGTTCAGCGTGCGATGGGTACTACTCTCAGTTTGAGTACTGCCTATCATCCGGAGACAGATGGTCAGTCAGAGCGCACTATCCGTACTTTGGAGGATATGCTTCGAGCGTGCATTATGGATTTTGGTTCAGCCTGGCAGGATCATTTGCCATTGATCGAGTTCGCGTACAACAACAACTATCATACTAGCATTGGGATGGCACCTTTTGAGGCGTTGTACGGGCGATGTTGTCGTACTCCACTCTTCTGGGAAGAAGTGGGGGAGAGACAGGCTGAGGGATCGGAGTTTATCCAGCAGGCGATAGACATTGTTGATCAGATCAAGAAACGGATTAAGACTGCACAGGATCGTCAGACCAGCTATGCTAATATCAAGCGTAGGCCTTTGCAGTTCGATGTCGGGGGGAAAGTGTTTCTGAGAGTGTCACCTTTCCGCAAGATTCTCAGATTTGGCCTTAAGGGCAAGTTATCTCCCAGGTTTATCGGTCCGTTTGAGATCTTGGAGAGCATTGGCGATTTGGCTTATCGACTAGCTTTGCCACCGCATCTTTCCAGTATTCACGACGTGTTCCACGTATCTTTGTTGCGACGGTATGTGGCGGATGAATCTCATATTCTGCAGCGGTATGAGGTTCAGGTGAACAAGGATTTGACCTATGTTGAGAAACCTATTCGTATCCTGGATTATAAGGATAAGGTTTTACGGAACAAAGTCATTCCTTTGGTTTTAGTTCAGTGGCAGAGCCGAGGCACTGAGGAAGCTACTTGGGAGCTTGAGGACAGGATGCGTGAAGACCATCCTGAGTTGTTTTGATTTTATTCTTAGTTGTATTCAGTTGCAAACTCTGTAAACGTTTGATTTGAATAAAGAATGTTTCTGATTTCTGTAGTACATTCAGTACTTCAGATCTGATTTCGAGGACGAAATATCTTAAGTGGGGGAGAATGTAGTAGCCCGTAACCACAATCAGTAATTAAGGAATTAATCATAATTACTTGGATAGAGTTCGGAAGCTCCGAAGGCGAGTTCGGAAGTTCCGAACAGGATGGGAAGCTCCGATGCAGGATGGGAAGCTCCGATCATATTACGTCAGGCATGACGTGTGGCAAGATCGGAAGCTCCGATCACCCATATCCGGAGTCAACAAGTGATATTTTGACACGTGGGAGATCAGGATCTTCGGAAGCTTCGATGGCAGGATCGGACGTTCCGATCGAGGTTCGGACGTTCCGATCGAGGATCGGAAGCTCCGATCGTTGTCTATAAATAGAAGGCCGAGAATTCAGTTTCAATTGCCAATTCCGGATTTTCTCTCTACTCTAGTCGTATCCGAGTTGTTCTAGCCTTCCTAGGCTTGGCCCGGGAGTCGTCGAGGCGTTCGATAGTCATAGCAGAGTTGTGCCCAAGTTCTGGAGGCATCGACATCAAAGGGCTAACGACGGACGAAGGTATAGCTTTTGCTTCCTATAAATATTTAGGAGTATGCAATAGCTTAGTTAAGGCTTTTAGAGCACTTTAATGATAGTAGTATCATTTGGCAGTGTAGAGCAGACTATAGGCGTGGACCTAGAGTTGATAGAGCTTGCACTGTTTTGAGGTACAGAAGTACTATTCGAGATATCCTGACTGAGTATGCATGTATTATGTGACTGCATGGTTTATATGTTATTGATTTATGCTGCATTCATTTGCATACTGAGCTATCTCCTTCGAGATGTCTGTTAGTAGGGTTTTTCCCTATCCTGTTAGTGGTTGGACTTCCATCGATTTGGGTCCGGCATATCCACTTGTATTATGGTATGAGAGCCACCTCCTGAAGTGACGGCACAGCGTGCTACATACCAGGTCCTGGTCTGTCTCTGTTATCTGATCCTTGACCTCGAGTTTATAGGGAGTTCACTTTGCATGCATGTATACTCATACTCTCGTACTGAGCGTCTTATGCTCACGTCTCGTACTCTGTGTTTCTGGACACCCTATTCCATGGGGCAGGTTTGCGATTGGACGAGGCGGGTGGATCCAAGAGGGGCTAGTCAGTGGCTGACCAGCTGGAGCTTCGTCTAGGTTTTATTTCTGTTGTTTTGAGGTTGATACAACTATTCGATTTGGTTGTATATTATTTGGATAAATTACAGATTTCTTTACTTGGGATTGTATAATGTTTATGGTTTCCGCAAGATTATTCTGATATCTATTTTATTAAGTTAATTGCATGCCTAAGTTCTGTTAGTAGGTGATCCGGGTAAGGGTCACTACACAATAAACATGGGAGAATATAATGTAGACACGATGTATGAAATATGAACACAATGCTTAATTAAAACACATAAACGCATGCAAAATAACAACACAATGATATTAAAATATGCAACACAAACATGCCCATCATAGATCCCGAGAACTAGATCTTAGCTGATGTCACATCTCTTCACTCGACCACCGATGTTTACTCGCTAATGTCCATTAGCGTTGCCCAATACTTGTTAGACCCAAACACAACGTTATACTTAGACGTCATCACCGTAATACTTCATCAAATGTTCGGTTGACAGTTCCTACCATTTTGCTTTCCATCACCGCCATGGAGCAACACTTGATCCTTTCCTTACTCAACCTGAGTATATTATTGCTAATATTAAGCAATAGCTTGGATCAATTTTGGCTTTTTCCTAATAAGGAAACACTAACCTTGGAGACTACCCATTTCCTTGGCTTGTTCCTAATGTCAAGTTATCACATAACTTAACCCTACAAGTAATATTGCAATCTTCCTCAATTAGCAACAATCCCAAAAGATCCATTTCTGGAAATCCTAGAGATTCCAAATTTACCCAAATCGCCGATTGCTCTGAGACTGTACCAAGTACTCATCCTGAGCACTATACGACGAAATACTATCCCAAGTATTTCTTGATTTATTGTATTATAATCATCACTAATTGGACTCAACTTATTGATCTCGTCGATCTACTGTGGCTCGCACTTAGCTGGTCAGTGATAGTCGAATCAAACAACCACTGATTATCTAAAACTACATGGATTAATCAATAACCTTGACTTAGCTGCCACAAGTGAACTATTCCAAACACCTGGAATTGAAATAACTACATCGGATATCCATTTTTGGCGGCATCAGATAACAGTTTAAAAGTAGTCTATTAGCATAATTCTTGCGCTATCCAAGCACCACTAACTGCTGCCTTGTTCACTCAAAGAGTTCACCAAGGCGAACTAAACCCAAGAAGCTTCTCTTGATCTGTCTACATAGATCATTTCCATCCCATGGAAAATCCCACGCTCAATCTCTAAATACTTCAGACGATACTTTGTGCAATCACTGGTAGAAAACCGTCTACCTAATAGATCCATTCATCTAGCAATATCTCCTAGGTCATAATTATCTGCTCAGAGTACTCACTCGTCAAGGAAACCCCTCCAAGACTGATTCTGACAGCAGAAAAAACCCAAAACAATATCTCTGACAAAATCCAAACGATATATAAACCGCTGATACCAAACCCGATATCTATCCACACCAAGGTCATACCCCGTTGTGACTGTTACCAATTCCTAGACTGAGTAGCCTTCCCACCGCCACCTCCTGAAGCACAAAGGCTTCCATGTACCCCTGCATAGGGTCGCGCCACCTAACGTCTACTCCTGATAATATCTCACAATTCTTGGTATTACTCGACCTGGTACCCTGATGAAAATCCGTCATCACAAGGTCTCAACCTAAAGAGGTCAAACAACTACTTGTTCTAAGGAAACAACCTAGAACCAACCCAATGTTCTAAAGAAAACAGTTACAATAGGCTTACACAAAACCTATTAGTCACAATAGTTGAACACTAATCAACCATAACCATGCTAAACCTTAGAAAAATTACTGCAGTCGGACACTAATCCACAAATCGCTGGATAATTTCCAAAATTATACATGTATCATCGCTTCAATTTATGTACAATTTTCTTTATTACAATCCCATGTAATACAAATACAGTATCCAAAATACAATGGAATTGTACAACCAATAACTTGAAATGATACAACTAGTGTCGGGTGATTAATTAAAACTGAAATACTGTTTACAACAACTCAGTATTTAAATTATCGCACTCACCTTGATTTTGATCACGAAGTTTCTCATCTGTCCAGGCATCAATACAAGCATACTTTGACAGACGTATTTTATTCATGCTTCAAATCTAGAGACTCTCATTATTCAATCGTGTGCGTCACTGTTATATGTGTAACCCCCGATGAATGAGATAAAATCTCTATGACGATCTCTCCAACTACGAGTGGAGAATCTTCAGAGGTGTGTCATGTAGCGACCCAACCCGGATCCACTACCTAATTAGAGTTTAGAGCATAAATAAGCATGCATTTAAAATAAGGAGCTACGGAAGACTTAAATAAAAGCAGACCGGCAGGAAACACCAATCCAAACCCTGCGCCGACACAATAAAGCCCGTATTTCTCCCAAAGAGAATCTAGTTGACACAAAGCTATACTCCAACGTAACTGCTTAACACGACTCCCAGACTAGTCATTCTTCCCATGCTCCACCGAAGCAAACGAGCTTCCCAAGCAATACCGGGAATTCAGCCCAATATGTCCAGTGCGAATCACAATTTACGTTTCTTAGTATACTCAATACTGTGTTCTAAGGAACTCTCAACACATGATAATCATGTCACAAAATCCTTTCTTGAACCATAGGCTGTGCAGTCATATGCGTATGCCGCAATGGCAATCATCGCATCCCTGATGATCTACATCATCCCGACCATAGGCTATTCACCCATGAATTTCAATCGATGGACATCCTCCTGATAGTTATACATACTATCAATCACTGTACACACATCAAGACTAAGGCAAGCTCCCACCAATATGATCGACTGGGACATTTCACAGTACACAGACATATGAAAACGCTTCCTATTCCTTCTCAAAACTCGATAGTCATTGCACCTGGTATAACTCACCTCGGAAACTCTAATGACACCATCATCACTAGTTACATATCACGCATCCGTCCATTGTCCATTGCTAAAACGCCATATCCTTGACAAATAGTATGCACGGATATGACTCACTGACTAGAAAGAATGAATTCGATCCGTCCCGATCTTGCAAAGTCTTCAATCCCAAAGGCAAACGTTGTTGGATACTAAGTTGATCATAGACTATCTCAGTCCTTTCAGAGACATTGCGCATCACTTGCTGAAAAATTAGTGACACACCCCGCTATATCTCAAGAACTAGATCCTAGCTAATGTCACATATTACGATCAGACAACTGATGTCCCTTTGCTAATGTCCATTAGCTTTTCCAACACTCGTCGGATTCAACATTACGGTTCAACACAAGGACACTTCGTCTAAATGTTTTGTTGACACCCTTGATATTGTTGTTAGTGGACAACTCTCGCACGAAGCAGAAATCTTGATCCCTTCTGTTACTCAAATGGAGTAGACAATCGCTATCACTAAGAAATTGCTGGAATCAATATCAGCTTCTTCTTAACAAGAATGCATAATCCTGCGAAACCTACCAACTCCCTTGCTTTCCTTCACTATAAAGTTATCGCCTAACTTGACCATGTTAGTCCACATTGCAATCATCCCCGATTACAGCAATCCCAAAATTATTCATCTCAGACAACCCTAGAGCCTACTAAATTACTCAAATTGCGACTGCTCTGAGATTGTACCAAGTACAGATTCCCTTAAGCATTATGCGTCCAAAATATTGTCTCAAGTATTTCTTAATTGCTGTACCCTGATCATCACAGATTGGCTCAACTCATTGACTTCGTCGATTCTATTGTGGTTCACACTTAGCTCAATAGTGAAACTCAAATAAGATTACCACTGATCATCAAAACCTATGTGGCTCGATCAATACTCTTGACTCGGCTTCCACAAATCTACTATTCCCAACACTGGAATAACCAAATCGTTCTGGTTTCAACACACCTATACTCGGTAGCCATACAATAGCTATTAGTAGTCTATTGACACAATCTCGCGCCTTACTACTGAAAACTATCTCATACGCTGGACTAAATCTTCCTAACTCTAACAGAATTATCCAATAGTCACTAGCGGTCATTAGCACAATTCACGTGCCACCTTATCACTACTAATCGCTGTCTTGTTCACCCAAGGCCAACATCAAGACAAACTAAGCCCAATAATTGTTCGTGATCTATCAACCTAGATCATTTCAATCTCGCGGAAAATCATACGCTCAACCTCTGAAAATATCAAACAGTACTTAGCGAAATCACTGGACTCAATATCCTTTACCTCATTCATTCAAATTGAACATCATGACTCTTCGAGTCCAAGAATTATATCTATTGAATCCCAAAGATTCCCAAAATCTTCGGACACGCTTCTGTTTATATCCCTTACTAAGACTGCAACAAATCAAGGCTAGGTAATCTACCACGATGTCCCACCTGGAATCACTACCAAGTGTCAATGACATAAGTCACGCTTCCCTCATGCCTCAACTAGTCCTGTACGATCCTTAGCATCTGATATAATTTATCACTGATGAAATTTATCATCACTGGGAAATACTCACCTCCGAGACAATGTTCCAAACAGTCTTAAAATTTCATCTCCTGGATAAGACCTATCACAAGAAAATCAAATCATCTACTAGATCCACTAGTCTAGCAGTATCTCATCGGTCAAAACCTATCCGCTCAGAGAACACGCTCGTCAAGGAAATCCCTCCATGATTGGTTCTCATAGCTGAACATTCAAACTAATATCTTTGGCACCCCAGATGATATCTAGCCAATGATATCAAACCTGATATCTAATCCATGGTCATACCCCGTTGTGACTGTCGCCAAATCCCTAGATTGAGTATCCTTCCCACCTCCATCTCCTGAAGCACAAAGGCTCCCAGGGTAACACTGGCATAGGGTCGCGCCCCATCATGTCTAGTCATGGTCATAGTCCACAACTCTCGGCATATACTGGACCTGGCATCCTGATAAAATCCCATCATCATACCTTGAACATCGTTCTTCATCTGCTTCTATCCCATCTGATTCCTCAAACCACCAAAATCTTTCGGTCATCTGAAAAAATATGGAATAGCCTACATTGTGCAAATCTCAAGATACGTTGTCTCCATCAGAAACATCTGGCACAACAATATGCTCAATCTCCAATAGAGCATCAACACCAACCTGAATCTTAGACTAGTTCAGTTCTGACTTTTATTCATCGAACTCTGAAAAGTCAAATCAAATCTCTGAACGATCTCGATCTTCTCAATCAATTTTGATTCGGATCGAATGCAAAATCCTGATAGACCTCCTATCTGCTTCAAATTCTAAATCGGAAGTGCATCATTCATCAACCAAGGGGAATGCCGATAGTATATAAAATAAGAACAAATATTTTGGCTCAGAGCAACAGCTGCTGCATTCAATTACTCCGAATAGAAAGGATTCCCAATCAGAAATTCCTCAGTAACTAATCATCTTCTCTTTCTCATAGTCAGTTCAGACTGCAAATCAATTACTCCAACTTCCAAGACCAGGAAAATTACGGATATCTCCCCATAAGAAAATAGATACCAGATCTTCTAATCAATAAGATCGCTGCGAGCTCAAAATCCAAAATCAAACATTGAGTCTCGAGCGTCTTCAGATGTCTCGATTCTCATGTTATAAGTGATTCTTCTGAACAAGACTATACCTCAAATCTCAATAAGATGAATTCAATGTACTTCAAGATCATCAGTACATAAAGGAATAAAGGATATTGAAGTGCTGATCAATCTCTTCAAATTAATAAGATCTGGTCTCATAATATTAAGTCCAGACAGAAGAACATATTCTGTTGAGAAATCGGCTTCACAAACGATAAGAATTCCCCGAAAAATTAGGGATAGAACTCCTAATTCTTCAAATCTCAAGTAAGGACGTTGATCTAGATAAATTCATATCGGCTTCAGTCTCGAGGTGATCAACAAAAATTCCACCTCCAGATAATATGATCGAGGAAAGACAACTCGATCCCATCATAATTCAGACGTCGATAGAATAGCATATAACTGCTCGGCATGCAATTCTGCAAAAAAAATCTCAAAGAATCTGAAAGATCAGTACGACTCTTGTTCCGAAATGGCAAGAAAATCATCGATAAGAATAGTTATGAATTCAACTGAATACTTCTGATAGATTCAGTTTATAAGATCTACAAACACTGCAGAAGAGTTTTCAATTCAATCGGTAAGACTATAAAATCTAAGCGGCCATACCTCGTCCCGAGTCCGGTCTTCGATACCTCTTCCTTTCGAACTCTCAGTTGATGATATTCTGATCTCAATACAATTCTAAATAGGAATCAAAACTGGAGGTTCATTCTGAACAACGCCAGCAAATCTATAACCACTGGTGTTTCAACCAGATCAGGTTACATTCCGAAAATCAACTGAACACATATCGAATTCCTCCATATGAATCTGTAACAAACGGTTCATCTACAGAACAATATCAAAAGAATCTTATAATCAAGAATTCTTACCGGAGAATTTCCACTAGTCTAACGATTCAGATCTGAATCTGACAAATTCCTAAAAATATTCCTCGGCTTCCTTGTACTTGGTTAAACAGCTCAACGGATAATAAAATCAAAATCCGATAACCTAAGCACCAAACTGCCCAGTTCAATCTTATTCCCATTCAAAACAAGAGATGTGATTGCAGCTAACCCGAAATCTCAACAAAAAGGGAAAACATCAAACTAGATTCCTCAAGTAAAAAGGTAGGAAAAGAACCAATATCTATCATTCAATAGGCAAAAAACGAAAAATTCGAATGGCTACCTGTCATATCATCTCTAGTGTTGCCCGAGTCTGCGGATCCTCATTAAGAGAAAAAGCTAAAGTCTGTTGCATCGGAGGTTGATTCATACTCGGATAACCTCCTAATCGATCCTAATTCGGAGGCTGAAAAGAGTGAATCACATAAGCTTGCCGCCTCTGTTGAACCATCGGTCTAAAAGAACTCCCCAAGACCGAGATCCAACGTATCACGCTGAGGACATCTCCTCGCGTAGTGTCCTGCCTGATGGAAGATATAGCAACTACCATAAATTCCAAGACAGTGCTCGCTAGGGTGTCGACCTCCACAATAGTTGCAAGATACTCCGGAAGATCTAGAACTCTGTCCTGAACCAAACTGTCTCGATCCACTGGAGCTAGAAGAACTGCTCCCAGACTTCTTGAATTGTTTACCTCTTGGTTTCAAATGATCTCTTGTGGTACTTCCTCTATATTCGGTCGATTTCTGGAACGGGATCTGCCGAAGAAATTCATCTTTAAATAAACTCCAATAAACAACTGTACCTTGATTTTCCAAGGCTCTCTTCCTTGAAATCCACCAACCTTTGGCCATCCCCTAAAGTTGGTACACTACTAACCGAATTCGACGTTCATCGGTGTAGTCAAGAGAATCAAACAACTGATCAATTTCTTCTATCCAATTCTCACACTCCACAACACTCCCATTACTCTTCAGAGTCGCTGGGCAGAACGATTGAAACCTCATCAAAAGTGATTCCATCGGTGTCGGAGTGACATCCATAAATCAGTCGCAGTATTACTATATTCAATCTGGATTCTAAGTAGTTCGATTCCTGTTCAAAATTCATCAAGAACAAATATGATACTCAAGCGAATTAGGACACAAATACCTCAATCTTCAAACATTCGGTGTCCAACAACCTCTGTTCCGATTACTCATGTAATTCGATGAAATCCGGATTCAATTAGGAATAATTACAGTTCGTATCTCAAGTAAGTCATGCTTCACTACTTATATCTATTAATCATGCTTTATAATTTAAATCACATAATCATGTAATTCAATTACTTCCGGAATAATAAAGCATGCTCGCATGACATTTAAATACTCATTTGAATAATTCAATCACATGCGAGAATTCAAATCATGCGGACTCGATCTACCCCGCTCACTCTAATTCAAGCAAAGATCTTATCGCTGATACCACTTAATGTGAGGACATAGATTTTAATCATCTAAGGAAACATAATCAAACAATCATCGATCAAAGAGACAAAGAGTTAACAATTTTTTTTTAAAATAGGGGTGCGCTCGAGCGGTTGAATCTCGCCGCTCGAGCGCAGCCAAAATTCCAGCCCTCGGGTTGTACTACGCTCGGGCTGCAGAAAAACGCAGCTCAAGCGCTGCCTGGGCAGAAACCCTCCCCTGCCCGCTGCTCTAGTTCTGGCCAAATCCAAGCCTAAAATCATCAACATCTGATCTCAACAAATCATCTGAACGGAACAATCGAACGTAAGAACAAACTAAGGCATCATGAGATTTCAAGAACAACTAAAACATTCCATACAAAAGTTCTAGAGTTAAACATTTATTCAAACTAGTAGCACATGCTTCGGTTCTATTTTACAATCCGAATACAAAAACATAACAAGTTCGAATTACATAATCGACTTCTAAAAACACCAAGTCCTCACTTCTATCAACTCAACCACCTAGCCATGCAATCTCTAACTCGGTCCTGCCCAACCTGTGGCCAAGCACACATACAAAGACAAGACAAAAGCCGAATAAATCCGGTGAGAATAATATTCCCAGTAAAAATGACAACATGCTATATCAAATAGGCATCTCAAAATGAAATACATCGACTTCCAGGTATTCAAAAAGAGAGTAAACGAATGCATGACTTCAAAAGTCTAGATTATCAATCCGGATAATCATAAGGTAAAACGGTTCCTCGATTATTTGGTTGGGATCCCGAGGATGAAATATCACAACAATCACACCGACTTCCCCTTTCGAGGTGGACGATGTATACATCAATCCTCCAGACTCCAGAGCATTCAATAGAGAGTTGATCGACCACTGTATTGCCTACCAGTGCCACTCGAATATAATCCCCAGATCGTCTAATTTAAATGAAACGAATCTTTTGGCTCAATATGAATGCATATGAAAAACTAAAACATTCAATCATATAATTCAAGTAATTCACATAGACATGCAAGTATGTGATTTCTCCAGGACACTCGAATCAATCCGGATTCAATTTAATCGTCCCATTCCAATCAATGTCGTCTTATACTTTTCTCGATTCGAAGTAGCTTCCAATCTCGATCAAACTACAATAACAAGAATTCCAATCAAAAGTCATACAACTCAATTCCAAGAATGAGATCAACTTGATACCAAACCTCGATCAAATCTTCAACGATTCAAATTATGCTAATTCTGAACTCCACGATCTTCAGTCAAATATGTACGGAGATATAAAAAAATCCAATATCAATCCATTCAATTGAAAACCATTCAAATGCTCAAATTCGAACTCCTAAATCCGAAAATCTCAAACCAGCGGCATAACGGCTATAAATTCAACTATCCAAAATCACATACAACAATATACCAATCTAAACAACTCAATTCAACAGCAAATCATCCAATTCAACTCAAATCCAACAAATCTCAAAATCTCAATTTTTGAATTAATGCCTAAAAATTCAAAACAAATCCGAACGACGCTATTTTTCCGATCCGACTTTGAATACACGATCTATGCTAGCTCGAGCACGCTATATCCAAATTTCATCCAATTATAGCGGCATTCAAAAATCGGAGTAAATTTGATCGAAGAAAAACTTACGGTATAACGGAGCCTTCTAAGTCGTGACTGCAAATTCTGCCTTAAGATTGAATTTTTAACGGACGGAGCATGGAATAAAATCTGGAAGCTCAAAGAGGAGCTTGGAAGTCTTCAATGGAGGGAATGGTTGAGAGAGAGAAAAGGGAGAAGAAGAACAAGAAGAAAATGAAAACCAAGTCAACCAAGTCCAAGATAATATATAAAATCCCATTTTTGCACTTTGGTCCCTGAATTCTTCAAAATTTGCAATTCAGCCCCTTATCAAATATCAATTAAATCCTCAAATTTCTTAATCTCCGATTATCAATCTTAATCTCCCAAAGTCTCTGTTAGTATAATTTTGGGGCGTTACAATTCTCCTCCTCTAAGAACTGATTTCGTCCTCGAAATCGAATACAATTCAATCTCCAAAAGAAAAGAGATAGACAATTGTATGCTAAGTTGAGCACGTGTGACTTTGGGATCTACTGAGTTGTTTTTCTTGATCATGTGATTTCACAAGATGGTGTTTCAGTTGATCTTAGTAAGACGAAAGCCATTCTGAATTGATCGCGTCCCATGACAGTCTCGGAAATTCACAATTTTCTTGGGATGGCAGGCTACTACCAAATATTCGTGGAGAACTTTTCTCAGATTTCTAAGCCTTTGACGCAATTGACAAAGAAATATGTGTCTTTCGTTTGGACTTCGGAGTATAAGGAGAGTTTTCACGAGTTGCGTCACTGTAACACCCGATATTTTTAATTACATAAATCCGCCTGCATAATTAGGATATTTAATTATTTAAATTTATGATTTATGGGTTAAATAATTATGTGAATTATTTATGCATGATTTAATTTATTTTTAAGCATTTAACCCATAATTAGTGATTTTTATGATTTTTAGTATTTTTATTATTTAATCGCGTAGACGGGACCGTGGACGGACGAGATGACGACTTTCCACCCAAATTATTTTATGAGCCTTTTTGGAGCCTTAAAATATTATTTTGAGTTTAATTAGGAGTTAAGTTATATTTTTAATATTTAAGACCTTTTTATATTTAATTATTTAACCTATATTCTAATTAACCTAAAAATAAAACCTATTCTACCTAAAACAACTAGCCGATCTCTTCTTCCTCCCATCAGCCGTCACCTCCATCTCCTTCTTCACCGAACCAACCTCCAAGAACACCATAGCCATTATTTCGAAGGTTCCAAGCAGGCTAAGGCATCCCGTCGTCGCCCCGTCGTCCCGAAGCCCGTCGTACACGCTTCTAGCTCTATAAATCGGTATTAAGGCATGTTTCTTTTCACTTTTCAAACCTATATCAGTGTATGTATGCGTGTGGGTGTGTAACATCAGAATTTTATCATTTGACAGCAAGCTTTTCGAATTTTCTTCACTAATGCTCTCGGTGTTGACATGTATGGCTCATGCTCACGTTTCTGTCATCCATGGCTTGAAGGGGGCTGCTGGCTAGGTCCTACGGGGTCCCTAGGATGTCTAGATGAGTCGGCCATGGTTGGGTTGGGGCTAGGAATCACGGCCGATCGGATTTTTCAGAAGGAAACCATGAGGCGCGCAGACTAGGTTTTTGTGGAAGAGGGTTCGGTGTAGGCTAAGGGGGCAGCATGGGGTTCGGGCCAGGGGGTGGTTCGAACCGGCAGGACCCTGGGGAGGTCCTGCCGGCGGGGCTCCGGCCACGGTGTCCGGAGCTGGGCTGCAGCAGGCCGTGAGGGCCTGCTGCTCGTGCGGCCGAGACAAGGAGGGAAAGGTAAGGTAGGGTTTTGGGTTCTAGGGTTTGGCTTGGATCCGGGTCGGGTCAGGTGGTCCGGGTCGGGTCTAAAATAATATGGGTTAAGTTAAGTGGGTCCGGGTCCGGGTTATTTTAAATGGGGCTCGGGTATTTTTATTTTTAAGTTTTTAAGTTAATTAGGAATTAAATGGGCTAATTAAATTCCCAAAAATTTAATTAGTACCATTTAATTTATTTGGGTTCCATTAAATTATTTTGGGTTAATTTAAT
This sequence comes from Henckelia pumila, assembly GCF_033568475.1. NCBI lineage: Eukaryota > Viridiplantae > Streptophyta > Magnoliopsida > Lamiales > Gesneriaceae > Henckelia > Henckelia pumila. The sequence goes on along the minus strand of NW_027331857.1, from coordinate 2,176,837 downwards.
TATTTTTGGGCTTTTAATAATTTTTATTTAAATTTTTAAGTTGGCCAGCAATTTTTATGGGCTTGGGAGCCCATGAAAGTTATTGTGCCTGTTATTGGGCTTTTGGGCCCATTGGGCCAGTTTAAGTGTTATTGGGCTTAGTGTAATTTTAATGGGCTTAATTAATTAAATTGGGCTTAGATTAATTAATTGGGTTTAAAGTTTAAGATATTGGGCTTAAGTATGTTAATGGACCAGATTTAAGTTAATGGGCTTGAGTGTAGGGCCAGCAGTCCAGAACCATCCATGAGAAAATTGCATGTGTCCTGATTATATATTTAATTATTTTTATGCATTTAAGTTATTTTAATATTTATATGTTAGTAAGAAAAATTAAATTAAATATATATGAAGGACACACAATTTATTTAAGTACATGCATTCATGAAATCAATTTTTATGCTATGATTTAATTTTCTATGGTTGAGCAAATAAAATATTTTAGGTGGAAATTGAAGTAGTGTGGCCATTTATGTATGGGAAGTTTCTGCCATTTATGTATGGGCAGTTTCTGCTATTTATGTATGGGTGGTTCGCCACCAGCCTCGTACGATGGTTTCTTAGACTGATCAGTCGCACTATGGGTCACACTTACGGATAGGACCATTCGATGTTAAGAAAATAAATGCTCAACAACTCAAGTATGTATGTTATGTATTATGTTTATTTAAGTAAGTTATGTTATGTAATCTTTAAGCATGCTCATTCATGTATATGTATGTATTAGTATTAAAGTGTTTTAAATTATTTTGAACCCTTGTTAGTATGCATGTTGGGCCTCTAGGCTCACTACACTGATATGGTGCAGGTGAGTACGTAGAGGAGCAGGTTACTCCTACCGGTGGTGAGGATGTATGAGCAGCGCTGCAGTAGCCCCGTGACCGTGACAGCTTCTGAGTCACCATGCATGAGTGTCATGATATATTTTAATATTTTTAGTGGATGAGGTTTATTGGAATATTTTATTAAATATTTTTAGTGCATGCACACATTTTATTATTTTATATATGCAGTATTTAATTATTGTTTTGACTCAGATAGTTATTTAATTTAAAGAATGCATTTTATTTAAGTATTTAAATTGTTTATTTATTTAGTCATGTATTTATTTTAAATATTTTATTCTGTGCATATATGTATGGGCATATATGTACATATTTTATTTAGTAGTATAAAAAAAAAAAAAAATTTCCGCATATTTATTTATTAGAGAGTTAGGGTCGTTTCAGTCACCGTCTGACTACCGCTCCAGTGTTGGCTCTACCGTCTGGATCAAGTGGTTATGTTGTTCACACCGATGCTTCTTTCCAGTGTTTGGGATGTGTGTTGCCACAAAGAGGTCATGTGATTGTCTATACCTCTAGACAGCTGAAGACTCACGAGGAGAACTATCTTGTACATGATCTGGAGCTTGCAGCCATTGTTTTTGCTCTGAAGATATGACGTCATTACTTGTATGGTGAGAGGTTTGAGATCTTCACTGACCACAAGAGTCTGAAGTATTTTTTCACTCAGGCTGAGTTGAACATGAGGCAGCGACGCTGGATGGATCTATTGAAGGATTATGATTGCGAGATCAAGTACCATCCAGTCTCTTAAAATCCAGTTGTGGATGCTCTTAGCCGCAAGATTTATGTGAGTTCCCTTTGTACCAGCTTAGTTGTACGAGTGGTAGAGGAGTTTTGTTCCTTGGGATTCACTTTTCGACACAAGAAGGAACAACAGGGAGTTCGCATTTGATCTGTGCTTTCCAAACCAGCCTTGTATACCCGAATACGTGAGTCACAGGCCGTTGGATTTGAAGACGCAGATTATGGACCGATTGGCCCAAGATGGAGGTACTTTTGGTTTTTATTTTCAGAATGATGGTCTGTTGTGCCTTTCCGGACGTGTGGTGGTTCCTGATGATTCCACACTGAGAGAAGAGATTCTGACACAAGCTCACCGTAGTAGATTCTCTGTTCATCAAGGCAGCATGAAGATGTACAAGGATCTGCGTACGAGGTTTTCGTGGAAAGGAATGAAGCGCAGCATTTATTAGTTCGTGTCTCGATTCCTCCCAGGCAAGTGAACCGACGTGGGAGACCTCCACATCCGCCTCCACCTCCACCGCCACCTCAGCAGCACCCCATGACAGCACTGGAGCAGGCCAGTGCTACGATGATGGCAGGGATTACTGCTCTATTGGAGCAGCAGGCGGCACGTCCCAGACTGTCCCACGAGGAGGACGTCGCAGAGAGGTTCCAGAAGAAGGGGCCTAAGGAGTTTTTGGGGACCACCGATCCGTTGGTGGCTGAGGGATGGATTCGCTCTCTTGAGTCCATCTTCGACTATATGGGGATCACAGACACCGACAGGGTGAGCTGTGCGACGTATATGATGCGAGGCGATGCAGCCCTTTGGTGGGAGGGTGCAGTTAGAGGAGTCCATCTACCTACACTGACGTGGGCCGAGTTCAGGCGTATCTTCTACGCCAAGTATTTCACTGAGGATGTGCGCAGTCGCATGATCCGGGAGTTCATGAGTCTCCGTCAGGGGGACAGGTCTGTTGTGGAGTACGTGAGCCAATTTGAGAGGGGCTGTCGCTTTGTGCCCATGATTGCTGAGAGCCCGCAGGAGAAGCTGCGTCAGTTTGTGGAGGGCCTGAAGGCTGAGATCAGGCATGACGTGCGTATGGCAGACGTCTTTACATATGAGTCTGCAGTCAGCAGGGCCTTGCGTTCCGAGGAGGGACGGAGAGAGATACAGAGAGAGCAGCAGGGTAAGAGGCAGTTTATGCAGACAGGGTATCAGCGACCATCTTCGCAGCCACCTACGAAGAAGAAGTCTACAGGGCCATCTAAGGGCCCGAATCAGCAGAGGCCTCAGGGGAAGCCACAGCAGCAGACTAGGGGCGGGGCCCCTACTCCAGGGAGATATCCAGTGTGTCCGAAGTGCCAGAAGATGCATTCCGGACAGTGTCTATTGGGAGCAGGAGTCTGCTATCGTTGCAAGGAGCCAGGGCATCAGATTGCCAACTGCCCGCAGAGGCAGAATGTCAGTGGGCGAGTTTATGTGATGCAGGCAGAGGAGGCAGACCCAGATACCTCCTTGATCACCGGTATACCTAACCCCTAGAACTTTTTCAATTCTTTGCTTTTGTTTAATTGCGATTATATCTGAATGCCTGTTACTTGAGTTTAACTATCAGCATGCTAGAATAAGAATTTTGTTTCTTGGTGATTAGAATTAAGGTATTGTAGTGTTTTAACCTTGGGAGCATAGTGGTATGAATTGTTGGGAATCTTCTGCGTGCAGGGAGAATTCTAGTTGGAGGCAACTCCACGTTTGCGTTGCTAGATTCAGGAGCCACGCATTCGTTTATCTCCCGAGATTTTATCAGACGGATAGGCATTTCACCGGAGGTTGTAGACAGTGGTTACGATGTTACCATGCCATCCGGACAGATTATCACTACCACTAGTGTCATCAGGGATCTGGCATTGGAGTTGCAGGGACACTCCATTCGAGCAGATCTAGTGGTTCTCCCATTGACTGGGTTTGACTTGATTTTGGGTATGGACTGGCTATCAGTTAATGGAGCTTCGATTGATTTCCGACGTAGGACAGTGTCAGTGAAGCCAGCAGGAGGTGAGATGTTTATTTTCTTTGCATCTCAGTCTAGCAGTATTCCTCAGATGATATCACTTGTTCGTGCGAGGAAACTGTTGCGCCATGGATGTCAGGGTTTTCTTGCTAGTGTGGTCACTACCTCAGATGTTTCTAGCAGATCTTTATCAGATATAGAGGTGGTACGTGACTATCCAGATGTTTTTCCTGACGATGTTGCAGGAGTTCCACCAGTGAGAGAGGTGGAGTTCAGTATTGAGTTGTTGCCGGACACTGTGCCTATCTCTAAGGCACCGTATCGACTTGCTCCTACAGAGATGAGAGAGTTGAAGGAGCAGATTCAGGAGCTGTTGGAGAAGGGTTTTGTTCGTCCTAGCTTTTCTCCATGGGGAGCTCCAGTGTTGTTTGTGAAGAAGAAGGACGGCAGCATGAGATTGTGCATTGACTACCGAGAGCTCAACAGAGTCACAGTGAAGAATAAGTATCCACTACCGAGGATAGAGGATTTATTCGATCAGTTGCAGGGAGCTTCGGTATTCTCCAAGATCGATCTGCGATCTGGTTACCATCAGCTGAGAGTCAGAGATTCAGATGTGTCTAAGACTGCCTTTAGGACACGATATGGGCACTATGAGTTCTTGGTGATGCCCTTTGGGTTAACCAATGCTCCAGCAGTTTTTATGGATCTCATGCATCGTGTCTTCCAGCCGTATCTAGATCAGTTTGTCATTGTATTCATTGATGACATATTGATCTACTCGAGGAGCATTGAGGAGCATACACAGCATTTGCATACAGCCTTGCAGACTTTGAGGGAGCATCGACTGTTTGCAAAGTTCAGTAAGTGTGAGTTTTGGTTGGAGCAGGTGGCGTTTCTAGGCCACATTATTTCTAGGGATGGGATTGCAGTGGATCAGTCCAAGGTGCAGGCAGTGAGGGATTGGGGGATTCCAAAGAATGCTTCGGAGATTCGTAGCTTCTTGGGTTTAGCAGGATAATATAGGAAGTTCATCAAGGGTTTTTCCTCTATTGCAGTACCCTTGACTTCCTTAACCAAGAAGAACGCGAAGTATAGTTGGAGTCCAGATTGTCAGAGGAGCTTTGATCAGCTGAAGGATGCACTTACTTCAGCACCTGTGTTAGCTATGACAGTGCCACATGAGGAGTTAGTGGTGTATACCGACGCGTCCAAGCTTGGGTTGGGCGCAGTACTTATGCAGAGTGGCAGAGTTATCGCATATGCGTCGCGACAGTTGAAGATTCATGAGCAGAACTATCCGACGCATGATTTGGAGCTTGCAGCAGTGGTTTTTGCGTTGAAAATCTGGAGGCACTATCTTTACGGCGAGAAGTGCAAGATTTTCACCGATCACAAGAGCCTCAAGTACTTCTTCACCCAGAAGGAGTTGAACATGAGGCAGCGCAGATGGCTTGAGCTTGTTAAGGACTATGACTGTGACATTAGCTACCATCCGGGTAAGGCTAATGTAGTGGCAGATGCTTTGAGTCGAAAGTCGTCAGTGGTATCATGTTTGACTGTACAGTTACCACTACAGACCGAGATTCAGAGGTTTGGGTTGGAGTGCTATCCGAGCGGCCATGCACCGAGCTTGTCAGTGTTGACGGTGCAGCCAGTTTTGAGAGATCGGATTAGAGAGGGACAGTCCACTGATGAGGAGCTACAGCGATGGAGACAGAGAGATGAGGCCAGAGGTAGTCTCTTGTATACAGTGGAGGATGGCATCGTTCAGTACCGTGGGAGGATGTGGGTACCGAACGTTGATCAGTTGAGAGCCGAGATTCTAGCAGAGGCTCATGCATCTCCGTACTCCATTCACCCTGGAAGTACGAAGATGTACCGAGACTTACAGTTATTGTATTGGTGGCCCGGGATGAAGAGTGACATCGGGAGAGTGGTGTCAGAGTGCTTGACTTGTCAGCAAGTCAAAGCAGAGCATCAGCGTCCAGCAGGACTTCTTAGACCTCTCCCTATTCCGGAATGGAAGTGAGAGAATATTACGATGGACTTTGTGGTTGGCTTACCAAGGAGTACCAGAGGGTGTACAGCGATTTGGGTGATTGTGGATAGACTCACCAAGTCAGCTCATTTCTTGCCGGTAAGGACTACTTACACTTTGACACAGTATGCAGAGCTTTACATCAGAGAGATTGTTAGACTGCATGGCATACCAGTGTCTATCGTGTCAGACAGAGATCCGAGATTCACCTCAGCGTTTTGGAAGAGTCTGCACACAGCTTTGGGGACTAGACTTATGTTCAGTACAGCATTTCATCCCCAGACAGATGGTCAGTCCGAGAGAGTGATCCAGGTTCTCGAGGATCTTTTGAGAGCTTGTGTCATCGATTTTCGAGGATCTTGGGAGACTAGACTGCCATTAGTGGAGTTTACCTATAACAACAGCTTTCAGTCGTCTATAGGTATGGCTCCTTATGCAGCACTGTATGGGAGGAGATGCAGATCTCCGGTGCATTGGGATGAGGTTGGTGAGCGGATTTTGTTGGGTCCGGAGATTGTGCAGCAGACAGCTGACATCGTGACGCAGATTCGAGAGAGGATGAGGACTGCGCAGAGTCGGCAGAAGAGTTATGCAGATGCCAGATGACGCGATTTGGAGTTCACTGTAGGTGATCACGTATTCTTGAAGGTGTCACCTATGAAGGGAGTAGCGCGTTTTGGGCGGAGAGGCAAGCTTAATCCGAGATATATAGGGCCATTCGAGATCTTGGAGCGAGTTGGCACGTTGGCCTATCGTTTAGCTCTACCTCCAGGGCTAGCGGCAGTGCACAACGTTTTCCATGTATCCATGCTTCGGAGATATGTCTCCAACCCGTCGCATGTGTTGGATTTCGAGCCCTTACAGTTGCCACCGGATCTTGTATACGAGGAGAGACTAGTGCGGATTTTGTCTAGTGAGGAGCGGAGGCTTAGGACGCGGGTCATACCGATGGTCAGAGTCCAGTGGCTGAATCACTCGGAGGAGGAAGCTACTTGGGAGACCGAGGAGGATATGAGGAATCGCTACCCGGAGTTGTTCGGGTAAGTACTTTAATTTCGAGGACGAAATTCAGTTTAAGGGGGGGAGAATTGTAACACCCGATATTTTTAATTACATAAATCCGCCTGCATAATTAGGATATTTAATTATTTAAATTTATGATTTATGGGTTAAATAATTATGTGAATTATTTATGCATGATTTAATTTATTTTTAAGCATTTAACCCATAATTAGTGATTTTTATGATTTTTAGTATTTTTATTATTTAATCGCGTAGACGGGACCGTGGACGGACGAGATGACGACTTTCCACCCAAATTATTTTATGAGCCTTTTTGGAGCCTTAAAATATTATTTTGAGTTTAATTAGGAGTTGAGTTATATTTTTAATATTTAAGACCTTTTTATATTTAATTATTTAACCTATATTCTAATTAACCTAAAAATAAAACCTATTCTACCTAAAACAACTAGCCGATCTCTTCTTCCTCCCATCAGCCGTCACCTCCATATCCTTCTTCACCGAACCAACCTCCAAGAACACCATAGCCATTATTTCGAAGGTTCCAAGCAGGCTAAGGCATCCCGTCGTCGCCCCGTCGTCCCGAAGCCCGTCGTACACGCTTCTAGCTCTATAAATCGGTATTAAGGCATGTTTCTTTTCACTTTTCAAACCTATATCAGTGTATGTATGCGTGTGGGTGTGTAACATCAGAATTTTATCATTTGACAGCAAGCTTTTCGAATTTTCTTCACTAATGCTCTCGGTTTTGACATGTATGGCTCATGCTCACGTTTCTGTCATCCATGGCTTGAAGGGGGATGCTGGCTAGGTCCTACGGGGTCCCTAGGATGTCTAGATGAGTCGGCCATGGTTGGGTTGGGGCTAGGAATCACGGCCGATCGGATTTTTCAGAAGGAAACCATGAGGCGCGCAGACTAGGTTTTTGTGGAAGAGGGTTCGGTGTAGGCTAAGGGGGCAGCATGGGGTTCGGGCCAGGGGGTGGTTCAAACCGGCAGGACCCTGGGGAGGTCCTGCCGGCGGGGCTCCGGCCACGGTGGCCGGAGCTGGGCTGCAGCAGGCCGTGAGGGCCTGCTGCTCGTGCGGCCGAGACAAGGAGGGAAAGGTAAGGTAGGGTTTTGGGTTCTAGGGTTTGGCTTGGATCCGGGTCGGGTCAGGTGGTCCGGGTCGGGTCTAAAATAATATGGGTTAAGTTAAGTGGGTCCGGGTCCGGGTTATTTTAAATGGGGCTCGGGTATTTTTATTTTTAAGTTTTTAAGTTAATTAGGAATTAAATGGGCTAATTAAATTCCCAAAAATTTAATTAGTACCATTTAATTTATTTGGGTTCCATTAAATTATTTTGGGTTAATTTAATTATTTTTGGGCTTTTAATAATTTTTATTTAAATTTTTAAGTTGGCCAGCAATTTTTATGGGCTTGGGAGCCCATGAAAGTTATTGTGCCTGTTATTGGGCTTTTGGGCCCATTGGGCCAGTTTAAGTGTTATTGGGCTTAGTGTAATTTTAATGGGCTTAATTAATTAAATTGGGCTTAGATTAATTAATTGGGTTTAAAGTTTAAGATATTGGGCTTAAGTATGTTAATGGACCAGATTTAAGTTAATGGGCTTGAGTGTAGGGCCAGCAGTCCAGAACCATCCATGAGAAAATTGCATGTGTCCTGATTATATATTTAATTATTTTTATGCATTTAAGTTATTTTAATATTTATATGTTAGTAAGAAAAATTAAATTAAATATATATGAAGGACACACAATTTATTTAAGTACATGCATTCATGAAATCAATTTTTATGCTATGATTTAATTTTCTATGGTTGAGCAAATAAAATATTTTAGGTGGAAATTGAAGTAGTGTGGCCATTTATGTATGGGCAGTTTCTGCCATTTATGTATGGGCAGTTTCTGCCATTTATGTATGGGTGGTTCGCCACCAGCCTCGTACGATGGTTTCTTAGACTGATCAGTCGCACTATGGGTCACACTTACGGATAGGACCATTCGATGTTAAGAAAATAAATGCTCAACAACTCAAGTATGTATGTTATGTATTATGTTTATTTAAGTAAGTTATGTTATGTAATCTTTAAGCATGCTCATTCATGTATATGTATGTATTAGTATTAAAGTGTTTTAAATTATTTTGAACCCTTGTTAGTATGCATGTTGGGCCTCTAGGCTCACTACACTGATATGGTGCAGGTGAGTACGTAGAGGAGCAGGTTACTCCTACCGGTGGTGAGGATGTATGAGCAGCGCTGCAGTAGCCCCGTGACCGTGACAGCTTCTGAGTCACCATGCATGAGTGTCATGATATATTTTAATATTTTTAGTGGATGAGGTTTATTGGAATATTTTATTAAATATTTTTAGTGCATGCACACATTTTATTATTTTATATATGCAGTATATTTTAATTATTGTTTTGACTCAGATAGTTATTTAATTTAAAGAATGCATTTTATTTAAGTATTTAAATTGTTTATTTATTTAGTCATGTATTTATTTTAAATATTTTATTCTGTGCATATATGTATGGGCATATATGTACATATTTTATTTAGTAGTATAAAAAAAAAAAAAAATTTCCGCATATTTATTTATTAGAGAGTTAGGGTCGTTTCAGTCACCGTCTGACTACCGCTCCAGTGTTGGCTCTACCGTCTGGATCAAGTGGTTATGTTGTTCACACCGATGCTTCTTTCCAGTGTTTGGGATGTGTGTTGCCACAAAGAGGTCATGTGATTGTCTATACCTCTAGACAGCTGAAGACTCACGAGGAGAACTATCTTGTACATGATCTGGAGCTTGCAGCCATTGTTTTTGCTCTGAAGATATGACGTCATTACTTGTATGGTGAGAGGTTTGAGATCTTCACTGACCACAAGAGTCTGAAGTATTTTTTCACTCAGGCTGAGTTGAACATGAGGCAGCGACGCTGGATGGATCTATTGAAGGATTATGATTGCGAGATCAAGTACCATCCAGTCTCTTAAAATCCAGTTGTGGATGCTCTTAGCCGCAAGATTTATGTGAGTTCCCTTTGTACCAGCTTAGTTGTACGAGTGGTAGAGGAGTTTTGTTCCTTGGGATTCACTTTTCGACACAAGAAAGAACAACAGGGAGTTCGCATTTGATCTGTGCTTTCCAAACCAGCCTTGTATACCCGAATACATGAGTCACAGGCCGTTGGATTTGAAGACGCAGATTATGGACCGATTGGCCCAAGATGGAGGTACTTTTGGTTTTTATTTTCAGAATGATGGTCTGTTGTGCCTTTCCGGACGTGTGGTGGTTCCTGATGATTCCACACTGAGAGAAGAGATTCTGACACAAGCTCACCGTAGTAGATTCTCTGTTCATCAAGGCAGCATGAAGATGTACAAGGATCTGCGTACGAGGTTTTCGTGGAAAGGAATGAAGCGCAGCATTTATTAGTTCGTGTCTCGATGCCTTGTGTGTCAGCAGGTCAACGCAGAATTTCGATGACCCGGGGGATCGCTCCAGAGTTTAGAGATTCCTGAGTGGAAGTGGGAGCACGTGACGATGGATTTTGTCACCCACTTGCCTATGTCTTCCAGGAATTGCGATGCAATATAGGTTATTGTGGATCTATTGTCAAAGTCTGCGCATTTCTTGCCTTTATAATCGGGAATTTACTTTCGATCGGATGGCATGTTTGTATGTGCAAGAGCTTGTTCGTCTGCATGGGATTCCGTTGAGCATCGTTAGTGACCGAGATCCAAGGTTTAACTCTAGGTTTTGGGATAGCTTCCATCAAGCTCTTGGTACTACACTGAGTCTGAGTACAACGTATCACCCGTAGACCAATGGACAGAGTGAGAGGACAATTCGTACCCTCGAGGATATGCTACGAGCTACAGTATTGGATATTGGACCAACGTGGCATGACCACTTGGCATTGGATGAGTTTGCTTATAATAAGAGCTACCATCGCAGTATTGGCATGGCACCATGTAACACCCGGAAAATTTTAATACATAAATTCGCATGCATAATTAAGGAAATTAATTATTTAAAATTTATATTTGGGTTAAATGACATTTATGTGTTATTATGTGAATTATTTGCATGATTTAAATTTATGTAATCATTTAACCCGCAGTTATTGTATTTTAGATTTTTTTAAGGAATTATTGGTTTTGATCGCGTAGTTGGGACCGTGTACGGACGAAATGCCAAAATATTTAGCCAAAAATATTTTATGAGTTTTATGAGCCTTAAAATAATATTTTAAGGTATTTTGTCAAGAAAATTTTAGTATTTATTTATATATTTATTTAAGGGTTGATTTTTAGCCAAAATAAGTCATTTTATTGACTTTTATTAATTTTAAAAAATTCCCTATTATATTATTTCGGGATTTAAGGATTTTGTATCAGATTATTATATTTTTTAGAGAGTTTTAATTATATTTTTAGGTATATTATCTAGATGCTTATTATTTTAAATATTAACCTAGTATTAAACATAAGATAAATTCCTACCCTACATTGATTCTCCCATCAGCCGCCTCCTATCTTCATCATCAACCCTCCTCACATTTATTTACCAGAAAACTCAGCCCTATAGCCGATCAAACAATTTTTTCTTTGGAGATTTTGGTCCGTTCTTCGTCCCTGTGCTCCCGCGATCGCGTGTTATTCAAGGAAAATGACGAAAGGCATGTTTAATTCTTTCTCAACACCATATAAGCTATTTAATGCACTGATGTCAGATTTGTTTTGAGGCAATTCACGTTTTATGTTTAGTTCTTGGCTAGAACATGGTAAACTCAAGATTTTTGCTTTGTTTCATGCAAAACCCCATGTTTTTTGTTATGGGATTGGATCGGTCTGCTGGTTCAAGAGTCAAGGGGTGTGTTGGGGTCCTAGGAGTCGAGCCATGGCCAGGGTTAAGGCTGGAACAGGGCTGGAGTTGAGTTGTATCAGATTTGGGTCCATGGGTTCGCAAGTTAGGGTTTGGGAGAAGAGGGGTCGGCTGGTGCATGCAGGGCCAAGAACCAGCCGACCCGTGGCCAGGTTAGGACCGACAGGACCTTGGGAAGGTCTTGCCGGTGGTGGTCCGGCCAGTCGTGGCCAGACTAGAGCGGCAGCAGCCCTTGAAGGGCTGCTGCACGCAGCCAAGGGCAGCTGAGAGGGGGGGCTTCGGGTTTAGGGTTTAGAGTGGATCCGGGTCGGGTTGTTGGGTCCGGGTCGGGTCTGGAAAGTCACGGGTTATGTTAGTTGGGTCCGGGTCCAGGTTAAGTGAGTCGGGCTCAGATATTTTTATTTTTAAGTTTTAAGTTTAATTAAGTGTTAAATGGGCCTAATTAAATCCCAAAATTTAATTGGATTTCATTTAATTATTTGGTTTGAATTTAATTGTTATTGGGCTTAATTAAATTAAATTAAGTTAGCCCGATAATCTTTATGGGCTTGGGAGCCCATGGATGTTATTCAGCCAGTCTTTGGGCTTTTGGGCCCATTGGGCCAGATTAAGTTGTTATTGGGCCAAGTATGTGCTAATGGGCTTTAATTGATTTATTGGGCTTAGAAATGTGTTAATGGGCTTAAGTATGTTAATGGGCCAATCTCAGTGTTAATGGGCCAGAATTTAAGAAAATGGGCTTGAGTGTTAGGGCCAGCAGTTCAGTACAAACCATGAAAAATTGCATGTGTCCTAATTATATATTTAATTATTTTATGCATGAAAGTTATTTTAGTATTTATATGTTAGTATAAAAATTAAATTAAATATATATGAAGGACACACATTTTTATTTAAGTACATGCATTCATGAAATAATTTTATGGCATGATTTAATGTTTAAGGTTGAGCAAGAAAATAATTTTATGTTGGAAGTTGAAGTAGTGTGACAATTTAAGGGGGACAAGCCCCCACATGTTAAGGGCAGTTTACTGTCAATTTAAGGGTAGTTTACTACCAGCAAGAGGTGATTCGTCACCGCCGCGTACGTTGGTTTTAAAATACTGATCAGTCGAACCATTTAAGTTTAAGGTTACACTATGGATATGACCATGCGATGTTAGAAAAATGTTATGCTCAACAATGTTTATGTATGTATTATATGATTATATTTAAGATCAAGTTTAAGCAAGATTTTAAGTTATGATTCATGATTTTTAAGCATGCTCATTCATGTATATGTTATGTATTAGTACTTCAGTGATTTAAATTATTTTAAATCTTTGTTATGTTAGCATGTTGGGCCTCTAGGCTCACTACACTTATATGGTGCAGGTGAGTATGTAGAGGAAGATGTAGTACCTATCGGCGGCGAGGACGTATGAGCAGGCAGACAGTGATCCCCCGCGGCCGTCGTCTGAGTCATTATGAATATTTTTAAGAATTTTTAAACTCTGTTATTTATTTATCTCTTTTAAGTCTTTTCAGTGGCGAATTTTAATACTATTTTATTAAGTAATTTTATTGCATGCAAACTTTTAAGTTAATTGTTTTGACAGTATTTTATTTAAGTTTGACTCAGATATTTAAGTATGAAATGTTGCATTTTATTTAAGTTATTTTTAAATCTGTTTATTGTTGTTCATATATGTATGGGCATGTATGTACATTTATTTTACTTAGGATATAAAAAAAAAAAAAAATTTCCGCATATGTTATTTTAGAAAATTTGGTTGTTTCACACCATTTGAGGCTTTGTATGGATGCCACTGTCGTATGCCTTTGTTCTAAGATGAATTTGGCGAGCATCAAGTCGAAGGTCCATAGCTGATTCAGCAGATGACCGACATAGTAGAATTGATCCAACGGAGGATTAAGGCTGCCCAGGATTGACAGGCGATATACGCTAACAATCACCACAGACCGTTGCACTTTGAGGTAGGAGAGAATGTATTTTTGCGAGTGTCACCTTTTCGGAAGATGATGAGATTCGGTCTCAAGGGCAAGTTGTCACCGAGATTCAATGGTCCGTTTGAGGTTCTTGAGAAAGTTGGAGATGTGGCTTATCTTCTAGATTTGCCACCCTATATTTCCGGCATTCATGATGTGTTTCACGTGTCTTTGCTGAGACAGTACGTGACGGAGGAGTCGCACATCTTGCATTTGGCTGAGGTACAATTGGATCAATATCTGTCCTATGTGGAAAGACCTCTCAGGATTCTTGAAAGGAAGGACAAGGTACTTCACAACAAACGTATACCTTTGGTGATGGTGCAGTGGCAGCGTAGGGGAACATAGGAAGAAACTTGGGAGTTGTAGAGCCGGATGCGAACTGAGCATCCAGAGTTGATCTATTCTGTGTAATTTTCGTTTGAAGGATGTTGTACTTTGTAATTGTTCAGTTGTAATAAAGAGCATTTGATTTAGTTTACTGTGTTTTTTCCTCGGGACTTAAATTTCGAGAACAAAATTTCTTAAGTGAGGGAGAATGTAGTAACCCATACCCAAAATAATGTGATTAAGGGATTAATCACAATTAATTAACTAATTAATTAAAAGGAAGATCGGAAGCTCTGGTTGGAAGATCAGACGCTCCAGTGCGATCGAACGGTGCGATCAGTGAACGAACGCTCAAATCTGGCTAGGGCCTACGTCATCATTGATGTCAGCAAGATGATGTCATTTCTTACATCGTCAAGTGGACATCGGACGGTCCGATGTTGAGAACGGAGGCTCCGAACAGTTTCATGGACACGTGGTTGGACAGGAGGAGAACGAACACTCCAATGGCGGGATCGGACGGTCCGATCTCCGTTTATAAAAGGGAGGTACAAGAGCTCATTTGAGTGCACCGAGTTCTTTCCCTCTCTTTTGCTTCTTAGTATATTTAGGCTATTTCTAGTCCTCTAGGCATCCCATTGGAAAACCGGAAGTGGCTAGGCACTACAGGGCTAGTAGCGGAGCTGTGCCTAAGTTTTGAGGCAATCGTCATCAGTGGGCTGACGACGAACGCAGGTATATCTTAATTGACTTTATTGAGATAATCAGTGATTTCAGAATTCGAGAGCTGACTTTTTATTGTTCAGGGACTATTTTGAAATTTTTGGAAGTTTCAGGGACTAAAACGTAAAAAGGGATTTTGTTATATATTCTAGAAGTTGACAAAGTCTTTCATTCTTGCCCTCATCTCCTTCATCATGTTCCTCACCATTGTTGGACGCCCAAAGCTTGCTCCAAGCTTTGTGATTTCATTTTCTGATCGATCCGTCCGATAGAATTTAATTCTGAAGTGATATTTTCAGTCACGGCATCGATAGCATCGTTCTATAATAAATTTCTCTCCGATCAGATATGTTTTATATTTCGGATGTAGTTGGAATCTAATTCTTTTCAGGTATGATGTTCTTGAGATAGTTCTTATCGTTTATCCTCAGACGGAATTGAAATAGAGCGTCGTTCGGATTTGTTATGATTTTTGAAGTGAAATTCGAAAACTTGGATTTTGGAATGTGTTGGATTTGAGTTTGAATGTTTGAATGACGATTGATATGAGTTGTTTGGATTGATATTATGTTGTCTGTGTTTCCGTTTTATCAGAATATAGCCGTTATGCCGTCAGTTTGAAGTTTGGATGTTGTTTCGTTGTTTTGATTGAACGATATTTGATTGAAGGATTGAATGCCGATATTGATCTTTATGACTTCTTTTGATAGATTGATTTGAAGCCAGTGGAGTTGCGAGATT
Organism: Henckelia pumila; assembly: GCF_033568475.1. Lineage (NCBI taxonomy): Eukaryota > Viridiplantae > Streptophyta > Magnoliopsida > Lamiales > Gesneriaceae > Henckelia > Henckelia pumila. The sequence goes on along the minus strand of NW_027331857.1, from coordinate 2,161,473 downwards.
GCAGCTTTGCACAGTTTGAAGATCGAAGCCGGTATAGTATCGATTTTATTATTACCGATCGGAGAACTTGAATGAGTTTTGAATTGAGATTGTTGTTTTACAGATTGAAGATTGTGAAACGATGAGAAGGTATAAGATGACTTTGGAATGGAATAAGACGATTAACTCGAGTTTGGATTGATTCGAGCGTCCTAGGAGAAAATCACATACTCTCATATTTGAATGCTTATTTGATGTATATTTGAATGCATGAAATTCATATGCATTCATATTGAGCCTATTGATTATTCATTTTGATTTAGACGATCTAGGGATTGTAGTTGAGTGGCTTTGGTAGGCGATTTACTACCTTGTCAATTAACTCACTATGATGCTCTGGAGTGTAGAGGATTAAAGTATACCTCGTCCACCTCGAAAGGGGAGTTCGGTGAGATTGTTGGATATTTTAACCTCGGGATCCTAGCCAAAGAAAAGAAGAGATGAATTGCATTTCGATTATCTGAGTCTGATAATCTCGAAGTTTTGAAGTCACACATATCATTTTAATTCCGCATTTTAATGGATTTCTTATATATCTTGAGTTGATATATTAATTGGAAGTAGATGCATATCATGTTTGATATGTTTATGTGATATTTCATGTTAGTCTCTTTTACTAGGAATATTATTCTCACCGGATTATCCGGCTGTTGTCTTTGTTTGTATGTGTACTTGGTAACAGGTAGGACAGGACCAAGTCAGAGGCAGCATGGCTAGGTGGTTGAGATGATAGAAGTGAGGCTTTGAAGTTTAGGAATCGTTTACGTATTTGAACTTCTTTTGTATTTTAATAAGTTCGAACTAGATGGATTTATTCATGGTTTATTTTGAGGATTGTATGAATCTAGACCTGTATACTTTTATGTCATGTTGAATGGAATTTATCATGTTATGGTTGAATTGATTGAGTTGAGATTGGTTTGAAAGAAGAAAATCAGAATTTTTCTGGTACAGAGCATCTCGCTCGATCGGTTGAATCTTACCGATCGAGCGAGCACCCCTGTACCGAGGCAGAAAGTTGGGATTTTCTTGCCCGCTCGATTGGTAAGATTTTACCGATCGAGTGGGGGTCCTAAATTTTTGGGCAGAGACTTTGAGATTTTCAGCCGCTCGATCGGTTGAATCTTACCAATCGAGCGAGCTTTTTTTTTAAAAAAATTTATTCTTAAATTCATATTGTTTAATTGCATTGGTCGATTGCTTTATTCTAAGATTAGATGATTATAATCGAAGCCTCATATTAAGTGGTATTAGAGCAATAAGATCTTGGACTGAACTTAGAAGTGAGCGGGGTAGATTGAGTCCGCTTGAACTAGCTTCTCGCATGTGTTTGAGTTATTTAATTGATTTATTTAATACAATGCGAGCATGCTTTATTGATTGAGAATTATTTGAATTACATGATTATGTGATTTAAATTTATAAAGCATGAATTTATTTGAGATATCAATTGTTTGGATTCCTGGATCGAATACAAATATTCTCGAAGTGGTGGTATTATTCAAAGGGGAGATTTTGGACACCTTATGGAATTTTTGGAATTAGATTATCTGTGTCCTAACCTTTGATTATCAGATTATGGGTCCTCAAAGGATGTTGAATAGGAACCCACCGCAAGTTATTCCTCCGAATGAGAATCCGCCTGTAAACACTCCTCCGAATGAACAGGGCAGTACAATGACCGACCAGATGGATGCCACCGCTACACCGATGGAAATTTTATTGAAGAGGTTCCAATCTTTCAAGCTGCCAACTTTGAAGGGTACAGAGAACCCGATTGATTGTGAGAGTTGGTTAGATGATATAGATCAGCTTTTTTACTCTCTCGACTATTCTGATGACTGTCGGACCAGGTTAGTCATTCATCAACTGCGAGGTGTCGCAAAGAATTGGTGGATCATGACAAAGAAGGCTATTGAGAACCAAGGTACGACAATCACCAGGAATATTTTCAAATCAGAATTTTATAAGAGGTTTTTCCCGGTTACTTACAGAAAAGATAAGGTTGCAGAGTTTGCGAATCTAAGACAGGGAAACATGAATATTGAAGATTATGTCACTAAGTTTGATAGTTTGTTGAGTTTTGCACCGCACTTTGCTAACAATGAGGAAGCCAAGGCTGACCAATTAATTAACGTCTTGAATCCTGATATCTTCACTCTTGTGAATACTGGGAGGCCCAATAACTTTGCTGATGCTATGGATCAGGCCAAGGGTGCTGGGGCAGGACTGATGAGACAGAGAGGGAATCAGTTTGCATCTCAGCAGCAACAGAGATAGTTTCAGACCCAACCGTCCCAATATCAGAATCAGCCTCAGAGATCCGAGGGTGGTAGCAGTGGAGGCAACAGAAAGGATTACTATCGTTCGAAGGGAAAGCAGTTTAAGAAATCTGGGAACAGTTCTTCGAGTTCAGGTGGATCGAAGCAGTACAGTTCAGGACAGAGTTCAGGATCCTCTGGAGCAACTTGTAACAAGTGTGGAGGTTGCCACTCCAGTGATCAGTGTAGAGGTGTGTTTGAGAGTTGTTATATCTGTCAACTGTCTGGACACTACGCAAGATTCTGTCCTCAGCGTGTTCCTGAGAGGTCCCAAGGTGGGAGTTCATCGAAACAGTCAGCTCAGCCTGAGAGGCAAGCATCTACTATTCATTCCTTTCAGCCACCACAACAGATTTGTCAGGGATGTGGGCAGAACTCGAATCAACCTCCTAGACAGCAGGCTAGAGTTTTTGCCCTTAATGAGGATCAGGCTCAAGCAGCACCGAATGATGTCATAGCAGGTAACTGTACGATATTTGGTTATCCTGCTCATGTTTTGATTGATACGGGTGCATCTCACTCCTTTATTTCTGAGAAATTTGTTTTGATGCATGCTTTTCCTTGCGAGCTTTTTCCTGCTGTAGTTTCTGTTACTTTACCTTTTGGTGGAGGAATTGTTTTGATGAGATTAGTCAGGAACTGTGAACTTATTTTCAACGAGAATGTGATTGAATTTGATTGTATTGTACTGGGTTATCCAATTTCGATTGCATTTTTGGTATATATGTTTTAACCAAGTACATGGCTACAGTCGATTGTTTTTAGAAGGTATTCAGATTCAAACTGGAGATGGCCGATGAATGGAAATACTTTGGTAAGGGTTCTCGATTCAAAATTCTTTTGATTTCTGTTATGTATATTACTCGACTGTTACAGAAAGGAGCAAAAGGATTTTTGATTTATTCCATGGATGTTTTGAAGTCTAGCCCTGGGTTGAATGACATACCAGTGGTTAGAGAGTTTCCTGACATATTCCCAGATGAGATTCCTGGATTGCCGCCTATCCGTGAGGTATAATTCAGTATTGAACTGTTGTCATGTACTCAACCAATTTCCAAAGCTCCATATCAAATGGCTCCGATCGAATTGAAAGAATTGAAGGAGCAGTTGGAGGATTTGATTGCCAAGGGATCATTCGACCTAGTGTATCGCCTTGGGGTGCTCCGGTACTTTTCATTTGGAAGAAATATGGTTCTATGAGACTCTGCATTGACTACCGCCAATTGAATCAAGCGACGGTAAAAAACAGGTATCCCTTACCTTGAATAGATGATCTTTTTGACCAGTTGCAGGGTTTTTGTGTTTATTCAAAAATCTATTTGAGGTCAGGCTATCATCAACTGAGGGTTCGGGAAGAGGATGTTCCTAAGACTGCATTTATAATGAGGTATGACCACATTGAGTTTTACTGTCATGCCGTTCGGTTTGACTAATGCCCCAGCAGTCTTTATGGGATTGATGAACCGTATCTTTCATCGGTACTTAGATGAGTTTGTTATTATTTTCATCGATGATATTATTATCTATTTGAAGAGTCGTTATGACCATGCAGAGCATTTGAGGACCGTGTTGCAGATTTTGAGGGCCGAGCAATTGTATGCCAAACTGTCAAAGTGTGAGTTTTGGTTGGACCGAGTCATTTTTCTTGGTCATATTATCTCTGGAGATGAAATTTCTGTCAATCCCAGCAAGATCAAGGCGGTTATGAACTGGCGTAGGCCGACTTCTGTGCCTAAAATTCGAAGTTTTATGGGTTTAGTGGGTTACTATCGCAGATTTATTCAGGGTTTCTCATCTATTGCAAAGCCGATTACCCAGCTGACTCAGAAGAATGCTCCTTTTGTTTGGACTGAAGAGTGTGAGGCCAGTTTCATTGATCTGAAGAATAGATTGACTAGCGCTCATATTCTTTCTATTCCATCAGGTACTGTAGGTTTTACGGTGTATTGCGATGCTTATGATTTAGGTCTTGGTAGTGTCCTTATGCAGAGGAAGCACGTGATAGCTTATGCATTGAGGCAGTTGAAACCGCATGAGACTCGTTATCCAGTTCACGATATTGAACTCGCTGCTATTGTTTTTGCCTTGAAGATCTGGCATCACAATCTATATGGTTAGTCTTTCGTGATCTTTTCTGATCATAAGAGTCTTAAGTATTTGTTTTCACAGTCCGAGTTGAATATGAGGTAGAGGAGATGGTTAGATTTGCTGAAGGATTTTGACTGTGAGATTAAGTACTATCCGGGAAAGTCGAATGCATCTGCTGATGCTTTGAGCCAGAAGCTTTGTTCCTTATCTCTTTCTACTATCGGTGTTTCTCGATTGATCAACGACTGTTGCACTTCTGGCTTAGAGTTCGAGACTGATAGGAGATCTATTCGAGTTTGTTCCATTCGAGCCAAGCCAGAGTTATTTGTAGCGATCAGAGAAGCACATAAATCCGATGTGAGTATTCAAAATTCGATAGAGAAATTCACATCGGAACATCAGTCTGAGTTTCAGGTCAGGTTGACGTTTTATTTGTGAATAACCATATTGTCATGCCTGATATTTCTGAATTGAGATAGTGTATTCTTTGTGAGGCACATTGCAGTCGGTTCAGTATTCATCCTGGTGGCCGAAAGATGTATAACGATATGAGAGATCAGTTTTGGTGGAAGAAGATGAAAAGTGATGTCATGAGGTTTTTATCCCGTTGTTTGAATGTCAGCAGGTGAAAGCCGAGAGAAAGAGGCTGGGTGGTCTTCTTCACAGTTTATCTGTTTCGGAATGGAAATGGGATCATATCTCTATGGATTTCGTCACGAAGCTACCGCGTTCAATCCGAGGTTGTGATGAAATTTGGGTGGTGATTGACCGTTTGACGAAGTCTGCCTGTTTCACTCCGTATAGGATGACCTATCGTCACGATCAGATGGCCGAGTTGTATGTCAAAGAGATTGTCAGATTGCACGGTGTGCCGAGATCGATTGTTTCAGACCAAGATCCTCGGTTTACTTCTCACTTCTGGCATAGTCTACAGGAGGCTCTTGTTACTCGTTTGAACTTCAGCACAGAATACCATCCTCAGACCGATGGTTAATCAGAGCGGACGATTCAGACTCTGGAGGATATGTTACGAGCAGTAGTGCTTGATTTTGGCACTAGTTGGCAGGATTCATTGTCTCTTGTGGAGTTTTCGTACAAAAACAGCTTCCAGACAAGTATAGGAATGGCACCATTCGAAGCGTTGTACGGAAAGAAGTGCAGATCTCCTATGTACTGGGTTGAGATGTTCGAGTCCCCGGACTTGGGACCAGATATGATTTGTGACATGGCTGAGCAGGTGAAGATTATTTGACTGAGAATGAAGACGGCACAGGAAAGACAGGCGAAGTATGCAAATATCAGGCGCCGACCTCTATCTTTTGATCAGGGAGACCGAGTTTTTCTGAAGATTTCTCCTTTCAGAGGCACTGTTAGATTTGGGAAGAGAGGGAAGTTGTCACCAAGATTCATCGGCCCGTATCAGATTTTACAGAAGATAGGCGATCTAGCCTATAGATTAGCACTTCCTCCTTCTTTATCTGGTATTCACGACGTCTTCCACGTCTCTATGCTGCGGAAATATCATCCAAATCCTTCTCATGTTCTTCAGCCTGACGAAGCCGAACTCGAAGAAACTCTGAGCTACTTTGAGAGACCGATTCAGATCCTTGACCGAAAGGAGAAACATCTCAGAACCAAATCGATTCCTTTGGTGAAAGTTCAGTACTGGAGTCATCACGGAGTCAAAGAAGCAACTTGGGAGACAGAATCTGATATGAGGCAGAGATTTCCAGACTTGTTTATTTGACGTGAGTCCTTAATTATGTTCTTGATTCTTTATTCTTTCTTATGAGTTGATATTATTGATTTCGAGGATGAAATATATTCTTAAATGGGGAGAATTGTAATGCCCCAAAATTATATTAATTGAATTTATTGAGATAATCAGTGATTTCAGAATTCGAGAGCCGATTTTTTATTGATCAGGGACTATTTTGCAATTTTTAGAAATTTAAGGGACTAAAACGCAAAAAGGGACTTTGTTATATATTCTAGAGGTTGACTAAGTCTTTCATTCTTGCCCTCATATCCTTCATCATGTTCCTCACCATTTTTGGACGCCCAAATCTTGCTCCAAGCTTTGTGATTTCATTTTCTGATTGATCCATCCGATAGAATTTAATTTTGAAGTGATATTTGCAGTCACGGCATCGAGAGCTTCGTTCTATTTTAAGTTTCTCTCCGATCAGATATGTTTTATTTTTCGGATGTAGTTGGAATCTGATTCTTTTCGGGTATGATGTTCTTGAGATAGACGTAATTGAAATAGAGCTTCGTTCGGATTTGTTATGATTTTTGAAGTGAAATTTGAAAACTTGGATTTTGGAATGTGTTGGATTTGAGTTTGAATGAGTTGTTTGGATTGATATTATGCTGTTTGCATTTCCGGTTAATCAAAATATAGCCGTTATGCCGTCAGTTTGAAGTTTGGATGTCGTTTCGTTGTTTTGATTGAACAATATTTGATTGAAGGATTGAATGCCGATATTGATCTTTATGACTTCTTTTGATAGATTGATTTGAAGCCAGTGGAGTTGCGAGATTGCAGCTTTGCGCAGTTTGAAGATCGAAGCCGGTATAGTATCGATTTTCTTATTATCGATCGGAGAACTTGAATGAGTTTTGAATTAAGATTGTTGTTTTACACATTGAAGATTGTGAAACAACGAGAAGGTGTAAGACGACTTTGGAATGGAATGGGACGATTAACTCGAGTTTGTATTGATTCGAGTGTCCTAGGAGAAAATCACATACTTGCATATTTGAATGCTTATTTGATTTATATTTGAATGCATGAAATTCATATGCATTCATATTGAGCATATTGATTATTCATTTTGATTTAGACGATCTAGGGATTGTAGTTGAGTGGCTTTGGTAAGCGATTTACTACCTTGTCGATTAACTCACTATGATGCTCTGGAGTCAAAAGGATTAAAGTGTACCTCGTCCACCTCGAAATGGGAGTTCGGTGAGATTTTTGAATATTTTAACCTCGGGATCCCAACCGAAGAAAAGAAGAGATGAATTGCATTTCAATTATCTGAGTCTGATAATCTCAAAGTTTTTAAGTCACGCATATCATTTTAATTCCGCATTTGAATGGATTTCTTATATATCATGAGTTGATTTATTAATTGGAAGTAGATGCATATCATGTTTGATATGTTTATGTGATATTGCATGTTAGTCTCTTTTACTGGGAATATTATTCTCACCGGATTATCCGGCTGTTGTCTTTATTTGTATGTGTACTTGGCAACAGGTGGGGCAGGACTACGTTAGAGGTAGCATGGCTAGGTGGTTGAGATGATATAAGTAAGGCTTTGATGTTTAGGAGTCGTTTATGTATTTTAACTCCTTTTGTACTTTAATAAGTTCGAACTAGATGGATTTATGCATGGTTTATTTTGATGATTGTATGAATCTAGACTTGTATAATTTTATGTCATGTTGAATGGAATTTATCATGTTATGGTTGAATTGATTGAGTTGAGATTGGTTTGAAAGAAGAAAATTAGAATTTTTTCTGGTACAGAGCATCTCGCTCGATCGGTAAGATTTCACCGATCGAACGGGGGGTCCTAAATTTCTGGGCAGAACTTTGAGATTTTCAGCCGCTCGATTGGTTGAATCTTACCTATCGAGCGAGCTCTGTTTTTTTTTAAAAAAAATTTATTCTTAAATTCATATTGTTTAATTGCGTTGGTCGATTGCTTTATTCTAAGATTAGATAATTAGAATTGAGGCCTCACAACATTGTAGTCGCAGTAGTGTGGACTTGTAGGCGTGGGATCTAGACCGATGTGCTAGGATTTTTCCTAAAGTGTTAGAGATACGTAAGTACTGACCAAGATAGCAAGCATGATATATATGCTTATATGTTGCATTTGTATGTGCTTTCTATTCCATGGTTTATCGCTTTAGCACATGCTTGATTTACATGAGACTGCATCCATTATGATGCGAGTCGAGACATTTTCCATTAATGATGAGTTACTCCTTATGGATTCGTATCTTGGGAGGCTCAGCCCCCGGTTTTGCTATCACTAGGAGCGACCACCACGGTGGAGTAGACGCTATAGTTGATAGGGGAATATACGAGTACCCCGCGGATTTGCACTCTTAGCACGGTACTGTGTATTCATGGCGCCCCTGAGCAGACTGATTTACCTTTGTTTTAAAGTCATTTGTATGCTGCATATTTGTTTATATATCATTGTTTTTGTATTGAGCGTAGTCGCCCACACCCCTGTGTTTGGTGTTCTTGGGATACCTTGTGGCGGGGCAGGTTTGAGGCTTGACGGTCCAGGAAGTTCGCACCAGGAGTGAGGCTGGTGCCAGTTGCAGTGAGAGTTTAGTGGTAGGGCTTGTTACCCTAAAACTTTCGATATGGTTGTATATGAATATTATACATTTTTATTGTTGTCATTTGTATTCTGCCGATTAGATTTGTTGTATTTAAACTATCCACTCTTTACGCTTTAATTTATTTAATGCATGCGCTAATTACTCTGATTAGATAGCAGATCCGGGTAGGGTCTCTACAATCAATCAAGCACAACGGATTGAAAGTTGTAACAAAGCTGTTAGTGCTGTAGATTTTCCAAGAGAGAAAGATCCACCGGTGCCGGAAAAAAAAAAAAGAAAAGGAAATCAAAGTACAAGAGAGTTGTTGAATATGTTTGGAGGGTGAAGGAGAAGAGAAAAACCTCCAACAAAGTGGCAACGGGCTAGAATTGGCATATATTCGGGCTATGAATTATAAACTAAGCGCTTATTGGGAGGCAACCCAAGATTTTTTATTTTTATTTGCTTGATTTTTTATTTTAGTTTTTTTTCTTTTATTATATTATTTTTTTTTATGAGACTAGACATCAATAATTATTTTGAGTTGTGTAGGTGAAAAATATGAAGCGGTGAGAGTTTAGGCGCTACCCCTGAAGAAGAGCGTTGTATGATCAAGATGGTGCCGAGTACTGACGCTCGATACCCAAGGTACGTGTCATTGATTTTATTTACTATTGTACATTGAGGACAATGCACATATTTATGTTTGGGGGGATGTGTGTGAAATTTGAAAAAATATTTTAATGATTTAGGTTGATTTAAAGGCATGATATGTAATTGTCTTGGTCTATGATGATGAAATAATTTTTGTGCTGAAAAAAGTCAGTGTTATCCATATTTAATCTTGAGTTCTCACTCATATGCACGAATTCCATGATTTTTGATACTCCTAAAAATTAGAGCAAAATTATGTGGATTAGAGGAATTGATTCTTAACTCTTGTGATTTTTGCTTGAGACTGAGGTAGATTTTTATGAACACGGAAGTGATTTAGGCGTTTTTGAATTAATTAAGCCTTTTTAGCTACTCTATATTCATGGAAGTAAAAAATCAAAATGAGCAGCTAAAAATTTCATAGTTCAAAAAAAAAAGTGTAATAGTGAAGAAAGTAAGGTGAGGGGGAGCCTTGAAAAAAATGCATTGAAATTATAATCTAAAAACAAGGCAAAAAGATGGATAATGAATGGAGTAGACGAAATCCAAGATCAATATCTGGAAAATTTAATGCAAATAATAAACTCAGCTACTCAATACTATCCAAAATTCCCTATGCTTGAATCCTGATTCTTTGATTACCATTGATAAATATCTGGATACTTATATCATACTTAATATGCTCGATCTTACAAATTAACCGAAAAAGTCCTTTTGACCTGTGCGACTAAAGGTTGAACTTGGTTGAGAGTATTTTGAAACTTGAGGGCGGCATTAATAAATTTATAAAACTTACGGATTGCACGATTTTATCGAACATTAGGTGGGTAGATGAGATTGGCAACTCACACACACACGAAAACTCTTCAAAAAATTAGCCGATATGTGGATTGAATTGTAGAATATAAATTCAAAGGCAGATTATATTACTCATTATTGTTTTGCTCGGGACTAGCAAAAGTTTAAGTTTGGGGGTATTTGATAAGTGCATTTTATGCACTTAATTTTCATATGATTTGACTTGGCTTTTGTGATTTATCGAGTGGATTTTATGTGTATTTGTTGTTGTTTTTGTGATATGCGAATATTTGAAGTTAAGTACTAAGAAGAGGCAGAAGAAGGAATAAAAAAGCAGCAAGTTTTCAAAAATTATTGGAGCTGCTAGAAACATCCAAATCCGATCACCAATGTTCAAATTAAAGTTTTAGATGTTTTAAAGATGGTGTAAAAATTTTAGCTCGATCTGACGTTCAGAACTCCGGTTATTAATTTTTAATGAATTCTGCACAAAAAGAATGTTGCAATAGCGCCTAGGTGCCAATATGCAGCGCCTAGGCGCTTGAGCTGTGCGAAAAAAAAATAAAAGAGTGCAAAATACCAGCACACCTGCGCTGCCGCGATGGAGGAAAATTCAGATTTTTAAAGACGAAAACTTGTGTGCGTTTTTAGGCTTTTATTTGCGAACTTTGATGACGTATAAAAGGAGACTTGAAGGACATGATCTAAGTGGTGTAACCACACGTTCACAAATACAACACACGTACAAAAAGAGATTGATCGAGAGATACTAGGGCTGAACACAGTTGAAGAATTGGAAGCATGGATCAAGCACGAAGAAGAAGACAGCGCAATCTGGGGACGGAGACGCTACTTTGGATTCGTTTTCTTTCCTTTTCTTCTTAAATTCTGGAATTTAATGTCTAGTTTCAAAAACAATTTGTTTTTGCATTATTTTGAGTATGAACTAAATTTCTATGTCTAGAGGATGATGTAGCTTGGTGTAGATGACATCTACAATTTTTTGATTTTATGTGATTGCATTCCCTTAATTTAATTTTGCTTTTTAGAATTTATTGTCTTTTTATTACTTTTAATTGTTATATTTATTCGAAATTGATGCTTGAGAGAGGAGATTTTGAATAGAATCATTAAAAAATACACTATTAATGTTTATATAGCTCGGGAGGATGTATAACTTTAATAGAGCTTGTGTAAGACATTGTTTAACAAATATCATTAAGCCGATATTTTTAATAGGGATATTTAAATCTAAGTTTTTTTTATACACTCTATTTATTGTTAGGGAGAGGGAAATAGAAACACCTAAGCGTTCTTGGCTATTAGATGAAAGGAATTCATGAGCATAAATTAATTAGAAATAGTAGTTGTCAAAACCAGGTGAAATGAAATCCTCTAGATATTTTTTCTCAATGATATTTTTCTCAAGTATGTGATTTTCTTAATAGTTTTTCTTGATTATTTAAGTTGAACAACAAAATTCTCTATTTAATTTTCTAAATAAAATTTATCCTTTTTTAATTACAGGTACTATATAATTTTCAATACATACTTCTCGTGGGAACGATACTTTATTCACTCTATATTAAAACTTGACAATTGTGTGCTTGTGAGCATAAAATTACGCAACAATCATCAAAGTACATCTTCTCTTTGGGAGCTCAACACATGACTCCAAAGTTAAGCATGCTTGACTTGAGGCAATTCTCCCTAGGAAGTTTCTCACGATGTGTGTGGGTGGAGACATAAGAATGCTGGAAAGACAATGAAAGACAATCGTTGGACCTTAAGTGTTACAGTAGTGTATGTAACATTGATTGCCCAAAAAAATGTATCGAGAGAATAAGACAAATAAAAAAAGACCAAAAAAATGTATTGAGATCTAGAATAAGACAAATAACAAAATAAAAAGATACCATAAAAAAAGAAATGACAAAAATAATCAAGAAGTTATTTTTTTAAAAAATAATTAAACAAATATGTTTATTTTAAAACTAATTACATATGAATAATAATACCCCATGAGTGGGTCCATCACATGTTTGAGCCCAATGAAGGTCCATAACGAATGACTAAGGTTCGAGTCTTATTCTAAGGGGTAGGGTTGGCCCATGAGGGCAGTGTTAAAAAATGTGTATATTGCCTCCCAAGAGGTGAGGGAGAGCTCAATAAAGTTGGACCCTAGTCATGGGGTCTCTAAGGTAATTAAGTCAAAAGATTATGACAATTTGGAATGGAGATGTGAAAGAGTATGCAGAGAGTTTAGAAGAAGGAAGTGGAGGAGGGGCTCGCCTATGGTGTGCGACCCCTAAGGTGGGCGACCCCTAAGGCAGGTGAGCCCTAGGGTGGTAAGCTTGGTTTTGTGTCTTGGTTTTCTTTGGAGGGCGAGTTCTAAAGGAGTGGCGCGTGAACTACATGCTCGTGGTCCCCTACTTTACCTCCTATAAATACGAATTTGCTCTCTCCATTTGAATTAATTCACTTTCATTTTGAGGGGCGTCTAAGCTCCTCTTTCTCTTATTCGTTCACGTCTCTGACTTGAGCGTCGGAGTGGCTACGCCGAGATACCCTCCCGGCCCCCTCTAACATTATTTTCTTGATTCCAGGTTCATCTTTATACTTGAAGCTTTGGGCTTGAGTGGGATCCGGACCCTCAAATTTAAGTGAGTATCAAATAATATTTAACATGAATTGTCAAAAGTTACAATAACAATGTAATAGTCATTTTTGTAGAGTTAACTAATTTTTTTTCGAATCCTATTATCCCAATGTGTTTTTTCAAGTGCAACACACGTGCATTATTTCTAGTATATATATATATATATAGAGAGAGAGAGAGAGAAAAATTTTCGACTGTCCAACCAATGATGCCCAACTCGTCTTCGACAACTAAAACTCGGTACCAGGTTTTAGTGGTCGGAAACGAAGTGGGCAGGAATGATTTGGCAGCTGAGCATTACTATATATATATACATGTGTGTGTGTGTGTGTGTGTGGACCGGAACTGAGACGACCATAACCCTGTAAAAATATAAATAATAAATAAGGAATTTGCGGATTTTTTTAAAAAAAAAAAAAATTTCGCCATGACTCGTTTTAAAATATTGTAAGCCCAACTGACACAGTAAACAATTAAAATTAAAGTAAAGTAAACACCAGATAAAAATCCAAATACGATAGTCATAAAATCCAGAAAAGGGATGTTAATCCCACATAGTTTCGGAAAAGGAGAACCGTTAAGTTTACATGCCAAAAATCCTAAAGCAGGGAAAACACCCCATACAAATGACTGACAGTAAATGAAAATATTTCAACTCATAAATAAAAACATTAGAGTTTGCGAAACAACTAAAAGCACGTCGGTCAAGGGCCTGCACCACCGGTGACCTCGCTCTGGGGATCCTGCCCCTCGATCTCGATGAAATACTCCACACCTAAAAACAATAAGTGCAGTGAGCCTAAAATACTTAGCAAGAATATGGGAGGGATAATGAGTACTACATAAATACAAGTACAGGCAGATTAAAAATAACTTGTAATAAAGTAATTTTGTGCCCTTAACTTAAAATAAATGATTTCTAAATGAAAAGAGTGAACATGAATGAAACATATGCATGGCTAAATCGAACATAAGCAATGTAACTGAGTAAACTATACGGAAACATAGACATAAATATTTGAACTTAGATCCTTGAATTGTGACTTTGTTATTTCGATCATGATCATGGCTGCAGTGCACTATGCCGCAAGGAAGTCGGGATTTCTCCCAACCCGTCTTGCCCATACATGGCTAGGGAAGCTAGGATTTCTCCCGGCCCGTCCAAACCCATACTTGGTAAGGGAAGCAAGGATTTCTCCCGGCCCGTCCAAACCCATAAATTTGGTAAGGGAAGCCAGAACGTCTCCCAGCCCATCCAAACCCATATTTCTATAGTCACAATCAACTCACTTTGTTCCTAAAAATATATTCTTTCATTCTTGAATATGAGACTTAGCATTCATATGTAAATATGATGTACATGTAAATGTTAATCGATGATCATGCATATGACTCACACAAGAATGATCGGGATGGTGATTTAGGAACTAAACCAAAGGATGGAAAATTTAACCCATAAATTGCACTTACGACAAATTTGAGCGGTTTACCCAAAAAATTTATAACTTGCTTGATTCTTATCCAAAAAGGATTCCGCTTGAAACCACGACTCCACGACACTTAGAACTAAGTAGGGAGATCATCCTCGGGATTTATTTCCTAAGCTTTCATTTTTCAAAAGAACGGTTCCCGGGCAGCAGCCCCTTAGCCTTAAATACATTTCTGCGTCTTATCAACTAAAAATCTAAAACTCAACCCAAACTTAACTGAGTTGATTTCTGCTTGAACCAACATATTCCCAACATCCTAGACTAATCCCAGACCCGAGCCCTTGACCAAAAGCCGAGTTTAACCCCTATCTCAAAAATAATTTCCGGGAAGCCCACTCACATTCCAAAATTCTGCACATAACTTATTTTCAAACTTAACCAAAACACATGGGTGTTTGTCTACAAACTCCAACCTCAATCCTAGCATCAAACCAACATTTAAACTTACCCAAAACCCCCTTAAAACTCCCATAATACAGCTCAAACCTAGCTCAACCAAGTAACCAAAACCGAGCCCCAAAACCCATAATTTTCGAATGCACTTCAACCCCATCTCACAAACCATCTCCAAGTCATCCTAGTTGCTACCATGTGAACTACATATCATCCATGGTAGCTCCTACATCACCATCCAAGCATCACAACAAACGACACAAAGACAACAACAAATATTCGAACCACAAGTCAAGAAAAAGACCGAAATGAATTCAAACCAAATGCTAGACTTATTTTCTGAAAATCTCGAATGCATCAAGACATTCATGTCAACACCAATCAAATGCAAAACATCAATCTATCCAACATAGCAACAAAAACCGATTCCAGTTTAGCAAAAATTTTTGGAAATATTTTTTTTTCAAACATGAAGCATAACGAGACTTCTGAAATTTCAACGCATTAACATCCCGAGTCCATATACATTTCAAACTCAACAACTAATATAATTTCTAAATCATGAATGTGAAGAAGAAAAAGAACACATCACGGTTCCACCATGAATGCCAAAACAGGGCACTCCCATATACATATACGATTTCAAAAAAAAATTTCATGAAATGCAATGCCCAAAATATACTAGTATACATAGGGAAAAGAAAGATCATATCCTTGCCTAAACTTTAACCAAAAATAGAAGGGAACAAACGCCCCAATGCCGCGGCCGAAGTGAGCTGGAAAAATGGAGTTGCTCGCTTGAGCTAAAATCGAGCTAAGGATGAGCTCAAGAACCTCAACCAACTACCTAGGAACACTTTGCTGGACAAGGAATCAAAGATTAAGAGGCTTAGTGAAGAATAAATGAAATCGTTGCTTCCCTTGAAGAAAAACAAGTCGGCGCCTTGTGTGTATGTGTGTGCATGTGTTTTAGGCGTAGGTGTGTGTGTGTGTGTAGATTAGATATTTGTGTCCAAGTGTCAGAATAGGTAACCCTAAAAAAAATGAGAGTGAATGTTAGAAATTCAAGAAAGAGAGAACACACTTTTAAAAAGTGCTAAATCATACTACCAATTAGGGCCACAAATCAACTTGCACTAAATAAAAATACAAGCTTAAAAATCCTAATTTAAAATATTAAATTTGATTCTACTAAACCGGAAATAAAAATATTAATTTTTGCAAAAGTAAAAAAAAATAAATATTCTGATGCGCGGGAACACTATAATATTTAGCCAATTCACAGAAAATTATAACAATTAAAATCATAAATATTAAAGACTGATTTAGGCATGAAAATTAAATTAAGAAATTCTATGCGTCACAATTCCTCCCTCCCTAATATGGAATGTAGTCCTCGAAATTAAGACTTACCAAAGAGCTTTGGGTAACGAGTCCTAATATCTGCCTCTGCTTCCCAAGTGGCCTCTTCCTCTGAATGGTTCTGCCATCTCACTTTGATCATAAGAATCGTCTTGTTACGGAGTCTCCTCTCCTGTCTGTCCAAAATTTAGATGGGCCTCTCCTCATACGTCATGTGAGGAGATAACTGAATAGGTTCCATGCTAAGCACATGGGACGGATTCGAGACGTACTTCCTAAGCATCGATACATGGAAGACGTTATGAATTCCATCAAGTTTGGGAGGCAAGGCAACCCTATAAGCCAATGCTCCTACTCTGTCCAAAATCTCGAAAGGTCCTATGAACCTCGGTGCTAATTTTCCTTTATTCCCAAATCTCGTAACACCCTTCATAGATGCTACTCGGACGAACACATGATCTCCCACCGAGAACTCCAAGTCTCTCCTCCTATGGTCATCTTAACTCTTCTGCCTGCTCTGTGCAGTCCTCATCCAATCACGGATCTTGGCTACAACCTCGACAGTCTGGTGAACAATCTCGGGTCCCAACTCTGACTTCTCACCAATCTCGGTCCATAATACCAGTGATCTACACGGTCTCCCATAGAGTGCCTTGTAAGGCGTCATACCAATGGTGGCCTCATAGCTATTGTTATAAGCAAATTCCACCAACGGTAACCTCGGATCCCAACTATCATGGAAGTCAATAACACAGGCTCTCAGAAGGTCCTCTAGAATCTAAATCACCCTCTCGGACTGTCCATCCGTCTGGGGGTGAAATGCAGTGCTAAACAAAAGCTTCGTCCCCAAAGCTGAATGAAGACTATTCCAAAAAGTCAAAGTAAACCGTGGATCTCTATCAGACACTATGGAAACAGGGATACCATGTAGTCTGACTATCTCCCGGATATACAACTCCGCATACTGAGTCATAGAGAAATTCGTCCTTACTGGAAAAAAGTGCGCCGACTTAGTGAGACGGTCGACAATAACCCAAATAGCATTCAAATATCTCACTGTCCTCGGCAAGCCAACAACGAAATCCATGGTAATATTCTCCCATTTCCACTCGGGAATAGGGAGTGGCTTAAGCAATCCTGCATATCTCTGATGTTCTGCTTTGACCTGCTGGCATGTCAGACACTCTGACACAAATCGGGCGATATCATGCTTCATGCCCGGCCACCAATACAACTGTTGAAGGTCTCGATACATCTTTGTACTGCCAGGGTGAATAGAGTACGGTGATGTATGCGTCTCTGCCATGATAGTAACTCGCAGAGAGTCACCTACGGGCACCCAAAGTCTACCTCTGAACCTCACAATCTCGTCTACTACTGAATACAAATCACTGCCTCTCTCGACAACTCTCTGTCTCCACTTACTCAACTGCTCATCAATTGATTGAGCAACTCTGATATGGTCAAACAATGTAGTCTGCACTGACAAGGCTGAAAATCTAGGGGCTCCACCCTCGGCATAGAACTCTAGTTTGAATCTCTGAATCTCATCCTGCAAAGGTCTAGACACCGTCAAGGAAGCAATCACTGATGTCTTTCGGCTCAATGCAACTGCGATGACATTAGCCTTACCCGGATGATAACTAATGTCGCAGTCATAGTCTTTCACCAACTCTAACCATCTTCGTTGCCTCATGTTCAGTTCCTTCTGAGTGAAGAAGTGCTTGAAACTTTTATGGTCGGTGAATATCTTACACTTCTCTCCATAGAGATAGTGTCTTCAAATCTTGAGAGCGAACACCACTGTTGCTAACTCCAAATCATGAGTAGGGTAGTTTTTCTCATGCTCCTTTAACTGCCTAGAAGCATAAGCAATAACTCTATCTTTCTGCATAAGCACTGCCCCAAGTCCCAACATGGAAGCATCAGTATAAGATGGCATAGCTAACACTGGTACTGTCGTAAGAGCTTCCTTCAACACATCAAAGATCTCTTGATACTCTGGCTTCCAAATAAACTTGGCATTCTTCTTGGTTAATGCTGTCAAGGGCACAACAATTGATGAGAAGCCCTTGATAAACTTTCTATAGTAACCGGCCAATCCGAGAAAACTGCGAATCTTCGATGTGTTTCTAGGTATAGACCACTCCTTCACTGCTTGAACCTTGGAAGGATCCACTTCTACTCCACTCTTGGAAATAATATGACCCAAGAATGCTACACTCTCCAACCAAAACTCACACTTGTCAAACTTAGCAAACAACTTTCGCTCTCGGAGCACCACAAGAACTGTCTTCAAATGCTGTGAATGCTCCTCTCTATCCTTCGTGTAAATGAGGATATCATCTATGAAAACAATAACAAACTGGTCCAAGTACGGCTGGAACATGCGGTTCATAAGATCCATGAAAACTGCGGGCGCGTTCGTCATTCCGAACGGCATCACAAGGAACTCGTAGTGGCCATAATGAGTCCTAAATGTTGTCTTAAACACATCTGACTCCTTCACCTTCAACTGGTGATAACCGCAACAAAGATCAATCTTCGAAAATACAGAGGCTCCTTGCAACTGATCAAAGAGATCCTCGATTCTAGGAAGTGGGTACTTGTTCTTTAACGTCACTCCATTCAGCCCTCGGTAATCAATGCACAACCTTAGGCTTCCGTCTTTCTTTTTCACAAAGAGGACTGGTGCGCCCCATGGAGAGAAACTAGGGCGTATGAATCCCTTATCAATCAACTCTTGAATATGCTTTTTAGTTTTTTCATTTTCGTAGGAGCAAATCTATACGGTGCCTTAGAGATTGGCACAGTATCCGGTATCAAGTCAATAGAGAACTCGACTTCTCTATCAGGCGGAATACCTGCCACATCACCTGGAAACACATCCTCAAAATCTCTGACAACGTCCACATCTGAAATACCTGGACATGGTGGAAACTCTGTCAAAGATATACTGGCTAAGAATGCCTCACCTCCATCATGCAGCAACTGCTTAGCTTGCATAAAAGATATAATCTGAGTCCTCCTTGAACCCCTAGTAGTCTCAAACCAAAACGGTTCTTCTCCCTCCGGTCTAACCATCTCTGATCGCTGCTGGAACTCAATCACCACAGCATTCATCGTCATCTAGTCCATCCCAAGTATAATGTCGAACTCAGGCATGGGCAACACTATCAGATCTGCACTCACTGATTGCCCTTGCAACAAGAGCTCAATATTCTTCACTATATTCCTCGTGGACAGTTCTTCCCCTGATGGGATGGTCACTATGAATCCACCAAACAACTCTTCGCATTCAATACCCCGCTTGCAGATAAAAGCCTCCGAAATAAAAGAATGTGTAGCCCCCGAGTCTAACAAGGCTCTAGTGGCCACACCGGCTACTAAAATTCTACCTGCATTAAAGGTGATTACAACCACGGAAATATTGAAAAAAAACAAGAATAGTTCTACTTAGGTTCATTCTATTTCATCGAATTCCCAAATTCTGAATTAATCATTCCAACACAAATAACTAACACGAAGCATGCAACCTAATACAAATCCTCATTCCCAAAAAGTAAAACTCATAATCGAAAATTACTTCAATGAATCAATTAAATCACACTTAATTAAATGCTCTAAATATTACCTGTGATGAGCGTGGTATCAGGATCAGCCTCCTCGGCCTGCATCACATAGACTCTGTAAGGCCCAGAAAATATTAAGTTATAACTTACGGAATTTGAGATTTAAATTCTGTAATTTATGGATTTGAGAATTTATGGAAATTATAGATTTAATTTCTGAGCCAAAAATATTTAATTTGAGAATTTATGGATTTTGAGATTAAAATTCCGGGAATTCTTAAATTAAAAGATTAAATATTCGATTTGAATATTTATGGGATTTAAGATTTAAATTCCAAGTTTCGAGAATTAAAGAGGATTTAATTCAAAGATGCAACCTGATCAGGGAGTGATTTGTAAATATTGAAGTTTCAAGGGCTAAAGTGCAAATTATCTTTTTAATTCTAATCTGAGTATATTTAATTTGGAAATATTTAGAGTTTCGATTTAAATTCTAATATTCTTAAATTATTTGGGATTGAAATTGAATTAAAAAGAGGGCTGAGGACTGAATTGCAATTTATGAAGTCCCAGGAACTAAATTGCAATTTATGCAATACATATCCGATTTTAAATTAGAATTGTCAGCATGCAAGCGTGTAACTATTATGTTCATTCAGAAAAATTTAAGAACAGAGGAAGCCGAGACCTTTGTTTTATTTGATTTCCGATTTTCAAAACCCCGTAACTTTTGATCCGGTTGTCCGATTTCGATTCCGAAAATTGTTCTGGAATCCTTGTGACGAGGACTTCCATTTGATGTAAGTCTTGATTTATTTTGGTATGTTTTGAAGATCAAAATCTGGTAGATATCAGAAATTTATGTTATGTATGTGTTCTTGAATGTTTATACTTCGTATATTCAAAATTGAATCGACGAACGGCTATCGTTTGTGTTTGTTATGATTTCCAGCATGTGTTCGATTTGTATAGACTATGATTACGCTGGTTTCGATGGGTTATGACTGAGATGAATTGAGTAGAAGTTGCTTATGAAGTTAGAATGGTTTCGATATGTTGTCGGTTACCGATTTATAATCGCTATGCTGTCGATTCATGTTTTGAGACCGTTTTTGAAACGAACCAAACTCGAAGGATTTTTTTTAAAATATTACATATATTCCCATACATATATGCATCTATAATTAAAATATATTTTCATAAAATTTAATGTATAATAAAAATCGATTGCATGTTAAAAGTTTAAAAACTCGAACAAGTTAAAATCCATGCAAACGACTATAATCTCAAAAGTATGCAAACTAATGAAAAATAGTAAACATGTGCGGAAATAGCTCAATACATAAAATATCTCATCATAAACTAAATCAACTGAAACATGAGCTGGCGAAGGTCACGGGTGTGCTAGCTCGCCACGGATGCACATAGGTCTTCACCACCAATCGGGACCACAACCTCCTGAATAATATAAAACTCAACTGCACACCATTTAGATCTAGTGAGCCTAAAGGCCCAGCATGCTCTACCTTTAATAACGAGTACTACTAAATAAAACCACATGCAAACACATAACGTATATAAAAATAACTTGAGGATTCTAATGCATGCATGATCGTAAAATCGTATGCATAAACTGCGTTGTAATCTAAATCATAACATATTATGTATCATAATACGTAACATAAGCATTGGCAAGTCATAAACATAAAAATCATTTTCTGTGGGTCATATGAGTGAAGTGTAACCTAATTCGATTGATCAATCTAAATTCATCGTACGTGGTGGCGGCCTGTGGGGTGTACCCCTAACGCCCTATGCCACTTCACCCAACCTTTGGGGATCCATAGGCTCATAATCGTAAGTGAAAAGGTCATCGGGACAGGTATCCCGACCTCCAATCCCGTGTTTGTCACAAATCACTTCAACTTCCAAAAAATATTTTCTTTATATGCCCGTTATCTCATCATAAAATACATGCATGAAACATGAACTTAGAAATATCATTTTCTTAAAATTTTGCCCGTAAATATATATTTAATTAATTTTTCATAATAAAAATCATACTTATATGAAAATATAGATATAAATCAATTAAATATATATTTACGGACTATTTTATTTGCCACTGGCTAGTTCGAGTTGCTGCCCCTTAACTAAAGCCCATAAACTTAGACTGACTCATTAACATTTATACTGGCCCAAAAATACTTAGACTAGCTCAATCACACTTTAAATGACCCAATCAGACTTAGATTGGCAAAATAGTACTTAGTCCAAACAGATAATTAAACAACTTAGGCTCATTAAAAAATTTATCTCAATTATTAAATTAAACCTCCAATAAATATCTTAAGCCCAATAAGCTTGTCTCAATAACTAAATCAATTCATTCAAGTACAAATAACATTTTATCCCTAAAAAACAACTAAGTCCAATAAATATATTAAACTCAATAAACATTTTACACCCAATAACTAAATTAAGCCCAATGAACATCTTAGGCCCAATAACAAAATTGACCAAATGAATAAACTAAACACTTAGACTCTTAAATAAATTACCCGGCCCAACATAAAAGAATCTGAAACCAAAACATAACATATGACCCTAATACACTTTACCCGACCCGGACAATCCACTCGTCCGAGCCCTGCTTGAGCTGCCCGCTAGATAGACCACTCTTACAACCATCCAACTATTCACCTAGCCGACACTACTTCAAGACATCTTAAACCAAGACCCGCTAGATAGACCACCCTTACAACCATCCAACTGTTCACCTGGACGACACTACTTCAAGACATCTTAAACAAAGACTCAAAGGGACCTAACCCAGCCATCAACCAGTGAACAGCAACTAAGACCCAGCCATGACAGAAAAATCATCCACAATACATAAAAATGCGAATGATGCATGAGTTAAAATTTGGGTTACCATATCCACATACAAATGCAACAACACAATTTAATAATCAAAACAGTGAATATACTGATCTAAATAGCCGTGTGAGAAAGGAAGGGTATAACATGCCTTTGCGTTTAAAACGCACGAAAAACCTATACAGTTGCGATTGCGCGTATCGGGACTCGGAAATCTCAAAATTATCCAATTCTGGAAGCTCAAATTCCTAAAATGCTGATTTCTGACTCTAATTATTCTCAACTAGATTCCAATCTACGAAAAATCACATAACGGTCAAAAGTCAACCATGGTCAACTTTGGTCAAACTTTGATAAAAAATTATCGAACTTTATTGCGCTCTCACCGCTTAAAGATTTCGAATCTCGAATCAAAACTTGGATATTTGGATCCATCACGTCGAACCGATCAAAAATGGTTAACATGTCAAAACTCGCCGGAAAATTGGGGAAGACGGCGGCGCGGCGGCGACGATCTGCGAATCAACTCCAAAATTCACGAAATTTGACAGGGGTGTATAGCTCGACGAGACAATTCTAACGGACTAGGCAATGTCTAGAATGGACCAACGTGGAGGCCGGAATCGGCGAAAAACAGTGGCGGCGATGACGACGTTAGAAGCTTTGATCTACCCAATTTTACCACGAAAAAAGCTGGAATAAGCTTGGAAAATGATCTACACACATTCTAATACCGTTTAGCAGCCCATAAACAAGCTCAATCGAGCTAAAATCCGACAATTACACGCGAAGAAGACGATGAATAGTGTCGCCCCTTTCTCGACTTCGTGATCACCAAATCGGACACCAAAACTCACGATTCTTGGTATGGTTGTGACCGCCTCGACAAGAGCTACAAAATGGCGGGGTCAATCTACGGCAATGGCGGCGATCGGACGGCCAGCGATGGTAGGGACGAATTGGGGGTTAGGGTTTTAGTGTGTGTTTTGGATGTTTTGTGTGTGTGAGAGAGTGTACCATTTAATATTATAAAAATTGGTCCTAAAATGACCCGGACTGATCCATTTCAATGCTCTTGTGTTATTTTACACCAATATGTAATTTAACACATTTTTACAATTATCTGAAATAACGAACTTTGACCTGTCAACTAGACAAGTAAATTCCCCAATAAATAAATTTAGTCAATCTTAGGCTTTACTAGTCACCCAAACTGATTAATTTCTCCAATTAAATTATCTAGCATAAATAATTATTTTAATTTCATTATCTCAATAATTATCTCAAAATGCCAATATTATCAGATATCCAAAAATAGTCAAACTCATTGACTAATTGGCAAGTGTATTTTGTAAATACACTCTATAACTTATTTGGCAGTAATAATTATTTTTCCAACTCAATAGTTATTTTAATTGCCAATTAATTCGGTAATAAATTTTTTGGGGCGTTACAACTCTCCCCCCCTTAAATGGAATTTCGTCCTCGAAATTGGAGTAAGTACCGATAAGCTCTGGACAATACGTCCGCATAACAACCTCGGCCTTCCAGAGAGCCTCCTCGTCTGACTGATTCTAACACCAGACCTTGACCAAGGGAAAAACTTGTGTTCTAAGTATCTGATCCTCCCGTGCTAAGATCTGCTCTAGTCGTTCCTCGGACGACAAGTCTGACGCCAACTGCAGAGGCTCATATCCATAACGCATCACGCCCTTCATGGGCGCAATCCTCACAAACACATGGTCTCCAACAGCGAACTCGAGTTCTCGTAGTCGTCGGTCAGCATAACTCTTCTGATGACTCTATGTGACCCTCATTTTGTCCTAAATTCGAACCACGATATATGTAGTCTGCTGAACTAACTCGAAACCTAAGAGAATCCTCTTGCCAACAACGTTCCAATGCACGGGAGATCTACACCTTGATTTGAAAAAGTCTCGTATGGAGCCATACCTATGGACACCTGACAACTGATGCTATAGGTGAACTCCACTAACGGTAGTCTCGACTCCTAAGAGCCCTGAAATTCAATCACAATAGGATCTCAACAAAATCTCGATATCAACTGTCCCACGATTCTATCTGGTGCCCGCCAAGCACTAAATTCCAATGGTGCTAACAATCACTATCAGTTATGAGCCAAAACAATGTCAAGACGACGTTCAGTATAACTTAGCTCAATAAATAACTTGCTGGGTCATAATCAAATCGAAATCGAAGAGACATGGTTCAGAACAATATCAAAATACAATAATCTGGAAAACAAATCTGCAAAAAGGAAACAACTCGTTTGTAGTCTAATACAAGGGGTGAGTGAATAAATTCAAGGCTCCATGAACAAGGAATACGAGCCAATCAATCAACATCAAATCAGATGATCACCTGTCAGGAATGCATGAATTACAAAAAAGATTCCAATATTTTCAAAAAAAATTGATAAAATGGCTCACGTAACCAATTTTTCTCTATCTCAAAAGCACCTTCCCAATCCCTCACAAAATCAACTAAACGTCAATTAATACTTAATTACTCAGTTAGAACTATCACCAAATTCCCAAATTTCATATCTGCAACAAAATAAATCATCTCTCAATAGTACCCTTCACCGGAATCATTTGTCTCAACGATTCCTGAGAAAAAATGAAATCTGAATTCCTCAATAACAATCAATCAAATCTCTAAGAGAATTCTCAAAATATTCTCTCCGACCCAACATTCGCATCTAACCTATAGCAAACAATTACTAAAAATCCTCAAAAACTACTGAGAGGTAAAAGAATGCGTAGCTCCATAATCTAGCAACACAAACGTAACAATACCTCTAAGGCTAATCTTCCCGGTACGCAAAAGATTTCCTAAGAGATATAGACCGTTCCTCTAGAGCAACAAATTAGCATCTTAAGTTCAATCCTGAGCATGCTAATTTAACCAATTCCCAATTCTCATCCTACACATCCATTTCTAAAACAAAAGTACAATAGTCAAGCAATTTCCAATGCAAATCTTAACTAAGCATCCCAATAACTGGAATTTAAGAACGCAAATTAAGATTATCCGAGATAAGAGAAGTATCATGATCTGCATCCTCAGCATGCACCACAAACAAGCACCCTGTGGTTTTCCTCGCCCTGTGACAGTTCCCCAAAATTGTTCCGGATCCTCGCAATGGTAGCACCTGATTGAGCCAACCAAACACTTTCCAGAATGAGGCCTCTGACGCTAACTGTAGAAAGGTACCCCTCCAGTGCTAGGAGCAACTTTCCCCTAATGATGCTGGCCCTGCGGCCTCTGCTGCTGCTGATGCAGTCTAGGAGAATCTGATCCCTTAGACGACCCAAAATAAGACTTCTTCGCTGGAAAATTGTCCTCTAGATGACTGCTGGAACTGCCTCTACTTTTAGAAGTCAGCCTGCATCTCCTTCCTCCCATTCTCGGATTGGCACGCTCGACTAACCGCTACCTTGTGCTTCGTCACGTCTGCTATGGAAACATAGGCTTGATGTCAAACCTCAAGTCATCAGTGAAATTTCGCAGCCTCTCGCTCTCCACAGTAGCAATTGTGGGCACGAAGTGACATTCCCGCTCGAACTGCCTCACAAACTCAACCACAATCCTGTCTCCCTGTCGGAGACTCATGCATTCACAAAACAGCTGGCCTCGCACATATTCCATGAAGTACTACTCAAAGAAATCCATCTTGATATTCTTCCACGTCATCCAAGTCAGGTAAATAATAGTCATTGCTCCCTCCCACCAAAGTGTTGCCTCATCCTCCAGCATGTAGATTGCGCATCTGACCTGATCGGCATTCCGGATCTCCATGTAGGCATGCTTAAATCCACTACTCTGCCACAAGTAGATCACTATTCCACGCGAACTCCTGTGGTCTTTAATTGCGGAACCTCTTGGCGATGTTCTCCTCGTGCTTCCTCCTATGCTGCCCAGCCTGATGCTCAAGTAACCTCGTGGTACCAGATAACATGTCCATGTTGGCCCTCTCAAAATCTGTGAGTGGTAAAGCTGCAGGTGAACGTAGAGGCAAAGGTGGATCCTGATTATTCGTATCGCAAACTACACGACTCGGAGGCATACTGTAATTCCCAACAATCCCTCACGCAATCGCATTAACTAAGTATTTTAATTTAAAACCATTATAACAAAAATTCAGTGAAAAATCTAACTCATGGGTCCCATTCTTAGAACATAATTAAAAGCATTTAAAACTCACAGACTGGCAGTGCGACTTCTGAACTCCGCGTAGCAGGCTAGCCAACCCTCCAACGACCTTGCTCTGATACCAAATGAAACGAACCAAACTCGAAGGAATATTTTTTTTTTAAATATTACATATATGCATCTATACTTAAAATAGATTTTCATAAAATTTAATGCATAATAAAAATCGATTGCATCTTAAAAGTTTAAAAACTCGAACAGGTTAAAATCCATGCAAACGATTATAATCTCAAAAGTATGCAAACAAATGAAAAATAGTAAAAATGTGCGAAAAGTAGCTCAATACATAAAATATCTCATCATAAACTAAATCAACTGAAACATGAGCTGGCGAAGGTCACGGGTGTGCTAGCTCGCCACGGATGCACAGAGGTATTCACCACCAGTCGGGACCACAATCTCCTGAATAACATAAAACTCACCTGCACACCATTTAGATTTAGTGAGCCTAAAGGCCCCGCATGCTCTACCTTTAATAACGAGTACTACTAAATAAAACCACATGCAAGCACATAACGTATATAAAAATAACCTGAGGATTCTAATGCATGCATGATCTTACAATCATATGCATAAACTACGTCGTAATCTAAATCATAACATAATACATATCATAATACGTAACATAAGCATTGACATGTCATAAACATAAAAATCATTTTCTGTGGGTCATGTGAGTGAAGTGTAACCTAATTCGATTGATCAATCTAAATTCATCGTGTAGTAACCCAGATACCATTTTAAGATAATAATATGTTAAACATGATTAAGGGTTGGTATTTAACCAATTTCGGAGTGTTATTGGACTTCAGAAGTAAAATTTGGGCTTTTTAATTATGGGCCGGATAGTAAGCTCTGATCCCAGATAGTAAGCTCCGATCCCAGATAGTAAGCTCCGATCCTGGATAGTAAGCTCCGATCGAAACGGAAGCTCCGATCCTGGAACGGAAGTTCCGATCCCCAGCTGCCAGAAATGATCGATGACTCAGTCGCGAGTTTTGACAAGTGTCGATCATAGAGCAGATCGGAAGCTCCGATCGTAGATCGGAAGTTCCGATCCTGGCGTGGCAGACATGCACGCAATGAGCTGGATCGGAAGCTCCGATCCCGAAATCGGAAGTTCCGATCCTGGCCGAGAAATTTGGCTATAAATAGAGCAGTTCTGAGTTCATTTCAATTACGAATTCCCGAGTTTCCTTCTTCAGTTATATAGTGTGAGATATACACTTGAGGGCCCTATCGGTTATAATCGAAGTTCTGGAATAACCAAGTTGTGGTTATAGTCATCCGGGACTAGCGTCTTCAAAGGGCTTACTTCGGACGAAGGTATGGTTCGGGAATCGATTTAAGTTTTGGGAGTACTTATTAGCTTAGTTAAGGCTTATAGAACTTGTGTAGTGATACGGTGAACTTTTGAATATAGGCTTGGAACCTAGGATCTACTTTACTTGAACTAGCCTAGAGGTACGTACACATTGACTGAGATTGCCAGCGAGTATACATGTTTATATGTTGCATTTATTTGGCATTATTATATGTCATGATGTATGATTTACCGTTTTCTATACTCATATGTCATGTGCATATACACGTTGAGCCTATACCTTGTTATACCTGATTATAGAGCCGCTCATCTCTATACTCAATAGTCTGTCACTGAGAGTACCACGACGGCGGGGGCATTTATGTCTGTCTACTCTGGTGTACTAGACGAGTGTGGTTGCACCCAGAGGTTCATCCGTGCGGTGGCAGCACTCATATGGCGCCGATTCTGAGCATGACTTTTCAGATGATCTTTTACCAGTCATCATGTAGCATGCATTATATACATATGTTTACTCATGTCTATGTACTGGGCGTAGCGCTCACGTCTTAGTTGTTATCTTGGACACCCTATTCCATGGGGCAGGTCGCAGGATGGACGGAGCTGGTAGTTCAAGGCAGGACTAGGGAGCAGGAGCCTTGAGGAGTTTATTATACAACATGATTTGTTAGCTGTATGATGTTTATTTTAAGAATTTCGATATGGTTGTATCATTACAGACTTAAGCCTAAATTATATTACTAAGCTGATATGTAATTTATGGTTAAGTTTCCGCATGTTTTTACTCTGTTAAGTATATTGCTGTATTAAGTTTAATGCATGCTATTAGTTGCCGGTTAGTAGGTGATTCCATGCAGGGTCACTACATTTTTGGTATCAGAGCATGCTTAGATTTTGGGATTAGTACTTGGGATTTAGTTTAGTCTTGAGTAATTCTTGCGCATTTGGGATTTTAATGTGCAATTCTTTTCAGGATATGGCTGACGAGAGTCACGGTAGTGTTGGCCAGGGAGGTGGTCATCATCATCGTCGCCATCATCATCAGGATGATCAACATCGTCCTCATGAGGGTCGACGTCGCTATACTATTAATAAGTTCATGCAGGTAGGACCGAAACCCTTAGTGGGAGGCGAGGATCCTGAACAAGATAGAAGCTGGATGTCTAAACTTGAGAGCACGTTCCGAGCTTTTGAGTGTACTGAGGAGCAGAAATTGGAAGTTCTAGAATTCGTTCTAGAGGATAGAGCACGTTTTTGGTGGGATGCCAAGGTTGCTCAGGCACGTACTGAGAGAGGACAGGTGACTTGGGGGGATTTCTGTCGGGAGTTTCAGAAATTATATTTTCCTCCAGCTGTTCGCCAAGCACGATCTATGGAGTTGCTTACTTTGAGGCAAGGATCAATGACTATTGATCAGTATCAGCAGCGATTTCTTGATCTGCTACCTTTCAGTCCTCATATCAATGCGAGTGATGCGTCGAAGTATGATATCTTTCTGCAAGGCCTGAACCAAGATATCTACGCACAGGTTGTCGTCTGTGATGACCCGGTGTCTTATGAGACTTTAATGAACCGTTGCCGTCTTGTGGAGACCAGCAACAGGCATGGACAGTTGATGATGCCAGCACAGCCTAGTGGATTTGTTGAGCCTCGAGCTCAATCTGTTGTGCCATCTGTACCTACGTCTTCTTCTACTCCTACTACTTCGTCTGGTTCTCGTGGTTCACGAGGTACATTCCGCTTTGGGAAGAAGAAGAAGAAGGAGGATTTTTGTAGCCACTGTGGTGGGAAGCATCCTGCAGCTTCATGTCGGAGAGCTACTGGGGCTTGTTATATTTGTGGTCAGCAGGGACATCTGCGGAGAGATTGTCCTCAGCGCATGGGTTCTGCTAGTGGATTGGGATCCCAGGTTGGATCTCAGGCTTCTACTTTTCCACGTCAGCAGCCAGCACCACAGAGTTCTTCTGGTTTTCATCCCCAGACTCAAGGGCAGGTGTTTGCTCTGTCTCAGGAGCAGGCTACTGAGGGAAGCGATCTCATGTTGGCAGGTAACTTCTTGTTATGTGGTATTCCTGCACTTGTATTAATTGATACTGGAGCATCGCATTCCTTTATTTCTAGTCGCTTCGTTAAGAGACATAGATTACCTTACGTATCATTAGATATGGATTTAGTTGTATCTACTCCGTTAGAGCAGGAGGTAATAACTAAGCGTCTAGTGATGGGTTGCCTTCTGGAATTTGAGGGTAATGTGTTATCGGCTAATTTGATGATATTAGCGATGACGGATTTTGATTGTATTTTGGGAATAGATATGCTGACTTTGTATCACGCTACTGTAGATTGTTATCAGCATCTGGTACAGTTTCATTCCATTGAGGGTGATAGCTGGTACTTTTATGGTGAGGGTGCGCGACCTCCGATGCCACTTGTTTCGGCTCTGAAGGCATGTCATGTCTTGGAGTCAGGTGGGGAGGGCTACCTCATCTATGCAGTTGATATGTCCATGAGTAGTACGGGTATTGATCAGCTATCGGTTGTCAGCGAGTTTCCTGACGTATTCCCTGATGAGATTCCTGGTTTTCTTCCGGTTCGAGAGGTTGAATTTGGTATTGATCTAGTACCAGGAACTACGCCTATATCTCGAGCACCTTATCGTCTGACACCGTCAGAGATGAGGGAATTGAAACAACAGTTGCAAGATCTGCTTGATAAGGGATATATTCGTTCGAGTGTTTCTCCGTGGGGAGCACCTGTTTTGTTTGTCAAAAAAAAGGATGGATCGATGCGATTATGTATTGATTACAGGCAGTTGAATCGTGTCACCATCAAGAATAAGTATCCTTTGCCGCGGATTGATGATCTGTTCGATCAACTACAGGGTACTTCTGTTTATTCGAAGATAGATCTGAGATCTGGATACCATCAGATGCGGGTACGAGACTCAGATATATCTACGACTGCTTTCAGGACCAGATACGGGCATTATGAGTTTCTGGTGATGCCATTTGGTTTGACGAATGCACCGGCAGTCTTTATGAATCTGATGAATCAGGTATTTCGAGATTATCTGGATAGATTTGTCATCGTCTTCATAGATGATATTCTTGTTTATTCTCATGACAAGGATGAGCATGCACAACATTTGAGGATTGTTCTACAGACGTTACGAGATAAGCAGCTATATGCGAAATTGAGCAAGTGTGAATTCTGGCTTGATCGGGTAGTATTTCTCGGTCATGTGATTTCTAGTGAAGGGATATCTGTTGATCCTAGTAAGATAGAGGCAATGCTGAACTGGTCTCGTCCGACAACGGTTGCTGAGATTCGTAGTTTCTTGGGTCTAGCGGGATATTACCGTCGGTTCATCGAGAATTTTTCACAGTTGACCAGGCCTTTGACTCAGCTTACTCGGAAAGATGTTACCCTCATTTGGTCCTCGGATTGTGAGGAGTCGTTTCACGAGCTGCGTAGACGTCTTACTACTGCACCTGTGCTAGCTCTACCCTCTGGATCAGGAGGTTATGCTGTTTATACTGATGCCTCTGGTCAGGGGTTGGGATGTGTGTTGACACAGCATGGACATGTTATTGCCTATGCTTCTCGACAGTTGAAGACGCATGAGAATAACTATCCAGTGCATGATCTCGAGTTAGCCTCCATTGTATTTGCGCTCAAGATTTGGAGACATTATCTTTATGGCGAGAAATTTGAGATATTTACGGATCACAAGAGTTTGAAGTATTTATTCACTTAGGCAGAGTTGAATATGCGACAGAGACGCTGGATGGATCTCCTGAAGGATTATGATTGTGAAATCAAATATCATCCAGGTTCTGCTAATCTTACTGCTGATGCCTTGAGTCGGCAGGTGAGACTGTCTGCACTTCAGACTAATGAAATATCTCATATGATTCAAGAGTGTTGTTCATTGAGTTTTACGCTCAAGCACAAGAAAGGGAGGAATGGGATTCGTTTGTATACTATTCTATCTGAGCCAGCATTGTATTCTCGGATCAGAGATGCTCAGATATCTGATGTTAAGACTCAGCGATTGGCACGTCTAGCAAATGGAGTTAATACATCTGGATTCCATTTTCAGGCAGATGGTTTATTGTGCCTATCCAATAGAGTGGTTGTACCTAATGTTGCGGAGCTCAGGAATGATATTCTATCTCAAGCTCACAGGAGTCGATTATCAGTTCATCCTGGAAGTATGAAAATGTATGAGGACTTGCGAACTAGATTCTGGTGGAAGGGAATGAAGCGAAGTGTTTATCAGTTTGTTTCGAGATGTTTGGTTTGTCAACAGGTCAAGGCTGAACATCGACGACCAGGTGGATTACTGCAGAATCTTGAGATTCCCGAATGGAAGTGGGAGCACGTGACTATGGATTTTGTTACCCACTTTCCTATGACTTCACGTCAGTGTGACGCTATCTGGGTTGTCGTTGACCGTTTGACAAAATCAGCACATTTTATTCCTTATAACCGGGAGTATTCTTATGATCGCATGGCACGTTTATATATCCAGGAGATTGTGCGATTACATGGGATTCCAGTGAGTATTGTAAGTGATAGAGATCCGCGATTTACTTCACGTTTTTGGGGTAGTTTTCAGCAAGCGTTGGGTACCACTCTGAGTTTGAGTACTGCGTATCATCCGAAGACTGATGGGCAGTCAGAGCGCACTATTCGTACGCTGGAGGATATGCTACGTTCTTCTGTCATGGACTTTGGTTTATATTGGCAGGATCAGTTACCTTTGATTGAATTTGCCTACAATAACAGTTATCATCGTAGTATTGATATGGCACCTTTCGAGGCATTGTATGGTCGACGGTGTCGTACTTTGTTATTCTGGGATGAAGTCGGGGAACGGCAAGTCGAGGGTCCTGAAGTGGTGCAGCAGATTGTAGACAAGGTAGATTTGATCAAGCATAGGATCAAAGTTGCTCAAGATAGACAAGCCAGTTATGCGAATATTCGCCGCAGGCCACTTCAGTTTGAGCCTGGTGAATATGTTTTTCTACGAGTATCACCTTTCAGGAAGGTGATGAGATTCGGTGTGAAGGGCAAGTTGTCTCCTCGTTACATTGGGCCTTTCCAAATACTGGAGAAGATCGGAGATGTTGCTTATCATTTGGCTTTACCGCCATCTCTTTCCAATATACACAATGTTTTTCATGTGTCGTTGCTTCGACAGTACATAGCTGATGAATCTCATGTGATTCAGTCTACTGATATTCAGCTAGAGCCAGATCTGTCTTTTGTTGAACGACCAATCTGTATCCTAGACAGAAAGGAGAAAGTTCTTCGGAACAAGACTATACCACTTGTGATGGTACAGTGGCAGCGCCGAGGCGTTGAAGAAGCAACTTGGGAAACTGAGAGTCGTATGCGAGCAGAATATCCTGAGTTGTTTGCTTTGTATTTTTTATTACCATGTAAGATGTAATTACCGTTGTTGTAATAAGACATGGTTTGATATTTCATATTGTTATCTTGATTTGTCTTTAGATGTTATTTCGTGGACGAAATATCTAAAGGTGGGGAGAATGTAGTAACCCAGATACCATTTTAAGATAATAATATGTTAAACATGATTAAGGGTTGGTATTTAACCAATTTCGGAGTGTTATTGGACTTCAGAAGTAAAATTTGGGCTTTTTAATTTTGGGCCGGATAGTAAGCTCCGATCCCAGATAGTAAGCTCCGATCCTGGATAGTAAGCTCCGATCGGAACGGAAGCTCCGATCCTGGAACGGAAGTTCCGATCCCCAGCTGCCAGAAATGATCGATGACTCAGTCGCGAGTTTTGACAAGTGTCGATCATAGAGCAGATCGGAAGCTCCGATCGTAGATCGGAAGTTCCGATCCTGGCGTGGCAGACATGCACGCAATGAGCTGGATCAGAAGCTCCGATCCCGAAATCGGAAGTTCCGATCCTGGCCGAGAAATTTGGCTATAAATAGAGCAGTTCTGAGTTCATTTCAATTACAAATTCCCGAGTTTCCTTCTTCAGTTATATAGTGTGAGATATACACTTGAGGGCCCTATCGGTTATAATCGAAGTTCTAGAATAACCAAGTTGTGGTTATAGTCATCCGGGACTAGCGTCTTCAAAGGGCTTACTTCGGACGAAGGTATGGTTTGGGAATCGATTTAAGTTTTGGGAGTACTTATTAGCTTAGTTAAGGCTTATAGAACTTGTGTAGTGATACGGTGAACTTTTGAATATAGGCTTGGAACCTAGGATCTACTTTACTTGAACTAGCCTAGAGGTACGTACACATTGACTGAGATTGCCAGCGAGTATACATGTTTATATGTTGCATTTATTTGGCATTATTATATGGCATGATGTATGGTTTACCGTTTTCTATACTCATATGTCATGTGCATATACACGTTGAGCCTATACCTTGTTATACCTGATTATAGAGCCGCTCATCTCTATACTCGATAGTCTGTCACTGAGAGTACCGCGACGGCGGGGGCATTTATGTCTATCTACTCTGGTGTACTAGACGAGTGTGGTTGCACCCAGAGGTTGATCCGTGCGGTGGCAGCACTCATATGGCGCCGGTTCTGAGCATGACTTTTCAGATGATCTTTTACCAGTCATCATGTAGCATGCATTATATACATATGTTTACTCATGTCTATGTACTGGACGTAGCGCTCACGTCCTAGTTGTTATCTTGGACACCCTATTCCATGGGGCAGGTCGCAGGATGGACGTAGCTGGTAGTTCAAGGCAGGACTAGGGAGCAGGAGCCTTGAGGAGTTTATTATACAACATGATTTGTTAGCTGTATGATGTTTATTTTAAGAATTTCGATATGGTTGTATCATTACAGACTTAAGCCTGAATTATATTACTAAGCTGATATGTAATTTATGGTTAAGTTTCCGCACGTTTTTACTCTGTTAAGTATATTGATGTATTAATTTTAATGCATGCTATTAGTTGCCAGTTAGTAGGTGATTCCATGCAGGGTCACTACACATCGTACGTGGTGGCGGCCTGGGGGGTGTACCCCTAATGCCCTATGCCACTTCACCCAACCTTTGGGGATCCATAGGCTCATAATCGTAAGTGGAAAGGTCATCGGGTCCGGTATCCCGACCTCCAGTCCCGTGTTTGTCTCAAATCACTTCAACTTCCCAAAAATATTTTCTTTACATGCTCGTTATCTCATCATAAAATACATACATGAATAATGAACTTAGAAATATCATTTTCTTAAAATTTTGCCCGTAAATATATATTTAATTCATTTTTCATTATAAAAATCATATTTATATGAAAATATAGATATACATCAATTAAATATATATTTACGGACTATTTTGTTTGCCACTGGCTAGTTCGAGTTGCTGCCCCTTAACTAAAGCTCATAAACTTAGACTGACTCATTAACATTTATACTGGCCCAAAAATACATAGACTAGCTCAATCACACTTTAAATGACCCAATCAGACTTAGATTGGCACAATAGTACTTAGTCCAACCAAATAATTAAACAACTTAGGCTCATTAACAAATTTATCTCAATTATTAAATTAAACCTCCAATAAATATCTTAAGCCCAATAAGCTTGGCTCAATAACTAAATCAATTCATTCAAGTCCAAATAATACTTTACCCAAATAAACAACTAAGCCCAATAAATAAATTAAACTCAATAAATATTTTACACCCAATAACTAAATTAAGCCCAATGAACATCTTAGGCCCAATAATAAAATTGACCAAATGAATAAACTAAACACTTAGACTCTTAAATAAATTACCCGGCCCAACATAAAAGAATCTGAAACCAAACCATAACATATGACCCTAATATACTTTACCCGATCGGACAACCCACTCGTCTGAGCCCTGCCTGAGCTGCCCGCTAGATAGACCACCCTTGCAACCATCCAACTGTTCACGTAGCCGACACTACTTCAAGACATCTTAAACCAAGACCCAAAGGGACCTAACCCAGCCATCAACCAGTGAACATCAACTAAGACCCAGCCATGATAGAAAAATCATCCATAATACATAAAAACGCGAATGATGCATGAGTTAAAATTTGGGTTACCATATCCACATACAAATGCAACAACACAATTTAATAATCAAAACAGTGAATATATCGATCTAAATGGTGTGAGAAAGGAAGGGTATAACATGCCTTTGCGTTTAAAATGCACGAAAAACCTATACAGTTGCGGTTGCGCATATCGGGACTCGAAAATCTCATAATTATCCAATTCTGGAAGCTCAAATTCCTAAACTGCTGATTTCTGCCTGTAATTATTCTCAACTAGCTTTCAATCTGCGAAAAATCACATACCGGTCAAAAGTCAACCCTGGTCAACTCTGGTCAAAGTTTGACCAAAAATTATCGAACTTTATTGCGCTCTCACCGCTTAATGATTTCGAATCTCGAATCGAAACTTGGATATTTGGATCCATCACGTCGAACCGATAAAAAATGGTTAACATGTCAAAACTCGCCGGAAAATTGGGGAAGACGGCGGCGCGGTGGCGGCGATCTGCAAATCAACTCCAAAATTCACGAAATTTGGAAGGGTTGTAGAGCTCGACGAGAAGATTCTAACGGACTAGGCCACGGCCGGAATGGACCACCGTGGCGGCCAGAATCGTCGAAAAACAGTGGCGGCGATGACGACGTTCGAAGCTTCGATCTACCCGATTTTTCCACAAAAAAACTGGAATAAGCTTGGAAAATGATCTACACACATTCTAATACCATTTAGCAGCCCAAAAACATGCTCAATCGAGCTAAAATCCGACAATTACACGCGAAGAAGACGATGAATAGTGTCGCCCCTTTCTCGACTTCGTGATCACCAAATCGGACACCAAAACTCACGATTCTTGGTATGGTTGTGACCGCCTCGACGAGAGCTACCAAATGTCGGGGTCAATCTACGGCAATGGCGGCGATCGGCCGGCCGGCGATGATAGGGACGAATTGGGGGTTAGGGTTTTAGTGTGTGTTTTGGGTGTTTTGCGTGTGTGAGAGAGTGTACCACTTAATATTATAAAAATTGGTCCTAAAATGACCCGGACTGTTCCATTTCAATGCTCTTGTGTTATTTTACACTAATATGTA
The DNA here is from genome assembly GCF_033568475.1 of Henckelia pumila. Classification (NCBI taxonomy): domain Eukaryota; kingdom Viridiplantae; phylum Streptophyta; class Magnoliopsida; order Lamiales; family Gesneriaceae; genus Henckelia; species Henckelia pumila. The sequence goes on along the minus strand of NW_027331857.1, from coordinate 2,124,169 downwards.
ATTTAACACATTTTTACAATTACCTGAAATAGTGAACTTTGACCTGTCAACTATACCAGCAAATTCCCCAATAAATAAATTGAGTCAATCTTAGGCTTTGACCAGTCACCCAAACTGATTAATTTCTCCAATTAAATTATCTGGCATAAATAATTATTTTAATTCCATTATCTCAATAATTATCTCAAAATATCAATATTATCAGATATCCAGAAATAGTCAAACTCATTGACTAATTGGCACGTGTATTTTGTAAATACACTCTATAACTCATTTGGCAGTAATAATTATTTTTCCAACTCAATAATTATTTTAATTGCCAATTAATTCGGTAATATTTTTTTTGGGGCATTACAGTTTTGATAGCCTATGACTGAGCTGAGATCTTCTTTGAGATGTTATTGATGTTGTAGCAATTTTATTCTTCAATTTCAGATTAGTTTTGAAGGCTAACGAATCAAGAACTTTGAATTCGAACCGAAGAAGAAGAAGTTGAGGTTTGAAGTAAATTTGGTTGAAGAGAATGATGATTTTGAATCGATTATTAAATGATAAGATTGAATAAAGTTTGATATGAATATTTTGATGTTATGTTTCAGATTTGAAGCGTTCAAAATAGAGAAATACGAAGGTATAAGACGACATCGCGAGTAAGAGATTTGAGACTCGAGAATGAAGTTTCTTGAGTTGTCCCGCCAAAATCACATACTTGTTTATCTTTTCGATTTGATTTTGATGTTGTCGATCCATCTCAGGTAGTGGATCTTTGAGTTTGAGTCGATACCATTACGATATGATATTATCTTGATATGATTCTATGCCAAGATCTGGGGCAATTTTATTTTCTAGTTTGAGACGACTACGATAGATGGATATCCATGTCAAGATCGGTTATGAATCTTGATGGCAACGATATTATATGAATCAATTCTTGATCGATATATGCGTTATTTACTCTATTGTTGAGTCGATCACGATTAGAGTTGATATGATTTATTTAACGCATTTATATGTTGATTATACTGGGAATTATATTCTCACCGGAGTTTATCCGGCTGTTGCTTTGTTTTGTATGTGTGCATGGCAACAGATGGGGCAGGAGCTTATCAAAGACGACATTGATAGCTCAGGAGATAGATGTACCAAGTGTGGACTCGGGTTTAAGCTGAAGAATGGTAGATAGATAACATCAAACTTAGCACGAAATTTGAGATTTGAAGTTTGTTTATGATATGTTGAATAACTTGTAGTTTTGTACTTTTTGAGCTATTAATTTGATGTAAGAAATGCATGAATTGATGCTCGAGCCTTGTTACATGTATAACTGCATGTTTGAGATTTTGTAAATCATGATTTGAGTTGGTTTATGAGGATTGAGATTGAGTTTCCAAATTTTGACAGCAAAGATGATTCTGTAGGATTCTGAAGCAGAGGAGCCCGCTCGATCGGTTGAACTCCACCGATCGAGCGAGGCCTTTAAATTTTGGAAACAGAGAATCGAGCTTTTGGGCTCGCTCGATCGGGTGAGTTCATTCGATCGAGCGAGGCCAAAATTTATGCAGACCCGAGAAATTGATTTTCAAGCTCGCTCGATCGGGTGAGTTTGTCCGATCGAGCGAGGTGCTGATTTTTTTAAAAAAATATATTTTAGATCTTGGTTTTAATATTCCTTTATTGTTTGATTAATTGTTCATTAATCATTAATTGTTCTAAGATGAGATTAGCAACTCGAAGTCCCCACAACTGGTGATATCAGAGCGTAAGTTTCTTGGACTGAGATAGAAGTTGAGCAGGGTAGATTGAGTCATATGCATTTATAGTATTGCATTATTATGCTTTACTTTGCGAATATAATCTACTCTTGAAACTAAACTGCCTGATTTACTGATTTGTAAATTTTTGAATTTCTTACTAATTTTGTTATAAGATTCCTCGGGTGATGTAAGCACCCAGAATTGAATAGAACAGTGTTCTTAGGGTGAAGTATGCTCCCCAGACTGAACAGAACTATATGGCTCAACTGAAAGAAGTATTTCTAATTAAACAGAACAATATATTAGCGAATGAATAGATGCTATTTCCGGTAGAAGTTGGTGTGAAGAACTTTATCAGGTGTTCAAATACATGAAAGATACAGATGAATGTCGTATCAAATTGATTGTATCCCAACTTCAAGACCTAGCAACCAGCTGGTAGATTTTGATGAAGAAATTTTGAGAGAGAATAGGTATATTAATTTGTTGGTAAGTGATTAGAACAGAGTTTTTATTAACGGTTCATTGCCACAGTAGATAGAAAAGATGAGAAAGAAGAAGTTACCAACTAGAAATTGAATACTTTGAATACTGAAAAATATCTTATTAGATTTTCAAGCCTACTATGATTCTTTGAATTGTAGATGATGAAAAAGCTCAAGATTGAATTGTTTATTTATGGCTTGAATTCGGAGACTATGCCTGAGTCAATGTTGATGATTGAAACATTTTATGAAAGACATAGACAGGGCTAGGAGAACTGAAGCTGAATGATGAGGCTACAACTTCTATTCCAGAGAAGATATGAAGTAAACAATATGAAAGTAGTTCTTTAACTCTAGAGGACCGAGACAGATTGGTTTGGGTCTGAATGCAGAGTATGTTAGAGATTATTTCACTCATTGTGGAGGGAGATATCCTAGCAATCAGTACAAAGACATTTCAAATAGATGTGCTAAAATATGTTCAAAGCAAATCAAATTTTGAGAAGATTCGAATGAGGAACAGTCCCAGAAATATACAGAGGATCAGAATGAAATTGTACCTGGACATGAGATTGCAGGTAAAAAAGTTATTTGTTTTAACTTGTTTGTGTTATTGGTGCAAGAGATGTATGATAGCTGAAAGCTTTGTTATATCTTAACCTTTGTATCAGAAAAGTTAATGTGGGAAATTGACCTGAAGAATGGAACTATTGCTTCGATGAAATGAAACTGAACATGATATTATTCGTATTTGAAATATCTGTTTATGTTACATGATAGATCATAATGCAATAATCAAGTACAGATTGACAGAAGATTGATGATAAGAAGCGATTAAATTAGATCAACAAGAGCATAATGTGCATATAAATATGATGATATGATATGGGATCTAAAATTAAGATTCTTTGATTTCGGTTTAGTGTATATTATGTTTGATTACATAAATGTTCCGAACTAAGTCTAGTCTATGCATTAGATATGTTCAAGATCTAAACTAGAATTGGTAGATATGCCAATGAGTAGAGATTGCAGATATGTTCCAGGAAGATTTTCGACTTTAGTTTAAGTTGTGAACTGGAATTCAATTATGAATTGATGAGTTTATGAATTGAATACTGCTTTTGAGGGTAATAGATGATGAGATGAAAATCAGTTACAGTTGAGTCTTTTCTTTGATTATGCTGAATCGATTACATCAATTGGAAATATAATTCTTGAAATGTTTGATATTGAGTGGCTCTCTTTGTTTTGTTTATAGAGCCTAAGTTGATTCACTCATTCTGAGTTATGAGATGCAAGTGAGTTGTTTTCACTTAATTATCAGAGTTTGTTATCAAGAAGATTTGATTTTGGATGACCTTGATTGAGAGATTTTCTCAATCTTGATTTATTTCTTTTGATTTTGAGAATTATTGATCCTTTGATGGATATTTCAGCGTATTTTAAAATTGTTGGCTCATAACTGATAGAAATCATAACTGATAGAAAGATTTGACTATTATCCAGATTTTTGGATTGATTGTATGATTTGTCAGTACTTTGGAAATAGAAGTGACGAATGAAATAGGCATTCGATTGAATGATTTCAGATTTCTGTGTATTCTGGTTTGAAATTGTAGACGAATATATAACCAATCAGTATGATTTTCGATTGGAAATGAGCAAGATTTATTTAAGAAAATGAAAGAAACACAGAAAGTAAATCAAAGCAGTAAGAATTCAGTATAGAATGTCAGATTGAGATATGAATTGAAGTCGCAGATTACAGTGGATGAATTATAATATGATTGTGCTTGATATTTCCGAAAAGAGATATCAGAATTTGAAAGTAATGCACAATAATGAGTTCATTATGCATCCAATAATTGTTTTATCAGAAGATAGAGCAAACAGATGTAACAAAATTTGTGCGTTCTAGAGTTTCAACGCATAGAGAGAGTTTGAATTGAAGTTGAAAAGCATTGACCAGATGGATTCAATGACAGTTTAGAAACTCCATAATTGGAATGAAATCATAAGTTGATATATTGCTTTACTAAAATACCAAGATGAAGCAGTATGCATGATGTAAACTATGGCAGTTATGATCAGATCGATTGAAATTAATGAATAAGATGATATGACTAATGATAAGATCACCGATTTGTGATCAGAATTGTTGTAAGATTGCACAGTAAGCCAAGAATTATTGTTTTAGATTGAGACTGTAGGTTTACTATTGAATTGTGATACGGAGTATCTAAAACTCTAAGTGCTCTTTGATGTGAAAGTACAACATATTATCCTTGAATTAAAGGATAGTCAGGGCAGATGAATCGAATTTCAAGAATAAACTATATCGGACATGATTCAGATTATCAAACGCTCTGAGTACTTTGAAATCAGTGAATAAAGCATATTATTCTCTAATTAATGGATAGTCCGAATAGATTAATCATATTTTTCATAATACGCTATATGAGATGTGATACAGATATGAATAGATAGCTGTTATGAAGTTAATGATACGATATGAGATGTGATACATATGAATAGATAGTTGTTAAGAAGTTAATGATATGATGAGATTACATGAATTATTGAAATCTATTGTTATTGATAGATTGTGGCATCGATTGATTGATGTTCTGAGTATTTGGTTATATGTGATTGCATTATACCATTCTCTGATCAATGGATTGTTTGAATTGATTTTCCAGAATTTTGAGAATATACTCAGAACTTTAATACCTGATTCGGTATTAATTGACTTGATGTATTGCCACTTGATTCTTATGATTCCTGCAACAGCTATCGAGTCGATATTGAGATAGTGCTTTGATGATACGATAAGAAACAAATCAGATTTTTTTGTGTTGAAATACTATTTCTAAAGCATCAGCTATCAAATCAGATGTGATTTGAGACAAACAGAGAATGTAAATATGAATCTGTACCAAAGAAACAGAGTTAGCAAGTGAATGATAGATATAACTATTAAAGCTGAAACTGATTGATCAACGAGAAAGTTATTCTTGAGACATCATTCAATTCAAAATAGATAAAGAGCTGTATTTGATATACAGATTCAAAATATGAATGTTAGATATAGATCTTGAAGTGATGAACAGAATGACAGTGTAGACTTGGTATATGTTCTATGTAGAGCATGGAATAATATAAATAAAGAAACAAGTTGTCACTGAAACTGAATTTTCCTGAATGAGATGTCAGACAAAATTGATGATGTTATGGAAAGATTTATTCTTTCTAGCTCGATATGATGGATCATATTGTTCTACGTATCTAGAATAAGTGTCAGTTATATTTTTCCTATGTACTTTAATCAGATGAAATAGATATTATAGAGATTTTGAGTTAAGTCGAATATTCGACAAATCCTTGATTGAGGAAAGAAACAACTCATAGAGAATTCTTTTCAGTTAATTAAAGTATAATAGAAGAATCACAAAATAGATGTAGAATAGAAGAGATAACCTGACAAGAGATTAAAAGATGAGATACGGAGATCAGAGTTGGATGATTGAAGTGAGAATTACTTCAGATAATCATTCAGTCTATCAGAATGGATATTTCTATTGAATGTGATTTCGAGGACGAAATCATTCCTTAGAGGGGAAGAATTGTAAGGCCCAGAAAATATTAAGTTATAAATTACGGATTTTGAGATTTAAATTCTGTAATTTATGTATTTTAGAATTTAAGGAAATTATAGATTTGATTTTCGAGCCGAAAATATTTAATTTGAGAATTTACGAATTTTGAGATTTAAATTCCTGGAATTCTTAAATTAAAATATTAAATATTCGATTTGAATATTTATGGAATTTAAGATTTAAATTCCAAGTTTCGGGAATTAAAGAGGATTTAATTCAAAGATGCAACCTGATCAGGAACTGATTTGTAAATATTGAAGTTTAAAGGGCTAAAGTGAAAATTATCTTTTTAATTCTAATCCAAGTATATTTAATTTGGGAATATTTAGATTTTTGATTTAAATTCTAATATTCTTAAATTATTTGGGATTGAAATTGAATTAAAAAGAGGGCTGAGGACTGAATTGCAATTTATGAAGTTTCAGGGACTAAATTATAATTTATGCAATACTTATCCGATTTTAAATTAGAATTATCAGCATGCAAGCGTGTAACTATATTATGCATTCAGAAAAATTTAAGAACAGAGGAAGCTGAGACCTTTGTTTTATTTGATTTCCGATTTTCAAAACCCCGTAACTTTTGATCCGATTGTCCGATTTCGATTCCGAAAATTGTTCTGGAATCCTTGCAACGAGGAATTAGATTTGATGTAAGTATTGATTTATTTCTGTATTTTTTGAAGATCAAAATCTGGTATATATCAGAAATTTATGTTATGTATGTGTTCTTGAACGTTTATACTTCGTATATTCAAAATTGAATCGACGAACGGCTATCATTTGTGTTTGTTATGATTTCCAGCATGTGTTCTATTTGTATAGACTATGATTACGCTGGTTTAGATGGGTTATGACTGAGATGAATTGAGTAGAAGTTGCTTATGAAGTTAGAATGGTTTCGATATGTTGTTTGTTACCGATTTTCAATCGCAATGCCGTCGATTAATGTTTTGAGACCGTTTTCATAGCCTATGACTGAGCTGAGATCTTCTTTGAGATGTTATTGATGTTGTAGCAATTTTATTCTTCATTTCAGATTAGTTTTGAAGGCTAACGAATCATGAACTTTGAATTCGAACCGAAGAAAAAGAAGTTGAGGTTTGAAGTACATTTGGTTGAAGATGAATGATGATTTTGAATCGATTATTAAATGATAAGATTGAATAAAGTTTGATATGAATGTTTTGATGTTATGTTTCAGATTTGAAGCGTTCAAAACAGAGAAAATACGAAGGTATAAGACGATATCGTGTGTCAGGTATTTGAGACTCGAGAATTAAGTTTCTTGAGTTGTCCCGCCAAAATCACATACTTGTTTATCTTTTCGATTTGATTTTGATGTTGTCGATCCATCTCAGGTAGTGGATCTTTGATTTTAAGTCGATATGATTACGATATGATATTATCTTGAATTGATTCTATGCCAAGATCTGAGGCGATCTTATTTTCTAGTCTGAGATGATTACGATAGATGGATATCCATGTCAAGATCGGTTATGAATATTGATGGCAACGACGATATATGAATCAATTCTTGATCGATATATGCGTTATTTACTCTATTGTTGAGTCGATTACGATTAGAGTTGATATGATTTATTTAACGCATTTATATGTTGATTATACTAGGAATTATATTCTCACCAGAGTTTATCCGACTGTAGCTTTGTTTCGTATATGTGCATGGCAACAGATGGGGCAGGAGCTAATCAAAAACGACATTGATAGCTCAGGAGAGAGATGTAGCAAGTGTGGACTTGAGTTTAAGATGAAGAATGTTAGATAGATAGCATAAAACTTAGCAAGAAATTTGAGATTTGAAGTTTGCTTATGATATGTTGAATAATTTGTAGTTTTGTACTTTTTGAGCTATTAATTTGATGTAAGAAATGCATGAATTGATGCTCGAGCCTTGTTACATGTATAACTGCATCTTTGAGATTTTATAAACCATGATTTGAGTTGGTTTTTGTGGATTGAGATTGAGTTCCAAAGTTTGACAGCAAAGATGATTCTGTAGGATTCTGAAGCAGAGGAACCCGCTCGATCGGTTGAACTCCAACGATCGAGCGAGGCCTTTAAATTTTGGAAACATAGAAACGAGATTTTGGGCTCGCTCGATCGGGTGAGTTCATCCGATCAAGCGAGGCCGAAATTTATGCAGACCCGAGAAATTGATTTTCAAGCTCGCTCGATCGGGTGAGTTTGTCCGATCGAACGAGGTGCTGATTTTTTAAAAAAAATATTTTAGCTCTTGGTTTTAATATTTCTTTATTGTTTGATTAATTGTTCATTAATCATTAATTTCCCTAAGATGAGATTAGCTACCCGAGGTCCTCACAACAGGTGGTATCAGAGCGTAAGTTTCTCGGACTGAGATATAAGTTGAGCGGGGTAGATTGAGTCATATGCATTTATAGTATTGAATTATTATGCTTTACTTTGCGAATATGATCTACTCTTGAAACTAAACTGCCTGATTTACTGATTTGTAAATTTTTGAATTTCTTACTAATTTTGTTATAAGATTCCCCGGGTGATGTAAGCACCCAGAATTGAATAGAACAGTGTTCTTAGGGTGAATTAAGCTGAACAGAACTGTATGGCTCAACTGAAAGAAGTATTTCCGATTGAACAGAACAGTATATCAGCGAATGAATAGATGCTATTGCCGGTAGAAGTTGGTGTGAAGAAATTTATCAGGTGTTCAAATACTTGAAAGATACAGATGAATGTCGTATCAAATTGATTGTATCCCAACTTCAAGACCTAGCAACCAGCTGGTAGATTTTGATGAAGAAATTTTGAAAGAGAATAGGTATATTAATTTGTTGGTAAGTGATTCGAACAGAGTTTTTATTAACAGTTCATTGCCACAGCAGATAGAAAATATGAGAAAGAAGAAGATACCAACTAGAAATTGAATACTTTGAATACTGAAGAATATCTTATTAGATTTTCAAGCCTACTATGATTCTTTGAATTGTAAAAAATGAAAAAGCTCAAGATTGAATTGTTTATTTATAGCTTGAATTCGGAGACTATGCTTGAGTCAATGTTGACGACTGAAACATTTTATGAAAGACATAGACAATGCTAGGAGAACTGAAGCTGAATGATGAGGCTACAACTTCTATTCCAGAGCAGATATGAAGTAAACAATATGAAATTAGTTCTTTAACTCTAGCGGACCGAGGCATATTGGTCTGGGTCTGAATGCAGAGTATGTTAGAGACTATTGCACTCATTGTGGAGGGAGATATCCTAGGAATCAGTACAAAGACATTTCAAACAGATGTGCTAAAATTTGTTCGAAGAAAATAAAATTTTGAGAAGATTCGAATGAGGAACAGCCCCATAAATATACAGAAGATCAGAATAAAATTGTACCTGGACATGAGATTGCAGGTAACAAAGTTATTTGTTTTAACCTGTTTGTGTTATTGGTGAAACTGAACATGAAGAATGGAATTATTGCTTCGATGAAATGAAACTGAACATGATATTATTTGTATTTGAAATATCTGTTTATGTTACATGATAGGTGAAAATGCCATAACCAAGTGCAGATTGACAGAAGATTGATGATAAGAAGCGATTAAATTAGATCAACAAGAGCATAATCTGCATATAAATATGATGATATGATATGGGATCTAGAATTAAGATTTTTTGATTTCGGTTCAGTGTATATTATGTTTGATTACAGAAATGTTCCAAACTAAGTCTAGTCTATGCACTAGATATGTTCAAGATCTAAACCAGAATTGGTAGATATGCCAATGAGTAGAGATTGCAGATATGCTCCAGGAAGATTTTCGACTTTAGTTTAAGTTGTGAACTGGAATTCAATAATTAATTGATGAGTTTATGAATTGAATACTGCTTTTGAGGGTAATAGATGATGAGATGAAAATCAGTTACAGTTGAGTATTTTCTTTGATTATGCTGAATCGATTACATCAATTGGAGATATAATTCTTGAAATGTTTGATATTGAGTGGCTCTATTTGTTTTGTTCATAGAGCCTGAGTTGATTCACTCATTCTGAGTTATGAGATGCAAGTGAATTGTTTTCACTTATCAGAGTTTTTTTATCCAGAAGATTTGATTTTGGTGACCTTGATTGAGAGATTTTCTCAATCTTGATTTATTTCTTTTGATTTTGAGAATTATTGATCCTTTGATGGATATTTCAGCGTATTTTAAAATTGTTGGCTCATAACTGATAGAAAGATTTGACTATTATCCAGATTTTTGGATTGATTGTATGATTTGTCAGTACTTTGGAAATAGAAGTGAGGAATGAAATAGACACTCGATTGAATGATTTCAGATTTCTGTGTATTTTGGTTTGAAATTGTAGACGAATATATAACCAATCAGTATGATTTTTGATTGGAAATGAGCCAGATTTATTTAAGAAAATGAAAGAAACACATAAAGTAAATCAAAGCTGTAAGAATTCAGAAAAAAAATGTCAGATTGAGATATGAATTGAAGTCGCAGATTACAGTGGATGAATTATATTGTGATTGATTATATGATTGTACTTGATATTTCCGAAAAGAGATATCAGAATTTGAAGGAAATGCACAATAATGAGTTCAATATGCATCCAATAATTGTTTTATCAGAAGATAGAGCAAACAGATTTAACAGAATTTGTGCGTTCTAGAGTTTCAACGCATAGAGAGAGTTTGAATTGAAGTTAAAAAGCATTGACCAGATAGGTTCAATGACAGTTTAAAAACTCCAGAATTGGAATGAAATCATAAGTTGATAGATTACTTTACTAAACTACCAAGATGAAAGCAGTATGCATGATGTAAATTGTGGTAGCTATGATCAGATCGATTGAAATTAATGAATAAGATGATATGACTTATGATAAGATCACTGATTTGTGATCAGAATTGTTGTAAGATTGCACAGTAAGTCAAGAATTATTGTTTCAGATTGAGACAGTAGGTTTAATATTGAATTGTGATACGGAGTATCTAAAACTCTGAGTGCTCTTTGATGTGAAAGTACAACATATTATCCTTGAATTAAGGATAGTCAGGGCAGATGAATCGAATTTCAGAAAAAAAAACTATATCGGACATGATATAGATTATCAAAAGCTCTGAGTACTTTGAAATCTGTGAATACAACATATTATTCTCTGATTAATGGATAGTCCGAATAGATTAATCAGATTTTTCATAATATGATGTATGAGATGTGATACAGATATGAATAGATAGTTGTTAAGAAGTTAATGATATGATGAGATTACAGGAATTATTGAAATCTATTGTTATTGATAGATTGTGGCATCGATTGATTGATGTTCTGAGTATTTGGTTATATGTGATTGCATTATATCATTCTCTGATCAATGGATTGTTTGAATTGATTTTTCAGAATTTTGAGAATATACTCAGAACTTTAATACCTGATTCGGTATTAATTGACTTGATGTATTGCCACTTGATTCTTATGATTCTTGTAACAGCTATCGAGTCGATATTGAGATAGTGCTTTGATGATACGATAAGAAAGAAATCAGATTTTTTTGTGTTGAAATACTATTTCTGAAGCATCAGCTATCAAATCAGATGTGATTTGAGACACACAGAGAATATGAATATGAATCTGTACCGAAGAAACAAAGTTAGCAAGTGAATGATAGATATAACTATTAAAGCTGGAACTGATTGGTCAGCGAGAAAGTTATTCTTGAGACATCATTCAACTCAAAATAGAGAAAGAGCAGTATTTGATATACAGATTCAAAATATGAATGTTAGATATAGATCTTGAAGAGATGAACAAAATGACAGTGTAGAGTTGGTATATGTTCTATGTAGAGCATGGAATAATATAAAGAAACAAACAAGTCGTCACTGAAACTAAATTTTTCTGAATGAGATGTCAAACAGAATTGATGATGTTATGGAAAGATTTATTCTTTCTAGCTCGATATGATGGATCAGATTGTTCTACGTATCTAGAATAAGGAAATGTCAGTTAGATTTTTTCTATGTACTTTAATCAGATGAAATAGATATTGAAGAGATTTTGAGTTAAGTCGAATATTCGAAAAATCCTTGATTGAGGAAAGAAACAACTCAGAGAGAATTCTTTTCAGTTAATAAAAGTATAATAGAAGAATCACAGAATAGATGAAGAATAGAAGAGAAAACATGACAAGAGATTAAGAGATGAGATACGGAGATCAAAGTTGGATGATTGAAGTGAGAATTACTTCAGATAATCATTTAGTCTATCAGAATGGATATTTCTATTGAATGTGATTTCGAGGACGAAATCATTCCTTAGAGGGGAGGAATTGTAAGGCCCAAAAAATATTAAGTTATAAATTACGGAATTTGAGATTTAAATTCTGTAATTTATGGATTTGAGAATTTATGAAAATTATAGATTTAATTTTCGAGCCGAAAATATTTAATTTGAGAATTTACGGATTTTGAGATTTAAATTCCGAAAATTTTTAAATTAAAAGATTAAATATTCGATTTGAATATTTATGTGATTTAAGATTTAAATTCCAAGTTTTGGGAATTAAAGAGGAATTAATTCAAAGATACAATCTGATCAGGTACTGATTTGTAAATATTGAAGTTTCAAGAGCTAAAGTGCAAAGTATATTTTTAATTCTAATCCGAGTATATTTAATTTGGAAATATTTAGAGTTTCGATTTAAATTCTAATATTCTTAAATTATTTGGGATTGAAATTGAATTAAAAAGAGGGCTGAGGACTGAATTGCAATTTATGAAGTTACAGGGACTAAATTGCAATTTATGCAATACATATCCAATTTTAAATTAGATTTGTCAGCATGAAAGCGTGTAACTATTATATGCATTCAGAAAAATTGAAGAACAGAGGAAGCCGAGACCTTTGTTTTATTTGATTTCCGATTTTCAAAACCCCGTAACTTTTGATCCGATTGTCCGATTTCGATTCCGAAAATTGTTCTGGAATCCTTGCAACAAGGACTTCTATTTGATGTAAGTCTTGATTTATTTCGGTATTTTTTGAAGATCAAAATCTGGTAGATATCAGAAATTTATGTCATGTATGTGTTCTTGAACGTTTATACTTCGTATATTCAAAATTTAATCGATGTACGGCTATCGTTTGTGTTTGTTATGATTTCTAGCGTGTGTTTGATTTGTATAGACTATGATTACGCTGGTTTCGATGGGTTATGACTGAGATGAATTGCGTAGAAGTGTCTTATGAAGTTAGAATGGTTTCGATATGTTGTCGGTTACCGATTTTCAATTGCTACGCCATCGATTCATGTTTTGAGACCGTTTTGATAGCCTATGATTGAGCTGAGATCTTCTTTGAGATGTTTTTGTTGTTGTAGCAATTTTATTCTTCAATTTATGATTAGTTTTGAAGGCTAACAAATCAAGAACTTTGAATTCAAACCGAAGAAGAAGAAGTTGAGGTTTGAAGTGCATTTGGTTGAAGATGAATGATGATTTTGAATCGATTATGAAATGATAAGATTGAATGAAGTTTGATATGAATGTTTTGATATTATGTTTCAGATTTGAAGCGTTCAAAACAGAAAAAATACAAAGGTCTAAGACGACATCGCGAGTCAGGGATTTGAGACTCGAGAATTAAGTTTCTTGAGTTGTTCCGCCAAAATCACATACGTGTTTATCTTTTCGATTTGATTTTGATGTTGTCGATCCATCTCAGGTAGTGGATTTTTGAGTTTGAGTTGATATGATTACGATATGATATTATCTTGAATTGATTCTATGCCAAGATCTGAGGCGATCTTATTTTCTAGTCTGAGACGACTATGATAGATGGCTATCCATGTCAAGATCGGTTACGAATTTTGATGGCAACGACGATATATGAATCAATTCTTGATTGATATATGCATTATTTACTCTATTTTTTATCCGATTACGATTAGAGTTGATATGATTTATTTAACGCATTTATATGTTGATTATACTGGGAATTATATTCTCACCGAAGTTTATCCGGTTGTTTCTTTGTTTTGTATGTGTGCATGGCAACAGATGGGGCAAGAGCTAATCAAAGACGACATTGATAGCTCGGGAGAGAGATGTAGCAAGTGTGGACTCGGGTTTAAGCTGAAGAATGGTAGATAGATAACATCAAACTTAGCAAGAAATTTGAGATTTGAAGTTTGTTTATGATATGTTGAATAACTTGTACTTTTTTACTTTTTGAGCCATTAATTTGATGTAAAAAATCCATGAATTGATGCTCGAGCCTTGTTACATGTATAACTGCATGTTTGAGATTTTACAAACCGTGATTTGAGTTGGTTTTTGAGGATTGAGATTGAGTTTCCAAAGTTTGACAGCAAAGATGATTCTGTAGGATTCTGAAGCAGAGGAGCCCGCTCGATCGGGTGAACTCCACCGATCGAGCGAGGCCTTTAAATTTTGGAAACAGAGAATCGAGCTTTTGGGCTCGCTCGATTGGGTGAGTTCATCCGATCGAGCGAGGCCAAAATTGATGCAGACCCGAGAAATTGATTTTCAAGCTCGCTTGATCGGGTGAGTTTGTCCGATCGAGCAAGGTGCTGATTTTTTTTAAAAAAAAAGTTTTTAGCTCTTGGTTTAATATTCCTTTATTGTTTGATTAATTTTTTATTAATCATTAATTATCCTAAGATGAGATTAGCAACCCGAGATCCCCATAGACTCTCCCCTGAGTCGGCATCCTGTGCTTTGGACAATCCGAAGCTATGTTCCCTGGCTTCTTGCACCAAAAACAGACTCCAGCGCCTGCCAAACACATCCCATGATGGGAACGCTTGCAATCCGGGCATAAGGGCTTCTCCCCAGTCTTGGGAGGAGCGGGTCTCTAGGCTTGTTGCCCCAGAGGTCTCTGAGCATGGTGCCCTTGAGGTCTGAATGGTCCTTGCTGTCTCTGTGGCCCAGTAAATGGCCTCTTGCCCTGCTGCTGCTGGTGACCCTGATGAGTGAAGGTCCTCTTGCTATGAACCTCAGCACTGATGTCCTTCAAGGACTACTCGCACCGTAATGCCTTCCTGATAGCGGCTGCATAGTCCACGGGCTCAGCCATCATCACATCTCTACGAATAGTAGGCCTCAGACAAGCAAAAAAATGCTGCAACTTCTCCGCCTCATCATTCCCTATAAATTGCACAAAGTGGCAGCCCTTCTCGAATTTGCGCACAAACTCGGATACAGACAGATCTCCATGCCGGAGACTCATGAACTCTTTCTTCAACTGCGCTCTCACCTCAGCTGTGTAGTACTTCTCATAGAAGAGAGTCTTGAATTCTTCCCAAGTCAGGGTGGTAACATCAACAGTCTTCTCCACACCCTCAAACCACAAGGCGGCGTCGTCCTTGAGTAGGAACGTCATACAGCGAACTCGGTCTCCATCTCCCAACTCCATGTAGCGGAAAATCGCTTCAAGCGAGCGAATCCAGCCCTTCGCTACCATCGGATCCATAGTGCCAGAAAAGTCCTTAGGATCCATCTTCCTGAACTGCTCATAGATCGCTCTAGGTCTAGCCCTCGGGGCCTCGGCATGCTGCTCTAGGATACGAGCCAGGCCAGCTAGCACCTGAGCCCCAACATCAATTGGTGGAGGGGGTGGAGGAGGCGGCGGCGGCGGCGGAGGTGCATGAGGATCATGACGAGGTGCCATCTGTACGCAATTTCAAATTCCCACATTCAAATTTCATTCTTTAAAAAATGATTTTTATCTATCTATCTAAACTTAAACATGCTCAAATAATTTAGGAAACTAATGCTGCTAATCTGAACAAATAGCAATAAATGAAACATAAATCTTACAGACTTTGAGGCAAGATCCCTTGAGTTTCGGAAACCGGTAATAGGCACAGCCCAAACCAAAACCGTGCTCTGATACCAACTGAGACGATCATAACCGTCTAAAAATATAAATAATAAAAAAGGAATTTGCGGAATTTTTTTTTAAAAAAAAAACATTTTCGCCATGACTCGCTTTAAAATATTGTAAGCCCAACTGACACAGTCAGCAATTAAAATCAAAGTAAAGTAAACACCAAATAAAAATCCAAATATGATAGTCATAAAATCCAGAAAATGGATGTTAATCCCACATAGTTGCGGAAAAAGAGAACCGTTAAGTTTACATGCCAAAAATCCTAAAGCAGTGAAAATACCTCCTACAAATGATTGACAGAAAATGAAAATATTTCAACTCATAAATAAAAACATCAGAGTTTGCGGAACAACTAAAAGCACGTCGGTCAAGGGCCTGCACCACCGATGACCTCGCTCTTGGGATCCTGCCCCTCGATCTCGGTGAAATACTCCCGCACCTGAAAACAATAAGTGTAAAGAGCCTAAAAGACTCAGCAAGAATATGGGGGATAACGAGTACTACATAAATACAAGCACATGCAGATTAAAAATAACTTGTAATAAAGTAATTTTGTGCCCTTAACTTAAAATAAATGATTTCTTAATGAAAAGAGTAAACATGAATGAAACATATGCATGGCTAAGTCGAACATAAGTAATGTAACTGAGTAAACTGTATGAAAACATAGACATAAATATTTGAACTTAGATCCTTGAATTGTGACTTCGTGATTTCGATCATGATCATGACTGCAGTGCACTATGCCGCAAGGATGTCAGGATTTCTCCCAACCTGTCTTGCCCATACTTGGTTAGGGAAGCTATGATTTCTCCCAGCCCGTCAAAACCCATACTTGGTAAGGGAAGTTAGGATTTCTCCCGGCCCGTCCAAACCCATAAATTTGGTAAGGGAAGCTAGAATGTCTCCCAGCCCGTCCAAACCCATACTTTTTATAGTCACAATCAACTCACTTTGTTCCTAAAAATATATTATTTCATTCTTGAATACGAGACTTAGCATTCATATGTAAATATGATGTACATGTAAATGTTAATCGATGATCATGCATATGACTCACACAAGAATGACCGGGATAGTGATTTAGGAACTAAATCAAAGGATGAAAAATTTAACCCATAAATTGCACTTACGACAAATTTGAGCGGTTTAACCGAAAAATTTATAACTTGCTTGATTCTTATCCAAAAAGGCTTTCGATTGAAACCACGACTCCACGACACTTAGAACTAAGTAGGGAGATCATCCCCGGGATTTATTTCATAAGTGTTCATTTTTCAAAAGAACGGTTCCCGGGCAGCAGCCCCTTAGCCTCAAATACATTTCTGCGTCTTATAAACTAAAAATCTAAAATCAGACCCAAACTAAACCGAATTCATTTCCACATGAACCAACATATTGCCAACATCCTAGACTAATTCCAGACCCGAGCCCTTGGCCAAAACCTAAGTTTAAACCCTGTTTCAAAAATAATTTCCGGGAAGCCCACTCACATTTCAAAATTCTGCACATAACTTATTTTCAAACTTAACCAAAACATATGGGTGTTTGTCTACAAACTCCAACCTCAATCCTACCATCAAACCAACTTTTAAACTCACCCAAAACCCCCTTAAAACTCCCATAATCCAGCTCAAACCTAGCTCAACCAAGCAACCAAAACCGAGCCCCAAAACCCATAATTTTCGAATGCACTTCAACCCCATCTCACAAACCATCTCCAAGTCATCCTAGTTGCTACCTTGTGAACTACATATCATCCATGGTAGCTCGTACATCACCATCCAAGCATCACAACAAACGACACAAAGACAACAACAAATATTCGAAACACAAGTCAAGAAAAAGACTGAAATGAATTCAAACCAAATGCTAGACTTATTTTTTGAAAATCTCGAATGCATCAAGGCATTCATGTCAACACCAATCAAATGCAAAACATCAATCTATCCAACATAGCAACAGAAACCGACTCCAGTTTAGCAAAAATTTTTGGAAATTTTTTTTTTCGAACATGAAGCATAACGAGACTTCTGAAATTTCAATGCATTAACATCCCGAGTCCATATACATTTCAAACTCAACAACTAATATAATTTCTAAAGCATGAATGTGAAGAAGAAAAAGAACACATCATGGTTCCACCATGAATGCCGAAACAGGGCACTCCCATATACATATACGATTTCAAAAAAAATTTCATGAAATGCAATGCCCAAAATATACTAATCTACATAGGGAAAAGAAAGAATCATATCCTTGCCTAAGCTTTAACCAAAAATCGAAGGGAACAAACGCCCCAATGCCGCGACCGAAGTGAGCTGGAAAAATGGAGTTGCTCGCTTGAACTAAAATCGAGCTAGGGATGAGCTCAAGAACCTCAACCAACTACCTAGGAACACTTTGCTTGACAAGGAATCGAAGATTAAGAGGCTTAGTGAACAAGAAATGAAGAAATCGTTGCTTCCCTTAAAGAAAAACAAGTCGGCGCCTTGTGTGTGTGTGTGTTTGTGTTTTAGGCGGAGGTGGTGTGTGTTTGGATTAGATATTTGTGTCCAAGTTAGAATAGGTAACCCTAAAAAAATAATAGTGAAGGTTAGAAATTCAAGAAAGAGAGAACACACTTTTAAAAAGTGCTAAATCATACTATCAATTAGGGCCACAAATCAACTTGCACTAAATAAAAACAAAAGCTTAAAAATTTTAATTTAAAATATTAAATTTGATTCTACTAAACTAGAGATAAAAATACTAATTTTCCCAAAAGTAAAAAAATAATAATAAATTTTGATGTGCGGGAACACTATAATATTTAGCCAATTCACCGAAAATTAAAACAATTAAAATCATAAATATTAAAGACTGATTTAGGCATGAAAATTAAATTAAGAAATTATAGGCGTCACAGGAACAATCGGTTTTTGAATATAGATAGAATTAAAAATGAAATTACATTTTTCCTTAAAACAATAATATGATGAACATGTGTTAATTAAGAATAAAAGGCAATATCCAAGTATGAGCCCTTCAAAATTTAAAATTTTTCGAACCAACAAGAATCTTAGAGCTTTTCTTGATTTTATGTGACGTTGAACCCTCGAAACTTCGGTTTCATCGTTCGAATCGTCATTTGAGAATCGAGTAATATATAATTATAGATTAAATTCATAACCTAGTAATTAATATAACATAATTTAAATGTAACCTATGCAAAAGAACACATACCAGACCTATCTAGCAATTACATTTATTAGTCATCCAATGAAAAAAAGAAAACACACACACATATTCAATATTCTAGATTTAGTGACCAAGTGGTAGGTAAACTACGAATTTAGTGGCCAAGTGGTAGGTAGACTCCGAACTCAACGATAAATCGAACTTGATAACAAAAAAAAATGAAATAATATATTTTTAATGAATTATTTGCATCAAATATTTCTGTAAAATATTGAAAATATACATTTCATACTTGTGAAATTTTAATAGGTATCTTCAACTCTGACCTTTATAAAACTAGTACACGTGTATCTGATCATATGAGTGATTGTTATGCAAGCGTCACTCATGCGACTGGGCAAAGATTTTGAAGTTTTTATTCCACCAAATACCCCTGTGAAATATTAAAGATACATATTGACCCCCTGAAAGTATAATTTTTAAATCTATTCAATCCATAATACACAATTTTTATTAAGATCCAATTATAAAATATTTATCAAATATTTTTCATTTTATTAATTTTTTATTTTAAATTTGGTATTCTTAATTTGTTTCTACAAAAAATATTATTACTTTATCTTGCTGTCATTGTTTTATTAATCTCACTTTGTGTTTCCAACTTCTCCATTAAACATGCATTCAAAAACAAGGATTTAAATACCTAAAAGTACCAAAATATTGAATCAAAATGATAAAGTTCATGCATATTACTTTTTCGAAATAAAGTGTTAAGAAAAATATATTTAATTGAGAAAATAGGGTGTTAAGAAAAATACATTAAAGTTTTAGTGATTACAAAGAACGTAATAAAATAAATCAAACTTGAAGCAGATAATTTTGTCTGAGGAAATTAGTTTGCATCAAATGGACATATCAAAATTAAAGAAATTAATTGACCTATAACAATTTGGTTTAAAGAATTTATCTGGATAAAGACTGATTGAAAAATAATCTCTTCTCATATTAGTTTTACTCAATTTATCTCAATCCAGACTAGCTGATATTTTTGGACCAGTTTTATTTAATAGACTAAAATAGTTATACGGATCAGAATAATTTTCTTATCGGAACAATTTCAAATACTTTCAAGGTTGATATGAGTTATTGGATATAAGACAGAGTTAATAAAGTCGTTGCTTCCATATTCAGCTCATAAAAAATAACCACTCATCACTCACCATTAGTCCTTACTACTTGAAACATCATTGTGACTCTATATGCTAGTACTGTACTTTGACTCGTTTACCGACTCTATTGGGGTCATCAGGTGTCGGGATTGGGTACAGTTACGACACATATAGGAGTCGATGCTTTGTTGTCAAGGATTCACCACATACTTGCAAGTGTGGATATCCTATGCGATCTGAGAAGATATTAGTGTGACGAATATCTGGCCAGAGTACATGATATGTTTTAGGTTACTCGATTTTCCTAGTAACACATGCGATGTCACTATTTGATCTCCAAGATGTAATGCATAGTTATCGAATCTCGAACGACTCTCGATGCACCAATGGTTAATGATTCGATTGGGATATATGGATGAAGGGACCGTACTCTACGCTAACCAAAATCTACTGGTTCTTGCAGGCACTATCAGTGATACCTAGGGAATCATGGGGCGATGTTGCTAGGCGCTCTTACCATGATTCGATGGGTAAGTCGGAAATTGTTGTTTCGAGACACAAGGAGTTGTGAGCCCACAGCTAGCTGTATCCCTGAACCATTGAGGGTCACACAAGTAATGGATTACTAAACCCCGTTGAGATAGTTAAATTTAAAGTGTTAAATTTAATGAAAGAGAAGTTGAACTTCTTAACTAAAAGGGAGTGGAATTTCCTAAAATGACATAGGGATGGGCATTTTTGGAAATCACTGAATTCGGATTCAGAAAAATTATCTTGACTTTAAAAGATGCAGAAATGGTTTATGTGCACATTGGTAAAATCAGTTTATCAATCGGAGTCACGATGAATTTTATATTAATTTCTATAATAACAGGCTTGACTTGTTGGGCTTAAGTTATGGATTGTGGGCCCTAAGAAGTTAGTGTCCTAATACAATTATAACTTAATCTAATCTAAAAATTATCTATAAATACATGTGTAGTGTTCGAAAATCATAAGCTTTCAGTCTTGCAATTTTCGAATTACACACATATATTTTCAAGAGGATTTTTCGAAAATCCTCTACTCCTTTTTGAGATAATTCAGTCTGTAATTTTTGTGAAAAATTACATTCTGAATTGATAGATCAAATCTGTTTATTCTCTTCGATAAACATCTGATTGATTTCTAGTGCAATCAATCAGAGGGTTTTAGTTTTCTATTCGTGGACTTAATTTCGGAGGTTGATCGTGATAGTCATCGGTTCCCGGGATTTACAAGAAGAGCAGATTAAATTCTGTTGGAGTCCATAATCAAGCCTTTGCTTGAATAGGTAAAAATATTTAATTGTGTATTTATATTTTTACTTGCAAGATTTTAATCGTTAGGATTTGATACCCACGATATGGAATCGTTCCATATCGAAAAATAAAAATTTTTAAACTTCCGCTGCTCCGGGTATCATATCCGTGTGATCAGAGAACGCCTGTTCCAACAGTAATTGCTTTGGGAAGGTTGTTTTGCTTCGGAGTAGCATGAGAAAGATAATCAGTCTAGGGAATCATGGGAAGCAGTTATGTTGTAGTATGACTTTGTGTCAACTGAATTCTCTTGAGGAGAAATTCAGGATTTAATGTGTCAGCACAGTGTGGGGGAATGGTGTTGCCTGGCTAGAGGTGTTATTGACCAAGAGCTTTTGGAATCATTTGATGGTTAGGTTCAGTTAGTGATTCGACGAATGTCATAAGCCAGTCAGGTTATGACTTGGTCTTCGCCAGTCTAAAACTTTTCCTTGGGATGATGATCTCGATCGATTGGGTATTAGTATCATTCGTGATCAGTGAGATCGTAGTCAGGTTGGAAGATGTATCAGTGTTGTGATACATTAGTGCCAGAGAAGTTTGACTGTCATCAAGTAGCGCGGTAATCTTCAATGAGGAGAATTCTAATGCGGTTCTGCATTAATGGAGCTTACAGGAATTTAGACAAGAGTTTGAGTGTGTCGAAAGATATTCGACCAGACGCGCAATAATGATTTTTAATACGTTCTCGATGTTTTACCCTAGATTTCGAGGACGAAATCTTTTAACGGGAGAGAATGTAGTGACTCATATCCATAAATAGCGATTAATGAGTATGTTAATCGTGTGATAATATTTTGATTTATTAATACATGATTAAAGAGATTTCAGTTGGATTAACGAACTTCAGAAATGGACTCAAAATGATCGGAAATGGCCCGAAGGGTGACCAAGAATGGAAGCAACGTTGGGGAAAGGATGCAACGCTCTGGCAATCTGATGTCATCCGTGACGTCAGCAAGATGACGTCATTGCTTACGACCGTGATGTGACAATCGGACGCAACGTTCGTCGGACGGATGCCATCAGTGGGCTGACGACGAAAGTAGCGGAGCGATCCCGGTGTCGTAGCGGAGCTGTGCCTAAGTTTTGGGGCAGTATCCATTACTGGGCTGACGACGCACGCAGGTATAGCCTTGGCTTCCTAAAATTATTTGGGAGTATGCAATAGCTTAGTTAAGGCTTTTAGAGCTTAATGTATGATTCACGGGTATTTGCATTGTAGAGCTGATTTTACGCTTGGATCCTAGAGTGGGACTGCTAGGAACTGCCTATAGTAAGGTATGTAAGTACTGACTAAGATGGCCACCATGATATATATTATATGTGTTGCATGAGTATGTGCTACTTGTTTTATATGTTTTACAGCTTTAGCACATGCATGCTTTTACACTGGACCGCATCCCGAGAGATGTGAGTCATTGACAATTTCCATAGGGAGCTTGTAACTCATCATGGACTCGAGTCAGGTATTTTCAGTTTCCATATGAGCCTTGCGTCCTGTTTTGGATTCGAGTCAGGATTGGGGAGACTCAGCCCCTGGTTTTTCTATCACTAGGAGCGACCACGATGTTGGAGTAGACGCTATAGTCGGTAGGAGAATATGGGAGCGGCACCACGGATTAGCTATCCTGCACAGCCTTGCATATTCTTTGTGCCCTGAGTATACTGTTTTACCTTTGTTTTAAATACACTTATGTGCTGCATATATTATATATATCATTGCTTATGTATTGAGCTTAGAGCTCATGTCCAGTATTTCTGTATGTCTGGACACCTTATTCG
This sequence comes from Henckelia pumila, assembly GCF_033568475.1. Taxonomy (NCBI): domain Eukaryota; kingdom Viridiplantae; phylum Streptophyta; class Magnoliopsida; order Lamiales; family Gesneriaceae; genus Henckelia; species Henckelia pumila. Next base: position 2,100,874 of record NW_027331857.1, on the reverse strand, counting down.
ACGGGGCAGGTGTAGGTGCAGGATTGAGCACCAGGAGCTTGGATTAGTCAGTGACCAGTGAAGACAGCAGGATTAGTTGTAGGCCATTACCTTAGGATTATTTGTAATTCGATTGGGTTGTTTATTGGTCAATTTAACCGGTTGTATTTTGCCGATATGTTTTTATTTAAATCTTCCGCAGCGATTTATTTTAGATGCATGCTTAATTATGCTCTAACTCTGATCAGATAGTGGATCCGGGTTGGGTCGCTACAATCTACGTACGAGGTTTAGGTGGAAAGGAATGAAATGCAACATTTATTAGTTCGTGTCTCGATGCCTTCTGTGTCAGCAGGTCAAGGTAGAATTTCGAAGACTTGGTGGATTTCTCCAGAGTTTAGAGATTCTTGAGTTGAAATAGGAGCATGTTACGATGGATTTTGTCACTCACTTGCCTATGTCTTCCAGGAATTATGATGAAATATGGGTTGTTGTGGATCTATTGTCGAAGTCCGCGCATTTTCTGTCATATAATCGGTACTTTACATTCGATCGGATGGCACGTCTGTATGTGCAAGAGGCTGTTCGTCTGCATCTGATTCCGTTGAGCATCGTCAGTGACCGAGATCCGAGATTTACCTCTAGGTTTTGGGGTAGCTTCCAGCGAGCTCTTGGATCTACACTGAGTCTGAGTACAGCTTATCACCTGGAGATCGATGCACAGACTGAGAGGACTATCCGTACTCTCGAGGATATGCTCTGAGCTACAGTGATGGATTTTGGATCAGCGTGGCATGACCACTTGGCATTGATAGAGTTTGCTTATAATAATAACTACAATTGCAGCATTGGCATGGCACCATTCAAGGCCTTTTATGTACGCCGCTGTCGTACGCATTTGTTTATGGATGAAGTTGGCGAGCGTCAAGTCAAAGGTCCATAGATGATTCAGTAGATGACCGATGCAGTGGAATAAATCCAACGGAGGATTAAGGCTGCCAAAGATCGACAGGCAAGCTATGCTAACACTCACCGCAGACCGTTGCACTATGAGATAGGAGAGCATGTGTTCTTGCGAGTATCAACTTTTTGAAAGGTGATGAGATTTCGTCTCAAGGGCAAGTTGTCTCCGAGGTTCATAGGTCCGTTCGAGATTCTTGAGAAGTTTGGGTACGTGGCTTACCGTTTAGCTCTGACACCCTATCTTTTCGGCATTCATGGTGTGTTTCACGTGTCTTTGCTGAGACAGTACGCGGCCGACGAGTTGCACATCTTGCATCAGACTGAGGTGCAATTGGACCAGGATCTGTCCTATGTGGAAAGACCTCTCAGGATTCTTGATAGGATGGACAAGGTTCTTCGCAACAAATGTATACCATTGGTGATGGTACAGTGGTAGCGTAGGGGAACAAATAAAGCAACTTGAGAGTTGGAGAGCTGGATGCGAACTGAGCATCCAGAGTTGTTCTGATCTGTGTAATTTTCTTTTGAAGGATGTTGTTCCTTGTAAATGTTCAGTTTTAATAAAGAACATTTTAATTTAGTTTACAGTGTTTTTTCTCAGGACTTAAATTTCGAGGACGAAATTTCTTAAATGAGGGAAATGTAGTGACCCATATCCAATATAAAGTGATTAAGGGGATTAATCACAATTAATTACATAATAATGTGAATAACAGTTCGAAAGGTGCGATCAGAGGATCGGAAGCTCTGAATGAGTTTGGACGATCCGATCGGAGTTCGGAGGCTCCGAACTCTAGAAGCCAACTGTCCAAAATATTACGTCATTGGTGACGTCGTTGAGGGGACTTCGGATGCTCAGAAGGTGGATCGAAGGCTCTGAACTAGTGTCGGCAGGCGTTTTCTTGAAGCTATACACATATATGGACAGGAGAGATTGGACGGAGGGATCGGACGCTTCGAACGTGGGATCGAACGCTCCGATCTCCGTCTATATAAGGGGTGCCGAGGCTCATTGTGAGGTGCACCAAGTTCCTTTCTCTCTTCTTCTACTAGCTAGTTTTAGGCTTTATAGGCGTCTTATTGACGAGCCGCAAGTGGCTAGGCGCTACGGGGCTAGTAGCGGAGCTGTGCCTAAGTTTTGAGGCAATCGTCAACAGCGGGCTGACGAGGGACGCAGGTATATCTTTAGCTCCTAAAAATATTTAGGAGTATGGAATAACTAAGTTAAGACTTTTATAGCTTAATTAGTGACGCATGGGTGTTTGCATTGTAGCCGCAGTAGTAGGACTTGTAGGCGTGGGATCTAGACCGGTGTGCTAGGATTTGACCTAAAATGTTTGAGTTACGTAAGTACTGACCGAGATAGCCGGCATGATATATATGCTTATATGTTGCATTTGTATGTTCTACATGTTTACCATGTTTAACTGTTTTAGCACATGCATGTATATTTTATACTGGACTGCATCTCGTGAGAAGTGGGTCATTGACTGTTTTCATAGGGAGCATGTATCTTATTTTGGACTCGAGTCGGATATTGACAGTTTATATATTATACTTGTATCCTGTTTTGGATTCGGGTCAGGTTTGGGGAGGCTCAGCCCCTGCAGGTTTTGCTATCAGTACTATTAGCGACCACGACGGTGGAGTAGACTCTATAGTTGATAGGGTGAATATACGAGTACCCCCGCGGAGTCGCTCTCTGGCATGGTGTTATATATTAGGTGGCGCCCTGAGCAGACTGTTTTAACTAGGATTTTAAAGTCATTTGCATAATCATATTAATTTGTTTATATATCATTGATTTCGTATTGAGCGTAGTCGCTCACGTCCCTCTGTTTGGTTTTCTTGGGATACCTTGTGGCGGGACATGTTTGAGGTTGGAAGATCCCGACGGTTCACGGCAGCGTTGAGGGTGGTACCTGAGTGGAGGTAGTTGTTAGGGAACTTGATACCCTAAACTTTTCGATATTGTTGTATAAGATATTATACAGTACTTTTTACTGTCGTTGGTTGTATTCTTTTGATTAGATTTGTTGTATTTAAATTATTTGCTCTTTACTCTTTAATTAATTACTGCATGCGCTAATTACTCTGATTAGATAGTGGATGCGGGTAAGATCGCTACATCGATAATCGCTCATAGTCAATATATACTTCGACAAAAAACATAAAAGTGCACCATGCACTTGCCCGTATTTTTAAATTTTTTAAAAAAAAAATACTTGAAAATAAGATGTATTTATTTTATTTATTTATTTAATTTTTTTTTTCCGATTTTGACCTTGTACTGGCTTATTTAAACCCTCGAGTCCCATTTCGCTTGCTTCTCAAATCTTCTTTCTGCCTTCAATAATTTTCTTAGCTCATTATAATCTTTCTGATAAAATCAGAAATCAATCGGTTTTGTTCGCAACAAGTACAGCGTAAGGGATCGAAAATGGCACTCACGGCTAATCTTGCATTCAATTCCTACAAAATGATGATGTCTTCATTTCATGATTCTGATCTCAGATCTTCTCTCAACGTTTCGGCAACTAGTTTTTCAACCAAGTAACTCCTTGATTCTAGTTTAATTGTTCTAGCTTTGCTCCTGCATGGCATGAATGAGTTTGATGTTAATTATAAGGCAACAATTTTGTATATTTGAAAACCCAATTTTTGTATTAAGATAAGATATATATTTTTGATGGTAGGGAGGTGAGAAAGCATAAAGAAGCATTCTCTCCCCCGAGAAAAGTATTGAACCAAGTGACTCATTCCATGCCACAAGAAAAGCGTGAGATTTTCACAGGGCTGCATGATTGGGCTGAAAGGAATCTGTTGGTGATGTTAAAAGACGTGGGGAAATCATGGCAGCCGAGTGACTATTTACCCGATTCGGCCTCGGAAGGATTCGAAGATGAGGTCAAAGAACTGAGGGAGAGAACCAAAGAGATCCCAGATGAGTGTTTTGTTTCGTTGGTTGGTAACATGATTACCGAGGAAGCACTTCCTACTTACCAGACATTTCTTAATACATTAGATGGAATCGGAGATGAGACTGCCGCTAGCTCCACACCTTGGGCTATCTGGATCCGAGGCTGGACAGCCGAAGAGAACAGACACGGTGATCTTCTCAATCGATATCTCTATCTTTCCGGACGTGTTGATACCAAACAAATCGAGAAAACAATACAATACTTGATTGGTTCCGGGATGGTACGTACATATATAAAAATAATAATAATCACCTAATTGCATTGCATGCCGTTTCTGATGATTTTTAATACTAAATTAAATATATTAAAGGATGTCAAAACGGAGAACAGCCCATATCTTGGCTTTATCTACGTGTCGTTTCAAGAAAGGGCGACATTCATATCTCATGGAAACACAGCTAGGCTTGCCAAACGATATGGGGATATAAAATTGGCTCAGATTTGTGGGGCTGTTGCCGCAGACGAGAAACGCCATGAAGCTGCCTACACAAAAATTGTTGAGAAGCTTTTTGAGATCGATCCGGATAGCACGATTAGGTGTCTTGCTGACATGATGAAGAAGAAAATCATAATGCCAGCCCATATGATGTATGATGGGGAGGATGAAAATCTTTTCAGAAACTTCTCCGCTGTGGCACAAAGGATCGGAGTTTACACTTCCAAAGACTATACCGACATTATGGAATTCTTAATGGAGAGATGGGGTGTGGAGAAGTTGACGGGACTCTCAGACGAGGGGCGTAAAGCGCAGGATTATGTGTGCGCTTTAGTTCCAAGATACAGGAAGTTTGAGGAGAGGACACAAGCACGGGCAAAGCAAGCACCACCGGCCGGTCATGTTCCTTTTAGCTGGATATTTGGTAGAAATATTTGAACATCGATCTTATATATATATCTACATACAGTCTTGAATAATAAAATGTGCATACGCGCGCCTTTCATCGTAGATGAAGGCATGTGCATGTATGATTGTATAATGGATTTCAGTGTTCCTAAATATTTCATACCAAATATTTCAGGGTCGTGAATTTTCCACTTTGCTCTTGATCACTTGTGTGTTGAATGCTGAATTTTTAAATTACATGGCAATTTAATTTAATTTAATTTGGTGGAAATTGGGTCATAAGTCGAACAATTGTTTTTAAACATCTTTACTATTTTTACTATTTAATAATAGCTAAGGATGTTAGAAAAACTGTCATGATTTAATTAATGTATAGACTATATTACTCTTGCTTACAAATTATAATTACATACAATTGCAAAACAAAAAATAAAAGAAACAAAAACCCAATTTTGTCTTCGGAATCAAGCCCACTCCACGACCTAAAACCCACGTTTCTTCACCCTCATTTATTTATCAAATGGTTTCCACACCCTTCTATCTTCTCTTCAACCATGAAACCGAAACCCACGTTTCTTCTCTTCAACCGTTCTTGAACTACATTAATGGTGGGTTAATGGTAAATATTTGTGGTTATCATGAAACACGAATGATAGACCCGTTATTGTTATTTTCTCCATTCTTCATCTTCTTTCCCCGATCGATCTTTCCTGTATAAACACTGCAAGGGTTGCATTTTCGATCTACCAATCTGGCTCAATCTTTTGTTCCACGAGGTACGTACATACTATTGTCAATGTTTTCGATTTATTCATTTTTTAATATCTTAATTTTGAATTTCATTTTTTAAAATCTGCTTAATTCATTATCTGATAAATGTTTTTGATGTGGGTGTGACTACTTTATGATTTTTGTTGTTTTTTTTTAGAATTTATCGACAAAAAGCCATACCAAATGTAGTTCGAACGATTATCTCACTGTGAGAACCAATTTATTTTATTAGCAGGTATGTATTTGAACAAACCAATAGAAGTGTTTTTCTCTTAAAAAATAAATTTGGGTTAAAAAAATAATTTATATCTTTGTTTTCTTCTTGTGTTTACGCAGGGACAACCCTTTTTACAGATGCGGAGGAAGGAGTGAGCTACCGCGTGGTCATACATTGTAATGACACCAAATGATTGGTGTATGCATCGTAACAATATCCATTTAATTATTGATTGATGATGTCTCTCATGGATGTACTCCCTTTTCTTCTTGACATTAAAACCAAAATTTCTATACAAATATTTGCATCTCTCTTTAATTTTTTAATTGCTTAAAACCTTGAAATAGACTTGGATGCCGAAAAAATATTGGACGATATTTCGAAAAGCACAATCAACTATTTTCATACTGTTGAAGCAAATTATATTTGGGGCCATAAAATTAATTCTTTACAATATTTTTTTGAATATTACTACCTTTCTTCTTTCAAATGGTGCAGAAAGATTGATACAAGTATATACATGAAAAAAAATACAATATTAAGGTATAGCTATTATTTATAACAATTTTTTTTGAGACTATTTAGCAACAATTATATATGTTTGTATGACATACTTAAACAGCTTAATTGAAATATCTTTTATGCTAATTGAAAAAAATTAACAGACGCTATATGGACAATATTTCAAGAGATACTGAAATGCTTTTTGAATACATATATGTTGTTACCTTATTAGTCATGGTCTTTTGTTGGAAAAATTTTTCAACCTTTTTCTCTCTGTATTTTGTTTTTTTTATATTTACTTATAGGAATTTGTATGGTAATTTGGTTGATGATGAATTTGAGAATTGAGCTGATATTTGTTGGAAATTTAAGAATACAATTTTAGATTTAGGTGTTTTCTAATTTCAAGGATTGATTGTGTTATTGTGTATTTTTGTTTTGAAGAACTACTGCAACATCAAGTGGTAATATTTTTATATTGTGAAGTTCTTGAAATAATTGATATTATGATACACAACTAATGGCAAGAATTCAATTCGTGTGAAACTATTAAGGAACGATTATATTGATATATTTGTGTTTCGCGCGTGGAGAACCATCTATGACTTATCTTCAAAAAAAGATGATGAAAATCTTTAGAAACTCCAAATTTTAATACATACGTAGAAGTATTATGTCTTGCTGGAGTTATTATTTCAATTTGAACATCTATATCTATTATTATGGTCATATTTTTTTTGTTGATTACATATTATTACTTTGTAATAATTCGATTTGTGGTTACCTATGTTCGTACAGGTGACATGTTAATGGACATGTGTAACGACCCACATCCTTCCACCGCATCCCTCCCCAGCCTATAGCATGGGCTCGGACCGCATGGTTCGACGAGCATCGCACTCATGACCTCCCCACTCCTCGCAGTGGATTTTTTGCCCTCCCCAGGAATCGAAAAGCACAATCAACTATTTTCATACTGTTGAAGAAAATTATATTTGGGGCCATAAAATTAACTCTTTACAATATTTTTTTTGAATATTACTACCTTTCTTCTTTCAAATGGTGCAGAAAGATTGATACAAGTATATACATGAAAGAAAATACAATATTGAGGTATAGTTATTATTTAGTAACAATTTTTTTTGAGACTATTTAGCAACAATTATCTATGTTTGTATGACATACTTAAACAGCTTAATTGAAATATTATCTTTTATGCTAATTGAAAAAAAAATAACAGACGCTATGTGGACAATATTTCAAGAGATACTGAAATTCTTTTCGAATACATATATGTTGTTACCTTATTAGTCATGTTCTTTTGTTGGAAAAATTTTTCAACCTTTTTCTCTCTGTATTTTGTTTTTTTATATTTACTTATAAGAATTTGTATGGTAATTTGGTTGATGATGAATTTGAGAATTGAGCTGATTTTTGTTGGAAATTTAAGAATACAATTTTAGATTTAGGTGTTTTCTAATTTCAAGGATTGATTGTGTTATTGTGTATTTTTGTTTTGAAGAACTACTTCAACATCAAGTGGTAATATTTTTATATTGTGAAGTTCTTGAAATAATTGATATTATGATACACAACTAATGGCAAGACTTCAATTCGTGTGAAACTATTAAGGAACGATTATATTGATATATTTGTGTTTCGCGGAGAACCATCTATAACTTATCTTCAAAAAAAGATGATGAAAGTCTTTAGAAACTCCAAATTTTAATACATACGTAGAAGTATTATGTCTTGCTGGAGTTATTATTTCAATTTGAACATCTATATCTATTATTATGGTCATATTTTTTTGTTGATTACATATCATTACTTTGTAATAATTCGATTTGTAGTTACCTATGTTCGTACAGGTGACATGTTTATGGACATGTGTAACGAATCACATCCTACCACCGCATCCCTCCCCAACCTATAGCATGAGCTCGGACCGCATGGTTCGACGGACATCGCACTCATGACCTTCCCACTCCTGGTAGTGGGTTTTTTGCCCTCTCTAGGAATCGAACATTGTACCTCCAGGCTTAAGTACAAAGTTTTATGATTCCTGGTACCATTGGTCCGGGTCAGGTCCGTCGGGTCATGGGTCAAGTTAGTTAGGTCCGGGTTTGGGTTAAGTTAGTCGGGTTCGGGTATTTTTATTTTTAAGTTATTTATTGGTTTAAGTGTTTTAATGGGATAAATTAATTATTATAAATTGATTTGGGTTTTTAAATATTTTTTTAGGCCTTAAAAATAGTTATTTAAGTAAGACCAATAATTTTCATGGGCTTAGGATCCCATGGGAATGGGGCCAATCTGTGAATTTAGGGGCATGTCAGTGATTAATATTGGGCTGAGTTAAGTTATTGGGCGTAAATATTTTATTTGGGTCCCATTATATTTAAGTATTTTATTTGGGCTTAAATATGAAATCTGGGCTTTAATTAAGTTAATGGGCAAGTCTTAGAATTTATGGGCTTAAGTCTAGGTGATCAACAGTCTGGACAATCCCATGAAAAATCAATAAGTCCGGAATATATATTTAAATTATTTTATGCATGATATTTATTTTATGTACAAGTATTAATATTATGAAAATTATTTAAATATATATTTCGGACCAAATTTTAGTGCATGCATACGTGAAATAATTTTATGATGAATGATATGTTTAATGTTGAGCATGAAAAAAATATTTTATGGAAATTGAAGTGATGTGGCAGCATAGAGGTGGTTTACCATCGAGCACAGAGGTAGTTTACTACCGTCATAGAGGTGGTTTTACCACCGAGCACAGGATAGTTTACTACCAGCATAGAGGGGGATTTATGTTGGAACACGGTCGTTCTCCGGATAAAAAAAGAAAGTGATACCCGGTGCAGCGGAAGTTTTAAAATTTTTATATGGAACGATTTCATATGGGTATCAAATTCCTACGATTAAAATTGATAACATAAAATTTAAACAATGTAAATTTTACCTTAAAATCTCGAAGCGAGATTATGGACACCAACAGATTAAACTGCTCTTGTTGTATATCCCAGGAACTGATGAACGAACGTTTCTTCAATCAGGTCCATGAACAGAAGTTTAATCCCTTTGATAGACTGCACTAGAAAGTCTATCAGAAGTTTCTACGAAGGAAAATAACAAATTTGATCTGTTAAATCGGACTGCAAATTCAAAAATTTGCAGACTGAATTTTCAAACACAGTAGGGGAGAGGGGCGGCCGAAAACCCTAAGAGAGGAGGCTCTAGGTTTTTGAAATTATGCCTGTGTTGTGTCTAATTTCTGCACTGTAATAACTTATTTATAATATGGGCTGCTAAGAGCTTATGGCCCATTAGTCATAAGTTCAAGCCTGACAAGCAAAGTCCGCATGTTCAGAAATTAATATAAAATTCATCGTGACTCAGATTGATAAACCAATTTCACCAATGTGTACAGAAACCATTTCTACATCTTTTAAAGTCAAGATAAATTTTCTGAATCCAAATTCAGTGATTTCCAAAAATGTCCATCACTATGTCATTTTAGGAAATCTTACTCCCTATACTCTTAAATAAGAAGTCCCACTTCTTTATTCACTAAATTTAACTCTTTAAATTTAATTATCTCAATGGGGATTAAAAATCCATTACTTGTGTAACCTTAAATGGTTCAGGGATACAGCTAGCCGTGGGCTCACAACTCCTTGTGACTCGGAACAACAATTTCCGACTTACCCAATGAATCATGGTAAGAGCGCCTAGCAACATCGCCCCATGATTCTCTAGGTATCATTGATAGTGCCTGCAAGAACCAATAGATTTTGGTTAGCGTACAGTACAGTCCCTTCATCCATATATCCCGATCGAATCAACAACCATTGGTAAATCGAGAGTCGTTCGAGATTCGATAACTATGCAATGCATCTTGAAGATCAAATAGTGACATCGCATGTGCTACTAGGAAACCAAGTAACCTAAAACATATCATGTACTCTGGCCAGAGATTCGTCACACTAATATCTCCTCAGATTGCATAGGATATCCACACTCGCAAGTGTGCGGTGAATCCTTGACAACAAAGAAGCGACTCCTATATGTGTCGTAACTGTATTCAATCCCGACACCTGATGACCCTAATAGAGTCGGTAAACGAGTCAAAGCACAGTACTAGCATATAGAGTCTCAATGATGTTTCAAGTAATAAGGACTAATGGTGTACAACCAAAACCGCGGACTATATCCACTCGATAAGTGATAACCACTTGAAAAGTCCGAATAGGGTAGTTCGATCATTCATCATATGAATATTCATTTGGATGCTTCGAACATCTCTATGTTCCATACCAATGAAACGTGGTACTCGGCATCGCAAATGCTAGTCTCAATCTTGAGCGATCCTTATCCTTATTTGTGGACGACTCAATTGACTAGGAACTGTTTAGAATATACAGTGAACATAAGATGTGTTTCATGACAGTGATCTCTCTATATTCACTATCTCATCTTACTTTAGTATATTCAAGGTCTTTATCAAAATAACAATAGTATATCATTATATAATAATAAGATAAAGTGAACGCCATTTAAAAAACGTATATTATATTAAACAAAGATTGTTTACAAAAAGAGACTCTCAAAGCCCTTAGCCACAAGTTGGCTAGCGGGGCATCAACTCTTTCAATTTATCCATCGCCAAGTCCTTTACCTCGGTCGGATGCAAAATATGCGACTCGTCCGCCACATACTGCCTCAACAAGGACACGTGGAACACATCGTGGATCTCCGAAAGATCGGATGGCAAGGCCAGACGATAAGCCACATCCCCAACCTTCTCGAGAATCTCGAAAGGACCAATAAATCTAGGTGTCAGCTTACCCTTGCGACCAAACCTCATCACCTTCCGGAAAGGTGACACACGCAAGAAAACATACTCTCCTACCTCAAAATAAAGTGGCCTGCGGTGAGTGTTCGCGTAGCTAGACTGTCGATCCTGGGCTGCCTTAACCCTGCGTCAGATCAACTCTACTGCATCAATCATCTGCTGAATCATCTGAGGACCCTCAACCTGACGCTCGCCAACCTTGTCCCAAAACAAAGGTGTACGACAACGGCGTCCATAAAGAGCCTCAAATGGTGCCATGTCAATGCTGCGATGGAAACTATTGTTGTAGGCGAACTCCACCAAGGGTAAATGATCATGCCACACTGGACCAAAATTCATCACCGCCGCGCAAAGCATATCCTCTAGAGTGCGAATAGTACGCTCCGACTGTCCGTCCGTCTCTGGATGATAAGCCGTACTCAATCTCAAAGTATTACCAAGGGCTCGCTGGAAACTACCCCAAAATCTCGAGGTGAATCTCGGATCTCTATCGCTGACAATGCTCAACGGAATCCCATGCAATCGAACAATCTCTCGCACATACTATTGCATCATCCTATCAAAGGTGTAATCGCGGTTATAGGGAAGAAAATGCGCTGACTTCGACAACCGATCCACGACAACCCAAATAGCATCACAATTCCTGGAAGACATAGGCAAGTGGGTGACAAAGTCCATCGTCACATGCTCCCACTTCCATTCAGGAATCTCTAAGCTGTGAAGTAACCCTCCGGTTCGTCTAAACTCTGCCTTGACTTGCTGACACACAAGGCATCGGGATACGAACTGATAAACGCTGCGCTTCATCCCTTTTCACCAAAATCGAGTGCGAAGATCCTTGTACATCTTCATGTTACCTGGATGTACAGAGAATCGACTACGGTGAGCTTGCGATAAGATCTCATCCCTCAAAGTAGAATCCTCGGGTACCACAACTCGACCAGAAAGACACAACAGACCGTCTCCTTGCAGATGAAAACCAGAAGTATTATCACCTTCAACCAGCCGGGCCAACTTCTAAGTCTTCAGATCAAAATTCTGAGCTTCCCGGATTCGTCTATATAGCGCTGGCTCTGCAAGCACAGAAGAGACACGAATTCCTTGTTGTTCTTTCTTATGACGGAACGTGAATCCCAAAGAACAACACTCCTCCACTGCCTTCGAAACCGAACTGGTACGAATGGAACTCCATAAACTTTGCGACTAAGCGCATATGCAACGGGATTAGAAGAACCTGGATGGTACTTGATCTCACAATCGTAATCCTTCAATAGATCCATCCAACGATGCTGCCGCATGTTCAACTCAGCCTGAGTGAACAGATACTTCAAACTCTTATGATCGGTGAAGATCTCGAATCATTCTCCGTACAAATAGTAACGCCATATCTTAAGAGCAAAGACAATGGCTGCAAGCTCTAAATCATGTACGGGATAGTTCTCCTAGTGAGTCTTCAACTGTCTGGAAGCATAAGCAATCACATGGCCATTCTGAGTCAACACACACCCCAAACCTTGGAGAGAAGCATCAGTGAAGACTAAAAAACCACCTGATCCAGATGGTAAAGCAATAACTGGGGCTGTCGTCAGACGACGTCTCAACTCACAAAAACTGTCTTCACAAGCATCAGACCAAACGAAAGAAACGTCTTTCTTCGTCAATTGAGACAAAGGCTTAGCTATCTGAGAGAAATTCTCCACAAAACGACGATAGTATCCTGCTAAACCAAGGAAACTACGAATCTCAGAAGCTGTAGTCGGTCGTGACCAATTTAGAATAGCCTCTGTCTTGCTAGGATCAACAGATACGTCATCCTGAGAAATGACATGACCAAGGAACACAACTCGGTCGATCCAGAAGTCACACTTACTCAGCTTCGCGTACAACTGTCTCTCCCTCAAGACCTGCAGTACAGTATAGAGATGGTAGGCATGCTCATCCATGCTGTGAGAATACACCAAAATGTCATCGATGAATACCACCACGAACTTATCCAGAAAGTCGCGTAAAACTCTGTTCATCAGATCCATAAAAACAGCTGGAGCATTCGTCAAACCAAACGGCATTACTAGAAACTCTTAGTGTCCATACCGCGCACGAAATGCTGTCTTAGGAACATCCTCCTGTCGAACTCGCAACTGATGATACCCAGACCGAAGATCAATCTTTGAATAGATAGAAGTACCCTGCAACTGATCAAAGAGATCATCTATCCGTGGAAGAGGATATTTATTCTTCACTGTCGCTTGATTCAATTGACGGTAATCGATACACAACCGCATTGAACCATCCTTTTTCTTGACAAACAGTACTGAGGCTCCCCATGGCGAAATACTAGGTCTAATATAACCCTTATCAAGAAGATCTTGCAATTGCTTCTGCAACTCTTTCATCTCTGACGGTGCCAATCGGTAAGGAGTTCTGGAAATCGGTGCAGTCCCTGGCACTAACTCAATGCCAAACTCAATTTCCCTTACTGGTGGCAAACCTGAAATCTCCTCCAGAAACACATCTGGAAAGTCACGAACCACTGGTATCTCTTGGATATTTGGCTCTCCTAAGGATGCGTCAATGGCGTAGATAAGATAGCCTTCCCCGCCAGACTCTAAAGCACGCCCGGCCTTCAGAGCTGAAACCACTGGCATCGGGGGTCGCGCTCCCTCACCATAGAAATACCATGACTCGTCATCCTCTAGACGAAACTGGACAAACCTCTGATAGCAATCCACTATCGCTCGGTAGGTAGTCAATAGATCTATCCCAATGATGCAATCGAAATCCTCCATTGCTAGAATCATTAGGTTAGCACTAAGCTGATGTCCCTCGAAATCCAAAACACAACCCCCAACTAGACGCTTGGCTAAAACCTCGCTCCCCATAGGAGTAGAAACCACTAGCAACACGTCTAAAGGAATAAATGGCAATCTATACTTCTTAGCAAAACGTGCTGAGACAAAAGAATGTGATGCACCGGTATCAATTAAAACATATGCAGGAAAACCACATAAACTACAGATACCTGCAATCATCCGATCTCTGTCAGCCTCTGCCTGCTCCTGGTTAAGCGCAAAGACCTGACCCTGGGTACGTGGTCTCAATGAAGAATGACCCCGAGAAGGAGTCTGAGTAGGCTGTCTCTGAGACTGCTGCGGATGCTGGCACTGCTGCGAATACTGCTGCTGGAAAGGTGGCTGCTGGTACTGAGGTGGCTGAACAGATGCCTGAGAACCTCCAGAACCACTCGCTGTTCCAACCAACATAGGACAATCTCTCTTCATGTGACCCTCCTGGCCACACTGGAAACATGCAGTGGTTGATCGACCACACTGCCCTGGCGGATGTCTGCATCGGCACTAAGTACACCGGTTCGGTCTCTGTCCACCAAAATGATGCACCCCACCAGATCCAGAGGAAGAAGAAGAAGTACCTCCTTGCTTCTTGAAGGACTGTCCTCTCGGACCCAAAGGACTAGAGCTCGCTGGCCTGGAAGAAGAAGAGTAAAGTCCCCTGTTTCTTCGAATACTGTCCTCAGCCTGGCGACAACGGTCCACCAAATCCTCGTAAGTCCCATCGCCGCCCACAGCAACCATACGATGAATGTCAGGGTTCAAACCCTGAAGGAAATGATCAAACTTCGTCATAGAACTATCAGCAATATGAGGACAAAAGGGTAGCAGATCAAAGAACTTCTGATGGTACTCCTCGATCGTCATCGTCCCCTGTCGCAAACTCAACAACTCACTGGCTTTTGCCTGACGAACAGCTGGAGGAAAATAAAATCTCTGATAAGCAGTACGGAACTCCACCCAAGTAGCTGCACCTCTGGTTGCTATGAACGGTGCGGAAGTAGATCTCCACCACTTCCTCGCTCTGCCCTCAAGCATAAAGGCAAGAATTTCCATCCTATCCTCAGCCGTGCAACAGAACTCCTGGAAGCACTGCTCCATCCTCTCCATCCAATCCTCCGCCTCTTCGGCTGTCTCACCACCCGTCAAAGGCTTCGGGCTAACTTCTTTGAATCTACGCATGCTTACTCGCCTGCGCTCCTCGGATTGTCCCCGACGTCTACGATCATCTGGATCACCCCAACGACCACCGTCTACGCTACCGTGACTCTCGTCGTAATTTGCCATCTGTTACATAAGAACAGATAATTACTTAATCCGCTTTACGATATTCCCAGTGCAATGCGTCGCTCTGATACCAAAAATGTAGTGACCCAACCCGGATCCACTACCTAATCAGAGTTATAGTAAAAGCGCACGCAATAAAAGCTTAAAGCATAAAGTGCGGATAATTAAAATACAACAAATCCAATCGGCAGAATACAACCGACGCTATCACAAGTGTATAAATACTATTATACAACCAAATCGAAGGTTCAGGGTAATTAAATCCCTACCCTCTACAACCTTGGACTCTCCAAAGCTCAATCCTGCTGGGAGCCGCCTGAACCGTCCAGCCTCAAACCTGCCCCGCCACAAGGTACACAACGAATACCCAAACACAGGGGCGTGAGCTAGAACGCTCAATATGAAGCAATGATATAAATACAAATATGCGCACACAGATGATTTAAAACTCAAGTGAAAACACTTGCTCATGGCGCCGGGAATATACAGTACCGGTTAGAGAGCTACTCCGCGGGATACTCGTATACTCCATATCAGGGCTGAGCCAACCCCATCCTGACCCGAATCCAAAACAGGATACAAGTCTCATATGGAAACTGTCATACCTGACTCGAGTCCAAAATAAGATCATTGTTCCCTATGGAGACTGTCAATGACTCACATCTCTCCGGATGCAGTCATACATAAAATCATGTATGTGCTAAGATGGTAAAAACATGCTAAAATATGATAAAACATATAGCACATACTCATGCAACATATAAGCAAATATATCATGCCGGCTATCTCGGTCAGTACTTACGTACCTCTAACACTGCTGGTTAAACCTAGCTCCACTGACCTAGACTCCAAGCCTACTAGTCCAGTCTACTGCTACTACAATGCAAATATCCATGCATCAATAATAAAGCTCTAAAAGCCTTAACTAAGCTATTGCATACTCCTAAATATTTTTAGGATGCCAAAGCTATACCTGCTTCCGTCGTTAGCCCTTTGCTGACGATAGCCTCAAAACTAGGCCGTAGCTCCGCAACAACGTTTAGATCACTAAGCCACTTCCGGATTCCCCGTAGGATGCCTAGATCTCCCTATATCTGAGTTAGAAGGCTTAGGAATCAGAGAGAAGAGAGGAAATTGGTGCGAGAAAATGAATTCTCAGACCCTCTATTTATAGGCAATGTTCGGAGCCTTCGAACCCGGTTCGGACCGTTCGAACTCGATCGGAACCTCCGATCGCACCTTCGGAGCGTTCGATCGCTCAATATTACGTCAGTCATGATGTCACCTTGCTGACGTAAGCAATGATGTGTGCCCTGGTCCAGATCGGAACGTCCGATCTTACCGACGGAGTTTCCGATCCACTTCGGAGCCTCCGATCCTGAGTTCGGATCCTCCGAACCCGTTCGGAGCCTCCTGACTTGGTTCGGAGCTTCCGATCCATCCCAACCCTTGGGACCTTCCCGGCTATTTTAGAGTGTTCTGAATCCATTTCTGAAGTCCGTTACCCCAACAGAAACTTACTTAATCATGTTTTACTTAATTTAAACATGATCACATGATTAATTACTCATTAATCACTAATTAGAAATGCGGGTTACTACATCTAGACTCTAAAAATTTAGTTCATAATAAAATTCTGAATAAAATAAAACATGTTCAAAAATCCAAACATATTCAGAATTAAATAAAAAATAAGAAACAAATCCGTCGTCGACGCCGTGTCCGGTCGATCAAACTCCTTCTTCGTTCTTCAGATAAGCTCCAGAAAATCCCAGCAATCTCACGTTCTCTGATGTTTCGTGTAATAGGTTGTGCGGCTCTCCCCTCCAATTTGTCTGGCAAAAATCTTTTTATATCGCTCAGCAAAAGCCCACAAAAAGCCCAAGAAAATTATTTCCCGATATAATAAAATTTCCAAATCACAGCGATGGGGCGGACGCTCTAAGAACGGCGCGGGCGCGCCTTAGTCTCGAAATCTCAATTCTCTCAGAAACATAGCATTGCGCGTTTGCACTTGATATAGCGCTAAAGAGAAGCGCTAACAAGAATTCTTTTGGCCCAATAACCTTTTCTCGTTTCTTGTCTGTTCTTTCTTTCCTTTCTTCTAATTTTCTCTTCTTAATTCTCATTTTCCACATAAAATCAATAATTTCCTACACTCACAAAAACAACAAAACACACACATAAATCTGCTCGAAACTAATATTTAACAATTAAAATCATATATAAATTAAGTGTATAAAATACACTTATCATCTGGTCAGATTCTTACTACCACTAGCGTCTGCAGAGATTTGGAGATGGAGTTACAGGGACATAATATCAGAGCAGATTTTGTGGTTTTACCGTTGACTGGATTCGATCTGATTTTGGGTATGGATTGGTTGTCAGTCAACGGAGCAGTGATTGATTTTCGGCAGAGGACAGTGGCAGTGAAACCAGTGGTAGGCGACCAGTTTGTTTTCTATGTATCTCCGAGCAGTGAGATCTCGCCTGTTATCTCTTATACACGTGCGAGGAAGTTATTGAGACGTGGTTGCCAGGGGTTTCTCTCCAGTGTAGTCACTTCATCAGAACCACCTAGCAGATCATTGTCAGATATAGAGGTGGTTTGTGACTTTTCAGATGTCTTTCCGGAGGACGTTTCGGGAGTCCCACCAGCTAGAGATGTGGAGTTCAGTATTGATCTGATACCAGGTACTGTGCCTATCTCTAAGGCACCGTATCGACTTGCTCCTACTGAGATGAAAGAGTTGAAGGAGCAGATTCAAGAGTTGTTGGAGAAGGGCTTTATTCGTCCTAGCTTTTCTCCTTGGGGAGCTCCAGTGTTGTTTGTGAAGAAAAAGGATGGTAGCATGAGACTTTGTATCGATTACCGAGATCTCAACAGGTTCACTGTGAAGAAAAAGTATCCACTGCCGAGGATTGAGGATTTGTTCGATCAGTTGCAGGGAGCTTCGGTTTTCTCTAAGATCGATCTGCAATCTGGCTATCATCAGTTGAGGGTCAGAGATGCAGATATGTCCAAGACTGCTTTCCGGACACGCTATGGGAATTACGAGTTCTTAGTAATGCCGTTTGGATTGACCAATGCTCCAACGGTCTTCATGGATCTCATGAAACGCGTATTTCAGCCGTACTTAGATCAGTTTATCATAGTCTTTATTGATGATATCTTGATCTACTTGAGGAGCATTGAGAAGCATAGACAGCACTTGCAGACAGCATTGCAGACTTTGAGGGAGCATCGACTGTATGCGAAATTCAGTAAGTGCGAGTTTTGGCTAGAGCAGGTGGCATTTCTTGGCCATATAGTTTCGAAAGATGGGATAGCGGTGGATCAGAAGAAAGTGCAGGCAGTGCAGGATTGGGGAATTCCGAAGAATGCTTCAGAGATTCGCAGTTTCTTGGGTTTAGCAGGCTACTACCGGAAGTTCATCAAGGGTTTTTCTTCTATTGCAGTACCCTTGACTTCCTTGACCAAGAAAAATTCGAAGTTTATATGGAGTTCAGACTATCAGAGGAGCTTCGATCGGCTTAAGGAAGCACTCACATCTGCGCCAGTGTTGGCGATGCCTGTTTCACATGAGGAGTTAGTGGTTTACACGGACGCATCTAAGCTAGGGTTGGATGCCGTATTGATGCAGAGTGACCGAGTCATTGACGCAGTATGCAGAGCTTTACATCAAGGAGATTGTTAGACTGCATGGCATACCAGTGTCGATAGTATCGGACAGAGATCCGAGATTTACGTCTGCATTCTGGAAGAGTTTGCACACAGCTTTGTGGACTCGGCTATTATTCAGTACAACGTTCCATCCCCAGACAGATGGTCAGTCGGAGAGGGTGATCCAGATTCTTGAGGATCTACTGAGAGCTTGTGTCATTGATTTTCAGGGCTCTTGGGAGACTAGACTTCCATTAGTGGAGTTTACCTATAACAACAGTTTTCAGTCGTCTATAGGTATGGCTCCTTATGCAGCTCTCTACAGGAGGAGATGTAGATCGCCAGTGCATTGGGATGAGGTTGGCGAGAGGATTTTACTTGGTCCCTAGATTGTACAGCAGACTGCCGATATTGTGACACAGATACGGGATCGTATGAGGACAGCTCAGAGTCGTCAGAAGAGTTATGCTGATACTCGACGACGAGATCTTGGGTTTGTAGTAGGTGATCATGTGTTTTTGAAAGTATCACCTATGAAAGGGGTGATGAGATTTGGTCGCAGAGGCAAGTTGAATCCGAGATATATTGGGTCATTTGAGATCTTGGAGAGAGTTGGCACTTTGGCATACCGTTTAGCACTACCGCCAGGGCTTGCAGCAGTGCACAACGTTTTCCATGTATTCATGCTTCGGAGATACATCTCTAATCCGACGCATGTGTTGGATTACGAGCCTTTGCAGTTAGCACCAGATCTAGCATTTGAGGAGAGGCCTGTTCGTATCTTAGCCAGAGATGAGCGGAGATTGAGGACGCGGGTCATACCGATGGTCAAAGTCCAGTGGTAGAATCATTTCGAGGAGGAAGCCACTTGGGAGACCGAGGCAGACATGAGGACTCGCTACCCGGAGTTATTCGAGTAAGCACTTTAATTTCGAGGACAAAATTCAATTTAAAGGGGGGAGAATTGTAACACCCGAAAATTTTAATACGTAAATTTGCATGCATAATTAAGGAAAATAATTATTTAAAATTTATATTTGGGTTAAATGACATTTATGTGTTATTATTTGAATTATATGCATGATTTAAATTTATGAGATCATTTAACCCGCAGTTATTGTATTTTTAGATTTTTGAAAATATTTTTGAGTCGATCGCGTAGACGGGACCGTGGACGGACGAGATGCCAAAATTTTTAGCCAAAAATATTGTGTATTTTATGAGCCTTAAAATAATATTTTAAGATATTTTGTCATGAAAATTTTAGTATTTAATTATATATTTATTTAAGGGTTTATTTTTAGCCAAAATTAGTCCCTTTATTGACTTTTATTAATTTTTAAAATTAGCCTATTTAATAATTTCTGGATTTTGAATTTTTATTTTCAGATTTAATTATTATGTTTAAGAGTTTTCAAGTTTATTTTATTAATTAAATAATAAGTTATTATTTTATTAAAATTTAACCTAAACCTACCAACCCCAAACCCCAGTAGCATCTCCATCAGCCGACACCCACCTTCCTCACCCCATTCTCACGATTTTCAACAGCTAGCAAACTCCATAGCCGATTCTTCAAGAAATTTGGTGGTTCTTCGTTCGTTCGTCGTCCCGGAGTCCGAATACGCATTAGTCTTCGTAAATTAATTACAAGGCATGTTTAAATCTTTTCTTTCTACACCATATAAGCTATTATTCTTTTCATGTCAGATTTTTATTGGATATTTAATGTTAAGCTTTAGTATGATCACGATTTTGTTTTTGGAACTCGATTTACTCACGTTTTGGCATAGTTTCATTAGCATACTCACGTTTTTTCTTGTTATGGGTGTGCATGGCTGCTGGTCAGAGGTTGCAGGGGGTGCCTTAGGGTCTCTAGGTTCATGTGTGATGGCTAAGTTGAGGTGTGAATGGGCTGAGGGGAGGCTGGTTCAGACTTGGGATTGAGGGCGTGCAGTTTAGGGTTCAGTGGAAGAGGGCTTCGGGTTTGAGGTAGGGACCATGGCTCGGGCTGAGCCATGGTGGGTTAGGACCGCCCAAACATGGGCTACGTCTCGGCGGTGGCGCTCCGGCCAGGGGTGGCCGGAGCTGGCCGGCAGTAGGCCATGAAGGCCTGCTGCTCACGGCCGAGGGGAAGACGGGTAAGGGGGGATCGGGTTAGTGTTTAGGGGTGGTTCTCGGGTTGGGTTAGGGCCTGGGTCGGGTCAGGTTCATAGTGGGTCGGGTCAGTTGGGTCTGGGTCCAGGTTAGGTGGGCTGGGCTCGGGTATTTTAATTTTTAAGTAATTAATGTTTTAATTGATTTTTTTGGGCTTTAATAATTAGTTAGAAAATTATTTGGGCCTCCAAATAATTTTATTTGGGCCTTAAATAATTTATTTAAGTTAGCCTAATAATTTTTATGGGCTTGGGAGTCCATGAATATTTTTGGGCCAGTCAGTGGATTTTGGGCCAGTCTAGAATTTTATTGTGTTTAATTAAGTTAATGGGCTTAAATATTTTATTTGGGCCCAGTTAAGTTTAATTAAGTTATTTGGGCTAAAAATATGATTATTGGGTTTTATTTAAGTTTAATGGGCCTAGATGAGTGACCAGCAGTCTGGACCAACCCATGAAAAATAAATAAGTCCGGAATATATATTTAATTATTTTATGCATAAAGTTTATATTTTAAGTATAAGTATATTTATTATGAAAATAAATTAAATATATATTACGGACATATTTTCAGTGCATGCATTCATGAAATTTCTTATGTATATAATTATGTAAATGATGAGCAATAAAATATTTTGGTGGAAATTGAAGTATGTGTGACATATGGGTGGTTTTCCACCATATGATTCGGTAGTTTTACTACCATAGGGGTGGTTATCCACCATATGATTCGGTAGGTTACTACCATAGGAGGTGATTTATCACCGCCATCGTACGTTGGTTCATGAGACTGATCAGTCGACACATGAGCGTCACACTTATGGATAGGACCATCTGCAGGTTTCAAAAGCATTGCTCAATTATGTTATATATGATGAAGAAATAATATGTTTATGATTATGGTTATGATTCAGTTTATGATTCAGCAGTTTTATTATGTGATGAAAATATTTCCATGCATGCTCATGTACATGTATATGTATTAGTAATTATGTGATGCATTATTTTTAACCTTGTTATAAAGGATTAGATATGTTGAGCCTCTAGGCTCACTACGCTTATATGATGCAGGTGAGCATGATGATGTTTATGTAGCTCCTACCGGTGGTGAGGACTTATGAGCACACGGAGCAGTGGACCCCGTGACCGTCGCAGCTATTTAGTTTAAAATGTTGAATTTTGAAACATGCTTTATTTTATTATTGTTTCCGCATATGAGATTTTTCAGCAGCATTGTTTATTATTTTAAATTGATGCATGAAACATTTTTAAGGATTTATTTATTTAATATTTTTTAGGTTATTTAAGAAAAAGTATGTTATTTTTATATACATA
The DNA here is from genome assembly GCF_033568475.1 of Henckelia pumila. Taxonomy (NCBI): domain Eukaryota; kingdom Viridiplantae; phylum Streptophyta; class Magnoliopsida; order Lamiales; family Gesneriaceae; genus Henckelia; species Henckelia pumila. Next base: position 2,078,451 of record NW_027331857.1, on the reverse strand, counting down.
TATGTATGGGCATGTATGTATAGTAGTATTATTTAAAAAAAAAAATTCCGCATTTAATAGTAGTAGGCGTTTCACAAAATAAGTCATTTTAATGACTTTTATTAAGCTTTAAAAATCCCATTAATTATAATTTCGGGATTTAAGGTTAAATATCAGATTTATATTGTATTTAAAATTTTTAAAATTCTATATGTTTAGAGTATATATCTATCCTAATTAATTATTAGTTAAATTATGCTAAATTATCTCCTAAAACCCTACCCTATTCACGTTTCTCTCTACCTAGCCGCCTCCACCTTCTTCCTTCTCCTCTCCCAGGTTTTTTACAGCAGAATCACTAGCCTCCATAGCCGATTCTTCAAGGTTTTTAAATTAGTTTGAAGATTCGTTCGTCCTGGAAAGCCGTACGCGCGATTTAGACGTCGTTTCTTGCAAATATTCATCAAGGCACATTTGAATCCCTTCTTGAACACCATTTAAGTCATATTATTCTGATTTTAGCATGAAAATTATGATCTTGCATGAGGTTTGTGGTTTTAATGAAGAACATTCATGAGCATGCATAGAACCTACGTTTTTAAGGGTTATGAATCAATTTTCTCATGTTTTTTTGTCATGGATTGTTCTAGCTTGCTGACCAAAGGGTTGAGGGTTGATATAGGGTCCCTAGGGTTGTGGTTGGATGATGGTTCAGTGGCTTTACTCATTGGTTTGGGCAAGGTTCATGCTGGACGCGGGTTTAGACGCAAACTGAGCGGTTTGCGTGCGAGGGCTCGTTCTTGGTCCATAGGACGAGTTTTAGGTTGGTTCTAGTTGAATTATAACCCCAAGACCTTTGGAAAGGTTTTCTAGGTGGTGCTCTGGCCGGTGGTGGCCGGAGATTGGCGTCCGAATGGCCGGAAGTCGGCGGTCACGTTCTGCACATACAGCAGCAAAGGGGCTATGTTGTTTTGGTTCGTTCTCCTTCTACAGGGCTCGGTTTAAGGTCCAATTTATTGGGTTAGAACCTTCTTGGTGTTCGCTAAGTATGGAAGGTGGTTTCACGGCCAAAGGTGGTCTGAGCAGGCGGAACGATCAGATTTTCTGAAGCCGCTCAGGGCTGCCTCGAGTTGGGCTTAGGGAGAGGTAAGCTAGGGCTGTGTCTGGTGTTTTGGCAGGCCGGGCTCGGCTTTTTGGGTCCGGATCGGGTATAAAATATAATGGGTCAAGTTAGTTTGGTCCGGGTCCGGATTATATTAGTTGGGCTCGGGTATTTTTATTTTAAATTAAATAAGAGATTAAGTTATTAATTAATGGGTTTGGGCTTGACTTAGTTAATTAATTAGACTAATTTAATATTAAGTATGAGATTAAATAATTAATGAAGTGAGCCCAATAATTTGTCATGGGCCGCGTTATCCATGAGAATTATTGGACAAGTTGTGTCGGGTTTAGTAATTTTAACGGTCTAATCCCTAGGATAATGAACTAGTTAATAGTTTATTGGATTAATTTTAAGTTAAATAGTTTAATGGGCTTAATTAATATTTTAAATGAGCCCATTAGTTTGCCATGGACCTGGGGGTCCATGAGAATTAATGGGTCAGGTCATGTTGGGCTTAAAGCTTATTGGGTCAGTCTAGAAATTTTTGGGTTTAAGTCAAGTGGTCAGCAGCTCGAACAAGTCCTTGGAAAAATAAATGTCCGTAAATATATATTTAATTCATGCATGCATTTTTATTAGATATATAAGTATGATTTTTAAGAAAATAAATTAAATATATATTTACGGGCGAATTTTCATGAAAATAAAGAAATAAGTGAGAATTTTCAAGTTCATGCATCATGTAAAAATTTTTATGATAATTTTAAATTCATGTTAAGAAAAATAAATTTTTTTATGGAAGTTGAAGTGAAGGTGGAAAGTGATGTGGTTGGAGGCCGGGATACCTGGGCCCGATGACCTTCCTAATGATGTTTATGTATGATGAGTTTATGGATCCAACTGAGAGGGCTGGTGAAATGGCAGCACAGAGGTGAAAACCCCACCGCCGCGTAAGTTGGTTTAAGATTGATCGATCGCTTAGTATGAGGCCACCGACATGGATACGACCTGTTAAAGAAACTAAGAAATCATTATAAGTTATTTTATGAGATTTATTAAGTATGATGATATATGTTTAGCATGATGATAAAGCAGTATAATTATTTATTTCATGTTTATATGCATATAATTTTAAGATCATGCACATATAGTTATATTCACATATTTTATATGATGTGTGCTTGTGTGTGGTTTCATTTTGTTATGTAAGGATAGAACGTGCTGAGCCTCTAGGCTCACTAGATTTAAATGGTACAGGTGAACAGAATGTTAGTGAGGATAATGTGTTTCCGACTGGCGGCGAGGTCGTATGAATTTCCAGGCGGCTAGAACCTGTGACCATCGCTCAATTATGATATTTATGTTGAGATTTAAAAGACGTATTTCCGCACACGTTTCATTATTTTAGATTTTTGAGAGTATGCTTGGATTTTAGATTTAATTAATTATTTTCTAAGTTTGCATGGATTTTGTGTATAAATAATTATTTAGGAATTTTATTATGGAATTTTTTATAAATTATTATCTAGTAATTAATTTTAAGTATTAAATTGCATGCGTGTACTTCTATTGTACTTATTGTGTCTATGTATATTAAATTAAGAAAAGTTATTTTTAAGTATGATATATATATGTATGGGCATATATATTTTTATATCATTAAATTATAGTTAGAGAGTTAAAAAAAAAAATTTAGTAGAAGTTCTAGGATGTTTCATTTGGTATCAAAGTCATGGTCCTTGGAGGGTGACTAGTCTTCTACTCTGAGCTCAGAAGCCGCGCTGCCAGTCTGTAAGTTTTAAATGTTTCAAATAATATTTTATGGGACACATGATTTTTGTTTTAATGATTTATGAAAATTAGAATTTTAAGTTATGACAGTTTTAAAGTTTAAAAAAAAACACTTAGTTATGCAATGCAGTTAAATGGATAATTTATGAAAATTACATTATGCTTCTTAGACGTGTTACACACGAGGATGACTAGAATGATATATGTTTAGACAACTAAGTTTGATAAATTTATGAGACGTAAGTTTGACATTTAGATTTGTAGATTAAGTTATGATTTTTAGATTTATTCTTGACAAGTTAGGATTTTTAGATTTATGTTTGACAAGTTAGGATTTTTTTAAATTTTTTTTTTGACATTTAAGTTAAATTTTAGATATGTAAATTAAGTTATGTTTTTGGGATTTAAGTTTCAAAATTTGTTCTGAAAAATTTTAGTCATTTGTTATTAGACGAATCAAATTTCGAGGACGAAATTCCATTTAAGGGGGGAGAATTGTAACGCCCAGAAATTCGCCATGTAAATCCGCATGCATAACTAGGAGATTAAATGATTTTAATATAAAGTAAAAATATGTTAAATTATTTTATGAGTTATTATGTGAATTATGTGATTTATTTTTATGCTTTAAATATTTTTTCCGGCATTTAAATCTGTATGATGTGATTTATGAATTTATTTGAGAAAGTTTGTTTTATGATCGCGTAGGCGGACCGTGGACGGACGAAATGTTTGTTTTCACCTAAAATATTTTATGAGATTTTTAGGAGTTTTAAAATATTATTTTAAGGTATAATTTGAAAAAAATTATGGTATTTATATATATGTATATTTATATGTCCATTTTTACCCAAAATAAGTAATTTTAATGACTTTTATTAAGCTTTAAAAATCCTATTAATTATAATTTCGAGATTTAAGGTTAAATATCAGATTTATATTGTATTTAAGATTTTTAAAATTGAGTATGTTTAGAGTATATATCTATTCTAATTAATTATTAGTTAAATTATGCTAAATTATCTCCTGAAACCCTACCTTATTCACGTTTCTCTCTACCTAGCTGCCTCCACCTTCTTCCTTCTCCTCTCCCAGGTTTTTTACAGCAGAATCACTAGCCTCCATAGCCGATTCTTCAAGGTTTTTAAATTAGTTTGAAGATCCGTTCGTCCCGGAAAGCCGTACGCGCGATTTAGACGTCGTTTCTTGCAAATATTCATAAAGGCACGTTTGAATCCCTTCTTGAACACCATTTAAGTCATATTATTCTAATTTTAGCATGAAAATTATGATCTTGCATGAGGTTTGTGGTTTTAATGAAGAACATTCATGAGCATGCATAGAACCTACGTTTTTAAGGGTTATGAATCAATTTTCTCATGTTTTTCTGTCATGTATTGTTCTAGCTTGCTGACCAATGGGTTGAGGGTTGATATAGGGTCCCTAGGGTCGTGTTTGGATGATGGTTCAGTGGCTTTACTCGTTGGTTTGGGCTAGGTTCATGCTGGACGCGGGTATAGACGCAAACTGAGCGGTTTGCGTGCGAGGGCTCGTTCTTGGTCCATAGGACGAGTTTTAGGTTGGTTCCAGTTGAATTATAACCCTAAGACCTTTGGAAAGGTTTTCCAGGTGGTTCTCTGGCCGGTGGTGGCCGGAGATTGGCGTCCGAACGGCCGGAAGTCGGCGGTCGCGTTCTGCACATACAGCAGCAGAGGGGCTCTGTTGTGTTGGTTTGTTCTCCTTCTACAGGGCTCGGTTTAAGGTCAAATTTGTTGGTTAGAACCGTCTTGGTGTTGGCTAAGTATGGGAGGTGGTTTTACGGCCAAAGGTGGCTTGAGCAGGCAAAACGATCAGATTTTCTGAAGCCGCTCAGGGCTGCCTCGAGTTGGGCTTAGGGAGAGGTAAGCTAGGGCTGTGCTGGTGTTTTGGCAGGCCGGGCTCGGCTTTTCGGGTCCGGATCGGGTCTAAAATATAATGGGACAAGTTATTTTGGTCCGGGTCCGGATTATATTAGTTGGGCTTGGGTATTTTTATTTTAAATTAAATAAGAGATTAAGTTAATAATTAATGGGTTTGGGCTTGACTTAGTTAATCAATTAGACTAATTTAATATTAAGTATGAGCTTAAATAATTAATAAAGTGAGCCCAATAATTTGTCATGTGCCGTGTGATCCACGAGAATTATTGGGCAAGTTGTGTCGGGTTTAGTAATTTTAACGGTCTAATCCCTAGGATAATGAACTAGTTAATAATTTATTGGATTAATTTTAAGTTAAATAGTTTAATGTGCTTAATTAATATTTTAAACGAGCCCATTAGTTTGCCATGGACCTTGGGGTCCATGAGAATTAATGGGTCAGGTCATGTTGGGCTTAAAGCTTATTGGGCCAGTCTAGAAATTTTTGGGTTTAAGTCAAGTGGTCAGCAGCTCGAACAAGTCATTGGAAAAATAAATGTCCGTAAATATATATTTAATTCATGCATGCATTTTTATTAGATAAATAAGTATGATTTTTAAGAAAATAAATTAAATATAAATTTACAGGCGAATTTTCATGAAAATAAAGAAATAAGTGAGAATTTTCAAGTTCATGCATCATGTAAAAAATTTTATGATAATTTTAAATTCATGTTAAGAAAAATAAATTTTTTTATGGAAGTTGAAGTGAAGGTGGAAAGTGATGTGGTTGGAGGTCGGGATACCTTGGCCCGGTGACCTTCCTAATGATGTTTATGTATGATGAGCTTATGGATCCAGCTGAGAGGGCTGGTGAAGTGGCAACACAGAGGTGGAAACCCCATCGCCGCGTACGTTGGTCTAAGATTGATCAATCTCTTAGTATGAGGCCACCGGCATGGATACGACATGTTAAAGAAACTAAGAAATCATGATAAGTTATTTAATGAGATTTATTAAGTATGATGATATATGTTTAGCATGATGATAAAGTAGTATAATTATTTATTTCATGTTTATATGCATATAATTTTAAGATCATGCACGTATTGTTATAGTCACGTATTTTATATGATGTGTGATTGTGTGTGGTTTCATTTTGTTATGTAAGGATAGAACGTGCTGAGCCTCTAAGCTCACTAGATTTAAATGGTGCAGGTGAGCAGAATGTTAGTGAGGATAATGTGTTCCCGACTAGCGGAGAGGTCGTATGAGTTTTCAGGCGGCTAGAACCTGTGACCATCGCTCAATTATGATATTTATGTTGAGATTTGAAAGACGTATTTCCGCACACGTTTCATTATTTTAGATTTTTGAGAGTATGCTTGGATTTTAGATTTAATTAATTATTTTCTAAGTTGCATGGATTTTGTGTATAATTATTATTTAGGAATTTTATTATGGAATTTTTTATAAATTATTATCTAGTAATTAATTTTAAGTATTAAATTGCATGCATGTACTTCTATTGTACTTATTGTGTCTATGTATATTAAATTAAGGAAAGTTATTTTTAAGTATGATATATATATGTATGGGCATATATATTTTTAGGGATAATACCCAATTACGTCCTCAAAGTTTCCTAACTTTCCCAAAAATATACTAACACTTTATTCGTTCCTAATTATGTCCCTTATTTAACAAATAGTTTTCTTAATATGTCCCTCAAACTAAAAATTGCCTATAATACCCTTATTCTAACAATTATTATTAATATTTCCTTTGGGCTCAAAAAATGGTATCAGAGCCTAGATAATTTTATTCAGACTTTATATTATTAATTAAATCAGACTTTTCTTTGTTGAGGAAGATATTTTCAACAAACCATGGATTCAAATGAGAGTTTGAACCAGAAGGGTTTCATTTATATGAAATCTCATAAACAAGTGAATCTATTTAAAATAGATTCTTTAAAAAAGAGACTTAGGTCTTTTATACTCTCTGAAGAGATTAAGAAATATGATTTCTAATTCTCAATTTTTAGAGATCACACCAGATTCCTCTAAACTCTCCGGAGATCTTAGAGAAATTCAAAAGACGGTACAATATTATAGCAATCAGCTGTATGAAATACCTCGGCAGATTGGAGAAATCCTTAAGAAACAAGAAAAAATTCTTGTAACTCTAAAGGATCTTCAATCCAAAATCATAAATCTAGAACACATTTCTAGTTCTAGGAAGGGAAATACAGGAGGAAGGTTACCACTCTCGTTTGGTACCAAACCTCTGTTACATCAGAAAGGTAAAACGAAAATGGTTCAAAAAACTTTAACTGGTGATGAGATGATGATTAATCTTATAAAAGCAGTATCAGAGAAAAATACTATCTGATGACTACTTTAGAAAGATTAAATCTCGAGGATCTACAAGATCTTGCGGATTCTTTTGCGAATCTCAAAGTAGTAGATCTAAAAATGAATTCCCCTGAAGGTGAACAACCCATAGGGAATCCCCCTAGATATGTTGTTAAAACAGAAGAACCACATAGTGAGTTCCATGTAGGAGAAAATTCACATCCAGCAGGAACCAGATCAAGAAGGAGTAAGATACCAATACATCAAAATCCTTATGGAAAAACTGTTTTAGACCCGATACATCCTTATGGGGTTATGTTAAACCTGGATGTTCTGGACTTCAAAAACAGAGAAGATCTCATAGATGACTGGACGTCAGCTATGAGAATTGCAGCAGGGACATTGGATCTCAATAAAGAAGGATTAATTAAACTTCTAGAAATGAGTCTAATGGGATCTATTAAGATCGCATGGGAGATGACTATGCCAGAAACTAAGGAATCAAATCTTAGTAGGAGAATCCCTCAGCGATATTGGAGGAAGAATGACCACCCTATTTAAAGCACAATTCATAGGGGTAGACTATTTCAATAATCAAGATATAGAGAAAAAGAAAAGATATACTCAAGTTATGTATAGCCTCGAATTACATGATATCTGTTTAGTTGTTGAATACATTATGTTATTCACTAAATACAGATGGAATTCGGGAGTCGAGGAAAATATAGCTATTCAGCTAATTTTCGCAAAAATGCCAAGTTCCTGGAGAGAAATGCTGATTAAAGAATACGTTCCAGGAAATCTTGATACTTTGGCAAGACGAGCCTCTTTTATGAAAGGAAAATTGGCAGAATGGTGCCATATGGCAGCATTACAGAAGAAATACAAGAAAATAATGGGTATAGATAAGCGTACACCTTTATGTTGCAGAGAAAATGATCTTCCAACGATCATTGGAAACAGATCACAGGGATTTAAAAGGAAGAAATTCAGAAATAATCCCTATAATAAAAGAATGAGAAGTTCTTGGAAACCAAGAACATTTTGGTCCAAACAAAAGGCCAGATCTTATAGATCAGGTAGAAGAAGTGGACCTACAAGAACATCCCCAGCAACAAGCTCATCACAAAGCAGGGGAAGAACACCATCAAGAAGAACTTTCAGAAGAACTCCTACAAGAGCAAGTGAAAGTTTCAAGGATTGCAACTGCTGAACATGTGGAGCAAGAGGACATATATCTACAAATTGTCCAGAAAACGAGAAAAAAGTAGTTAAACTCTTTGAAGCAACACTAGATATGGATGATGCGGTCTTCTTTCAAGATCTAGTCCAAATATATCAATTTGAGGATATCCCCTCAGATGAAAGCATATACGAAGAAGAGATATTGTTTAGTCAAGAAGATTCCGAGGATGAATCAGAATCAGAATCAGAATAAAGAAGAAGTGTTTCGGCATGAAACACATGAAAGTTTGGCTGGATTCTTTAGCCAAACCACGATATCTCATAATATGGTCCAAAGAATTATGAGAGAAAATCCAACATTACAAAAGTACCAAGGATTTTCGGCAGGACAAGTAGAAAGAGTCTTAGGCAACCTAAGGCTTAGACAAAGAAGACATCATTTGATTTACAAAGTATCCAGAAGGGAAATGGCAATCCCTATGGAGTTAACAAGTAATCAAATAGAGATGCAGTTAATTACTTTTGAAGAAGTAAGAGAGGAATTGCAGAAGCTGAAAGGTGAGGTAGCAAGAACAATGTCTTGGATTCATATTGGAGCAATCCAAATAATGATCAAAGCAACTTTTAAAGAAGGAATAGATTCACCCATAGATATCGTAGTATGTGATAAAAGAATGGGGAATATCCAAGATGCTGTTCAGGGTACGATCTCAGGAAATCTATGTGCAGGGAAAATTGTAGGAGTTATTTATCCAAGAATAGCCTACAATTTAGCTGACAGAGATTTTAGTCGAGCCTTGACGTTGCACCAAAACTTCAAGGAAAAAAGATTAATGAAGGAATGTAATAGACCATATTCTATTATTTATCAAATTTCATATGCTCTTTCTAATACTCATCACTCTGAATTATTCATTAGAAATGAGTTTAGTGAAATTCCAGAAATCTTTGGGAAAGTTGCTCAAGCAATATACCCGGAAAGAATCGAGTTTCCTTTAATTCAAGAAACAGACATTCAAATACAAGATAAACCGGTTCTATACAGAGACCTTAAAATAGAACCCCGAAGGTTATCTTTCCAAGGCGACCGAATGACAAGTCGAAGGTGGGAAAAATCTCCTATTCAGGAAATTCCACCAGAAGAAAAGGAGTTTTCAATAATAGGAAAACTTAGATCTCCAGAAGGATGGAAAGAAGTCAAAATAGTATTCGAGATTACAAGTCACAGGAACCAATTTCCTTGTAACTCGATTTACTATTTAGAGCAGAAGGTAACAGGAACTTACCAAGGATTAATAAATATTGGAGAATTGGAAGTTCAAATCTGTGGAATTCCAGGAAAAGAAGTGGATCAGCTCATTCTTGGCCTAGAGTTTCTAGAGGACCATAAACCATGAAAACGCCTTGAAAAAGGAATAGAGTTTATGGCAAAAGAAAAGACTTGGAGAATTCAATAATAATTCTACAAGATGGAAAACCAAGAAAATTGGATAAGGGACAATCCCTTAATCAGATTCGAAAACTCTGTTTACAAACATAGAAAGAAGCAACTGTTGAAATTAGTAAGTCATGAACATGATTTACTAGAACGCATTGAAGAAGTGGAAAGGAGTAACCATACTCTACCTTCTGAGGCCTTAGGAAAACTAAAGGTGAATAGTCTTAATCGGATTACTGAGTTACAACATAGTCTGATAAAAATGGCAGGGCCATTTATTAATCTTTTTAAAAAATGACAACAAGTCCTTTCTCCATATACATTCCGATAGGGATGTTGTATGAACAATATAAAACTGAGTACTTTGCAGCTTATATTGACTCAGGAGCAGGAATTTGTACAACAAAAAGAGGAGTTTTTCATGAAGAATGGGAAGAAGAATTGCCAAAAATTGCTGGACGAGATTTCTCTCAAAGAATTTTAATTCTTTGCAAAGGAATAAAACAAGCAGAGATCCTTATGGGAGGAGCAGGTCAAACACCTTGGTACAAGGTAAAGACACCACCAATCTATTTCCATGATACAGGAGCTGATATCCTGTTAGGAAATAACTTCTTACAAATGTTTAAGAAGTACACACAAAACAATGAATCAAGAAGACTTATGTTCACTACAATTTGTGATCATAAAATTATCGTTCAACGACTCAAGGTTTCTTTCTATCGACAATTGCCGATAATATTTCGCAGCCAGTGTGGTGATAAAGGACAACTTTTCCACCCAAAAATGAAAGATCCAAGAAGGTTTGGAGAAACCATGTTGAAAATAAAAACAGAACAAGAACTCCAAACAGAGGATATGGATTTTCTCAAGGTAACTCTTAATCACAGAGATATAGAGTTAGAAAATAAGGTATCCCTTGAAGATGTCAAAAAGAGGCTCAAAGAAAGTTACAACGAGCATCCTTTGGCATGGTGGGATAGAAATCAACTCAAAGCCAGTCTTACTCTAAAGGAAGGCAAAGAGTGTGATAAGTCTATCCCAATGAACATAACAGATCAAAGGGATATGAGAATGATTATCAAGAAACATTTGGACCTTGGTCTAATCAAACAAGGAGTTTTACCATATAGCAGCCCAGGTTTTTGGTCAGGAATCATGGTGAAATAAAAAGAGGAAAACCCAGGTTAGTTATTAACTACCAAGGTATTAATAAAATCCTGGATTTTGATGGGTACTTCATACCCAGTAGAAAACATCTAATTAGCTGTGTACGAAATGTTAGAGTGTTCTCAAAATTTGATTGTAAGTCTGGATTTTACCAGATTCGAATGGAAGAAGGCAGTAAGAAATTCACAGTCTTCTCTACACCACAAGGACATTATATCTGGGAAGTCATGCCTATGGGATTGGCTAATGCACCCCAAATATTTCAAAGAAAGATGGATAATCTTTTTAAAGATTATTTCAACTTCATGTTTGTTTATATTGATGATATTCTTATAGCATCAAAAAATATAGATGAACATGTTAAACATTTAGAGATTTTTTCTAAAATTTGTAAACAAGAAGGACTGGTTTTATCTGAAAAGAAAGCAGTCATAGCAACAAAGAAAATTGAATTCCTTGGAATTGAGATTGATGAAACTAGAATAATTCTACAACCCCATATTGTGGAAAAGGTAAAGAATTTTCCAGATAAACTCAAAGATGTAAAACAACTCCAAAGTTTTCTAGGAGTAGTTAATTTTGCAGGGATGTTCATAAACAATCTGGCAATGTACAAAAAGGTATTCAGTCCTTTGTTAAAAAAGGATGCAAGGTTTATATGGACTGATGACCATAGTAAAGGGGTGAACCAATTAAAGGAGATATGTAAGAATCTCCCAAAAATGGCTATACCAGTGGATAAAGATGATCTGGTGCTATTTACGGATGCTAGTGATCAATGGTGGGCAGCAGTGCTTACTAAAATCACTCCAGATGGAGAAATAACATGCAGATATTGTAGCGGTCTTTTTTCAGAATCTGAGGCTATCAGATGACATATCAATGAGAAGGAATTTTATGCAGTTAAAAGGGCTTTCGAAAAATGGCCATTATTTTTACTTGCTAAAAAATTCACTTTGAAAGTTGATAACACTAAGGTAAAAGCTTTCTTAAGAAATAAGATTGAATCTAAACCTGAGAAAGCTAGGTTATTAAGATGGCAAGCTTTATGTCAAAATTATATTTTTGATATTGTTATTATTAAATCTCATGAAAATATTCTTGCAGATTTCTTAACAAGAGATGAAAGGCAGTGACGTAGATTCCATCATGAAAATGCAGAGGAATCTCATGGAACACCTTGGGTTGCTTCAAATCGAGTTCAACCAGCTTGTCATAAGTGCTGATATGGCGAGCAGGTTACAACAAGCAGATCGGATCAAAGTATCCAATCGAATCACAGGATGTATGCAAGCTCAAACTCAATTATGGGCTGCTATTCAAGGGCCAATTATGTGTGCCATAGAGAAACCATTGGTTTCTCAGAAATAAGAAATGTTAAAACCATTGGTTTTACAAGAACAAGAAATACAGCCATCGGTTGTAAATCAAGAAACAAGCGTTAATCTATCATCAGCTTTTGATGAGCTAGACAAAGCAACAATCGATGAGGATAACTCATCAAGTCAACCCTCCGCCTCTGGGGTAAAAGAGGAAGAGATCAATCTTAGGCCCAACACTGACAAGGGTAAATCTAAGATTGATACTAACCCAGCTGTCATTTTTCCATTTCAGGTTTATCAACAAAGATGGGAGAAATTAAGTACAAGAAGTGAAATTAACCCAATCACTTGCAGGGTTGATGTTGCAGGAATATATCCAAGGGTTTGGCTAAAAAACAATGTCAATCCTAAGGATGTAAAGCTATGGTATGAATTTGGGGCTTTAGCCTCAGTTTATACAACTTCACTAGGCTTTCAGGAAATATCACAGCTACCAAAATGGATTCAGGAAGCAGTCCAAGAAACATGGGTAAATAATGATCATTTGTCTAGAGGAAATGTGCTCGAGCTATACTTCTTTAGTGCAGCTCCAGAACCAACAGGGAAAGGATCACATGAGCTCTTTCATTTCATCAAGCTAAGGAGACCTGACATAAATAATCAAAACTTTATCAAGGATCCTATATCTGAAGAAATACTATTGGTGTCCACTTTTGGAGAAAATGAAATCTCAACCAAAAGGGCATGGGGTATTTGGGTTTGTCTCACCGAGATGGACAAGGTCAAGTTTTCGTTCAAATTTTATCAGAATTTTGTGAATGGATCATTCCTGTTAAACACAATGACAGGAAAAACTACGGCTTTTGCAGAAGAACTCTTCAAAAAGAAGAGGAACTTTTTGTGGAACAACAAGCTGCTGGGGAGTAAAGAAACTCGCCGAAAATTCTGTAACATGGCTCACATCGGAAGATGGTCAGAGAATATCTGCCCAGAATGTCCAAACCAGAAGGAGCCAGAATTCGGAAAAACCTTCAAACCCCGAACGGATCGAAAGGATTTTTCGGATACAAGCAAAGGTGGACAGGGACCACCAAAACCGCGATTTCCCAGGGGCCCACTGCAAAAGCAAAAGATGCCCCGACAACAATAAAGAAGGCATGTGAGGAGAATAAATCCAAAAGAAAAAGTCAAGCATGTGACTCCTCCACTAGTAAAAGATGTCATCGGGCATGTGACTCGCCCACTAGCAAAAGATGCCATCAATAATGACATAAAGAATTCAAGACAGCTGTAAGATTCCCTGAAGTTTTTCGGTGAAACGAGTGGAACTTCAGCTATAATACAGGCTCTTAAGGAAGCTGAAGACATCGATCATTCCCTTCAGTTTTCTTACAAATAAAACATTGTAATATTTCTCTTTCTAAGTTTGTATTAAGTTTTACTTTTATGTATTTCAAGAACAAGCCTACTATGAGTAGCTAAACTAGTTATCTCCTCCTCTTCAAATGAGGTTGATTTATGTAATAATATGTTGTCTGAATAAATTTCCTAAGTCTCTTGTTCATCCATTCTCATATTTTATAATTAATTTTATATACCATACGCCTTAAGGTAGAAAACGAATTAAGGCTGTGCTGGGTGTCGTTGAAGGAGCTTGTGCAGAAACCATCTGTTGCGACTGCATGGTTGAGTGTGAGGAGCACTTCGTAAAACTCGGCAGGTATGACCCGACGACACTATGGTCAAAGAGGTATTTAATTTTAATTAATCTTACGGAAGCATGATGGGCTTATGCACTATTTTAATTAAATAAGGAAATAAAGGGTAGAATGGGCATTATTTAGTTTTAAGGACAAATTCAAGAAACTGTTTAATGAATCAGGGATATATTTGGAACATGAAAAGTGAGAGGGATATAATACGGAAAATGGAAAAGATACAGGGACATATTTAGGAATTATCCCATATTTTTATATCATTAAATTATAGTTAGAGAGTAAAAAAAAAAATTTCAGTAGAAGTTCTAGGATGTTTCATTAATCATTTTTTACAAATTTTAAACATGATCATATGATTAATTACTCATTAATCATAAATTCTGGATACGGGTCACTACAGAGGTGATGGACGATGGTTGTGTTGAAAAAGAAGAGAGGGGGCATGAGATTGCAGGGGAGAATGGGGTGAGGGGCGGTTAGGTGATGAAATGGGGGGCTAGGGTTTCTAATTTGTGTTATGTTTTAAATTTGATAGTATAAGTGTATATGTATATGTGTATGTATGTATAAGTATGTGTGTGTGTTGGATTTTTAAAAGTGCTATTCCAACAGCTAATAAAAGTGCTAGTCACCCTATTACATTTTTAGCCCTACACACACTAAGTCTCTCAAAAATCTTTATATTTGAAAATTCAAGAATTGAACTAAATGATTTAAATTTCATTTGTTGGGTTTTAAAATTCTAACTTTTGGAAATTTCTAAAATAAACTCAGAAATGCTTTAAAAGCGATTTTGATCACCCGAAACATCTTAAAAATATAAATGAAAGAGTGGGTGCCCGGTGAGCCAACTTGTGGCTAAGGGCTTTGATGACTCTTTGTATAAACAATCTTTTGTTTAATATAATTTACACTTTTATTAATGGCAATGACTTTGTCTTTCTTCATATTGTGATATTGTGATATACTATTGTTGTTTTGATAAAGACCTTGAATATACTATAGTGTATGTAAGATATGGTAGAACATGGAGATGTCTATTATGAAACACATCTTATAGTCACTGTATATTCTAAACTGTTCCTAGTCGATTGAGCCGTCCGATAATAAGGATAAGGATCGCTCGAGTTTGAGACTAGCATTTGCGATGCAGAGTACCACGTTTCATTGGTAAGGAACATAGAGATGTTCGAAGCATGCAAATGGATATTCATATGATGAATGATCGAACTACCCTATCCGGACTTTCCAAGTGGTTATCACTTATCGAGTGGATAAAGTCCGCGGTTTTGGTTGTACACCATTAGTCCTTACTACTTGAAACATCATTGAGACTCTATATGCTAGTACTGTGCTTTGACTCGTTTACCGACTCTATTGGGGTCATCAGGTGTCGGGATTGGGTACAGTTACAACACATATAGGAGTCGATGCTTTGTTGTCAAGGATTCACCACATACTTGCGAGTGTGGATATCCTATGCGATCTGAGGAGATATTAGTGTGACGAATCTCTGGCCAGAGTACATGATATGATTTAAGGAATGGTTTCTTAGTAGCACATGCGATGTCACTATTTGATCTTCAAGATGTATTGCATAGTATCGAATCTCGAGCGACTCTCGATATACCAATGGTTGTTGATTCGATCGGGATATTTGGATGAAGGGACCGTACTATACGCTAACCAAAATCTACTGGTTCTTGTAGGCACTATCAGTGATACCTAGGGAATCATGGGGCGATGTTGCTAAGCGCTCATACCATGATTCAATGGGCAAGTCGGAAATTGTTGTTCCGAGTCACAAGGAGTTGTGAGCCCACGGCTAGCTGTATCCCTGAACCATTGAGGGTCACACAGTGTAATGGATTTTTAATCCCCGTTGAGATAGTTAAATTTAAAGAGTTAAATTTAATGAACGAAGAAGTTGGACTTCTTATTTAAGAGTAGAGGAGTAAGATTTCCTAAAATGACATAGGGATGGCCATTTTTGGAAATCACTGAATTCGGATTCAGAAAAATTTATCTTGACTTTAAAAGGTGCAGAAATGGTTTCTGTGCACATTGGTGAAATTGGTTTATCAATCGGAGTCACGATGAATTTTATATTAATTTCTGAACATGCGGGCTTTGCTTGTCGGGCTTGAACTTATGACTAATGGGCCCTAAGCTGTTAGTGGCCTACATTATAAATAAGTTATTGCAGTACAGAAATTACACACAACAGGTCACAAGGATTTTTCGAAAACCCTAGTTAATTTTTTAAAGGTGGCCGTCCCCCCTCTCTCCCTCTGCTCGATCCAGCCTGTGATTTTGAATTACAGTCTGGTTTAACGGATCAAATTCGTTAATCTCTTCGTAGAAACTTCTGATAGATTTTCTAGTGCAATCTATCAGAGGGATTAAATATCTATTCGTGGACCTGATTGAAGAACAGTTCGTCCATCAGTTCCAGGGATATACAACAAGAGCAGAGAAATCTGTTGGTGTCCAAAATTTCGATTCGAGATTAAAGGTAAAAATTTTATAATTGTTATTTAATTTTTACACACACAATTTAATCGTAAGGTTGATACCTATTATGGAATCGTTCCATACAAAAATTTTAAACTTCCGCTGCACCGGGTATCAATCCTAATTGATCTGATCGCCGCGTTCTCCAACAATAAAAAATTAATTTATTTCCCTCAATTCCTCACAAATCTCAAATCTTGCAAAATCTAAGAATTACCACCAAAATCCACCGTCTCATCGTGTCGGCCCGGAACCACATCACTGAAAAACTCAAGGATTCTTTTAAAATCAATACTTAAATATTTTGATGTCACAGCAATAAATAAAATATTTAAATAATAAACAGAGCGATTAAAATAATTTTAAAAAAATAGACGAATGTTTAAAAGCATTTAAATAAATAACTAGACATTTAAAATAATTTAAAATAACTATCCAATAAACTTAAATCATTTTAAATAAATAAGCGGGATAGTTAAGATCATTTAAATAAATAAATTAAATAATTAAAATCATTTAAATATGCAAGCTTAAAACTTTTAAATATTTAAAACAATTAAGTTGCACAATAATATCATTTAGACAAATAAACTTAAATAATTAAAAGTATTAATTAATTATTTAGTACAATAAAAATCATTTGAATAAATAATTAATATTTTATTAACAAATAATTCAAATAAAAAATTTAAATCGATTAAAATTAAAAATAATAATCATAATATTTATTTAATTTAATGCATGCGATTTAGTAGATCGGATTTTAGGTGCTATAAAACTAGTATGAAATCCTTTGATCTTTGTTGTTTGTCAATGTCATTTTGCAATAACGGATACTGTAATCTTGAGGTGATGATTTCCTCGATGCTTGATGTTGCCTGGTCGAATTTGTTGTACCAATTTTTAACGATGGATCTTTAAAGTTTATTTCATGTCGTTACGCTCTCACATTTCATTCCAGCCAAAAAAAATTTTTTAAAAAAAAAAACATAGGTGAAAGAGGGTTAGAGGCTTCCAACCTCATCGCCGCTTCGACTTTCCATCTATCTTGGATTGCTCAGAACATTAAAAAAAAAATTAGTGATTCATCATTTCGTTAAGGTTTGTCCCATATTCCTCAACTGATTATGCCGACCAGTTGCCTTTTATTTCTCTTTATGGGTATGAAAAGGATGGCAGCACACTTAAAAAAAAAATTTGTGATTCGTAGCACGGCTTCAACATCGAACAACATATCACTAATGAAGAAGGAATATGACGAGATCAAAAGATTATCTAGCGCAGCCTGTTTAATTTGGAGGCCACTCTTCTCTCCAAATCAAGCAGACAAGCAGCTGTTGTTTCTAAGTATATTGAAGCTCGGAGAAGCATCGATAGAAATCTGACCGCGATCAAGTTTTTCACACTTGGTAAGAAGCTAAAGAAAAATGGGTTTGGTTGGATTTATTCAGTGCTTTTCTTTATTCTAATTGTGTTAATTGTGTATGGGAACAACTGTGGTTTGAAAAGTATTCATGGTTCTTATTTCTTATCATTTTTCACTTAATATGTAAATATGGCAAAAAAAACTATATAAGTTATGCCATTGAAGTATATTATAATTGGAGCTTATTTCAAACAAATAGTTTTTTAACTTTATTTTCTTTATATCCAATTGGATTGTCTTATTTTATTTTGATATGCATTATAATTATGTTGCTTTTATTTTAGTTCTTTTTAGTTTAGAAGCATATAATGTTACATATGCATTGTAAATACTTTATAATTAAATTATTTGGGAAGTCGCATTTATATTCTAACGAGGGACAAAATCATATTAATGGTCTGTAATTACTTAATTAATGTTTAAGAAATACATTATGACATTTATATATTATTTTACATACGCATTGCGTGTGCATTGATAGCTTGTTCCAAATAATCTTGTATATATTAAAATATTAAATTAAGGCTTTAAAATTAAAAAATATATTTTTAAAATAAATAAAAAAATTCGGAAAACTGGTTCTTGATCGGTTTTTTGACCGGTTCTGACTGTAAAAACCTTTTTTAGGTGCAATCTGGACCAGACCAGTGACCGGTTCCCGGTCGAATCGGCTGGTCCGGTCCGGTCCGATTTTGAAAACATGAGTTGATATATTTTTTAATCACAAATACTAATGTTGCTTTTTGATTTTTCTCAATTTTTTTTAAATTTTGACGAGTTGGTCCGCCTAGCCCGCAACCCGCGGCAAGACGGGTTGGTTCGAGCTTTTATGGCCCGTTTGGAGGCGAACCTAAACAAGTCAACCCAAACGGGCGGCGGGGCCGGGCGGGCCCGTCTGTCAACTCTAGTTTCAGGTGTCACATTACCATTTAACCAAAATATTAGAAAATTTATAGTTAATGTACCAAAAACCAAAATTGAATAAATAAAAAAAAAATTAAACCTATTTTCCCTAACATAAATTGCATTCAAGAAACTTGTCACTGAAATCTAAGTTGCATTCTCACACTGTTTTGCAAGCAAGTTGATTAGAAAAAAAATTTCCAACGCATCTAAATATATGCAAGAATTCGTAGACACTCAAGACATTGCCATTTCAACTCTCTTACAATCATAGGCCACCAGAAGATGAGTAACGAAGGATGGTATTAATGGTTTATCTAGCGGCCTCGTTCATTGCCTCCTTAGCATTCTTCTGCTGCAACATAAACTCGTGCACTTTCTCCGCTTTCTGCTTCATCCCGGTGATCATTTCCTCTGTAACTTGAATGATTTGTTTAGGCATGTAAGCTTCCATGAAATCGAACCATTCCCCCAAAGTCATTTTCTCCAAATCCACCACCGATTCGTCGGTTCTAGACTTATGATCCTTAGCCTCAGGTGTGCAAGCATCTAATCTTCCAAAATCTGTCCCCTTTTCTATCAGTTCATGCTCTTCCTTCAACTCTAAAAATGCTTCCACATGTAAAAGGATACCTTTCTTTGCTGATTTACCTTCAATGATAATACAATCTTTATCAAAACTTTCTATTTTCTTCGAATTCCTAGTACTCCTCCTGCTCCCTCTCTCCAACCCCACGACGCCAGTGTCTTTCGACTCTTGGAATAGTTGCTCATCCTTACTTGAACTTCTAGTCCTCAGGCCTCCATTCCTCCCATCAGCTTTCCCCTTAACTGCATCAACATTGATCTCTGAATTCTCGTTCTTCCTCGAAGCTTTAGGCCTCCTTAAACTTGCTTTCCTCGAAATTTCTAGTGCTACAACTTCTTCAACCTCATTTCCCAATTCCCTAGCTTTGGATCCCCGAGTCCTCCTTCCAGTCACTTTTCCCTCATTTTCAGCTACCAAATTCCTATTGGAATCTCCCAAAACCTCGACTTCTCCAATCACACACCTGCCCTTCAAATCCAATCTATTTTCCTGATCATTACCATCGCGCCCTAATTCAGAATTCTCATCAATCACCCCCAAATCCACTCTCCCATTCTTCCCACGCCGCCTTGGATTTCTCCTAACATTTTCAGAATTACACTCACTCCCACCACCGGAAACTTCAAATTCCACTCTAATGGTCGTCGCCTCACCTATACTAATCACGTCACCATCCGTAAGAACGGCCGGCGCGGAAGGCTCGAGCTGGGAGCCATTAAAAAAGGTGCCGTTTGAAGAACCCAGGTCCGTAACAGTCCAGCGCCGATAGCCCAGATCCGGGGTCGGCTGGGCTTGAATCAGGAGGTGTTTGGAGGAGATTCCGGCGTCTTTGATGTATACGGTGTTGCCTCGAACGATACGACCGACCCGGATACAGGATCCGGGTTCGAAGTTCAATGTTTGACCCGATAACGGGCCCTTTTCCATCACCAACTTCAGGATCGCGCACCAGTCTTCTTGTTTGGCGGATTTTGAAGCCTTGGGAGCCATTTTCGGAGACGGGGAATTGGGTGAACAGGAAATGAAGTGGGAACGAGGTGGGGGAGTTCAAAGTTTGAGGTTGTTCTGGGCGTGGGAGTGATTATGATGCAATTTAAAAGTGAAGATTCACCCGTTTGGATTTGGTGGATATGTTTTTAAAAAAGCAATTTTTTAAGTTATAATTTTTGGTTTTTGAAAAAATTTTAATTTTGACTTAAAAAAGTGCGTCAGCCAAACACTTTATTAAATGAAAAGCACTTAAAAAAATGTTTTTTTGGCATGGCTTTTGAAACCAAACGAGACCATTATACCGTAGGTTAATTATTGATAAGATTATCGGAAAATTTGAAAAAAATCCCCAAACCTAATTTTCAAATAGAGTTCAGTCCCTGTGTCAGACTTTTGTGTCAATCAGTTACCAATAAATTTTCTTTCATAGTTTTAACTCCCTGTTCATATAATAATACCATATTATCCTTGAGTATTATTTAAATCCACAATAATACTTTATTATCTCTGTGTACCATTTACTTCCCTCCATTTCAACAAATACAGTAGTTCGTGGAACTATCTTTATTTGTGCTTCATATTTCTTAGCTACTTTATAACGGAGAAGAAGAGAATTCAGGCCCAAGTGTGTAGCACCATCGTTCTTGTAGCTAGCTGAACGAAGGTTAGTCGGATAATCCAATATTATTGACATGCACCGATACCCATTTTCCCTTTTTTTTTTTAGATTTGGAGATTGAAATTCCAAAAAATTGTTTAATTTCTACTAATTTTTTGATACATTGCGTTTATTAGTGTGTAATGTTTCATTTTGTTTCGATTTTAAGAGGATTTGAATATTTTGAATGAATGCCCAAACTCTAGGGTTTCAGAATTTGAACAATAGAAAAACATAAACTATAGCCAGCTCTTTGTGCGGTATTATTTTTTTTCATGTTTTATGGTTGAAAATGAAGCATTGACCTAATATGATTTCAATGTGTTCAATACTCAATTGTGTCAATGTGGAGCTCAATTTTTGTGATAAAGTGATTCAATCATAATTATTTTTTCTGGTTGTGCACATATTGTTGGATTATAAGAAAGGTTTCGGTTGGTTAGTATATTCGATTGAACATGATTTTTAGGATGGCTTTAATATATTTAATTACATTCGTTTCATGAGACAATGGATTACATTTATGACTTTAAATAGTTAAAATGCTCTAGTTTAGTTATGTGATTATTTTTTATTATGTAATTTTATTCAAGTGTACATTTTTAAATAATAGATTTACAATTCAGAAATGTCCCGGAATAAGGAAAAGATTAATGATGGAATTAAGAGACGTCGAAGTATTGGTAAAGGATCCTTTTCACGTTGTTCTACAACTAATTTTAGAGATGTGATGAACATTCTGTCGTCAAAGTTAGGTGATAGACAACGATAGAGAATTTCAAAGATGTAAACATGTAAAACCAATTAATGATGGAAAATATATCGTTCTGTTTTGGACCCAATCATGCTACAACACTTCCGCAATGTAGAATCAAAGATGTAAACATGTAAAACCAAGTAATGTGTGATTTAAGGGAATCGAGAAATTGAAATCGTCTCGACTAAACATCCCCAGCTTGATCATCGTCGTATCATACCTTTCTTGATAAAGAGCTAGCTAACTCCACAAGCTACAAAATACACAATTTCAATCACAAATCTGCTCAAGCTAAACTCAAGTATCAAAGTCTAAAACTCACCAACTTTGGTCAAATCTCTCCCGGTTCGAAACCAAAACTCCCGACGTCAATGTCCTTTGATTAAATCTGAAATGAATGGTATTCAAGACCATAACATCAGCAAAACTTCATTTATACCACAGCTCAATCATAAGGATTCATAATCTATCAATTTCTCAACCCGGCGGCGTAACGGTAACAAAACCGATAACCGAAACTCACAACCAACAATTCTAACCACCATAACCAGCTTTTAAACATCATATATCAGCAAAAGATCATCATAAACCATCCAAATCAGATAGAATAACTTTCGAAAAAGAGCTGGAAATCATAACAAATTCAAACGATATCTGTTCTTTGTTCCGACCTCGATACAATCACGAATACAAACCCAAGAATACATAACAATAATCAAATTCCAAGTTCTCCCAACAACATATTTTCGAACTATACAGAATCAAGATAAAACTTACATCACAACGAAGCTCTTGTTGCGAGGATTTCAAAACTGTGCTCATAATTTTATTCGGTTGGACGGATCTTGAGATATACAAAATTGAAGATGAAGAACTAACTTGCAATCTGAAATGAAGAAGGAATCGAGATGTTCCTTCTGAATTCTGATCCAAAGAACATGATATACACGTACAAAGCCAAATAAAAGACATGTGTCCTCCACTAATTCCAAAAATTGCGTTTTGGCCCCTCAAAACTTCACTATTTGCAATTCTGTCCTTATTACAACTTTTAATTCAATTTCAATCCTAAATAATTTAAGAATATTAGAATTTAAATTCAAACTCCAAAATTCTCAAATTAAATATACTCGGATTAAAATTAAATAATCTCGGACCTTACATTAATAGTAAGGGATCCCTAGTTTGACCAAAACATAGTTTACACTCCCCAATAATTACAAAGTCCACCTTCAACACAAGTGGCCCCACTTTTGTTTGCAAAGTGTTCTCGATTTCTATTCTCATTCGACCAAATTTCAGGGGATTATTTAATTAATATTAATCAAATATCCTCTATTTTCAATTAAATTAATTAATCAAATTATGTGAACTAAATTTTACTATATAATACTCAATTACGCATTTAAAACACTCTATTTATACTTAATAATGCTCAATTTTGGCAACATCATACATTATATAGGGCACATAATACCTTAATTTTGAATAACATTAATCAATTAAGATCACCAAAATTTAATTTTACTAAATGGTATCCAAGTACGCATTTATTACACTATTGATACTTGATAATGTTAAATTTTGGCAAAATCATACATCACATGAGCACATAGTGTCTCCATTTTGAATAACAGCAATCCATTAAGGTGACCAAAATTTAATTTTACAAGGTATTACATAATTACGCTTTTAAAACATTCTATTTATACCTAGGGGTGGTATATCATACCGTACAAAAATCGTATACCGTATACCGTTTCGGAAATTACGATATAAAAAAATGTTATATCGATATCGTACCGAAACTCTCGGTATACCAAAAATTTCGATATTTTCGATACATATAAATAGCATACCAATCATACCGAAATTTCACGGTATACCGAAATTTGGGTACATTATCGATATATACTGTTTTATACCGAAAAAACACCTTATTTTTTAAAAAATTTTATTGTTTATAAATATTATATATTTTTAAATTTTTTATATTGTTTCGGTATTTTGGTATACCTGTATATATCGAATTTTTCAAATTTCATACAGTTATCGTACCTAAAAATTCGGTATCGTTAACCTTTTGTACCGAAATTTTTGGTATACCAAAAGTTCGATATATTCTGTATTTTTTCGATATTGTAACTTTTTCTATAAAAAAATTTTGATATTTTTTTCTCATATTTATTATACCTGATAATGTTCAATTTTGACTACATGATTCATCATAAGAGCACATAATGCCTCCATTTTGAATAACAATATTAATCATGGTGACAAAATTTTAATTTTAATATATAATAATACTCAATTACACCTTTTAAATACTCTCTTTATAATTGATAATGCTCAATTTTCACAAATATCATACATCATATACGACATTTACATCCAATTTGAATAAATAAATTAATTAAGTTGTTTAATATTTAATTTACTACATTGCATCCAATTAAGCCTTTAAAGTACTATATATATGATTAATAATTCTCTGTTTTGGCAAAATCATATATCATATTAGCACATAATACATTTGTTTTGATCATCATAATCAATTATTATAACAAGACCTTCTGAAAATTGAGATTCTTTTGTGTTAAATCTTGATTGATATTACATAAGTATATCATCAAATATCTTAATGTCAATTAATATATTAAGATATTCTAAAATTGAGATTATTTTACGTGCTAAAAAATTGATTGATATTATAGTTAAGTTTCATTTGATGTTTCATGAACATTTATGATGTATGCAATATGCATGTACATAATATGTTGAGGTGCAATATTTTTTTCTGCTTAGTAGAGCGATCGAACTATAGTGCTTGGACTGTTGTGTGATTTAAAATATTTGAGTTTCACCATTACCACCAGCTATAGTTTTGGGTAAAGCGGCATACGTTAAGTCCTACAATTGGTATCAGAGCCAAGGTCATAGGTTTGACTCCCATTGATTGCAAGGAGTACAATTATTGGAAGGGAGATTGTTGAGGTTTAATAATTTTCCATGTTTGGTAGAGCGATCAAACCATGTCGCTTGGGTTGCTGTGCGATTTAAAAGATTTGAGTTAACCGGTTATAGCTTTTGGTAAAGCGACAAGCACTCAATCCTACATAATATACTTTTCTTACATAATACTTAAGTAAGACTCAATAATATCCTATTTACAACTATTAGTACTCAATTTAAACACAATCATGTCTGATATATATCATATAATGTGTGCATTCTCATCAACATTAAATACATACTCAATAGTCTTTCATTACACAATACTAAAGTAAGGGTCTTTAATGCTCTATATACAACTTTTAATAATCAATTTCAACTAAATCATGATTGATACATGTCACATAGTGTTTGTATTCTCATCAATATTGAGCATTTAGTGCATTCAACACGTTCGTAATATACTTCAAATTGGTTTGATATAATAGTGTAGTTGTCTGAAATGATTCAACTTTGGTTGATCTCCATCTGACATTTGATCATCAACACACATGATATTTTTCATCAATTATTAACTAAAGAGATATTTCAGTTGAGGTTTTATATTATGATTGTTTACTTAATTAATTTGAGAACGTCGTAGAGTATTGTTGTTATATACTTTGATTGATCTTCATATATAATATCTGATCTTATTCATCAATATAGCTCAGGAGACATTATAAAAAGGTTCAATGTTATTTTTTATTTTATTGACATGATAATGACTTATGTAGAGTGTTCTGGTTCAATTATTTAATATTGATTGTTCTTAATCTAACATTTGATGATCATCGATCAACACCTCCATCTGTTCTAATATATATTGATATGATAATATTGTTTGAATTCAACGTCTACATATCACATCTTACTTAGTTTATAATATCCAATTTATATTTGAGAATAATTAATTTATGATAAATAATGATTAATTATGTTAAAATTGTACTCAATTGGGTCTCGGGCTAGGAACTGTCTGAGTTGGTGGAGTAGGTAAGCTCTCGAAAAATGGTCAAAAATTTGATTCTGTCTACTAGCGCCTTCACGTGCGAGCATGTCATACAAATCTTGCCTAGTGTTGTTCAATCTACTAACGTGATTTGTAGACTATTTTTTTAGCTTAAGGGTTTACCTATATATTCAATCTAGACTTTTGTAGAGTATATAAAAATTTAGTGGTATTAAAACTAGAATTCCATAGACTACAAAAAATATATTGGTATTCAAACTTGAATTTTTAAAACTCTATGCAAGTCTATGTGTATCCAAAATATCAATAAATGTCCACAGATTTTTATGAAGTTCTTTAGTAAAAATATTCAAACATTAGATGCAACTATAAAAAGTTAAAAATTCTCCACCACTCATATCAAAGATTTGAATAGATTTTTAATTGAAAAAGAATCCATAAATCTTTCTTTCTAATTGAAAAATAATCCATAAATCTTTATTTTTAAAATTCTGTGAGATTTTGTAAAAGTCATTAGAAATATATCAACTCCACAAAAGTCTGTTATTTTAAAAATTCATTAAACATCTGGATTGAATTATACCCCTATTAATTTGAAAGTACCTAATATATTCCTTGTAATGCCTAATTGATGTGAAATAATTAACAAATATTATATAATTGTATTCAATTTGCGTTTAAATTTAGTAGCCAAACAACTATATATACTAACTTGGTTTGAGACTAATCAATTAAAGTTCAATAATATCTCAATATTTTTTAATTAATGCTCAATAGTTGTCAAATAGTGTATGCATTATATCATGTAGAATTACCCAATTTTTATCTTGATTCAAGGTATCTAAATACTGTATAATAATGCCTAAATATTGTCTAGTAATGTCATATGTTGTCAAATAATCTAAAATTATTGTCGAACATTACTCAATTATAGTTGACATACAAAGTACTTAATCATTGTCTGATAATGTCCAATACAACCTAGCTAATTGTTATCCAATTGTGTAATATCATGTAAGATGACCCGAATAGAAATCTAATTAGCAATTGACAATGTAAATCCATAGATGCAAGTGTGCAATTGTTGGTGATTATGAGCAAAAAATATCTGATTTGAATCTAATATTACATAATTTTAAATTAGTACGACCTAACTATATAAGCAAATAACAAGCCAATTTGACAATTATAATGTACATTCATACCTGGAAATAAATAGTATTATTTAAAATTTGTACTTCATGGTGGTTACATTTGTACAGGATTGTATTCATGATACTAAATTATTTTTAAAAATAATAGTTAAATATTGATTAATTGTGATAAATTTGTTATAAATTATCACCAATTTATTTCTCTAATTTCAGTTCCACGAGTCCACTACTTTATCATGTCCCGGTATCAAATTTTTTAAAAATAATGTTTAATCATGCATTGGGAAATGGTGATTATTATTTAAAATTTATATCCAACTAGTTTTTAATTTTACTTGTCAAATACTTATCCTACTTGTGTTTACGCCACTCAATTATTTATAAATAATGTTTGAACATGACGTAATTTCTTATAAATTGTAACCGATATGTGCTCAAATTTCAGTTTACACCATATCACGGTGTTGTTTGGTTGGTTTTTCTAAAAGAATTGAAACTGAATTGCCATGCGTAGTAAGGTAACATTTTTAAAAATGGTTGTTTTCATATAAAAATAGATGTATTATTTTAAAAAAAATGATTATAACTTGATTAAAAATTTTATTTTATTTGAAATTTTTATATAACCTGTAAATTAGTGATCCTTTATTTACAAGTATAGTTAATATCTCATGAAATATTATGTAGATAAATAATGATAATAATAATAAATAAATAAATAAAAATATTTGATGACCTCTAAATCTAATATTAAAATTTAAATTCTCGAATATCTCAAAAACAATTTGGGTTTAAAATGCAACTAAGCATTAAACAACAAATAAAAACAGTTTGTTTTAAAAAAATCATAAATATTCAAATCCAAAAAATTTTAGAACACTATTGCACCGTTATTTAAAATTAAATATTGCTCTCGTCACATGAAAGCCATTTGAAATTGAGGAAATTAATGATTTTTTATTTAATAGTAATATATAAGGATATTATTGACTTTTAAGATATATTTAAGGGTAACATAGTAATCTTGTGTCCAAGAGGGAGCTCAAACTAACAAATTAGGTGCAATAGGGGCTGAAAAATAACAAATTATGACGCAGGGACTGAACAACAAGTGAAAGATTGCTTTGGGGATTTTTCCTGAATTTTTTGTTAAAATAATTTAAAATAACTAACTGCTAAACTTAAGTTATTTAAAATAAATAAATAAGTTGGACAACTAAAAATAATTTAAATAAGTAAATCTTAAACCTTTAAAATCTTTAAAAACAATTAAATTGCACAATAAAATCATTTGAATAAATAAATAATATTTTATTAACACATAATTAAATAAAGAATTTAAATCAATTAAAATTAAAAATAATAATCATAATATTTATTAAATTTAATGCATGCAATTTAGTAGATTGTATTTAACTATCTTTGCCCCTTAAGATGAGATTAGCACCCGAGGTCCCCACAACAGGTGGTATCAGAGCGTAAAGTCTTGGACTAAGATAGAAGTTCATCGGGGTAGATTGAGTCGCATGCATTTATAATATTGCATGAGTATGCTTTACTTGCTGTACAGAATTGTATGCGATGATGATTGTTTGATTGAACACTGCTTGCTTCACCGATATGCGAATTACATGCTTATATGCTGATATGTATGTATGATTTATTGAATTCATTAGAATAAGTGAATTCGTTGCAAGCATGTATTATGTGAAAAACATGAGAATTTGCAAGCATGTGTTCTATTCAGAAGCATGAAATTATATGTATGTTATACTGAAATTGCATTTTATAATCATTGCCATATATATTGATTCTATTATCGAATAAGACATATTGTGCAGATAGCATGAGAACCTCAGACAGAACAGAACCGCAGATAGAACAGAACAGTGTTGAGGTACGTTTTTGAGCCGATCGATTGCACTGAGGAGTATGTTAGTTGAACAACTCCAAAGCTATTAATCACTAACTCATAAAGATACAGAATATGCTATGTCTAGAAAGGGGTTGAATTGAAGAGCTGGATGAGTTGTTCAAGAGAAGAAGATTCAGATGAACATAGAATCAGCTTGATTTTATATCAACTCCAGGATTTAGCAAAAAGTTAGTGAATTTGCCAGAAGAATTTATGGAAGAGCAGACGGATTGAAATGGGTTGGCAGGTAAGTAAACAGAATTGTTTCTTTCTGTAAGTAGTAGAAAAGATAGAAAAGCAGAATTTGCTAAACAGAAGCATAGCCACTTGAATGAGTTCATGGAAGCCAATGATAGAACAAAGAAATCACAAACCGGTAGTATTGTTGGAGAACGGCGATCAGATCAATCAGGATTGATACCCGGTGCAGCGGAAGTTTAAAATTTTTGTATGGAACGATTCCATAATGGGTATCAAAACTTTACGATTAAATTGTGTGTGTAAAAATTAAATAACAATTATAAATTTTTACCTCCAATCTCGAATCGAGATTATGGACACCAACAGATTGCTCTGCTCTTGTTGTATATCCCTGGAACTGATGGACGAACTGTTCTTCAATTAGGTCCACGAACGGATAATTAATCCCTCTGATAGATTGCACTAGAAAATCTATCAGAAGTTTCTACGAAGAGAATTAACGAATTTGATCCGTTAAACCAGACTGTAATTCAAAATTCACAGACTGGATTTTCCCGAGTAGAGAGGGAGGGGGGGCGGCCACTTTAGAGAGAAAATAACTAGGTTTTCGAAAATTGTGACCTGTTGTATGTAATTTCTGTACTGCAATAACTTATTTATAATGTAGGCCACTAACAGCTTAGGGCCCATTAGTCATAAGTTCAAGCCCGACAAGCAAAGCCCGCATGTTCAGAAATTAATATAAAATTCATCATGACTCCGATTGATAAACCGATTTCACCAATGTGTACAGAAACCATTTCTGCACCTTTTAAAGTCAAGATAAATTTTTCTGAATCCGAATTCAGTGGTTTCCAAAAATGCCCATCCCTATGTCATTTTAGGAAATCTTACTCCTCTACTCTTAAATAAGAAGTCCAACTTCTTTGTTCATTAAATTTAACTCTTTAAATTTAACTATCTCAAAAGGGATTAAAAATCCATTACTCTGTGTGACCCTCAATGGTTCAGGGATACAGCTAGCCGTGGGCTCACAACTCCTTGTGACTCGGAACAACAATTTCCGACTTGCCCATCGAATCATGGTAAGAGCGCCTAGCAACATCGCCCCATGATTCCCTAGGTATCACTGATAGTGCCTGCAAGAACCAATAGATTTTGGTTAGCGTACAGTACAGTCCCTTCATCCATATATCCCCATCGAATCAACAATCATTGGTAAATCGAGAGTCGTTCGAGATTCGATAACTATGCAATACATCTTGAAGATCAAATAGTGACATCACATGTGCTACTAAGAAACCATTTCTTAAAACACATCATGTACTCTGGCCAGAGATTCGTCACACTAATATCTCCTCAGATCGCATAGGATATCCACACTCGCATGTATGTGGTGAATCCTTGACAACAAAGCATCGACTCCTATATGTGTTGTAACTGTACCCAATCCCGACACCTGATGATCCCAATAGAGTCGGTAAACGAGTCAAAGCACAGTACTAGCATATAGAGTCTCAATGATGTTTCAAGTAATAAGGACTAATGGTGTACAACCAAAACCGCGGACTTTATCCACTCGATAAGTGATAACCACTTGGAAAGTCCGGATAGGGTAGTTCGATCATTCATCGTATGAATATCCATTTGCATGCTTCGAACATCTCTATGTTCCTTACCAATGAAACGTGGTACTCTGCATCGCAAATGCTAGTCTCAAACTCGAGCGATCCTTATCCTTATTATCGGACGGCTCAATCGACTAGGAACAGTTTAGAATACACAGTGACTATAAGATGTGTTTCATGATAGACATCTCCATGTTCTACCACCTCTTACATACACTATAGTATATTCAAGGTCTTTATCAAAACAACAATAGTATATCACAATATAACAATATGAAGAAAGATAAAGTCATTGCCATTAATAAAAGTGTAAATTATATTAAATAAAATATTGTTTATACAAAGAGTCATCAAAGACCTTAGCCACAAGTTGGCTCACCGGGCACCTACTCTTTCAATCTCCCACTTGCCCTAAAGCCAACTAGTCATACTACGTAGACCCATTGCTTCACGATGTTTGTCAAATAATGGTCCTGGCAAGGGCTTAGTAAGTGGATCAGTGATATTGTCTGCAGAGGCCACTCTTTCGATAGTGATGTCTCCTCTTTCCACAATCTCCCGGATGATGTGGTATTTCCTCAGTACGTGTTTGGATTTTTGATGAGACCTTGGTTCCTTTGCCTGAGCAACGGCACCCGTGTTGTCACAGTACACCGGGACTGGACCAACAACTTCAGGAATGACGCCCAACTCTTGGACGAAATTCCTCATCCAAACGGCCTCTGTAGCAGCAGCTGATGCTGCAATGTATTCTGCCTCAGTGGTGGAATCCGCTGTGTTGTCCTGATTGGAACTCTTCCAAGAGACAGCACCGCCATTGAGCATGAACACAAATCCAGAGGTTGACTTCGAGTCATCCACATCACTTTGGAAGCTAGAGTCGGTATAGTCTTCCAATTTTAGTTCTCTTCCTCCATATACCATGAACATATTCTTAGTCCTTCGTAAGTACTTAAGAATGTCCTTCACGGCTTTCCAATGCATTTGACCGGGATTAGCTTGATATCTGCTCGTGACACTCAGAGCAAATGCTACATCCGGTCTGGTAGATATCATCCCATACATGATACTACCTATGGCTGACGCATATGGTATATGTGTCATTTTCTCTATCTCTTCATCCGTCTTGGGACACATAGAATTGGATAGAGAAACTCCATGACACATGGGTAGATGTCCTCTCTTGGACCCATCCATTGAAAACCGTTTCAATATGGTGTCGATGTAGGTTGATTGAGTGAGTCCTATCATTCTCTTAGATCTATCTCTATAGATCTGTATCCCTAGAATATAGGATGCCTCACCCAAATCCTTCATCGAGAATCTACCTGATAACCATATCTTTGTTGACTGCAACATCCCTACATCATTCCCAATGAGTAGGATGTCATCAACATAAAGTACTAAGAATGTCACAGCATCCTTAACTACTTTCTTGTACACGCATGGTTCCTCCGGGTTCTTGATGAAACCAAAATCCTTTATTGTTTCATCAAATTTCTGGTTCCAACTTCTTGATGCTTGTTTTAGACCATAAATTGATCTCTGAAGCTTGCATACCTTATGCTCGCTTCCCATGGATGTGTACCCCTCAGGCTGCTTCATATAGATTTCTTCCTTAATGTCTCCATTAAGAAAAGCAGTCTTCACATCCATTTGCCATATCTCATAGTCATACCAAGCAGCTATGGCAATAAGGATTCTTATGGACTTGAACATTGCAACTGGTGAAAAGGTTTCATCATAGTCAACTCCTTGTCTTTGAGTATAACCTTTCGCCACCAATCGCGCCTTGTAGGTCAATACCTTACCATCAGGCCCAAGCTTTCTCTTGTAGATCCATTTACACCCTATTGGAACAATTCCATCGGGAGGATCTACTAAAGACCAAACTTGGTTTGTATGCATCGAATCTATTTCCGACTGCATAGCTTCAAGCCATAAATTTGAATCCGCATCAGAAATTGCTTCCTTGAAGTTTCTTGGATCACATCCAACGTCGGGTTCATCTTGATCCCCTTCAAGAAGAAGACCATATCGAATAGGAGGTCTAGAAGTCCTCTCGGATCTTCTAGGTATAGGCGTGTCCATCAATGGTTCCTGAGGTGTAGGATCGTTATTTTGTATTTCGGGTT
Organism: Henckelia pumila; assembly: GCF_033568475.1. Classification (NCBI taxonomy): domain Eukaryota; kingdom Viridiplantae; phylum Streptophyta; class Magnoliopsida; order Lamiales; family Gesneriaceae; genus Henckelia; species Henckelia pumila. The sequence goes on along the minus strand of NW_027331857.1, from coordinate 2,045,654 downwards.
CTTCTCGAATTTCTTCGAGTTCCATCATCTCGCCTTTCTTATCCAATAAGAACTCCTTCTCCAAGAAGGTGGCATTCCTTGAAACAAACACCTTTGTTTCAGCAGGATGATAGAAATAATATCCGATTGAATTCTTCGGATACCATACAAAATAACATAAGGTGGATCGACTATCCAACTTATCTCCCACTGTCTGCTTTACGTAAGCAGGACATCCCCAAATCCTCAAGTACGAATACTTAGGAGCTTTGCCATTCCATAACTCGTATGGTGTTTTTTCCACTGCTTTAGTGTGGACGTTGTTCAACAACAATACCGCCGTTTCAAGCGCATAGCCCCAAAACGAAGGTGGAAGCTCAGTGAAGCTCATCATGGATCGAACCATGTCCAACAAAGTTCGATTACGACGCTCCGATACACCATTCAGCTGTGGTGTCATAGGAGGAGTCCACTGAGAGAGAATCCCATTCTCTTTTAGATAGTCCAAAAACTCGGTACTTAAGTATTCTCCACCTCGATCCGATCGAAGTGCTTTAATACTTTTACCCAGCTTTTTTTTCTACTTCAGCCTTGAATTCTTTGAACTTTTCAAATGCTTCAGACTTATTTTTCATTAAATATAAATACCCATACCTAGAATAATCATCAGTAAAGGTAATGAAGTAGGTGTGGCCATATTGAGTACCAAATCTAAATGGACCACAAACATCTGTATGGATCAAATCCAACAGATTTTGACTACGCTCAGGTTTCCCCTTAAAATGAGATTTAGTCATTTTTCCTTTCAGGCAGGATTCACAAGTAGGTAGAGAGTTAATATCAGACATATCAAACATGCCCTCTCCCACTAGCTTGTTCATCCTCCTTGAGGAAATATGACCTAGCCTAGCATGCCAAAGGTTTGCCGGGTTTTGACTATCGATTTTCCTTTTGTTTGTTGTTACCGGTTTATCAACATAATTTATTGGAACGTCTTTTAATTTTAAGTTATATAGATCGTTTTCAAGTTGTCCATTTCCAATCAAACATTCATTCTTGTAAATATTGCAAATCCCATTCACAAAATTGCAAGAAAAACCATCTCTATCAAGCATAGAAACAGAAATAATGTTTTTAATCAAATCTGGAACAAATAAAACATCTCTCAAAAGTAACTTAAAACCGTTCTGCAAAATTAAATAAATATCTCCCACAACTTTAGCTTCAACTCTGGAACCATTTCCGAGCCTCAGCTGGGTCTCACCCATTCTAAGCCTGCGACTTCTTGTCATCACCTGCAAATCATTGCAAATGTGAGATCCACATCCGGTATCCAATACCCAAGAAGTAGTATTAAGTGAAACATTTATTTCAATATAGAACATACCCTTCGCAGTTCGCAACTGCTCTAGATATTCCTTGCAGTTACGCTTCCAATGACCGGGCTTCTTGCAGTAATGGCAAACATCCTTGGATTTTTCCATGTTTGAAGCCTTTGTCTTTTACTTCTTCTCGGGTTCGATTTTCTTGGGTGGGGCAGAACGTTTCTTACCCTTTGTACTTGGCCCCTTCTTAGCAGAAGAAGAGGAGCCCACCAAGAAAGCCGGTTTATCCTTCTTTAAAGTGGATTCATATGTCACAAGCATATTGACCATATCTTCAAGGGAGGCCTCTATCTTGTTCATATTGAAATTCACCACAAATCCGTCAAACGAAGAAGGAAGAGATAGAAGTAGTAAGTCCACGTTGAGTTCATGCTCCAACACCAAATCAAGGGTTACCAACTTCTGTATGAGCCAAATCACTCGTACCCCCAGATCACGGACCGAAGTCCCTTCACGCATGCGACACGTCATTAGCTCCTTTACATTAGCGAACCTTTCAGCCCTCGATTGAGCCCCAAAAAGTTCCTTGAGTTGTACGTGAATGTCAGCAGCATTCACGGTGTCCTCAAATCGCCTCTGGAGTTCATCAGACATCGAGGCTTGCATATAGCATTTGGCCTTGATATCATGGTCCTACCATGTATCAAGTTTGGCTAACTCTTCCGGACTTATGTCAACTGGTGCTTCCTTCGGAGGAGATTTTTCTAACACGTAGAGCATCTTCTCCGAAGTCAAGACAATCTTCAACTTACGGAACCATTCTGTATAGTTTGCGCCAGTCAATTTATTTTGTTCGAGGATCGAGAAAAGTGGATTACGCGAATTCATCTTTATGAAATACTGAAAAGAAACAGACAAATATCAGTGATTGTTTAAGTAATTTACTAAGACATAAAATAGGCGAAATTTATTTTATGAATCTCACTCCCACTATTTTAACGATTTCACTACCCTCTAGTGAAAACGGGAAACTGTTTTCCTTAGTGAGAACATGGAGTCCAATTGACAAACTATGGTCCCGAATAATATCAGCCAACCATAATTTTCAAAAGGTAGTGCCCAATTGCTTCCAAAGCAACCTCCACGTTTTTACCTCATGTCCAATAAGGGCCCAATAATATGACGCCGTTTATTGTGACATGTCAAGATGACCCATCAATATTAAGTTGTGATGGACGGTCGCCATGTGGATCCCCCAATAATATGAGCCGATCCCATGGGAGTTCCACCCAACTTACCACATGTGTCGATCCAATGTACAACTTTCCGACGAACGGGCCCCCCCAATAATATGAGCCGGACCGTATCCGCGGGTAGCATCTCATACATTGATCGTTGATGGAAGGTAGAAACATTTAAACAAATTTAAATTTCCTTTATTTATCTTGATATCAATTTTAAATCATATTTAAAATGAGGGATTTTAATTTTGAAAATTTGTCTCATCATTTTTAAAATTTTGTATGCTTGCCGGATTCACACAATTTTGTCTAAAACATGCATACAACAATAATATCACATTTATATAGGATGATCGATTCCATTTCTAATCGACCCGTGGTTTCCAATCACGAGTCTTAGTCCAATCCTAGGTAATATGCAGTATGCAATGCAATCCTATTACATTGTGCTTCCAATTTACATTTCTTCTGTCTTTATTGTCTGCTGGGCCCACCTCCATCTTCAAATCTTCATCTCCCACTAAATCTAATGTATTTACAATAAATAACAATGACAAGTAGGGGATACATTTTTAAGGGATGGGAACGGGCCATAAACCAAGCCCACTTTTATTACATATGACAATTCATATTGGGCCATAAATCAGGCCCATTAATAAATCCAACAACAATAAAAACAAATGTAAATTCCTAACATACACCTACAAAATTGGTCATGGCAATCGATCATCCTTATCCAATAACATTTAATTCAAAATTAATTTATTGGATAACATGCAATGACAATTTAAATTTAAAAGGATAAAATCATATTTCATATATAAAATCTTATTTTACATACAAAATCATATTTTATCTTTTTATCAAATAAAATCATATTTTATCTATAAAATCCAATTTTATACATAAAATCATATTTTACTCAATATATCCATAAGATCATATCTTATCATCAATTGTACCAAAAATAATTAATTTCAAAATTCAATTTAACGGATAAAATATTTAAATTTTTAAAAAATTCAAATTTATCCAAAAATCAATTTTAAAATTTTCGAACTCGAACAATTCGATCCGACGCCTCGTGGACCAATCAAAAACAATTTTCGATTGGACCAAAAATAGAATTTTAACATATTAAAATTTAATTTTAAAATTAAAAAATTAATTTTTCGCGGGCCGCCCGGGACATTCCCGGGCTGCCAGCGCCCCAAAGGGCTCGGGCCGGGCAGCCCGCGCCCCAAAGGGCTCGGGCCAGGCAGCCCGGCTGGCCCCCCGGGCAGCGATCCAATCGCTGCCCGGGTTTTGCCCGAAAATTTTTTTTTTTTTTAAAATATTTATTTTGTTTCAAAAACCGAGGCTTAAAATTTTTTTGTACAATCGATTAATTTAATCGCTTGATCTGAGCAACTTGGCTCTGATACCACTGTTGGAGAACGGCGATCAGATCAATCAGGATTGATACCCGGTGCAGCGGAAGTTTAAAATTTTTGTATGGAACGATTCCATAATGTGTATCAAAACTTTACGATTAAATTGTGTGTGTAAAAATTAAATAACAATTATAAATTTTTACCTCCAATCTCGAATCAAGATTATGGACACCAACAGATTGCTCTGCTCTTGTTGTATATCCCTGGAACTGATGGACGAACTGTTCTTCAATTAGGTCCACGAACGGATAATTAATCCCTCTGATAGATTGCACTAGAAAATCTATCAGAAGTTTCTACGAAGAGAATTAACGAATTTGATCCGTTAAACCAGACTTTAATTCAAAATTCACAGACTGGATTTTCCCGAGTAGAGAGGGAGGGGGGGCAGCCACTTTAGAGAGAAAATAACTAGGTTTTCGAAAATTGTGACCTGTTGTATGTAATTTCTGTACTGCAATAACTTATTTATAATGTAGGCCACTAACAGCTTAGGGCCCATTAGTCATAAGTTCAAGCCCGACAAGCAAAACCCGCATGTTCAGAAATTAATATAAAATTCATCATGACTCCGATTGATAAACCGATTTCACCAATGTGTACAGAAACCATTTCTGCACCTTTTAAAGTCAAGATAAATTTTTCTGAATCCGAATTCAGTGGTTTCCAAAAATGCCCATCCCTATGTCATTTTAGGAAATCTTATTCCTCTACTCTTAAATAAGAAGTCCAACTTCTTTGTTCATTAAATTTAACTCTTTAAATTTAACTATCTCAACGGGGATTAAAAATCCATTACTCTGTGTGACCCTCAATGGTTCAGGGATACAGATAGCCGTGGGCTCACAACTCCTTGTGACTCGGAACAACAATTTCCGACTTGCCCATCGAATCATGGTAAGAGCGCCTAGCAACATCGCCCCATGATTCCCTAGGTATCACTGATAGTGCCTGCAAGAACCAATAGATTTTGGTTAGCGTACAGTATAGTCCCTTCATCCATATATCCCGATTGAATCAACAATCATTGGTAAATCGAGAGTCGTTCGAGATTCGATAACTATGCAATACATCTTGAAGATCAAATAGTGACATCACATGTACTACAAAGAAACCATTTCTTAAAACACATCATGTACTCTGGCCAGAGATTCGTCACACTAATATCTCCTCAGATCGCATAGGATATCCACACTCGCAAGTATGTGGTGAATCCTTGACAACAAAGCATCGACTCCTATATGTGTTGTAACTGTACCCAATCCTGACACCTGATGACCCCAATAGAGTCGGTAAACGAGTCAAAGCACAGTACTAGCATATAGAGTCTCAATGATGTTTCAAGTAATAAGGACTAATGGTGTACAACCAAAACCACGGACTTTATCCACTCGATAAGTGATAACCACTTGGAAAGTCCGGATAGGGTAGTTCGATCATTCATCGTATGAATATCCATTTGCATGCTTCGAACATCTCTATGTTCCTTACCAATGAAACGTGGTACTCTGCATCGCAAATGCTAGTCTCAAACTCGAGCGATCCTTATCCTTATTATCGAACGGCTCAATCGACTAGGAACAGTTTAGAATACACAGTGACTATAAGATGTGTTTCATGATAGACATCTCCATGTTCTACCACATCTTACATACACTATAGTATATTCAAGGTCTTTATCAAAACAACAATAGTATATCACAATATAATAATATGAAGAAAGATAAAGTCATTGCCATTAATAAAAGTGTAAATTATATTAAACAAAAGATTGTTTATACAAAGAGTCATCAAAGCCCTTAGCCACAAGTTGGCTCACCGGGCACCTACTCTTTCAAGTATGAGGTAGAGTTGAATTTTATTCACGCCTCGGTAGTTGCGACAACTATGATCATCACTTTCACTATAACTTTCATAGCAGTATAGCTATGAAGCAAGAGATAATGAAAAATGCAGTAAAGATCGATTCAGTCTAAATGCCAGCAGATGAAGAAATATAAGCATAGCTTCTAGCTAAAACAGATCAAGAGAAAATTTGAATGACAGATAATGTCATAGGCAATAAGCAAGTACAGAAAATGAGTCTCAAGTTGCACCAGATAATGAGATTGCAGGTAATTGAGTAATTTACTGAATCTGCTTATATCTTGATTGCATAGCATACATTTATAGATCAGTGATTTGTTATGCTACAATCCGTATTTGATGAGCCTTTATTCATCGTAATTGCTGAGATTTTTCCTTTGAGTAGATGGAACACATTTGCAAGATTAGTCATAGAAAACGAAATACAAAATTGATGAAATAAGATTGAATTTGATAATGAAAAAAATTTAGGGTACTAAGCTAGTATGCATGATAGATAGTACTGAAATATCTGCAGTGATTCAGTTATATCAGCAACAGAAATGACTAAAGAGTTGTGATATGAGTTTTAGATCGTACGATTCCTTTTATTCGGTACTGGTTATATCAAGATGAACGTAGAAGAATATCAGAAGAATTCTAGTTGATGTACTGAATTAGTATAGAACTAACCTAGAATTGACAGATATGTCAGTGGTTAGACTATACAGAAATATTCAGAAGACATATTCCGACTTTTCTACGAAATGAAAGGAGTTCTATAGAAAGTGATGTCTAGTATGAAAGTCTGATGACATCTCGTATAGAAGAGCATTACTTGAACTGAAGAACTCCAGAAACAGTTAGAAGATTGAGTAGAAAAGAGTTATTTAGTACCGAAATGATGATTAATGCTATGACAATAAGTTATGTTGAAAAGATGATATTCGACTATTGTCATGCAGAAAGTTAGAGATAAACTCATGTCAATAGAGAATAAGAAAAATCAGTTACAGTAGAGCTTTTTCTTCAATTTTGCTGAAGTTATTACATCATAGAAATCACGATTCTTGAATTTCTTGCTATCGATTTTAGGTTTTTGTATTCGGCCTCGATCGATTTTGATTGACTCTTATTCCTTTGCTAGAGTCTGCTTTGATTTACTCTCTTTAAGTTTTGATATGCATGTGAGTTGTTTTCACTGTGCAGATTTTGTCATTCAGAATATTTGATTTTGGGTGACCTTGACTTGAGCGAGTTCCTTTGATTTGAAATTTGAGAATTATTGATTATTTGATGTGTCTATTCAGTGTATTTTGAAGTATTTGACTCGTAACTGATAGAACTTGTAGTAACCCAGATTTCATTTTAAGATAATAATATGATAAACATGATTAAGGATTGGTAATTAATCAATTTCGGAGTGTTATTGGACTTCGGAAGAGAATATGGGATTTTGACTTTGGGCCGGATCGGAAGCTCCGAACCCAGATCGGAAGTTCCGATCCCAGCCACTTCGGAACCTCATCGGAAGCACAGAGATCGGAAGCTCCGATCCTGGAACAGAAGTTCCGATCTCCAGCTACCAAAAATGCTCGATGACTCAGCCACAAATTTTGACAAGTGTTGAACGTAGAGCAGATCAGAAGCTCCGATCGCCCGATCGGAAGTTCCGATCTCGATGTGTCACACATGCATGCAATGAGCTAGATCGGAAGCTCCGATCCTGAAATCGGAAGTTCCGAACCTGGCCGGGAATTTTGCCTATAAATAGGGCTTCCCAGATTCATTTCTAAATACGAATTCCCGAGTTTCTTTCTTCAGTTATTTAGTGTGAGATATACACTTGAGGGCCTATCGGTTATAATAGAGGTTCTGGAATAACCAAGGTATGATTATAGTCATCCGGGACTAGCGACTCCAAAGGGCTAACTACGGACGAAGGTATGGTCCGGGAATCTATTTAAGTTTTGGGAATACTTATTAGCTTAGTTAAGGCTTATAGAATTTATGTAGTGATACGGTGAACTTTTGAATATAGGTTTGGAACCTAGGATCCTACTATACTTGAACTAGCCTAGAGGTACGTATACATTGACTGAGATTGCCAGCGAGTATACATGTTTATATGTTGCATTTATTTGGCATTATTATATGGCATGATATATGATTTACCGTTTTCCATATTCATATGTCATGTGCATATACACGTTGAGCCTATACCTTGTTATACCTGATTATAGAGCCGCTCAGCTCTATACTCGATAGTCTGTCACTGAGAGTACCACGACGGCGGGGGCATTTATGTCTGTCTACTCTGGTGTACTAGACGAGTGTGGTTGCACCCAGAGGTTAATTCGTGCGGTGGCAGCACTCATGTGGCGCCAGTTCTGAGCATGATTTTTCAGATGACCCTGTACCAGTCATCATGTTGCATTATATACATATGTTTACTCATGTCTATGTACTGGACGTTAGCGCTCACGTCCTAGTTGTTATCTTGGACACCCTATTCTATGGGGCAGGTCGCAGGATGAACGGAGCTGGTAGTTCAAGGCAGGACTAGGGAGCAGGAGCCTTGAGGATTTTATTATACAGCAGGATTCGATATAGCTATATAATGTTTACTGTTTAAGTTTTCGATTTGGTTGTATCACTATAGATTTAAGCCTGGATTATGTTACTAAGCTGATATGTAAATTATGGTTTCGTTTCCGCATGTTTTACTCTGTTAAGTTATTTTGCTGTATTAAGTTTAATGCATGCTATTAGTTGCCAGTTAGTAGGTGATACCATGTAGGGTCACTACATTTTTGGTATCAGAGCATGCTTAGATTTTGGGATTAGTACTTGGGATTTAGAATTAGTTTTGAGTAATTCTTGCGCATTTGGGATTTTAATGTGCAAATATTTTCAGGATATGGCTGACGAGAGTCACGGTAGTGTTGGCCACACAGGTGGTCATCATCATCGTCATCACCGCCATCATGATGATCAACATCGTCATCATGAGGGTAGACGTCGCTACTCTATCAATAAATTCATGCAAGTAGGACCGAAACCTTTGGTGGGAGGCGAGAATCCTGAACAGGCGAGGAGTTGGATGTCTAAACTCGAGAGTACTTTTCGTGCTTTCAATTGTACTGAGGATCAGAAATTGGAAGTTCTAGAATTTGTTCTAGAGGATCGAGCACGTTTTTGGTGGGATGCCAAAGCTGCTCAGGCACGTACTGAGAGAGGACAGGTGATTTGGGGGGATTTCTGTCGGGAGTTCCAGAAATTGTATTTTCCTCCGGCTGTTCGCCAAGCACGATCTATGGAGTTGCTTACTCTGAGGCAAGGATCAATGACTATTGATCAATATCAGCAACGATTTCTTGATCTGCTACCTTTCAGTCCTCATATCAATGAGAGTGATGCGTTGAAATATGATATCTTTCTACAAGGTTTGAACCAAGATATCTACTCTCAGGTTGTCGTCTGTGATGACCCGGTATCTTTTGAGACTTTGGTGAACCGTTGCCGTCTTGTAGAGACTAGCAACAGGCGGGCACAGTTGATGATGACAGGACAGCCTAGTGGATCTTTTGAGCCTCGAGCTCAATCTGTTGTGCAATCTGGACCTACTTCTTCTTCTACTCCTACTACTTTATCTGGATCTCATGGTTCACGAGGTATGTTCCGTTTTGGAAAGAAGAAGAAGGAGGAGTTTTGTAGTCACTGTGGAGGGAAGAATCCTGCAGCTTCATGTCGGAGAGCTACTGGTGCTTGTTATATTTGCGGTCAGCAGGGACATCTGCGGAGAGATTGTCCTCAACGCATGGGTTCTGCTAGTGGTTATCATCCCCAGACTCAAGGGCAGGTATTTGCTCTGTCTCAAGAACAGGCTACTGAGGGAAGCGATCGCATGTTGGCAGGTACCTTTTTGTTATGTGGTATTCCCGCACTTGTTTTAATTGATACTGGAGCATCGCATTCCTTTATTTCTAGTCGCTTTGTTAAGAGACATAGATTACCTTATGTATCATTAGATATGGATTTAGTTGTATCTACTCCGTTGGAGCAAGAGATAGTAACTAAGCGTCTAGTGATGGGTTGCCTTCTAGAGTTTGAGGGTAATACGTTATCGGCTAATTTGATGATTTTAGCGATGGCAGATTTTGACTGTATCTTGGGAATAGATATGCTGACTTTGTATCACGCTACTGTGGATTGTTATCAGCGTCTGGTACATTTTCATCCGGTTGAGGGTGATAGCTGGTATTTTTATGGTGAGGGTGCGCGACCTCCGATGCCACTTGTTTCGGCTCTGAAGGCATGTCATGTCTTGGAGTCAGGTGGGGAGGGCTACCTCATCTATGCAGTTGATATGTCCACGAGTAGTACGAGTATTGATCAATTACCGGTTGTCAGCGAGTTTCCTGATGTATTCCCTGATGAGATTCCTGGTTTTCCTCCGGTGCGAGAGGTTGAATTTGGTATTGATTTAGTACCAAGAACTACGCCTATATCCCGAGCGCCTTATAGTCTGGCACCGTCAGAGATAAGGGAATTGAAACAGCAGTTACAGGATTTGCTTGATAAGGGATATATTCGTCCGAGTGTTTCTCCATGGGGAGCACCTGTTTTATTTGTCAAGAAAAAAGATGGATCGATGCGATTATGTATTGATTACAGGCAGTTGAATCGTGTCACCATCAAGAATAAGTATCCTTTGCCTCGGATTGATGATCTATTTGATCAATTACAGGGTACTTCTGTTTACTCGAAGATAGATCTGAGATCTGGATACAACTAGATGCGGGTACGAGACTCAGATATTTCTACGACTGCTTTTAGGACCAGATACAGGCATTATGAATTTCTGGTGATGCCATTCGGTTTGACGAATGCACCGGCAGTCTTTATGAATCTGATGAATCAGATATTTCGAGAGTATCTGGATAGATTTGTCATCGTCTTCATTGATGATATTCTTGTATATTCTCATGACAAGGATGAGCATGCACAACATCTAAGGATTGTTTTACAGACGTTACGAGATAAGCAGCTGTATGCAAAATTGAGCAAGTGTGAATTTTGGCTTGATCGGGTAGTGTTTCTCGGTCATGTGATTTCTAATGAAGGGATATCTGTTGATCCTAGTAAGATAGAGGCAGTGCTGAAATGGTCTCGTCCGATGATGGTTGCTGAGATTCGTAGTTTCTTGGATCTAGCTGGATATTACCGTCGGTTCATCGAGAATTTTGCACAGTTGGCAAGGCCTTTTGACACAGCTTACACGGAAAGATGTTGCCTTCATATGGTCCTCAGATTGTGAGGAGTCATTTCACGAGTTGCGTGGACGTCTTACTACTGCACCTGTGCTAGCTCTACCTTCTAGATCAGGAGGTTATGTTGTCTATACTGATGCCTTTGGTCAGGGGTTAGGATGTGTTCTGACACAGCATGGACATGTTATTGGCTATGCTTCTCGACAGTTGAAGACGCATGAGAGTAATTATCCAGTGCATGATCTCGAATTAGCCGCCATTGTATTTGCGCTCAAGATTTGGAGGCATTATCTTTATGGCGAGAAATTTGAGATATTCACGGATCACAAGAGTTTGAAGTATTTATTCACTCAGGCGGAGTTGAATATGCGACAGAGACGCTGGATGGATCTTCTGAAGGATTATGATTGTGAAATCAAATATCATCCAGGTTCTGCCAATCTTACTGCTGATGCCTTGAGTCGGTAGGTGAGACTTTCTGCACTTCAGACTAATGAAATATCTCATATGATTCAAGAGTGCTGTTCATTGAGTTTTACGCTCAAGCACAAGAAAGGGAGAAATGGGATTCGGTTGTATAATACTTTGTCTGAGCCAGCATTGTATTCTCGGATCAGAGATGCTCAGATATCTGATGTTAAGACTCAGCGTTTGGCACGTTTAGCCAATGGAGTTAATACATCTGGATTTCATTTTCAGGCAGATGGTTTATTGTTCTTATCTAATCGAGTGGTTGTACCTAATGTTGCGGAGCTCAGGAACGATATTCTTTCTCAAGCTCACAGGAGTCGATTATCTGTTCATCCTGGAAGCATGAAAATGTATAAGGACTTGCGAACTAGATTCTGGTGGAAAGGGATGAAGCAAAGTGTGTATCAATTTGTTTCAAGATGTTTGGTTTGTCAACAGGTCAAGGCTGAACACCGACGACCAGGTGGATTATTGCAGAATCTTGAGATTCCCGAATGGAAGTGGGAGCACGTGACTATGGACTTTGTTACCCACTTACCTATGACTTCACGTCAGTGTGATGCTATCTGGGTCGTTGTTGACCGTTTGATGAAATCAGCACACTTTATTCCTTATAACCGGGAGTATTCGTATGATCGCATGACACGTTTATACATCCAGGAGATAGTGCGATTGCATGAGATTCCAATGAGCATAGTTAGTGATAGAGAACCGCGATTTACCTCACGTTTTTGGGGTAGTTTTCAGGAGGCGTTGGGTACCACTCTGAGTTTAAGCACTGCATATCATCCGGAGACTGACGGGCAGTCAGAGCGGACGATTCGTACGCTGGAGGATATGCTACGTTCTTCTGTCATGGATTTTGGCTTATCTTGGCAGGATCAGTTACCTTTGATCGAATTTACCTACAATAACAGTTATCATCGTAGTATCGATATGGCACCTTTCGAGGCATTGTACGGTCGACGGTGTCGTACTCCGTTATTCTGGGATGAAGTCGGGGAACGACAAGTCGAGGGTCCTGAATTGGTGCAGCAGATTGTATACAAGGTAGATTTGATCAAGCATAGGATCAAAGTTGCTCAAGATAGACAAGCCAGTTATGCTAATATTCGTCGCAGGCCACTTCAGTTTGAGCCTGGTGAATATGTGTTTCTCCGAGTATCACCTTTCAGAAAGGTGATATGATTCGGTGTGAAAGGCAAGTTATCTCTTTGTTTCATTGGGCCTTTCCAGATACTGGAGAAGATCGGAGATGTTGCATATCGTTTGGCATTACCGCCAAATCTTTCCAGTATACATAATGTTTTTCATGTGTCGTTACTTCGACAGTATATAGCTGATGAATCTCATGTGATTCAGTCTACTGATATTCAACTAGATCCAGATCTGTCTTTTGTTGAACGACCAATCCGTATCCTAGACAGGAAGGAGAAAGTTCTTCGGAACAAGACTATACCACTTGTGATGGTACAGTGGCAGCGCCGAGGCGTTGAAGAAGCAACTTGGGAAACTGAGAGTCGTATGCAAACGGAATATCCTGAGTTCTTTGCTTTGTACTTTTGATTTACCATGTAAGATGTAATTATAGTTGTTGTAATAAAACATGGTTTGATGTTTCATATTGTTATCTCGATTTGTCTTTAGATGTTATTTCGCGGACGAAATATCTAAAGGTGGGGAGAATGTAGTAACCCAGATTTCATTTTAAGATAATAATATGATAAACATGATTAAGGATTGGTAATTAATCAATTTCGGAGTGTTATTGGAATTCGGAAGAGAATATGGGCTTTTGACTTTGGGCCGGATCGAAAGCTCCGAACCCAGATCGGAAGCTCCGATCCCAGCCACTTCGGAACCTCATCGGAAACACAGAGATCGGAAGCTCCGATCCTGGAACGGAAGTTCCAATCTCCAGCTGCCAAAAATGCTCGATGACTCAGCCACGAATTTTGACAAGTGTTGAACGTAGAGCTGATCGGAAGCTCCGATCGCCCGATCGGAAGTTTCGATCCCGACGTGTCACACATGCATGCAATGAGCTGGATCGGAAGCTCCGATCCTGAAATCGGAAGTTCCGATCCTGGCCGGGAATTTTGCCTATAAAATGGGCTTCCCAGATTCATTTCTAAATACGAATTCCCGAGTTTCTTTCTTTAGTTATTTAGTGTGAGATATACACTTGAGGGCCCTATCGGTTATAATAGAGGTTCTGGAATAACCAAGGTATGGTTATAGTCATCTGGGACTAGCGACTCCAAAGGGCTAACTACGGACGAAGGTATGGTCCGGGAATCTATGTAAGTTTTGGGAATACTTATTAGCTTAGTTAAGGCTTATAGAATTTTTGTAGTGATACGGTGAACTTTTGAATATAGGTTTGGAACCTAGGATCCTACTATACTTGAACTAGCCTAGAGGTACGTACACATTGACTGAGATTGCCAGCGAGTATACATGTTTATATGTTGCATTTATTTGGCATTATTATATGGCATGATATATGATTTACCGTTTTCCATATTCATATGTCATGTGCATATACACGTTGAGCCTATACCTTGTTATACCTGATTATAGAACCGCTCAGCTCTATACTCGATAGTCTGTCACTGAGAGTACCGCGACGGCGGAGACATAAAACTCTAGTGTACTAGACGAGTGTGGTTGCAACCAGAGGTTGATCCGTGCGGTGGCAGCACTCATGTGGCGCCGGTTCTGAGCATGATTTTTCAGATGACCCTGTACCAGTCATCATGTTGCATGCATTATATACATATGTTTACTCATGTCTATGTATTGGGCGTTAGCGCTCACGTCCTAGTTGTTATCTTGGACACCCTATTCTATGGGGCAGGTCGCAGGATGGACGGAGCTGGTAGTTCAAGGCAGGAATAGGGAGCAGGAGCCTTGAGGATTTTATTATACAACAGGATTCGATATAGCTGTATAATGTTTACTGTTTAAGTTTTCGATTTGGTTGTATCACTACAGATTTAAGCCTGGATTATGTTACTAAGCTGATATGTAAATTATGGTTTCGTTTCCGCATGTTTTACTCTGTTAAGTTATTTTGCTGTATTAAGTTTAATGCATGCTATTAGTTGCCAGTTAGTATGTGATACCATGTAGGGTCACTACAGAACTTCAGATTCAGACCATCATCAAGATTTATGGGTTTTAGATAATTGCTTGATTTATTGAGTACAAATCTGTACTTGTATGTTTGTGCTTGAGTTTCTAGACAGATGCTCAAACAATCAGAATTGTTGCAATCCAAGCTAAACTCGATTGGTTTGAAAGATAAAAGCAACATGGATATTAGATCAAGCCATGAAAATTTGATTGAGAATGCTAGATTAAGATATGAGATAAGACAGCTGATCAGAATAGATAAATTTTGCGGTGAATAATCGTTGGAGTATGCCAGATATTCTAGATATGGAATATCAGATTCTGAAAGAGACATATGACAACAGATTGAATATCCATTCAATTGTTTACACATGTATGACTTACATGTAGTCATTACTTGGAAATCAGTATTGGTGAAAGAAATGAAAATAGATACGACAGAATTGACATTACCAATACTAAAATTCCAGTAAAAGAAGCAGAAAAGAAGAACTCTAGTGGTGTCTGTAACAGATTAGTTACATAAGAGTTGAAAGAAGATAAACTTTTTGAAAGACTTTAGTTTGAATCTACTCGAATTGTCATGATTTTGCGATTTAGATTGTAGTAGATTGCGACAGATTCAAGACTATATTGTATTAGATATGATACAAACATAAAGAGATACTTGTTATGTATTTAGCAAGATGATCAGATTACTATTGTCGAGATAGAGATTTTAGATTTGTTTTCTAGATTGTGGCACTGATTGTCAGATATTCTGAGTGTTTGGTTGTATGAGATTTCATTATACAATCCTCCGATTAGTGGACTGTCAGATGTGATTATCCAGATTTCCGAGGATATGCTCAGAACTATAGTACTAGATTCGATACTAATTGATTGATTATGTGCCACTTGATTACCATAATTCCTGTGACAGCTATCTGATAGCTGATAAGAAAAGCAGAATTATCTTTCTATTGAAATGATATTTCAGAAGTATCAGCTATCAAACCAGATATGAGTCAAGAAAAGATAGAGAATGTGAAGATTGATTTGAACAGAATAAGAACAGAGAAGTATAGACAGAGTTAACAACTGAGCAATAGATATAGATTTTGAAGCCTGAACAGAATGATCAGAAAAAAAAAATTCTTTCCCGAGCTTCATTAGGGTCAGAACGAGATTTTCAGAAATGAAATAATCATTGATCCCTATGAGTATTTGATCTAGCTTATGGATTCATACTCAAATGCATCGGCTGAAGAATATCAGCTAGAATATGTATTTGCATTCAATTCAGATAAAACAGAAGCCGATAAGATTGTAAGCAAGGCAGACTAACTTATGCAGAGTTAGATCACAAGAAAGAGCAACTTAGATCTAAGTTGACTAAGTGATTATATGTTCAGGAGAATAGATATGATTGCAGAAGCGATCAAAAAGAAGAATAAGATATTATAGAAGAGAAGATATCAGAATAGATATCTAAAGCTCAAAGAATTGAAGTAATTATTACTTCATTCATCTATACAGTTTACGAGAATCAGCAGTAAGATCGAATGCAATTTCGGGGACGAAATCATTACTTAGAGGGGAAGAATTGTAAGGCCCGAAAATATGAAGGTCTTAATGACGGAATTTAAGATTTAAATTCCTAATAAGAGAAAATATGAATTTAAGAATTTATGGAAATTAGGGATTTCACTTTCGGGTCAAAACTATTTAATTTGAGGATTTTCGGATTGTAAGATGTTAATATCCGGAATACTTAAATTAAAAGCTTAAAAATATTTGAATTGATATTTATGGAATTTAAGATGTAAATTCCAAGATTATAAATATCAAGGATTTAATTTGAGGATGAAATCCGAGCAAGGGCTAATTTGCAAATATTGAGAAATTCAAGGACTAAAATGCGATAAGGTCCAAAAGTATTTAATTTTAATCTGAGAATATGTAATTTGAGAATATTTAGAGTTTAGAATTAAATTATAATATTCTTAAATTATTTAGGATTGAAATTGAATTAAATCGCTTGTCTGGGGACTGAATTGCAATTAGGCCAAAGTTCAGGGACCAAAGTGCAATTTTCCTTGCAACTTGGCCATAAAAACGTGTAAAGAAGGGGAAAGTGATCAGAATGGGCAGAAGCAACCGAGAGAATGGGAAAATAAGGGTTCCAAGCCATTTTTGTCCCTTTAAAGCTTTGATATCTTTCGATCCGCCCGGTAGAATTTCCGATTGAGCATATATTTGCGATCACAGCTCCGAGTACTTTGTTTTGACATAAGTTTTAAGAAGTTCTACCATGTTTGAATTTTATGATGTTGTTAGAATTAAGATTTGATTGTATAAACATGTTCTAGCATATACGACGATAGCATATTTAAGACGGATCGAGAAAAGATCGTCGTTTGGATATGTTTTCACATTTTGATAGCATTTTGTGAAATCTGAATTTTATGAGCTATCATTCACGTGGTTGAGCTGAAGAAGTGGTGATGAAGTAATGTCTAGATAGTTGATAATGTCTTTGGAATTTCCGATTTCGATTCGTTATGCCGTCGGTTTAAGAATTTGATAGCAATTGAATTAAGATGGATTGCGATGACTAAGAATTGAGTGTGATTGATATGTTTAGCCTATGAACATGCCATTTCAGATTTTCATGACGGTTGACGACTCGAGAATCCAATCGTTGAACCGAGAAAGAAGGAAGCAATGTGTGAAGCTAAGATGTCCCAGACGTGGAAGAGCTTTTGATATGAGTTTTTGGATACAGGTTATGCAGACTTGGAGCGTCTCAGATTTTGAAGGAAAGGTATGAATGGACATTAATAAGATGAGCAGAATAACTCGAGATTGTTTCTGATTATCGAGTTGCCTAAAATCACATACATGCATGTTTAATATATGTTATTGTTTACGTTTACATAAATGAGATAGATTATTCAAGATAGATATCTTCTTGAATTCTCAGAATATTTATGTAAATGTTTACTTGTATTCTTTGATTTATATTATTTTCTGTATTGAACATGTTTTATGTATTCTATGTGATGCTTACAGATTTGTCGGTATCCTTGAGTGATTATATGATCATATGATGATATGATTGATGTGTTCAAGATGTTGTGTATGATTTGATGCATCCAGATTATGTTGCATTCATCTTGAACTCCAGCCTGAAAAACACAAAGGGTTGAGAGGCCTAGAGTGCAGATGAAGTTTGGAGAACTATAGTTGAGTGGCATGGAATGTAGATTTACTTCCAGAGTCAGACGACTCATGACACGGAATATAGATTTATTTCCAGAGCTAGATGGCTCACTATAGTTTCACCAAAGTCAGGGGAATTGAGATATTTAACACCACCTCGATTGGGAGAGTCGGTGGTTAGTTAAAGATTTTATTTCCCCGGGATCCCAGAACTACGATTTATTGATATCAGATTTGATAGCCTATTCCTTGGCACATGCATTGCATTTATGCATTAACCTAGAGATTTCTATATATGGTTTAGAATATGCGTTTATAAATGCTAGCATGTTTTTTTACATTCAAGATTTGAATGAGTTTATATGCTTAAATGATGTATATGCATGTCGTTTGTACTGAGATTTATTCTCACCGGAGTTATCCGGCTGTTGCTTTGTTGTATGTGTGCATTGCATCAGGTTGGGGCATGAGAAAGTCATTCATGGCTTGGATAGTTCGAGAAGAGTCATAGCACATGGTGACTTCGGGTTTTAGCAGATGGTGCACCAAATTGTGAACTTAGATAAGATGTTCTTTATTTGGTATATAATGAAGTTATTATGAGATGTTGTAGTAACTTGAGAATTTATATGTTTGTATTTCCTTTGGAAGAATCTAAGTAGATTAAGGATGATGTTTTCATGTTGCAAATGAAGTTATCATGTTCTTATTCATTTGTACAACATATCTAGCATGTTTAGATGCATGTTCATCAGCAAAGCAAGAAAGATCAGTATAAAAGCAGCATATGTTCAGCAGGAGCAGAGCACAGCTCGCTCGAGCAGCACCCTAGGCTCGCTCGAGCGAGCCATGTATGGCTGTTGAACCCGAGAGGTGCTCGCTCGAGCGAGCCACCTAGAAAAAAAAATAATAATTTGTTTGCATTTATTGCATGCTTGGTTGATGATTATGAGTTAATCGTATTTAACTATCTTTGCCCCTTAAGATGAGATTAGCACCCAAGGTCCCCACACTTTGCAATCACAGTAACAATAGAGAATTTTGACAGAATAATTCTAAACGTACTCTCCCAAACTTGCACTTTAATCACAACAACACTTCAATACACTCCAAATTTGAGCACCACCCCACAATTTTCAACCAAAACAACACGCCCAACCACACAATTGCAACAAAACTCTAACCCGGTCTATCAACACAAGACTTGAAGTTGGAAAGAACCGCTAATAAAGAATATACCCCGGAACGTGAGATGGACTTAGGCAAAGCAACAACTCAGAGCAAACCAAGAATCTCGGTGGCCCTGTTGAGCTCGTGAAAAGGGGTGACACGTGAAGAATTATGGTATACAGAAGAATGAGAATATATGTATGTGAGAGAGGTATGGGATGGGAGAATTATAGATATGGTAAAAATAGAGAAGCGTGAAGGAGAAATAGAAGAAGAAAGTAGAGATGTGAGGATGGAGGGCCTTAGGGGATTAGGGATTCAGAAAAGATTGTAGGGAAAGTGTGAAGACCCGATCTGTTGCAGACTTTTAAAACCCGTCGCGAGGGCGCGCTCATAAGGTAGGGAGGCCGCACGTCACTATCACGTTTTTGGATTCTTTTGTAATTCAAAGTAGAGCGGGTGCTCATTGTGGAAGGCACAGGCGCGCGTCACCATCATATTCAGATATATCATTTTTTACCAGACTCGCGCGGGCGCGCAACATAGAAGGGACGGGCACACTATAGTCTCGAATTGCACATATTTCTGGGGCAGCCATAGCACGGGTGCGAGACAAAGAAGGCGCAGCCGCGTGTTAGGTTCGAACATGAGGTTCCAAATCCTGAAAAAATTTAAAATTTGGAGAGAATTAGGCTTAAAAAATTGACAATAATGTACCTGGAAATTATTAATAAACAAAAAGTAAATAGAAATGATAACAAAAGTAAATAAAATAAACCAAAAATTTGGGTTGCCTCCCAATTAGCGCTTGGTTTATAGTCGTCAGTCCGACTTTCACCCTCTTAGGTGGTTATCACTTTGGTTGGGGTCTTCTCCTTTACCCTCCAAACATATTCCACGAACCGCCTTTTTACTTTTGTTTTCTTTTTCATCTTTTCCCTCTTTGCCACTGACGCGTCCTTCTCCTTTGGTGACTCTATCTCAATAACAGCTCGAGGATGACCCTCCAGCTTCACAACCCTCTCAATCATGCACAATTCCTCTGTGGGTGTACTACTTGATTTCTTTAATATGTTAAAAATAACTCTTTCACCTTTCACACCCATCGACAACTCACCCTCCTTCACTTCAATTTTGGCATCAGCGGTGGCCAAGAACGGTCTCCAAAAAATCAATGGTTTGACATGATCTTCTTCCATATCCATGATCACAAAATCAGCTGGAAATATGAATTTATCCACCTTGATGAGTACATCTTCTACGATACCACGTGGATACTTAATACTTCTATCCGCTAACTACAGTGTGATCGATGTCGGTTTCATCTCTCCCAGCTCCAAGGCCCTGTAAACAGAAAATGACATTAAATTAATACTGGCTTCTAAATCACATAAAGCAGTGGTAATATGAGATCCATCAATAGAACAAGGAATAGTAAAACTCCCTAGATCCTTAAGCTTTTGTGTCATTTTCTTTTGGAGCACGGCGTTACATTCTTTATTTAAGTTCACGACCTCGTTCTCTTGCAGTATTTTCTTCTTGGACATCACCTCTTTGATAAACTTTGCATAATTAGGCATCTGCTCCAATGAATCAGCAAAAGGGAATTTGATGCGTATCTTCTTGAAAATCTCCAAAAATTTTGTGAACTGCTCATCCAATGCCTTTTTCTTGAACCTCTGTGGATAAGGAAGTTGTGGCTTGTACATCAATTTTGGCTCAAGTTCAATCTCCTTCTCCTCCACTCCCTTCTCAAATTTATTCTCAACCGCAACATCTTTAAATTTCTTCTCCTCTACTTAATTTTTGGTCCCCCTCTGATCTGGCATACACAAGTTTTCTTTCTTCAGTACTTACTTGCTTCCCACTCCGCAACTCTATTGCCATGCAATGCTCAATGGGGTTCACTTCGGTGTTACTTAGGAACTGACCTCTATTATTATCCTTCAATGCATTTGACAGCTGCCCAATCTGCGTTTCCATAGATTTCACCATGAATTTGATATTTACCACATGCGTCTCCAAACTATCAAGATGATTTTTAGTTCGCGTTATCCTCTGACTTGATTTAGTAACAAATGTAGATACCACATATTCTAATGACGCCTTCCCCTCAACCTTGTTTGTATTGAACCCCGCAGGGGGATTCAACACATTTTGATTGTTGGCATATGAAAATTTTTCATGGTTACGTAAGCTAGGGTGGTAAGTATTTCGAATAGGATTACCTCTGAAGCCACCATAACCTCTTTGATTTATGTATTGCGCTTGTTCAAGAATATGAGATTGGGCCGGACTAATTTATGTAGAAAACTTGGATGTTTTTTTTGGGTTTTTCAAAGTTGATTTTATTTTATTGATTGTCATATTTATATTTGTCTTATGAATAGTTTGATCAACTATTTTCTTGCATGTAAATCGATTTCAAGTCGACAGATGAGGTTTTGATTTTGATCACTTTGATAATCATCATATTGTAAAACCGACTAGAAATAGAATTTGGTTTCAGTGTGCGCTTTGGTTGTAAACTGAATTTTCATAAATATTTAATGCATTCAAATTTGATTAGAATTACGAAAAATTAATCCGTCAATATTTGAATAGGTTTGATTGTTCTAGAAATATTCCTTTGAACAAATTAGGAGAATTCCCGTGAATTAAGATTAAATCTGAATCCTGAATCGACTACACGTTACATGATTTTTTTGGTACCTACGTGTGTCTTAGTTGTCTTGTTTTAATTATTTTTATCTTCAGTTATTTTAATTCTTATTTCTTAAGCAGTTTTTATTTTTAAATTCTTATTTTTATTCAATTCAAAATCCTTTTTATTATTCTGTCTAGATTAAGTTAAATAATTAATTCCTGAGAATTGACTGCAGTCCCTGTGAGATCGATACTTGGACTCTTAGTCCACTTTACTATTATTTGACCTGGTACGCTTGCCAGTAGATTCATATCACACCGATTTAGTTGGTCAAGTTTTTGGCGCCGTTGCCGGGGACTGTTTAGTTGATATTAGGATAGATTATTTGTTTGAGGCTAGATATTTTATTCTTGTTATTTATTTATTATTTATTTTTAATTTTAGTGTTTTTTACTTGTGAGGTACTTGGAGATGGATCATCGACAGGTGTTCACAAGGTTTGGTCAACAATACTTGGAGCCTTTCTATGCTGCTTGGGGGAGATTCAATGATTTGGCGAACAACTTTCGATACCATAATTTTTTGAATTACACTCTAGTGCAGATTTTTTATGGTGGTTTGAATGCGACAACAAGAAGTTGGGTAGATTATGGAGCTTTGGCCACTGGCAGTCACTTGTTTCACAGAGATTACGATAGTGCTATGCACTTGTTAAATGATATGGCGGATTTCGACTACCATTGGCATTGTGATCGTTCACTGCAGGCTTGGAGTCACAAATATCCTCCAGATATCAACTCTAAAAATTTTGCAAACCAACCACCTGAGCATCAAGAAGAGTGTGTAGGGCGTTATTAGGATCATGTGGCTCAGTTGGAGAACATGGTGCGACAACAGAAAGAGATAAATCAGTTCTTAGAAAGCCGCATCAAGTATTTGAGTCTTTTGGATAACCAGATTGCAGTTCTTAGAGAACCAGTTTTTGAGATCTGCCAAGAGAATAAAGTAATTGAGCCAGAGCAAGAAGAACTATTTTTTGAAGAATATTTATGTGATGAGGAGCCAAAAGTGATAGTGGAGGAGGAAGAAACATACAAGGCAAAAGATTTGACCTCGTCATTGGTCTTTAAATTTCACCACTAGAAGATCCGTTCTTGCCATTGATGCCAACTCCACAATATTGCATCCTATATGAGCTTCAACCTAGATTCGAAGTCTACTTCCAAAAGAAAAAATTCATGCCGAGTATTGCTGGACCAACAAGCTTAAACTGCATATATCATGCCAAGCTTGAGGGTGAAGGAAATCAAGACCCATACGTAGAGTCGTATGATTCTTACTATGGGAGGCAGCCACTCTTTGATGGTTGCTTTGCATAGTCAGGCTGTAGACTATAAATTTAGTGCTGACTGGGAGGCAACCCACTGTTCTCTTTTCATTATTATTTTTTTTATTGTTATTTTTATTTTTATTATCTTTTGCTAATCCAATGCCTTACTTGTCGCCTTTTTATGTGCAGTATATTGCCCCGCCACCAGAAGTTGATGTTGGACTATTGCAAAGGAGGAAGAGGACGAATACGAAACCAGGGGAGTGCTATTTTTGTTTTCATTGTGTGTTTGTTTTGCATTATGCTAATTGTTCTGAAGTATTGAGGGCAATGCTTTGGATAAGTATGGGGGTGTTATTTAGTTTTGTTTCATTCATCATTGTGTTTTGAATTCATTTGGTTTCGTTTATTGCATATAGTCCGTATTCATGCATATCATTAGGTTATTGTGTTTGTGTTATGTGAATAAGGATAATGATTAATGTTGGCCGATGATGATAGAGTTTTCGAAAAAAAAAAATTTAAAAATGTTTCTTTTGATTGAACATGAGAAGCTGTTGGTTGACTTGTGAATCTTTTTAAGCACACATGTTAGACTTGTGTAGTGTAGAGAAGTAATTGATGAAGTTTGTGTTTGTTTGACCATTGCACGGCAATAGGTGTTTGTTGATCATGATAGTGTCTTTGGATCCTTGATGATTTTAGACATTACATGTATGATCATGGGCGTACCTGTAAAATTTTTTGAAAAACTTTTGTTGAAAATTAAGTTAACTCCATTCGGGTTACGAGCAGAGATTGAAATCATAATCTCTTGTTCTTGACTATGTATGCGGATTCCATGGGGTTAATAATTTTAAAATTTTAAAATAACAATTTCATCCGGGCTTGTACAATGATTGAAATCCTAATCTTTGTTCCATAGCTAAGTTTGCAGGTTAAATGGGATTGATGCTCCATTCGGGCTATAGAAGAGGGGATTAAAATTTGAATCCTATCTTAGTTATAGCTAAGTTTGCGGGTAATTATTGGGGCTTATTAAAAAATCGGGTGCAAAATCCGGAGGTACGTAATTAATCTCAAGAAAGTGCATGTTTTTGTTTGGGATTGTTGAGATGACAGACTATTGGATTGTGATACTTGCACTGATTTGTCATAGGTTGTTAAGCATTCTTAGGACATAATCTTTTGAAGTTGCATGAAACTGGAATGACATGACACACACTCACGTTTACGTTAAACTGACTGTGTATTGTGAACAATCAGAAGTTTCTGTGGTTTTTAGTTGTTGAAGTTGAAACTTATCGGAGGCTATGTTGTTCATGATTCATTCTTACTTATGTCGTTGTTTACATATTATTTTTGCATTTCTTGCTCGAGGGCGAGCAATATTTAAGTATGGGCCGGGGGTGTTGATAAGTGCATTTTTTATGCATTAGTTTGTGATATTTTTATGTTTATTTTGTGTGCATTCATATTATTTTGTGTGTTTTTATGTGTTTTATTACATTTGTGTGCATTTCATTCTCCGGGTTCTATTTGTAGGAAAAATGCAAATTAAAAGAGTTTTGAAGGCAAGAGAAGAGAAGAGAAAAGAAAAGAAAATAAAAAAAAAGATTGAAGCGCTAAATAGAAAGTTTGCACTAAACGTTATCACTACATTTAGTGCAAATGCTCTAAACGTTTGCACTACATTGAGTGGAAATGCTCTAAAGCTCAAGAAGAAGCGCAAATGCGCAAGGTAATGGAGAATAGCGCATGGTGATGCGCTAACGCGCAAAGGAGAGGAGCAATCGCGCAAGTGTTCAGCGCATGAAGAAAAATAGAACGCGCTCGAGCGAGCTTTACACCTCGCGCACGCGCATAAGGAAATTCCAGAGAATCGAAAGAAGGGCACGCGCGTACGAGCTCCTATATTGCGCGCACGCGAGAGGAGGCGAGAGGACTGTTTCGAAGAACAGCGTGCGCACGAGTTCTTTGTCAGGCTCGCGCGCGTGTCGCGGAGTCAGAAAATTCGGAATTTCCTTGTTGTCTAAGGAAATTAATTATTATGGGATTCAAACACTATAAATAGGATATTTGAATGTTCTAGAAGGGTTCCAAAGTTCCAGAACGTGCACAACACAGAGGAGGCGACTACAAGGCTTGGGAGAGAAGATTTTTTTTTCTTCTTCTTTTTTATTTTTGAATTATTGTTTTCAATTATTGAGTAGTTTTTATTCAACCAAGACGGCGTGATTGGGCCGGAAAAATTTATGTAGAAAACTTGGATGTTTGTTTCGGATTTTTCAGAGTTGATTTTATTTTATTCATTGTCAGATTATATTTGTCATGTGAATAGTCTGATCAACTGTTTGCTTGCATGTTAATCGATTCCAAGTCGACAGAGGAGGTTTTGATTTTGATCACTTTGATAATCATCATATTGTAAAACCGACTAGAAATAGAATTCGGTTTCAGTGTGCGGTTTGGGTGTAAATTGAATTTTCATAAATATTTAATGCATTCAAATTTGATTAGAATTACGAAAGATTAATCCGTCAATTTTTTTATAGGTTTGATTGTTCTAGAAATAGTCCTTTGAAAAAAATAGGTGAATTCCCGTGAATTAAGATTAAATCTGAATCCAGAAAAAACTACATGTTACATGATTTGTTCGGTACCTACGTGTGTCTTGGTTGTCTTGTTTTAATTATTTTTATCTTCAGTTATTTTAATTCTTATTTCTTAAGCAGTTTTTATTTTTAAATTCTTATTTTTATTCAATTCAAAATCCTTTTTATTATTCTTTCTAGATTAAGCTAAATAATTAATTCCTGAGAATTGACTGCAGTTCCTGTGGGATCGATACTTGGACTTTCATTCCACTTTACTATTACTTGACCAGGTATGCTTGTCAGTAGATTCATATCACACCGATTTAGTCGGTCACCAATCGTAGCAGTCCTGCACAAAGTTCTCAAGTCTATCATTAGCTCTACAATGTAAATACCCATGCATCATTGTTTAAGCTCTTAAAACTTTAACTAAGCTATTGCATACTTCTAAATATTTTTAGGATGTCAAAGCTATACCTTCTTCCGTCGTCAGTCCGCTGATGGCGATAGTCCCAAAACTTAGGCACAACTTCGCTATTGGACCCGTAGCTCCTAGCCTCTTCCGTCTAGCCAATAGGATGCCTAGAAAGCCCCTAAATAGCTAAAATACTACAAGAAGAAGAAGAGAAGAGGAAATTGTGCACTGAAAAATTATCTCGTCTTCCTCTTATATAGACAGCTATCGAACCTTCGGATCACACGTTCGGAGCCTCCGATCCTGATCGGAGCTTCCAAAACCTCCATCCAAACTTCCTCAGCCAACCAGGTGTCTAGCTTCCAGAGGACGCCTGCCGACACTACTTTGGAGCGTCTGATTTACCTTTGGAGAGTCCTAAGTCCCCTCAATTATGTCATCAATGAAGAATTAATTTCGGACAGCTGGCCATGCAAGATCGGAGCCTCCGATATGAGTTCGGAGCCTCCAAACTCATCAGAGCGTCCATTCTTTAGGCATTCGCTCCGTTCTAAGTTCGGACCCTCCAAACTTGGTTTGGAGCATCCGATCCCCTCGGAACCTTTCCGACTATATTTAAGTGTCTGGATCCATTTTTGAACTCCTTAGGCTCGTTTGGAAATCCTTTAATCATGTTTTACCTGATCTGACATGATCACTTGATTAATTACCTATTAATCATTAATTTCAGATAGGGGTTACTACAATGACCATAAACACGTAATAAATTCATGCAACATGGACTCCAAAAGAACACAAAATAATATATAAAATATCAAATATCAAACGTTTTTTTTCTGAAAGTTACACCTTTTAAGAAGGTTATGAGTTTCGGGTTGAATGGCAAGTTATCTCTGAGGTCCATAGGTCCATTTAAGGTTCTCGATAAGGTTGGAGATATAGCCTACCGTTTGGCTTTGCCACCCTATCTTTCCAGTGTCTACGATGTGTTCCACGTATCCTTGTTGAGACAACATGTCGCGGATGAGTCTCATGTGTTGCATCCAATGGAGGTTCAGTTAGATCAGGATTTTTCGTATGTGGAGAGACCCATCAGGATCATTGGCCAAAAAGAGAAAGTACTTCGGAATAAGATTATACCTCAAGTAATGGTGTAGTGGAAGCATCGAGGCACCGAGGAGGCGACTTGGGAACTACAGATTCGTATGAGTTTGGAACATCCCGAGTTGTTTTAAGTGATGTATCTTCTTTGTTTCAATGTAAGATGTTCAAATGTAATAAAGAAATTTTACCACTTTTTTTTAGTATCATCATGCTTGATTTTGAGGACGAAATCTCTTGAGTTGGGTAGAATGTAGTAACTCGTATCCCATTTTACGAGATTATTGGTTAAATATGATTAAGGGATACCAACAAAAAACAGCCAAGTCTTTAATCGGATCAGAAATGTGGATTCAGGAATTTAGAACCACCAAAAATATCGGACCTTTCAAAGTGCGTTCGGAAGCACCGAACCATAGGAGCTGATCGGAAGCCAAGGGTGGGTTCGGACCTTCCGAATGCAAGATCAGATCTTCCGAAAGTTAAGCCATGCGCAGTAGTGACGTATTGCCAGCGTTTGGACATCCAGATGCATGCATGTGATCGGATCTTCCGAAGTGGAGATCAAAGCTTCCGATCAGGAAAGTTCGGAAACGTGGCATGCATGTAGAGATCGGAACTTTTGATCGAGGGATTGGAACTTTCGAACGTCGCCTATAAATAGTTCATCCGAGAATCAGATTTCTTGCTCATTATCAAATTCTCCATCTCTTGTCTTCTTGGTTCTTGGGCGTTTACAGGCGGTAGCGAGGCGTTTCTGAAGACGTAGCAAAGTTGTGCCAATGAGTTAGTGCTTCAACATCAGCGGGCTGACGACGGACGCAGGTATAGTCCGAGATCCCTATTAGGATTATGGAGTATCTATGAGCTTAGATAATAATTTTAGATCGTTATTAGTTATATGGTATATATCTTCTTCTAGGCTTGGACCCTAGACATGTGCTACTAGGACTGCCTTAGAGAGTTACGTAAGTACTTACTTAGATAGCTAGCGAGTATGCATGCTTATATGTTGCATTTTATGTGTCATGATATATGTTTTACTGCTTTTATATATTATGTTGCATGTGCACATTCATGTTGAGCCTAGTGTCCTTCGAGATATCCTTTTAGTAGGGCAGCTAAGCCCTATATTTCTTGATTATATTGGTCGGCACAGGGAGACGCCGTTTTGAAGAGGATCGACGCTACGGTAATCTGGACGAGTGTGTGGATTTGGTGACACCTAGAATTTCTTAATTTAAATTTCATGCCTAAATTAGTCTTTAATATTTACGATTTTACTTATTTTAATTTCCGTTTTAATTGCATAAATATTATATTTTCCCGCGCATTTGAATTTAGTATTTCTAACTTTTGCGAAAATTAATATTTTTATTTCCTGATTAGTAAAATCAAGTTTAATATTTTAAATTAGGATTCTTAAGTTTGCATTTTTTTATTTAGTGCAATTTAAATTATAGTCCAAATTTCTAGTTGTGATTTAGCACTTTGTAAAGGTGTTTCACTTTTTCATGAAATTTCCAACACTCTAAATTTTTTTTTAGGGTTACATATTCTAGCACTTGGACTCAAGGATTAAATCCTAGCCACACACTCTCATTCTCTTAAAAACTCACACACACACACATACTCAAACACACACAAGCCGATTTTCTTTGCCCTGCTTTCCAAGGATGGAATCGACTTCTTCAAGTCTTCTTCCTGACTCTTCAATCTTCGAATCTCATGTATGGAAAATTGATCCTAGGACAGTTGGTTGAGGTTTGGAGCTCGTTCCCAGCTCGATTTCAGCTCAACCGAGCAAAACCATTTCTTAGCTCGTTCTGCTGCAAACTTCCCCATTTTATTTCTTGTTCTTCGAACTACTTAGCTATGCAAGGATATGTTTCTTCTTTTCCCCTTGTAGATTAGTATATATATTGTGTATTGCATTCTATGGAATTTTCGAAAGACACGTACATATTATTGCCCTATTTTTGGTTCTTGCATTGCACAAATTGGTTTTCTTTTCTTTAGATTTGCTTGAGAAATTATATTGTTTGATGAGTTTTGGAATGATTATGAACTTGAAATATTATTATATCCATGCCTGGAGTCCTCGAAAATTTCAGTTCCTGTTGTCACAAGCGTGAGTTCGAATGCCCAGTTTTCTTCATGCCTTGTTGTTCAAAATTTTAGATCGATTGTTCTTAGCATGACTGGTTTGACCATTTTCCAGATTTTCATGGTGGGTGTTCAAAATTTCTGAGTTGTTATCTCAAGCATAAATTCGAATGTGTCCAGAAATTTTTACAAGCATGTGCTCGATCATTTTCCAAAATTCTTCATGGCATGTTTGGTTTGGTTGTTGAGGGGTTTGATTGTGTTGATTTGGATGGTGGGTTAGGAGCTACCATGGGTGAAATCTAGTTGACATGGTGGCATTAGGAAGGCTTGGGTTTGAGCTTGGTATTGTTTTTGGAGGATGCATTCGAAATTTGAGGTGTAGGGGTCGGTTTTTTATGGTGGTTAGGTGCTGCCTTTGAGCAGGGCTTAAGGTGGTTCGAGGTGAGTGGTAGGTGCTGGAAATGAGGTGGTATATTGGTATCGGTCCTAGGATTAGGGACTTGGAAGATTGGAGGATTTATAGTTAAGTTTTGGTTAAGATTGAAAACAAGTCATGAGCATATTTTTGTAAAGTTAGTGGGCTGTCCGGAAATCTATTTTTAAACAGGGGTTAAACTCGGATTTTGGCCAAGGGCTTGGTTCGCGAAATAGTCTAGATGTAGGGAATATGTCGGTTCAAGTGGAAATTAAGTCGGTTAAGTTTTGGTTGAGTTTTAGATGATTGGATGGATAGGTGCGTGCAGAATTTTGTGGAATAGGGGCTGCTGCCCGGAAATCCGATTTTCATAAAATGGTTGCTTGGGAAATAAAATCCGAGGATGACTTATTAAGCTAATTCTAAGTGTTAGAAAGTGGTGGTTTCGAGCGGAACTGTTTTTGAGTGAG
Source organism: Henckelia pumila (assembly GCF_033568475.1). Lineage (NCBI taxonomy): Eukaryota > Viridiplantae > Streptophyta > Magnoliopsida > Lamiales > Gesneriaceae > Henckelia > Henckelia pumila. The sequence goes on along the minus strand of NW_027331857.1, from coordinate 2,015,491 downwards.
AATTGAGTAAGTTATGAATTTTACGGGCAAACCCCTCAATTTGTCTTTAAGCGCTACGTTATGGTTTAGTATTTTTCATCCTTTGGTTTGGCTCCTAAATCACCATCCCGATCATCCATGTGTGAGTTATATGCATGATTATTGATTAATATTTTCATGTACGTCATATTTACATATGCATGCTAAGTCTCATATTCAAGAATGAAAGGAAAAATATTTATTTTTTTGAACGAAGTGAGATGACTGTGACTATATCTATTTACGTGTATGTGTGTGGTTGGGAGACGTTCTGGCCTACCTTACCACCTGACGTGTATGTGAGGGGCTGAGAGATGTTTTAGCCTACCTTACCAATTATTTATGGGTATGTGTGGGGTTGAGAGAAATATTGGCCTCCCTTACCAAGTATGGGCAAGATTGGTTGGGAAATACCTGACCTCCTTGCGGCATAGTGCACTCCAGCCATGATCATGATCGAAATCATAGAGTCACAATTCAAGGATCTGAGTTCAAATATTTTTGACTATGTTTCAGTTCAGTTATTCAGTTATTCATGTTCGACTTACCCATACATATGTTTCATTCATGTTCACGTCATTATTTAAGAAATCATTTATTTAAGTTAAAGGGGGCGCAAAATACAGTATTTTATTATCAAGATGTTTTTAATATGCGTGTGCTTGTATTTACGTAGTACTCGTTATCCCCCCCCCCCCCATATTATTGCTGAGTCTTTTATACTCACTACACTTATTGTTTTCAGGTGAGCAGTATTTCACTGAGATCGAGGGGTAGGATCCCCAGGGTGAGGTCACCGGTAGTGCAGGCCTTTGACTGGCGTGATTTTAGTTGTTCCGCAAACTCTGATATTTTTCATTTATGAGTTGTAGTATTTCATACACTGTGAGTCATTTGCAGGATGTGCTTTCCCTGCTTTAGAGTATTTGGCATGTAAACTTAACAACTTATTATTCCGCAACTGTGTGGGATTAACTTCCCTTTTTAGATTCTATGATTATCGTATTTGGATTTTTATCAAGTGTTTATTTTAAATTGTTTGAACTGCTGTTGTGTCAGGTTGGATTTTATTAGTTTTAAACGAGTAATGGCAAAATTTTTCGAAAAATCCCGTATTTACTTTATTAATCAAAGGTATTAAATCAAATAATTAGTTTAGAGGTTCAGAGTCGTTTCAGTTGGTATCAGAGCGCGGTCTTGTTTTGGGCTGTGCCTACTACCGGTTGCCAAAACTCAAAGGGATCTCGCATCAAAGTCTGTAAGATTTAAGTTTCATTAACTGTCATTTGTTAAGTTTAGTAGCATTAGTTTCCTAAGTTATTTGAGCATATATGAGTTTAAAGAAAATCTTTTTCTTAAGGCATGAAATTTGAATGTGGGAATTTGAACTTGCGTACAGATGGCCACTCGTCGTGGACGTTCTCTACAGCCACCACCTCCTCCACCGCCGCCACCTCCACCAGTTGCGGACGTTGGGACGCAGGTGCTAGCTGGTTTAGCCCGAATCCTAGAGCGACATGTGGATGCTCCGAGGGCTGGACTTGGGACTGTTTATGAGCAGTTTAGGAAGATGAATCCGAAAGACTTTGCTGGCACCACTGATCCATTGGTAGCAGAGGGATGGATCCGATCCTTTGAGGTGATTTCCATTATATGCAGTTGGGGGATCCAGATCGAGTCCGTTGTGCTGTCTTCCACCTCCAGGATCATGCTGCCCTTTGGTGGGAAGAAGTAGAGAAGACAGTGGACACGACTACCCTGCCTTGGACTGAGTTTAGTTGGCTTTTCTTTGAAAAGTACTTCACCGCAGATGTGAGAGCCCGTTTGAAGACGGAGTTTCTGAGCCTGAGACAGGGAGACCTATCAGTGACTGAGTTTGTTTTGAAATTTGAGCGGGGTTGTTATTTTGTGCCTTTGATTGGAGACGACGAGGCTGAGAAGCTCCAGCACTTTATTGTTGTATTGCGACCCGCTATCTTTCGGGATGTGCTTATGACAGAGCCAGATAACTATGCTTCTGCGCTCGGACGAGCTTTGAGGTCTGAGCAGATATTGAGGGACATCAGCGCTGAGGCGCAGAGTAAGAGGCCGCTCCCATCTCATGGTCCGCAGCAGCAGCACGGGAAGAGGTCGTTCACTGGGCCGCAGCGTCAGCAGGGACCCTTTAGGCCTCAGGGGCACCTGGCCTATAGGCCTCAGGGGCATCATGCTCAGAGATCTCAGGGGCACCAGGTCCAGAGACCCGCTCCCCCCAAGACTGGGGAGAAGCCTCGTTGCATGAATTGCGATCGTGCCCACCACGGGAAGTGTTTGGAAGGCGCTGGAGTTTGTTGTTGGTGCAAGAAGCCAGGGCACATAGCTTCGGATTGTCCACAACACATGATACCGACTCAGGGGAGAGTCTATGTGATGCAGGTAATATTTAGAGCATTTAATTAAGGATGATTTAATTGATTCATAGATGAAATTTTTGGTTATGAGCTTTTGTTTTGGGGAATGAGAACTTGTCTTAGGTTGCATGCTTCGTGTTAATTGGTTGTGTTGACATGATTAATTCTGAATTTGGGAATTTGATGAATTAGAATGAACCTAAGTAGAACTTGTCTTGTTTGTTTTCAATCTTTCCGTGGTTGTAATCACCTTTAATACAGGTAGAATTTTAGTAGCCAGAGTAACAACTAGAGCTTTGCTAGATTCGGGGGCTACTCATTCTTTTATTTCTAAGACCTTTGCCCCTAAGCGGGGTATTTCATGCAAAGTGTTGCTGGGAGGATTCACTGTGACCATCCCATCAGGGGAAGAACTATCTACTAGGAGGATGGTGAAGAATCTTGAACTTCTGATGCAGGGGCAACTAGTGGTTGCGGGCTTGATAGTGTTGCCTATGCCTGAGTTTGACTTGATTCTTGGGATGGATTGGATGACGAAGAACGCAGTGGTGATTGACTTTCAGCAGAGATCAGTGTTGGTCAGATCAGAGGGAGAAGAGCCGTTTTGGTTTGAGGCTACTAGGGGTTCGAGGAGGACTCAGATTATATCTTTCATGCAAGCTAAGCAGTTGGTGTATGAAGGATGTGAGGCATTCTTAGCCAGCTTATCATTGACGTAGTTGCCCGTATGTCCAGACGTTTCATATGTGGACGTTGTCAGGGACTTTGAGGATGTTTTTCCAGGCAATGTTGCAGGCATCCTACCTGATAGAGAACTCGAGTTCTCTATCGACTTGGTACCCGGTACTGTGCCAATTTCTAAGGCACCGTAAAGATTGGCTCCTACGGAAATGAAGGAGTTAAAAGAGTAGATTCAAGAGTTGCTCGACAAAGGTTTCATATGGCCTAGTTTCTCTCCATGGGGCGCACCGGTACTCTTTTTGAAGAAGAAGGACGGGAGTCTAAGGTTGTGCATAGACTACCGAGAATTTAATGGAGTGACGGTAAAGAACAAGTACCCGCTTCCCAGAATTGATGATCTCTTTGATCAGTTGCAAGGAGCCTCTATATTTTTGAATATTGATCTCCGTTCCGGCTATCATCAGTTGAGATTTAAGGAGTCAGATGTATTCAAGACAACTTTTAGGACTCGTTATGGCCACTACGAGTTCCTTGTAATGCCGTTCGGGTTGACGAACGCACCCGCGGTCTTCATGGATCTTATGAATCGCGTTTTCCAGCCGTATTTGTATTAGTTTGTCATTGTTTTCATTGATGATATCCGCATTTACTCAAAAGATAGAGTGGAGCATTTGAGACATTTGAGGATGGTTCTAGAGGTGCTCCGAGAGCGGAGGCTGTTTGCTAAGTTCGACAAATGTGAATTTTGTTGGAGAAAGTAGCATTCTTGGGTCATATCATTTCTGAGAGCGGTGTTGAGGTAGACCCATCCAAAGTTCAAGCAGTTAAGGAGTGGTCCATACCTAGAAACGCATCGAAGATTCGCAGTCTTCTCGGATTGGCCGGTTATTACAGAAAGTTTATCAAGGGCTTTTCATCCATTGTGGTGCCCTTGACAGCATTGACTAAGAAGAATGCAAAGTTTGTTTGGTGCTCGAAGTTCCAGGAAAGCTTTGATGTGTTGAAGGAAGCTCTTACGTCGGCTCCAGTGTTAGCCATGCCATAAAGGAAATGTGATTTTGTGGTTTACATTGATGCTTCCAAACTGGGATTGGGAGCAGTTCTTATGCAGCGAGATAGAGTTATTGCTTATGCTTCTAGACATTTGAAGGAGCACGAGAAGAATTATCCTACTCATGATTTAGAGTTGGCAGCTGTGGTTTTTGCTCTTAAGATCTGGAGGCACTATCTCTATGGAGAAAAGTGTAAGATATTCACGGACCATAAGAGCCTCAAGTATTTCTTCACCCAGAAGGAATTGAATATGAGGCAACAGAGATGGTTAGAGTTGGTGAAAGATTATGAATGCGATATCAGATATCACTCGGGTAAAGCTAACGTAGTCGCAGATTCTTTGAGCCGGAAGACATAGGTGATTGCTTCTTTGACGGTGTTTAGACCATTGCAAGATGAGATTCAGAGATTCGGAATGGAGTTCTATGCCGAGGGTAGAGCTCCCAGATTGTCATCCTTGTCGGTGCAGACTACATTATTTGACCGTATCGAAATTGCTCAGGTAGTTGACGAGCAGTTGGAAAAGTGGAGACAGAGAGCTGACGAGAGAGACAGTGGGTTGTATTCAGTGGTAGATTTTATTGTGAGGTTTAGAGGTCGACTTTGGGTGCCCGCAGGTGATTCTCTGCGAGTTACTATCATGGGAGAGGCACATACATCGCCGTACTCTATTCACCCAGGCAGTACGAAGATGTATCGGGACCTTCAGCAGTTATATTGGTGGCCGGGCATGAAGCGTGTCATAGCACGTTTTGTATCAAAATTCTTGACATGCCTGCAGGTCAAAGCAGAACATCAGAGACCCGCAGGATTGCTTAAGCCACTCCCTATTACCGAGTGGAAATGGGAGAATATTACCATGGATTTTGTTGTTGGTTTGCCAAGGACAGTGAGGGGTTCGAATGCTATTTGGGTTATTGTTGACCGTCTCACTAAGTCGGCACATTTCTTGCCAGTGAGGACGAATTTCTCTATGAATTGGTATGCAGAGTTGTATGTCCGGGAGATAGTCAGGCTTAATGGCATTCCTGTTTCCATAGTGTCTGATAGAGATCCGCGATTTATTTCGTCTTTTTGGAAGAGTCTTCATTTGTCTTTGGGGACGAAGCTTCTGTTTAGCACCGCCTTTCACCCGCAGACGGATGGACAGTCCAAGAGGGTGATCCAAATTCTAGAGGATCTCTTGAGAGCCTGTGTCATTGACTTTCATGATAGTTGGAAGTCGACATTACCGTTGGTGGAATTTTCGTATAACAACAGCTATCAGGCCACCATTGGTATGGCGCCTTACGAGGCACTCTATGGGAGACCGTGTAGATCACTGGTATTGTGGACTGAGGTGGGTGAGAGATCGGAGTTGGGACCCGAGATTGTTCAACAGACTGCCGAGGTTGTAGCCAAGATCCGTGATAGGATGAGGACTGCACAGAGCAGGCAAAAGAGTTACGCTGATCATAGGAGGAGAGACTTGGAGTTCTCGGTGGGAGACCATGTGTTTGTCCGAGTAGCTCCTATGAAGGGTGTAATGAGATTCGGGAAGAAAGGGAAACTGGAATCAAGGTTTATAGGACCCTTTGAGATATTGGACAGAGTAGGGGCATTTGCTTATAGGGTGGACTTGACTCCTAACCTTGATGGAGTCCATAACGTCTTCCACGTATCGGTGTTGAGGAAGTACGTCTCAAATCCGTCTCATATTCTCGGTTTGGAACCACTTCATTTATCTCCTCACATGACTTATGAGGAGAGGCCCCTTCGGATTTTGGATAGACAGGAGAGGAAACTCCGTAACAAGTCGATCCCGATGGTCAAAGTGAGGTGGCAGAACCATTCGGATGAAGAGGTCACTTGGGAAGCAGAGGCGGATATCAAGACTCGCTATCCGGAGCTCTTTGGTAAGTCCTGAATTTCAAGGACGAAATTCCATATTAGGGAGAGAGGAATTGTGACGCCTAGAATTTATTAATTTAATTTTCATGCCTAAATTAGTCTTTAATATTTACGATTTTACTTATTTTAATTTCTGTTTTAATTGCATAAATATTATATTTTCCCGCGCATTTGAATTTAGTATTTCTAACTTTTGCAAAAATTAGTATTTGTATTTCCTGATTAGTAAAATCAAGTTTAATATTTTAAATTAGGATTCTTAAGTTTGTATTTATTTATTTAGTGCAATTTAAATTGTATTCCCAATTTCTAGTTGTGATTTAGCACTTTATAAAGGTGTTTTACTTTTTCATGAAATTTTCAACACTCTAAAATTTTTTTTAGGGTTACCTATTCTTGCACTTGGTCTCAAGTATTGAATCCTAGCCACACACTCTCATTCTCTTAAAGACTCATGCACACACACACTCAAACACACACAAGACGATTTTCTTTGCCCTGCTTTCATAGGAAGGAATCGACTTCTTCAAATCTTCTTCCTAGCTCTTCAATTTTCGACTCTCATGTCCAGAAAATCGATCCTAGGCTAGCTGGTCGAGGTTTGGAGCTCGTCCCAGCTCGATTTCAGCTTAACCGAGCAACACCATTTCTCAGCTCGTTCGGCCGCAAACTTCCCCATTTTATTTCTTGTTCTTCAAACTCCTTAGCTAGGAAAGAATATGTTTGTTCTTTTCCCCTTGTAGATTAGTATATATATTGTGTATTGCATTCTATGGAATTTTCAAAAGACACGTACATATTATTGCCCTATTTTCGGTTCTTGCATTGCACATATTGGTTGTAGTAACCCAGATTCCATTTTAAGATAATAATATGTTAAACATGATTTAGAGTTGGTAATTAACCAATTCGGGGGCTTAATCGGACTTCAGAATCAAGAATTTGATTTTCATTTTCTGAGCCAGTTTGGACGATCCGAAGAGGACTTCGGACGGCCCGAACTCAACACACCGAGGGCTCCAAAGGTGAGCTTATTGACTTCGGAGTTAAGGCAAGTTCGGACGATCCGAAGTAGGATCGGACGGCCCAAACTTCACATGTGCCAAGTAGGCAGGATTACTCAGCCATGGTTTTTGACAAGTGTCGAATTTAGGACACTTTGAAAGAGTGGGTGCCCAGTGAGCCAACTTGTGGCTATGGGCTTTGATGACTCTTTGTAAAAACAATCTTTTGTTTAATGTAATTTACACTTTTATTAATGGCAATGACTTTATATTACTTCATATTGTTATATTGTGATATACTATTGTTGTTTTGATAAAGACCTTGAATATACCATAGTGTATGTAAGATGTGGTAGAACATGGAGATGTCTATCATGAAATACATCTTATAGTCACTGTATATTCTAAACTGTTCCTAGTCGATTGAGCCGTCCGATAATAAGGATAAGGATCGCTCGAGTTTGAGACTAGCATTTGCGATGCGGAGTACCACGTTTCATTGGTAGGGAACATGGAGATGTTCGAAGCATGCAAATGGATATTCATAGGATGAATAATCGAACTACCCTATCCGGACTTTCCAAGTGGTTATCACTTATCGAGTGGATAAAGTCCGCGGTTTTGGTTGTACACCATTAGTCCTTACGACTTGAAACATCATGGAGACTCTATATGCTAGTGCTGTGCTTTGACTCGTTTACCGACTCTATGGGGGTCATCAGGTGTCGAGATTGGGTACAGTTACGACACATATAGGAGTCGATGCATTGTTGTCAAGGATTCACCACATACTTGCGAGTGTGGATATCCTATGCGATCTGAGGAGATATTAGTGTGACAAATCTCTGGCCAGAGTACTTGATGTGATTTAAGAAATGGTTTCTTAGTAGCACATGCGATGTCACTAATTTGATCTTCAAGATGTATTGCATAGTTATCGAATCTTGAGCGACTCTCGATGTACCAATGGTTGTTGATTCGATCGGGATATATGGATGAAGGGACCGTACTGTACGCTAACCAAAATCTACTGGTTCTTGTAGGCACTATCAGTGATACCTAGGGAATCATGGGGCAATGTTGCTAGGCGCTTTACCATGATTCGTTGGGCAAGTCGGAAATCGTTGTTCCGAGTCACAAGGAGTTGTGAGCCCACGGCTAGCTGTATCCCTGAACCATTGAGGGTCACACAGTGTAATGGAGTTTTAATTCCCGTTGAGATAGTTAAATTTAAAGAGTTAAATTTAATGAACTAAGGAGTTGGACTTCTTAAATAAGAGTAAGGGAGTAGGATTTCCTAAAATGACATAGGGATGTACATTTTTGGAAACCACTGAATTCGGATTCAGGAAAATTTATCTTGACTTTAAAATGTGCAGAAATGGTTTCTGTGCACATTGGTAAAATCGGTTTATCAATCGGAGTCACGATGAATTTTATATTAATTTCTGAACATGCGGGCTTTGCTTGTCGGGCCTCAACTTATGACTAATGGGCCCTAAGGTGTTAGTGGCCTGCATTATAAATAAGTTATTGCAGTACAGAAATTACACACAACAGGTCATTATTGAGAAACAGAAAAATCGAAAAAAAACCCTAGCCTCTCTTTCTCTCATTCGGCCGACCCCTCCCCCTCTGCCCGAGAAATTCCGGTCTGTGATTTTTGAATTGCAGTCAGGAATAACGAATCAGATTCGTTTAATCTCTTCGCAGAAAAACTTCTGACAGATTTTCTAGTGCAATCTGTCAGAGGGATTTAAACCTCATTCGTGGACCTGATTGAAGGAGTTCATCAGTTCCTGGGAGATACAAGAAGCGCAGAGAAATCTGTGTGGTGTCCAATAATCTCGCTTCGAGATTGAAGGTAAAATTTAATTAATTGTTATTTGAATTTTACACACACAATATAATTTAATCGTTGAATGGTTGATACCCACACCATGGAATTGTTCCATGATAAAAATTTTAAACTTCCGCTGCACCGGGTATCAATCGTGAATGATCTGAACACCAGTTTTCCAACAGTGGTATCAAAGCCAGGTTGCTCAGATCAAACGATTAAATTAATCGATTGTACAAAAATTTTTGAGTCTCGGTTTTTGAAACAAAATAAATATTTTTAAATAAAAAAAATTTTTTTCGGGGCAAAACCCGGGCAGCGATTGGATCGCTGCCCGGTGGGGCAGCAATTGTTGCTGCCCCGGGCGGCGCACGGCGCCGCCCAAAGGGGGCGCACGGCGTCGCCCAGGGGCGGCGCTCAGCGCCGCCAGGGCAGCGCTCGGCGCTGCCCAGCGCAGCACTGGGCGCTGCCCAAGGCGGCGCCATGGGCGACGCTCGGCACCGCCCAGGGCGACGCACAGCGCCGCCCAGGGGCGGCGCCAGGCGCCGCCAGGGCAGCAACTGTTGCTGCCCTAAAGGGGCAGCCGGGCTGCCCCGGCCCGCGCCCCGGGTGCGGGCCGGCCCGGGAGTGTCCCGGGCGGCCCGCGGGAAAAAAATTATATTTTATTTAAAATTAATTTTAATGTGTTAAAATTTTATTTTTGGTCCGGTCAAAAATTGTTTTTGATTGGTTCACGAGATTTCGGATCGAATTGTTCGAGTCCGTAAATTTTAAAATTGAATTTTTGGAAAATTTTAATATTTTATCCTTAAATTGAATTTTGAAATCAATTATTTTTGGTACAATTGATGATAAGATATGATCTTATGATATATTAAGTAAAATATGATTTTATCTGTAAAATTTGATTTTATAGATAAAATATGATTTTATTTGATATAGAGATAAAATATGATTTTATGTGTAAAATATGATTTTATATATAAAATATGATTTTATCTTGTTTAAATTTGAATTGCCACTACATGTTATCCAATAAATTAATTTTGAATTAAATGTTATTGGATAAGGATGATCGATTGCCATGACCAATTTTGTAGGTGTATGTTAGGAATTTACATTTTGTTTTTATTGTTGTTGGTTTTATTAATGGGCCTGGTTTATGGCCCGATATGAATGTCATATGTAATAAAAGTGGGCTTGGTTTATGGCCCGTTCCCACCCCTAAAAATGTATCCCCTACTTGTCATTGTTATTTATTGTAAATACATTAGATTTAGTGGGAGATCAAGATTTGAAGACGGTGGGCCCAGCAGACAATAAAGACTGAAGAAATGTAAATTGGAAGCATTTGTAATAGGATTGCATTGCATACTGCATATTACCTAGGATTGGACTAAGACTCGTGATTGGCAACCACGGGTCAATTAGAAATGGAATCGATCATCCTATATAATATTTGATATTATGATTGTATGCATGTTTAGACATAATTGCGTGAATCCGGCAAGCATGCAATAAATTGAATTGATGAGACAAAATTTTTATAATTAAAAATCCCTCATTTTAAATATGATTTAAAATTGATATCAAGATAAATAAAGGAAATTTAAATTTGTTTAAATGTTCCTACCTTCCATCAACGGTCAATGTATGTGATGCTACCCGCGGATACGGTCCGGCTCATATTATTGGGGGGGCCCGTCCGTCGGAAAGCTGTACATTGGATCGACACATGTTGTAAGTTGGGTGGAACTCCCATGGGATCGGCTCATATTATTGGGGGATCCACATGGCGACCGTCCATCACAACTTAATATTGATGGGTCATCTTGACATGTCACTTTAAACGGCGTCATATTATTGGGCCCTTATTGGACATGAGGTAAAAACATGGGGGTTGCTTTGGAAGCATTGGGCTCTACCTTTTGAGAATTATGGTTGGCTGATATTATTCGGGACCATAAGTTTGTCAATTGGACTCCATGTTCTCACTAAGGAAAAAGGTTTCCCGCTTTCACTAGAGGGTAGTGAAATTGTTAAAATAGTGGAGTGAGATTCATAAAATTAAATTCCTATTTTATGTCTTAGTAAATTGCTTAAACAATCATTGATATATGTCTGTTTTTCTTTTCAGTATTTCATACAATGAATTCGCGTAATCCATTATTCTCGATCCTCGAACAAAACAAGTTAACTGGCGCAAACTATACGGAATGGTTCCGGAAGTTGAAGATTGTCTTGACTTCGGAGAAGATGCTCTACGTGTTAGAGAAATCACCTCCGAAGGAAGCACCAGCTGACGTAAGTCCGGAGGAATTGGCCAAACTTGATGCATGGTGGGACCATGACATCAAGACCAAATGCTATATGCAAGCCTCGATGTCTGATGAACTCCAGAGGCGATTTGAGGACACCGTGAATGCTGCTGACATTCACGCTCAACTCAAGGAACTTTTTGGGGCTCAATCGAGGGCTGAAAGGTTCGCTACTATTAAGGAGCTGATGACGTGTTGCATGCGTGAAGGGACTTCGGTCCGTGATCATGGGGTACGAGTGATTTGGCTCATACAAAAGTTAGCGACCCTTGATTTGGTGTTGGAGCATGAACTCAACGTGGATTTACTGCTTCTGTCTCTTCCTTCTTCGTTTGACGGATTTGTGGTAAATTTTAATATGAACAAGATAGAGGCCACCCTTGAAGAGATGGTCAATATGCTTGTGACATATGAATCCACACTTAAGAAGGATAAGCCAGCTTTCTTGGTGGGCTCCTCATCTTCTGCTAAGAAGGGGCCAAGTATGAAGGGCAAGAAACGTTCTGCCCCACCCAAGAAAGTCGAGCCCGAGAAGAAGCACAAGACAAAGGCTTCAAATAATGGAAAATCCAAGGATGTTTGCCATTACTGCAAGAAGCCCGGTCATTGGAAGCGCAACTGCAAGGAATATCTAGAGCAGTTGGGAACTGCAAAGGGTATGTTCTATATTGAAATAAACATTTCACTTAATACTACTTCTTGGGTATTGGATACCGGATGTGGATCTCACATTTGCAATGATTTGCAGGTGATGACAAGAAGTCGCAGGCTTAGAATGGGTGAGACCCAGCTGAGGCTCGGGAATGGTTCCAGAGTTGAAGCTACAGCCATTGGAGATGTTTGTTTAATTTTGCAGAACGGTTTTAAGTTATTTTTAAGAGATGTTTTATTTGTTCCGGATTTAATTAAAAACATTATTTCTGTTTCTATGTTAGATAGAGATGGTTATTCTTGCAATTTTGTGAATGGGATTTGCAATATTTACAAGAATGAATGTTTGATTGGAAATGGACAACTTGAAAACGATCTATACAACTTAAAACTGAAAGACGTTCCAATAAATTATATTGATAAACCGGCTACAACAAACAAAAGGAAAATCGATAGTCAAAACCCGGCAAACCTTTGGCACGCTAGGCTAGGTCATATTTCCTCAAGGAGGATGAACAAGCTAGTGGGAGAGGGCATGTTTGATATGCTAGATATTAACTCTCTACCTACTTGTGAATCCTGCCTAAAAGGAAAAATGACTAAATCTCCTTTTAAGGGGAAACCTGAGCGTAGTCAGAATCTGTTGGATTTGATCCATACAGATGTTTGTGGTCCATTTAGAGTAGGGACTCAACATGGCCACACCTACTTCATTACCTTTACTGATGATTATTCAAGGTATGGGTATTTATATTTAATGAAATATAAATCTGAAGCATTTGAAAAGTTCAAAGAATTCAGGGCTGAAGTAGAAAACAAGTTAGGTAAAAGTATTAAAGCACTTCGATCGGATCGAGGTGGAGAATACTTGAGTACCGAGTTTTTGGACTATCTGAAAGAGAATGGGATTCTCTCTCAGTGGACTCCTCCTATGACACCACAGCTGAATGGTGTATCGGAGCGTCGTAATCGAACTTTGTTGGACATGGTTCGATCCATGATGAGCTTCACTGAGCTTCCACCTTCGTTTTGGGGCTATGCGCTTGAAACGGCGGTATTGTTGTTGAACAACGTCCACACTAAAGCAGTGGACAAAACACCATACGAGTTATGGAATGGCAAAGCTCCTAAGTATTCGTACTTGAGGATTTGGGGATGTCCTGCTTACGTGAAGCGGACAGTGGGAGATAAGTTGGATAGTCGATCCAGCTTATGTTATTTTGTAGGGTATCCGAAGAATTCAATCGGATATTATTTCTATTATCCTGCTGAAACAAAGGTGTTTGTTTCTAGGAATGCCACCTTCTTGGAGAAGGAGTTCTTATTGGATAAGAAAGGCGAGATGATGGAACTCGAAGAAGTTCGAGAAGAACCCGAAATACAAAATAACGATCCTACGCCTCAGGAACCATTACTGGACACGCCTGAACCTAGAAGATCCGAGAGGACTTCTAGACCTCCTGTTCAATATGGTCTTCTTCTTGAAGGGGATCAAGATGAACCTGACATTGGATGTGATCCAAGAAACTTCAAGGAAGCAATTTCTGATGCGGATTCAAATTTATGGCTTGAAGCTATGCAGTCTGAATTGGATTCAATGCATACAAACCAAGTTTGGTCTTTAGTAGATCCTCCTGATGGAATTGTTCCAATAGGGTGTAAATGGATCTACAAGAGAAAGCTTGGGCCTGATGGTAAGGTATTGACCTACAAGGCGCGATTGGTGGCGAAAGGTTACACTCAAAGACAAGGAGTTGACTATGATGAAACCTTTTCACCAGTTGCAATGTTCAAGTCCATAAGAATCCTTATTGCCATAGCTGCATGGTATGACTATGAGATATGGCAAATGGATGTGAAGACTGCTTTTCTTAATGGAGACATTAAGGAAGAAATCTATATGAAGCAGCCAGAGGGGTTCACATCCATGGGAAGCGAGCATAAGGTATGCAAGCTTCAGAGATCAATTTATGGTCTAAAACAAGCATCAAGAAGTTGGAACCAGAAATTTGATGAAACAATAAAAGATTTTGGTTTCATCAAGAACCCGGAGGAACCGTGCGTGTACAAGAAAGTAGTTAAGGATGCTGTGACATTCTTAGTACTTTATGTTGATGACATCCTACTCATTGGGAATGATGTAGGGATGTTACAGTCAACAAAGATATGGTTATCAGGTAGATTCTCGATGAAGGATTTGGGTGAGGCATCCTACATTCTAGGGATACAGATCTATAGAGATAGATCTAAGAGAATGATAGGACTCACTCAATCAACCTACATCGACACCATATTGAAACGGTTTTCAATGGATGGGTCCAAGAGAGGACATCTACCCATGTGTCATGGAGTTTCTCTATCCAAGTCTATGTGTCCCAAGACTGATGCAGAGATAGAGAATATGACACATGTACCATATGCGTCAGCTATAGGTAGTATCATGTATGGGATGATATCTACCAGACCGGATGTAGCATTTGCTCTGAGTGTCACGAGCAGATATCAGGCTAATCCTGGTCAAATGCATTGGAAAGCCGTGAAGGACATTCTTAAGTACTTACGAAGGACTAAGAATATGTTCATGGTATATGGAGGACGAGATCTGAAATTGGAAGGCTATACCGACTCTAGCTTCCAAAGTGACGTGGATGACTCGAAGTCAACCTCTGGATTTGTGTTCATGCTCAATGGCGGTGCTGTCTCTTGGAAGAGTTCCAAGCAGGACACCACAGCGGATTCCACCACTGAGGCTGAATACATTGCAGCATCAGCTGCTGCTAAAGAGGCCATTTGGATGAGGAAGTTCGTCCAAGAGTTGGGCGTCGTTCCTGAATTTGTTGGTCCAGTCCCGGTGTACTGTGACAACACGGGTGCCGTTGCTCAAGCAAAGGAACCAAGGTCTCATCAAAGATCCAAACACGTACTGAGGAAATACCACATCATCCGGGAGATTGTGGAAAGAGGAGACATCACTGTCGAACGAGTGGCCTCTGCAGACAATATCGCTGATCCGCTTACTAAGCCCTTGCCAGGACCATTGTTTGACAAACATCGCGAAGCAATGGGTCTACGTAGTATGACTAGTTGGCTATAGGGCAAGTGGGAGATTGAAAGAGTGGGTGCCCAGTGAGCCAACTTGTGGCTATGGGCTTTGATGACTCTTTGTAAAAACAATCTTTTGTTTAATGTAATTTACACTTTTATTAATGGCAATGACTTTATATTACTTCATATTGTTATATTGTGATATACTATTGTTGTTTTGATAAAGACCTTGAATATACCATAGTGTATGTAAGATGTGGTAGAACATGGAGATGTCTATCATGAAATACATCTTATAGTCACTGTATATTCTAAACTGTTCCTAGTCGATTGAGCCGTCCGATAATAAGGATAAGGATCGCTCGAGTTTGAGACTAGCATTTGCGATGCGGAGTACCACGTTTCATTGGTAGGGAACATGGAGATGTTCGAAGCATGCAAATGGATATTCATAGGATGAATAATCGAACTACCCTATCCGGACTTTCCAAGTGGTTATCACTTATCGAGTGGATAAAGTCCGCGGTTTTGGTTGTACACCATTAGTCCTTACGACTTGAAACATCATGGAGACTCTATATGCTAGTGCTGTGCTTTGACTCGTTTACCGACTCTATGGGGGTCATCAGGTGTCGAGATTGGGTACAGTTACGACACATATAGGAGTCGATGCATTGTTGTCAAGGATTCACCACATACTTGCGAGTGTGGATATCCTATGCGATCTGAGGAGATATTAGTGTGACAAATCTCTGGCCAGAGTACTTGATGTGATTTAAGAAATGGTTTCTTAGTAGCACATGCGATGTCACTAATTTGATCTTCAAGATGTATTGCATAGTTATCGAATCTTGAGCGACTCTCGATGTACCAATGGTTGTTGATTCGATCGGGATATATGGATGAAGGGACCGTACTGTACGCTAACCAAAATCTACTGGTTCTTGTAGGCACTATCAGTGATACCTAGGGAATCATGGGGCGATGTTGCTAGGCGCTTTACCATGATTCGTTGGGCAAGTCGGAAATCGTTGTTCCGAGTCACAAGGAGTTGTGAGCCCACGGCTAGCTGTATCCCTGAACCATTGAGGTTCACACAGTGTAATGGAGTTTTAATCCCCGTTGAGATAGTTAAATTTAAAGAGTTAAATTTAATGAACTAAGGAGTTGGACTTCTCAAATAAGAGTAAGGGAGTAGGATTTCCTAAAATGACATAGGGATGTACATTTTTGGAAACCACTGAATTCGGATTCAGGAAAATTTATCTTGACTTTAAAATGTGCAGAAATGGTTTCTGTGCACATTGGTAAAATCGGTTTATCAATCGGAGTCACGATGAATTTTATATTAATTTCTGAACATGCGGGCTTTGCTTGTCGGGCCTCAACTTATGACTAATGGGCCCTAAGGTGTTAGTGGCCTGCATTATAAATAAGTTATTGCAGTACAGAAATTACACACAACAGGTCATTATTGAGAAACAGAAAAATCGAAAAAAAACCCTAGCCTCTCTTTCTCTCATTCGGCCGACCCCTCCCCCTCTGCCCGAGAAATTCCGGTCTGTGATTTTTGAATTGCAGTCAGGAATAACGAATCAGATTCGTTTAATCTCTTCGCAGAAAAACTTCTGACAGATTTTCTAGTGCAATCTGTCAGAGGGATTTAAACCTCATTCGTGGACCTGATTGAAGGAGTTCATCAGTTCCTGGGAGATACAAGAAGCGCAGAGAAATCTGTGTGGTGTCCAATAATCTCGCTTCGAGATTGAAGGTAAAATTTAATTAATTGTTATTTGAATTTTACACACACAATATAATTTAATCGTTGAATGGTTGATACCCACACCATGGAATTGTTCCATGATAAAAATTTTAAACTTCCGCTGCACCGGGTATCAATCGTGAATGATCTGAACACCAGTTTTCCAACACACTTCGGACGACCCAAAGTGGTGATCGGACGGTCCAAACTCGACGTGTCTCGCATGCAGGCAGTGAGTTGGATCGGACGATCCGAACCCCAGTTCGGAGGGCCCGAACTCGACCAGAAATTTTCCTATAAATAGGACTCGTTCGATTTCAATTTGAATTACAAATTTCCGAGTTTCCTTCTCCAGTTATATAGTGTGAGTTATACACTTGAGGGCCCTATCGGTTATAATCGAGGTTCTAAAATAACCAAGGTGTGGTTATAGTCATCCGGGACCAGCGACTCTAAAGGGCTATCTACGGATGAAGGTATGGTCCGGGAATCTATTTAAGTTTTGGGAGTACTTATTAGCTTAGTTAAGGCTTATAGAACTTATGTAGTGATACGATGAACTTTTGAATATAGGCTTGGAACCTAGGATCTTCTATACTTGAACTAGCCTAGAGGTACGTACACATTGACTGAGATTGCCAGCGAGTATACATGTTTATATGTTGCATTTATTTGGCATTATTATATAACATGATATATGATTTATCGTTTTCCATATTCATATGTCATGTGCATATACACGTTGAGCCTATACCTTATTATACCTGATTATAGAGCCGCTCAGCTCTATACTCGATAGTCTGTCACTGAGAGTACCGCGATGGCGGGGACATGTATGTCTGACTACTCTGGTGTACTAGACGAGTGTGGTTGCACCCAGAGGTTGATCCGTGTGGTGGCAGTACTCATGTGTCACCGGTACTGAGCATGAATTCTCAGATGACCTTTTACTAGTCATCATGTTGCATGCATTATATACATATGTTTACTCATGTTTATGTATTGGGCGTTAGCGCTCACGTTCTAGTTATTATCTTGGACACCTTATTTCATGGGGTAGGTCGCAGGATGGACGGAGCTGGTAGTTCAAGGCAGGACTAGGGAGCAGGAGCCTTGAGGAGTTTATTATATAGCAAGATTCGATATAGCTTTATAATGTTTACTTTTAAGTTTTTCGATATGGTTGTATCACTACAAGTATTAAGCCTGGATATATTTTACTAAGCTGATATGTAATTTAAGGATTATGTTTCCGCATGTTTTACTCTGTTAAGTATTTTGCTGTATTAAGTTTAATGCATGCTATTAGTTTCTAGTTAGTAGTTGATTCCATCCAGGGTCACTACATTTTTGGTATCAGAGCATGCATAGATTTTTGGAATTAGTACTTGGGATTTAGTTTAGTCTTGAGTAATTCTTGCGCATTTGGGATTTTAATGTGCAATTATTTTTAGGATATGGCTGACTAAAGTCATGGTAGTGTTGGCCAGGGAGGTGGTCATCATCGTCATCATCGCCATCATGATGATCGATATCGTCCTCATGAGGGTAGACGTCGATACTATATCAATATGTTCATGCAAGTAGGACCGAAACCCTTGTTGGGAGGCGAGAATCCTGAACAGGCAAGAGGTTGGATGTCTAAACTCAAGAGTGCGTTTCGAGCTTTCGATTGCACTATGGAGCAGAAACTGAAAGTTCTAGAATTCGTTCTAGAGGATCGAGCACGCTTATGGTGGGATGCCAAAGCTACTCAAGCACGTACTGAGAGAGGACAGGTAACTTGGGGGGATTTCTGTCAGCAGTTTCAGAAACTGTATTTTCCTCCAGCAGTTCGACAGGCACTATCTATGGAGTTGCTGACTCTGAGGCAAGGATCAATGACTATTGATCAATATCAACAATGATTTCTTGATCTGCTACCTTTTAGTCCTCATATCAATGACAGTGATGCGTCCAAGTATGATATCTTTCTGCAAGGCCTGAATCAAGATATCTACTCACAAGTTGTCGTATGTGATAATCCGACATCTTATGAGACTTTGGTGAACCGTTGCCATCAAGTGGAGAACAGCAATAGGTGGGAACTTTTGATGATGTCAGGACAGCCTTGTGGATCTCTTGGGCCTAGGGCTCAATCTGTTGTGCAACCAGGACCTATGTCTGCTTCTACTACTACTTCGTCTGGTTCTCGTGGTTCACGAGGTACTTTCCGTTTTGGGAAGAAGAAGAAGAAGGAGGAGTTTTGCAGTCACTGTGGTGGGAAGCATCCTGCAGCTTCGTGTCGGAAAGCTACTGGTGCTTGTTATATTTGTGGTGAGCAGGGACATCTGCAGAGAGATTGTCCTCAGCGCATGGGTTCTGCTGGTGGATCGGGATCACAGGTTGGATCTCAGGCTTCTACTTTTCCATGTCAGCAGACAACACCACAGATTTCTTCTGGTTATCGTCCACAGACTCAAGGGCAGGTATTTGCTCTGTCTCAGGAGCAGGCTACTGAGGGAAGCGATCGCATGTTGGCAGGTAACTTTTTGTTATGTGGTATTCCTACACTTGTTTTAATTGATACTGGAGCATCACATTCCTTTATTTCTAGTCGCTTTGTTAAGAGACATAGATTACCTTATGTATCATTAGATATTGATTTAGTTGTATCTACTCCGCTTGAGCAGGAGGTAGTAACTAAACGTCTAGTGATGGGTTGCCTTTTAGAGTTTGAGGGTCATGTGTTATCGGCTAATTTGATGATATTAGCGATGGCAAATTTTGATTGTATTTTGGGAATAGATATGCTGACTTTGTATCACGCTACTGTGGATTGTTATCAGCGTCTGGTACAGTTTCATCCGGATGAGGGTGATAGCTGGTACTTTTATGGTGAGGGTGCGTGACCTCCAATGCCACTTGTATCGGCTTTGAAGACATGTCATGTCTTAGAGTCAGGTGGGGAGGGCTACCTCATCTATGCAGTTGATATGTCCACGAGTAGTCCGGGTATCGATCAGTTACCGGTTGTCAGCGAGTTTCCTGATGTATTCCCTGATGAGATTCCTGGTTTTCCTCTGGTTCGAGAGGTTGAATTTGGTATTGATCTATTACAAGGAACGACGCCTATATCCCGAGCACCTTATCGTCTGGCACCATCAGAGATAAGGGAATTGAAACAGCAGTTGCAGGATCTGCTAGATAAGGGATATATCCGTCCGAGTGTTTCTCCATGGGGAGAACCTGTGTTGTTTGTCAAGAAAAAGGATGGATCGATGCGATTATGTATTGACTACAGGCAGTTGAATCGTGTTACCATCAAGAATAAGTATCCTTTGCCGTGGATTGATGATCTGTTCGATCAATTACAGGGTACTTCTGTTTACTCAAAGATAGATCTGAGATCTGTACACCACCACATGCGGGTACGAGACTCAGATATTTCTACGACTGCTTTCAGGACCAGATACGGCCATTATGAATTTTTGGTTATGCCATTTGGTTTGACGAATGCACTAGCAGTTTTTATGAATCTGATAAATCAGGTATTTCGAGAATATCTGGATAGATTTGTCATCGTCTTCATTGATGATATTCTTGTCTACTCTCATGACAAGAATGAGCATCACAACATTTGAGAATTTTTTTACAGACGTTACGAGATAAGCAGCTGTATGCGAAATTGAGCAAGTGTGATTCTAGCTTGATCGGGTAGTGTTTCTCGGTCATGTGATTTCTAGTGAAGGAATATCTGTTGATCCAAGTAAGATAGAGGCAGTGCTGAACTGGTCTCATCCGACGATGGTTGCTGAGATTCAAAGTTTCTTGGGTCTAGCAGGTTATTACCATCGGTTCATCGAGAATTTTGCACAGTTGGCCAGGCCTTTGACACAACTTACACGGAACGATGTTGCCTTCATATGGTCCTCGGATTGTGAGGAGTCATTTTACGAGCTGCGTAGACGTCTTACTACTGCACCTGTGCTAGCTCTACCTTCTGGATCAGGAGGTTATGTTGTCTATACTGTTGCCTCTGGTCAGGGGTTAGGATGTGTTCTTACACAGCATGGACATGTTATTGCCTATGCTTCTCGGTAGTTGAAGACGCATGAGAATAATTATCCAGTACATGATCTCGAGTTAGCCGCCATTGTATTTGCACTCAAGACTTGGAGGCATTATCTTTATGGCGAGAAATTTGAGATATTCACGGATCACAAGAGTTTGAAGTATTTATTCACTCAGGCAGAGTTGAATATGCGACAGAGACGCTGGATGGATCTTTTGAAGGATTATGATTGTGAAATCAAATATCATCCAGGTTCTGCTAATCTTACTGCTTATGCCTTGAGTCGGCAGGTGAGACTTTCTGCACTTCAGACTAGTGAAATATCTCATTTGGTTCAAGAGTGTTGTTCATTGAGTTTTACACTCAAGCACAAGAAAGGAAGAAATGGAATTCGTTTGTATACTATATTATCTGAACCAGCATTGTATTCTCGGATCAGAGATGCTCAGATATATGATGTTAAGACTCAGCGTTTGGCACGTCTAGCCAATGGGGATAATAGATCTGGATTCCATTTTCAGGCAGATGGTTTATTGTGCTTATCAAATCGAGTGGTTGTACCTGATGTTACGGAGCTCAGGAATGATATTCTATCTCAAGCTCACAGGAGTTGATTGTCTGTTCATCCTGGAAGCATGAAAATGTATAAGGACTTGCGAACCAAATTCTGGTGGAAAGGGATGAAGCGGAGTGTATATCAGTTTGTTTCAAGATGTTTGTTTTGTCAACAGGTCAAGGCTGAACACGGACGACCAGGTGGATTACTGCAGAATCTTGAGATTCCCGAATGGAAGTGGGAGCATGTGACTATGGATTTTGTCACCCACTTGCCTATGACTTCACGTCAATGTGATGCTATGTGGGTCTTTGTTGACCGTTTGACGAAATCAGCACACTTTATTCCTTACAACCGGGAGTATTCTTATGATCGCATGGCACGCTTATATATCCAGGATATAGTGCGATTACATGGGATTCCAGTGAGCATAGTTAGTGATAGAGATCCGCGATTTACCTCACGTTTCTGGGATAGTTTTCAGAAGAAGTTGGGTACGACCCTGAGTTTGAGCACTGCATATCATCCAGAGACTGACGGGCAGTCAGAGCGAACTATTCGTATGCTGGAGGATATGCTACGTTCTTCTGTCATGGATTTTAGCTTATCTTGGCAGGATCAGTTACCTTTGATAGAATTTGCCTACAATAACAGTTATCATCGTAGTATTGATATGGCACCTTTCGAGGCATTGTATGGTCGACGGTGTCGTACTCCGTTATTCTGGGATGAATTCGGGGAACGACAAGTCGAGGGTCCTAAATTGGTGCAGCAGATTGTAGACAAGGTAGATTTGATCAAGCGGAGGATCAAAGCTGCTCAAGATCGACAAGCCAGTTACGCTAATATTCACCGCAGGCCACTTCAGTTAGAGCCTGGTGAATATGTGTTCCTACGAGTGTCACCTTTCAGTAAGGTGATGAGATTCGGTGTGAAAGGCAAGTTGTCACCTTGTTTCCTTTCCAGATACTGGAGAAGATTGGAGATGTTGGATAACATTTGGTGTTACCACCATCTCTTTCCAGTATACATAATATTTTTCATGTGTCGTTACTTCGACAGTACATAGCTGATGAATCTCATATTATCCAGCATACTGATATTCAGCTAGAACCAAATCTGTCTTTTGTTGAACGACCACTCCGT
Source organism: Henckelia pumila (assembly GCF_033568475.1). Classification (NCBI taxonomy): domain Eukaryota; kingdom Viridiplantae; phylum Streptophyta; class Magnoliopsida; order Lamiales; family Gesneriaceae; genus Henckelia; species Henckelia pumila. The sequence goes on along the minus strand of NW_027331857.1, from coordinate 1,993,083 downwards.
ATCCTAGATAGGAAGGAGAAAATTCTTCGGAACAAGACTATACCACTTGTGATGGTACAGTGGCCGCGCCGAAGCGTTGAAGAAGCAACTTGGGAAACCGAGAGCTATATGCGGGCTAAATATCCTGAGTTGTTTGCTTTGTACATTTGATTACCATGTAAAGATGTAATTACAGTTGTTGTAATAAAACATGGTTTGATGTTTCATATTGTTATCTTGATTTATCTTTTAGATTTATTTAGCGGATGAAATATCTAAAGGTGGGGAGAATGTACTAACCCAGATTCATATTGAAGATAATAAAATGTTAAACATGATTTAGAGTTGGTAATTAACCAATTCCGGGGCTTAATCGTACTTCAGAATCAAGAATTTGATTTTCATTTTCTGAGCCAGTTCGGACGATCTGAAGAGGACTTCGGACGGCCCGAACTCATCACACCGGGGGCTCCGAAGGTAAGCTTATTGACTTCAGAGTTAAGGCAAGTTCGGACGATCCGAAGTAGGATCGGACGGCCCGAACTTCACCTGTGCCAAGTAGGTAGGATTACTCAGCCATGGTTTTTGACAAGTGTCGAATTTAGGACACTTCGGACAACCCGAAGTGGTGATCAGACGGTCCGAACTCAACGTGTCTCGCATGCAGGCAGTGAGTTGGATCGGACGATTTGAACCCTAGTTCAGAGGGCCCGAATTTGACCAGAAATTTTCCTATAAATAGGACTCGTTCGATTTCAATTTGAATTACAAATTTCCGAGTTTGCTTCTCCAGTTATATAGTGTGAGTTATAAACTTGAGGGCCCTATCGGTTATAATCAAGGTTCTGGAATAACCAAGGTGTGGTTATAGTCATCCGGGACCAGCGACTCCAAAGGGCTATCTACGGATGAAGGTATGGTCCGGGAATCTATTTAAGTTTTGGGAGTACTTATTAGCTTAGTTAAGGCTTATAGAACTTATGTAGTGATACGGTGAACTTTTGAATATAGGCTTGGAACCTAGGATCTTCTATACTTGAACTAGCCTAGAGGTACGTACACATTGACTGAGATTGCTAGTTAGTATACATGTTTATATGTTGCATTTATTTGGCATTATTATATGGAATGATATATGATTTACCGTTTTCCATATTCATATGTCATGTGCATATACACGTTGAGCCTATACCTTGTTATACCTGATTATAGAGCCGCTCAGCTCTATACTCGATAGTCTGTCACTGAGATTACCGCGACGGCGGGGACATGTATGTCTGACTTCTCTGGTGTACTAGACAAGTGTGGTAGCACCCAGAGGTTGATCCGTGCGGTGGAAGCACTCATGTGGCACCGGTACTGAGCATGACTTTTCAGATGACCTTTTACTAGTCATCATGTTGCAAGCATTATATACATATGTTTACTCATGTTTATGTATTGGGCGTTAGCGCTCACGTCCTAGTTGTTATCTTGGACACCCTATTCCACGGGGTAGGTTGCAGGATGGACGGAGCTGGTAGTTCAAGGAAGGACTAGGGAGCAGGAACCTTGAGGATTTTATTATACAACAAGATTCGATATAGTTGTATAATGTTTACTTTTAAGTTTTTCGATATGGTTGTATCACTACAAGTATGAAGCCTGGATATATTTTACTAAGCTGATATGTAATTTATGGATTATGTTTCCGCACGTTTTACTCTGTTAAGTATTTTGCTGTATTAAGTTTAATGCATGCTATTAGTTGCCAGTTAATAGGTGATTCCATGCAGGGTCACTACATTGGTTTTATTTTCTTTAGTCTTGCTTGAGAAATTATATTGTTTGATGAGTTTTGGAATGATTATGAACTTGAAATATGATTATATTCATGCCTGGAGTCCTTGAAAATTTCAGTTCCTGTTGTCACAAGCGTGAGTTCGAATGCCCAGTTTCTTCATTCCTTGTTGTTCAAAATTTTAGATCGATTGTTCTTAGCATGACTGGTTTAACCATTTTCCAGATTTTCATGGTGGGTGTTCGAAATTTCAGAGTTGTTATCTCAAGCATAAATTCGAATTTGTCCAGAAATTTTTACAAGCATGTGTTCGATCATTTTCCAAAATTCTTCACATGGTGGCGTTAGGAAGGCTTGGGTTTGAGCTTGGTATTGTTTTTGGAGGATGCATTCGAAATTTGAGGTATAGGGGTCGGTTTTGTATGGTGGTTAGGTGCTGCCTTTGAGCTGGGTTTAAGGTGGTTCGAGGTGAGTGTTAGGGGCTGGAAATGAGGTGGTATATTGGTCTTGGTACTAGGATTAGGGACTTGGAAGATTGGAGGATTTATAGTTAGGTTTTGGTTAAGTTTGAAAACAAGTCATGAGGAGATTTTTGTAAAGTGTGTGGGCTGTCCGGAAATTGATTTTTAAACAGGGGTTAAACTCGGGTTTTGGCCAAGGGCTCGGGTCGGGAATTAGTATAGGATGTAGGGAATATTTCGGTTCAAGCGGAAATTAAGTCGGTTAAGTTTTGGTTAAGTTTTAGATGATTGGATGGATAGGTGCGTGCAGAATTTTGTGGAATAGGGGCTGCTGACCGGAAATCCGATTTTCATAAAATGGTTGCTTGGGAAATAAAATCCGAGGATGACTTCTTAAGTTAATTCTAAGTGTTAGTAAGTGGTGGTTTCGAGCGAAACTGTTTTTGAGTGAGAATTGAGTAAGTTATGAATGTTACGGGCATACCGCTCAATTTGTCTTTAAGCGCTACGTTATGGTTTAGTATTTTTCATCCTTTGTTTTGGCTCCTAAATCACTATCCCGATCATCCATATGTGAGTTATATGCATGATTATTGATTAATATTTACATGTACATCATATTTACATATGCATGCTAAGTCTCATATTCAAGAATGAAAGGAAAAATATTTAATTTTTTTAACGAAGTAAGATGATTGTGACAATATCTATTTACGTGTATGTGTGGGGGTGATGTTGGAACACGGTCGTTCTCCGGATCAAAAGAAAGTGATATCCGGTGCAGCGAAAGTTTTAAAATTTTATCTGGAACGATTCCATATGGATATCAAATTCCTACGATTAAAATTGATAACATAAAATTTAAACAATATAAATTTTACTTTAAAATCTCGAAGAGAGATTATATATGGACACCAACAGATTAAACTGCTCTTGTTGTATATCCCAGGAACTGATGAACGAATGATTCTTCAATCAGGTCCACGAACAGAAGTTTAATCCCTCTGATAGACTGCACTAGAAAGTCTATCAGAATTTTCTACGAAGAGATAGAACAGATATGATCTGTTAAATCAGACTGAAAATTCAGAAATTTGCAGACTGAATTTCGAACACTGTGAGGTGAAGGGGGCGGCCGAAACTAGAGTGGAGGCTCTCTAGGTTTTCAAAATTATGACCTTATGTTGTGTAATTTCTGTACTGCAATAACTTATTTATAATGTGGGCTGCTAACAGCTTAGGACCCATTAGTCATAAGTTCAAGCCTGACAAGCAAAGCCAGCATGTTCAGAAATTAATATAAAATTCATCGTAACTCAGATTGATAAACCAATTTCACCAATGTGCACAGAAACCATTTCTGCATCTTTTAAAGTCAAGATAAATTTTTTGAATCCGAATTCAGTGGTTTCCAAAAATGTCCATCACTATGTCATTTTAGGAAATCTTACTCCCTCTACTTTTAAATAAGAAGTCCCACTTCTTTATTCACTAAATTTAACTCTTTAAATTTAATTATCTCAACGGGAATTAGAAATCCATTACTTGTGTGACCCTCAATGGTTCAGGGATACAGCTAGTCGTGGGCTCACAACTCCTTGTGACTCGGAACAACAATTTCCGACTTGCCCATCGAATCATGGTAAGAGCGCCTAGCAACATCGCCCCATGATTCCCTAGGTATCACTGATAGTGTCTGCAAGAACCAATAGATTTTGGTTAGCGTACAGTACGGTCCCTTCATCCATATATCCCGATCGAATCAACAACCATTGGTAAATCGAGAGTCGTTCGAGATTCGATAACTATGCAATACATCTTGAAGATCAAATAGTGACATCGCATGTGCTACTAGGAAACCAAGTAACCTAAAACACATCATGTACTCTGTCCAGAGATTCGTCACACTAATATCTCCTCAGATTGCATAGGATATCCACACTCGCAAGTATTTGGTGAATCCTTGACAACAAAGCATCGACTCCTATATGTGTCGTAAATGTAACCAATCCCGACACCTGATGACCCCAATAGAGTCGGTAAACGAGTCAAAATACAGTACTAGCATATAGAGTCTCAATGATGTTTCAAGTAGTAAGGACTAATGGTGTACAACCAAAACCGCGGACTTTATCCACTCGATTAGTGATAACCACTTGAAAAGTCCGGATAGGGTAGTTCGATCATTCATCATATGAATATCCATTTGCATGCTTTGAACATCTCCATGTTCCATACCAATGAAACGTGGTACTCGGCATCGAAAATGCTAGTCTCAATCTCGAGCGATCCTTATCCTTATTAACGGACGGCTCAATCGACTAGGAACTGTTTAGAATATACAGTGACTATAAGATGTGTTTCATGATAGCCATCCCCATGTGCTACCACATCTTACATACACTATAGTATATTCAAGGTCTTCATCTAAACATCTTATAGCATGTCACAACATAATAATATGATAGAAGATAAAGTAAATGCCATTATAAAAGTGTAAAATATATTAAACAAAAGATTGTTTATACATAGAGTCATAAAAGCCCTTAGCCACAAGTTGGCTCACCGGGCACCCACTCTTTCAATCTCCCACTTGCCCTAAAGCCAACTAGTCATACTACGTAGTCCCATTGCTTCGCGATGTTTGTCAAATAATGGTCCTGGCAAGGGCTTAGTAAGTGGATCAGCGATATTGTCTGCAGAGGCCACTCTCTCGACAGTGATGTCTCCTCTTTCCACGATCTCCCGGATGATGGGATATTTCCTCAGTACGTGTTTGGATCTTTGATGAGACCTTGGTTCCTTTGCCTGAGCAATGACACCCGTGTTGTCACAGTACACCGGGACTGGACCAACAGCTTCAGGAATAACGCCCAACTCTTGGACGAAATTCCTCATCCAAACGGCCTCTTTAGCAGCAGCTGATGCCGCAATGTATTCTGCCTCAGTGGTGGAATCCGCTGTGTGTCCTGCTTGGAACTCTTCGAAGAGACAGCACCGCCATTGAGCATGAACACAAATCCAGAGGTTGACTTCGAGTCATCCACGTCACTTTGGAAGCTAGAGTCGGTATAGCCTTCCAATTTCAGTTCTCTTCCTCCATAAACCATGAATACATTCTTAGTTCTTCTCAAATACTTAAGAATATCCTTCATTGCTTTCCAATGCATTTGACCAGGATTGGCTTGATATCTGCTCGTGACATTCAGAGCAAATGCTACATCCGGTCTGGTAGATATCATCCCATACATGATACTCCCAATGGCTGACGCATATGGTATGTGTGTCATTTTCTCTATCTCTTCGTCAGTCTTGGGACACATAGACTTGGATAGAGAGACTCCATGACACATAGGTAGATGTCCTCTCTTGGACTCATCCATTGAAAACCTTTTCAATATAGTGTCGATGTAGGTAGCTTGAGTAAGTCCTATCATTCTCTTAGATCTATCTCTATAGATCTGTATCCCTAGAATATAGGACGCCTCACCCAAATCCTTCATCGAGAATCTACCTGATAACCATATCTTTGTTGACTGCAATATCCCTACATCATTTCTAATGAGTAAGATGTCATCAACATAAAGTACTAAGAATGTCACAGCATCCTTAACTACTTTCTTGTACACGCACGGTTCCTCCGGGTTCTTGATGAAACCAAAATCCTTTATTGTTTCATCAAATTTCTGGTTCCAACTTCTTGATGCTTGTTTGAGACCATAGATCGATCTCTGAAGCTTGCATACCTTATGCTCGCTTCCCATGGATGTGAATCCCTCGGGCTGCATCATATAGATTTCTTCCTTAATGTTTCCATTAAGAAATGCAGTCTTCACATCCATTTGCCATATCTCATAGTCATACCATGCTGCTATGGCAATAAGGATTCTTATGGACTTGAACATTGCGACTGGTGAAAAAGTTTCATCATAGTCAACTCCTTGTCTTTGAGTATAACCTTTTGCCACCAATCGTGCCTTGTAGTTCGGTACCTTTCCATCAGGCCCAAGTTTTCTCTTATAGATCCATTTACACCCTATTGGAACAATTCCATTGGGAGGATCTACTAAAGTCCAAACTTGGTTTGTATGCATCGAATCTATTTCCGACTGCATAGCTTCAAGCCATAAGTTCGAATCCGCATCAGAAATTGCTTCCTTGAAGTTTTTTGGATCACATCCAATGTCGGGTTCACTTTGATCCCCTTCAAGAAGAAAACCATATCTAATAGGAGGCCTAGAAGTCCTCTCGGAACTTCTAGTAATAGGCGTGCCAATCAATGGTTCCTGAGGTGTAGGATCATTATTTTGTATCTCGGGTTCTTCTCGAATTTCTTCGAGTTTCATCATCTTGCCTTTCTTATCCAATAAGAACTCCTTCTCCAAGAAGGTGGCATTCCTTGAAACAAACACTTTTGTTTCAGTAGTATGATAGAAATAATATCCGATTGAATTCTTCGGATACCCTACAAAATAACATAAGGTGGATCGACTATCCAACTTATCTCCCACTGTCTGCTTCACGTAAGCAGGACATCTCCAAATCCTCAAGTACGAATACTTAGGAGCTTTGCCATTCCATAACTCGTATGGTGTTTTGTTCACTGCTTTAGTGTGGACGTTGTTCAACAACAATACCGCCGTTTCAAGAGAATAGCCCCAAAATGAAGGTGGGAGCTCAGTGAAGCTCATCATAGATCGAACCATGTCCAACAATGTTCGATTGCGACGCTCCGAAACTCCATTCAGCTGAGGTGTCATAGGAGGAGTCCACTGAGAGAGAATCACATTCTCTTTTAGATAGCTCAAAAACTCGATACTCAAGTATTCTCCTCCTCGATCCGATCGAAGTGCTTTAATACTCTTACCTAGTTTGTTTTCTACTTCAGCCTTGAATTCTTTGAACTTTTCAAATGATTCAGACTTATATTTCATCAAATATAAGTACCATACCTATAATAATCATCAGTAAAGGTAATGAAGTAGGTGTGACCAAATTTTGTACCAATACTAAATGGTCCGCAAACATCTGTATGGATCAAATCCAATAGATTTTGACTACGCTCAGGTTTTCCTTTGAAAGGAGATTTAGTCATTTTTCCTTTCAGCAAGATTCACAAGTAGGTAGAGAGTTAATATCAGACATTTCAAACATGCCCTCTCCCACTAACTTGTTCATCCTCCTTGAGGAAATATGACCTAACCTAGCATGCCAAAGGTTTGCCGGGTTTTGACTATCGATTTTCCTTTTGTTCGTTGTTACCGGTTTATCAACATAATCAACTGGAACGTCTTTTAATTTTAAGTTATATAGATCGTTTTTAAATTGTCCATTTCAAATCAAACATTCATTCTTGTAAATATTGCAAATCCCATTCGCAAGTTTTCAAGAAATATCTTCTCTATAAAGAATAGAAAAAGAAATAATGTTTTAATGAAATCTTGGTACAAATAAAAACATCTCTCTCAAAATATAGCTTAAAATTGTTTTTGCAAAATTAAACAAATGTTTCCCATGGCTTTTGGATTCAACTCTGGAACCATTCCCGAGCCTTAACTGGGTCTCACCCATCCTAAGCTTACGACTTCTTATCATCATCTGCAACTCATTGCAAATGTGAGATCTACATCTGGTATCCAATACCCAAGAAATAGTATTAAGTGAAACATTTATAAAATATATCCTTTGTAGCTCGTAACTACTCGATATACATTCTTTACAGTTGCGCTTCTAGTAACCGGGTTTCTTGCAGTGATGGCAAACTTATTTAGACTTGTCCAATTTTGCATGTAACATTTGGTCTTGAGATCATGGTCCAACCATTTCTCTAGTTCGACCAACTTTTCGGTAGTTACATCAGCCGGGGCTGTTTTTCGAAGAAGCCTTTTCTAACACTTAGAAAATCTTTTCCGAACTCTGGACAATCTTAACTTATTGAACCATTCCGTATAGTTGCGCCAGAAAGTTTGTTTTGTTCGAGAATTGAAACATGTGGATTACAAAGATTCATAATAATGATATACTGAGATGAAACAGACAATAATCGATGATTGTTTAATTAATTTACTAAGACATAAAATAAGGCGAAATTTATTTTATGAATCTCACTCCCACTATTTTAACGATTTCACTACCCTCTAGTGAAAACGAGAAACATTTTCTTTAGTGGGAACATGGAGTCCAATTGACAAACTATAGTCCCGAATAATATCAGCCAACCATAATTTTCAAATGGTAGAGCCCAATTGCTTCCAAAGAAACCTCCATGTTTTTACCTCATGTCCAATAAGGGCCCAATAATATGACGTCGTTTATTGTGACACGTCAAGATGACCCATCAATATTAAGTTGTGATGGACGGTCGCCATGTGGATCCCCAATAATATGAGCCAATCCCATGGGAGTTCCATCCAACTTACAACATGTGTCGATCCAATGTACAGCTTTCCGACGAACGGGCCCCCCAATAATATGAGCCGGACTGTATCCGCGGGTAGCATCTCATACATTGATCGTTGATGGAAGGTAGGAACATTTAAACAATATTTAAATTTCTTTTATTTATCTTGATATCAATTTTAAATTATATTTAAAATGAGGGATTTTTAATTTTGAAAATTTGTCTCATCATTTAAAATTTGTATGCTTGCGGGATTCATACAATTTAGTCTAAACATGCATACAACAATAATATCATATATTATTTTAGGATGATCGATTCCATTACTAATCGACCCGTGGTTGCCAATCACGAGTCTAAGTCCAATCCTAGGTAATATGCAAGTATGCAATGCAATCCTATTACATTAAGCTTCCAATTTACATTTCTTCGGTCTTTATCATTGCTTGCTGGTCCCACCTCCATCTTCAAAATCTCCCACTATTTCTAGTGAATTTACAATAAATTACTATGACAAATAAAGGGATACATTATAGGGGTGGAAACGGGCCATAAACCAGGCCTACTTTTATTACAAATGATAAAATCAAATTTGGGCCATAAACCAGGCCCATTAATAAAATCCAACAATCAATAATAAAGCCAAATGTAAACAACCTAACATACACCTATAATATTGTTCATGGCAATCGATCATTCTTATCCAATAATATTTAATTAAAAAATTAATTTATTGGACATCATGCAATGGCAATAAATATAAATAGATAAAATCATATTTCATACATAAAATCTTATTTTATATATAAAATCATATTTTATCTAGTTTATCCATAAAATCATATTTTACATATAAAATCCAATTTTATACATAAAATCATATTTTATTATCAATTGTACCAAAATTAATAATTAAAGATTTAATTTATTGGATTAAATTTATAAATTTCCAAAATTCAAAATTTATCCAAAAATTAATTTTCTTAGTTTAAAAAATTTTTGAGCTCAAACAATTTTGACCCATTTGCCTCGTGGACCAACTGAAACAATTTTCAATCGGGCCAAAAACTGGGCCCAAAACCATTTTGGGCTAGAATTCATAATTCACGAAAAATTTAATTTTTTTAATAAAAAATTTCTGGGCAGCCCGGGACAATCCCGGGCTGCCCGCCCGCCCAGCTGCGCGGGCTAGGGCAACGCTTGCCCTAGCTCGCGCAGGGCTGCTGCGTGCAGCCCATCTGCGCGCAGGGCTGCACGCGGCACTGCTCGCTGCCTTCGGGTAGCGGGCAGCCCCGAATTTTTTTTTTTCTTTTCCGTTTTATTTTTCTGAAAAATCGAGGCTTTGTACAATCGATAAAATTTTAATCGTAAAATCCGAGAACAACCTGTCTCTGATACCACTGTTGGAACAAAGTCGTTCTCCGGATCGAAAGAAAGTGATATCCGGTGCAGCGGAAGTTTTAAAATTTTATATGGAACGATTCCATATGGATATCAAATTCCTACGATTAAAATTGATAACATAAAATTTAAACAATATAAATTTTACCTTAAAATCTCGAAGCGAGATTATGGACACCAACAGATTAAACTGCTCTTGTTGTATATCCCAAGAACTGATGAACGAACGATTCTTCAATCAGGTCCACGAACAGAAGTTTAATCCCTCTGATAGACTGCACTAGAAAGTCTATCAGAAGTTTCTACGAAGAGATAGAACAGATATGATCTGTTAAATCAGACTACAAATTCAGAAATTTGCAGACTGAATTTCGAACACTGTGAGGTGGAGGGGGGCGGCCGAAACTAGAGTGGAGGCTCTCTAGGTTTTCAAAATTATGACCTTATGTTGTGTAATTTCTGTACTGCAATAATTTATTTATAATGTGGGCTGCTAACAGCTTAGGGCCCATTAGTCATAAGTTCAAGCCTGACAAGCAAAGCCCGCATGTTCAGAAATTAATATAAAATTCATCGTAACTCAGATTGATAAACCAATTTCATCAATGTGCACAGAAACCATTTCTGCATCTTTTAAAGTCAAGATAAATTTTCTGAATCCGAATTCAGTGGTTTCCAAAAATGTCCATCACTATGTCATTTTAGGAAATCTTACTCCCTCTACTTTTAAATAAGAAGTCCCACTTCTTTATTCACTAAATTTAACTCTTTAAATTTAATTATCTCAACGGGGATTAGAAATCCCTTACTTGTGTGACCCTCAATGGTTCAGGGATACAGCTAGTCGTGGGCTCACAACTCCTTGTGACTCGGAACAAAAATTTCCGACTTGCCCATCGAATCATGGTAAGAGCACCTAGCAACATCGCTCCATGATTCCCTAGGTATCACTGATAGTGCCTGCAAGAACCAATAGATTTTGGTTAGCGTACAGTACGGTCCCTTCATCCATATATCCCGATCGAATCAACAACCATTGGTAAATCGAGAGTCGTTCGAGATTCGATAACTATGCAATGCATCTTGAAGATCAAATAGTGACATCGCATGTGCTACTAGGAAACCAAGTAACCTAAAACACATCATGTACTCTGGCCAGAGATTCGTCACACTAATATCTCCTCAGATTGCATAGGATATCCACACTCGCAAGTATGTGGTGAATCCTTGACAACAAAGCATCGACTCCTATATGTGTCGTAAATGTACCCAATCCCGACACCTGATGACCCCAATAGAGTCGGTAAACGAGTCAAAATACAGTACTAGCATATAGAGTCTCAATGATGTTTCAAGTAGTAAGGACTAATGGTGTACAACCAAAACCGCGGACTTTATCCACTCGATTAGTGATAACCACTTGGAAAGTCCGGATAGGGTAGTTCGATCATTCATCATATGAATATCCATTTGCATGCTTTGAACATCTCCATGTTCCATACCAATGAAACGTGGTACTCGGCATCGCAAATGCTAGTCTCAATCTCGAGCGATCCTTATCCTTATTAACGGACGACTCAATCGACTAGGAACTGTTTAGAATATACAGTGACTATAAGATGTGTTTCATGATAGCCATCCCCATGTGCTACCACATCTTACATACACTATAGTATATTCAAGGTCTTCATCTAAACATCTTATAGCATGTCACAACATAATAATATGATAAAAGATAAAGTAAATGCCATTATAAAAGTGTAAAATATATTAAACAAAAATTATTTATACATAGAGTCATAAAAGCCTTAGCCACAAGTTGGCTCACCGGGCACCCACTCTTTCAGGTGAGAGACGTTTTAGCCTACCTTACCAATCATTTATGGGTATGTGTGGGGTTGAGAGAAATCTTGGCCTCCTTTTCCAAGTATTTGCAAGATGGGTTGGGAAATACCTGACTTCCTTGCGGCATAGTGCACTGCAGCCATGATCATGATCGAAATCATAGAGTCGCAATTCAAGGATCTGAGTTAAAATATTTATGACTATATTTCAGTTCAGTTATTCAGTTATTCATGTTCGACTTACCCATGCATATGTTTCATTCATGTTCACTTCATTATTTAAGAAATCATTTATTTAAGTTAAAGGGCGCGCAAAACACAGTATTTTATTATCAAGCTATTTTTAATCTGCGTGTGCTTGTATTTACGTAGTACTCGTTATCCCCCCCATATTCTTGTTAAATCTTTTAGACTCACTACACTTATTTTTTTCAGGTGAGGAGTATTTCACTGAGATCGAGGGGCAGGATCCCCAGGACGAGGTCACTGGTGGTGCAGGCCTTTGACCGGCGTGCTTTTAGTTGTTCCGCAAACTCTGATATTTTTCATTTATGAGTTGTAGTATTTCATACACTGTCAGTCATTTGCAGGATGTGATTTCCCTGCTTTAGAGTATTTGGCATGTAAACTTAAGAACTTATTCTTCCGCAACTATGTGGGATTAACTTCCCTTTTTAGATTCCATGATTATCGTATTTGGATTTTTATTAAGTGTTTATTTTAAATTGTTTGAACTGCTGTTGTGTCAGGTTGGCTTTTATTAGTTTTAAACGAGTTATGGCAAAAAGTTTCGAAAAATCCCGTATTTTCTTTATTACTCAAAGGTATTAAATCAAATAATTAGTTTAGAGGTTCAAAGTCGTTTCAGATATACCCAGAGGAGTTGACCCCATATAGTACTACATACTAATTGGTGCTTAGACTGATCAGGACTTGTGTTAACCAGTACCCAGTCATTTTCATGCATCATACTAGGTTTGTATACTCGTGCTTATCGTATTGAGTGCAGTCGCTCACGTCCAGTGTTATTTTCTTGGACACCCTATTCGACGGGGCAGGTCTCAGGTTGGACGATGCCGGTGGATCGAGGCAGGGTTGAGATCTGGAGTAGTGATTTCCGTGAGTACCTTTAGTTCAGGGAATTTGATATAGTACCTTCGATTTGGTTGTATAACAGATTTATTATCTTCGGTTTTTAGTCATTGGTTGTATTCCGCCAGTTTGGGTTGTAAACCTGGTTTAGTTTTCGTTGTTATCCTTATATATCTCCTTACTTAAGTTAATTGCATGCTTGATAAGGTTTCTAATAGGTGATCCGGGTAGGGTCACTACAGATACCCTTCAGCAAGCTCTAGGGACACAACTCAGTGAACTTCTTGAACATTTGTCCGAGGCTGATGCCAAAAAAAGGGGAAGAAGAGCATCTCCTGGCGGAGGATACTAATCTGTTTCATGAAAATAGGATGGAAGAGGCCAGCATGAATAAAAAAGAAGAAGAAAAGATAAGACGAGGAGGATGATCTGGTGGAAGTAGTCGGTAGGAGGTAGGTGTAATTAAGTTTTATTTTTTACTTTTAGGTGTAATAGTTCTATTACTTCCTCGCCTGTTTGTAACAAATGAAATTCATTTTCTCAATGAGATCATTGCTTTCTCCTTATTTTGTATGTTTCATTTATTTGGAGATTAGGTTTTGTCATCACCAAAAATGGAAATTTTGTTAAATCTTTTATAAATTTTGGTGATAACAAAAAATAATTCATTATTTTATATCTTGCTGCCATATTTTGTAAAATAGATTATCAACCTCTTGATTTGAAGATCACTCGCCTGAGAAGTCACTCACCTAGTTACATCTAAATTTGGCACTCACACGATCTTAAAAAGGAAATCACTAGATTGGCCACCATGACAAGATCTACTGTCCTACTCTAAAGTGTTCTCAACCGGTCACCATTGCAAGCATATCTTTTACAATGGCTTTAGGAGTAGTCTTCCAATTCAATGTATACATTGATCAGGGATTTCATTTAATTTTCAGAAAATTATATTGTCAAGACATGTACAACCAACAAGAAATCAAGAAAATCATAATGCTTTCCTAAAATTCTCACTAATGACCTTATGATCAGAGACACTCTGCAACTATTGCCTTCTTTATTGAGAAAGATCCAAATTTGAATTTATTAAAGAGTACAACACTTCAAGAAAGGAAAACGTTAACAGTACCTTGACATTAATGATCTACAGATGAACGTTGAGTCTATCCATGCAAAGGACACTATAAATAGAGATTTCTTGAAGATAGAAAACCACTGAAGCTTTATCTTTGCAACATGAATCTCACTTGTTTACTGTGCTAGCAAGCTCACTTGAGCACTCAGAAAATCCTTATCTACTTTTCTCAAATCAACCCTAGCTCAAACAGATAGTTATAAGATCTTCAAGAATCCACCAGGGGTTCTTCAAGGTCCTAGACCGCTTTATACAGAAAGCTCTAGAAGAAGAATTTGATATTTAGTATCTAAGGAGATGGTGGTATTGTGTTTCATAGTCTGATAAGAACTGTAATCTTATCTTGTGGTGTACTATGAGTTCTGAGTTAGGCATTGGATAAGTCCTAGTATTGGTGTGGGTTATTATCGATTTTATCTTAATTGAGCTTATTTGATATAATCAGAGTTTTCAGAAGTCGAGGGCCGTTTTGATATTTATCAGGGTCTATTTTGAAAATTTCGGAAATTTCAGGGACTAAAGTGCAAAATTGGAGTTTAATATATTATCTACACTTGGATTGCTTTTGACTTAGTCTCCTTATATTCTCCTCCTTCCCCATCGGTTCCCTCCATTGAAGCGCCTTCAAGCTTTCTCCAAGCCTTTAGATTTCAGTCCGAGCTCGATCCGGCCGTTGAAATTTATTTCTGAATGCAGATTAGAGATCACAGCAACGAGAGCTCCGTTATACCGTAAGTATTTCTCCGATCAGACACATTTTGTTTTTTGTATGTTGTTAGAATCGATTGAGTTTTGAGTATGTTGTTTTTGGCAAGGTTCTGATCGTTTATTCTTAATCAATTTTGAATTTGAGCGTCGTTCGGAATTGTTATGATTTTTGGAAGCCTTTGTTCGAAAATTTGGTTTGAGATTTGTTGGGTTTGAGCTTTTGTTGTGATCTTAGCATTGTTATGAGTTGATATCGATGTTGTACTACTGTTTGTATTTTCGGTTTGATCATTTATAGCCGTTATGCCGCCTGTTTGAGTTTTGAGGATTTTGAACCGTGTTTGAGTTGTAGAACTTTGGGCATTGGGTTTGTTCGTTGTTGTTGATCATCTTTTGTCTCCGTACAGATTCGTTTGGAGTTGTCGAGACAGAGAAGAAGCAGTCGATCGTCTAAGAGTTGGATGAAGAATCGGTAAAGAGATTACCTTGAGCCGATATTGTAGTGACCCTACCTGGATCCACTACCTAATCAGAGTTAAGAGCATAATTAAACATTCATTGAATAAATCGCTGTGGAAGACTTTAAATAAAAACAGACCGGCAGAATACAACCGGTTAAATAATTTCGATTTATACAACCAAATCGAATAAATAACCTAAAGGCAAAACCTACAGCTAATCCTGCTGTCTTCACTGGTCACTGGCTACTCCAAGCTCCTGGTGCTCAATCCTGCACCTACACCTGCCCCGTCGAATGGGGTGTCCAGATATACAGAAAAGACTGAACGTGAGCTCTAAGCTCAATACGAAAGCACTGGGTAAAACATACAAATATGATGCATGCAAATGATAGGGTATCCATATCTGGGATAACTGTATATAACTGCTCAGTAATGGCGCCTAGGATATGAGTGGTACAACCCGGGGAGCAAACCCTGTGTACACTGCTCATTCCTATACGACGTGGACTGTGTCCCCCGATGCTAACTACCCATGACCCGTCAGTCACTGAGCAATAGACATCAACCGTCCAGACAAGGCTGAGCGGCCCTACATGGCTCATCTCACAAGATGGACAGGCACAATATGATATGCACATGCTGCATAATAATATGACACATAAATGCAACATATAATCATGCAAACCCGCTGGCTATCTCAGTCTGTACTTACGTACCTTTCTACAGGCAGTTCCTAGCAGTCCCACTCTAGGTTCCAAGCCTATATCAGTTCTACAATGCAAATACCCATGCATCATTCATTAAGCTCTAAAAGCCTTAAATAAGCTATTGCATACTCCTAAATAATTTAAGGAGACCATAGCTATACCTGCGTCCGTCGTCAGCCCACTGATGGCGACTATCCCGCAACTAGGGCACACCCCTGCTGCAGCTCCACAGCTTCGAGCACTGCTCCGCTACACGAGCACTGCTCCGCTACTATGTCAGACACTGTCCGACTATACTAAAATATGTTCCTTACTCCAACTCTAAAATAAGAGTACACAAAAGCCCTAAAATAGAGCCACGAGGGCGAAGGAGAGGAATTCGGAATTGGCAAGAAATGAGGAGCTCGGACCCTATATTTATAGACGTCGATCGGAAGTTCCGTTCCCTGATCGGAAGCTCCGAACGTGCAGATTGGAAGCTCCGTTCCTCCGATCGGAAGCTCCGATGCCAAGTGTCAATCTCAACCACATGCAACCACACACCTGTCACCGACAGTCGATCGGAAGCTCCGATTGCTGATCGGAATTTCCGATCTCCATGCTTCCGATATGGTTCCGATTTGGTTCTGATGTCACCAAGATCGGAAGCTCCGATCCTGGATCGGTGGTTCCGATCCCACTCGAGTCTTGGATCCATTTCTGAACTCCGTTAACCCTTCTGAAATTTCTTTAATCATGTTTTACTTAATCTAAACATGATTACACGATTAATATACTCATTAATCGCTAATTCTGGATACGGGTTACTACAGATATTGTTGTTAGGTTGTATAGTTTCTGATATAACCTTTTTATTGTAGCTTATCCAGAGTTGGAGCTATTGCATTGAAAGGTAAAAACAGTCATTGTCAGCGGGATAGCATAGTCGGGACAGTTGGTTCTCGAGTTTCCCTTAAAACCACATACTAGCATCAATACTTGTTCTAGCATGTGGAACCTGTATTTTGTTGATGATTGAGTGTTATTGTATGGCTTAATATTTTATGTTTCCATATGCATTCATATTGAGCGAGCATTATTGTTTCAGCGGGCAGAACGACCCTTTATTAGACGTTTGAGAGCTATAATTGAGTGGCCTAGGTCTTAGCCATTTTGCCTAGTGCTAGCATACTCATTATAGTTGTTCAAAGTCTAGAGGAGTGGGATACGTGGCACCACCTTGATTGGGAGGGTCAGTGGGTTGTTTACGTGATCTCATCATCGAGATCCCAAAAAGCATAGCATCAATTCCTTGATTATCAGAGTTGATATCCCTGTTTTAAAGACATGCATATCATTCGTTTTGTGTTGATTATCTTGTCTTGAAACCATTATGTTGATATATTACATGTATTACTTGTTATGTTGTTTTTATTGGGAATATCTTCTCACCGGTTTATCCGATTGTTGCTTTGTTTTGTATGTGTACTTGGCAACAGGTGGGGCAGCATCAAGTCGAAAAAGGCATGGTTAGCTTCGGGATCAAGGGATAGAAGTGGGACTCGGTTTAGAAGTCGAATTAGCATGTCAATCTAGTTTAATTTTGGAACATGTTTAGAATTCAAACTTCATCGTTATGTTGTATCGTCTATGCGAGTTTCATGGTTGAATTTTGCCGTTGCATGTCTGAATAATCTTGTTATGCACCTTGATGTTTTGAACTTGAGTTATAGCATGTTTTGATATGGAGTGTATTCTCTACACCGTTTTGTGTATGTTTGGAATGCATGTTGGAAAGCAAGCGCGAGAATGATTTGGTTAGCCTGAGCATTTTCTGCCCAGGCCTTCCACGCGCCGGCGAGGTGGTACCTCGCGCGCGCGCGAGGAAACCTTAGGGCTCAGGTTTGTTAGCCCGTGCGCGAGAGATGTATCTTGCGCGGGTGCGAGCCTTCTACCGGGGCTCTGGAGGTGTAGCCTGCGCGCGCGCGAGACGTTAATCTCGCGCGAGCGCGAGGCATTTTTTAAAAAAATTTAATTGCTTTTAGTCTTGGATCTTGTATGCTTAATTGTTGTTTAATCTGAGATTAGTTGTTTAGAACTGAGGTCTCACATTAAGTGGTATCAGAGCAATAAGTTCTTGGTTGAACTAGAGTGAGCGGGGTAGATCGAGTCTGCGTGTATTGGATCCTCGCATGTGATTGAGTTATTTAACTGTTTATTTAATTCCATGCGAGCATGCTTTATTATTTGAGAATTAATTGAATTACATGCCTATGTGATTTAATTTGTAAAGCATGATCTAATTGAGATATAATTGTTTCTGTTATCGACTGGTATCCGGTATTCTGAGCGGTGGTAAGGGCACCGTTTGTAGCGATTGAGATATCTTGTTCTCTAACCTTTGATTATCAGATGGGTCCTCGTCGAGTTATTAACAGAAACCCACCGCCAGTTATTCCTACGACTGAGCAAGCTAGTACTGAAACTGTTTAGATGGATTCTACAACTACTCCTATGGAAACCTTACTGAAGAGGTTTCAGTCGTTTAATCCGCCTTTGTTGCTAGGTACAGAAAATCCGGTTGACTGTGAGAGCTGTTGGACGACATTGATCAGTTGTTCGACTCTCTTCATTACTCAGACGACCGCCAAACTAGGTTAGTCATTCATTAGCTTTGTGGTGTTGCTAAGAACTGGTGGATCACGACGAAGAGATCCATGGAGAACCGAGGTACAGTGGTTAATTGGTCTCTTTTCAAAAATGAGTTTTATAAGCGGTTTTTCCCTGTTTCGTACCGAAAGGACAAGGGAGCCGAGTTTGCCAATCTGAGGCAAGGGAATTTGAATATTGAGGAGTACGTATCCAAGTTTGACAGCTTGTTGAATTTTTCACCGCACATTGCCGACAATGAAGAAGCCAAAGCCGATTAGTTCATCAACGGCTTGAATCCCGACATCTTCACGTTGGTAAATACTTCTAGGCCAGATAACTTTGCGGATGCCATGAATCACGCAAAGGGTGCTGAAGAGGGTTTGTGGAGACAGAGAGGAAATCAGATGGTGCCTCAGCAGCAGAGACAGTCTTAGAACCAACCGTCTCAGTATCAGAATCATCCACCTCAGTATCAGAACCAACAACAGAGGTATGAAGGTGGAAGCAGTGGGGGAAACAGAAAGGATCAGTACAAAGAAAGAGGGAAACAATTCAAGAGGCAGGGGAACAGTCCTTCTATTTCTAGTTATTCCAAGCAATTCGGTTCAGGACAGAGTTCTGGATCTTCATCTTTGTTCTGCAACAAGTGTGGAGGTAGACACTCATCGAATCAGTGTGTAGGGGTCTTTGGGAACTGCAACACCTGTCAGCAACCAGGACACTTTTCTAAGTTGTGCCCTCAGCTTGGTAGAGATCGAGCTCAGAGTGGGAGTTCATCTAGACCTACAGCTCAGCCTGAGAGACAGTCTTCTTCAAATCACTCCTTCCAGCCTCAGCAGCAGAACAGACAGGGAGGTAATCCTAGTGCGAACCAGCCTCCGAGACCGCAGGCACGAGTCTTTGCTTTGACAGAGGATCAGGCTCAGGCAGCACCTGACGATGTTATAGCAGGTAACTGTTCAATTCTCGGTTATTCTGCTCATGTTTTGATAGATACAGGTGCTTCCCATTCCTTTATCTCTGAGAAATTTGTGTTATTGCATGCTTTGCCTACTGAGTTGTTGCCTAGTGTAGTAGCTGTTACTTCACGTTTAGGTGGGGGAATTGTTTCTGTAAGATTAGTCAAGAACTGTGAACTCTGTTTTGAGGGAAATTTGTTAGAGTTCGACTGTATTGTACTTGGGCTGTCAGATTTTGACTTTATTGTTGGTATAGATGCTTTAAATAAGTATAGGGCAACTGTTGATTGTTTTCAGAAGGTTGTCAGATTCAGACCTGAAATGGCAGACGAGTGGAAATTCTTTGGTAAGGGTTCTCGATCTAGGATTCCTTTGATTTCAGTGTTATCAATGACTCGTTTGTTACAGAGAGGTGCAGAGAGATTTCTGGTTTATGCAGTTGATGTACTGAAATCTAGCCCAGCATTGGTTGATATACCGATGGTTAGAGATTTTGCTGATGTGTTTCTGGAAGAGATTCCTGGATTGCCTCCTATTCGAGAGATTGAATTCAGCATCGATTTGGTGTCAGGTACTCAACCTATTTCCAATGCTCTGTATCGTATGGCACCAGTTTAATTGAGAGGGTTGAAGGAGCAACTTGAGGATTTGATTGCCAAGGGATACATCAGACCTAGTGTATCGCCTTGGGGTGCTCCTGTTCTGTTTGTTCGGAAGAAGGATGGTTCTATGCGGCTCTGTATTGACTACCATCAACTGAATCAGGCTACAGTCAAGAATAGGTATCCTTTACCCCGAATAGATGACCTTTTTGATCAGCTGTAGGGTTCTTCTCTCTATTCGAATATTGATCTGAGGTCAGATTATCACCAGCTAAGAGTGCGAGAGGAAGATGTTCCTAAGACCGCATTCAGAATGAGGTATGGTCATTTTGAGTTTATAGTCATGCCGTTCGGTTTGACTAATGCTCCAACGATTTTTATGGGTTTGATGAACCGTATCTTTCAGCGCTATTTAGATGAGTTTGTCATTATCTTCACCGATGATATTCTTATCTATTCAAAGAACCGTACTGACCATGCAGAGCATTTGAGAACCGTATTGCAGATTTTGCGGGTGGAGAAGTTGTTTGCTAAGCTGTCTAAGTGTGAATTCTGGTTGGATCGAGTTGTCTTTCTTGGTCATATTATTTCAGGAGATGGGATTTCTGTCGATCCCAGCAATATTGAAGCGGTTATGAATTATCCTAGACCGACATCAGTACCTCAAATCCAAAGTTTTATGGGTTTAGCTGGTTATTATCGTCGATTCATCGAGGGATTTTTGTCTATTGCCAAGCCGATTACCCAGTTGACTCATAAGAATTCGCCTTTTGTCTGGACTACAGATTGTGAGGCTAGCTTTGTTGATCTGAAGAGGAGACTGACCAGTGCTCCGATTCTTTCTATTCCAAAAGGTACTGGAGGTTTCACAGTCTATTGTGATGCTTCTAACCGAGGTTTGGGTTGTGTTCTTATGCAGCATAAACATATGATAGCGTATGCATCGAGGAAGTTGAAACCGCATGAGACTCGTTATCCGGTCCATGATCTTGAACTTGCTGCGATTGTGTTTGCTCTGAAGATCTGACGTCACTATCTTTATGGTGAGTCTTTCGAGATCTATTCTGATCATAAGAGTCTTAAGTACTTGTTTTCACAGACAGAGCTGAATATGAGACAGAGAAGATGGTTAGATCTGTTGAAGGATTTCGACTGCGAAATCAAGTATTATCCCGGAAAGTCGAATGCAGTTGCAGATGCCTTGAGCCGAAAGCTTTGTTCTTTATCCCTTTCTACTATCGGTGTTTCTCAATTGATCGATGATTGTTGCACTTCTGGTTTGGAGTTTGAAATATATAGGAAGACTATCAGGGTGTTTGCTATTCAAGACGAGCCAAAGTTGTTTATTGCGATCAAAGAAGCACAGAAGTCTGATTCGAGCATTCATGTTTCAGTAGAGAAAGTCAGATCTGGGCATCAGTCTGAATTCCAGTTTAGAGATGATGTTTTGTTTGTGAATAACCGTATTGTTGTGCCTGATATTGCGGAGTTGAGACAGCGTATTCTCCGAGAGGCTCATTGCAGTCGGTTCAGTGTTCACCCTGGAGGCCGTAAGATGTATAACGATCTGAAAAATCAGTTTTGGTGGAAGAGAATGAAGAGCGATTTTGCGAGGTTTGTATCTTGATGTTTGAAGTGTCAGCAAGTGAAAGCAGAAAGGAAGCGATCGGGTGGTCTGTTGCACATTCTATTTGTTCCTGAATAGAAATGGGATCACATTTCTATGGATTTCGTCACAAAGCTACCGCGATCTGTTCGAGGATGCGATGCTATTTGGGTAGTGATCGACCGATTGACGAAGTCTGCTTGTTTCATTCCGTACAGAATGATGTATCGTCACGATCAGATGGTTGAGTTGTATGTTAGCAACGTTGTGAGATTGCATGGTGTGCCGAAGTCGATCGTTTGAGAACGAGATCCTAGATTCACTTCGCATTTTTGGCATAGTTTGCAGGAGGCACTTGGTACTCGATTGTATTTGAGTACAACTTATCATCCTTAGACCGACGGACAGTCAGAGCGGACTATCCAGACGTTAGAGGATATGCTTCATGCAGTAGTGCTAGACTTTGACACTAATTGGCAAGATTCTTTGCCTCTTGTCGATTTTTCTTACAACAGCAGCTTCCAAGCGAGTATTGGTATGGCGCCTTTTGAGGCATTGTACGGCAAGAAGTTCCGATCTCCGTTTTTTTGGGATGATTTGTCCGAGTCAACAGAGTTGGGACCGGATATGCTTCGAGATATGGCAGAGCAGGTAAAGATCATTCAATTGAGAATGAAGCCAGCTCAGGATAGACAGACAAAATATGCGAAAATCAGACGTAGACCTCTGAGTTTCGAGCAGGGAGACCGAGTTTTTCTTAAGATTTCTCCTTTCAGAGGCACTGTCAGATTTGGTAAGAGAGGGAAGTTATCTCCGAGATTCATCGGGCCGTACGAGATTCTCGAGAAGTTGGGCGATCTTGCCTACATACTTGCACTTCCTCCGTCTTTATCGGGTATTCACGACATTTTTCACGTCTCTATGTTGCGGAATTATCATCCAGATCCTTCTCATAATCTTCAGCCTGACAAAGCCGAGTTAGACGAGACTCTGAGTTATTTTGAGCGACCGATTCAAATATTTGATTGTAAGGAGAAACAGCTCTGAACCAAGTTAATTCCTTTGGCAAAAATGCAATGGAGACGTCACGGCGTTGAGAAACCGACCTGGGAGACAGAATCTGATATGAGACAGCGTTTTCCAGAGCTATTCTGATTATGCGAGTTCTTATCTCAGTTTTTGGTTCCTTATTCTATCTTTTGTGATAAATTCTGTTTGATTTCGGGGACAAAATCTCTTCTTACAGGGGGAGAATTGTAACGCCCCGATTTTATCTTAATTGAGCTTATTTGAGATAATCAGAGTTTTCAGAAGTCGAGGGCCGTTTTGATATTTATCAGGGTCTATTTTGCAAATTTTGGAAATTTCAGGAACTAAATTGCAAAATTGTAGTTTAATATATTATCTACACTTGGATTGCTTTTGACTTAGTCTCCTTATCTTCTCCTCCTTCTTCCCATCGGTTCCCTCCATTGAAGCGCCTTCAAGCTTTCTCCAAGCCTTTAGATTTCAATCTGAGCTCGATCCGGCCGTTGGAATTTATTTTTGAAGGCAGATTAGCGATCACAGTAACGAGAGCTCCGTTATACCGTACGTATTTCTCCGATCAGACATATTTTGTTTTTCGAATGTTGTTAGAATCGATTGAGTTTCGAGTATGTTGTTCTTGGCAGAGTTCTGATCATTTATTCTTAGTCGGTTTTGAATTTGAGCGTCGTTCGGAATTGTTATGATTTTTGGAAGCTTTTGTTCGAAAATTTGGTTTGAGATTTGTTGGGTTTGAGATTTTGTTGTGATCTTAGCATTGTTATGAGTTGATATCGATGTTGTACTTCTGTTTGTACTTCCGGTTTGATCATTTATATCCGTTATACTGCAGGTTTGAGTTTTGAAGATTTGAACCGTTTTTGAGTTGTAGAACTTTGGGCATTGGGTTTGTTCGTTGTTGTTGATCATCTTCTGTCTTCGTGCAGATTTGTTTGGAGTTGTCGAGACAGAGTAGAATAAGTCGATCGTCTAAGAGTTGGACAAAGAATCGGTAAAGAGATTACCTTGAGCCGATATTGTTGTTAGGTTGTATAGTTTTTGATATAATCTTTTTATTATAGCTTATCCAGAGTTGGAGATATTGCATTGAAAGGTAAAAGTAGTCATTGTTAGCGAGATAGAATACTCGGGACAGTTGGTTCTCGAGTTTCCCTTAAAATCACATACTAGCATCAATACTTGTGCTAGCATGTGGAACCTGTATTTTGTTGTTGATTGAGTGTTATTATATGGCTTTGTAGTGACCTTACCTGGATCACCTACTAAACAAAACTTAGGCATGCAATTAACTTAATTAAATGGATATCAGAATAAAACTGCGAAAACCATAAACATTATACAATCCCAAGGCAAGAAATCTGTAAATACCCAAAAATAATACAACCCAATCGAATAGTTGTATCAATCCAATAACAACAGAATAAAACCTATGCGAAGCTCCAGCTGGCCAACCACTGCCTAGCCCCTCTTGGATCCACCCGCCTCGTCCAATCTCAAACCTGCCCCATGGAATAGGGTGTCCAAAAACACAGAGTACGAGACGTGAGCATAAAATGCTCAGTACGAGAGTATGAGTATACATGCATGCAAAGTTAACACCCTATAACTCGAGGTCAAATATCAGATACAAAGACAGACCGGGCCCTGGTATGTAGCACGTTGTGCAGTCGCTTTAGGAGGTGGCTCCCATACCATAATACCAGTGGATTTACCGGACCCAAAGCCATGGAAATCCATCCACTAACAGGATAGGGTACAACCCTACTAATAGACATCTCGAAGGAGATAGCTCAGTATGCAAATGAATGCAGCATAAATCAATTACATATAAACCATGCAGTCACAAAATACATGCATACTCAGTCAGGATATCTCGAAAAGTACTTTCGTACCTCAAATCAGTGCAAGCTCTACCAACTCTAGGTCCACGCCTATAGTCTGCTCTACACTGCCAAATGATACTACTATCATTAAAGTGCTCTAAAAGCCTTAACTAAGCTATTGCATACTCCTAAATATTTTTAGAAAGCAAAAGCTATACCTTCGTCCGTCGTTAGCCTTTGATGTCGATGCCTCTAGAACTTGGGGACAACTCCGCTAAGACTCCCGAATGCCTCGCCGACCTCCGGACCAAGCCTAAGAAGACTAGAACAACTCGAAAACGTTTAAAAGGAGAGGGAATTCTCGGAATTGGCAAATCAAAATGAAGCCTCGGCCTTCTATTTATAGACCACGATCGGAACCTCCGATCCTCGATCGGAACTTTCGTTCCTCGATCGGAACGTCCGATCCTGCCATCGGAGCTTCCGAAGATCCTCATCTGCCACGTGTCAAAATATCACTGGTTGACTTTGGATAGGGGTGATTGGAGCTTCCGATCCTGCCACACGTCATGCCTGACATAATACCATCGGAGCTTCCGATCCTGCATCGGAGCTTCCGATCTCGATCGGAACATCCGATCCTGCATCGGAGCTTCCGATCTCGACCGGAACGTCCGATCCTGCATCGGAGCTTCCGATCCGTCCGGTACCCAATCTATTTAATTAGCGTTGATTAATCCCTTAATCACTGATTTCGGGTACGGGCTACTACATTCTCCCCCACTTAAGATGTTTCGTCCTCGAAATCAGATCTTAAGTACCGAATGTAATACAGAAATCAGAAACATTCTTTATTCAAATCAAACGTTTACAGAGTTTGAAACTGAATACAACTTAAGAATGAAATCAAAACAACTCAGGATGGTCTTCACGCATCATGTCCTCAAGCTCCCAAGTAGCTTCTTCAGTGCCTCGGCGCTGCCACTGAACTAAAACCAGAGGAATGACTTTGTTCTGCAAAACCTTATCCTTATGATCCAGGATACGAATAGGTTTCTCAACATAGGTAAAATCCTTGCACACTTGAACCTCAGACCGCTGCAGAATATGAGACTCATCCGCCACATACCGTCGCAACAGAGATACGTTGAACACGTCGTGAATACTGGAAATATGCGGTGGCAAAGCTAGCCGATAAGCCAAATCGCCAATGCTCTCCAAGATCTCAAACGGACCGATAAACCTGGGAGATAACTTGCCCTTAAGGCCAAATCTGAGAATTTTGTGAAAAGGTGACACTCTCAGAAACACTTTCTCCCCGACATCGAACTGCAAAGGCCTATGCTTGGTGTTAGCATAGCTGGCCTGACGATCCTGTGCAGTCTTAATCCGTTTCTTGATAAGCTCCGGTCCCTCAGCCTGTCTCTCCCCCACTTCTTCCCATAAGAGTGGAGTACGACAATGTCGCCCGTACAATGCCTCAAAAGGTGTCATCCCAATACTAGTATGATAGCTGTTGTTGTATGCGAACTCGATCAATGGCAAATGATCCTGTCAGGCTGAACCAAAATCCATGACGCACGCTCTAAGCATATCCTCCAAAGTACGGATAGAGCACTCTGACTGACCATCAGTCTCCGGATGATAGGCAGTACTCAAACTGAGAGTAGTACCCATCGCACGCTGAACACTCCCCAAGAATCTAGAAGTAAACCTGGGGTCCCGATTGCTGACAATACTCACAGGCACTCCATGAAGTCGAACGATCTCTTGAATGTACAACCGAGCCATGCGATCCACAGAGTACTCTCGGCTATAGGCGATGAAATGCGCTGACTTGGTGAGTCGGTCCACCACAACCCAGATAGCATCACAATTCCTCGGGGACATCGGCAAATGGGTAACAAAATCCATATTGATAAACTCCCATTTCCACTCAGGAATAGGCAGACTGTGAAGCAAACCTCTAGGTCTTCGGTGCTCTGCCTTTACTTGTTGACACACCAAACATCTCGAAACAAACTGATAAACACTGCGTTTCATTCCCTTCCACCAGAAACGAGTATGTAGATCCTTGTACATCTTGTTGCTCCCAAGATGAATAATCAACTTAGTGCGATGCGCCTGAGACAAAATCTTCTCTCGCAACTCTACATCCTGCGGAATCACAAGCCTACCAGACAAACACAGAAAGCCATCTGATTGATAATGAAATCCAGAAGAGCTACCCTCGTTAGCTAGACGAGCTAAACGCTGGGTCTTCGAATCAGACATCTGAGCATCTCGAATCCGCGAATACAAAGCTGGCTCAGATAATATTGCAAAAATCTGGATACTCTGCATACCTTTCTTATACTTGAAAGTATATTCTGAAGTACAACAGTCACTGATTGCACTAGACATCGAACAAGTCTGAAGTGCGGATAGTCGCACCTTGCGACTCAATGCATCAGCGGTGAGATTAGCAGCTCCCGGATGGTACTTAATCTCGCAATCATAGTCCTTAAGAAATTCCATCCAACGTCTCTGCCTCATGTTCAACTCCGCCTGAGTGAACAAATACTTGAGACTCTTATGGTCGGTGAAGATCTCAAATTTCTCGCCATACAGATAATGACGCCAGATCTTCAAAGCGAACACAATGGCTGCTAACTCCAAATCATGGACTGGGTAGTTGTCCTCGTGAAGCTTCAGCTGTCTAGAAGCGTATGCAATCACATGCCCATTCTGAGTCAGGACACAACCTAACCCCTGAAGAGAAGCATCAGTGTATACCACATACCCTCCAGATCTTGACGGTAATGCCAACACTGGCGCAGAAGTCAACCACCGTCGAAGCTCACAGAAATTCTCCTCACACTCGGAGGACCACTCGAAATCAACACCCTTGCGGGTAAGTTGCGTTAACGGTCGAGCTAACTGAGAGAAGTTCAGAATGAAGCAACGATAATATCCTGCTAGACCCAGAAAGCTACGGATCTCAGCAACCGTCGTCGGTCGCAACCAATTAAGCACCGCCTCAATCTTGCTTGGATCAACAAAAATCCCCTCCCTGGATATGATATGGCCAAGAAAGACCACTCGATCCATCCAGAACTCACACTTGCTCAGCTTGGCGTATAACTGCTCATCTCGAAGAGTCTGCAGTACCAACCGCAAGTGAGAAACATGATCTTCCGTATTACGCGAATACACCAAGATGTCGTCAATGAAGACCACGACAAACTTTTCCAAATACTCCCTGAAGACACAGTTCATCAGATCCATATATATAGCCGGCGCATTAGTCAAACCAAATGGCATCACTAGAAACTCGTAATGCCCATAGCGAGTACGGAATGCAATCTTGGCTACGTCTTGATCTCGGACTCTCAACTGATGATACCCAGATCTCAAGTCAATCTTGAGTAAATTGAAGTGCCCTGCAGCTGATCAAACAAGTCATCAATACGAGGCAAAGGATACTTGTTCTTCACAATGACTCGATTCAGCTGCCGATAGTCAATGCACAGCCGCATCGACCCATCCTTCTTCTTCACAAAGAGAACATGAGATCCCCAAGGAGATACACTAGGACGAATGTACCTCTTGTCCAAAAGATCCTGTAGCTGATTCTTCAACTCACGCATCTCTGACGGAGCCAGACGATACGGTGCTCGAGAAATAGGCGAAGTACCCAGCATCAACTCTATGCCAAACTCGACTTCCCTAACAGGAGGAAAACCCGGAATCTCATCAGGAAATACATCTGAAAATTCATCCACGACCGGAATGCTCTCTATCCCAATGCTCTCAGCGGACAAATCCCCGCCAGACTGTAGAGCTCGACAGGCTCTCAAAGCTGATACAAAAGGCATCGGGGGTCGCGCTCCTTTACCATAGAGAAACCAGCTCTCACTCCCTTCCAGATGAAAGCGTACTAATCTCTGATAGCAGTCCACTGAAGCTCGATAGGTAGTCAGTATTCCTATCCCCAGAATACAATCAAAGTCATCCATCGCAAGAACCATGAGATTCGCTAACAGAATGTTCCCCTCGAACTCTAAAGGGCAACCCATCACTAGACGTTTAGCCAAAGCAGATTGGCCCGTCGGAGTAGAAACAGACATCACTACGTCTAGTGCAATGCAAGGTAACTTATGCCTCTTAACAAAACGTGCAGAAATGAAGGAATAAGATGCACCAGTGTCAATAAGTACAAGAGCAGGTATACCATAAAGCAGAAATGTACCTACGATGACTTTCTCATTCTCCTCCACTGCCTGATCATGTCTCAGGGAAAACACCTGGCCAGAAGCTCGTGGCCTCAAATAAGAACTCCCATCAGGCTGTCCCTGCGACCTCTGCTGAACGGTGGCCTGAGAACCAGATTCTGAACCAAAACCAGAACCGCCTCCCCCAGATAGTGGACAATCCCTCCGGATATGACCCACCTCACCGCAACGAAAACAAGCTCCAGAAGCTCTACGGCAACGGTCGGTCGAATGGTTCTTCCCACAGTGATCACACTTGTCCTTCTTACCGAAACGGACAACACCAGCAGAGCCAGAGGAAGAAGAAGTAAATCCAGACTTCTTGAAAGATTGGGCACGGGGACCCAAAGAACTAGTAGGTCTCGACTGAGAGAAAGACCTTTTCCGTCGAATGTTGTCCTCCGCCTGGTGACAACGGCTCACCAAACCTTCGTAGGACATGTCGTCACCAACCGCCACACGGTCATGGATCTCAGGGTTAAGGCCCTGAAGGAACAGATTATACTTCATCTCGGAGCTGTCGGCAATCTCCGGGCAATAGGCTAACAGATCAAAGAACTTCTGCTGGTAGTCATCAATAGACAAAGCTCCCTGCCGCAAGCTAAAAAGCTCACCTGCCTTCGTCTGTCAGAGTGCAGGAGGAAAATATAGCTTGTAGAAAGCTGTGCGGAATTCGGTCTAGGTGATCACTCCTCTCGCCGCAACAAAAGGTGCAGAAGTAAACCTCCACCACCTGCGTGCACGTCCATACAGAAATACCTCAGTGTCTCCATCTTCTGGTCCTCGGTGCAGTGAAACGTCCAAAAAGTCGTCTCCATGCGGTCTAACCAGTTCTCTGCCTTTTTCGGAGACTCGCCTCCGCACAAGGGCTTAGGCCCAATCTGCAAGAATCGATGTACACTGAAACGGTCCTAATCTCGATGAAGATGGTGGCATTCCCGACGAGGCTCCCGGTCGGCATCACCCCAATGCCCACCAATACTGCCATGAGAACTCTGGTCATCACGATCTGCCATCTACAAAATTAACCTAACAGTTATCTTATGTAGAATCTAAATCCCAAGAATACTTTGCATGCTCTGATACTACATATGTAGTGACCCTTACCTGGATCACCTACTAAACAGAACTTAGACATGCAATTAACTTAATTAAATGGATAACAGAATAAAACTGCGGAAACCATAAACATTATACAATCGCAAGGCAAGGAATCTGTAAATATTCAAAAATAATACAACCCAATCGAATAGTTGTATCAATCCAATAACAAAAGAATAAAACCTAGGCGAAGCTTCAGCTGGCCAACCACTGCCTAGCCCCTCTTGGATCCACCCGCCTCGTCCAATCGCAGTCCTGCCCCATGGAATAGGTTGTCCAGAAACACAGAGTACGAGACATGAGCATAAAACGCTCAGTACAAGAGTATGAGTATACATGCATGCAAAGTGAACTCCCTATAACTCGAGGTCAAAGATCAGATACAAAGACAGACCGGGCCCTGGTATGTATCACGTTGTGCCGTCGCTTCAGGAGGTGGCTCCCATACCATAATACCAGTGGATTTACCAAACCCAAAGCCATGGAAGTCTATCCACTAACAGGATAGGGTACAACCCTACTAATAGACATCTCGAAGGAGATAGCTCAGTATGCAAATGAATGCAGCATAAATCAATGACATATAAACCATGCAGTCACATAATACATGCATACTCAGTCAGGATATCTCGAACAGTACTTTCGTACCTCAAATCAGTGCAAGCTCTACCAACTCTAGGTCCACGCCTATAGTATGCTCTACAGTTCCAAATGATACTACTATCATTAAAGTGCTCTAAAAGCCTTAACTAAGCTATTGCATACTCCTAAATATTTTTAGGAAGCAAAAGCTATACCTTCGTCCGTCGTTAGCCCTTTGATGTCGATGCCTCCAGAACTTGGGCACAACTCCGCTAAGACTCCCGAATGCATCGCCGACCTTTGGACCAAGCCTAAGAAGACTAGAACAACTCGAAAACGTCTAAAAGGAGAGGGAATTCTCGGAATTTTCAAATCAAAATGAAGCCTCGGCCTTCTATTTATAGACCACGATCGGAACCTCCGATCCTCTATCGGAACTTCCGTTCCTCGATCGGAACGTCCAATCCTGCCATCGGAGCTTCCGAAGATCCTCATCTGCCATGTGTCAAAATATCACTGGTTGACTTCGGATAGGGGTGATCGGAGCTTCCGACCCTGCCACACGTCATGCCTGACGTAATACCATCGGAGCTTCCGATCCTGCATCGGAGCTTCCGATCTCGATCGGAACGTCCGATCCTGCATCGGAGCTTCCGATCTGTCCGGTACCCAATCTATTTAATTAGCGTTGATTAATCCCTTAATCACTGATTTCGGGTACGGGCTACTACAGGCTTAATGTTTTATGTTTCCATATGCATTCATATTGAGCCAGCATTATTGTTTCAGCGGGCAGAACGGCTCTTTATTAGACGTTTGGGAGCTATAATTTAGTGGCCTAGGTCGTAGCCGTTTCGCCTAGTGCTAGCATACTCATTATAGTTGCTCAAAGTCTAGTGGAGTGGGATACGTGGCACCACCTTGATTGGGAGGGTCGGTGGCTTGTTTACGTGATCTCATCCTCAGGATCCCAAAAAGCAGAGCAGCAATTCCTTGATTATCAGAGTTGATATCCTTGTTTTAAAGACATGCATATCATTCGTTTTGTGTTGATTATCTTGTCTTGAAAGCATTATGTTGATATATTACATGTATTACTTGTTATGTTGTTTTTACTGGGAATATCTTCTCACCGATTTATCCGGTTGTTGCTTTGTTTTGTATGTGTACTTGGCAACAGGTGGGGCAGGATCAAGTCAAAAGAGGCATGGTTAGCTTCGGGATCAAGGGATAGAAGTGGGACTCGGTTTAGAAGTCGAATTATCATGTCAATCTAGTTCACTTTTGGAACATGTTTAGAATTCAAACTTCATCGTTATGTTGTATCATCTATGCGAGTTTCATGGTTGAATGTCGTCATTGCATGTCTGAATAATCTTGTTATGCTCCTTGATGTTTTGGACTTGAGTTTTAGCATGTTTTGATATTGCGTGTATTCTCTACACCGTTTTGTGTATGTTTGGAATGCATGTTGGAAAGCAAGCGCGGGAATGATTTGGTTAGCATGAGCATTTTCTGCTCAGTCCTTCTGTACGCGGGCGAGGTGGTACCACGCGCGCGCGAGGAAACCCCAGGGGCTCGGGTTTGTTAGCCCGCGCGCGCGAGAAAGATGTATCTCGCGCGGGCGCGAGCCTTCAGCTGGGGCTCTGGAGATGTAGCCTGCGCGCGCGAGACGTTCATCTCGCGCGAGCGCGAGGCATTTTAAAAAAAAAAATTGCTTTTAGTCTTGGATCTTGTATGCTTAATTGTTGTTTAATCCGAGATTAGTTATTTATAACCGATGTCTCACAGCTAGCAAGCTCACTTGAGCACTCAAAAAATTCTTATCTACTTTTCTCAAATCAACCCTAGCTCAAACAGATAGTTATAAGATCTTCAAGAATCCACCAAGGGTTCTTCAAGGTCCTCGACCGCTTTATACAGAAAGCTCGAGAAGAAGAATTTGATATTTTGTATCTAAGGAGATGGTGGTATTGTGTTTCATAGTTTGATAAGAACTGTAATCTTATCTTGTGGTGTACTATGAGTTCTGAGTTAGGCATTGGGTAAGTCTTAGTATTGGTGTGGGTTATTATAGAATCTATAAAATCAAATTCTTTTGGTGAATTTCTTTCCGTGTGGAAGAAAGAAAGACATAGAAGGATTCGACTTTCGAACTTCCATGTCTCTTGTGTTCTGTAATATCTGTTAGCTTGTTGATTTACTTGTGATTTGAGTATAAAAAATTTATTGAAGGCTATTAAACTGTTTTCGCACTTTTACGTTGTTTGAAATGTCATAAAAAATTCGAGAACTTTAGTCTAGTTGGTTAACACCTACTCGAACGGTCAAAATTTTTAAAAGAAAACTTTTAAGAGTGTGTATTCAACCCAACCCCCCTCCCCCTCCCCCTCCACACATCAGATTATAACACTATAGCTGGTGGTAATGGTGCAATTCAAATCTTTTAAACAACACATCATCCTAAGAGTCATGGTTTGATCGCTCACTATACCAAAAGTTATAGCTTGTGGTAATGGTACAACTCAAATCTTTTAAACCACACAGCAGTTCAAGCGCTATGGTTTTAACGCTCTACCCAGATGGGACATTTATTTCAGCCCAACAATCTCCGTCTCAATAGTTACACTCCTTGCCATCTATGGAAATCGAACTCATGACCTTGGCTCTGATACCAATTGTAGGATCGATCGTTTACTGTTTTACCAAAAGTTATAGCATGTGGTAAGGGTCAAATCCTTTAAACCGTACATTATCTCTAACGTCATGTTCGCTCAACCCAACAAAAATAATTATTACGTCTAATTAGTGATATTCATTAACAAACTATTTTGATAGAAAACATTACTTTTAAGGAATTCTTTATAAATAATATTAATAAAGGGTAAATTTGGAATATTGTATAAACTTGAAAAATACCCTTTAAAAAGCCGTAGAACAACGCTCATAGTTATATTTTGCAGGGTTTATTTAACATGTAAGTTAATATAAAAGAGGTAAAGAGATAAGTAATATTGAGATGCTATGGTAGTATCATCGTTAGATATGGTAAAATTAAGTATCATCGAAACAAATCATGGGCACACATCAGGATGAGCAATGAGGTATTCTTCGACGATGCTGAAAATCTCACGACCAAATGCTTTGCCCACCTTGCGATCTTCTTCGTTGAATTCGGCACCGTCCTTGGGGTGAATCTCTACTGTGAGCTTCACGATGCATCCTCCGTCGCCTGAATCCTCGTACTTCTGCGTCGAGTGGATCGCCTCAATCTTGTCGGCAAACATCCGGCTTTCAAATGCACGAGCCTTGAACACTAAGTTCTCCGTGTCGACGACGTCGACTTTTTCCCTAATGTAAGGGAATGGAGCACCTACCATCAATATTCACCGCCATCAAATCAAGTTGAGGTAGAAAATTATGATAAATGGTGGTTGTAAGAAGTGAGCTTCTAAATGTTTTATATAATTAATTAAGTTGTAGTCATAATATCAATTAAATACACTTTTTTTATATAATAAATTAAATTAAATCTCTAAAAGAAGTCCTAATGCAAGTTGACCAATATAAAAGTTTAGTCTTCTGATTTGTCAAAAATTGATTTTAATGCAATATGGGTAATATTGCTCTAAAACAAAACTTTTTCATTTTGAATTTAACAACACCAAGATTGATTGAACGAGAGATTTTTGGTTACCATTGGGGAAATTGATCTGCCTAATGCTTCCGACACCACCGTGGCCTTGGAGGATATCTATGCTCTTAATCGCCCGTGGGGCTATTTTGGGTAATAGCTTGGGGCCGTGGATAACTATTGCCTCGAACATCCTCTTAGGGGAGACTTTGGCCTTCAGTTCATGGTTGGCAGTGATCACATCCATTCCTTTTGTTTTTGTTTTTTTTTTTTTTTTGCTTACTTGTGGTAGAATCAAGAGGACATTGGGGGAGAATTTATTTATAGTCGAAATTTCTTTACAGAATTCCGACGTGCCCCTTACAATGTTTTGAAATTGCGAAATGACCTCACTTATCTTAAAATAAAATAATTAATACCATTTTCGAACATGAAGAATAAAGCTCTGTTTAGATAAGTGAAAAAAAACTTAAAAAGTATTTGTTTTGATAAGATTTTTTTGAAAAATATTTTTAAGAAACTATTCTCAAGAATAATTTTTTTAAATTTTTTTTGAAATATATATATTTTTTATGTTTTTAGAATTAAAACCGTGAATTAAAAGGTTTTTATAAAATATTTGTCCAAAACCTTTTTAATTATTTTTAACTATAAAATTGTTGTTTTAAATAGTTGTCCAAACACCTTTTCAACTTTAAAATTTTTTTGTAGAATAGATTTTTAAACACATATTTATTCTCTAAAATACTTTTAAAACATTTTATAAAATATTTTGAAAAAAAAAACTTTTCTAAAAACCTTCTTCAAGTATTTGTCCAAACGGAGCCTATGTTAGGTAATCAACACATTTTCATGAGGAGTTGGTTCAAAATTCCATAGACTATAGTATGCACTCTATAAGATGTGCGTGAGATATATAACAAGACTAAATTTACAATTTTTACATTTTACTCGTTTATGTCGTAACATATTTTATGGGTTTACGTGGTTGATTATTTCTATGTAAAATTAAATTGAAGTCTATGATTTTACTCTCTATAAGAAATGAGACTAGCTAGGGTAGTTTTGCTTATATTTTAATATCTAATTTACAACGAACCATCGGCAATAAGTGCTTCTAGCCACTAGGATTAGAGATTCTAGATCAGCGAGGTTGTTAAAGTTAAATAATTTAGAAGATTCTACTTTATTTCATACCTAATTAACAAATTGAATATATTTAATGCAAATTTAGTTAGTGATAATTTTCAACATTTTATAACTATATATCTATGTTTGTATTCTTTGACACACATATGTAAAGTCTAGATAAAGATAAATAAATATTTAGCTAATTTCAAAATTTTATAAAAGTTTATATGAAATATTGGTAATGTAGTGACTCGTATCCAGAATTAAAGAATTAAGTGTTAATTAATCAAATAATCATGTTTAAGAGAAGTAATCACGATTAAGAGATTTTCAAATGAGTTCAAGGAATTAAAAAATTGATCCAGAACGATCGAAATTGATTCGGTAAGAGCTTTGATCTTCTAGTAGATCGAAAGCTCCGAACAGGGTTCGGAAGGTCTGAACAGATCGAAGCCATATTACCAGTTCGGAAGCTCTGGGGAATTCGGAAGCTCCGAACTGCGACCGGAAGCTCCTCCAAATGCCAATTGTCCGAAATATTATGTATGCAGTGACGTCATCGAGATCGGAAGCTCCGATTGGACTGTCGGCAGAAGGAAACACACGTGGTTGGCTGAGCAAGGATTAGACGTTCCGATCGGATCAAAAGCTTCGATCGTGCGATCAGAGGTTCCGATCGTTGTCTATATATAGGGGTGCTGAGACTCATTCATATTCGTTCATTTCCCTCTTATCTCTCTCGTTCCTAGCTTCTTTAGTCAGTTTAGGGGATTTATAGATGTCCTACTGGAAGGGCGGGTGAAACGACCCTAAACTTCTACTTTAAATAAACTTAAATAAAATTGCGGGTTTTTCAAAAATTTCGGCATGACCCATCTATTTTTTTTTTTAAAATCCACCTGGCACAGACAGCAAACAACAAAAGCAACCGACAACACAGAAATACTAGACCCGAATAATTGAAAGAGAAACCAGGGGAAAAGGTTCAACATCACAAACATCAAAATTTTATAATTTAATCCTTACAGACCAAGAAACAAATCTTAAAAATCATTTCATTTACATTTGCCAAATAAACAAAATAAATATTTCATAACATTTAGGTTTGAATAGACTTCTGCGGAAGAATAGCATAGGTCGCAGGGATGTGTCGTGCCCGCATCGCAGTCCACTCGAAAGTCATGCCCCTCGATCTCAACAAAGTACAACCTACACCAAGCATAGTAGTGAATCTAAAAGCCCAACAAGATTTAAATAATACAGCAAGGGTTACAAATAATGCATCGTAATAAAAGTAGTACTAATTATACAATGAAAATTCACACGAAAGAAAAGTGTCATAACATGCCCGAAGTAGGAACAATGGCAATATGCGATGAAAAACAACATTAATGAGTCAGTTATCCTTTACATTTACTTTTGAATTTAGCTCCTCGATTGTGACTATGATTTTGATCGATCAATGGCTATAGTATACAATGCCGGCAAGGATGCCGAGATTTTTCCCGTTAAACACCACATTGCCCCTCTGAATTTGGTAGGGATGCCGAGATTTCTCCCGTTAAACACCGTACTAGACGTCTGGTTGGTAGGGATGCCGAGATTTATCCCGTTAAACACCGTACTACACGTCTGAATTTGGTAGAGATGTCGGGATGTCTCCCGTTAAACACCGTACTACACGTCTCATTTGGCAAGTGAGTTAGGGCATCCCCCGACCTATCATTGCACGTCTAAGTCACAACCAATTCACCTCATACTTTAACTTTTCATTCATTTAACTATTCTCATTTCAACTTATACTTAATCAAACATTCTTTAATATAAGACTTCGGGACTAGATTTTTTAATTAACTTTGAAATCACACACACAAATAAATGGGTATTGAATAATTTAAATGACATAAACTCAAAAGATAGCATGACATGAATTTTTTTATGGATGATTGGAGTGTAGGGGAGCACTCTCACCTCAAAGGCTTTTCTTCTTCCACTTAAGTTTATGCTCACAAGGGCCTAACTCGAGCGATTAACCCATAAAATCCATAACTCATCCTATTAAAATTCAAAAGACTTTTCGTTCGAACCGGCACCTCAAACACACCTTAAAATACTCATATGACCAGTATTCACATTTTTATAATGGCCCAAACCAACCCAACAACTTAGACTCCCGGGCAGCCCATAGACCATAGAAAAATCTGCTCACGTCACTCCAACTTAAAACACACATAACTTAATTGATTCTTATCTGAAATAGGCCCAATTTACACCGACACGACCCTAACATCACACACACTTTAAAAATTATGGGTAGCCCCTGCCCAGGTCTTGCTAAGGCACCCATCAGAACTGAATTTTAGAGGTTGAACGCATGGGTGAAAAATTTCAGCTTTGGTGCCCTTAACGCTAAGGCTTCCCGAACTCGCTCCTTATAACCTAACACCTCAAAAACTCACTCAAGCATTTTCTAAGGGTCCCTAAATGACCAGAAAAGGGTTCTTGAGTTAGTCGTTTGCCCGGCGCTAGCTCGTTCAATCATTTGCTCTAAAACGCTGGCCCGATGCCCTCAAACTCTACTAACCGACAATCCAACCAAAATGCTCAATAACCAGCCCTAAAATCCACCCAAAACTCATTCAAAAACACATGTTTCATCACATGAGCACCCAATGGGCAGACCCTCCACTCCTT
Organism: Henckelia pumila; assembly: GCF_033568475.1. NCBI lineage: Eukaryota > Viridiplantae > Streptophyta > Magnoliopsida > Lamiales > Gesneriaceae > Henckelia > Henckelia pumila. Next base: position 1,955,046 of record NW_027331857.1, on the reverse strand, counting down.
TCATCCATTCACACAAAAACATCAATTCAAACACCACAAACTCGATTCGATTTACATCATTTCAAAGCATATGCATTAAATAACTTGTCCACCATCTAGTGAGACTTAAAAACAACCATTCACACACAATAATGGATCAAAATCAGCAGGGTATATTATGATTTTCCATTCACAACATGCAAAATTTCATTTAGATGCTAGTAAATCATTCAAATAAGCTCAATAAACGAGTTAACAAATTTAAATGCACAAGACCACACCTCAAGCACTTGGCCCTGCTGAAAACTGAACCCATACACACACAAAATCATGTTTCAAATCATGAGAAATTCATAGCAAGGCCAAGAACAATAAAACATATACTCTATACTTGGGTTTTAAAGAGAGGAGAAGATGTCTTGCCTAACTCTTGCAAGACCAAGAAAAAGAAGGACGGCTGCTGCTTGGAGGCCATGACCAGCAGCTGCTGTAGCTTCCTACGGTGGCTTTGGGGCAGCAACACGATGTCTGGAGACAGGGGAGGACGGCCGGAGGCAAGGGAGAAGGGAAAGAGGGGCGCCGAGAGCTACTTGGAGGAGGAGGAGTGAAATGGCGTGAGAGATGGGGGGGGGGGGGGAAGGAGGAGTGTGGCAGCTGAAATGATTTAGAAATGCTAGTGTTTATTTTGTGGTGAGATATTTTAAGTGTATATATGTATAGATGTGAGTGTGTGAGTGTAGGACATGCTCAAAATTGTCCTTTCACTAATAATAGTGCTAGTTTAGGTATTACAACTTTGGCTTGTAAAATTGTCCTCCTTTTAAATTCCTAAGTCTAGAATCTTTTAATTTAAATGTCAAGAATGAAATTTCACTAGTTCGGGTCCAAAAAGACGAATTTGGGAAATTTAAAGAATTACGCGCGAAAATGCGCTTACGCGATTTTCTTTATTCGAAAAAATTTAAAATAATATTTTCTTTTTATTTTCTTCAAATCTCAAGAATTTTGGCCATCAAAGTTTAAAATACGAGATTTTCCCGCCGTGTCCACCATTGCCGCGTGCCGGAACCGAAGGTCACTAATTTCAAGTATCTCAAGTAAATAGATTTAAATATTCAAACAATTAAATTCTAAGAAAATTTTAAAGCATTTAAATCATCATGAATTTAGAAATTTAAATATCGAGGCTAAATTAGGCAGGAAATTTAAATTATGGAACTTAGACTTCACAAAAACAAATAAACATTTGAAGGAATTTAAACACTAGCTAAGAAATTAAAATCAATAATTTAAATATTTTGATGTCACGACAATAAGTAAAATGTTTTAATAATAAAAAGAGCGATTAAAGTAATTTAAATAAACTAAATGATTGATTAAAAGTTATTTAAATAAATATACAAGCGGAATAAGAACTTTTAAAATGACTAGGGCAATTAAAACCATTTAAATAAATAAGCTAGGCATTTAAAATGATTTAAAATAACTAACCGCTAAACTTAAGTTCTTTAAAATAAATAAGTTGGATAATCAAAAGTATTAAATAAGTTAAACAGTTAAAATCATTTAAATAACTATCAAATAAACTTAAGAAATTTTAAATAAGTAAACAAAACAATTAAGATAATTTAAATGAATAAACTAAATAATTAAAATCATTTAGTTAAAAAGCTTAAACTTTTAAAATATTTAAAACAATTAAATTGCACAATGACATCATTTAAATAAATAAATTAATTAAATGATTAAAAGCATTAATTAAATATTTTTGTACAACAAAATCATTTGAATAAATAATTAATATTTATTTCACATAATTCAAATAAAGAATTTAAATCAATTAAGCTAAAAAGAAATAATAATCATAATATTTATTTAAATTAATGCGTGCGATATAGTAGATTGGATTTTAGGTGCTACAATTCCTTCCCTCCTTAAATGGAATTTCGTTCTCGAAATTCAAAACTTACTAACTAGGTCCTAATACTTTAGACCATAACAACACTAAATTATCTTACCTTGCACCCACATGAGTTGGCCCAAATCAGCTTTCGCTGCGTACTCTGATGGAGACCTTGGGTTATCTTCTGGATGGACGTGCGCGCAGGTGGTGGAGGTTTACTTCTGCACCTTTTATTGCGGCGAGAGGAGTGGCCACCTGGGCCGAGTTCTGCACAGCTTTTCAGAAGCTGTATTTTCCTCCTGCACTCCGTCAGTCGAAGGCGGGCGAGCTATTGAGTCTACGAGAGGGAGCCATGTCTATTGATGAGTATCAGAAAAAGTTCTTTGATCTGCTATCCTATTGCCCCGAGATTGCTGACATCTCTGGGATGAAGTATAATCTGTTCCTTTAGGGCCTTAACCCTGAGATCCATGACCGTGTGGCGGTTGGCGACGACATGTCCTACGAGGGTTTGGTGAGCCGTTGTCACCAGGCGGAGGACAGCATTCGGCGGAACAGGTCTTTCTCTCATTCGAGACCTGCTAGTTCTTTGGGTCCCCGTGCCCAATCTTTCAAGAAGTCTGGATCTACATCTTCTTCCTCTGGCTCTGCTGGTGTTGTCCGTTTCGGTAAGAAGGACAAGTGTGATCATTGTGGGAAGAACCATCCATCCGACAAGTGCCGTAGAGCTTCTGGAGCTTGTTTTCGTTGTGGAGAGATTGGTCATATCCGGATGGATTGTCCACTATCTGGGGAAGGCGGTTCTGGTTCTGGTTCAGGATCTGGTTCTCAGGCCACCGTTCAGCAGAGGTCGCAGGTACAGCTTGCTGGGAGTTCTCATTTGAGGCCACGAGCTTCTGGCCAGGTGTTTGCCCTGAGACATGATCAGGCAGTGGAGGAGAATGAGAAAGTCATCGCAGGTTCATTTCTGCTTTATGGTATACCTGCTCTTGTACTTATTGACACTGGTGCATCTCATTCCTTCATTTCTGCACGTTTTGTTAAGAGGCATAAGTTACCATGCATTACAATAGATGTAGTGATGTCTGTTTCTACTCCGACGAGCCAATCTGCTTTGGCTAAGCTTCTAGTGATGTGTTTCCCTTTAGAGTTCGAAGGGAACATTCTGTTAGCGAATCTCATGGTTCTTGCGATGGACGACTTTGATTGCATTCTGGGAATAGATATGTTGAATACCTATCGAACTTCAGTGGACTGCTAGTAGAGAGCTGGTTTTTCTATGGTGAGGGAGCACGACCCCCGATGCCCTTGGTATCAGCTTTGAGAGCTTGTCGAGCTCTAGAGTCTGGCGGGGAAGGCTACCTTATCTATGCAGTTGATTTGTCCGCTAAGAGCGTTGGGATAGAGAGTATTCCGGTCGTGGATGAATTTCCAGATGTATTTCCTGATGAGATTCCGAGTTTTCCTCCTGTTAGGGAAGTCGAGTTTGGCATAGAGTTGATGCCGGGTACTTCACCTATTTCTCGAGCACCGTATCGTCTGGCTCCGTCAGAGATGCGTGAGTTGAAGAATCAGCTACAGGATCTTTTGGACAAGGGGTACATTCGTCCTAGTGTATCTCCTTGGGGAGCTCCTATTCTTTTTGTAAAGAAGAAGGATGGATCGATGCGGCTGTTCATTGACTATCGGCAGCTGAATCGAGTCACTGTGAAGAACAAGTATATGTTGCCTTGTATTGATGACTTGTTTGATCAGCTGCAGGGCACTTCAGTTTACTCCAAGATTGACTTGAGATCTGGGTATCATCAGTTGAGAGTCCGTGATCAGGACGTAGCCAAGACTGCATTCCGTACTCGCTATGGGCATTACGAGTTTCTAGTGATGCCATTTGGTTTGACTAATGCGCCGGTTATATTAATGGACCTGATGAACCGTGTTTTCAGGGAGTATTTGGACAAGTTTGTCGTGGTCTTCATTGACGACATCTTGGTGTATTCGCGTAATACGGAAGAACATGTTTCTCACTTGCGGTTGGTACTGCAGACTCTTCGAGATGAGCAGTTGTACGCCAAACTGAGCAAGTGTGTGTTCTGGATGGATCGAGTGGTCTTTCTTGGCCATATCATATTCAGGGAAGGGATTTCTGTTGATCCAAGCAAGATTGAGGCGGTGCTTAATTGGTCGCGTCCGATGACGGTTGCTGAGATCCGTAGTTTTTTGGGTCTAGCAGGGTATTATCGTCGCTTCATTCTGAACTTCTCTCAGCTAGCTTGACCTTTGACGCAGCTTACCCGCAAGGGTGTGGATTTTGAGTGGTCCTCCGAGTGTGAGGAGAACTTCTGTGAGCTTCGACGGCGGTTGACTTCTGCACCGGTGTTGGCATTATCGTTAGGATCTGGAGGGTATGTGGTGTACACTTATGCTTCTCTTCAGGGGTTAGGTTGTGTCCTGACTCAGAATGGGCATGTGATCGCATACGCTTCTAGACAGCTGAAGCTTCACGAGGACAACTACCCAGTCCATGATTAGGAGTTAGCAGCCATTGTGTTCGCTTTGAAGATCTGGCATCATTATCTGTATGGCGAGAAATTTGAGATCTTCACCTACCATAAGAGTCTCAAGTATTTGTTCACTCAGGCGAAATTGAACATGAGGCCAAGACGTTGGATGGACTTGCTTAAGAACTATGATTGCGAGATTAAGTACCATCCGGGAGCTGCTAATCTCATCGCTGATGCTTTGAGTTGCAAGGTGCGACTATCCGCACTTCAGACTTGTTCGATGTCTAGTGCGATCAGTGACTGTTGTACTTCAGGATATACCTTCAAGCATAAGAAAGGTATGCAGAGTATCCAGATGTTTGCGATATTATCTGAGCTAGCTTTGTATTCGCGGATTCGAGATGCTCAGATGTCTGATTCAAAAACCCAGTGTCTAGCTCATCTAGCTAACGAGGGTAGCTTGTCTAGATTTCATTATCAGTCAGATGGCTTTCTGTGTTTGTCTGGTAGACTTGTGATTCCACAGGATGTAGAGTTGCGAGAGGAGATTTTGTCGCAGGCGCATCGCACTAAGTTAAGTATTCATCCTGGGAGCAACAAGATGTACAAAGATCTACGTACTCATTTCTGGTGGAAGGGAATGAAATGCAGTGTTTATCAGTTTGTTTCGAGATGTTTGGTGTGTCAACTGGTCAAGGCAGAGCACCGACGACCTGGAGGATTGCTTCACAGTCTGCCTATTCCTGAATGGAAATGGGAGTTTATCACAATGGACTTTGTGACCCATTTGCCGGTATCCCCGAGGAACTGTGATGCTATTTGGCTTATGGTGGACCCACTCACCAAGTCAGCGCATTTCATTGCCTATAGTTGGGAGTACAATGTGGATCGTATGGCTCGGTTGTACATTCAGGAGATCGTTTGACTTCATGGAGTGCCTGTGAGCATTGTCAGCGATCGAGACCCCAGGTTTACTTCTAGATTCGGGGGGAGTGTTCAGCGTGCGATGGGTACTACTCTCAGTTTGAGTACTGCCTATCATCCGGAGACTGATGGTCAGTCAGAGCGCACTATCCGTACTTTGGAGGATATGCTTAGAGCGTGCGTCATGGACTTTGGTTCAGCCTGGCAGGATCATTTTCCATTGATCAAGTTCGCATACAACAACCGTTATCATACTAGTATTGGGATGGCACCTTTTGAGGCGTTGTACGGGCGATGTTGTCGTACTCCACTCTTCTGGGAAGAAATGGGGGAGAGACATGCTGAGAGACCGGAGTTTATCCAACAGGCGATAGACATTGTTGATCAGATCAAGAAATGGATTAAGACTGCACAGGATCGTCAGGTCAGCTATGCTAACACCAAGCGTAGACCTTTGCAGTTCAATGTCGGAGAGAAAGTGTTTCTGAGAGTGTCACCTTTTTGCAAAATTCTCAGATTTGGCCTTAATGGCAAGTTGTCTTTAAGATTTATCGGCCCGTTTGAGATATTGGAGAGCATTGGTGATTTGGCTTATCGACTAGCTTTGCCACCGCATCTTTCCAGTATTCATGACGTGTTCCACGTATCTCTGTTGCGAAGGTATGTGGTGGCTGAGTCTCATATTCTGCAGCGGTCTGAGGTTCAGGTGAGCAAGGATTTGACCTATGTTGAGAAACCTATTCGTATCCTGGATTATAAGGATAAGGTTTTGCGGAACAAAGTCATTCCTCTAGTTTTAGTTCAGTGGCAGCGCCGAGGCACTGAGGAAGCTACTTGGGAGCTTGAGGACAGGATGCGTGAAGACCATCCTGAGTTGTTTTGATTACATTCATAAGTTGTATTCAGTTACAAACTCTGTAAACGTTTGATTTGAATAAAGAATGTTTCTGATTTTTGTATTACATTCAGTACTTAAGATCTGATTTCGAGGACGAAATATCTTAAGTGGGGGAGAATGTAGTAGCCCGTACCTGAAATCAGTGATTAAGTGTTAATCAATTCATTAATCCTACTAGTTAAGAGTAAACGTGATAAAGGAACTCTTAATTGGTTAACGGAGTCCGGAATTGGATTCGGAACACTTGAAAATGGTTTGAGGGTCATCGAGTTCGGAGGCTCCGAAGTCAAGGTTCGGACGGTCCGAAGTCAGGGTTCGGATGATCCGAAGAGTGGTTCGGACGCTCCGAACGTGCTGGCGATAGTCGTCATGGATGACATCATCATGCTGACGTAAGCAATGACATAATATCGGGTTCGGACGACCCAAAGCCCAGTTTGGATGACCCAAACGTGTTCGGACGACCCGAATTCCAGTTCGGACGATCTGAACTCCGTCTATAAATAGGGGGTGCCGAGCTCATTTTTGAAGTGCACCAATCACCTCTTCTCTCTCGATTCCTTAGCCTTCTAACTCAGATCTAGGGAATTCTAGGCATCCCGTGGGGAATCCGAAAGTGGCATAGCGATCCAGGCATTGTAGCGAAGCTGTGGCCTAGTTTTGAGGCACTCGACAGCAAAGGGCTAACGACGAATGAAGGTATAGCTTTTGCTTCCTATAAATATTTAGGAGTATGCAATAGCTTAGTTAAGGATTTTAGAGCACTTTAATGATAGTAGTATCATTTGGCAGTGTAGAGCAGACTATAGGCGTGGACCTAGAGTTGGTAGAGCTCGCACTGATTTAAGGTACGGAAGTACTGTTCGAGATATCCTGACTGAGTATGCATGTATTATGTGACTGCATTATTTATATGTCATTGATTTATGCTGCATTCATTTGTATACTGAGCTATCTCCTTTGAGATGTCTGTTAGTAGGGTTTTTCCCTATCCTGTTAGTGGTTGGACTTCCATCGATTTGGGTCCGGCATATCCACTGGTATTATGGTATGAGAGCCACCTCCTGAATCGACGGCACAGCGTGCTACATACCAGGGCCCGGTCTGTCTCTGTTATCTGATCTTTGACCTCGAGTTATAGGGAGTTCACTTTGCATGCATGTATACTCATACTCTCGTACTGAGCATTTTATGCTCACGTCTCATACTCTGTGTTTCTGGACACCCTATTTCATGGGGCAGGTTTGCGATTGGATCAGGCGGGTGAATCCAAGAGGGGCTAGGCAGTTGTTGGCCAGCTGGATCTTCGCCTAGGTTTTATTCTATTGTTATTAGATTGATTCAGCTGTTCGATATGGTTGTATAATATTTGGGTATTTACAGATTCCTTGTCTTGGGATTGTATAATGTTTATGGTTTCCGCAGTTTTATTCTGATATCCATTTAAATAAGTTAATTGCATGCCTAAGTTTTGTTTAGTAGGTGATCCAGGTAAGGGTCACTACATAGATTTTGCTTTCTTACAAGTCACACACCTCTCACACATTCTTTCTACATCATGCTTCATATGAGGCCAATAAAAATGTTCATGCAACAGTTGATATGTCTTAGCCACACCAAAATGTCCCATTAAACCACCACTATGCGATTCTCTAACAAGTAACTCCCTAATTGAAGACTTAGGAATGCACAATTTATCCTCTTTAAACAAATAGCCATCATGCAAGTAAAATTTAACCTTTGGACCACGCATACATGATGCATAAATCTCACCAAAATGAACATCACTCACATACAACGCTTTCATATGCTCAAACCCCAAAAATTTAGAATCTAAAGTACTTAAGAGCACGTACCTTCTTGACAATGCATCCGTTACCACATTCTCCTTACCTTGCTTGTACTTGATTACATAAGGAAAAGTTTCTACGAACTCTACCCATTTGGAATGTCTTTTATTCAACTTTTGCTGTCCCTTGAGATGCTTTAAAGACTCATGATCCGTATGAATCACGAACTCTTATGGCCTCAAGTAATGTTGCCATGTCTCAAGTACCCTCACCAATGCATAGAACTCCTTGTCGTAGGTAGGATAATTCAAAGATGCTCCATTGAACTTCTCGCTGAAGTACGCCACTGGCTTTCCCCCTTGCATCAACATGCCTCCAATCCCTACACCTCATGCATCACATTAAATTTCAAGCGTATTAGTAAAATCAGGTAAAACAAGTAAATGAGCATTAATCAACTTTTGTTTAATGATATTAAAAGACTTCTCTTGCTCCTCGCCCCAATGGAATGGAACGTTTTTCTTGATGACCGCAGTCATAGGCGCCGCCAATGTGCTAAAGTCCTTCACGAACCTCCTGTAAAAACTCGTAAGCCCATGAAAACTTCGAGCATGACCAATCGATGTAGGTGTCGGCCAATCTCGAATGGAACTTACCTTCTCTTCATCAACCCTCACACCTTGTGCACTCACAACAAAACAAAGAAACACGAGTTCGTTTGTACAAAACACACATTTCTTTAGGTTAGCATATAAATGTTAAGCACGCAATGTGACTAAAAAATCTCTCAAGTGTTCCACATGATCATCTAAGTTTTTGCTATATACCAATATATCATCAAAATAGACAACCACAAACTTTCCAATATATGCACGTAAAACATGATTCATTAAATGCATGAAAGTACTAGGTGCATTAGTCAAACCAAAAGGCATAACCATCCATTCATACAACCCATATTTTGTTTTAAATGTAGTTTTTCACTAATCTCCCTCTCTCATCCTAATTTGATGATAACCACTTTTAAGATCAATTTTTCTAAACTAACAAGCACCATGCAATTCATCTAACATTTCATCAAATCTATGAATAGGATTCCTATACTTAATGGTAATGTTATTTATAGCTCTACAATCAACACACATACGCCAAGATCCATCCTTTTTAGGTACTAACAATACAGGTACATCACATGGTGACATCGACTCACGCACAAAACCTTTATTTAAAAGTTCACCTACCTGCCATTGCAACTCCTTAGTTTCCTCCGGATTGCTCCTATAAGCTGGAAGATTCGGCAATGCACTCCCGGGTACCAAATCAATTTGGTGTTCAGTTCCTCTCAAAGGTAGTAATCCTTGAGGTAGCTCCTCCGGAAATAAGTCATCGAATTCCTGCAATAGTGAAACAACAATGCTCAGAAGATCTCCGGCTATAACACTTGTGTTAAGAAGTATCTCCTTATAAATCATCAACACAAGTGGAATTTAAGAATTCGTAACATCCCTCAACTCACTTTTTTGGGCTATATATATCTTTTTTTCAGCCTCTTTCCGCTCAATTTTTTTTTCATCTTTTATTTTATCATTATTTTTTTCTAAAGTCATCTCACTTTTTTTATCACTCTTTTTTTCGGCCTCTTCTCTCTTTTTCTTTTTCATTCGATGTAAGACCCGAAAATTTTAAAACATAAATCCGCATGCATAATTAAGAGAAATTAATTTTTTTAATTAAGGGTTAAATGTATTTATGTGATATTATGTGATTTATATGCATGATTTAATTTATTTTAGCATTTAACCCATAATTATGGAAATTCTAGATTTTTAAGGAATTTAATATTTTGATCGCGTAGACGGGACCGCGGACGGACGAGATACCAAAATTCTTAGCCAAAAATATTTTATGAGTTTTATGAGCCTTAAAATAATATTTTAAGGTATTTTGTCAAGAAAATTTTAGTATTTACTTATATATTTATTTAAGAATTGATTTTTGGCCAAAATAAGTCATTTTAATGACTTTTATTGATCTTTAAAAATCCTTTAATATTATATTTCGGGATTTATTATTATATATCAGATTAGTAGGTATTTTTAAAAGTTTAAAATCTTATATTTATGTTATATTATCTACCTCATTAATTTATATTAGTTATTATCCTAAATTAATCCTAATTATCAAAATTTAAAAAACTAAAGCCTACCCTACCCTAAACTCAATCAGCCGACTCCATCCTTCTCTCCATTCTCTTCTTCACATTTTTTTCAGATTTCTTAATCGCCATAGCCGACCAAGCTTGATCTTCGTAGATTTTTGGTCCGTTCGTCGTCCCGGAGTCTCGTAAACGCATCAATCTCCATTCAAAGATTAAAAGGCATGTCTAAAACTTTTATTTGGCCACCATATAAGCTATTACTCTTGCATGATGTGTTTTATTTCAGATTTTTCATGGAAATTTCGAGTTTATGCATGTATGCCTTGTATTGATGCATGTTCTTGCTTGATTGGTCATGACTCACGTTTTTTCCAAGCATGGTATGGTCCAGAGGCTGGGGCTCGGTCAAGGGGTGTCCTAGGGTGCCTTAGGGTCGAGTGGTTCAAGTGGTTTGAGCCAAGGTTGGTCTGAACCGAAACAATATCTTCTGGTTGCATAGAAGGTCGCAATTTGAGCGGTTTTGGGAGAATGGTTCGTGTGCACTGTATAGGACGGGTTTGAGGGTGATTCCAATTGGGTTAGAACCCCAAGACATAGAGGAAGTTATCTCAGGTAGTTCTCTAGCCAGTGATGGTCGGAGTTGGGCGGCCAAATGGCCGGAAGTCCGGCGTCGCGCGCAGCGCGCGAGCAGAAATTAGGCAAATTTTGTTTTGGTTCGTTCTCCTTCGTTAGGACTCTGTTTGGGCTGGTTTTTAGCTTTCTGGAAACGTCTTGAAGTCTTCTAGGTGTAGGTGGTGGTGCGCCAGCCATTTGGTGGCCGGAGTATGGCGGCCGATGCCTCTGAACAGAAGCTGGTCGCAGCCGAGAGTAAGGAACAAGAGGGAAACGGGTTTAGGGTTTTGGGCAGGTCTGGGTTGGGTCTTGGGGCCTGGATCGGGTCTGGTAATTTTTGGGTCAGTTCAGGTCGGTCCAGGTCCGGGTTAGGTGGGCCGGGCTTGAGTATTTTTAATTTTTAAGTGTTTAAGGTTTTAATTGGTTTTTGGGCCAATTAATTAGAAATAAAATTATTTGGGCTTCCAAATAATTTTATTTTGGGCTTTAAATAATTTATTTAAGTTAGCCTAATTATTTTTATGGGCTTGGAAGCCCATGGGAATTTTTGGGTCAGTCAGAGGATTTTTGGGCCAGTCTAGTGTCTTATTGGGTTTATTTAAGTTAATGGGCTTAAATATTTTTATTTAGGCCCAGTTAAGTTTAGTTAAGTTATTTGGGCTAAAATATGATAATTGGGCTCTTATTTAAGTTTAATGGGCTTAGAGTGAGTGACCAGCAGTCTGGACTAACCCATGAAAAATAACTAAGTCCGGAATATATATTTAATTATTTTTATGCATGAAGTTTATATTTTAAGTATAAGTATATTTAATATGAAAAAAATCAATTAAATATATATTACGGACAAATTTTCAGTGCATGCATTCATGAAATTTTTTATGATATGATTATGATTATGTATGAGTTGAGCAAAAATATTTTCTTGATGGAAATTGAAGTAGTGTGACATAAGGGTGGTTATCCACCATATGATATATGATTTATGAGGTAGTTTACTACCATAGGAGGTGATTTATCACCGCCACATACGTTTGTTCATGAGACTGATCAGTCGACACAGATAAGCGTCACACTTACGGATAGGACCATAGACTATTTCAAAAATACCCTGCTCAACTATGTTATGTATGATGAAGAAAGATGATGTTTATGCTTAAGATTTATGTTTCAGCATTTATGTTATGAAATAAAATGTTTTCATGCATGCTCATGTATCATGTATATGTATTAGTATGATTATGTGATGCATTATTTTAAACCTTGATATTCAAGTTTAGACATGTTGAGCCCCTAGGCTCACTACGCTTATATGGTGCAGGTGAGTCAGATGATACTTATGTAGCTCCTACCGGTGGTGAGGATGTATGAGCTCACGGAACAGTGGCCCCGTGACCGTTGCAGTTTTTAGATGATGTTTTAAGATACATTTATTTTTATGACGTTGAGTTTTAAAAAAAGTTGCATATTTCTATTTTATTATTTTCCCATATGAGAGTTTCAAACATGTATTATTTACTATTTTTGTTTCATGCATGAAACCCTTTTTAATTATTTATTTGTTTATTTTTATTTAAGTTATTACTAAAAAGTAGTATTTTAATTGCTACGTATAGCAGTAATTGGTTTTAAATATGATACATATATGTATGGGCATATATGTATTGTTATTATATAAAAAAAAATAATTCCGCATTAAAATTTTAAAAAAGTCTAGATGTTTCATTTGGTATCAAAGCACGGTCCTTGGAGGGTGTCCATCTGCCACGTGAATCTCAGAAATCTCACTATCGGTCTGTAAGTTTTAAATTGTTTTTCTTATGATCTATAAGGAGCATATGTAATTATTTAAGATTTCATGTTAGCAAAGTTTTAAAATACTTAGTTATGCATTGCGATTTACGTGAAGAATATGTGGTGATGCAGTATGCCCCAAGACATGTTATACGACAGGTTGACCTCAAGGAATTTTGAATTTGGGAATTTGGTTTTATTTTGTTGAAACTAAGTTTGATATTTAGGTTGTCACTTGAATTTTTTTGTAGTAACTTATTGATTTTAAGTTAGAATGATTTCATTGGTAAATTATTGGGTTGGTGATGGTAAGAGGTAGCGGGCCTATCAAGAAATTTTTTTTATGAAGGTGTAGCGATAAATAGAACAATAAAGGTAAATTCCAATAAGAGGCATTAAGTTTTTGTAATAGCAATAGAATTATTTCTTGAGGCAAGAGTAGGATTCCTCGCAAGAATGATTAATCGAGGGTTGTATCCTTTTCTTCTTTGGTGAATTTAAAATGTTACTTTATAGAGTCTCGTATATATTTTTGGGAATTAAGTTCGCATGTGTCAAATTATGCTAGTGGGTTCACAGATATCATATTGTCATTCATTTAACTATTAAGGTTTTTCCCTTGACGAAGAAGTCATGATTTTTTTGGAGATGACACTGGTACCATAAGGTTATAGTTTAATGGTTTGTGGTTTTAAGTTTGTACTCTTAATTATATGAGGTATAAATTGATGATAAGTATGTTTTGTATTAGATTCTTGAATCTTTGAGAATAAAAAAATAATCGTGGAGTTAGTTTGATAAAAAATTGGGTAATCTTTGATAAGAATTAAGGGTTCGCATGGTTGGTGTTACCAAGTAAGCTGTATTGGGTTTGACGTTCAAGTCACTACGTTTAAATAAATAGATTTGGGAACTTGTCAGCCTGACTTATAGATATTGTGATGACTGAATGATGAAGGTGTAAATTTTTATAGGCTTGTGTAATTGGTCAGGTGTGGCATAACACTTGTTATAAAATTTTGGTTTCGATGTCAAGTGTAATATAAGCTTTAGATATGACCTAAGAGTTGACGATATATATATATATTTTATGGAGTGAGTTCTTTTGTTAAGAGTTGAGTCATTTGAGAATTTGGGTTGTTGGTATACGCTTGTATGGGTAGTTGAAGCACTTGGAATAATCACGAGTCAGCGTAATGACTTGATATTATAACTGTTATCTCGATACTTTCGTTTTACGTTGGGGTTAATTGTATATAAGTATTTGTATGGATGTTCTTTCAATATCCTTGAGTTGTATAAACTTGAATTTTTGGTCATGTTATAGGAGTGTCTCCACCAAGATTTTTGGGATGCATGAGCAAAAAGGTACTGGTTGTGTTTTGACTGTACATGGGACCAACATATATTACTTGTGAGCGGATTATTCAGTTTATTAGGTAATTGACTTAGTATTTTGATTTTGAGGAGTTCAGATTCCATGGAATATAAATAGAGGCAACTAGGAAATGATATGGAATTAACTATTGAATGTTATATTATTATGCTATTTAGAGATGATGACATGTAAATACTATTCGGGGAATTTCACTCCTCCAATAGGATAATCTAAGTGCCTTAAGCCTAAACTAACCACAGAATTAGAATTAATATATTTTAAGCATATTCCTGGCGTTAGGAGAATTTATGTTGTGCATGACATTTGACACTAAATTCACTTTTTGGGTTTCATGGATTTATAGCACTCGAGATTTAAGATTTTCAAGTGTTCGATAGTTGAAAGTGTAGTGGTAAATGGATAAGTTGAAGAAAATTGCGATGAATGACAGATGTTTGACTCAAAGATGTTTAACTTGTTATAGAAGGCTAGTGTGTGGATAAGCTTTACAAGTTGAACTTATTGGGGTAGATATTGTAATCATATGCTTTAATAAGTAAATTTGGGAACAAAAGTTCAGCTCACGAATGTTGGAGGATTGATAAGTAGAGTGTATAAGCATATAAAATCAGTCAAGTTTTGGCATAGTGTGATTGTTGTGTTTAGGAAAAATGATTAGTAAAGTTAATATTTTGTTTATCAGAGTGCGCAACAGAAGCATGAATTTTGGGATACTGAAACTTGGGAACTAGATGGGTGATCGTGGATAGACTCACCAAGTCAGCTCATTTCTTGCCGGTGAGGACTACTTACTCGTTGACACAGTATGGAGAGCTTTATATCAAGGATATTGTTAGACTGCATGGCATACCAGTGTCGATAGTATCAGACAGGGATCCGAGATTTACATCTGCTTTTTGGAAGAGTTTGCACACAGCATTGGGGACTAGATTATTATTCAGTACAACGTTCCATTCCCAGACAGATGGTCAGTCTGAGAGAGTGATCCAAGTTCTTGAGGATCTACTGAGATCTTGTGTCATCGACTTTCAGGGCTCTTGGGAGACTAGATTGCCGTTGGTGGAGTTTACCTATAACAACGGCTTTCAGGCATCTATAGGTACGGCTTCTTATGCAGCTCTCTACGGGAGGAGATGCAGATCTCCCGTGCATTGGGATGAGGTTGGCGAGAGGATTCTACTTGGTCCCGAGATTGTACAGCAGACTGCAGACATTGTGATTCAGATTCGGAATCGTATGAGGACTGCTCAGAGTCGTCAGAAGAGTTATGCTGATACTCCACGACGGGATCTCGAATTTTCTGTTGGTGATCATGTGTTTCTGAAGATATCACCTATGAAAGGGGTGATGAGATTTGGTCGAAAGAGTTAAGCTGAATCCAAGGTATATTGGGCCTTTTGAGATCTTGGAGAGAGTTGGCACGTTGGCCTACCATTTGGCTTTGCCACCAGGACTTGCAGCAGTGCACAACGTCTTCCATGTATCCATGCTTCAGAGATATGTCTTGAATCCGGCGCATGTACTAGATTACGAGCCTTTGCGGTTAGCACCGGATCTAGTATTTGAGGAGAGGCCTGTTCAGATCTTAGCCAGGGAGGAGCGGAGACTGAGGACGCGGGTCATACCGATGGTCAAAGTCCAGTGGTTGAATCACTCTGAGGAGGAAGCCACTTGGAAGACCGAGGCAGACATCAAAACTCGCTACCCAGAGCTATTCGGGTAAGTACATTAATTTCGAGGACGAAATTCAATTTAAGGGGGGGAGAATTGTAACACCCGAAAATTTTAAAACGTAAATCCGCATGCATAATTAGGAGAAATTAATTTTTTAATTAAGGGTTAAATGTATTTATGTGATATTATGTGATTTATATGCATGATTTAATTTATTTTAGCATTTAACCCATAATTATGGAAATTCTAGATTTTTAAGGAATTTAATATTTTGATCGCGTAGACGGGACCGCGGACGGACAAAATACCAAAATTCTTAGCCAAAAATATTTTATGAGTTTTATGAGCCTTAAAATAATATTTTAAGGTATTTTGTCAAGAAAATTTTAGTATTTACTTATATATTTATTTAAGAATTGATTTTTGGCCAAAATAAGTCATTTTAATGACTTTTATTGATCTTTAAAAATCCTTTAATATTATATTTCGGGATTTATTATTATATATCAGATTAGTAGGTATTTTTAAAAGTTTAAAATCTTATATTTATGTTATATTATCTAGCTCATTAATTTATATTAGTTATTATCCTAAATTAATCCTAATTATCAAAATTTAAAAAACTAAAGATTTAAAGCTCTTATCAAACTTTTTTTCAGATGGTGATGATGATTGTCTTAGTCTCTCGAGGACTTAAGACTTCTCAAATCCTTGTATCAGGTAGCATTCTTCAAACGATATCTGGATTTGAGCAACCATTGAAAAGATCTCTTCGAAGATCGGATAAGGCTGTTTAAGCTAAGGGTTCTCTCTTTGAGCGGTCGAGTATTCAATATAGGTTCGAGAGCTCAGATAGACAGATTCTCAATAAGCGTTGTTGTGTCGTATATTCTGTCTAGAGAGGCTTTGATATATATAGCCTTTGTCTTCAATGTCTTTCTTCTTTTGTCCAACGGTAGGATTGCCCTACTGATAAAGCTTTCTGAATATTTCGTACTGTGAGCGCCTTTAATTGTCTATTCAATGTGTCACTTACATTAAATGTTATTTAAGGCTTTCTCACTTTATCAGATGAATCCTTAAATGCTTCGTCCTTTGCTTTTTAGTTGTCTTGTCACTTTCTAAGATCTAAGAAACTGTAACTTTGAAATGTAGCGTGTAGCTTTCTGTATTTGAAGTTCGGTAGATATCTCATTCGGTAGATATGTCTTTGTTCCGTTTGACATACAACTGTTTTGCATTATTCGTTGGTTGACAAGCTTTAGCTGACGTCGGTAGATGAGTTCTTTGTTCGGTTGACATACAACTGCTTTGCATGCTTTGGCTGACGTCGGTAGATATGCCTTTGTTCGGTTGACGTAGCTGCTTATACAAATAAATGGTGGCCGACTAAACAACAAAGTATTGTTTTGTTATCACCAAAAGTCAGGATTCAACAATTTCCCCCTTTTTGGTGATGACAAAACCTAGGCCCCAAAAATAATTTAAAGAAGAAAGTAGACAAAATGAATTCATTGCAAATATGAATTGCATTGAACAATTAATGTTACAAGCAATCATTGATAAGTAGCAGTAAAAACCTATTACACCTACATTGCGTTAAGTAAATAAAATGTACATAAAATGTACCTTACTTCCTTTGCATTCTCTGTGGAGAGGTGTCAACTGATTTTCTGGATACTTCCCCCTTTTTGACATCACCACGGGTGAGATGAGAGATGATCTCTCCTAGTTGAGCACCGACAGTGGTTTGAAAAGTGTCAATACGGGAGTCAATATGAGCGGTTAAGTCAGGCTAAAGAACTGAGATTTGCGTTGAAGTATGCTCATTCGTGCGACGAACAGTTTGAGAAAACTGTTCGGCAATAGTACCCATAGCTCGAATATTGCGTTCTTTGTAGTTTTTCAGTTCAGTGACGCATCTGCCGAGTTCAGAAGACAAACTATTAAGACGAGACATAATCGCTGATCTTGTGTTGTCAATGCCAGCATCTTGTCCTTGTATGCGATTTCTGAGTCGCTGTGTGGTCACGCGAAGATCTTCTACGATGCGTTCCAAAGCATAATTCGCTGGTTCGGAGTCAGCAACTGATGTTGAAGCAATTGTGGCAGTTTGATCCATTGGAGGCGAGACGTAAGTAGACACAGATATCAATGGAATGATGCAATGCAATAACGTAAGTAGACACAGATATGTTTCTTGGATGTCCGGAGCTCAATCTCCTACCTCACCCCTTCTTCCACCTCGGAAGGATTCAGTAGAAGACTTTGGTTATTACAACGTCTTGCAATACACCCGATCTAAGTTAGAACATATCCAATGCCTAATATGGAACTCCTAAATTCATAGTGATAAGATTTAAATCTCTTATCAAAATTTTATTCAGATGGTGATGATGATTGTCTTAGTCTCTCGAGGACTTAAGACTTCTCAAATCCTTGTATCAGGTAGCGTTCTTCAAACGATATCTGGATTTGAGCAACCCTTGAAAAGATCTCTTTGAAGATCAGATAAGGCTGTTTAAGCTAAGGGTTCTCTCTTTGAGCGGCCGAGTATTCAAGATAGGTTCAAGAGCTCAGATAGACAGATTCTCAATAAGCGTTGTTGTGTCGTATATTCTGTCTAGAGAGGCTTTGATATATATAGCCTTTGTCTTCAACGTCTTTCTTCTTTTGTCCAACGGTAGGATTGCCCTATTGATAAAGCTTTCTGAATATTTCGTGCTGGGAGCGCCTTTAATTGTCTATTCAATTTGTCGCTCACATTAAATGCTATTTAAGGCTTTCTCACTTTATCAGATGAATCCTTAAATGCTTTGTGATTTGATTTTCAGTTGTCTTGTCACTTTTTGAGATATGGGAAAGTGTAACTTCAAAATGTAGCGTGTAGCTTTCTGTATTTTAAGTTCGGTAGATATCTCAGTCGGTATATATGTCTTTGTTCCGTTTGACATACAACTGTTTTGCATTATTCGTTGGTTGACAAGCTTGAGCTAACGTCGGTAGATGAGTTCTTTGTTCGGTTGACGTACAACGGCTTTGCATGCTTTGACTGACGTCGGTAGATATGTCTTTGTTCTGTTGACGTAGCTGCTTTGCATGCTTTGGCTGACGTCGGTAGATATGTCTTTGTTCGGTTGACGTAGCTGCTTATACAAATAAATGGCGGCCGACTAAATAACAAAGTATTGTTTTGTTATCACCAAAAGTCAGGATTCAACAATTTCCCCTTTTTTGGTAATGACAAAACCTAGGCCCCAAAAATAATTTAAAGAAGAAAGAAGACGAAATGAATTCATTGCGAAGATAAATTGCATTGAACAATTAATGTTACAAGCAATCATTGATAAGTAGCAGTCAAAACCTATTACACCTACATTGCGTTAAGTAAATAAAATGTACATAAAATGTACCTTACTTCCTTTGCATTCTCTGTGGAGAGGTGTCAACTGATTTTCAGGATACTTCCCCCTTTTTGACATCACCATGGGTGAGATGAGAGATGATCTCTCCTAGTTGAGCACCGACAGTGGTTTGAAAAGTGTCAATACGGGAGTCGATATGAGCGGTTAATTCAGGCTGAAGAACTGAGATTTGCGTTGAAGTATGCTCATTCGTGCGACGAACAGTTTGAGAGACCTGTTCGGCAATAGTACCCATAGCTCGAAGATTGCGTTCTTTGTAGTTTTTCAGTTCAGTGACGCATCTGCCGAGTTCAGAAGTCAAACTATTAAGATGAGACATAATCGTTGATCTTGTGTTGTCAATGCCAGATTCTTGTTCGTGTATGCGATTGCTGAGTCGCTGTGTGGTCACGCGAAAATCTTGTACGATGCGTTCCAAAGCATAATTTGCTGGTTCGGAGTCAGCAATTGAAGTTGAAGCAAGTGTGTCAGTTTTATCCATTGGAGGCAAGACTTTGGTGGTCTCGATCGAAGAATGCTAGATGATATCAATGGAATGATGCAATGCAATAACGTAAGTAAACACAGATATATTTCTTGGATGTTCGGAGCTCAATCTCCTACGTCACCCCTTCTTCCACCTTGGAAGGATTCACTAGAAGACTTTGGTTATTACAACGTCTTGCAATACACCCGATCCAAGTTAGAACATATCGAATGCCTAATATGGAACTCCTAGATTCATAGTGATAAGATTTAAAGCTCTTATCAAACTTTTCTTCAGATGGTGATGATGATTGTCTTAGTATCTCGAGGACTTAAGACTTCTCAAATCCTTGTATTAGGTAGCGTTCTTCAAACGATATCTGGATTTGAGCAACCCTTGAAAAGATTCTTCGAAGATCGGATAAGGCAGTTTAAGCTAAGGGTTCTCTCTTTGAGCGGTTGAGTATTCAAGATAGGTTCGAGAGCTCAGAATGAAAGATTCTCAATAAGCGTTGTTGTGTCGTATATGCTGTCTAGAGAGGCTTTGATATATATAGCCTTTGTCTTCAATGTCTTTCTTATTTTGTCCAACGGTAGGATTGCCCTACTGATAAAGCTTTTTGAATATTTCGTACTGGGAGCGCCTTTAATTGTCTATTCAATGTGTCGCTCTAATTAAATGCTATTTAAGGCTTTCTCACTTTATTAGATGAATCCTTAAATGCCTCGTCCTTTGCTTTTCAGTTGTCTTGTCACTTTCTGAGATCTGGAAAACTGTAACTTCGAAATGTAGCATGCAGCTTTCTGTATTTGATGTTCGGTAGATATCTCATTCGATAGATATGTATTTGTTCCATTTGACATACAACTGTTTTGTATTATTCGTTGGTTGACAAGCTTTAGCTGACGTCGGTAGATGAGTTCTTTGTTCGGTTGACGTACAACTGCTTTGCATGCTTTGGCTGACGTCGGTAGATATGTCTTTGTTCTGTTGACGTAGCTACTTTGCATGCTTTGGCTGACATCGGTAGATATGTCTTTATTCAGTTGACGTAGCAGCTTATACAAATAAATGGCGGACGACTAAACAACAAAGTATTGTTTTGTTATCACCAAAAGTCAGGATTCAACAATTTCCCCCTTTTTGGTGATGACAAAACCTAGGCCCCAAAAATAATTTAAAAAAGAAAGTAGACGAAATGAATTCATTGCGAAGATGAATTGCATTGAACAATTAATGTTACAAGCAATCATTGATAAGTAGCAGTGAAAACCTATTACACCTACATTGCGTTAAGTAAATAAAATGTACATAAAATGTACCTTACTTCCTTTGCATTCTCTGTGGAGAGGTGTCAACTGATTTTCTGGATACTTACCCCTTTTTGACATCACCATGAGAGATGATCTCTCCTAGTTGAGCACCGACAGTGGTTTGAAAAGTGTCAATATGGGAGTCGATATGAGCGGTTAAGTAAGCCTGAAGAACTGTGATTTGCGTTGAAGTATGCTCATTCGTGCAAACGAACAGTGTGAGAGACCTGTTCGGCAATAGTACCCATAGCTCGAAGATTGCGTTCTTTGTAGTTTTTCAGTTCAGTGACGCATCTGTCGAGTTCAGAAGACAAACTATTAAGATGAGACATAATCGCTGATCTTGTGTTGTCAATGCCAGCGTCTTGTCCTTGTATGCGATTGCTGAGTCGCTGTGTGGTCACGCGAAGATCTTCTACGATGAGTTCCAAAGCATAATTCGCTGGTTCGGAGTTAGCAACTGAAGTTGAAGCAAGTGTGGCAGTTTGATCTTTTGGAGGCAAGACTTTGGTGGTCTCGATCGATGAACGGACATCGATTCCAATAACCTGATCTGTTTGGTGAATTGGACTAAAGGGATGTGAGCCATCTGTCGTCGGTTGAGGCGAGTCTTCAGAATGGATCTCCAGAATAGGAGATGTTGGTTGTTCATCATCAAAAATTGATTGCATAACATCTGAGACTGATGTGAGTGGGATCTCAGGAAGATTATCACCAGTAACTGTTGTGATTGGGTCAATCAGTTGAGGGTCTGTGATGAGATCAACACTTGATGTAGGTTCAGCGGCTGATGAGGAAGCAAACGGAAAGTATGCCAAGGGACATTCGTCTTGTGCCGCAATAAATTCATGTTCCTCTGCTGAGAATACGAAGTCAGATGCTTCCAAGTTATCATGAGAATCTAGAAGAGGGATCATGGCTTGAACTTCATTGTTATACGCCTGTATGTATTCATCGTCCGGTAGTGGGATGGAATATTTGAACCGATATTCTCGTAAAAAGGTGTCAGTGACATCAACTGACTGCTTAAGACGTAAGATGACTTCAGTGTCATCTTTGGCAAATTTGCTCATCGGCTGATAGTGCTCTTCTCTTTTGGCAAGAATATATTGGGCGAGACTATCACGGAGCTGAACGTCCACCAACTTATATCTGCCGAGTGCTGTTTCAAGACTTGATGTGGCAGTGAGAATGAACATCTTGTCTTCTAATTTGGAAAGGTATTCCAGTTTATTCTCAATCAAGATCTGAGAATATGAAGCATTCAAACGATAGTGCACCTATTCATCCAATTCCTGTAGTTTGAACCGCACAGCCTGGAGAATGCTAAAAATAATGATAAGAACCTCCATTTTCCCTACCGATTAGGCTTTTTGAAATGGGATGAGAGGTGCTTTTCCTTTGCCCTGAGGGTCGGTTAAAGTTGTGGTCAGTACAGAGAAAGAGGGTTCCTGGATAGTGATTCCTTTTGGTGGAGGAATCTAGGTCTTCACAACCAACTCTTGTGTTCTCAAGATTTGCTGACTGATGACGGCAGCAATATCAATTGATGAGGTCGGTGAGGGCAGAGAAATGGGTAATGTGGTAACAATGGTGCTGTAAATTGGTTCGGAAGTTATTTGGGGAATTTGGATTGGGTGAGTAGGTAGTGTTTCGGATGTTGAGACTTCAGTGGTTGCTGTGGTCAGTTGAGACGTTGGGGTGTGAACTGTAGATAGAAACTTGATCCTCTTTGGTTTCGGGTGAGATGGCTTGGAAGCCATTTTTGCCTTTTGGGATGGAGAGGGGGAGCGAATACTTGAACTAAGGGAGCATTGTCACTAACCTCATCCTCCAGATCAGAGTCCACTTGAATAGGTTGTCTGGTCGGTCGAGTACGCTTAACTTGGGAAGCTGAAGTGCTTTTGGAAGTTTGTTGATCTGCCCCAATTTCTCGTTTGATAGTCCTGAGCTGGTCAGAAGTCACCTGATTCTTGTTTAAGCACAGAGGGATTGTGACTGCATTTAACCATTTGGCTTCATGAAGGACTTCATAGTCTGAGGAGTCAACGTCTAGAGCTACAAGTAGATAACATATTTGTAGTGCAAAACCTTCCGATTGTCCTTTGCCTCTAATCATTTCACATAAAGTAGAGTAGAGAATCGAAGACCAGTTAAATTTCAACTGGGAGGCAATTGAGACCATGTACTGAAGCTTTTCGAGAGTGATCTTGTCGTAGGAGCCAGCCTTGGATAAAAGAGTTTTTGCGACTATGTTATCCAATAGTCTGTATGCTGGCTTCAAGTTTTGTTTGAGGCCATTGACCTTAATGGGTGAGCCATCAAGTGTGATTTGAGCTGCCCAGTGGGTTGCATTACCGTCAGGTAAGTCTGCGCATTTCATCAAACCGGTTGTGGGCAAGTTAAAAGTATCGCCAAAGAAACATTGATTGAAATCGATCTTCCTTCCTCTTATGATACATATGATGCTTTCATGATGTAGTTGGGCGGATTCAAAGAATTCCTTGACCAGATCATAGTTGACAGTTGATCCAGAGCTAAGAAATTTGCAGCTTGTGATACATAGGGTAGCATAGACTAATCCCCAAAATAACTTAGCATCGTAAAATGCAAGTTCAATCTTATCTGATCATAACTTGGGATATGCCAATATGTAATACACTCATACCAAAGATGAAGTATATTAACCAATCTGAAAGGTTATACGATCATATTATTATTCATAATATCATCCCAATTGGTGAAGATTAAAACTGAAAGAAAACAAGTTATTTCACAGCTCATAAATCACAAGAAATTCATGCATCATTCAGATGAAGAACTCCAGTAATTAAATTTACTACACAACATCACAAGTACAAATCCTTATGTAAATCACCAACCTAACCAAGAAGTGGAGTACTTTCCAAACTCTGTTGCTACTCTGATATGGCATGGCTTTCTAATCCATTCACATTTACCACGAAATTGGCAGGAAGGGAATCAAAAAAATCTAGAGAATACTGCGAGGCCTCAAATCTATGTCGTTGGAATCATTTTCCTCTGCCCAGCTTGAGTTTCCTCTTCCTATTGGCATTTAAAGATCGACCTGAAAAAATAATGCCAGAGATCCTTAAAAGATTCCATAAAAGAACAGAAAAGTGGAAATGAAAAAAATTAAAAACACAGGCTTTCGCATACTTTGAGGAAACCAATTCTCCAAAGAGAAACAATGACAAATAAACAAACAAATATACTCATTAAAATGCGACAAGAGTAAAATTTTCAAACAGATAGAAGGCATTCTACTCACCAAATTCTTGCCAGCACTTACGTAGGATTCGCGACTCTTGGAGGTGAGTCCCGTGAGGGTATACGCATATAAACCCAAGTTGGAAGGAAATTAGCTAGAGCTCTTCCACTGGTGGTTGTTCCCTCAAGAAATAAAAGAAGCCGAGGAAATCGATTGCAAATTTAGAGCTCTTGGAGAAGGCTTGTCGGAGATCACTTCAAAATTAGTCTAAGAATCGAGCAAAAATTGACATGGGATTTTCAATTGAAAGAGAGAAAAGGAGAAAGGCTAGGGATCAGACGCGAGAAGAGAAGGAATCGGGAAGCTTTTGATTTGGGGATCGGATCTGGTTAATATTATTTATTTTATGATTTATTTTAAATAAAAATAATACATTTTCTACAACACTATTTAAAAAGGATTGTTATACATGAAAAAAAAACGCTAATAGACAACGCTTTTAAAAGCGTTGTCTTTGACCCCAAAAAAATGCTATTCCACAACGCTTTGTAAATAAAGCGTTGTCTTTCTTAAATAAAAAACATATAACGACAACGCTTTTAGTAAAAAGCGTTGTCTTTCAAAAATTACAACACTTTTCACTAAAAGCGTTGTCTTTTAGGGGTTGTGTTTGTGCATTTTTTTTGTAGTGGATCATTTTCTGCAATTGGCGTCTGTCCTTTATGCGGCCGTCATACCTGTATATAGAGTCTTGTATCCCTAGAGTAGTTTTCTTGATTAGATATCTACAAAATATGGAACCAGTGTTTAGTAGAAATAAATTTTTTTTTTAAATAAAAGATCAGATTTATCTATTGATCTTAAAAGAGTTACGTTTCAGAATGGTAAAATATATAAATAAGACTTTTATCTAAAATAAGCATGAAATATTCAAAGAATACTTATTCTTTTCAAAATACTCACACAAACCGATAGTTGTCCAGATACAAAATTATTTTTATTTTTCTAGGGAATTCAGCATCTGCTTTGGAAAAGTCAAACCAAAGAGGGAGCTAGAAGGGATGGTCATATTTATTTTGATTTTTTGTTTAGCAAATACCTAAGTTTTTTTCCTTAAATTATTAGCATTGCCCCCGTAACCTAACTTTATGATACTTCTGAATAAATAAATAAATTCTGAGTGTACCGAATTATTTTACCAGAAATTAAGAAGACATATATACATCCCCCTATTCCATTTAAACAATCAATGTCCAATTAAAATGTACGTACAAAGCTAACAAGTGTAAGCAACTTAACAAGTGTAAGCAACACAGTTTGCATGGCACTGAATTGTCCTACACTGATGCATGCATGCTAGAAAATTTAAAAATATGAAACACAATCTGTATAATTTTTCCTTGGTTTTCATATTTAATTCTACCATTACAAATAAATGTTTCTTTCGATTCACCGAAATCTGTCCCCATTACAGACAGAAATTTTCTCAATTCCAAGATTGTTACAGTGCAGACATTTACTTCACTTGCTTCGATTTTCACAGCTGTCCACCGATTGAAACCAAACCTAAAAAATTTGCCCATAAATAGGATTCATTGTCGTACTTCACCTCTTCAAAAAGAGAGAGAGAGAAAAAAACTAGGAATCATGGGAAAGTCGTGTGTTCTTCTCGCCCTTTCTTTCTTGCTGGTTTGTGCCACAGCAAGAAATATGCCAGACAATGCCTTAGCTCCAAACACACAGAATATGGCTGTTTCAGCAGCTTCTCCGGCCGGTAACGGCGGCGAAGATCAGAAGAACTTCATCACATTCGGCGGTATTGGCGGCTGGGCAGGGGTCGGGGGCATCGTCGGGTTCATTCCGGTGCTTGGTGGGATTGGAGGGGTTGGTACTGTTCCAGGTGGGCTCGGAGGAGTCGGTGGCGGCGTGGGCGGAGTTGGTGGTGCCGGAGTCGGTGGCGGAATTCTACCTTGAATCTGTCTGATGTTTTACTAGCTAGTTTATGATGTGCATGTCTTAGTCATATGTTTTTGTGTTGCATCTTGCACGGTCCATTTATGAGATGTTTTATTTTGTTTTTTCTTGTATATAAATTAATGGAACTTTGTTTAATGGGCATTGTTTCATTGGTTTACGTACATGAAATGTTTTGTAATGGTATTGTTGTATTTGTCATGTTTATAATAAGTATTTCATATGTTTAATTAATTTTGTTTTCCTTGTTAATTTTGAATTGTAGTACTTTAATTAAATAGTAAAATATTATATGGGTCTATTTTACAATCCCACCCGTATGTCTATCCTCGAAATGTGATACTCACAAGCTATTTCATCTCCTTTTTTCATATATCGTTTAATTTGTCAAAATTTGGTCTCGAATATTCTGTCACATAATAAATTTTGCTTGTTGGTTTTTAATTTGGTGGGAAAGCATAGATGATGGTAACAGAAAACGTTCATGTGATATTCAAAAATGTTGGCATATTTGATATCACGTTGAAACAAGATTAAAAACTAACAAAAGAAAAAAAGTCAAATAAGAGAGAAATTGAGGAATGGAATAGACCAAAAGATTTACAAACGGAAGCTGGGTGAAGCCCATAATTATCCTGGGCTAATAAAAAAGAAAAAATGAGTTTAAAAAGTTAAACTAATTACTTGGGTTGAACATTAATGCATATAATGGGGCAAGCACAATATATATGTAGATATATGCAGGTTCTCATGGCATAAAAAAATTGCATATTTTATCCAATGATAATTTTAATTTATGTAGAAAAATAAACAGAGTAATGTATTTGGAATGGACCTAATTATAAACTACAAAATTTATAATTACCAACCACTGACAAAATTAAATTGATGATCATAGAACAAATACAATCCATCCAATCTAACTCCCCAATAGCACAAGTTAGCAAACGAACAACGATTCAAATCCCTAAACAAATCAAACTACACAAAATGGCCACGCTTTGTTGCTGCATTCAGATCACATTCGAAATCCCTACACAAATCAAACAACACAAAATGACCACGCTTTCTTGCTGAATTCAGATCACATTTGAACTGGCCCGTACTCACGTCGGTGTTGATCCATATCGTCGTAACTCCAAACCCCAGACGGTGTCTGTTGGACAACCGTTTTTCTCATGCTCAAGACACAGCGAAAGTTTTAAAATTTTAATTTTGACGTTTAAAATAGTTTGGGCACTCATATGGTTTAATTGACATTCATAAGGTATTTTGAGATAATAACTTTTGTGAATTAATTCACTTAACACCAACTATTCCGATATTAGCGAAAATAGCTTTTGTTGTAATTTCCTACGAACAATCAATTTGATAAACACCTTCCTTCAATCTCTAAATCAGGTCCACGATCGGATTGTCTGTTTCTCTTCAAACTCGCACTAGAGAGATAGAAATAAGTTTTTCTTTGAGATATTAAAATCACAAGAAAAGCCACACATAATTTCTCTATCGAATAGAGATAGTGGAATTTGAGAGTGATTTTTCGAAAATCATACATATACAATTATGAATCATGGGTTCCTTTACTCCAAGTTAAACTAGGATATTAATTAAATCTCCTTTAATTACTTTGCATGATGGGATTGTACTCTTATAAGTCCATTAATCATGCGCCCATTACACTGCTCTCATCATAATCCCGATCGATGATCCAACATCATCGAGATGACAAATTCAACTTGCTTATCATTATGACGCACATTTTGATTTTTGAAATCACTAAAGAACAACTACTAATTTTTGGAATACTTCCACTGAAATTAAGCAAGTGCACTAAAATTTCTATAAGCTATTATAAACTCATTTATAAGTTAATCATTTGATCATATCAAATTTATTTTTTATTATAAATTAAAATCTTTGAATTTATTTTCTCAACGAGAATAGGGAAATCAATTCTTGTATGACTCTCAATGGTTCAAGAATACAGCTAACTCTTTGTGATTCAGGATATTGTTCTTTATACATGCTTACCCTTATTTGCCCCATTCTATGCATCAAATCCTTGATCATAAGAATGTCAGAATTCATTTTTGATTTGACCCATCGAATCATGGTAAGAGCATCTAGTAGCATCGCCCCATGATTCCTTAGGTATCAACTGATAGTGTCTGCAAGAACCAATCGATTATGGTTATCGTACAGTACGGGCCCTTCATCTCATATATCCCGATCTAATCTGCAACCATTGGTTCATCAAGGGTATTATGTGAAGTTCGATAACGATATGATGCATCTTTCAGAATACATAGTGGCATTGCACGTGAAACTAGGGAACCACTTTACCCTACTGCACATCTCATACATTGGCCAGAGATTCCATGCACTACTACCTCATAAGATCACGTAGGATATCTGTAGTAACCCGCATCTCGATTTAAGTAATTACATGACTAATGAAGTCTTAAATGGATGATTAAGCAATCGGAACTTTCGGTAGGAGATCAGAGCTTCCGGTAGAGATCGGAACCTCCGATGCGTGATCGGAACGTTTGATGGCGATCAGAGCTTCCGATTGATGAACGGAGCTTCCGATGGCGTGCACCTATGACTAAGCTTCAGATTTTGACAAGTGTTGCACATGTAGAGATCGGAGCTTCCGATCGTCGTCGTGAATTTCGCCTATAAATAGGGGCATTCGGATGATAAATTTGATAATAAAATCTTTCAAGTGTTTAGTCTATAGTAAGCGATACACTGAGGGCCCTATCAATTTATAGTAAGGTTCTGGAATAACCAAAGAGTGGTTATAGTCATCTGAGACTAGCGACTTCAAAGGGCTATTGACGGACGGAGGTATGGTTCCGTAATCTATTCAAGTTTTGGGAGTACTTATTAGCTTAGTTAAGGCTTATAGTACTTGTGTAGTGATACTGTGAACTTTTGAATATAGGCTTGGAACCTAGGATCCTACTAGACTTGAACTAGCCTAGAGGTACGTACACATTGACTGAGAATGCCAGCAAGTATACATGTTTATATGTTGCATTTATTTGGCATTATTATGTGGCATGATGTATGTTTTACCGCTTTCTATATGCATATATAATGTAAACATACATGTTGAGCCTATACCTTGTTATACCTGATTATAGAGCCGCTCAGCTCTATACTCGATAGTCTGTCACTGAGAGTACCGCGACGGCGGAGACATGTATGTCTGACTACTCAGGTGTACTAGACGAGTGTGGTTGCACCCAGAGGTTGATCCGTGCGGTGGCGGCACTCATGTGGCGCCGGTACTGAACATGACTTTTCAGATGACCCTTTACCAGTCATCATGTTGCATGCATCATATATATAAGTCTACTCATGTTATGTACTGGGCGTTAGCGCTCACGTCCTAGTTGTAATCTTTGTCACCCTATTCCACGGGGCAGGTCGCAGGATGGACGGAGCTGGTAGTTTGAGGCAGGACTAGGGAACAGGAGCCTTAAGAATTTATTTATACACCAGGATTCGATACAGCTGTATAAATGTTTAATTTTAAGCTTTTTGATATGGTTGTATCACTACAGTATTAAGCCTAGATATGTTTTACTAAGCTGATATGTAAATTATGGATTATGTTTCCGCACGTTTTACTCTATTAAGCATTTTGCTATATTAAGTTTAATGCATGCTATTAGTTGCCAGTTAGTAGGTGATTCAATGCATGGTCACTACATTTTTGGTATCAGAGCATGCTTAGATTTTGGGATTAGTATTTGGGATTTTGTCTAGTCTTGAGTAATTATTGCGCATTTGCGATTTTAAATGTGCAAATCTTTTCAGGATATGGCCGGGAGAGGTGATGAGAGCCATGGTAGTCACTACAACAAAAAAGGTCATTCACAACAGTTAAAAGACAACGCTTTTTATAAAAAGCATTGTTAAACAAAGAAAGACAACGCTTTCGTGAGAAAGCGTTGTCTTTGTTTTTTTAAATTTACAAAAGACAACATTTTTTTGGTCATCTACAATGCTTTTTTAAAAGCGTTGTGGATGTGCGTTTTTTTTTACATATACTACAACGCTTTATTTAAAAGGGTAAAAATAAAGAAATATAATAATTTTAATGCTTTAAAGAAAAATATAATAATTTTAATGCTTTAAAGAAATACTCTAAATAACCGAAATTAATCCGCCCAACTTGAAACTCAGAAAACGAATGAACCCTAAGCCACGATTACTAGTTTTGAACTAGAGAGATTCTGATGCCCTGTAACCCATAGTTATCTTCTCCCAACCCTAGCCCCTTCAATTTCTCTGTATCGTTACACAAAAATCTTCCTCTCGTTTCTTCAAGCTTTACCTGCGTCTACAAACCCTCCTCCTCTGCCTCTGCCTTCCATGACATTCGGATTTCGCATTTGTGCCCCTCCCACATGCCCAGCGCCTCCTATGCCCGGGTTTTTTTGAGTGGCTTAGGGTTCATTCGTTTAAGACCCCATCGATATGAAATATTTACTTCCAACCAGGCTCTGGGATTTCCGATGCCTCAGTTTGCACATGTTTCTTTGATTTTGGCACCTGATAAGAGCAAACTCTCAAAACGGCATGGTGCAACTTCAGTAGGTCAGGTAATCATGCATCGTTTTATCTGATTTTTTTCTAGTTAATAATTTTTGGATTATCATATTTAGTCTAGAATCTACAATCATCAGCTTAGAAATATGATCCTATGTCTTACTCTGTTGTGATTTTCTACTCATGTTTCCCCGAACTAATGTTTTCTTATTGTAATTTTATATTTTCATTTTAAAGTTCGCGGAGATGGGATTTTTTCCTGAGGCAATGGTCAACTATCTTGCTTTATTGGGCTGGGGTGATGGTACCGAGAATGAATTTTTCACTCTCGACCAACTTGGTTAGTTAAATATATTTTGTCCAAACATTTTTCTAGTTGTTCCTTGTTGTTTATGGGTCTTTCTGTGCCAATGTGTTCAACCAATGACTGCTTCATATCTTCTGACATTTTTTGTAGTTGATAAATTCACAATTGAGCGTATCAATAAAAGTGGAGCAGTTTTCGATTCTACCAAGTTAACGTAATGATGTTTGTTAGATAGTATTTGGTTAAGGTTCCTACATTATATGCAAGAGGTATCACAATAGGCATTTTTTCTGGAATTTCAAATTTCTACTACGAAAGATCCACTAGTAGAAAAATTGCAAAAGACTTCGGTTATTAACCGAAGTCGTAGATAGATAATAACCGAAGTAGTGTCACGTGAAGTAATAAGTACTTTTTTACTTCGCATCATAACCGAAGTCGTAGTATTGAAATTATCGAAGTCTTTGCGAGCTTCATGGAGCCAAAACCGGTTCAGGATTGGGCTGATGCCGAAGTAAAAATATATATTTTACTTCGGTAATTTAATTAATTAACGAAGTAGAATAAAATCATTTACTTCGTTAATTTCATAAATTACCAAAGTAAAAGATGTGTTGTACTTCGTCGATTAATGATATTGCCGAAGTAAAGAAACGCTTATACTTCGGCAATGACACTAATTGACGAAGTAGAATAAGTCTTTTACTTCGAAAATTTCACTAATCGACGAAGCAAAAAAATATCTTGTACTTCGGTAAGTTCAATAATTTATGAAGTAAAAGATATATGTTTGCTTCGTCGATTAGTGAAATTTCCGAAGTAATAGAAGATATATGACTACATCATTTACATGGACTGATAAAGTAAATTCTTTGAACGACTTCATAGCTACGGATTTATGGTGAAGTAAATTATTTATTTAACTTCACCATTTAATTTTAGTGAAGTAAAAACATATGTTTCGCTACATTAAAATTTAGATACAATAATGCCACAATATAAATATATTTTTGAAACTCAAAATAGACTAATAAGATTAATTAATTATTCATCTCAAAACGACAAACATTCATACATCAAAAAGTATATCCACCAAAATAACCCAAAAATATGCATGTATCCACAAGTATTTCCACAAAACTAAAAGTGTATTCAAACAGAGAAAACAAAGTATTATCCCAATGTACATGACACGTTTAGACACCTAAACAGGAGTAGACGAATTCACCTCATTCACTTCTAACTTCGTCAAACTGATCTTGGCTGTAATGTTCTCGATGGATCCTGCAAACTAAAATGTAAAAAAAAGATATCTCGACCTCAATAAGAATGTTGTCATCTTCAGAAAACAAGTAAACATATATTGTTTCTTGGTGAAGTTTGCTAGTGACGTTAAACAAAAAAGAATAACTACAATCTATTTAACAAACAAAGGATTGGGCAAGCACAGTTGAAGAGTATGTTCCATAAAAACACATAAACCAATTGTACTATTATAACCAGTGCACAAGTAAAACGCAAGAAAGAATTCTTTGAAAAATACATGCTCATATGCTCACCATCAACCAAGTATAAAATTAAAAAAAAAACTCAAAATCTTCTCTAAATGTAGATTTTCACAAGAAATGCTAATTTAAAGCGAAAATGCTAGCAAATTCACAAAAAAACATCATGAAAATGAAAAACAATGTGACCAGTTTTGCTTTATTCACCTTAGAACTTCTTGCCAATGCACCTTTTCCCTGAAAATCAAAATGCCAAAGACGATTAATGTTATAAAATCAATACGACACACTTGATGCTAAAAAAACACTTCAAGAACCCAAAACTTGAGGTTTGCATAATTCTTTGGTTAAGATGCTAAACAAATTTGTTAATCTTGAGGAAGAATTAACAAGGAAAGGTTATTCAAAGACATTGTTCTTTTCGAATTTCAAGCTACTAATCTTGAGAAAGAATTAACAAGGAAAGGTTTAGTGTTTGCTTCATTTTCTCTTTTTGACAATTCTACTTCTTTAATATAAATAGAGTAAACAAAAACATATATTAAAAGCAACAAAACAAAGAAATTATCATTTTAAAAATAACTTGTGCTTTCTCTACAAGAAGGCCATACCAATTACAAAGGAGAAAACCCCTTCATCAAGGGTCTTTTTAAATGCATTCAGCATGCTTGAAGGATAAGCCTGATAGATAAACAAAATTTTATAGCAAGAAAAATAAAAGCAATGAAAACAGTTAAGAGGAGGATATAAAATATATTAAATCTATATTCATAGTAAACCTTTCACTACAATCTCAAAAATTCAAATAGACATACAAATAATTTAACAGGCTTGCATGCTTGTGGCTTATAAAACTGTATACTCACATGACAACCCTTTTAACTTTTAGGCCACATCATTACATATGCAGGCTACAAGAGAAATAACATAAAATTAAATGCTTCTTTTCGGTGTGTCCCAACCAAAGGATGTCTAAAAAATTCCTTCCACATTCACTTATTTTCAGAAAGCAAGATCTTCCTGACTGAGGTTACAGCAGAACAGTGACAACTTCAGGTTATCACAGAAAACCAACTATAACAGAAAATAGACTAATAAGATTAATAAATTATTCATCCAAAAATGACGAACATCCATAAATATACAAGTATATCCACCAAAATAACCCAAAAATATGCATGTGTCAACAAGTATTTCCACAAAACTAGTGTATTCAAAAAGACAAAACAAAGTATTATCCCAACGTGTATGACACATTTAAACACCTACATAGGAGTAGACGAATTCATTATATTTCCTTATAACTTCATCAAATTGATCTTGACTGTAATATTGGTTCTTGATGGATCCTGCTTAAACTGAAATGTAAAAAAAGATAGCTCAATGTCAATAGGAATGTAATAATTTTTAGGAAACAAGTAAACATCTATTGTTTTTTGGTGACGTCACTTGAATGTAAAAACATCTATGAGACTGCAGGCTTGATACAAGCAGACAAAGAATTGGACAAGCAGTGTTGCGGAGTAAATTCCATAAAAATACATAAAACCAACTCTACTACAAGCAGACAAAGAATTGGACAAGCAGTGTTGCCCTACCCTACACATTCAAAAGATATTAGGATTAATAAAATTTTAATGACAAAGACTACTTTCAACACCAGGAAACCTACTTTATGCAGGAGTCCAACTTACCTCCCGAGCACCAGAACGAGAGGTGTTATTTGAACTAGCAAAATCAAACAGATTTAAATAGCCACATTTAATTAGTTCTTCACCTTCTGGTGTAGCTGCCTTTATATGTATGGTAACGGAATATAGCGAATGCGAGCGATTGAAATTAAAAAGAATCGTGATAATATTTTTGTGAGAGTTTCGGAACTCTTATCACACTAGTAGAAGCAGAGAAATAATAACCTTGATTATTTCTTCATTATACAGTTCCAAAATAATGTATTCCAGTTTTCAGAGAGCCAATAAGTGAATGTTGAAGAGATCAAAAAATCATATACATGATCAAGTACATGAGAAATACTTGAATTCTAGGGGATAATGTTCAATGACAGACAAAATATGAATATGTAAACCCATCACCAAAAGCCTGAATTAAAGCAGGATGCTACAAAAGTGAGCAAGTTGCCAAGTTCATACACACCCGAGAGAATCTTAGTAGAAAACTAGTAAAAAAAAATAATGAATCGATATGCAATAAAAAACTTACAAAATGGTGGTGATGCTTTTGGACAACGATTGATTTGGGGGCGTAGGACTCATCCCTGATGCCGGAGGATCGGAGGATTCACTCCTGGAATTCGATGCTTTATTCATCTAACTTTCCGGATTTTCGATCCAGTTCGATGAATTGTTCTTTCAAAACCTATATGTATATATTGAAAAATTTACATCTCAATCATTTAACCAAAATAGTTGTGACAAATAAAATCGTAAGTTTCCAAACATATTAAACAAAGTTTCATTAATTGTATCCATTATTATTGTATATATTAGTAATGTTTGTTATAACTCCAACTTTTTTATGGATCATATATACTTTCAAGTAAAATTGTAACTTCAAATCGTGGTGAGGCTTGTAAAATTCCACAAAATTCCTGAACCAACCATTTCTCATCACCATTAACAAATTCCACAAAATTCCTATAAAAAAACTCGCACATGATTCACCAAGACAACACAAACAACAATCAAATTAAAAAAATTAAAAAGAACGAATAAAAAGGAATGAAGATGCGAAGATGAAATCAACTCACTTTCCGGTCATTCATCTCGAAGGACATCACATCATCTTTGCTGATTAAGATTCGAGAACAGCGCGCTACGATTCCCCTCTAATCATTGAAAAATGAAGGAAATCACATTTACTGTCGCGACAAACCTGAAGCTCCATTGTTCTATAGAGAAGGGTAAGAAAAAAATCAAGATTTGGTACCGCTCTTTACAGGGCTTCGAGAGAGTTTCTACATACACTAAATAATGATTTGTACGAGAAGGTTCCTCAAAAGAGAAAATGAGATTGGGATTTGTCAAGAACCATCGATTCGAGACCAAGAATCTGCCATTTCTGTTGAATTTCATATGCGATGGATTTAGGGCACGATTTAGGCGATAATTGGGGTAAGAAAGGCGGATTAGAATATGGGTCCAATTTACTGGGTACATTATTTGTTTTGGGTTGACCGTCTCACGGACTTGACCATGAGACGGTTTTACAGGAATGTTACTCTTTGAAAAATAGTTATCTTGAGCTTATTTGAATATATCAAAAACAATGAAAACTATTAATTTTTTTAAAAAAAATGCTTGACTTATATATAAGATATAGATAAGATGCTAGCATTAAGATAGTAACATCATACCACATCTTCTAACTAAAGGTCCAATTTTTTTTAGATGAGAAAAATCCATAAAAATCGGATTTAATATTAAAATATTATCTATGTTGTTGCATCAACTCAGCAAGACAAGAGACGTCGTGATATTCCTTCATTCTGTATTAACACAATTTCAGCAAAATTATAACGTTTAAAAACACACGGCATATTCTCATATTCGACTCCAAAAAAGTACATTCCCCATAAGCAACAAGCCAACAATACCAGAAGCCACCAGAGAAACCAAAAGCAAGCCAGCAAGAATAAAGGGTAATTAAAGTTACTTCAAAAATCTCAACGAATCTTTGTGACGAAACCCTAATTAATATATTAATATATTAATATATATATATATATATATCACAAAATGCAAAGATAACAGATATACAAAAGATAAGGCCACACAAATAAACAATGGAAGTCCTTGGACATGTGTCTCTCCACATGTTAGCTCCTCAGCCCACAAGCACGCCACGTTTACTCACGCAAACCCTCTATATAATCATTCCCCGCACCCAATCATCCCAAAGCAAATCTGTGTGAAATCTGATCTCATTCAACGTCTGAAGTGGGTTTTTGTTTTCTTGAGAGATCGAACATGGCGAGAACTGTGGCGAGGACTATGGCGGCTCCATTGCTGTTTCTGAACCTGATTATGTATTTGATCGTGTTGGGTTTCGCCAGTTGGTGCATTAACAGGCATATCAATGGCACCACGAATCACCCCAGTAATTATTTTGCTCCAGAAATTTTATTTTATGTTTTTTTTTTCATGCGTATATCTTGATGCAAGATTTTCGTTTTAGGTATGGGAGGAAATGGTGCGACCCCATATTTCTTGACGTTTGCTATACTAGCTGCTGTTTTGGGGATAGTTTCGAAGGTGGCCGGCGGCGGACATCTCAGAGCTTGGAGGGGTGATAGCCTCGCCGGCGCCGGTGCGTCCGCCATTGTTGCTTGGGGTGTCACCGCTCTCGCTTTCGGGTAAATGAACCACTAAATTAGGGGTGTTTTATATAATATATATATATATATATATATAGAGTGTCCTAAAATGCATCTATAATAATAATAATAATAATAGTCATGGATACCTTTATTTTTCTTTCGGAGAAATCATGACAAATTTCTTCCATTTCGGAAGGGTAATTGTGGATAAATTGAAATCGAGATTTTCGATAAAATATAAGTATTATGTGGAGAATTAAATTTCGGTTTTTCATTAACAAAATTTTGTGAAATATCGGAAAATTTTTTTTTGTGAAATATCGGGAGAAAAAAAAAAAAGTGAGAATTGATTTTTAGAAGCTTTCTAAAAATCTGCCATATTATATATGAATAATTTGTTAAAATTTATTTGCAGACTGGCGTGCAAGGAGATAAACATAGGAGGATACAGGGGATGGAGGCTAAAGGTGTTGGAGGCCTTCATTATAATTCTTGGGGTGACCCAATTGCTGTACGTGATGTTGCTGCACGCGGGGCTCGTGAGCAGCCGATACGGCCCCGGGTACAGGAACCACGACTACGGAACGGGGACGGGGGCCGGTGCGGAGCCTGTGCCCAAAGGCGCGGGTGTTACCGGGACGAGGGTGTAAAAATGAATTTTCTTTTGTGTGTGTGTTACAAATGAACTAGGGAGGCGGCCGGACGGAGGCTGTTGGTATATTTTGTCATTTGTATGTGTCATGTTTTGTGTGAATTTGTTTATGAATTTGTGGTTTGTGCAAGCTGTGGGGGACACAGTTGATTTCTGTAACTGTTTTAAAATGTTTCCTTGTGTGATGTATTTTATACGAAGTTGATGGAGATTTGCGTTGAACAATTAATATATGTGTAAATAATATTATCAAACGGGGGGTTTTTTTTTTTCGAAACAATATTATCAACGTGTTGTGCAGTTAAATATGTGTATATATGTGTGTTTTTTTTATGACGTGGGATCCACGGTTGCTAGTTTTGGTGCATTTGTTAAACTCATGTATTAACGAAATAGTCTGCAAACTATGTTAGTCAGAATCGAATTAATTGGCAATTAAAATAATTATCGAGTGGATAAAATAATTGTTGTGGTCAATTAAGTTATAGAGTGTGTATTTATAAAATACATGTTTTAATTAGTCAATGAGATTGATTATTTTTTGGATATTTTGTAATATTGACATTTTGAGATAATTATTGAGATAATGAAATTAAAATAATTATTTATTCGAGATAATTTAAATTGGAGAAATTAATCAGTTTGGGTAATTGGTTAAAGCTTAAGATTGACTCAATTTATTTATTGGGGAATTTACTGGTTTAGTTGACAGGTCAAAGTTCGCTATTTCAGATAATTGTAAAATGTTATTTCAGATAATTGTAAAAATGTGTTAAATTACATATTGGTGTAAAATAACACAAAAGCATTGAAATGGATCAGTGCGGGTCATTTTAGTACCAATTTTTATAATATTAAGTGGTACACTCTCTCACACACAAAAATACCCAAAACACACTAAAACCCTAACCCCCAATTCGTCCCTACCATCGCCGGCCTTTCGATCGCCGCCATTGCCGTCGATTGACCTCGCCATTTTGTAGCTCGTGAGGCGGTCACAACCATACCAAGAATCGTGAGTTTTGGTATTCGATTTGGTGATCACGAAGTCGAGAAAGGGGCGACACTATTCATCGTCTTCTTCGCATGTAATTGTCGGATTTTAGCTCGATTGAGCTTGTTTTTGGGCTGCTAAACGGTATTATAATGTGTGTAGATCATTTCCCAAGCTTATTCCAGCTTTTTTCGTGGAAAAATCGGGTAGATCGAAGCTTCGAACGTCGTCGTCGCCGCCATTGTTTTTCGTTGATTCCGGCCGCCACGGTGGTCCATTCTGGCTGTGGCCTAGTCCGTTAGAATCTTCTCGTCGAGCTCTACAATCCTGCCAAATTTCGTGAATTTTGGAGTTGATTTGCAGATCGCCGCCGCGCCGCCGTCTTCCCCAATTTTTCGGCGAGTTTTGACATGTTAACCATTTTTGATCGGTTCGACGTGATGGATCCAAATATCCAAGTTTCGATTTGATATTCGAAATAGTTAAGCGGTGAGCGCAATAAAGTTTGATAATTTTTTGTCAAAGTTTGACCATAGTTGACTAGGGTTGATTTTTGACCGTTATGTGATTTTTCGCAGATTGGAAGCTAGTTGAGAATAATTAGAGGCAAAAATCAGCAGTTTAGGAATTTGAGCTTCCAGAATTTGATAATTATGAGATTTCCGAGTCCCGATACGCGCAACCGCAATCGTATTAGTTTTTCGTGCGTTTTAAACACAAAAGCATGTTATACCCTTCCTTGCTCACACCATTTAGATCAGTATATTCACTGTTTTGAAAATTAAATTGTGTTGTTGCATTTGTATGTGGATATGATAGCTCAAATTTTTACTCATGCATTATTCACGTTTTTATGTTTTGTGGATGATTTTTCTGTCATGGCTAGGTCTTAGTTGTTGTTCAATGGTTGATGGTTGAATTAGGTCCCTTTGGGTGTTGGTTTAAGATGTCTTGAACTAGTGTCCGCTAGGTGAACAGTTGGATGGTTATAAGGGTGGTCTATCTAGCGGGAAGCTCAGGCAGGGCTCGGGCGAGTGGGTTGTCCGGGTCGCGTAAAGTGTATTAGGGTCATATGCTATGATTTGGTTCCGGATTATTTTATTTTGGGACGGATAATTTATTTAAGAGTCTAAGTGTTTAGTTTATTCATTGGGTCAATTTTGTTATTGGGCCTAAGATGTTCATTGGGCTTAATTTAGTTATTGAGCCTAAAATGTTTATTGGTTTTAATTTATTTATTGGGCTTAGTTGTTTATTTGGGATAAAATATTACTTGGTCTTGAATGAATTGATTTAGTTATTGAGCCAAGCTTATTGAGCTTAAGATATTTATTGGAGGTTTAATTTAATAATAGAGCTAAATATGTTAATGAACCTAAATTGTTTAATTATTTGGTTGGGCTAAGTTCTAAGTTGGACTAAGTACTATTGTGTCAATCTAAGTCTGATTGGGTCATTTTAAGTGTGATTGAGCTAGTATAAGTATTTTTGGGCCAATATAAATGTCAATGAGTCAGTCTAAGTTTATGAGCTTTAGTTAAGGGACAGCAACTCGAACTAGCCAGTGGAAAACAAAATAGTTCGTAAATATATATTTAATAGATGTATATGTATATTTTCATATAAGTATGTTTTTTATTTTGAAAAATGAATTAAATTTATATTTACGGGCAAAATTTTAAGAAAATGATATTTCTAAGTTCATGATTCATGCATGTATTTTATGATAAGATAACAGGCATCTAAAGAAAATATTATTGGGAAGTTGAAGTGATTTGTGACAAACACGGGACTGGAGATCGGGATACCGGGCCCGATTACCTTTTCACTTACGATTATGAGCCTATGGATCCCCAAAGGTTGGGTGAAGTGGCATAGGGCGTTAGGGGTACACCCCACAGGACGCCACCACGTACGATGGATTTAGATTGATCAATCGAATTAGGTTACACTTCATGATATGACCCACAGAAAAATAATTTTTTATTTTTATGACATGTCAATGCTTATGTTATGTATTATGTTACGTATTATGTTATGATATAGATTACGACGCATTTTTATGCATACGATTTTACGATCATGCATGCATTAGAATCCTCAGGTTATTTTTATATGCGTTATGTGCTTGCATGTGGTTTTATTTAGTAGTACTCATTATTAAAGGTAGAGCATGCTGGGCCTTAAGGCTCACTAGATCTAAATGGTGTGCAGGTGAGTTTTATGTTATTCAAGAGGTTGTGGTCCCGACTGGTGGTGTGGACCTCTGTGCATCCGTGGCGAGCTAGCACACCCATGACCTTCGCTGCTCATGTTTCAGTTGATTTAGTTTATGATGAGATATTTTATGTATTGAGCTATTTTCCGCACATGTTTACTATTTTTCATTAGTTTGCATACTTTTGAGATTATATTCGTTTGCATGGATTTTAACCTGTTCGAGTTTTTAAACTTTTAAGATCCAATCGATTTTTATTATGCATTAAATTTTATGAAAATCTATTTTAAGTATAGATACATATATGTATGGGCATATATGTAATATTTTAAAAAAA
The DNA here is from genome assembly GCF_033568475.1 of Henckelia pumila. Classification (NCBI taxonomy): domain Eukaryota; kingdom Viridiplantae; phylum Streptophyta; class Magnoliopsida; order Lamiales; family Gesneriaceae; genus Henckelia; species Henckelia pumila. The sequence goes on along the minus strand of NW_027331857.1, from coordinate 1,914,086 downwards.
ATTACGAGTTAGGGTCGTTTCATTTGGTATCAGAGCAAGGTCCTTGGAGGGTTGGCTAGCCTGCTACGTGGAGCTCAGAAGTCGCACTGCCAGTCTGTGAGTTTTAAATGCTTTTAATTATGTTTTACGAATGAAACCCATGAGTTAGTTTTCACTGAAATTCATGTTATAAGGATTTTAAATTAAAATACATAGCTATGCAATAAGGTTGCATGAGGGATTATTAGGAATTTCAGTATGTCTCCGAGTCGCGTAGTTTGCGATGAAGGTAATCAGGATCTACCTTCGCCTCTACCTTCACCTGCAGCTCTACCACTCACAGCTTTTGAGAGGGCCAGCATGGGCATGATAGATGGTATCATGAGTTTACTTGAGCATCAGGCTGGACAGCTTAGGAGGGCGCACGAGGAGGACATCACTGAGAGGTTCTGCAAGCAAGGATCGAAGGATTTTGCGTGGACCCGTGATCCACTTGTGGCTGAGGAGTAGATTCTAGAGTTGTAGACGATCTTTGCCTACATGGGGACCCAGGATGCTGATTGGGTCAGATGCGCAATCTACATGTTGAAGGATGATGCAACTCTCTGGTGGGAAGGCGCAGTGACTGGTCTTGATCTGGCCAGGATGATTTGAAGGGATTTCAAGATGGCTTTATTTGAAAAGTACTTCACAGAGGATGTGTGAGGCCATCTGATTCGTGACTTCATGAGCCTTTGACAGGGAGACAGGACTGTGGCCAAGTATCTGAGGAAATTCGAGCAGGAGTGTCACTTCATGCCCACGATTGCTATAATGGAGAGAGGCTGCGGCATTTTACTGGGAACTTGAGGTCCGACATCAAGCATATGTTTCCATGGAAGACGTGATGAAGCACAAGGTAGCGGTTAGTCGAGCGTGCCAGTCCGAGAAGGGAGGAAGGAGATGCATGCTGACTCCCAGAAGCAGAGACAGTTCCAGCAGTGATCTAAAGGACATTCTTTGCAGCAACCAGCGTAGAAGTCTTATCTTGGGTCGTCTAAGGGCTCAGATTCTCTTAGACCGTAGCGGCGGCGGCGGCAGCAGAGGCCGTAGGGCCAGCAAAGACTGCAGCATTAGGCGGCAGTTGCAGCGTGCTTATGTCCTCACTCACACGCACCCTGAGAAACTTCCCAGGAGGTCACCCATCCTAAAATTGCCCCAAGTCAAGCACGCTTAACTTTGGAGTTCTTATATGATGAGCTCCCGAAAAGAAGATGCACCTTTTTGATATGAGCAGTACATATGAAATCTTTTAAACCCTCCTCAACTATGTAGTCCCATACCTACACAGTCTCAGAATCCGCTCTCATTCCGGCACGAGATCGGTTCATTCATGTCTCCCTCCGCCTAGAAGCCTACCAGGAGCCGCTCATTGTCCGTGCAACCTCTTGGCACCGGCGATCACTCCCTGCCTCTTCAGCCCCGGGCGTCACATGCCCACCAGCTTCCGCTTGGTTCGTCCCCGAACCATACCGTACTAAGAGAGGTCGGCTCTGATACCATTTGTAACGACCCACTATATCAAGATAAGTCTTTTCAGCGTGCTTATGTCCTCACTCACACGCACCCTGAGAAACTTTCCAAGAGGTCACCCATCCTAAAATTGCCCCAAGTTAAGCACGCTTAACTTTGGAGTTCTTATATGATGAGCTCCCGAAAAAAAGATGCACCTTCTTGATATGAGCAGTACATATGAAATCTTTTAAACCCTCCTCAACTATGTAGTCCCATACCTACACAGTCTCAGAATCCCCTCTCATTCCGGCACGAGATCGATTCATTCATGTCTCCCTCCGCCTAGAAGCCTACCAGGAGCCGCTCATTGTCCGTGCAACCTCTTGGCACCAGCGATCACTCCCTGCCTCTTCAGCCCTGGGCGTCACATGCCCACCAGCTTCCGCTTGGTTCGTCCCCGAACCATACTGTACTAAGAGAGGTCGGCTCTGATACCATTTGTAACGACCCACTATATCAAGACAAGTCTTTTCAGCGTGCTTATGTTCTCACTCACACGCACCCTGAGAAACTTTCCAGGAGGTCACCCATCCTAAAATTGCCCCAATTCAAGCACGCTTAACTTTGGAGTTCTTATATGATGAGCTCCAGAAAAGAAGATGTACCTTATTGATATGAGCAGTACATATGAAATATTTTAAACCCTCCTCAACTATGTAGTCCCATACCTACACAGTCTCAGAATCCCCTCTCATTCCGGCACGAGATCGGTTCATTCATGTCTCCCTCCGCCTAGAAGCCTACCAGGAGCCGCTCATTGTCCGTGCAGCCTCTTGGCACCGGCGATCACTCCCTGCCTCTTCAGCCCCGGACGTCACAAGAATAACTAAAGAATCCTAAAGATTTTGCACAATCTTCGAACACTCTCCTGATCATATCCCTTGTTAAGATTGTGCAACAGTTCAAGACTAAGGTAGCTTACCTCAATAACCCACCTGGACAACCACCAAGGTTTCACTGTCATAGACCATGCTTCTCTCACATCTTAAATAGTCATGTACAATCCTCAACGTCTGATATAATCCAATACTGATGAAGTCAATCATCAAGGAGTAGTCCTCGTATTCGAGTCTAAGTCTTAGAACAACATCCCATCCAAGTTCTTGGATAATTCCTATCACAAGGAAATTCTAACCACAATTCTGATGACAACCCATAGCCATCGCTGGTAGAAATCTGTCCACCTACTAGATCCACACGTCTAGCAGTAACCCAAAGGTTAATACCTATATGCTCAAGGTACACACTCGTCAAGGAAATTCCTCCAAGACTGGTTCCCATAGCAGAATACTTAAACTATATCTCTGGCACACCAGATGATATCAAACCATCGATATCAAACCTGATATCTAATCCAAGGTCATACCTCGTCGTGACTGCTACCAAACCCCTAGACTGAGTAGCCTTCCCACCGCCATCTCCTGAAGCACAAAGGCTCCCAGGTACCCTCTGAAGTACAAGGACTCCCAGAGTAACACTGGCATAGGGTCGCGCCCCATAATGTCTAGTCCTGGTCAGGCACAACTCTCGGCATATACTGGACCTGGTATCCCGATGAAAACCCATCATCACAAGCCTCAACCTAACAAAGGTCAGACAGCCTACTATTCTAAGGAAACAACCTAGAACAAAGCCCAAACGTTCTGAACCGAACAATACCCTTAATGCCTCCAGATGAGTCCACTCATCGCTGGCACTAACATAGTCCATTGACTAACTAGGTCAATCCTAGGAAAACGCCTAGACTAACCGCAAGTCACACTGTCACAATCGGCCCACTCAAATCCCATGAGCTGCAATAGTTGAATGCTAATCAACTAAAACAATGTCAATCCTAGCAAAATCACTCGCAATCATTCACGAATTGCTGGATAAATAAAACATGTATCATTGCTTCCATTTATGTACAATTTCTCCATTACAATCTCATGTAATACATACAGTATTCAAAATACAATGAAATGTACAATCGAACTTGAAATGATACAACCAAAGTATGATGATTCATTACAACTGAAATAATGTTTACAACTACAACGAACAGTATTTAAATCATCGTACTAATCTTGTTCCTTGAGCATGAAGCTTCTAATCGACACACGCATCGATACAAGCATACTCCCGACCAAGTCTCTCTACATTACCTCCTACGAAGAACTCCGGAGAAATGGCTCGTGATAGCTATCCAGCTATGCTCTGCGTTAGTGCATGTCAGTCGACCCCTTTTGCTCACGATCTATCATCAGCGTTCTTCTTGTATTCATATCATGCTTTTGAACATGAAGTTTCCAGTGTGCCTACCAAACGCATCGATACAATCATACCGGCAAAACTATGTTCCGCATGAAAATCTCTCCAACTACGACTGGAGAATCTTCAGAGTAGTGTCATCATGGTAATGACTGTACAGATGCAAGCATCAAGTAGTCCCCACCAATCCTCTGCCACTGCCTCTAGCATCCGGTACTCGATCCAAAACTAGGATCCACCTGAGTAGAAATCTTGAAAACTCGGACACGATCCATCACTCCTGTCCGCACTTGCTGGTATCCCATAAGACAGATCTTTAGAAATCCTGCCGATGATGATAGTCTCTGGGCAAACTAATTGCCGCATCATCACCTCTTCCAAGGTCTCATCCATCCTATAAGGATAACCTAAAGTCTCATTACTATATCCCAAGTCTCTTGCATGCATAAGCTCTGATACCAATAAATGTAGTGACCCTACCCGGATCCACTAGCTAATCAGAGTTAAGAGCATAATTAAACATGCATTAAATAAATCGCTGCGGAAGACTTAAATAAAAACAGACCAGCAGAATACAACCGATTAAACCAATTCGATTTATACAACCAAATCGAATAAATAGCCTAAAGGCAAAACCTACGGCTAATCCTGCTGTCTTCACTGGTCACTGGCTACTCCAAGCTCCTGGTGCTCCACCCTGCACCTACACCTGCCCCGTCGAATGGGGTGTCCAGATACACAGAAAAGACTGAACGTGAGCTCTAAGCTCAATACGAAAGCACTGGGTAAAACATACAAATATAATGCATGCAAATGATAGGATATCCATATCTGGGATAATTGTATATAATTGCTCAGTAATGGTGCCTAGGACATGAGTGGTACAACCCGGGGAGCAAACCCTGTGTACACTGCTCATTCCTATAGGACGTGGACTGTGTCCCCAGATGCTAACTACCCATGACCCGTCAGTCACTGGGCACTAGACATCACCCGTCCAGACAGGGCTGAGCGGCCCTACATGGCTCATCTCATAAGATGGACAGGCACAATATGATATTCACATGATGCATAATAATATGACACACAAATGCAACATATAAGCATGAAAACCCGCTGGCTATCTCAGTATGTACTTACGTACCTTACTACAGGAAGTTCTAGCAGTCCCACTCTAGGTTCCCAGCCTATCATCAACTCTACAATGCAAATACCCATGCATCAATAATTAAGCTCTAAAAGCCTTAATTAAACTATTGCATACTCCTAAATAATTTAAGGAGACCATAACTATACCTGCGTCCGTCGTCAGCCCGCTGATGACAATTGCCTCAAAACTAGGCCACAGCTCCGCTACGACGCCTGAATCGCTATGCCACTTCTGGATTCCCAATAGGATGCCTAGAACTCCCTAGATCTGAGTTAGAAGGCCTAGGAATTGAGAGAGGAAAAGGAGAGGTGCGAGTTGAAAATGAAATCTCGGCCCCCTATTTATAGACGGAGTTCGGAGCCTCCGAACCCGGTTCGGAACGTCCGAACACGATCGGAACCTCCGATCCCATCTTCGAAGCGTCCGATCGCCCAATATTACGTCAGCCATGACGTCACTTTGCTGACGTCAGCAATGACACGTGCCCTGGTCCCGATCGGAACGTTCGATCTCACCGACGGAGCTTCCGATCTCGATCGGAGCCTCCGATCCAAGTTCGGAGCCTCCGAACCCGTTCGGATCCTCCGATCCATCCGAACCCTCGGAACCTTCCCGACCATTTTCGAGTGTCCTGGATCCATTTCTAAACTCCGTTAACCCATTTGGAATTTCCTTAATCATGTTTTACTTAATCTAAACATGGTTACACGATTAATTATTCATTAATCGTTAATTCTGGATACGGGTCACTACAATCACAGAGATCATAGTTGTTGATCAATAGTGTGAGATTCTGGAAAATTGAGAATTAGTGAATGATAGATTTAATTGATAGATCCTTTTGGGCTAGATATGAGCTATAGTGGATCAAAATTAATGGATACAGATGTTAAGTCTAATCAGTACTGATTTGGGATATTATGGACTAAAAAGTACTGGAGACAGTTCTGTAAAGCTCGTATGGTTAAGAACATGGTTTGTAAGGTATATTCAGAATTTCTTAGGAAATGTGTTAGTTTATCTGTTGGGGATCGATATAGTGTGTAAAGGGGGTGGGTGAATACACAATATTGATAGTCTTTAAAATCTAATGCAATATGGTTGAGTAAATGTTAGTTCACTCAACCGGTTTTCTTTTAGCCTGCTAGAAATATAAGAGCAACTATGATTAGTGCAGAAATAGCTCACAGCATGCTAGATGATATCCATGGAATGATGCAATGCAATAACATAAGTAGACACAGATATGTTTCTTGGGTGTTCGGAGATCAATCTCCTACTTCACCCCTTCTTCCACCTCGGAAGGATTCACTAGAAGACTTTGGTTATTACAACATCTTGCAATACACCCGATCCAAGTTAGGACTTATCCAACGCCTAATATGGAACTCCTAGATTCACAGTGATAAGATTTAAAGCTCCTATCAAACTTTTCTTCAGATGGTGATGATGATTGTCTTAGTCTCTCGAGGACTTAAGACTTCTCAAATCCTTGTATCAGGTAGCGTCTTTCAAACGATATCTGGATTTGAGCAACCCTTGAAAAGGATCTCTTCGAAGATCGGATAAGGCTGTTAAAGCTAAGGGTTTTCTCTTTGAGCAGTTGAGTATTCAAGATGGGTTCGAGAGCTCAGATAGACAGATTCTCAATAAGCGTTGTTGTGTTGTGTTCTGTCTCTTCTTTCTGTCTAGAGAGGCTTTGATATATATAGCCTTTTTCTTCAACGTCTTTATTCTTTGTCCAACGGTAGGATTTCCCTGCTGATAAAGTTTTCTGAATATTTCGTACTGGGAGCGCCTTTAATTGTCTATTCAATGTGTCGCTCACATTAAATGCTATTTAAGGCTTTCTCACTTTATCAGACAAATCCTTAAATGCTTCGTCCTTTTGCTTTTCAGTTGTCTTGTCACTTTCCGAGATCTGGGAAACTGTAACTTCGAACTGTAGCGTATAGCTTTTTGTATTTGAAGTTCAGTAGATATCTCAGTCGGTAGATATGTTTGACATACAACTATTTTGCATCTTTCGTTGGTTGATAAGCTTTAGCTGACGTCGGTAGATATGTCTTTGTTCTGTTGACGTAGCTGCTTTGCATGCTTTGGCTGTCGTCGGTAGATATGTCTTTGTTCGGTTGACGTAGCTTACTTATACAAATAACTGGCGGCCGACTAAACAACAAAGTATTGTTTTGTTATTACCAAAAGTCAGGATTCAACAATTTCCCCCTTTTTGGTAATGACAAAACCTAGGCCCCAAAAATCATTTAAAAAAGATAGTAGACGAAATGAATTCATTGCGAAGATGAATTGCATTGAACAATTAATGTTACAAGCAATCATTGATAAGTAGCAGTGAAAACCTATTACACCTACATTGCGTTAAGTAAATAACATGTACATAAAATGTACCTTACTTCCTTTGCATTCTCTGTGAAGAGGTGTCAACTGATTTTTTGGATACTTCCCCCTTTTTGACATCACTACGGGTGAGATGAGAGATAATCTCTCCTAGTTGAGTACCGACAGTGGTTTGAAAAGTGTCAATATGGGAGTCAATATGAGCGGTTAAATCAGCCTGAAGAACTGAGATTTGCATTGAAGTATGCTCATTTGTACGGCGAACAATTTGAGAGACCTTTTCGGCAATAGTACCCATAGCTCGAAGATTGCGTTCTTTGTAGTTTTTCAGTTCAGTGACGCATCTTCCGAGTTCAGAAGACAAACTGTTAAGACGAGACATAATCGTTGATCTTGTGTTGTCAATGCCAGCGTCTTGTCCTTGTATGCGATTGCTGAGTCGTTGTGTGGTCTCGCGAAGATCTTCTACAATGCATTCCAAAGCATAATTCGCTGGTTCGGAGTCAGGAACTGAAATTGAAGCACGTGTGGCAGTTTGTTCTTTTGGAGGAAATACTGTGGTGGTATCGATCAATGAACGGACATCGATTCCAATCACCTGATCTATTTGGTGAGTTGGACTAGAGGGCTGCGAGCCGTCAGTCGTCGGTTGAGGTGAGTCTTCAGAATGGATCTCCAGAAGAGGAGATGTTGGTTGTTCATCATAAAAAATTGATTGCATAACATCTGAGACTGATGTGAGTGGGATCTCAGGAAGATTATCACTAGTAACTGTTGTAATCGGGTAAGTCAGTTGAGTGTTTGTGATAAGATCAGCACTTGACGTAGGTCCAGCGGCTGATGAGGAAGCAAACGGAAAATATGTCAAGGGACATTCGTCTTGTGCCGCAATAAATTCCTGTTCCTCTGCTGAAAATACGAAGTCAGATGTTTTTGAGTTATCATGAGAATCTAGAAGAGGGATCATGACCAGAACATCGTTGTTATACGCCTGTATGTATTCGTCGTCCGGTAGTGGGATGGAGTATTTGAGCCGATATTCTCGTAAAAAGGTGTCAGTGACATCGACTGACTGCTTAAGACGTAAGATGACTTCAGTGTCATCTTTGGCAGTTTTGCTCATCGGCTGATTGTTCTCTTCTCTTTTGGCAAGAATATGTCGGGCAAGACTATCACGGAGCTGAACGTCCACCAACTTATATCTGTCGAGTGTTGTTTCAAGATTTTATGTGGCAGTGAGAATGAACATCTTGTCTTCCAATTTGAAAAGGTACTCCAGTTTATTCTCAAGCAAGATTTGAGAATATGAAGCATTCAGACAATAGTTTACCCATTCATCAAATTCCTGTAGTTTGAACCGCACAGCCCAGAGAATGTAAAAAATAATGATAAGAACCTCCATTTTCCCTACCGATTGGGATTTTTGAAATGGGATGAGAGGTGCTTTGCCTTTTCCCTGAGGGTCGGTTGAAGTTGTGGTCAGTACAGAGAACGAGGGTTCCTGGATAATAATTCCTTTTGGTTGAGGAACTTGGGTCTTCAAAACCAACTCTTGTGTTCTCAAGATTTGCTGACTGATGACGGCAGCAATATCAACTGATGAAGTCGGTGAGGGCAGAGAAATGGGTAATGTGGTAACAGTGGTGCTGTAAGTTGGTTCGGAAGTTATTTGGGGAATTTGGATTTGGTGAGTAGATAGTGTTTCGGATGTTGAGACTTCAGTGGTTGCTGTGGTCAGTTGAGACGTTGGAGTGTGAACTGTAGATAGCAACTTGATCCTCTTTGGTTTCGGGTGAGATAGCTTGGGAGCCATTTTTGTCTTTTGGGATGGAGAGGGGTGAGCGAATACTTGAACTAAGGGAGCATTGTCACTAACCTCATCCTCCAGATCAGAGTCCACTTGAATAGGTTGTCTGATTGGTCAAGCACGCTTGACTTGGGTAGCTGCAGTGCTTTTGGCAGTTTGTTGTTCTGCCCCAATTTCTCGTTTGATAGTCCTGAGCTGGTCAGAAGTCACCTGATTCTTGTTTAATAACAGAGGGACTGTGACTGCATTTAACCATTTGGCTGCATGAAGGACTTCATAGTCTGAGAAGTCAACATCTAGGGCTGCAAGTAGATAACATATCTGTAGTGAAAAACCTTCCGATTGTCCTTTGCCTCTAATCATTTCACATAAAGTAGAGTAGAGAATCGAAGAACAGTTGAAGTTCAACTGGGAGGCAATAGAGGCCATGTACTGAAGCTTTTCGAGAGTGATCTTGTCGTAGAATCCAGCCTTGGCTAAAAGAGTTTTTGCGACTATGTTAGCCAATAGTCGGTATGCTGGCTTCAAGCTTTGTTTGAGGCCATTGACCTTAATGGATGAGCCATCAAGTGTGAATTGAGCTGCCCAGTGAGTTGCATTTTCGTCAGGTAAGTCTGCGCATTTCATCAAACCGGTTGTGGGCAAGTTGAAAGTGTCGCCAAAGAAACGTTTATTGAACTCGATCTTCCATCCTCTGATGATACATATGATGCTTCCATGATGTAGTTGGGCGGATTCAAAGAATTCCTTGACCAGATCATAGTTGACCATTGATCTAGAGCTAAGAAATTTGCGAAGTCCTGAAGCTTCAATCTTGTTGAACATGGCTGAAATTTCCGCATTTTGGATGGAATGAACTTCATCGAAATTAATATCCAGACAATTCTTTTGGATAGACATTCTTAAGTTTTTCTGCAAACAAAGAATTTGATCAATAGTTTGTGAAGAATGCAGAAGCAAAATGTGAATATGAGTTTAATTTGCAAGACAAATTGTGAGAGACGTCTGAAATGATCGGTAAATATGGTTCCACGTCACTTAAAATTTTGAATTTTGAAAGAGAGAGAGTGAAATATACGCGGTAAAATAAAGTAAATACAATGAATATAATATAAGGCCGTTGGAGTCGAATTCCAATGATTGTAATCATTCTTGAACGTCTAACATCATGACATGTGAAGTCTTGGACACGCCGTCGATTTCCAGAGTAATGATTTAATGCGTGATCCATTCAGTAGACGATTGATATCACCCGACGTTTCACCTTCTCTTTTTATCCCTATAAATATGAAGTGAATATATCAGTCGTTTAACAATAAGAAATCATTCAATAAATTAGAAAACAATATGACGGGTCAGGGAGGTGATTTGGCAGAAGAATTCGCCGCTGCTCTGATGAGAGTAAGGTCTCGAGAGTATGAAGATGCTGTGTTTTTCCAGGTTGTTGAAGAAATAGAGACAATTGAAGTGTTGCGTTTGTTTCTCTCAACTGGCCATCCTCATGATTCTGAGAGAGACTATGCTGCCCTTGTGCGGCAATATGAAGACAAGCTGGTGTCGTCTGACTCGATGTTGGTCTTCAGTCCAAAGGGCCTGTTGCTCCTCTTGCTCTACAAAGAGCTAGAAGGACTTGAGCGCATCCGATCGGATGATCTTGGCTACGTTCGCTCTCCTACCAGGGAGCTTACATTCTTCATGCTCTCTTGGAAAGGTGAGGTGGAGAAGGAGATCGGTAGGGCTCTTGAAGCCTTTAGGGCTCTTATGTGATATGTCCTTCTCTTTTTCCTGAAATAAACAAATCTATTTTGCGCATTATCTGCTTTTATGAATCAATAAAGTTACGTCACATCACACATTAAACGAGATATCATCGAGAAGAAAAGCAGATATTAATGAAGACAAATCATTGTTTGCAAATAATAACTATTTTGAGCTTTTAAATAAATGCAAGAGTACACAAATATCGATAAAGTATGCTTATCAACAGTCTGAGCAAGTATCTCTTTCGGATTTTTTCGAAGATAAATCAGTAGGTAACTATTGGCATTCATGACCTTTGGCCTTTGGTATTCTTCGCCTATAAATACTGTGATGCAAACAAGTAGATAGATCATAGCTTAGTTGAAACAATAACAACAAAAAATATGGATGAGTCCGATTTCGAAAGACGAAAGTTCATCTACAAAAGTAGAGTTGTGAAAAGAGGCATGAGAGTGTGGTATATGATGGAAGCCATTCGTCGTCAACATCGTTCAGGTGTTGTGCCTCTTAGGCCGTGCCTTGCTGCAGGGTTGCTGTGGTGCAAGTGTTGCTTGCAAACCCAGAGCACTGGTGTGATGCTAAGGCCATATGCTATTCGGCTCATGATGCTGTTGGCAGAAAGAGACGAGATGCAGAACATCTGTTTCGAGGATGACGTCTGCAGTGGTCAAGGCTCGCTCTCCGTCTGGATGATAGAGTGGAGTCATAAAATGAGAAGCAGAATTTCTGCGGCTCATGCTGACTTCAGACTCACTAGGGGTTAGGGTTAAGCACTCCATGCAATGAAAGTATTTTGTGCTTTAAAAGAAATAAACGATTATTCCCCCTAAACTTATGCTTGTCCTAATTCAAATCAATTAAACCAAGAATATTGCGAAAATAGGAAAACTTAGCATCCGGCAATGGCTTGGTGAAAATATATGTTGTCTGCTGGTCAGTAGATACGTAGATCATTTGAATCTCCTTTTTGAGGACGTGTTCACGAATGAAATGATGGCGCACATCAATGTGCTTGGTTCTGGAATGCATCACTGGATTTTGAGTGATTGCAATAGCACCCGTGTTGTCACAAAATATGGGAGCTTCATTTGACTGGATTCCATAGTCCCTAAGTTGTTGTTGTATCCACAGTATTTGAGCACAGCAACTGCCAGCTGCAAGATATTCTGCTTCAGCAGTAGAGGTGGCAATTGATGTTTGCTTCTTACTGAACCATGAAATAAGTCTATCTCCCAAAAATTGACACGATCCGCTAGTGCTTTTTCTGTAAATCTTGCAACCTGCATAATCTGCATCTGAATAGCCAACAAGGTTAAATTCTGAGTCTTTGGAATACCAAAGACCCTCATTTTTAGTGCCTTTAAGATATTTAATAATCCTCTTGGCTGCGATGTAATGCGATTGCTTGGGTGCTGCTTGAAATCTTGCACACAAACATACATCAAACATAATATCTGGTCTACTGGTCGTAAGATAAAGTAATGAACCGATTAGACCTCGATACATAGTTACCTCAACTGGTGCTCCTGCTTCATCTTTTTCAAGTTTAATAGAAGCACTCATAGGGGTAGAAATGGTAGAACAATTCTCCATACCAAACTTCTTGATAAGTTCTTTGGTGTACTTAGTTTGATTTATGAAGATGCCATTATCCAGCTGCTTAACTTGTAGTCCGAGGAAGAAATTTAATTCTCCCATCATGCTTATTTCAAACTGTTCCTGCATCATTTTAGAAAATTTCTCGCATAGACAAGGATTAGTTGATCCAAATATAATATCATCTACATATATTTGAACGAGTAAAATGTGATCTCCTTTAACAAACTTAAAAAGAGTCTTATCGACTGTTCCTATAGTAAAGGCATGATCTAATAGGAATTGTGATAATGTATCATACCATGCACGCGGTGCTTGTTTTAAGCCATAAAGAGCTTTGTCAAGCTTAAAAACAAAATTAGGAGTTAAAGAGTTGATAAAACCTGGTGGTTGTTCAACATATACTTCTTCTTGAAGTAGACCATTGAGAAAAGCTGACTTGACATCCATTTGATATACTTTGAAGTTTTTGTAAGCAGCATAGGCAAAGAATATTCTGATAGCCTCAAGCCTTGTTATTGGAGCGAATGATTCGTCAAAGTCAATGCCTTCCTATTGTCTGAATCCTTGAGCAACCAGTCGGGCTTTATTTCTTACCACTGTCTCATCCTCATTCAATTTGTTGCGAAACACCCATCGGGTGCCTATGATGTTTTGATTTGTCGGTCGAGGGACTAGATTCCACACTTTGTTTCTAGTGAATTGATTTAGTTCTTCTTGAATTGCTTCAATCCAGCTAGCATCTTGTAATGCTTCATCTATGTGTTTGGGCTCTAGCTGTGAAATGAAAGCTGCATGCAATAACTCATCATTCAGTTGATTACATGTACGAATAGGTGCAGTAGGGTTACCGATGACCAGATCAGGTGGATGATTTTTATTCCACCGAAGATTTGGTCCGAGAGGATTTGCGCCTGTTTGAGTGTCTTCCTCATCCCTGATTGCGTTGTTAGGTTCAAAAGCACCCACTCCGATTATCTGTTCGTCATTGATGTGATCTAATCCTCCTTCATTGGGTTGAATAATCTCTTCTGCTTGCTCATCTCTTGTGTTAGGAGGATCATTGGTATCACTTTCATCCTGTAGAACGGTTGACTTCAGCCTGCTGGCTAAATCTTGAATGTCAGTTTGAAACTTTTCCGCACATACAGTAGTTTCATCAAAAATAACATGAATGGATTCCTCTATAGTCAGTGATCTTTTATTGAACACTCTGTAAGCTCGGCTGACTGTGGAAAATCCAACAAATATGCCTTCATCTGCTTTTGCATCAAAAGCTGTCAGGCGATGTTTTCCATTATCATGAATATAACAAACACAACCAAATACTTTAAAATACGAGACATCAGGTTTTGTGCCATTCCAGAACTCATATGGTCTTTTGTTGTGTCTCTTGTTAATCATAGATCTGTTTTGAGTGTCACATGCTGTATTAATTGCTTCTGCCCAGAGTCTTTGAGATACATTGAAATCAGCAATCATAGTTCTGGCTGCCTCCTTAAGAGTTCAATTTCTTCTTTCAGCAACCCCGTTTTGCTGTGGGGTCCAAGCAGCAGATAACTCATGCTTGATGCCTTGGTCATCTAGATAGGATTCAAGGGTTTTTAAAAACTCAGTGCCTCTATCACTCCTGATCCTGTCTATCCCAGTATGTTTCTCATTTAGCATACGTTTGAAAATTTTTATCAGGTGAGTAGCAGTTTGATCTTTGGATGATAAGAAAATTACCCAAAAACCGAGAGTAATCATCCACAATCACTAATGTATATCTCATTCCCCCTAAGCTCCTGATCGGTATAGAACCAAATAGATCCATATGTAACAGATCCAAGCATTTGGAAGAATATGAGCATCCTTTGTTTTTAAAAGAGGCTCTCACCTGTTTGCCCTGCTGACAAGCGGAGCAAACTCTATCTATTTTAAAATCACCTTTGGGCAAGCCAAGAACCAACTCATGTTTACTCAGATGCTTAATGGACTTGAAATTTAAATGGTTGAGTCGTTTATGCCATAACCACTGCTTATCATTCTGAGCAACAAAACAAGTAGGAACTATCAGTTGTTTACTTTGCCAATTCAGCCTATACGTGTTTTGTTCTCTTAGTTCGGTTAGCATAATATCGCCGTTGCTAGATTTGATCATGCAAGAATGTTTAAGAAATTCAACAATATAACCATTGTCACATAGTTGACTGATGCTGATCAGATTATAACATAAGTTATCAACGAGTAATACGTCATTAATGATAAAGTTACCATGAGTAATCTTACCCTTACCCACGGTCTTACCCTCCGAGTTATCACCAAAAATAATCTTAGGCCCTTTGTAATGTATGATATCAGATAGTAAATCTTTGTTTCCAGTCATGTGTCTGGAGCATCCGCTATCAAGATACCACGTTGACCTTTCTGTTGCACTATTCTTCTCGACTGATTTTACTGATAGTACCTGTAAGAAGAATGTACAACCATGGTACCCTTATCTATTTGGGTCCAAATTGGATTAGACCTTTTGGAACCCACACCTGAATTACTCTAACGGTTTTACCCGTGTGAGTGTTTACAAAGTGAGTCGGTCTAGGTACACGATGTGAATTTGTGTGTGGTCTAGGCTTTACAGTGTACTGTTTGAACCTCTGATCTGTGTTATTCAGTCTATATCGTTTTTGAATAGGCTTACAATTGAAGTGTTGGTTATGTGTCACCCGATGATTCCTGTACTTGAGTTGACTTGGTTCAAACTTTTATTGTTTGAACTTAATGTGTTTCCCATTCTTTGTTCATTCAATCTTGGTTTATTCCATGTCTCTTCTTTCCTTGGGATCTTAGGTTTCACATACCCTAGTCCTTCGTTCTTGACTTTACCATAGCGACTTGGCTGTTTAACATCTATATCTCATTCAGCGTGTTCATATATCGTACTAGATCGAAAAAATCTCATTTCATTGGGATTGTTCCCACTAGAGTATGTTTGAGTATTTTCTTTTGAGCCAGTACATTCATTTGATCCATATCCAAGACCGGTTTTATCACCTGCTTGTTTCTGGTTCTCATGTATCTTATCCAAAGAGTCAGAAGCCTTATTTCAAGCATTGATTATTTTAAGCAACTTTTGATTTTCAAATAAATTAGCTTGGAATACTCGTTTCATATTATCATTCTCAGTAGCTAACAGATTTAGCTTAGTCCTTAGACCATCAAGTTCTTTTTGCTGTAAACAGCTAGATTCTCTTGATTTATCAATGAGACATGCCTTTTCTGTTTTTGCTTCCTCGAATGATATAGAAAGCTTCTTATACTCAGTGACCATCTCATTCAGTGCCTGAATGAGTTCCTCTTGTGTAAAGTCAGATGAGGTGAAGTCAAATACCTCAGTGTCATCTTCTTCATGTATGGAGTTAGCCATGAGACATTGAACTCGCTCTTCCTCGCTTTCCTCGGATGAGATATCTGTATCGGTTGAGTCAGATTCTATTTCAGCCAATTTTCTTTTCCCTTCGTCTGCAACTAGTACCTTTTGCTCCTTCTTATTTTGATATGTTCTTCTTCCTTCTTTGCCTTTATTCTTCTCATAGTGCTGCTTTCTTTCTTCATTCTTGGGTTTAGTACAATTTGCAATAAAATGGCCTTGCTTGCCACAGTTAAAGCATGCGGGACCATCCTCTGTATGTTCTTGTTAGTAGTAAGGTTTAATTTTTTTATTATTACGCATAAACTTTCCAAACCTTTTGATAAAAAGAGACATAGCTTCTCCACTAATTTGTTCAGCTATCTTCTTTGTTGTATCCTCGATCGGTTGACATAGGATAGTTGCCGTTAGTGCCTTGGTGGGGTTTGACGCTGATGGTTCTTCCTCTGTTCGGATTCCAAGTTCAAACTCATATGCTTTGAGATCCGCAAACATATCATGAAGCTCTAGCTTGTTCAGATCTTTTGATTACCTCATGGCTATGGTCTTGACATCTCATTCTCTGGGTAGTGCTCGCATAACCTCCAAAGCAATTTCACGATTAGTGTATATCTTTCCAAGAGCAATTAATTCACAAATAATATTGCTGAATCTTTCGTCAAACTCAGTCATTGTTTCTCCTGGTTTCATCTTGACGTTGTCAAACATCTGTATTGCTACAATGATTTTGTTTTCTTTGGTTTGGTCGTTCCCTTCGCACAATTGAGCGAGTTTCTCCCAAATTTCTTTGGCAGTTGAGCACGCCTTGATTTTGCTAAACATATTTTTGTCCAGCGTCTTGTAAGCATATCTTTGGCTACGTTATCAAGATTTGCTTTCTTTTTATCCTCATTAGTCCATTCCATTCCATTTTGGGTTTCTCGACCATCTGTGATTCTCCTCCAGTTATGGCTACAAAATTGTTGACTTTGAGAATCTTCATGGATCCGTCAGTGATAACGTACCACATATCATCATCTTGAGCATAAAGATGTGCCTGCATACGAATTTTTCAGTCATCATAATCTTCTTTAGAGAACATAGGAATTTTATTTAAAGAAGTCATGATGAATATCAGTAGCTAAATAGAAAAACCCGCTCTGATACCACTTGTTGGGGATCGATATAGTGTGTAGACGGGGGGTGAATGCACAATATTGATAGTCTTTAAAATCTAATGCAATATGGTTGAGTAAATGTTAGTTCACTCGACCGGTTTTCTTTTAGCCTGCTAGAAATATAAGAGAAACTATGATTAGTGCGGAAATAGCTCTCAGCATGCTAGATGATATCCATGGAATGATGCAATGCAATAAAGTAAGTAGACACAGATATGTTTCGTGGATGTTCGGAGCTCAATCTCCTACGTCACCCCTTCTTCCACCTCGGAAGGATTCACTAGAAGACTTTGGTTATTACAACATCTTGCAATACACCCGATCCAAGTTAGGACTTATCCAACGCCTAATATGGAACTCCTAGATTCACAGTGATAAGATTTAAAGCTCTTATCAAACTTTTCTTCAGATGATGATGATGATTGTCTTAGTCTCTCGAGGACTTAAGACTTCTCAAATCCTTGTATCAGGTAGAGTCTTTCAAACGATATCTAGATTTGAGCAACCCTTGAAAAGGATCTCTTCGAAGATCGGATAAGGCTGTTAAAGCTAAGGGTTTTCTCTTTGAGCGGTCGAGTATTCAAGATGGGTTCGAGAGCTCAGATAGAAAGATTCTCAATAAGCGTTGTTGTGTTGTGTTGTGTTCTGTCTCTTTCTGTCTAGAGAGGCTTTGATATATATAGCATTTGTCTTCAACGTCTTTCTTCTTTGTCAACCGGTAGGATTTCCCTGCTGATAAAGCTTTCTGAATATTTCGTTCTGGGAGCGCCTTTAATTGTCTATTCAATGTGTCGCTCACATTAAATTCTATTTAAGGCTTTCTCACTTTATCAGACAAATCCTTAAATGCTTCGTTCTTTTGCTTTTCAGTTGTCTTGTCACTTTCCGAGATCTGGGAAATTGTAACTTCGAACTGTAGCGTATAGCTTTTTGTATTTGAAGTTCGGTAGATATCTCAGTCGGTAGATATGTTTGACATACAACTGTTTTGCATCTTTCGTTGGTTGATAAGCTTTAGCTGACGTCGGTAGATATGTCTTTGTTCGGTTGACGTAGCTGCTTTGCATGCTTTGGCTGTCGTTGGTAGATATGTCTTTGTTCGGTTGACGTAGCTTACTTATACAAATAACTGGCGGCCGACTAAAAAATAAATTATTGTTTTGTTATCACCAAAAGTCAGGATTCAACATCATATTTTGGATTTTCTTTTATTAAGAAGGAATGATAAGATGTAACACTTGTGATTTTGGGAACCCAGTAAACTATGTTTTGATTTATCTGTGGCAGATACATATGTTGTAACCCAGTAATGGGGGAGATTAATGTTTCTTTTGTAAAAAGAGAATTTTGGATTGAGCAATGGTTAATCACTGGGAAAAACTGATAAGATGAGTACAGTACTCAGGTATTCAGTATTCAGGTGTGTTTTCACTAGTATTTGTGGAAAATATTCATCCGATTTTGATATAGCAAGTGTTTGAATTTCAAATCGGTACTAACATGATATCATCAAGTGTGTAGACGTGGAAAAAGGATAGCAGCTGAGATCTACTTGTTACCAGGTCTAGCGGGATTGTTGTCACTGATTTTCCGCGATGTCTATTGGATGCGTTAGACCATTGATGTAACTGATTTGATAGGATCGAGTCAGAAGTTAGCCAGATTGAATTGATTTGAGAACTTTGCAAGGGAGTGATGAAACGGTTTTGTTCATCTAATAGCGTAAGTCAGAAATCAGTAAGGATTACTATTATCCGTGATAGGATAATCAGTATTGTGGTTTTGACATTATCCCAAATAGATGTCACTATTTGAACCAGATTATTAGTACTAGGGATGGTACTAATCGACTTTTGAGTCAACAAAAAAAATAAGTATTTCCAAGAAGAGAATCTGAAGGATTCAGAAAATCAAGAATTATGGATAACGACGTTGTCACTTGTGTTATGACATAGTGTAAGTCCTTAGTACGAGAATTCTTTTGGTGGACAAGGATTTGAGTACTCGGTTTTGGTGGAAAAGTATGAAGTGCTTTGGGTACCAGTATGTTTCTTAATATTGGTGTGTCAACAGATTTAGACTGAACATCGGCAACCTGGGAGTTCGTATCATAGTTATCAATTCCTGAGAGGAAATGGGAGTTATCACGATGAACTTTATGACCTATTTGCCGGTATTCTCGAGGAATTATGATATTATCAGGGTTGTGATATATCGACTCACCAAGGCAGCGCATTTCTTTCCGTGTAATCAAGACTTCACTTTTGACAGCAGTGATTGATTACACATTCAGGAGATTCTGAGTTTTCATGGCATATCAGTATGCATTGTCAGTGATTGAGATCCCAGATTTGTTTTCCAGATTCTGGGGGAGTTTTCAGCATTTCTTAGGGACTATTCTGAATACAGTCTATCATTCGGAAAATGATGACCAGTCATAGCGTACTATCTGTACTTTTGATGATATGTGACAAGCTTGTGCTATGGATTTCGGTCCATCTTGACAAGATCATTTGTCACTTATTGCATTCGCATACAACAACAGTTATCATCGCAGTATTGGTATGACATCATTTGAAGCGTTGTACTGTCGGAGATGTCGTACTCCACTGTTCTGGGAAGAAGTGGGGGAGCGACAGGTTGAAGAATCAGATTTAATGTTGATATAATTGATTTACCAAAAAGATATCTCTAGAGTTTATAGGTCTAATTGGGTTATTAGACAATAGCGTGAGATATAGTTCAAGCAAGTATCGCAGAATATTGGGATAAGTTAGTATGCAACAAAGATTATTTCTCTTGTTCTGGTTCAGTGGCAGCATCGGGGCATTGAAAAAGCCACTTGGGAACTTGAAATTCGTATGCATACGGATTATGCAGACTTGGTTTGATTATCTTATAATTCAATTGTATCTTGTAAAATTTTCAGTTTGAATAAAGGAACGTTTGTATCTTATTTTACATTCAGTACTTAAGATCTTATTTCGAGGACGAAATATCTTAAGTGAGGGAGAAATGTTGTAACCCAGTTCTATTTTACAAGATTTAATGGTTAAATATGTTTAGAACTAATAAATATTTTATTAACAAGAGCACAAGTCAAGATCAAGAACACATGGCATGAGAATGAGCAAGGGTTGATGGATTTGACCATGGGCTCGGGTCGGCCATGAGTAGCTCTGGTCGGTCATGAGTAGCTCGGGTCGGTCATGGTTGATCAACAAGGGCTCTGGCATGGAGCTAGGGCTCGGTCATGTGTATGTGTTTGTCTTGGTTATGGAGCTTGGCTTGAGCTAGAGTCTTTCCTTTGGGGCTCGGGTCGTTCATGATGAAAACCAAGATAGGGTTCGGACATGAGGGGCTCGGCCAAGGAAGAACATGGCTCGGGTCGGGGCTTAGGGTGCTCAATAAAGTGTTGTGCAAGGCCAAGGTAGTGTTCGGTCATGGCAAGAACACATGGTGTTTAGGTCGGGAATGACCACGTGGCTGGAGCTAATGCATGCTTAGTGTCCTGCTAGATTTCATGCACTCATGCATTCGGTTGACAACTGTCCCAGCTCATCTTCTATAAATTGGAGTCGAGGTTTCGGATTTTACACACCATTTCATCTCACATCATAGTTCTACTCGGACCGAGGAGTAGCTCGGGAGTTCGGGAAGGAGTTCAGTTCGGGTCTTGACCAGGAGCAGTTCAGCTCCGGTCTTGACCAGGAGCAGTTCAGGTCGGGCTTGACAAGGAGCAGTTCAGGTCGGGCTTGAAGGGAGAAGCCAGGTCGGGTTAGGCTTGACACCAGGTCGGGTCGGGCTTGGACCTAAGATAGCTAGGGATTGTCTTCTTCCAGCTTAGTTCAGACTTCGGTGTGAGGTACAAAAGTACTGTTCGAGATACCCTGACTGAGTATTCATGTATTATGTGCTTGCATGATTTATATGGCATTATTTTATCTGCATATATTATGACATGATCGTATGGTGCATGCATGTTCATATTGAGCTTATATATATATCCTTGAGATATCTTGTAGTATGGCTTTACCCTATCCTGTTAGTGGATGGATTTTCATCGATTTGGATCCGGTATATCCACAGTTGGTATGGGAGCCACCTCCTGAAGCGACGACACAGAGTACTGTATACTCATACTCTCGGTAGTCGGTACACTTGCATTCATGCACTCATATAGTACTGTATACTCATACTCTCGTATTGAGCGTGTTCGGCTCACATCCGATTATTTTATGTTATCTGGATACCCCATTCAACGGGGCAGATGCAGGTTGTTACTCCTGAAGACAGGGAGATTAGGTGGTGACCAAGGCTGGATGGCAGGGTTGACCACTAGGCTTTACTTTCTGGTATATAGTTTATTTTAATTCCGCAGTTACTTTGATTAAGATTATTTAATGTTAATTGCATGCCTAAGATTTCTGATTAGTAGGTGATTTCGGGATGGGTCACTACAAGTCAAGTGTATTAGGGTCATATGTTTTGGGTTTGGGTTCGGGTTATTTTATTTCGAAAAAGGTAATTTATTTAGGAGTCCAAGTGTTTAGTTTATTTTGTTGGGTCAAGTTTGTTTATTGGGTCAAGTTTATTTTATTGGGCCAAATTCGTTTATTGGACCAAGTATATTTTATTTGGGCCAAGTTCTTTTATTGAGCCAAGTTTGTTTATTGGGCCAAGTTTCTTTATTGGGTCGAGTTTGTTTATTGGGCCAAGATTATTGGGCTTAAGATATTTATTGGGGCTTAATTTATTAATTGGGTTAAATTTGTTAATGGGCCTAAGTTGTTTAATTTGTTTTGTTGGGCTAAGTTCTAAGTTGGGCTAAGTATTATTGGTTCAATCTAAGTCTAATTGGGTCATTTTAAGTGTGATTGGGCTAGCCTAAGTATTTTTGGGTCAGGATAAGTGTTAATGAGCCAGTCTAAGTTTATGGGCTTTAGTTAATGGGCAGCAACTCAAACTAGCCAGTGGCAAATTAAATAGTCCGTAAATATATATTTAATAGATGTATATGTATATTTTGATATAAGTATGATTTTTATAGAAAATGAATTAAATATATATTTGCGGGAAAAATTTTAAGAAAAATGATATTTTTAAATTCATGATTCATGCATTTATTTTATGATGAGATAATGGGCATGTAAAGAAAATGTTTTGGGAAGTTTATGTGATTTGTGACAAGTACGGGACTGGAGGTCGAGATACCGGGCCCGATGACCTTTCCACTTATATTTATGAGCCTTCGGATCCCCAGAGGTGTGGTGAAGAGGCGTAGGAGGCGTAGGGAAACCCCATAGGTTCGGTGAACCTCGCCGCCACGTACTTTGATTTTTAGATTGATCAATCGCTTATGGTTGCACTTCACTGATATGACCCACAGGAAAATGATTTTTATGTTTATGACATGTCAATATTTATGTTACGTATTACGTTTATTATCAAGATTAGGATGATGTTTACGTTTATGACTCAGTATTATGCAAACTTTTTTATGATCATGCATGCATAAGACACTTCAGGATATTTTATATGATATGTTCTTGTATGAGATCTTATTATGTAGTATTTGCTATTAAAGGGTAGAGCATGCTGAGCCTCTAGGCTCATTAGATCTAAATGGTGTACAGGTGAGTATGATGTTAGTAAGGAGGTTGTGGTCTCGACTGGCGGCGAGGATCTCTGTGCATCCGTGGCAAGCTAGCATACCCGTGACCTTTGCGCTTTTATGTTTCAGTGATTATGAGATTGTATTAAACTGTTTTTTTGCATTTTACGTTATTGAACATTCATGCATGGATTTTTAATTTTTTCGAGTATTTTAAATTATTAGCATGCAATTGATTTTAATTATACATTATACTTTATAGAAAATCAATTTTAAGTATAGTTGCATATATGTATGGGCATATATGTAGCGTTTTAAAAAAAATATTTAGATTAAGGGTCGTTTCATTAGGAGTTTGAGTTGTGTTGATATGTGTGGATGGTGCATAACTTTTACAGTGGAAAGTATTATTTGCTAGAATAGTTAGTAATGACTTTTGGACTAATTAATGCGCCTAGTACTTTCATGAGATTGATGAGTTATATTTTGCATGCGCATAAAGGTATATTTTTTGTTGTATGCTTTGATTATATCTTAGTATATAGAAAAATTTTGGATTATGAGCATGTCAAAGTTTTATGTTTGTTGGATGGTAATTCTAAGGATATCTTTGAGTTATATTTGTATGATTTGAATGAATCACTTTTTATTCCTAGAGAACAATTATCTATGACTTTTTTGATGGGGTTAACTAGGTCTAAGAAGGGGAGAAATTTAATTTATGTCATTCATAACAAGATGTTGATCATATTTATGCATTCTAGTAGTGTTAAGTTGTTTAGTTTGAGCATGAAGTTATTTGACTTTTTTATGAGTGTGCAAGGTACAAAAGTTGGTGCGGAGAATATAGGATCAATCACCGAGTTGGATTCATTGAAATTATTGGATGAGTTGGTTCATAAATCTTACAAAGAGAAAATACGAGGTAAGTGTATTTTCAATAAAAATTATAGTGTTAATAATTTCTTGTTGTTTGATGTAGGTAAAGGGCAAGATTTGAGGACAAATATTTTTGAAGGTGAGTCTGAAATGAATCTGAAAAGCCTACGAAGTGATCAAGTTACTAAGGATGCTATGAACTTGATAGAGTTGCTGGACAGCCCAAAATAAAGGAGCAAAGGCAAAAAGTTCAAAGAGACCTGTCGAAGAGTCGTGATGTTTCAAAAATCATCTCATGAATTGCCATCAAGACTTGAAGTGTTTGGGATCCATGGAAACCAAGTTGGAGAACATAGGAGTTAATTTGGAGGACATTTGAATGTCATTGAAGTCTTAAGAGATCAAAAGAGTGAAGATTTTGAAGTTGGGACTGAACTGCCCATGCTCCAGTGCAAAAAGTTGCTCTCAAGCTGTAACGTCCCAATTTCACAATCGAAACGTTACTCAAACATACATAATTAAATTTGGTAAAAAAAAAAAAATTTGCGGAAGCATCAACTTCTTTATTAAAAGGAGCATATAGAAATTGCACGTAATAAAATAGTATCTAAAAATCTTTGCCAAACATGGCCAACAACTAAAGAAAATTAAACTTGTTTGCCTCTCATCAAATAAAAAAATGTTTTTAAAACATCTCCCAAGCTAAAGCGTTCACACTCATGCATTGCCCGTTGGACCGACCCCAGCCTCTTCTTCATGCCCGGTCACATAATCATCAATATAAGCATCCACATCATCGTTACCTGTACTATTCAAGTATAGTGAGTCGAAAGACTCAGCAAGAACAGGCAGATAAAGGATTTCCTGAAAGAGTGGGTGCCCGGTGAGCCAACTTGTGGCTAAGGGCTTTGATGACTCTTTGTATAAACAATCTTTTGTTTAATATAATTTACACTTTTATTAATGGCAATGACTTTATCTTTCTTCATATTGTTATATTGTGATATACTATTGTTGTTTTGATAAAGACCTTGAATATACTATAGTGTATGTAAGATGTGGTAGTACATGGGGATGACTATCATGAAACACATCTTATAGTCACTGTATATTCTAAACAGTTCCTAGTCGATTGAGCCGTCCGTTAATAAGGATAAGGATCGCTCGAGATTGAGACTAGCATTTGCGATGCCGAGTACCACGTTTCATTGGTATGGAACATAGAGATGTTCAAAGCATGCAAATGGATATTCATACGATGAATGATCGAACTACCCTATCCGGACTTTCCAAGTGGTTATCACTTATCGAGTGGATAAAGTCCGCGGTTTTGGTTGTACACCATTAGTCCTTACTACTTGAAACATCATTGAGACTCTATATGCTAGTACTGTACTTTTACTCGTTTACCGACTCTATTGGGGTCATCAGGTGTCGGGATTGGGTACAGTTAAAACACATATAGGAGTCGATGCTTTGTTGTCAAGGATTCACCACATACTTGCGAGTGTGGATATCCTATGCAATCTGAGGAGATATTAGTTTGACGAATCTCTGGCCAGAGTACATGATGTGTTTTAAGAAATGGTTTCTTAGTAGAATATGCGATGTCACTATTTGATCTTCAAGATGCATTGCATAGTTATCGAATCTCGAACGACTCTCGATTTACCAATGGTTGTTGATTCGATCGGGATATATGGATGAAGGGACCGTACTGTACGCTAACCAAAATCTATTGGTTCTTGCAGGCACTATCAGTGATACCTAGGGAATCATGGGGCGATGTTGCTAGGCGCTCTTACCATGATTCGATGGGCAAGTCGGAAATTGTTGTTCCGAGTCACAAGGAGTTGTGAGCCCACGGCTAGCTGTATCCCTGAACCATTGAGGGTCACACAAGTAATGGATTTTTAATCCCCGTTGAGATAGTTAAATTTAAAGAGTTAAATTTAATGAACAAAGAAGTGGGACTTCTTATTTAAGAGTAGAGGAGTAAGATTTCCTAAAATGACATAGGGATTGACATTTTTTGGAAATCACTGAATTCGGATTCAGAAAATTTATCTTGACTCTAAAAGATGCAGAAATGGTTTCTGTGAACATTGGTGAAATTGGTTTATCAATATGATTCACGATGAATTTTATATTAATTTCTGAACATGCGGGCTTTGCTTGTCAGACTTGAACTTATGACTAATGGGCCCTAAGCTGTTAGCAGCCCACATTATAAATAAGTTATTGCAGTACAGAAATTACACAAGAGAGGTCACAAAATATTTTCGAAAACCCTAGCTGTGTTTTCTCTAAGTGACCGTCCCCCTCCCTCTCTCTGTCGGGAAAATCCAGCCTGTGAATTTTGAATTTGCAGTCTGGTTTAACGGATCAAATTCGTTAATTCTCTTCGTAGAAACTTCTGATAGATTTTCTAGTGCAATCTATCAGAGGGATTAAATCTCTGTTCGTGGACCTGATTGAAGAACAGTTCGTCCATCAGTTCCTGGGATATACAACAAGAGCATAGTAATCTGTTGGTGTCCATAATCTCGATTCGAGATTGGAGGTAAAAATTTATAATTGTTATTTAATTTTTACACACACAATTTAATCGTAAAGTTTTGATACCCATTATGGAATCGTTCCATATAAAATTTTTAAACTTCCGCTGCACCGGGTATCAATCCTGATTGATCTGATCGCCGTTCTCCAACATTTCCTACTTTAAAAGAAAAACATTAACTTAAACTTTAATGCAATAAACATAACTTTGATGTAGCCATAACATAAAAATATTTGAGGTGATGAAGTATGATTAATGTGGTAACCGTCATAACAAGCCATTCATGGTTTTCTGTTGATCAACAAGCATATGGCATTACGCCCGTAAACTTTCATTCTTTGGATAGCCTCTTCGGCGCTCATCCCGAAGTGCATACCCCATATAACCATACCGTGAGCCATGTTTGGATAGCCGCTCCGGAGCTCATCCGAAAGTGCATACCCCATATAATCACCACAAGACGCATAATTCATCAAAATATTTTTCATGTATCATATCATTCATCTTATCAAATCATATCATATCATTTTCATATACCTCGTAACATGCTCATAAAATTTCTCGTGATGCTACATGCTTAAATTCCTTCAAAACATTTCATGAGAAATTAGCTTTCACGAGAAAATCATATAATCATGCAATACATAACTTGACCGATCCACGTGAGGCATTCCGTCCGTTTCGGACCTTGAAAACTTTAACATTCTTCATGAACATTCTTAAAAATAATTAAAATACCTTAAAATATCAAAATCATGCTTTTAGGACTCAAAAACTCATAAAATGGGGTGGGAAAATCGAGCCTGAGGCGCGACCGCGCTACCTCAACAGCGCGGGCGCGCCGTTTCGGCACTGCCATCGGGGCGGGTGTGCGCACAACCAGCGCGGGCGCGCCGTCCGCTCGCAAAAGTGCGGGCGCTCGGCGCGGGAGCGCTGTCACGACTCATTTTTCCGAAAACTGATCTTTTCTGCACTTTTTCAAAACCATATTGCTTAGGGACGATTTTCCATCAAAAATACCATTCAACAACATCAAAATTTCAAAATAACTTGCACCAAAACATCAAACATTCAAAGATTTTGAGTCAAAAACCTTCATAACTACTTTTACCCAAAAATCTGATATATTGCATTCAAATCTTTCAAAACTCAATAAACATGAACCAAACACCTCAGGAATGCTTCACGTATCACAATCAAGCAACATACTCATAAAATTTTCAAGAAACATTCATAGATCATCAATCAACACCTAGGGTTTTACCTTAAAAATACATATATTCTTGAATGGGTTTAAAAACAGTAAAAACTTGTCTGAATCGTCTGATTGGGATTAACCTGGACGGCGGAACAATCGAGCCTTGAGAAGTGGAAGAACCTTAGCCTGAAGATCGCAGTGTTCGAGAGAGATTTTGAGAACAAAAAAGTGAGCGTTCAAAATGAGTGTTCAAAAATAAATTCTGAACGCTTTTCTTTTGTGACTAATGGGCTCCAACACGGCCCATTAGTTACTCTTAAAATCCTTTAAAATTTTTTAACTCTCCCACTTAAATAAAATACACGGCATCCCTTTAAACTTAATTTAAAATATTTTCTTAACTCGTTTTAAGGCTAAACTCGTTCCTGCGACCCAAGATTAATTCCAACACGAAAACTTTAAAATCATACATATGCTTACAATTTCAGGAATTAAAATTAATCACATAATTAAACATAAAAATTAAACATTCTAAATAACATGCATTAAATCATATAATTTAATCAATTAACCGTGATTAAGCTAGTGAACTTTTTGGACCTTACAACTATACCCTCAAAAGAATTTCGTCCTCGAAATTCGACTTACCAAACAGTTTAGGATAGCGTGCTCGCATATCCTGCTCGGTTTCCCAGGTAGCTTCCTCAACCAACTGGTTGTGCCATAAGATTTTCACCATTGGAATCTCTCTGTTTCTCAACCTACGAACTTGTCTGTCTAAGATTTGAACAGGCATCTCCTCGTAGGATAAGTCTGGCGTCCAATCCAGTGGCTCATGGCGGATAACATAAGAAGAATTTGCCACATACTTATTTAGCATGGAGATATGGAAGACATTGTGAACACCCTCCAAGTTGGGTGGTAGTGCCACTCGGTAAGCTCGATCCCCAACCTTTTCTAGGATCTCAAAAGGTCCTATATATCTTGGACTCAATTTACCCTTTTTCCAGAATCTCATAATACCTTTCCATGCTGACACCTTTAAAAATACATGGTCACCTACTTCAAACTCCAAATCTCTACGTCGCTGGTCGGCGTAACTTTTCTGTCGACTTTGAGCTGTCAACATTCTGTCTCTGATCTTGGCTATCACATCTACTGTTTGGGTCACTATTTCCGGTCCCAAAATAGCTCTCTCTCCAACTTCATCCCAGTGTAGGGGAGTTCTACACCTTCTCCCATACAACGCCTCATAAGGAGCCATGCCAATAATTGCTTGATAACTATTGTTGTAAGTAAACTCCACTAAAGGCAATTTCAATTTCCAATTACCTCCAAAGTTGATCATACAAGCTCTCAACATGTCTTCGAGTATTTGGATCACTCGTTCTGACTGACCATCTGTCTGAGGGTGGAAAGTTGTACTGAAAGCTAGCTTCGTTCCCAATCCTCTATGTAAACTTCCCCAAAAGTTTGAAGTGAATTTAGGGTCTCTGTCAGATACTATCCTCGCTGGTACTCCATGCAATCTGACAATTTCTCTAATGTACAGCTCTGCATACTGATTCATCGAGAAGTTATTCCTGACTGGAATAAAGTGAGCTGACTTAGTTAACTTGTCAACTATCACCCAAATCGAGTTCATCCTTTTCGTTGAAACTTGCAATCCTACCACGAAATCCATGGTGACATCTTCCCACTTCCATGTGGGTATTGGCAATGGTTTCAGGAGTCCTGCCGGTCTCTGATGCTCAATCTTCACCTGCTGGCAAGTCAAACATTCATTCACAAATTTAACAACATCCCTCTTCATTCCTGGCCACCAATATAAGGATTGCAGATCCTTATACATTTTCGTACTTCCTGGATGAATGGAATACGAAATAGTATGGGCTTCAGTCATCACTTCAACTCTCAGTGAATCTACTGCTGGCACCCACATTCTACCTCGGTGATGAACAATTCAATCTTTGACAGTGTACAATGTATCACCCTTAGCTTCATCTCTGTTCCTCCACAACGTCAACTGTTCATCAGAAGCTTGGCCTGCACGAATTCTCTCAAGCAAACTAGGTACTACTGTTAAGGCTGCTAGAGTGCATACCTCCATTGGTTCGAATACCTCCAACCTCATCCGTTCAATTTTAGCAATCAATTCCTGCTGGACTGTCAATTGGTTCAATGTCGCAGACTTGCGACTCAATGCATCTGCTACAACATTAGCCTTACCCGGATGATAGCTAATGTCATAGTTG
The DNA here is from genome assembly GCF_033568475.1 of Henckelia pumila. Classification (NCBI taxonomy): domain Eukaryota; kingdom Viridiplantae; phylum Streptophyta; class Magnoliopsida; order Lamiales; family Gesneriaceae; genus Henckelia; species Henckelia pumila. The sequence goes on along the minus strand of NW_027331857.1, from coordinate 1,884,559 downwards.
TAGTCCTTCACCAATTTCAGCCATCGCCTCTGCCTCATATTCAACTCCTTCTGAGTGAAGAAATACTTTACGCTTTTGTGATCAGTGAAAATCTGACACCTTTCGCCGTACAAGTAGTGTCTCCAAAGCTTCAAAGCAAAAACCACTGCCGCTAATTCAAGATCATGAGTCGGGTAGTTCCTCTCATGAACCTTCAGCTGTCGAGATGCATATGCTATTACTTTATTATCCTGCATCAAAACAGCTCCTAATCCACTCTTAGAAGCATCAGTATAAACCACAAAATGACCCGTGCCTTCGGGAATTTCTAGCACTAGCGCTGACATCAGTCTTTCTTTCAATTCGGCAAAGCTCTTCTCACATTGATCTGACCACACAAACTTCACACCTTTTCGAGTTAAGGAAGTCAGTGGTAGAGCTATCTTAGAGAAGTCTTGAATAAATCTCCTGTAGTAGCCTGCTAAACCCAAGAAATTTCGTATTTCTGTAGCATTCTTCGGAGCAACCCAATTCCGAACCACTTCCACCTTAGACGGATCGACCTCAATCCCTTTAGCTGAAACTATATGACCCAAAAATGAAATCTGCTCCAGCCAAAATTCACACTTACTGAATTTAGCATACAGCTGCTTTTCTTTCAAAATCTGCAACACTGTAGTAAAGTGCTGACAATGTTCCTCCCTACTACGAGAATAGATCAATATGTCATCTATGAAGACTATGACAAACTGATCCAAGAAAGGTTGAAACACCCTGTTCATAAAATCCATGAACACAGCTGGTGCATTGGTAAACCCAAATGGCATTACCAAGAACTCGTAGTTGTCATAGCGAGTCCTGAATGCTGTCTTCTGCACATCTGCATCTTTTACCTTCAGCTGATGGTAACCTGATCGTAGATCAATTTTTGAGAACACCTCTACCCCTTGAAATTGGTCGAACAAGTCGTCTATTCTGGGCAAGGGATATCAGTTCTTCACTGTAACTCGGTTCAGCTCTCTGTAGTCAATGCACAATCTCATTGACCCATCTTTCTTCTTGACGAACAACACCGGTGCACCCCAAGGCGATACACTCGGTCTGATGAACCCCTTATCTAGCAACTCTTGCAAATGATCCTTTAATTCTTTCATCTCGGTCGGTGCCAATCTGTACGGTGCCTTAGAAGCTGGCTTAGTTTTAGGCAACAATTCTATCTCAAATTCGACTTCCCTGACTGGAGGCAATCCCGCAACATCATTGGAAAAGACTTTCGGAAAATCTTTCACTACCTCCACTTCCCCAAGTTTCGGTCGCTGTACCTCCAGATCACCAATTAGACTCGCAAGAAATCCTGTACACCCATTACTCAATAATTTCCAGGCTGTTCCTGTAGAAATCATACCTGGTGCGCTCTTCTTAGACGTAGTGCGGAACACCAATGATTTCCCGTTCTGATCTTTCACAGAGACAATTTTCCGTTTGCAGTCAATAATAGCCTCATACCGAGTCAACCAGTCCATCCCAAAAATTGCATCGAAATCCACCATTTTCAAAACAATAAAATCTGCACACAAAACTAGACTCTGCATCTGAACCTTGCAATTTCTTACCACACTACTACTTTTCAGTTCTTCTCTTGAGGGTAACGACACACAAAATTCCGAAATAGATTCATCCGGCAAGACCCTCAATTTCATCATAAAACTAACAGACATAAAAGAGTGCGTAGCTCCTGTATCTATCAACACGAATGCAAGTAAATCAGCAATACGAATCATACCTGAGACAATAGCAGAATCTGGGTCAACCTGATCGTGAGTCATAGCAAACACTCTTCCCTTGACAGGCTCCTTTGATTGTGGGCAGTCTTTGGCACAATGCCCTGGCCTCTTGCAGAGAAAACAAGTATTGGTCCCGAGCATGCATTGACCGGAGTGTGATTTCCCACACTTCTGACAGATAGGTGCATTCTCCGGCCTTGGAGCGTTGGCGTTCGGTTGATTCTGTCCCTGAGGTCGCGCCTGATTGGAGTTTTGGAGCTGCTGCTGTTGCGGTCTCCTTTGAGCTGGAGCTTGATACGGCCTCTTCTGACTAGACCCTTGCTGCTCTCTCCCTTGGTAACTAATCCTCTTCGCTTGCGATTCTTTGATAATATCATTCCCATCTTTTTCTGACAACATAGCCTCATCCACTGCTGCTCGGTACGTTTGTGCCCCACTTAATCTGACATCTCGTCGAATAGTGGCATTCAGTCCCTCTGTGAAATGCTTCAACTCCTCTGCAGCATTGCCCGAAATCATGGGCACAAAGTACCTCCCTCTCTCAAACTTCTTCACATACTCGGCAATGGACATGCTCCCTTGGCGGAGCTCCATAAATTCTCTAGCAAGTCTAGTCCTGGTGCTGATAGTGAAATATTTCCCATAAAACACATCTTTGAATCCATTCCAAGTCAACGTAGTCATATCCACAGCAGAGCGGGCTCCCTGCCACCAAACCCGTGCACCATCACGGAACATAAAGATGGCACACCTCACACGGTCTGCATCAGTGAGCTGCATGTAGTCAAAAATAGTCTCCACTGACTGCACCCATTCCTCGGCTACAAGGGGATCAGCCCCTCCTTTGAACTCCTGTGGCCCTAGATCCTTAAACTGCTTAAAGATCGGATTAGTTAATAGCGGCTGATTGTTGTTCCGTCCTCCCGCTTGTGCTTGGATTAACAGTTGAATCTGTTTCCCTTGGGCTCTACTCTGCTCTTGCAACAGAGTCGCCAACCCAACCAAAAACTAATTGTTCTGATTGTCCTCATTGTTTGGATTCCTACGGTTAGCCATGATCCTGATGTCCATACCGTCCACATGCTTAATTACGTTATTTAAACACAACATCCTACTCAATATGCATACACTATAAATCAAAAACATTATCATGCATCTTAAACAATCCATAACATAAAACTTACAGACATGAAGACAAAGCATAGGGTCGTGGCGAGAATTCATGTGTGCGACAAACCCAGAGCGAACTGCTCTGATACCAAACTGTAACGTCCCAATTTCACAATCGAAACGTTACTCAAACATACATACTTAATTTGGTAAAAATAAAAAAAATTTGCGGAAGCATCAACTTCTTTATTAAAAGGAGCATATAGAAATTGCACATAATAAAATAGCATTTAAAAATCTTTGTCAAACATGGCCAACAACTAAAGAAAATTAAACTTGTTTGCCTCTCATCAAATAAAAAAATGTTTTTAAAACATCTCCCAAGCTAAAGCGTTCACACTCATGCATTGCCCGTTGGACCGACCCCGGCCTCTTCTTCATACCCGGTCACATAATCATCAATATAAGCATCCACATCATCGTTACCTGCACCATTCAAGTATAGTGAGTCGAAAGATTTAGCAAGAACAGACAGAAAAAATATTTCCTACTTTAAAAGAAAAACATTAACTTAAACTTTAATGCAATAAACATAACTTTGATGTAGCCATAACATAAAAATATTTGAGGTGATGAAGTATGAGTAGTGTGGTAACCGTCATAACGAGCCATTTATGGTTTCCTGTTGATCAACAAGCATATGGCATTATTCCCGTAAACTCTCATTCTTTGGATAGCCGCTTAGGCGCTCATCCCGAAGTGCATACTCCATATAACCATCCCGTGAGCCATGTTTGGATAGCCGCTCCGGAGCTCATCCCGAAGTGCATACCCCATATAATCACCACAAGACGCATAATTCATCAAAATATTTTTCATGTATCATATCATTCATCTTATCAAATCATATCATATCATTTTCATAAACCTCGTAACATGCTCATAAAATTTCTCGTGATGCTATGGTAGCGCTTAGTCGTGTTGCGCCCAAATTAACCCAACTCATATTAACTAAATAACATGTAGTAGCGAGAGTAGGGATCGTTCCCATGAGGAAAGTAAAATTTATTTGTGTTCTTAAAATACTTGAAATAAATAAAAGGGGATTTGGGAATTTTAGAATTAACTACTATGCAAGAATTAAAATAAGAAAATCAATAAAATAACAAGACTTGGTATCGGTCGACTACACCCTTGAAATCATTCACTCGATCATCGATTCTCTAAAAATAATTAATTCACATCGAATATTCATCATTGAAAATTTAATTCCTGTTTCACCTTAATTTTAGTTAACTAGACAACAGCAGTCTAAGTTAACCCTTACCCCATAAACTAACCCAATATCAGCGATCAGATTTAAATCCACGGTAGCATTCAAACTAGTAAAACTGATAAAGCTAGACAACCCATACACAAGCGGATGAATTTAGCCTAGTCAATTATTATTCCTACGATTTAACAAATTCAACAGCAGAAAATATTAATCATAGTTGCTTCGCAAATCAGAGGTTTCAAACAATTACGGATTTGAATTCTAATTTAGCATTCGACTGTATAATGAAATCCTAAGATGGCCAATCTAAAAATCTCATACACAAGCATATCAATCAATTCAGAATAATTCTTGATACTTGATAAAAATCAAACAATGAAAATCTGAATCTCACAAGATAAATAAATTCAAGGGTTCGTCTTCCTCAACCAAGAATAAAAACAAGAAGAATTAAAATCTAAGAACAAGAAAGATAAAACCTAGCCGCCAAGATGGTTCTTGAGCCTCCTCTCCGTCTCCTCTCTCTTCCAAATCAATAGCTGACTCTAAAATTCGAGATATATCTTTTAATTAAGGCTAGAGTCCTTAATAATAAAAATTCCTAAATTACATATTTTTTCCCGAACAGCACGTCTCGCTCGATCGGCAAGATGTTGCGGATCGAGCGAGCAACTTTTCTCCCAGCGAGCAGCGATTTTGTAAAATTCATATCCGGAGATCTAGCCGTCGGATTGAGCTGAAATTTGGACAGCTGCTTTAAAACATCTTGAACTTTATTCTGGACAGGGAGATCGGATTTTGACTTATATAAAATTAAATATGATTTTTTGATCATTGCTGCTCCGTAATTCATTCTCGCGCAATAGCTTTTCCATCTTTTCCTCGACAAAATGCTACGTCCTATACAATAAACATGAGAGAATGTAATGTAGACACGATGTATGAAATATGAACACAATGCTTAATTAAAACAAATAAACGCATGCAAAATAACAACACAATGATATTAAAATATGCAACACAAACATGTCCATTATGCTACATGCTTAAATTCCTTCAAAACATTTCATGAGAAATTAGCTTTCATGAGAAAATCACATAATCATGCAATACATAACTTGACCGATCCTCGTAAGGCATTCCGTCCGTTTCGAACCTTGAAAACTTTAAAATTCTTCATGAACATTCTTAAAAATAATTAAAATACCTTAAAATATCAAAATCATGATTTTTAGGACTCAAAAACTCATAAAATGGGGTGGGTAAATCGAGCCTGAGGCGCGGGCGCGCCGTCTCGGCGCTGCCACCGGCGTGGCCGCGCGCACAACCTGCGCGGGCGCGCTGCTTGGCAGTGCGGGCGCGCCTCCTGTGCGCAGACATGCACGACTCAGGCGCGGGCGCGCCGTCGCGACTCATTTTTCCGAAAACTGATCTTTTCTGCACTTTTTCAAAACCACATTGCTTAGAGACGATTTTCTATCAAAAATACCATTCAACAACATCAAAATTTCAAAATAACTTGCACCAATACATAAAACATTCAAAGATTTTGAGTCAAAAACCTTCATAACTACTTTTACCCAAAAATCTGATATATTACATTCAAATCTTTCAAAACTCAATAAACATGAACCGAACACCTCAGGAATGCTTCACGTATCACAATCAAGCAACATACTCATAAAATTTTCATGAAACATTCATAGATCATCAATCAACACCTAGGGTTTTACCTTAAAAATACATATATTCTTGAATGGGTTTAAAAACAGTAAAAACTTGCCTGAATCGTCTGATTGGGATTAACCTGGACGGCGAAACGATCGAGCCTTGAGAAGTGGAAGAACCCTAGCCTGAAGATCGCAGTGTTCGAGAGAGATTTTGAGAACAGAAAAGTGAGTGTTCAAAATGAGTGTTCAGAAATAAATTCTGAACGCTTTTTTTTTTTTTGTGACTAATGGGCTCCAACACGGCCCATTAGTTACTCTTAAAATCCTTAAAAATTTTTTTACTCTCCCACTTAAATAAAATACACTACATCCCTTTAAACTTAATTTAAAATATTTTCTTAACTCGTTTCAAGGCTAGGCTCGTTCCTGCGACCCAAGATTAATTCCAACACGAAAACTTTAAAATCATACATATGCATACAATTTCAGGCATTTAAATTAATCACATAATTAAACATAACAATTAAATATTCTAAATAACTTGCATTAAATCATATAATTTAATCAATTAACCGTGATTAAGTTAGTAAACTTTTTGGACCTTACACAGGCATGCCATGCTCCAGCGTAAGAAGTTGCGCTCTAGTGCGCATTATGAATTCTGAAGCTCTTGGGCAAAAAACTACTAGCTCGAGCGAGGGAGAAAATCATGCGCTCCAGCGCGAGTTACGTACGAAAACACATAGTGCGGCGTGTTTGTATGTGTTTCGTGGGGTTTTGTTATTTTTGATAATTATTTGCCTATTTTAAGTATTTTAGAGTCATTAAAAAATTATCTTTTAATATTTTGGTATTATCTTTTACCTTTTTCAACTAAAAAACTTATAGTCTAATTTTATTAGGAATCCTAATTTCTTTTCTTTTATATATTGTAAACTTACATTCATTATTCGTTAATAAAAATTATTGAGTTTATTGATTTTTATCAATTAAAATTTTCTCTAGAATTTTATTCAAAGCTTGACTTTGTTCTAAATAAAACTTATCTAAGTTTAACTTTGTGGAATTTGTCGACTGTTCTTCATCGTGGATTGTCAAACACAAGTTTTTTAAAGGTTCCTTTGAATTCAATTTTTTATTCCGCGTTTATTTGTTACTAGTTTCATTGTAAACTAAGAGTGAATATCCAAAATACACAAACTTACTTGCATGAAAAGATTGGAAAAAACACTTTTGATTCTTTTTGTTATTGAATTGAGGGCATGTTTAATATATAATCGTGTTTGTTTTTCATGTCATTAAATATTCTTATCATATCTAGTCATGGAGATCTTGTGCAGGACCCAGAAGGTATGGCATCTATCATTATTGATTATTTTTCTGTCATATTTACTTCATCTGATCCGCATCGATCTAGAGTTAATTTAACATGTGATCGACTTTATTAGTCCAAATGTTTCTAGTGCTATGAACGAGATCCTGTGTGCAGCTTTCACGACTTCTGACATTAAGACATCTTTATTTGATATGGGGCCTTATAAGGCTCCTGGGCCAGAAGGTTTCATTTCATTATTCTATCAGAAGTTTTGGCATGTCATTGGTGAGGATGTCATTAGGGCAGCTATGAAAATTCTTAATGAGAATGGGCCTATGGAGAATTGGAACAACACTATTATTACCCTTATCCCAAATGTTATTAATCCGATGATGATGAAAAAAATGTATGCCCGAGTTACATAGTTCAAGAAATGCTTAATCTCGCTATACCACATCATCCCTTGGGTAACACGAGATTCAAGAAATTTGAAGTAAAAGGGCAGCATTGGATAAAGAGTGGATACCGAATTGGCATTGGGTTACATAACCCGCCTCAAAATCAATTGGACTCTACAGCCATGCAGAATTGGTGGCTAACTTAAAGGGATCATAATCCTGGATATCTAGGAGATTTGTTTGTGGTTTGCGGCCCATACAGAGAGGGTCAAGATCGAGGAATCATGTCATGCATGGCTGGTATGGGGTGCAAGGTGCAGAGCCGTCCACGACAACGAAAACATATAAAAGTCAGTACAAAACATTGAGAATATGATACTGATATATGATATTTGAGTACTGATTGTTTAAGATATCATATTAATATATGATATTTGAGTATTGATTGTTTAAGATCTTGTACAAATATATAATTTTTTAGTACTAAAACATGTACACAAATATTGATAATAATGACATATTTGTCTTTTTTGGATGAAAATCGTCAGAAAATGTTACTAATATATGATATTTGAGTACTAAATGTTTTAGATCTGATATAAATATATGATTTTTAAGTACTCAAATATGTGTGGTAAGTGTTGAGATTAAAAAAGTTCAAATTTAATACTAAAATCTAATCTTTTGTACCCCATTTAAGGTAGTGTTTGAGAGAATTTGTAATAAGCACTTTTAGAAATTTTGTGAAGGAAAAGTTGAGAAGTGATTCCTTAAAGCTCGCTCAAACACTACCTAAACTAAAAAGTGTTCAAATGTCATACATTAGTATCATATTTTTAATGTTTTGTACTGACTTCATCCGAGAAAAAACGTATGGACCCAAAGAATGCAAAACCATTTTTACATGGATTAAGAAGTGCAAACATATATTAGTTTTGACAACGTAATGTAAATCTGAGTTTAGGTTTGAGATTTAAAGCAAATTTAAAATTTTCGGCTGAAAATACTCTTATTTACAGTATACTTAATGACGTAATGCATTTGTAATTTGATTTCTATTAATGAAAGTTTACCATTTTGATTTTTAATTTGTTACAAACAAAAACATTTAATTCCAAAAATTTATTATATTTATAAAATAAACGCTCATTCCTCACTCCATGCTAAATTCTATTCCTTCGCAAAATTTTTGACCCCATATCCGATTCTGAACGATGATTAAAAGAGTGGAGTTTAATGCTCGATCGAGCTCGGGAGCATAAGCTTCACAGGAACGTTAAACTTCAATACACCGAGGGCCGCTCGAAGTAGCTTTTTTAGTAAAACTCACTGTGTTTACGCATCCGGGATGCGCTGTCCCTTGTTGAACGTGTGAATGATTCTTCGACGCACATAAGCAGCTGCTGTCCCAGAAAAAACGTTCTTCGAATCTCATAGGTAATTTTCTAGTTGCATGAGTTTTATCCCTCGAACATACTGAATCAGCCCAATCAAAATTCTTGGATCCGCCCTGGTTTTGAAGCATACTGCATACCCATGGTTCCTGGCAAGCCTATACAGTTCCTTTCAATGGCATGCAAAGAATCAGCAGAGACAGAAAATTGTTACTGCTAAAGACTCCCTCGTCTTATCGGCCATCATCTCCGCAGATCCTGCTCCCTTTCTCTGCGATAAGAATATAGAAAATCATACAAGACCCTCCCAACCCTCCGGTTTCTGCGAGATCTCTTACTTCTCCCCACCTTCTTATACTTTTCGGGGATATTCTGCGACTCGGGCACATAGTCAATCCAAAGTAGGGGAAGCAAAGCAAGGAAAAACTGAATAACAATTCCCAAAGGTAGGGTAGAGTAGTTTCCAGTTTTTATTCCAAGAAAACTGGCCAATCCGACCCCCAAGAATCCACTAACCGTGGACGAAAAGCACAAGGCAGATGCTAAAAAGGACATTAAAGATCCTTCGCAACCTGGTGGAGCCAAACTAGCAATGAGCACATAGAATGGCAAGAGCTTGAATTGTGCGATAGTTTCTGCCAACCCCGAAAAGCAAAGAGCATATAACTCATTTGGGATCCCGATTTGAAGATTTATCTGCTTAACCAGTATAAGATCGAGGAGAAGGGTGGAAGCGTACAAAACTTGCATGCCACCAGCAACCTTTCGCAGAGGAATGTTCTTACCAAACCGATCGTATAGCAATGTTAAAGAAAGAAGTATCAACTGGCCGGTTACTTTTGACATTCCGATAATGGAAGGATCAAGACTCAGACAGTGTGTTTGGTAGCAAAATAATGAGCCTGATAAAATGGGGACCAGCACTATAGATGAAACAGCCCAGAAAAGAGGTCGCCAGATGCTCTCTTCTTTAATAACCACCATAAGATCAGAATATTGTTTCTTGATGCTCTGTGGTATGGATTGTTTCACAAGATCGTTATTTGACACACGAGGCAAATTAAGGGATTCCTCGCTTGTTTTTAGAGATATTGTCAATTGAAATACGAGTAAGGCAGCAAATGCTAGGAACATTGACTTCGTTTGGTGTGTCTTGAGCAAGAAAAATCCGCCAAATAAGTTCCCTAAAATTGCACCAATAGCCAAGGCCATACAGGCGTAAGATTGGAGGCCAGGTATTTTGTTTGCATGACCATATTCTGCAACAAGGGCATCTTTGGCAACTTCTGAAATGGATGCTCCAAGATTGCTTAATAGAACAAACGCCAGTAAAGCTGGACAAGCTTCACTGGCTATAGGGATTAATGCCAGCGATCCCCAGGATAAAGCCTGCAAAATAACTGAATAATCGCAATATATTACTGCTGGTCACTAGCATTTGGACTGATATGAAAAATGCAAGAACGCTTAATGAAATGTTGATTCTACAGATAGATTAAACATCTTAGTTTTTGCTCAACTTGATGATGATAATATAACAAATCCGCAAAATGAAAAGGTGCACATAAAGAAAAATGATGCATTATAAAAATAACATTGCATCGTGCTTCTTGAACACACTTAGAACTGCCACTAATGTAGAACAGAGTCAAATTGGATCAAAGCATTAGTCGATTTCTTGAAATGACAGCAAAAGTTAGAATAGCAGAAGACTGAAATTGAAGCAAGCGTTATAATTTATAGGTTCTTAGCTAACTTGAGAAAATAGATGCAACAAATCAACAGCTTTTCAAGAATTACCAACAAAGCAAAATATCAACCAGAATTCGAATGCTAAATAAATGAATATCAAAAGCCAAGAAATTCATCATAAAAGAATACCAACCAAATAGAGATTAAGAGTTAAATCAAAACATAATGGCATACGAAAGAACTCTACCACAGAACTTATGGATTATACCTCCAATGGAAACATAAGGAATCCATAGGCAAATTACCACAAAACATAAGTCACAAAATTCAAGAAACTATGGATTATACCTCCAATGGAAACATAAGGAATCCTATGAGCACCACCAATGTACAGGGCGTCAGACAAGATCCCATACAAAGGCTTAGCCACCATAGGCAAATTACCACAATTCTGCACAATCTGCAACACAGATGGATCCATATTCAAATTATATGCCATGTGAAAATTCAGCGCCAACCAAGGAAAACCCCTGAAGCCATTCATACAGTAACCAAATCCACACAAAACAAGCATTTCTTGGCTGCCGTTTTCGAAAAACCCATCCTTTTTCCCAAACACTAGATCCTTCGCCGGTTTGATACTGATTTGGGGGAATTGTTCATCTGGGGTTATGATACACGGATTCACCACACGGGCTTTGCTCCTTTTGTACCAATTCAAGCAGTTCTTGGGATTCTTCTGGTTGGAACAATGAATCTTGGATCTTAATGGAAACAAGATAGGAACTTTGAAAGGGTTTTCGGTTCTTGAATTGACAGGAAAAAATGGGTCGCCGTTTAAAACCAATGCAAGAGCCATCAACAATTTCCCACTCAAGAAATCAGGGGGAAAAAAATACACCTTCGCCACAGAATTCAAGACAACAAGAAAACCCACTTCAAATTTGCACAGGAGGTTCTGAAAATGATTCAAGAATTAACCACGCATAACAAAATTTAGATGTAAATAGAGGCAAAAGGAGAAATCTAGAAGAGTATCCGGAGAGTCATCACTAATTAAATTCTATAAAATAATGTCTTCGTTTGATTTTTGCTGTGTTGAGTGTAGAATAAAAGACCCTTTACTCCTAGGTATCGAAGGAACGTACAGACTGCAGCCAACGACGATGTTTTCTTTTGGATTTTTTCGTGGGAAGATTTCGAGGGACCAAAAGGACTGTAACAGAAAGACACCTGTCCTTGATAGAGCGGCAGCAGTTTTAAATTATTTATACTAGTAATCAATTCTGCATGCGTTGCGTATCTATAAAAAGGTTTAATATATGTCGTTCGCAGGGTAGTATTGTGCGGGTGATGTATAATCTTATAATTGATCAAAATTAGTCGGTCCTACGTGGAGCCCATTAATTTTTACCAATTATGAGTCGCCACATCACATGCAGCTATAAAGAACGTTTTTACGTATACATTTGCATCTATGTATAATCTGTTTTTTTATTAAATAATTGTAAAAAATAAAAAAAAAATATTATATTATTGTTAATAAAAATAAAACAAAAAGGTCACCAACGTACCAATTTAGTGTTGCCTCACACTAATATAATAGAAGAGAGATACTAGCAAATTTTTGCACAAATGGACGGTATACAAAATTAATTTTTTTGGTGTGGGAAATATTGAAATTTAAATTATTTTCTGAGTTAATTAATGTTTGATATTTTATTTTATTCAAAAATAATAAAATTTTCGGAAGAGGTATTTTGGGGAAAAAATTTGGTATGTGACTCACATGTTTTATATTATATATATAGTAAGAGATATTTAGAAAGCTTTTTTTGTTTGAAATTTGTTTTTTTTATTAAATTCAATTTCAAATATAGAAATAGGGGAAAATTAACGGATCTAATTGCATTAAAAATAAAATATAAAAAACAAGAAATACACTTCGTAAAATCCTATTTTTTTAATTATACAAGGATTAATGATGTTTGATTTGTTTAAAAAAAAATGAAGTATATAATAGTACTTTTTCTTAAAACAGTTGTACAGATATATTTCTATGAAACAAATAGATCTGATTCATATCTATAATTAAAAGTAATATTTTAACTTTAAAAATATATACTTTTTCATGAGTCGGGTCAAATTTGATAAAAAAAAAGTTTCTTAATATTTTTTAAATTGTTTTATGCATTTGGACTTTCACAAGAGAGCTGAATTTATGGGTGGGTTATGTAGCCAAAAAATGATTGTACCCGACAAGTTGCTTCCGCAAAATCCGGAATATCATCAATTCCTTGTATGTTTTAAGTCGAGATCTTCAATGGGTTGTTCCTACGTCGCAAAATAAAGTCAAAGGAGCCGGGAGAGTTTCCGGCGAAGGCACTCCGACGCTCAAATCAGTGATTACTCAAAGAATAATAATCAAGAGTAGAGCGTTATAGTGCTAAAAAAATTGTGTACCTTAATAATGAGGTGCTTGAGTTATTTATAGATATTCAGAGTGTTTCGCGGGCTTAAGCCTCTTATGAGCTTTGCAGATTCCAGAGCCTGCTTAAATAAATTTAAATAATAATTAGATAAGCATGAGCCCAAAAAAAATTTGGATTGGACCTTAGCCCATCAGTGGAAAATATATCAAATTTTAGGTATATCGTGATTATCATATAGAAATTTTAAGTACGATATCGATAATATTTTTTATACCATAATTTTATATACGACATTATACGATATAGTAAAGAAAATTGAAATGGAGGGTAGTGTCTTTCTCATTCAACGTGAGCAACAGTAATGAAATTACAGCATAAATATATAGCCATACAGAGAGAGATCTTTGAGAATTAAGAAAGGAAACTTATGACTATTATCCCATTATTTAAGAAACAGCCCCGATCCTCTCCTTCGATTGTGAAGCATCTGTACCGAATCCATCTCTTTTGATTTGATTCGGATTGTGGGGATCTTTATCATCAGCAATTATAACATCATCTTTATTTTCCACTAATTGTGAAGAGCTATTACCGCCCCGCAAACTTTGCCGAGGGTGGAGGCGAAGTTTGAGCTGGAAAAGGCAAGAGTGGCTTTAGACATAGGTTTGGTAAAGATATCGGCAACCTGACGCGATGTGGAAACGTGCTGAGTTGTGAGAAGGCCAAGGATAACTCTTTCACGCACAAAGTGATAATCGAGCTCGATGTGTTTGCTTCGCGCATGAATGACCGGATTGATTGTCATATGCAATGCACTAAGATTGTCACAGAATAAAACAGGAGGTTGAGTGAGTTGTGCTCCAAGATCTTTAAGAATAAAACTTAACCAAGTAATTTCAGCAGCAGTGTGCGCCATTGCCCGATATTCCGCCTTAGTGCTCGAGTGGGAGATAGTAGTTTGTTTCTTAGCACACCAAGAGATAGGATTGTGACCAAGAAAGGTGCAATAACCAGTTGTTGACCGACGGGTGATTGGGCATCCTGCCCAATCTGAATCAGAGAATGCACATAAATAAAGTGTAGTATGAGAGGTGAAGTCGAGACCAAGAATAATCGTGCCTTTGACATAGCGCAAGATTCGACGAACCATTTTTAGATGTGCCTGGTTTGGAGCAAGCATGAATTGAGAAACAAAGTTGACACTGTATGTGTGGGGACCTCGGGTTTCTAATCTCATTTTAGGTTAATTAATGAACAATTAACATTCATTAAAAATCAATTAAGAAACCAAGAGCAAAGTAAAATTTTTTTTTTTTTTTTAAAATCAGTGTCTCGCTCGATCGGGGAAAAACACCCGATCGAGCGAGCACAATTGCTCAACTCTCGGATGGAACAGAATTTGGCCTTGCTCGATCTGTAACACCCTCAACCGATGAAGATGTTACAAACTAACATGACGTTAAAACTAGTTCGGAAAAGAAATTTTTTGAAAGATGTATGCATACATCAAACCTTACCTAAAACATTTCAGAATAGTTTACAAACCAAATCATAACAATTTGAAACATAAAGCGTATTTTATTCAATCAACATAACAACATTTAGTTCATTAACTTGACACAAACACTCTCAACACATAACACACTCATGCATCGCCCGTCGGTCCGACTCCTTGCTCTTCTTCATGCCCGGCATTGAACTCATCGACATATGCATAAATTTCATCCTCATTACCTGCACCATTCAAGTATAGTGAGTCTAAAGACTCAGCAAGATTATGCAGTAAAAATCATAAGATTTCAATAATAATTTAAACTTAACATAACATAACATAAGCTTATCATTTGGTGACGAATTATGCGAAATTGTGGCAACCGTCATAATGGGCACATTCATCTTTTCTTATTGATCAACAATCATATGGCATTACGCCTCGTAACATTCGTTCTTTCATTTTCGGAGGCCCCTCCGGAGCTCATCTCGGAGGACATAACCCGTACATTGAGCCGTATTTGGGAGGGCCCCTCCGGAGCCCAAACCGGAGTACCGTTCCCATATTGCCACCACAAAGACACATAAGACATCAAAATATTTTCATGCATCAACATATTATATCTTCATAATTCAACATAACATTATTCATTCATGCTTCATCATTATTCATTTCATCAACATATCATTTCATTCATCATGTAGCATCATTGAAACATCATAATTTCCATCTTAACTTTTGTTTCATGAACATAAAACTTTACTCGATAACTTCATGCATGTAATAAATGATAAAAATCATACTTTCATATTGAACATAGGTTTCATGAAAGAAACATAGACATGTACATGCATCACATAACGTAATTGGTCCACGTAAGTCATTCTTTTCGTTCTTGACTTAAAACTTGAAACTTTTTGCATAGAAACTCTTAAATATATTTTAGAAGCCTTAAAAGATCATAAACATGAATTAAGGACTCAAAAATCAAAACTTAAGAAAATTAATTCGAAGCTACAGCACTCCAGCGCTAGAAGAGAGGCGCTGGGGCGCTATACTTGCGCATTTACTGTTCTGCTGCATTGCAGTTGCTATGCATTCACACTGATATTTCGAGTTCTTGCACCCAGAATTTGAAAAGGTGGTAAACATAAAAGTTTTAGCCCTTGATCTAAACTTTCAAATTCCGAAACCCTCACCTTAATTGGATATTTCAGTAAAACGTTATGCGTATTCTTCTGAGATGTGTCACTGCCAAAAATTCAAACCACTTGACACACTTCGGGGCGGTTTTGGCCAATCTTATAGAATGATTTTGACAAAACTCAAAGCATGAAAGTTGTAGATATATGAGTTATATTTCAAATACAATTGGCCTCATCTCATTTGGATTATTACAATAGACTTAATCCACAAAATTGCAACAAGTGTTGCTAATCCGAGACAACCTAACACATGCAACGCTTCAAAGCTTTAACTAAAACTAACTCAACACTTCAAAATTCAACACACACCTTCAAAATCAGTCCTTTCCCAACTCTAAACCATAAGAATCTATCATCACACATTATTTATCAAGAAGTTCACAAGAACGACTTACATATCACGATATCATAAACCTCATGCTTTTATGCTTCTCAAATCTTTAAAATCATGCATAAAACTCATCAACACACATCATTTCTTATCAAAATAGATATATCTTGAATGGTGGTTTAAAATTATTTAAAAACTTGCCTTGAATGGAGGAGGAGTTGATCCGGAACTTCAGAGACGAGCTAAACCTTGGACGAACTAAAAACTGGTACCAAAAACTCACTTGAATCTTGAAGGATTTGATGAAGGAGATGATGAATAGTGAGGGGGAGGAGAAAAACGTGTAAGGGAGAGGAGGATAATGAAGAAGTCTGATAGAATATGTCAAGGGAATCACAAACATGTAGGGTATAAAGTTGTTAAGTGTAGTTTTCATAATTAATGCACATCGTGTATTGATTGCTTAAAATGCAGTCAAATAAACACATCTCGACTCGTCTGATAAAAATGCTATCTTTTGACTTGTTTATAAAAATGTAACAATATCATACTTAAAATACTCGTAAAAATGTACTCTATTATCTCGTTCCTAGGTTAGCCTCGTCCCGCGAGTCCAGAATCGAACTCTACCTGGAATCATTTACTTAATCAAAATTGTTAAATGTAAGATAAACATAATCATGAAATCATAACTTAAACAATTTAAGGCATAAAATCATTAAAAATTTATGTTTAAATAATCGTGAGCAAGTTTAATGGATTTTTGGACTTTACTATTCTACCCTCCTTAAAAGAATTTCGTCCTCGAAATTTGACTTACCAAATATTTCTGGGTATCGGCTACGCATATCTTGTTCGGTCTCCCAAGTAGCCTCTTCCACTAATTGATTGCGCCATAAGACCTTTACCATCTTGATCTCTTTGTTTCTCAGCTTTCGGACTTGTTTATCCAAAATTTGGATAGGTATTTCTTCATAAGACAAGTCTGGTGTCCATAGAACTGGCTCGTGGCGAATGACATGGGAAGGATTTGAGACATACTTTCTCAACATCGAGATATGGAATACGTTATGTACACCTTCCAAGTTTGGAGGAAATGCTACTCGGTAAGATCTTGTTCCAACCTTGTCTAGGATCTCGAAAGGTCCTATATATCTTGGGCTCAACTTTCCTTTCTTCCCAAATCTTAAGACTCTTTTCCAAGGTGAAACCTTCAAAAACACGTGATTACCTACTTGGAACTCCAACTCTCTACGCCTCTGATCGGCATAACTTTTCTGTCGACTTTGAGCCGTCAACATTCTGTCCTTGACTTTTGCTATCATATCGACTGTCTGCTGCACTATTTCTGGCCCTAATACAGCTCTTTCTCCCACTTCATCCCAATGCAATGGAGTCCTACACTTTCTACCATACAAAGCCTCATAAGGAGCCATTCCAATAGTAGCTTGATAACTATTGTTATATGTGAACTCCACTAAAGGCAATTTTGATTCCCAATTATTTCCAAAGTCAATCATGCAAGCCCTGAGTAAATCTTCCAGTATCTGAATCACTCGCTCAGATTGTCCATCTGTCTGTGGATGAAAAGCTGTACTAAAAGCTAGCTTTGTTCCCAATCCATGATGTAAACTCTTCCAAAAGTTTGAAGTGAACCTAGGATCCCTATCAGAGACTATCCTTGCTGGAACTCCATGCAATCTAAATACCTCTCGAATATATAACTCTGCATATTGATTCATCGAGAAGTTGTTTCTAACTGGTAAGAAGTGAGCTGACTTTGTCAACCTATCAACTATTATCCATATTGAATTCATTCTTCGTTGTGTAATTGGTAGTCCAATCACAAAGTCCATTGTGACATCTTCCCATTTCCAAGTGGGAATATGTAATGGTTTCAGAAGTCCTGCTGGCCTTTGATGTTCAACTTTCAACTGTTGACATGTCAAACATTCGCTAACAAACTTAACAATGTCTTTCTTCATACCTGGCCACCAGTATAGCATCTGTAAATCCTTGAACATCTTTGTACTCCCTGGATGAATAGAATATGGTACCGTGTGAGCCTCAGTCATCACATCTTCCCTCAGTGAATTTACTGCCGGTACCCACATTCGCCCTTTGTGATGCACGACCCCATCCTTCACCGTATACAATGCACCCCTTTTTGCTTCATCTTTAAGTTTCCAAGTTAATAATTGCTGGTCTGAAGCCTGCCCTGTTCGAATCTTGTCGAGCAAACTTGGAACCATTGTTAAGGTTGATAAGGCACAAACTTCCATTGGCTCAACTACTTCCAATCTGAGTCATTCAAAATCTACAATCAACTCTTGTTGAGTTGTCATTCTATTCAAAGTTGCAGATTTACGACTCAAAGCATCTGCTACTACATTAGCTTTACTCGGATGGTAGCTAATGTCACAGTCATAATCTTTCACCAATTCGAGCCATCTTCTCTGCCTCATGTTCAACTCCTTCTGTGTGAAGAAGTACTTCAGACTTTTATGATCGGTGAAAATCTGACACTTCTCACCATAAAGGTAATGTCTCCACAGTTTCAGTGCGAAGACAACTGCTGCCAATTCGAGGTCATGGGTAGGGTAATTCTTTTCATGAATCTTCAACTGTCGTGAAGCATATGCTATTACCTTTCCATCTTGCATCAGGACAGGCCCCAAACCACTCTTGGAAGCATCTGTATAAATTACGAATCGACCTGTGCCTTCTGGTATGGCTAGTACTGGTGATGTCATCAACTTTTTCTTCAACACTAAAAAGCTTTTCTCGCACTGATTAGACCATTCAAACTTCACACTTTTGCGAGTTAATGATGTTAGTGGCAGCGCTATCTTGGAGAAATCCTGAATGAATCTCCTATAGTAACCCGCTAATCCCAAGAAACTTCATACCTCTGTAGCATTCTTTGGAGTAACCCAATTTTTAATTGCTTCTATCTTTGCTGGATCAACCTCTATTCCCTTAACCGAAACTAGGTGACCCAAAAATGCAATCTGTTCCAGCCAAAATCCACACTTACTGAACTTAGCAAACAATTGTTTTTCTTTCAGAACCTGCAAGACTGTAGTTAGATGCTGACGATGCTCATCAAAACTACGAGAGTAAATCAGTATGTCATCTATGAATATTATGACAAACTGATCCAAGAAAGGCTGGAACACTCTGTTCATAAGATCCATAAACACTGCCGGTGTATTGGTAACTCCAAACGGCATGACTAAGAACTCGTAGTGGCCATAACGAGTCCTGAAAGCCGTTTTAAGAATATCTTCGTCTTTCACCTTCAATTGGTGATAACCTGATCTCAAATCGATCTTGGAGAACACTACTGCCCCTTGTAACTGATCAAACAAATCATCTATCCTTGGAAGTGGGTATTTGTTCTTCACTGTTACTCGATTCAGCTCTCTATAATCGATGCACAGTCTCATAGACCCATCTTTCTTCTTGACAAACAATACCGGTGCACCCCAAGGCGATACACTCGGTCTAATAAAGCCTTTATTGAGTAGCTCTTGTAGTTGCTCCTTCAATTCCTTCATTTCAATCGGTGCTAACCTGTATGGTGCTTTGGAAACTGGTTGGGTTCCAGGCATTAATTCAATTCCAAATTCTACCTCCCTAGCTGGAGGTAATCATGCAATATCCTCAGGAAATACTTCTGGGAAATCTCTCACTACTTCGACGTCTTCATGTTTCGGTCGAGGTAATTCTTGGTCGCAAGTGACACTTGCAAGGAAACCTGCACATCCTTTATTCAACAGTTGCCATGCCTTACCCACTGAAATTAAAAGAGATGAATTATGTTTCGGTGTGGCATGGAATAGAAACGGTTCTCCATCCTTGGTTTTCAAGGAAACCGTTCTCCATTTACAGTCTATAGTAGCCTCGTATCGAGACAACCAATCCATCCCGAATATCATGTTAAAATCATACATATTCAGGATAATAAGATCAGCAAGTAACTCGTGACTCTGCATTTGTACACTGCATCCTCTGATAATCAAATCACTACTCAATTCTTCCCCTGAAGGCAAGGATATACTAAATCCTGATATTGACTTATCCGGTACTAAACCCGATTTATTAACAAATTCAACAGATATGAATGAATGTGTAGCTCCAGTATCAATTAAGACATGAGCGGGATTGCTGGAAACATTAATCATACCTGTAACTATAGTTGTATTTGGATCCACTTGATCATGTGCCATTGCAAAAACTCGTCCTCTTACCGATTCTTTGGATTGAGGGCAATCTTTTCGATAGTGCCCTGGCTTTTTGCAAAGGAAAAATACTCCAGTTCCTTCCATGCATTGACCTGAGTGAAGTTTTCCACATTTTTGACAAGCTGTTGGTGCAATTGCCGATTTTGGTGCTGGTAGAGCCAATTGTTTCTGCCCCTAAGGTCGAGGCTGCTACTGTTGGTATGGTCGGTGTTGGGGTGGGGCTTGGTACGGTCTCTTTCTGCTAGAATTTCCTTGTTGGTCCCGATTCTGATAACTAGATCTTTTTGCCTGTGACTCTCGGATAATGTTGTTTCTGTCCTTTTCGGACAACATGGCCTGATCCACCGCATCTTTGTAATTTTTTGCTCCACTTAGTCTAACATCCTTTCCGATGAAGGCATTCAATCCTTCTGTAAAATGTTTTAACTCTTCAGCAGGATCACCAGAAATCATCGGTACAAAGTATCTTCCCCTTTCAAATTTCTTAACATACTCCGCAATCGACATGTTTCCTTGACGGATTTCCAAAAAATCTCTGGCCAACCGGGTTCGGGTGCTCACTGTGAAATATTTGTCGTAGAACACATCCTTGAATCCATTCCAAGTAAGGGTAGTTAGGTTCAACGCTGCTTTGGCTCCATTCCACCAAACACGAGCGTCATCGCGGAACATATAGTAGCACATCTCAATCTATCCGCATCTGTGATCTGCATGAATTCAAAAGCAGTCTCCATAGCTTGGAACCATTGTTCTGCTACCAAAGGATCAGTCTCTTCTTTGAACTCAGGTGGTCCCAACTCTAAGAACCTTTTGTAGATAGGGTTTTGATTAGCTGTAGGATGGTTATTTCCAGCATTAGTTGTCTGGGCTTGAAGCAACTGTTGGATTTGAGATACCTGAGCACGGCTTTGCTCTTGAAGCAGAGCAGTTAATCCCGCCAAAAACTGGTTGTTTTGATTGTTCTCACTATCTGGCCCGCAATCACTATGGTTGTTGTTTGCGGAATTGGTGTTGGTGTTGGTGTTGTTTCCCTTACGTGATGTCATAGTCCTAAAGTCCAATATTATCCACACCGCTCAGTCACGATTCAAAATTTGAATATACTTTAACATATAACATGCATACATATATCTCATCGCATTATCATACACATAATCACATAAGACACATAAGTTACAGACATGAAGACGGAGCGTTGGAGTCGTGGCGAGTATGCATGAGTGTTTCAAGAAAACCCAGAGCGAACTGCTCTGATACCAAACTGTAACACCCTCAACCGATGAAGATGTTACAAACTAACATGACGTTAAAACTAGTTCGGAAAAGAAAATTTTTGAAAGATGTATGCATACATCAAACCTTACTTATAACATTTCAGAATAGTTTACAAACCAAATCATAACAATTTGAAACATAAAGCGTATTTTCTTCAATCAACATAACAACATTTAGTTCATTAACTTGACACAAACACTCTCAACACATAACACACTCATGCATCGCCCGTCGGTCCGACTCCTTGCTCTTTTTCATGCCCGGCATTGAACTCATCGACATATGCATAAATGTCATCCTCATTACCTGCACCATTCAAGTATAGTGAGTCTAAAGACTCAGCAAGAGTATGCAGTAAAAATCATGAGATTTCAATAATCATTTAAACTTAACATAACATAACATAAGCTTATCATTTGGTGACGAATTATGCGAAATTGTGGCAACCGTCATAATGGGCACATTCATCTTTTCTTGTTGATCAACAATCATATGGCATTACGCCTCGTAACATTCGTTCTTTCATTTTCGGAGACCTCTCCGGAGCTCATCCCGGAGGACCTAACCCGTACATTGAGCCGTATTTTGGAGGGCCCCTCCGGAGCCCAAACCGGAGTACCGTTCCCGTATTGCCACCACAAAGACACATAAGACATCAAAATATTTTCATGCATCAACATATTATATCTTCATAATTCAACATAACATTATTCATTCATGCTTCATCATTATTCATTTCATCAACATATCATTTCATTCATCATGAAGCATCATTGAAACATCATAATTTCCATCTTAACTTTTGTTTCATGAACATAAAACTTTACTCGATAACTTCATGCATGTAATAAATGATAAAATTCATACTTTCATATTGAACATAGGTTTCATGAAAAAAACTTAGACATGTACATGCATCACATAACGTAATCGGTTCACGTAAGTCGTTCTTTTCGTTCTTGACTTAAAACTTGAAACTTTTTGCATAGAAACTCTTAAATATATTTTAGAAGCCTTAAAAGATCATAACCATGAATTAAGGACTCAAAAATCAAAACTTAAGAAAATTAATTCGAAGCTACAGCGCTCCAGCGCTAGAAGAGAGGCGTTGGGGCGCTATACTTGCGCATTTACTGTTCTGCTGCATCGCAGTTGCTATGCATTTACACTGATATTTCGAGTTCTTGCTCCCAGAATTTGAAAAAGTGGTAAACATAAAAGTTTTAGCCCTTGATCTAAACTTTCAAATTCCGAAACCCTCACCTTAATTGGATATTTCAGTAAAACGTTATGCTTATTCTCCTGAGATGTGTCACTGCCAAAAATTCAAACCACTTGACACACTTCGGGGCGATTTTGGCCAATCTTATAGAATGATTTTGACTCAAAGCATGAAAGTTGTAGCTATATGAGTTATATTTCAAATACAATTGGCCTCATCTCATTTGGATTACTACAATAGACTTAATCCACAAAATTGCAACAAGTGTTTCTAATCCGAGACAACCCAACATATGCAACGCTTCAAAGCTTTAACTAAAACTAACTCAACACTTCAAAATTCAACACACACCTTCAAAATAAGTCCTTTCCCAACTCTAAACCATAAGAATCTATCATCACACATTATTTATCAAGAATTTCACAAGAACGACTTACATATCACGATATCATAAACCTCATGCTTTTATGCTTCTCAAATCTTTAAAATCATGCATAAAACTCATCAACACACATCATTTCTTATCAAAATAGATATATCTTGAATGGTGGTTTAAAATTATTTAAAAACTTACCTTGAATGGAGGAGGAGTTGATCCGGAACTTCGGAGACGAGCTAAACCTTGGACGAACTAAAAACTGGTACCAAAAACTCACTTGAATCTTGAAGGATTTGATGAAGGAGATGATGAATAGTGAGGGGGAGGAGAAAAACGTGTAAGGGAGAGGAGGATAATGAAGAAGTCTGATAGAATATGTCAAGGGAATCACTAACATGTAGGGTATAAGGTTGTTAAGTGTAGTTTTCATAATTAATGCACATCGTGTATTGATTGCTTAAAATGCAGTCAAATAAACACATCTCGACTCGTCTGATAAAAATGCTATCTTTTGACTTGTTTATAAAAATGTAACAATATCATACTTAAAATACTCGTAAAAATGTACTCTATTATCTCGTTCCTAGGTTAGCCTCGTCCCGCGAGTCCAGAATCGAACTCTACCTGGAATCATTTACTTAATCAAAATTGTTAAATGTAAGATAAACATAATCATGAAATCATAACTTAAACAATTTAAGGCATAAAATCATTAAAAATTTATGTTTAAATAATCGTGAGCAAGTTTAATGGATTTTTGGACTTTACACGATCCGTCAACTTCTGTGGATCGAGCGAGCCAAAAACTCAAATCCTCTGTTTGCAATATTACAAGGCTCGCTCGATCCGTCAACTTCTGCGGATCGAGCGGCCTCCAAATTCCAGAAATCTGCAGAGGAGTTCTTGTGCTGTCAAAACCGTGCACCATCAATTTCAATCACCAAATTCGATCCAAAACATGATATATCAATTCCAAAACATGCATATACATATAAACAAAGTCACAAGCATTTATACATGCATTTTTATTACATCCACAAGTCGCTAAAGATCGGTAAACGACAACAATTATCTCAAACTTTATACATGTAGTCCAAAACAAACTAGACCAAGGTTCCTTGCTTCTAAAGTTCAAGACATCATCTACAACCCGAGTCCTCACGTGCTAGACTCTCTCCCAGCTGTCAATGACGTCGATGACTAGCTCCTGCCCCTTCTGTTGTCATGCACACATACAAAACAAGACAACAGCCGGATAAACTCCGGTGAGATACAATTCTCAGTATAACCAACATATAGAAAGCATTAAATAAATCATCTTGACTCTATTTAAACTCGACTCAACAAATAGAGTACGTAAACGCTTCAAATACGAATTGATTCACATAACTTCGAGCCCATCAAGATTCATAAATGATCTTGACATGGATATCCATCTAACGAATTCGTAAACGACTCGCAAATAAGGTTAATCGCAACCTTGGCATAGAATTGATTCAATATAGCATCATATCAACTCGAATATAAAGATCCACTACCTAAGATGGATCAACAACATCACAATCAAATCAAAAACATAAACAAGTATGTGGTTTTTGCGGGCCAACTCAAGATTAGTCGTTCTTGAGTTTCAAAGTCCCTACTTCGCGATGTCGTCATTATACCTTCGTTTATCTCGATTCCGAAATCTTCAAATCTGAAAGATACAATCATAACACATATATCAAACTTTATTTCAATCTATCATATCAAAAACGAGTCAAAAACATCATAAGATCGTCAATCAATTGCATTTCAAACCTCAATCCACTTTCTTCGGTTCAAAGTCATTGTCTCGAGTCGTTGGCCTTCCAAACTCAACTGAAACTGAAGAATAAAATTCTATAATATTCACATCATCAAGATAAGTGTTTCAGCTTAGCTATCGAATATCAAAACAGTCCAAAAACTCGATTAAACGGCGTAGCGATTGAAAATCGGTAACCGACGTAATCCCAAAACCATTTCTAACTTCAAAACCCAATCATACGTATATTCAAGTAAATAACCAGCTGATAAATCATTCAAATACTCATCTCAATAGCTATAAAAATCGATTAACATGCTGGAATCAAGATTGGATACATGTAATACAAACTCATCAATCCGGTTTCGATATAGAATCGCATAAACGTCGATAAATATAATCAAAAACTCAACATCTGATATCTGTCAACTTTTGAGCTTCAAAACATACTGAAAGATATAAAAACTTACACTAAATCGAAGCCCTCTTCGTAAGGATTCCAGAACAATTTATGGAATCGAAATCGGATAATCGGTTCAAAAGTTACGGCAATTCAAAAATCGAACTTTCAAAGAAAAACGATGAAGGAACTCGGCTCTCTGTTCTTGAATTCTGAATTTGATAAGAAAGATACACATATACATGCTGATAATCAATTCAAAATCTGATAACTTTAATTCTATTTGCACTTTAGTCCCTCAAATCTTCAATAATTGCAATTTGGTCCTCAGCCCTTATTCCAATTCAATTTTAATCCTAAATAATTTAAGAATATTAGAATTTAAATCGAAACTCTAAATATTCCCAAATTAAATATATGCGGATTAAAATTAAATAAAGTCGGATTAATATTAATTAATCCCGGGCCTTACAGTATGTTAGATCAGGCCGAGTGAGAGTGAGATATTGCAATGCACCAACTACTCCACAGTAATGGCTAGGATCATCAAGGACAGTCGTATGACTGGGGCCTTTAGTTTTGGCTTCAAGCGGGGTGCTCATAGGCTTGCAGTCCACCATGACTGTCTTCTCAAGGATAGTAAGAGCATAGTGAGATTGTGACAGATGTAGACCGGCTGGGGTGTGGGTAATCTCAATACCAAGAAAATGATGAATGGGACCAAGATCCTTCATGGCAAACTCAGTATGCAGCAGCTGGATAAATGTAGACAAAAGATGTGAATTTGATCCAGTAAGAAGCATGTAATGAACGTATAATAGCAGTATTAAAGTTCCATGAGGGGAGTGCAGAATAAATAGTGAGGGATCAGCTAGACTGCAAAAGAAACCATGATGCAAAAGAAACTCAAGCCGTAAAAGGCTCGCTGAAGTTTGCACACATGTTGCGGGTATTGCGGATCAATCATCCCTGTAGGTTGTTCCATAAAGATGTCTTCATTTAGTATGCCATGAGGAACGCATTCTTGACATCAAGTTGGCGAATCTCCCAACGTCAAACTAGATCAAGACTGAGTACAGTCCGAATGGTGCCAGGTTTGATGACCGGTGAGAATGTGTTAGTGTAGTCTATTTCATCTATTTGGTGATAACCTTTGGCAACAATTCTTGCTTTGAGACGATCGAGGGTTCCATTGGGGTTGAGTTTGGGCTTGAGTACCCACTTAGAGCCAATGATGTGCATGCTCGGATCACAGGGAACAAGCTGCCATGTATTGTTGTGATGAAGAGCAGCCATTTCTTCTTGCATTGCGGCCCTCCAAACATCATGATTAAGAGCAGCCTTGATTGAATGTGGTATGCGAGGGATAGCTTGGCTGGAAATGACAAGTGCATATTTTGGGTTTGGTTTGTGAATACCAAGAAGGGAACAAGTGACCATAGGATGATGCTGAGGCTGATATGGTTCAGATTGGAGTGAGTGGTGAGTGGATTCCGCACATGAACTAACTGGAGTTGCAACAGAAGTACGAGATATATATGAAGTCTCTGGTTCTAATGTCAAGGTGGACCTTTGTATCGAAGAGGGTGGCGTAGATGCGTCGGTAGAGAATAGGAACAGAGGCAGAGGAGGTGATGGGAGGGATGGATCACTGGCAGCTGCAGATTGAGAGAAATAATCATTTTTAGAGATAGGAAAACTAGTCCATGAATCAAAATCACTCATCCACTGGTCTTTGAAAATAATATTTCCATTACATTGTTGGTCTTTGAAGGGAAACTTGTTTTCATCAAAGACAACATGTCGTGAGACAAAAGTTTTTTTTGTAGGTGGATGAAAGCATTTATAACCTTTATGTCGATCGCTATAACCAATAAAAATACATGGGACTGATTTGGGGTAAAATTTATTTTTGCGTGTATCCCAAGTGTATGGAAAGCATGGAGAACCAAACACCCTTAAGTA
The DNA here is from genome assembly GCF_033568475.1 of Henckelia pumila. Taxonomy (NCBI): domain Eukaryota; kingdom Viridiplantae; phylum Streptophyta; class Magnoliopsida; order Lamiales; family Gesneriaceae; genus Henckelia; species Henckelia pumila. The sequence goes on along the minus strand of NW_027331857.1, from coordinate 1,857,207 downwards.
GGAATAGTTCGGGTGTGTGTTGTGTAATTTAAAATAAGGCGTAGCAGAGTCAAGAGAAGTGGAAGGTAGACGATTAATAAGAAACACACCAGTTGTAAATACTTCTACCCACAAATATAAAGGAGAACCACAGTGAAACAACATTGACTTACCTAGTTCACAAATTATCCTATGGCGTCGTTCAACCATACCTGATTGTTCTGGAGTGTGTGAGCATGAGAGTTGATGGATTATTCCTTCTGCTTGAAAGTGCAAGCTAAGTCGTGAGTTAACAAATTCTCCACCACCATCGGAATGAAAAATTTTAATTTTTTTTTATCAAATTGTCTCGCGATATATTTTTCAAAGGCAAGATAAACATCAACAAATTCAAATTTTTGTTTGATAGGGATTATCCAAGTGTAACGAGAAAAATCATCAACAATGCAAACGTAGTAGCGAAATTTTCCAAGGGATGAGAGCCGCCTGGACCGTCCAGCCTCAAACCTGCCCCACCACAAGGTACACCACAATACCCAAACACAGGGGCGTGAGCGATAACGCTCAATACATAAGCAATGATATATGTACAAATATGCGCACACAGATGATTTAAAATCCCAGGTAAAACACTTGCTCATGGCGCCAGGAATATACAGTACCGGCTAGAGAGCAACTCCGGGGGGTACTCGTATATTCTATATCAGGGGTGAACCAACCCCATCCTGACCCGAATCCAAAACAGGATACAAGTCCCATATGGAAACTTTCATACCTGACTCGAGTCCAACATGAGATCATTGTTCCCTATGGAGACTGTCAATGACCCACATCTCTCAGGACGCAGTCATACGTAAAATCGTGCATGTGCTAAGGCGGTAAAACATGCTAAAACATGATAAAATATATAGCACATACTCATGCAACATACATGCAAATATATCATGCCGACTATCTCGGTCATTACTTACGTACCTCTAATACTGCTGGTCAAAACCTAGCTTCGCTGGTCTAGACTCCAACCTACTAGTCCAGTCTACTGCTACTACAATGCAAATACTCATGCATCATTAATTAAGCTCTAAAAGTCTTAACTAAGATATTCTATACTCCTAAATATTTTTAGGAACTCAAAGCTATACCTGCGTCCGTCGTTCGTCTTTTGCTGTCGATAGCCTCAAAACTAGGCCACAGCTCTGCTATGACGTCTAGATTGTTTTTCCACTTCCGAAATCTCGATAGGACGCCTAGATTTCCCTAGATCTGAGTTAGAAGACCTAGGAATCAAGAGAGAAGAGAGGAAATGAGCGTGTTGAAATGAATCTCGGCTCCTCTATTTATATACACGGAACGGAACGTCCGTTCCTCAACGTTGTGTCCGTTCTGTCTGACAAACGTTGCTTTCGATCCCCATCGTTGCTTCCAATGTCCCATCAAGTGCGTAAGCAATGACGTAATATTGCTGACATCACGGATGACATCAGCTGCCAGAACGTTTCTTCCGTTCATGAATGTTGCTTCCGTTCCTGGTCACCCTTCGGGCCATTTCCGATCTTTTCGAATCCATTTCTGAAGTCCGTTAATCCAACCGAAACTTCCTTAATCATGTACTAATAATGCAAAACATGATCACACGATTAATATACTCATTAATCGTTAATTATGGATACGGGTCACTACATTCTCCCCCACTTAAGAAATTTCATCCTCGAAATTTAAGTCTAGAGGAAAACATGAATATTTAACCAAATGATCTTTATTACAACTGAACAAGTACAAACTTGTTACAAAGAAGTACAAAATCTCAAAATAACTTGGGGTGCTTGGTTCGCATCCGGCTCTCTAACTCCCAAGTAGCTTCCTCTGTACCTCTATGTTGCCATTGTACCATCACCAACGGTATACGCTTGTTACGATGTACCTTGTCATTCCTGTCTAGAATCCGTAGGGGTCTCTCCACATACGACAAATCCTGATCCAACTGCACCTCGGTCGGATGCAAAATGTATGACTGATCTTCCACGTACTGTCTCAGCATGGACACGTGGAACACATCATGAATCCCCGATAGATCTGGTGGCAATGCTAGACGATACGCCACGTCCCCAACCTTCTCGAGAATCTCAAAAGGACCAATAAATCTCGGTGTCAGTTTACCCTTGCGACCAAACCTCATGACCTTCCGAAAAGGTGATACACACAAGAATACATGCTCCCCTACCTTGAATTGTAACGACCTCCGGTGAGTGTTCGCGTAACTAGCTTGTCGATCCTGGGCCTCCTTAATCCTGCGTCGGATCAACTTCACTGCATCAGTCATCTGCTGAATCATCTGAGGACCCTCAACCTGATGCTCACCAACCTCGTCCCAAAACAAAGGTGTACGACAAAGACGCCCATAAAGAGCCTCAAAAGGTGCCATGTCAATGCTGCGATGGAAACTATTGTTGTAAGCGAACTACACCAATGGTAAATGATCATGCCACGCTGGACCAAAATCCATTACCGCTGCGCAAAGCATATCCTCTAAAGTGCGAATAGTACGCTCGGACTGTCCATCCGTCTCTGGATGATAAGCCGTACTCAAGCTCAAATTAGTACCAAGGGCTCGCTGAAAACTACCCCAAAATCTCGAGGTGAATCTTGGATCTCTATCACTGACAATGCTTAACTGAATGCCATGCAATCGGACGATCTCCCGCACATACAATTGCGCCATCATATCAAAGGTTTAATCGCGGTTATAGGGAAGAAAATGCGCTGACTTAGATAATCGATCCACAACAACCCAAATAGAATCACAATTCCTGGAAGACATAGGCAAGTAGGTGACAAAATCCATCGTCACATGCTCCCACTTCCACTCAGGAATCTCTAAGCTGTGAAGTAACCCTCCAGGTCGTCTAAACTCTGCCTTGACCTGCTGACACACAAGGCATCGGGATACAAACTGATAAACACTGTGCTTCATCCCTTTCCACCAAAATTTTGTGCGAAGATCCTTATACATCTTCATGCTGCCTGGATGTACAGGGAATCGACTGTGGTGAGTTTGCGATAAGATCTCATCCCTCAAAGCAGAATCCTCGGGTACTACAACTCGATCAAAAAGACACAACAGATCGTCTCCTTGCAAATGGAAACCAGAAGTATTACCACCCTCCGCCAACCGGGCTAACTTCTGAGTCTTTAGATCGGAATTCTGAGCTTCCCGGATTCGTCGATACAAGGTTGGCTCTGCAAGCATAGAAGAAACACGAATCCCTTGTTGTTCTTTCTTATGACGGAACATGAATCCCAAAGAAAAACACTCCTCCACTGCCTTCGTAACCGAACTGGTACGAAGGGAACTCACATAAACCTTGCGACTAAGCACATCAGCAACGGGGTTCGAAGAACCTGGATGGTACTTGATCTCACAGTCATAATCTTTTAACAGATCCATCCAACGACGCTGCCGCATGTTCAACTCAGCCTGAGTGAACAGATACTTCAGACTCTTATGATCTTTGAAGATCTCGAATCTTTCTCCTTACAAATAGTGATGCCAAATCTTCAGAGCAAAGACAATGACTGCAAGCTCTAGATCATGTACGGGATAGTTCTTCTCGTTAGTTTTCAACTGTCTAGAAGCATAAGCGATCACGTGGACATTCTGAGTCAACACGCACCCCAAACCCTGGAGAAAAGCATCAGTGAAGACTACAAAACCACCTGATCCAGACGGTAAGGAAAGTACTGGAGATGTCGTCAACCGATGTCTCAACTCATGGAAACTGTCTTCACAAGCATCTGACCACACAAAAGAAGCATCTTTCTTCGTCAATTGTGTCAAAGGCCTAGCTACCTGAGAGAAGTTCTCCACAAAACGCCGGTAGTATCCTGCCAAACCAAGGAAACTACGAATCTCAGAAGCTGTAGTCGGACACGACCAATTCAGAATAGCCTCCGTATTGCTGGGGTCAACAGATACGCCCTCCTGAGATATGACATGACCTAGGAATACAACTCGGTCAATCCAAAAGTCACATTTGCTCAGCTTTGTGTACTACTGTATTTCCCTCAAGACCTGAAGTACAGTGTAGAGATGGTAGGCATGCTCAGCCGTGCTGTGAGAATAAAACAAGATATCATCGATGAACACTACCACGAACTTATCCAGAAAGTCACAGAACACCCTGTTCATCAGATCCATAAAAACAGCTGGAGCATTCGTCAGACCAAACGACATCACTAGAAACTCATAGTGTCCATACCGCGTACGAAATGCTGTCTTAGGAACATCCTCCTGCCGAACTCGCAACTGATGATACCCAGACCGAAGATCAACCTTCGAATAGACAGAAGTACCCTGCCACTGATCAAAGAGATCATCTATCCGCGGAAGAGGATACTTATTCTTCACTGTCACTTGATTCAACTGGCGGTAATCGATACACAACCGCATCGAACCATCCTTCTTATTGAAAAAAAGCACGGGGGCTCCCCATGGCAAAACACTGGGTCGAAAGTAGCCCTTATCAAGAAGATCTTGCAATTGCTTCTGCAGCTCTTTCATATCTGATGGCGCTAAACGATAAGGAGCTCTGGAAATCGGTGCAGTCCCTGGCAGTATGTGAGACCCCATTTCTAATCGTCTAATCTCGAATAATTAACACAATCGAACACTGAGAGCAAATAACTCGAATAATTTTTTTTTATAAAGCCTCCTGCCCGCACGAACCATCGTCTCGCGCGCAGGCCACTCGGACAGAAAGTGCAAGATTTCACACAAAGCTAATTCCAATCAAATTAAACCCAAGCACATACACCAACCAACATTTAAACATACAATAATTCTGCCCAAAATACAACATATCAAGTTCGACGATAGGGTTCCATCGACTAATCAAAAAATAATACAAGTTCAAAAGACACAACCCTACGACACGGTGTCTCACTTCTATCATTCTCACCCCGTGCTAACCCAGACGACTCGGTCCGGCTCCTGATTCTCCTGTTGTCAAGTACAAATACAAACAAAAACAACAGCCGGATAACCCAATTAGAAATATAATTTCCAAGTAAAAGAGACAGACATACAATAACAATTAAACATCTCATATTGAAATGTAACAATCATAAAAAATTCAAAATTAGAATGGATGTATGCATGACTTCAAAACTCTGGATTATCAAGTCAGATAATCGAAATATCAATCGGTACTCGGTGGAGATCCCGGGGTCAAGTAATTACAAACAACCAAACCTACACTCCCATTCGGGGTGGATGTCGCACAACTCAAACCCCTAGACTTCAGAGCAACTATAAAAAGTATTCTAGCACTTGGAAAAACTTGAAATCCAAGGCCATTCAATATAGCTCCCTAAATCGTCTAGTTTCAAAACGAATCAAATATTCGGCTCAATAAGAATGCAAGTGCCAACAAAATAAATCAATCAAGTTCACACCAACAATTAACATGCAGTATATGATTTTTGGGACTCGAGAATCAATCGAACTCGAGTATTCAACCCCATTCAATACAATGTCGACTTTTACCTTTCCAAGTTCGTCGGTGATTCAAATCTGAAAATGACAACGAACTCAATCAATATCGAATCAAATCAAAACAAACCATTACAAGAAGTACAATACTATACTGTCTTCAACTCTTGAATCGGTTCAAACTCCCAAGTTCGTTCCAACCCAAATTCTTCAACCCAAATCTGAAAATGTAGAATATACGGATTCGATATCAATCTACTAACTCAAACAAACCCGGAAATCAAACCGAATAATAAAACACGGCATAACAACTATAAACTGTCAAACCAAAAATCTCAAACCAATTATCATCCTCAATACAATTCAAACCCATCTTCCAATCCAACAAAACAACCAAATCCACCATAATCACAAAACCCATTTTTGAAAATTATGCTCCAAAAATCATATAAAATCCAAATTTCGTTCTTTTTCCGAACCGACTTCAAATACACGAACTATGCTAGCTTAAGAACAACATACTCGAGAATCATCAAATTCTGACAACCCAACAAAAATCAAAGTTCATAGATTGTAGCAAAACTTACGGCAAAACGACGCCCTCGTTGCGGTGATCGTGAATCTAAACTCGAATCGGAAATCTGACGGTCGGATTGTGCGAATCAAAGGAAGAAGGAGCTTGAAGAATCGCTTCAATGGAGGAGAAGAGAGATGCGTGAAGATGGGTGGAGGAGAAGGAGTGATAGAAAAGATATTATACAAATCAAATAATATATTACTCCCCATTGACTAGTCAAATGGCTTAATTGCAATCCGGTCCCTAAATTACCAATTTAAATCGATTCAATCCCGGCTCAATTAATCTTCTAACAATTCCAAAAATAAATAATAATCAATTATGCTAATCACGAAATAATTAATTTCAGGACCTTACAATTCTCCCCCTCTAAGAATCGATTTCGTCCTCGAAATCTGACAGATCACACACTGAAACAATGGAAGAATCATACTGAAGAAGGACTCCCATTAATCAAATAACTCTGGAAATCGCTGCCTCATATCAGATTCGGTCTCCCAAGTTGCTTCTTCAACTCCGTGACGACTCCACTGAATCTTCACTAACGAAATCGACTTGTTTCTGAGCTGCTTCTCTTTCCTGTCAAGAATCTGAATTGGTCTCTCAAAATAGCTCAGAGTCTCATCGAGTTTTGCCTCGTCTGGTTGAAGAACATGGGAAGGATCCGGATGATATTTCCGCAACATCGAAACGTGAAACACATCGTGGATGCCTGAAAGAGACGGAGGAAGAGCAATCCTATAGGCAAGATCGCCTATCTTTTCCAAAATCTCATACGGACCAATGAATCTCGGCGAAAACTTCCCTCTCTTCCTGAATCTGACAGTGCCTCTGAACGAAAAAATCTTCAAAAACACTCGGTCTCCCTTATCAAAACACAGTGGTCTGCGTCAGACATTCGCATACTTGGCCTGTCGATCTTGGGTTGTCTTCATTCTGGTTCGAATCAACTTTACCTGCTCTGCCATATCGCGAATCATATCTGGACCCAACTCAGGTGATTCTGAAATCTCATCCCAAAATAACGGAGATCTGCACTTCTTCCCGTACAAAGCTTCAAAAGGTGTCATTTCAATACTCGCTTGGAAGCTTTTATTGTACGAAAACTCCACTATAGGCAAAGAATATTTCCAACCTGAGTCAAAATCTAGCACTACTGCTCTAAGCATATCCTCCAAGATCTGGATCATACGCTCGGACTGACCGTCGGTCTAAGGGTGATACGCTGTGCTCAAGTGCAAACGAGGACCCAATGCCTCCTGTAAACTGTGCCAAAAGTGAGAAGTGAATCTCGGATCTCTGTCTGATACTATCGACTTCGGCACGCCGTGCAATCTCACAACCTCTCTGACATATAACTCGACCATCTGATCGTGACGGTATGTCATTCTGTATGGAATGAAACAAGCAGATTTCGTCAACCTGTCAATCACTACCCAAATCTCATCACAACCTCTGACTGAACGCGGTAGATTCGTAACGAAATCCATAGAGATGTGATCCCAATTCCATTTCGGTACAGGGAAACTCTGCAATAATCCACCTGGTTTTTTCCTCTCGGCTTTCACCTGTTGACAATTCAGACAACGGGACACAGACCTCGTGACGTCTCCCTTCAACTACTTCCACCAGAACTGAGTCTTCAAGTCATTATACATCTTACGGCCTCCGGGATGAACACTGAACCTACTACAATACGCCTCTCGAAGAATACGCTGTCTCAACTCAGAAACATCGGGCACAACAATACGGCTATTCACGAATAAAACATCATCCCTGACCTGAAACTCTGACTGGTGACCTGATCTGACCCTCTCTATCGAACTCTGACTGCTCGGATCAGATCTATGTGCCTCTCTGATCAACTGAAACAATTCTGGCTCGGCCTGAATTGCAAAAACTCTGATGGATATCCTATCGGTCTCAAACTCCAAACCATAAGTACAACAGTCTTCAATCAACTGAGAGACACCGATCGTAGCAAGAGATAAGGAACAAAGTTTTCGACTAAGAGCGCCTGCAGCTGCATTTAACTCTCCGGGGTAATACTTGATCTCTCAGTCGAAGTCCTTAAGCAAATCCATCCAACTTCTCTGCCTCATGTTCAGCTCGGACTAGGAAAACAAGTATTTAAGGCTCTTGTGGTCAGAAAATATTTCAAAAGACTCACCATAAAGGTAATGACGCCAGGTCTTCAAAGCAAAAACGATCGCAGCAAGCTCAAGATCATGGATCGGATAATGAGTCTCGTGCGGCTTCAGCTGCCTCGATGCATAAGATATTACGTGCTTCCTCTGCATAAGAATGCATCCAAGACCACGGTGAGAAGCATCGCAGTAAACGGAAAAACCTCCCGTACCTGATGGAATATACAAGATCGGTGCGCTAGTCAACCTCTTCTTCAACTCAATAAAACTGGCCTCGCACTTCTCGGACCAAACAAACGGTGCATTCTTCTGGGTCAACTGGGTAATTGGCTTTGCAATGGAAGAGAAACCCTCGATAAATCGGCAATAATATCCCGCTTAACCCATAAAGCTTCGGATTTCTGGCACTGATGTCGGTCTCGGCCAATTCATGACTGCCTCGATCTTACTGGGGTCCACAACAATTCCATCTCCCTATATAACGTGGCCTAGAAAAACCACTCGGTTCAACTAGAACTCGCACTTTGATAGCTTAGCATACAACTGTTCGGCTCGCAAAATCTGCAATACAATCTTCAAATGCTCTGCATGATCTGAACGGTTCTTCGAATAGATTAGAATATCGTCAATGAAGATAATGACAAACTTATCTAAATACCGCTGAAAGATACGATTCATCAGATCCATAAAAACTGTTGGAGCATTGGTCAAACCGAACGACATGACTATAAAATCAAAATGCCCATATCTGGTTCTGAAGGCTGTCTTAAGAACATCCTCATCGCAAACTCTCAGCTGATGATACCCTGATCTCAGATCTATCTTCGAATACACTTAAGAACCCTGTAGTTGATAAAAAAAGGTCATCAATTCTAGGTAGAGGATACTTGTTCTTGACCGTCGCTTGATTCAACTGGCGGTAGTCGATGCAGAGTCGCATAGAACCGTCTTTCTTCCTCACAAAAATCACTGGAGCACCCCAAGGCGATACGCTAGGTCGGATGTATCCCTTGGCAATCAAATATTCTAGCTGCTCCTTCAACACTTTCATTTCTAACGGAGCCATTCGGTAAGGCGCTTTCGAAATAGGCTGAGTACCTGGTTCAAGTTCAATGTTAAATTTGATCTCTCGAATAGGCGGCAAACCAGGAATATCGTCTGGAAATACATCAAAAAACTCGTTAACCACTGGTATCTCAGTCAACTCAGGGCTATACCTCTGAACATCCACTGCATAAATCAGAAATTCCTCTGCTCCTCTCTGTAGCAAACGAGACATGGATAACACAGAAATGAAAGGAATTCTGGATCGAAAACCCTTATCGAAAAACTTTCATCCGTCTGCCATCTCAGGTCTGAATCGGACCACTTTCTGAAAGCAATCTACTGTCGCCCTATACTTGGTCAAAGCATCAATCCCGACAATACAGTCAAAATCAGATAGTACAAGTACAATGCAATTTATCTCAATCGAATTCCCCTCGGACTCTAACACACAATTTTGGACCAATCTCACCGAAATAGTTTCTCCACCCAAAGGCGAAGTAATAGAAACAACATCCGATAAAGGCTTAGCAAATAAATCATGCATCACGACAAATCTTTCTGAAATAAAATAGTGAGAAACACCCGTATCAATCAAAACATACGTAGGATAACCAAAAATCGAACAGTTACCTGCTATCACAACATTCGGAGCTGCATTGGCCTGATCTTCTGTCAAATAAAACACCCTCGCCTGCTGTCGAGGAGGTTGGTTCTTATTCTGATTACCTCCCTGACGAGACTGCTGCTGGGGCTGAAAAGAATGGACTGCAAAAGCTGATCTTTCGGGCTGAGCTGGCGGTCGAGAAGAACTGCCGCTCTGAGCTCTATCGGATCCCCGATGAGGACAGACTCTAGCAAAGTGACCCGGCTGCTGGCAGATATTACAACTACCGAACACGCCTCGACACTCATCACTTGGGTGACGGCCTCCACACTTACTGCACGATGCTCCTGAAAACCCTGAATTCTGCCCAGAACTGAACTGTCTAGAGCCACTGGAACTCGATTAACTGCTCCCAGACTTCTTAAATTGCTTCCCTTTTGGTCTATATTGGTCTCGTCTGTTTCGGCCACTGTTATTTCCCTCAACCCTCTGAGACTGATTCGACTGCTGGGAAGGTTGGTACTGATACTGAGACTGTTGAGTCTGAAACTGAACAGGCTGATTCTAAAAAGATCTATTCTGCTGCTGAGGAGCTAACTGATTTCCTCGCTGCATCAATAGTCCAGCTTCGGCTCCCTTTGCCTGATCCATAACATCTGCGAAGTTATTGGGTCTCCCGATATTGACCAAAGTGAAAATATTAGGATTCAAGCCGTTGATGAAATGATCGGCCTTGCCTTCTTTGTTATCTGCGATGTGAGGTGCGAACCTCAAGAGACTGTCAAACTTGCTCACATAATCCTCGATGCTCAAGTTCCCTTGCTTCAAATTCGCAAATTCGGCACCCTTTTCCTTTCGGTACGACACAGGGAAGAATCGCTTATAGAACTCAGTCTTGAATAAACTCCAAGTGACAGCGGTGCCTCGATTCTCATTTGCTCTCTTGGTTGTGGTCCACCAATTCTTAGCAACACCCTGTAGCTGGTGAATGACTAACCTGATTCTGCGATCATCGGTATAGTCGAGGGAATCAAAGAGTTTATCAATGTCCTCTAGCCAACTTTCACAATCAACGGAGTTCTCGGTACCCGTCCAGATAGGCGGTTGGAACGATCGAAATCTCTTCAATAGAGTTTCCATAGGGGTCGCGGTAGCATCAATCTGATCTACTCCAGTACTACCATGATCATTTGAAGGAGTTACTACTGGCTGCGGATTCTCATTAGAAGGAGGAACCAAGTGTGGTTGATTTCTTCGCACAGATCGTCGAGGTGCCATCTGATATCAAAGGGTTAGGACACAACATCTCAATCACAATCTCAATCTCATAACTTCGGTGTCCAAAACCCTGCTCTGAGTACTCATGAATCTCAAGGATATTCGAGAACAGATGATAGCACAAATGCAGATATATATCACGTAATTCATGCTTTATAAATTAAATCACAAATCATGTAATTCAATTAATTCAAAAATCAATAAAGCATGCTCGCACGTATTTAAATAATCATTTAAATAAATCAATCACATGCGAGAATTCAATTCATGCGGACTCGGTCTACCATGCTCACTCTAGTTCAATTCCAAGAATCTTATCGCTCTGATACCACTTAATGTGAGACCCCGTTTCTAATTGTTTAATCTCGAATAATTAACACAATAAAAAACTGAGAGCAGAGAACTCGAATAATTTTTTTTTATTTTTTTTTATAAAGCTTCGCGCCCGCGCGCGCAGGCAACGCGGCTAGAGGCCTCGCAGGAGGCTCACGCCCGCGCGAGGTGATGTGCTCGCCCGCGCGCGGGCAAAACAAACTGAGCCCCTCCAGGCTTCTCGCGCGCTCGCGCGCAGGCCACTCGAACAAAAAGTGCATGATTTCACACAAAGCTAATTCCAATCAAATTAAACCCAAGCACATACACCAACCAACATTTAAACATATAATATACTAAGTTCTGCCCAAAATACAACATATCAAGTTCGACGATAGGGTTCGATCGACTAATCAAAAAATAATACAATTTTAAAAGACACAACCCTACGACACGGTGTCTCACTTCTATCATTCTCACCCCGTGCTAACCATGATGACTCGGTCCGGCTCCTGATCCTCCTGTTGTCAAGTACACATACAAACAAAAACAACAGCCGGATAACCCGGTTAGAAATATAATTTCCAAGTAAAAGAGACAGGCATACAATAACAATTAAACATCTCACATTGAAATGTAACAATCATCAAAAATTCAAAATGATAATGGATGTATGCATGACTTCAAAACTCAGGATTATCAAGTCAGATAATCAAAATATCAATCGGTACTCGGTGGGGATCCCGGGGTCAAGTCATTACAAACAACCCACCTACACTCCCATTCGGAGTGGATGTCGTACAACTCAAATCCCTAGACTTCAGAGCAACTATAAAAAGTATTCTAGCACTTGGAAAAACTCAAAATCCAAGGCCACTTCAATATAGCTCCCTAAATCATCTAGTTTCAAAACGAATAAAATATTCGACTCAATATGAATGCAAGTGCCAACAAAATAAATCAATCAAGTTCACACCAACAATTAACATGCAGTATGTGATTTTTGGGACTCGAGAATCAATCGAACTCGAGTTTTCAACCCCATTCAATTCAATGTCAACTTTTACCTTTCCAAGTTCGTCGGTGATTCAAATTTGAAAATGACAACGAACTCAATCAATATCGAATCAAATCAAAACAAACCATTACAAGAAGTTCAATACTATACCGTCTTCAACTCTCGAATCGTTTCAAACTCCCAAGTTCGTTCCAACCCAAATTCTTCAACACAAATCTGAAAATGTAGAACATACGAATTCAATATCAATCTACTAACTCAAACAAACCCAAAAATCAAACCGAATAATAAAACCGATAATCCAAAACTCGATTTGATGGCATAACGGCTATAAACGGTCAAACCAAAAATCTCAAACCAATTATCATCCTCAATACAATTCAAACCCATCTTCCAATCCAACAAAACAACCAAATCCACCATAATCACAAAACCCATTTTCGAAAATTAAGCTCCAAAAATCATATAAAATCCAAACTTTGTTCTTTTTCCAAACCGACTTAAAATACACGGTATATGCTAGCTCAAGAACAACATACTCGAGAATCAACAAATTCTGACAACCCAACAAAAATCAAAGTTCATAGATCGTAGCAAAACTTACAGCAAAACGACGCCCTCGTTGCGGTGATCGTGAATCTAAACTCGAATCGGAAATCTGACGGTCGGATTGTGCGAATCAAAGGAAGAAGATGCTTGAAGAATCGCTTCAATGGAGGAAAAGAGAGAGGCAAGAAGATGGCTGGAGGAGAAGGAGTGATAGAAAAGATATTATACAAATCAAATAATATATTACTCTCCATTGACTAGTCAAATGGCTTAATTGCAATCCGGTCCCTGAATTACCAATTTAAATCGATTCAATCCCGGCTCAATTAATCTTCTAACAATTCCAAAAATAAATAATAATAAATTCTGCTAATCACGAAATAATTAATTTCAGGGCCTTACACAGTAACTCGATGCCAAACTCGATTACCCGAACTGGAGGAAAACCTGGAATCTCCTCCGGAAACACATCTGAAAAATCACGAACCACTGGTATCTCTTGAATATCTGGCTCCCCTAAGGATGCGTCAATGGCGTAGATAAGATAGGCTTTCCCGCCAGACTCTAAAGCACACCGGGCCTTCAGAGCAGAAACCACTGGCATCGGGGGTCGCACTCCCTCACCATAGAAATACCAAGACTCGCCATCCTCTGGTCGAAACTGAACAAATCTCTGATAGCAATCCACTATCGCGCGGTAGGTAGTCAAGAGATCTATCCCAATGATGCAATCGAAATCCTCCATTGCTAGAACCATCAGGTTAGCACTAAGCTGATGCCCCTCGAAGTCCAAAACACAACCCACAAATAGACGCTTGGCTAAAACCTCGCTTCCCATAGGAGTAGAAACTACTAGCAAGAAATCTAAAGGAATGAATGGCAACTTATACTTCTTAGCAAATCGTGCAGATACGAAAGAATGTGATGCACCAGTATCAATGAAAACATACGCAAGAAAACCACATAAACTATAGGTACCTGCGATTATCCGATCACTGTCAGCCTCTACCTATTCCTGGTTAAGCGCAAATACCTGAACCTGGGCACGTGGCCGCAAAGAAGAATGACCCCTAAAAGGAGTCTGAGTATGCTACCGCTGAGACTGCTGCGGCTACTGATGCTGCTGTGAATACTGCTGCTGAAAAGGTGGCTGCTGGTACTGAGGTGGCTGAACAGATGCCTGAGAACCTCCTGAACCACTCGCTGCCCCAATAAGCATCGGATAATCCCTCTTCATGTGACCCTCCTGGCCACACTGGAAGCATGCATTGGTAGATTGGCCACACTGTCCTGGCGGATGCCTGCGTCTACACTGACGACATCGGTTCGGTCTCTGACCACCAAAATTATGCATTCCACCAGATCCAGATGAAGAAGAAGAAGTACCTCCTGGCTTCTTGAAAGACTGTCCTTTCAGACCCAAAGTACTGGCACTCGCTGACCTGGAAGAAGAAGAGAAGAGTCCCCTGTTCCTCCGAATACTGTCCTCTGCCTGGCGACAATGGTTCACCAAGCCCTCGTAGGTCATATCATTGCCCACAGTAACCATCCGATGAATCTCAGGGTTCAAACCCTGAAGGAAATGGTCGTACTTCGGTATAGAACTATCAGCAATGTGAGGACAATAAGGTAGCAGATAAAAGAACTTCTGCTGGTACTCCTCGATCGTCATTGTACCCTGTCGTAGACTCAGTAACTCACTGGCTTTCGCCTGTCGTAGAGCTGAATGGAAACAGAGTCTCTGATAAGCTGTACGGAACTCGCCCCACGTAGCTACTCCTCTCGCTGCTATGAATGGTGCGGAAGTAGATCTCCACCACTTCCTCGCTCGACCCTCAAGCATAAAGGCAAGAATCTCCATCTTATCCTCGTCTGTGCAACGGAACTCCTGAAAACACTGCTCCATCCTCTCGAGCCAATCCTCGGTCTGCTCAGGCGTCTTACCTCCTGAAAAAGGCTTTGGGATATCCTCCTTAAATCTGCGCATGCTCACTCGTCTGCGCTACACATGCTGACCTCGACGACGTCTACGATCATTCGGATTCCCCCATCGACTGCCGCCTCTGCTATCGTGGCTCTCATCGTAATTTGTCATCTGTTGCATAAGATCAGATAATTACTTAGTCCACTTTACGTAATTCCCAGTGCAATGCGCTCTGATACCAAAAAGTGTAGTGACCCAACCCGGATCCACTATCTAATCAGAGTTAATTAGTGCATGCAATAAAACTTAAAGCATAAGGAGCGGATAATTTAAAATACAAAAAATCTAATCGGCAGAATACAACCGACGATAACAAAAGTGTATAAATACCACTATACAACCAAATCGAAGGTTCAGAGTAAACAAATCCCTACCCTCTAAAACCTCACACTCCCGGATCCTCAATCCTGCTGAGAGCCGCCTGGACCGTCCAGCCTCAAACTTGCCCCACCAGAAGGTACACCAATACCCAAACACAGGGGCATGAGAGATAACGCTCAATACATAAGCAATGATATATGTACAAATATGCGCACATAGATGATTTAAAATACCAGGTAAAACACTTGCTCATGGAGCTAGGAATATACAGTACCGGCTAGAGAGCGACTCTACGGGGTACTTGTATATTCTATATCAGGGCTGAGCCAACCCCATCCTGACCCGAATCCAAAATAGGAGGCAAGTCCCATATGGAAACTGTCATACCTGACTCGAGTCCAACATGAGATCACTGTTCCCTATGGAGAATGTCAATGACCCACATCTCTCAGGACGCAGTCATACGTAAAATCGTGCATGTGCTAAGGCGGTAAAACATGCTAAAACATGATAAAACATATAGCACATACTCATGCAACATACTGAAAGAGTGGGTGCCCAGTGAGCCAACTTGTGGCTATGGGCTTTGATGACTCTTTGTACAAACAATCTTTTGTTTAATATTATTTACACTTTTATTAATGGCAATGACTTTATCTTTCTTCATATTGTTATATTGTGATATACTATTGTTGTTTTGATAAAGACCTTGAATGTACTATAGTGTATGTAAGATGTGGTAGAACATGGGGATGTCTATCATGAAATACATCTTATAGTCACTGTATATTCTAAACTGTTCCTAGTCGATTGAGCCGTCCGATAATAAGGATAAGGATCGCTCGAGTTTGAGACTAGCATTTGCGATGCAGAGTACCACGTTTCATTGGTAGGGAACATGGAGATGTTCGAAGCATGCAAATGGATATTCATAGGATGAATGGAGATTCATAGGATGAATAATCGAACTACCCTATCCGGACTTTCCAAGTGGTTATCACTTATCGAGTGTATAAAGTCCGCGGTTTTGGTTGTACACCATTAGTCCTTACTACTTGAAACATCATGGAGACTCTATATGCTAGTACTGTACTTTGACTCGTTTACCGACTCTATGGGGGTCATCAGGTGTCGGGATTGGGTACAGTTACAACACATATAGGAGTCGATGTATTGTTGTCAAGGATTCACCACATACTTGCGAGTGTGGATATCCTATGCGATCTGAGGAGATATTAGTGTGACGAATCTCTGGCCAGAGTACTTGATGTGATTTAAGAAATGGTTTCTTAGTAGCACATGCGATGTCACTAATTGGATCTTCAAGATGTATTGCATAGTTATCGAATCTTGAGCGACTCTCGATATACCAATGGTTGTTGATTCGATCGGGATATATGGATGAAGGGACCGTACTGTACGCTAACCAAAATCTACTGGTTCTTGTAGGCACTATCAGTGATACCTAGGGAATCATGGGGCGATGTTGCTAGGCGCTTTACCATGATTCGTTGGGCAAGTCGGAAATCGTTGTTCCGAGTCACAAGGAGTTGTGAGCCCACGGCTAGCTGTATCCCTGAACCATTGAGGGTCACACAGTTAATGGAGTTTTAATCCCCGTTGAGATAGTTAAATTTAAAGAGTTAAATTTAATGAATAAAGAAGTTGGACTTCTTAAATAAGAGTAAGGGAGTAGGATTTCCTAAAATGACATAGGGATGGACATTTTTGGAAACCACTGAATTCGGATTCAGGAAAATTTATCTTGACTTTATAATGTGCAGAAATGGTTTCTGTGCACATTGGTGAAATCGGTTCATCAATCAGAGTCACGATGAATTTTATATTAATTTCTGAACATGTGGGCTTTGCTTGTCGGGCCTCAACTTATGACTAATGGGCCCTAAGGGGTTAGTGGCCTGCATTATAAATAAGTTATTGCAGTACAGAAATTACACACAACAGGTCATAATTTGAGAGACTGGATTTTTCGAAAAAAAACCCTAGCCTCCCTCTCATAATTCGGCCGCCCCCTCCCTTCTCTGCGTGAGAAATTCCGGTCTGTGATTTTGAATTGCAGTCTGGAATAGCGAATCAAATTCGTTTATTCTCTTCGTAGAAAACTTCTGATAGATTTTCTAGTGCAATCTATCAGAGGGATTAAACCTCTATTCGTGGACCTGATTGAAGAACAACTTGTTCATCAGTTCCAGGGAGATACAAGAAGCGCAGAGAAATCTGTGTGGTGTCCAATAATCTCGCTTCGAGATTGAAGGTAAAATTTAATAATTGTTATTTAATTTTACACACACTTATAATTTAATCGTTGAACGGTTGATACCCACACTATGGAATTGTTCCATAATAAAATTTTAAACTTCCGCTGCACCGGGTATCAATCGTGATTGATCTGAGAGCCAGTTTTTCCAACAGTGGTATCAGAGCCAGGTTGCTCAGATCAAACGATTAAATTAATCGATTGTACAAAAATTTTTGAGTCTCGGTTTTTGAAACAAAATAAATATTTTTAAATAAAAAAATTTTTTCCGGGGCAAAACCCGGGCAGCGATTGGATCGCTGCCCGGTGGGGCAGCAATTGTTGCTGCCCCGGGCGGCGCACGGCGCCGCCCAAAGGGGGCGCACGGCGTCGCCCAGGGGCGGCGCTCAGCGCCGCCAGGGCAGCGCTCGGCGCTGCCCAGCGCGGGCAGCGCACGGCGCCGCCCAGGGGCGGCGCCAGGCGTCGCCAGGGCAGCAACTGTTGCTGCCCTAAAGGGGCAGCCGGGCTGCCCCGGCCCGCGCCCACGGGTGCGGGCCGGCCCGGGAGTGTCCCGGGCGGCCCGCGGGAAAAATTAAATTTTTTATTTTAAAATTAATTTTAATGTGTTAAAATTTTATTTTTGGTCCGGTCAAAAATTGTTTTTGATTGGTTCACGAGATTTCGGATCGAATTGTTCGAGTCCGTAAACTTTAAAATTGATTTTTGGATAAATTTGAATTTTTGGAAAATTTTAATATTTTATCCTTAAATTGAATTTTGAAATCAACTATTTTTGATACAATTGATGATAAGATTTGATCTTATGAATATATTAAGTAAAATATGATTTTATCTATAAAATTGGATTTTGTAGATAAAATATGATTTTATTTGATAAAGAGATAAAATATGATTTTATATGTAAAATGAGATTTTATATATAAAATATGATTTTATCCTGTTTAAATTTGAAATGCCACTGCATGTTATCCAATAAATTAATTTTGAATTAAATGTTATTGGATAAGGATGATCGATTGCCATGACCAATTTTGTAGGTGTATGTTAGGAATTTACATTTGTTTTTATTGTTGTTGGTTTTATTAATGGGCCTGGTTTATGGCCCGATATGAATGTCATATGTAATAAAAGTGGGCTTGGTTTATGGCCCGTTCCCACCCCTAAAAATGTATCCCCTGCTTGTCATTGTTATTTATTGTAAATACATTAGATTTAGTGGGAGATTAAGATTTGAAGATGGTGGGCCCAGCAGACAATAAAGATGAAGAAATGTAAATTGGAAGCTAATGTAATAGGATTGCATAGCATACTGCATATTACCTAGGATTGGACTAAGACTCGTGATTGGCAACCACGGGTCAATTAGAAATGGAATCGATCATCCTATATAATATATGATATTATGATTGTATGCATGTTTTAGACATAATTGCGTGAATCTGGCAAGCATGCAATAATTTGAAATTGATGAGACAAATTTTTATAATTAAAAATCCCTCATTTTAAATATGATTTAAAATTGATATCAAGATAAATAAAGGAAATTTAAATTTGTTTAAATGTTCCTACCTTCCATCAACGGTCAATGTATGTGATGCTACCCGCGGATACGGTCCGGCTCATATTATTGGGGGGCCCGTCCGTCGGAAAGCTGTACATTGGATCGACAAATGTTGTAAGTTGGGTGGAACTCCCATGGGATCGGCTCATATTATTGGGGATCCACATGGCGACCGTCCATCACAACTTAATATTGATGGGTCATCTTGACATGTCACTTTAAACGGCGTCATATTATTGGGCCCTTATTGGACATGAGGTAAACACATGGGGTTGCTTTGGAAGCAATTGGGCTCTACCTTTTGAGAATTATGGTTGGCTGATATTATTCGGGACCATAAGTTTGTCAATTGGACTCCATGTTCTCACTA
Organism: Henckelia pumila; assembly: GCF_033568475.1. Lineage (NCBI taxonomy): Eukaryota > Viridiplantae > Streptophyta > Magnoliopsida > Lamiales > Gesneriaceae > Henckelia > Henckelia pumila. Next base: position 1,837,694 of record NW_027331857.1, on the reverse strand, counting down.
AGGAAAAGGTTTCCCGTTTTCACTAGAGGGTGGTGAAATCGTTAAAATAGTGGGAGTGAGATTCATAAAATTAAATTCGCCTATTTTATGTCTTAGTAAATTACTTAAACAATCATTGATATATGTCTGTTTTTCTTTTCAGTATTTCATACAATGAATTCGTGAAATCCATTATTCTCGATCCTCGAACAAAACAAGTTGACTGGCGCCAACTATACGGAATGGTTCCGGAAGTTGAAGATTGTCTTAACTTCGGAGAAAATGCTCTACGTGTTAGAGAAAGCACCTCCGAAGGAAGCACCAGCTGATGTAAGTCCGGAGGAATTGGCCAAACTTGATGCATGGTGGGACCATGACATCAAGACCAAATGCTATATGCAAGCCTCGATGTCTGATGAACTCCAGAGGCGATTTGAGGACACCGTGAATGCTGCTGACATTCACGCTCAACTCAAGGAACTTTTTGGGGCTCAATCGAGGGCTGAAAGGTTCGCTACTGTTAAGGAGCTAATGACGTGTCGCATGCGTGAAGGGACTTCGATCCGTGATCATGGGGTACGAGTGATTTGGCTCATACAAAAGTTAGCGACCCTTGATTTGGTGTTGGAGCATGAACTCAACGTGGATTTACTGCTTCTGTCTCTTCCTTCTTCGTTTGACGGATTTGTGGTAAATTTTAATATGAACAAGATAGAGGCCACCCTTGAAGAGATGGTCAATATGCTTGTGACATATGAATCCACACTTAAGAAGGATAAGCCAGCTTTCTTGGTGGCTCCTCATCTTCTGCAAAGAAGGGGCCAAGTATGAAGGGCAAGAAACGTTCTGCCCCACCCAAGAAAGTCGAGCCCGAGAAGAAGCACAAGACAAAGGCTTCAAACAATGCAAAATCCAAGGATGTTTGCCATTACTGCAAGAAGCCCGGTCATTGGAAGCGCAACTGCAAGGAATATCTAGAGCAGTTGGGAACTGCAAAGGGTATGTTCTATATTGAAATAAACATTTCACTTAATACAACTTCTTGGGTATTGGATACCGGATGTGGATCTCACATTTTGCAATGATTTGCAGGTGATGACAAGAAGTCGCAGGCTTAGAATGGGTGAGACCCAGCTGAGGCTCGGGAATGGTTCCAGAGTTGAAGCTACGGCCATTGGAGATGTTTGTTTAACTTTGCAGAATGGTTTTAAGTTATTTTTAAGAGATGTTTTATTTGTTCCGGATTTAATTAAAAACATTATTTCTGTTTCTATGCTAGATAGAGATGGTTATTCTTGCAATTTTGTGAATGGGATTTGCAATATTTACAAGAATGAATGTTTGATTGGAAATGGACAACTTGAAAACGATCTATACAACTTAAAACTAAAAGACGTTCCAATAAATTATATTGATAAACCGGAGACAACAAACAAAAGGAAAATCGATAGTCAAAACCCGGCAAACCTTTGGCACGCTAGGCTAGGCCATATTTCCTCAAGGAGAATGAACAAGCTAGTGGGAGAGGGCATGTTTGATATGTCTGATATTAACTCTCTACCTACTTGTGAATCCTGCCTAAAAGGAAAAATGACTAAATCTCCTTTTAAGGGGAAACCTGAGCGTAGTCAAAATCTGTTGGATTTGATCCATACAGATGTTTGTGGACCATTTAGAGTTGGGACTCAATATGGCCACACCTACTTCATTACCTTTACTGACGATTATTCAAGGTATGGGTATTTATATTTAATGAAATATAAGTCTGAAGCATTTGAAAAGTTCAAAGAATTCAAGGCTGAAGTAGAAAACAAGCTAGGTAAAAGTATTAAAGCACTTCGATCGGATCGAGGTGGAGAATACTTGAGTACCGAGTTTTTGGACTATCTAAAAGAGAATGGGATTCTCTCTCAGTGGACTCCTCCTATGACACCACAGCTTAATGGTGTATCGGAGCGTCGTAATCGAACTCTGTTGGACATGGTTCGATCTATGATGAGCTTCACTGAGCTTCCACCTTCGTTTTGGGGCTATGCGCTTGAAACGGCGGTATTGTTGTTGAACAATGTCCACACTAAAGCAGTGGACAAAACACCATACGAGTTATGGAATGGCAAAGCTCCTAAGTATTCGTACTTGAGGATTTGGGGATGTCCAGCTTACGTGAAGCGGACAGTGGGAGATAAGTTGGATAGTCGATCCAGCTTATGTTATTTTGTAGGGTATCCGAAGAATTCAATCGGATATTATTTCTATTATCATGCTGAAACAAAAGTGTTTGTTTCAAGGAATGCCACCTTCTTGGTGAAGGAGTTCTTATCGGATAAGAAAGGCGAGATGATGGAACTCGAAGAAATTCGAGAAGAACCCGAAATACAAAATAACAATCCTACACCTCAGGAACCATTGCTGGACACGCCTGAACCTAGAAGATCCGAGAGGACTTCTAGACCTCCTGTTCGATATGGTCTTCTTCTTGAAGGGGATCAAGATGAACCCAACATTGGATGTGATCCAAGAAACTTCAAGAAAGCAATTTCTGATGCGGATTCAAATTTATGGCTTGAAGCTATGCAGTCAGAATTAGATTCGATGCATACAAACCAAGTTTGGTCTTTAGTAGATCCTCTCGATGGAATTGTTCCAATAGGGTGTAAATGGATCTACAAGAGAAAGCTTGGGCCTGATGGTAAGGTATTGACCTACAAGGCGCGATTGGTGGCGAAAGGTTACACTCAAAGACAAGGAGTTGACTATGATGAAACCTTTTCACCAGTTGCAATGTTCAAGTCCATAAGAATCCTTATTGCCATAGCTGCATGGTATGACTATGAGATATGGCAAATGGATGTGAAAACTGCTTTTCTTAATGGAGACATTAAGGAAGAAATCTATATGAAGCAGCCTGAAGGGTTCACATCCCTGGGAAGCGAGCATAAGGTATGCAAGCTTCAGAGATCAATTTATGGTCTAAAACAAGCATCAAGAAGTTGGAACCAGAAATTTGATGAAACAATAAAAGATTTTGGTTTCATCAAGAACCCGGAGGAACCGTGCGTGTACAAGAAAGTAGTTAAGGATGCTGTGACATTCTTAGTACTTTATGTTGATGACATCCTACTCATTGGGAATGATGTAGGGATGTTGCAGTCAACAAAGATATGGTTATCAGGTAGATTCTCGATGAAGGATTTGGGTGAGGCATCCTACATTCTTGGGATACAGATCTATAGAGATAGATCTAAGAGAATGATAGGACTCACTCAATCAACCTACATCGACACCATATTGAAACGGTTTTCAATGGATGGGTCCAAGAGAGGACATCTACCCATGTGTCATGGAGTTTCTTTATCCAAGTCTATGTGTCCCAAGACTGATGCAGAGATAGAGAATATGACACATGTACCATATGCGTCAGCTATAGGTAGTATCATGTATGGGATGATATCTACCAGACCGGATGTAGCATTTGCTCTGAGTGTCACGAGCAGATATCAGTCTAATCCTGGTCAAATGCATTGGAAAGCCGTGAAGGACATTCTTAAGTACTTACGAAGGACTAAGAATATGTTCATGGTATATGGAGGACGAGATCTGAAATTGGAAGGCTATACCGACTCTAGCTTCCAAAGTGACGTGGATGACTCGAAGTCAACCTCTGGATTTGTGTTCATGCTCAATGGCGGTGCTGTCTCTTGGAAGAGTTCCAAGCAGGACACCACAGCGGATTCCACCACTGAGGCTGAATACATTGCAGCATCAGCTGCTGCTAAAGAGGCCGTTTGGATAAGGAAGTTCGTCCAAGAGTTGGGCGTCATTCCTGAATTTGTTGGTCCATCCCGGTGTACTGTGACAACACGGGTGCCGTTGCTCAAGCAAAGGAACCAAGGTCTCATCAAAGATCCAAACACGTACTGAGGAAATACCACATCATCCGGGAGATTGTGGAAAGAGGAGACATCACTGTCGAACGAGTGGCCTCTGCAGACAATATCGCTGATCCACTTACGAAGCCCTTGCCGGGACCATTGTTTGACAAACATCGCGAAGCAATGGGTCTACGTAGTATGACTAGTTGGCTATAGGGCAAGTGGGAGATTGAAAGAGTGGGTGCCCAGTGAGCCAACTTGTGGCTATGGGCTTTGATGACTCTTTGTACAAACAATCTTTTGTTTAATATTATTTACACTTTTATTAATGGCAATGACTTTATCTTTCTTCATATTGTTATATTGTGATATACTATTGTTGTTTTGATAAAGACCTTGAATGTACTATAGTGTATGTAAGATGTGGTAGAACATGGGGATGTCTATCATGAAATACATCTTATAGTCACTGTATATTCTAAACTGTTCCTAGTCGATTGAGCCGTCCGATAATAAGGATAAGGATCGCTCGAGTTTGAGACTAGCATTTGCGATGCAGAGTACCACGTTTCATTGGTAGGGAACATGGAGATGTTTGAAGCATGCAAATGGATATTCATAGGATGAATGGAGATTCATAGGATGAATAATCGAACTACCCTATCCGGACTTTCCAAGTGGTTATCACTTATCGAGTGGATAAAGTCCGCGGTTTTGGTTGTACACCATTAGTCCTTACTACTTGAAACATCATGGAGACTCTATATGCTAGTACTGTACTTTGACTCGTTTACCGACTCTATGGGGGTCATCAGGTGTCGGGATTGGGTACAGTTACAACACATATAGGAGTCGATGTATTGTTGTCAAGGATTCACCACATACTTGCGAGTGTGGATATCCTATGCGATCTGAGGAGATATTAGTGTGACGAATCTCTGGCCAGAGTACTTGATGTGATTTAAGAAATGGTTTCTTAGTAGCACACATGCGATGTCACTAATTGGATCTTCAAGATGTATTGCATAGTTATCGAATCTTGAGCGACTCTCGATATACCAATGGTTGTTGATTCGATCGGGATATATGGATGAAGGGACCGTACTGTACGCTAACCAAAATCTACTGGTTCTTGTAGGCACTATCAGTGATACCTAGGGAATCATGGGGCGATGTTGCTAGGGCGCTTTACCATGATTCGTTGGGCAAGTCGGAAATCGTTGTTCCGAGTCACAAGGAGTTGTGAGCCCACGGCTAGCTGTATCCCTGAACCATTGAGGGTCACACAGTTAATGGAGTTTTAATCCCCGTTGAGATAGTTAAATTTAAAGAGTTAAATTTAATGAATAAAGAAGTTGGACTTCTTAAATAAGAGTAAGGGAGTAGGATTTCCTAAAATGACATAGGGATGGACATTTTTGGAAACCACTGAATTCGGATTCAGGAAAATTTATCTTGACTTTATAATGTGCAGAAATGGTTTCTGTGCACATTGGTGAAATCGGTTCATCAATCAGAGTCACGATGAATTTTATATTAATTTCTGAACATGTGGGCTTTGCTTGTCGGGCCTCAACTTATGACTAATGGGCCCTAAGGGGTTAGTGGCCTGCATTATAAATAAGTTATTGCAGTACAGAAATTACACACAACAGGTCATAATTTGAGAGACTGGATTTTTCGAAAAAAAAACCTAGCCTCCCTCTCATAATTCGGCCGCCCCCTCCCTTCTCTGCGTGAGAAATTCCGGTCTGTGATTTTGAATTGCAGTCTGGAATAGCGAATCAAATTCGTTTATTCTCTTCGTAGAAAACTTCTGATAGATTTTCTAGTGCAATCTATCAGAGGGATTAAACCTCTATTCGTGGACCTGATTGAAGAACAACTTGTTCATCAGTTCCAGGGAGATACAAGAAGCGCAGAGAAATCTGTGTGGTGTCCAATAATCTCGCTTCGAGATTGAAGGTAAAATTTAATAATTGTTATTTAATTTTACACACACTTATAATTTAATCGTTGAACGGTTGATACCCACACTATGGAATTGCTCCATAATAAAATTTTAAACTTTCGCTGCACCGGGTATCAATCGTGATTGATCTGAGAGCCAGTTTTTCCAACACATACATGCAAATATATCATGTCGGCTATCTCGGTCAGTACTTACGTACCTTTAATACTGCTGGTCAAAACCTAGCTACGCTGGTCTAGACTACATGCCTACTAGTCCAGTCTACTGATACTACAATGCAAATACTCATGCATCATTAATTAAGCTCTAAAAGTTTTAACTAACCTATTCTATACTCCTAAATATTTTTAGGAACTCAAATCTATACCTGCGTCTGTCGTTAGTCCTTTGCTATCGATAGCCTCAAAACTAGGCCACAGCTCCGCTACCACGTCTAGATCGTTGTGCCACTTCCGAAATCCCGATAGAACGCCTAAATCTCCCTAGATCTGAGTTAGAAGGCCTAGGAATCGAGAGAGAATAGAGGAAATGCGCGAGTTGAAATGAATCTCGGCTCCTCTATTTATAGACACAAAACGTCTGTTCCTTAACGCTGCATCCGTTCTTCCTGAAAAATGTTTCTTCCGATCCCCATCGTTGCTTCCGATGTCTCATCAAGTGCGTTAGAAATGACGTAATATCGCTGACATCACGGATGACATCAGCTGCCAGAACTTTGCTTCCGTTCATGAACGTTGCATCCGTTCTTGGTCATCCTTCGGGCCATTTCCGATCATTCTGAGTCCATTTATGAAGTCCGTTAATCCAACCGAAACTTCCATAATCATGTACTAATAATGCAAAACATGATAACATGATTAATATACTCATTAATCATTAATTATGGATACGGGTCACTACAATGTCCGAGTCGCTGATGCCACAATTCAGCGGTGCAAGACTTAAATCTATGAGAATAATGCAATTCATGTGGACTGGAAATAACATATAAATCAGCATTTCTTTGACCTTTCATCACCTTGTGACCTATCTCCCGTTCCTTAACACAAAAATCAACATTAGAAAATTCACAATTCATAGGATAGTGATCTGTAAGTTGGCTTATGTATAGTAAGTTTCTGTTGAGATTTGGTACATGCAAAACATCATTTAATGGTAGAACTCGAGTTCCATTTTTAATATGGGTATCACCGGTAGACTTAATTCCTAATAATGTTCCATCACCTATAAGAACTGAATCATTACCAAAATATGGTCGTAAATTTTTTAACATACCAGGGTTACCTATCATGTGATGAGACGCGCCCATGTCTGATGTCCATTCGGTGTCGTACACTGTGTTGTCTCGAGTGAGGACAGCTAATGCCTTTGGGAGTTCATCATGAGTGGATTGTTTATGGTGAGGGAGATACCAACAGATTTTTGCTACATGGCCTTTGATTTAACAAACTTGGAAGGTTTCTTCCCGTTACATTTCTCTTTCAGTAGGTGATATTTGGTGTTGTCCCGGAGGAGGAGGTCTTGGAATCTTCGAGGCCTAGTGATTGATGTTGTGCTGGTTGAAATTGGTGTTTTCGTGGTTGAGATTTTGATTGTGAGATTGAAAGCCACGACCATTTGAGTTAAAGTTGGGTTGAGGGTTGCGATTTGCAGATCTAGATGATTGTTTCTATCCGTAAAAGGCGAATTGATGGGTTAGTGTAGTGCTGGTGGTAAACCAATTTTGGCATTGTTCATATCCTTGTAACAGAGAAACCAATTCACTGTAGGAAGGACGTGATGGTTTTAACATGGTTTAATTGTGTGACTCATATTTGGATCCTAGACTTGTGAGGAGAGAAAAAAACTTAACTTTGTCAGCTACTGGACTTCCTATGGCTGCTAGGTTGTCACAGATGCTCTTGAATTTGCGGATGTGTTCTCCAATGATGGTATGGTCATCTTTGCATAGATATGTCAATTGTTGGCGGAGGTTGAATTCTCTTTCTTGAGAGTCTTTTGTATATGCATGCTTCTTTCAGAGCATTCCATACTGATTTGGATGTGTCTTGTCCGATGGCAAGACCAAGTGCTTCTTCAGAGAGGGTTCCAATAATCCATCCACGAAGGAGCCGATCTGATTTTTTCCATGCTGTGATTTTTCCAGTTGTTGGCGATGATTCAGTTGTTGTTGAATCTGTTGTTGGTTCTGGTGTTTCGCCGGTGAGATGTCCAAGCAAATCTTGGATTTCAGCAAGAGCTAGAGCTTGCTCATGCCATAGGGGATAGTTTTATTGGTTCAATTTGAGAGTGACGAAGTTGCTGACATTGTGAGAAAGAGAGGACATTGTGAATAATTTTGTTGCTCACAAAGGCTTTGATACCATAAAGAAAATTGAAATGAAGGGTATTGTGTCTTTCTTATTCAACGTGAGAAACAGTAGTGAAATTACAGCATAAATATATAGCCGTATCAGAGAGAGATCTTTGAGAATTAAGAAAGAAAACTTATGACTATAATCCCATGATTTAAGAAACAGCCCCGATCCTCTCCTTCGATTGTGAAGCATCTGTACCGAATTCGTCTCTTTTGATTTGATTCGGATTGTGGGGATCTTTATCATCAGATATTATATATAGTATCATCTTTATTTTCCACTAATTGTGAAGAGATATTATATACCACGTCTAGAACTTTTGCGCTTGGTGCAATTAATCCAAAAATAATGAATAAAAAAACATATATTTATCATGTGTTCAAATGGTGTCTTAGTATATCCACATAAAAGAAGAATACTGAAGTCATTAAAGGGTATTAAATAAGGGCTTTGCATCAAATGCATTTTTGCTTTTAATTTATACCAATTTAATGTGCATTCGTGTTCACTTATAATTAAGACCAAATAGCTACAATTAAGAGACCAAATTAAATATTCCAAACGAAAAAAAAACAACAAAGAAAACAGAATTAATAAAAGCTATGAACGAATTCGGTTGAAGGAACAAGAACAAACATAAATTCAAATGTTCATGACAATAATCTATGCATCTCATTGTTTCAAATTACAATGGTCAAAATTTTTAATTCGTTTTCCAAATATTAACCAATTCAAGTTGGAAAGTAATCTGAAAAAAATTGCAAATGTCCAATTTTTTAACTAATATAGCCAAAAATTGATATTACCCGATTGGAGAGAATTTGGGTAATTTATGGATATCCGGATGGCCGGATTAATAATCAAACGGTTTCGGAGAACGAACTTCGTGGATTGCTACCTGCATCACAAATCAAAGTGAGTGGCGTCGGGGGTTGCCCGGCGAAGACACCCCGACGCTCAAGTCAGTATTTTCCATATAAAAGTTCTAAAAAACTAGAGCATGTGACTATAGAAAGCGTACCTTAACAATGAGAGGACTTAAATTATTTATAGATAATCGAAGAGTTTCATGGGCTTGAGCCTCTTATGGGCTTTTAGGGGCTTTTAGGAATTTATGGGTATTGATAAAGTGTCCAAATAAATAACTAAATAATATGGGACCTAAATAGATTGAGTCACTGGGCTTGGGCTCGGAGAAAATCAAATTGGGTTATAACCCATCATAAGCCCCCTACTCTCGGGCATGTCTTGTTTAGTAGAGATGGTCGAGAGTAGGAGTTTTCGGAGTACTCTGTCAGGAGACATGTAGCAGGAGTCTGATTACAGGAGATAATAAAATTTGGGACGTAACCCATCATAAGCCCCCAACTCTCGGGTGTGTCGCGCGCTCCGGGATGATTGAGAGTAGGAAATTTAAAAATAATATTCTGTAATAATTGTCGTGGGAATGTGGTGCAATTAAATTGGAGAAGCAGAAATCAATGTCCTGCCAGAATAATGATTGTGGAATTACCGTAGAACTCTGGATGATATTACCATTATAAATTTACCACCGCAAGTGTTTTTGTCACAACTGATTAACTCAGAATTAATTCGGAATTTTTTATTTCAGTATTTGCGTGGTCACGTACAAAAATAAATAGGAGAGATACAGTCAACTTGATCCACATTGCAACTATTGATTATTTTCCCTTTATGTTGCTTTTAATATCAGTACTATATTAAAATATTCTTTTCTTTTTCTCAATCAAGTCAACTTTATCCATCAATTCAACGTATCTCAATATTGGTGTGTATGTATTATATGCATATCTGTGTGTATAAGCATATCTATCTTCCCATCCATCTCCACGATTCTTCATTTCCTGCCCAGTCGACGGCCGAGTTGACGCCGGTGGTCGGGAGAGGAGACGTGCGATGGTTAGTGGTTGGCGAGGGGCGGCAACGATGGGGTGGTGATTCCGACAGGTTTGAGTAGCATCCATGGACGTGTTCACTGGTTGTGGATGCATCCAGATCTGGACTCGAAGGGAGGAGGGCGACTCAGAAGAGGGGTCCTTAGACGGGCATGGTGGCGTTGCTATGCGAGGTGGGATGCACGTTGTTGCTTCAACGAGGGATCTTTGGCGTACATAGAAGCGCGAGTCTCAGCCATGGTTGCATTCTCGGGTGGGTAACAGAGCCAGATCTAGACTCAAACAGGTGTCAGTGAGGTCGGGGAAGGGCAGAACGGATATTTGATGGTGTGGCGATGGCCGGCCGACGATGGTTCGCCGGAGAGGGCGGCCGTTGGTGGTGGGGCGTCAAGTGGTGATGACAAAGGTGATCGAAGATGTTTGCGGTGATGATCCTGGTCTATGATGGAGATAGATACTGTGAGACCACTTTCCCACATGGGAAAAATGAAAGCTTTAAAATGAGTTTAAAATGGGCTACAATGGACTTCTATAGAAACTTGAGTTAATCATTTTCGTAAAGCGAGGACGAATACGAAGTAGTTGCTATAGGGGCCCATTGTGTGCAGTCGCGGGCCTGAGCCCGGGGCGTCATGACAGAATGGTATCAGAGCCGGTCACCTGTCGGCAGACCCCGAGAAATAAGTGCTATGCGGGGCAAAGTGTTACGTGCATGGGAGCCACTTCTTGAACCTGCGGGGCAAAGTGCTACATGACGGGAGCCACCTCTTGAACCCGTAGGAGCCACCTCTAGATTCCCGGTGCTGGTGGATCGATAGTTCAGGTCGCGACGAGGACGTCACGTTCTGAAGGAGGGGTGATTGTGAGACCTCTGTCCCACATGGGAAAAATGAAAGCTTCAAAATGAGTTTAAAATGAGCTACAATGGACTTCTATAACAATTTGGGTTAATCATTTTCGTAAAGCGAGAATGAATACGAATTAGTTGCTATAGGGACCCATTGTGTGTAGTCGCGCGGGCGCGGGACTGAGCCCGGGGTGTGGTGACAGAATGTAGCACCCGATATTTTTTTTCTACGTAAATTCACATGCATAATTTGGAAATTAATTATTTAAAAATTTAGAATTTGGGTTAAATGATATTTATGTGATGTTATGGTGAATTGTGTGCATGATTTAAAGTTTATTTTAGTATTTAACCCGCAATTATTGAAATTTTAGATTTTTGAGTAAATTATTTATTTAATCGCGTAGACGGGACCGTGGACGAACGAGATGTTGGATTTTCATCCAAAATATGTTATGAGATTTTTATGGGCCTTAAAATATTATGGTAAGGTATTATTTCATGAAAATTTTAGTATTTATAAGTATATATTTATAGTATTTCATTTTCCACCAAATTAAGCATTTTTATTAACTTTTAAGGGCTTTTAAAAATTTCTTAATTTAATATTTAGGGATTTTAGCCTTAACATCAGATTAATATTTTATTTAAGAGTTTTAAATTATGTTTTATGGTATATTAGTTAATTATATTATTTAGTGTAATTATACCATAAATTTCTTACCCTAATTTCCATCCATTTTACACGCCTAATCATCTAGCCGCCATCCCCAATCCCTATCAGCCGATTTGTTCACCTTCTTCAGCAGAAAACCAGCCTCCATACTCATGTTCTTAAAGTTCTTGTAATCGAGAAATTGGTAAGTGGTAATTATATTGATTGATTCTTTTGGGCTAAGTGTGAGCTACAGTGAATCAAGAATGATTTATGCAGTTGTTTAGACTAAGCCAGTGCTGATTTGAGTTATTGTTGACTAGAAAATATTTGGGACATTTTTGTAAGCTCGTATGCTTAAGAACATGGCCTGTGATATATATTCAGAATTTATCAGTGTTTGAAGAATTTCCAGAAATGTGATAGATCAGCTTTGGGTTTCTTTCTACTTAAGAAGAGTTGATAAGAAATTTAAATTCTAATTTATTTGTGGCAGATACAGATTTTGTAACCCAATAATGGGGGAGGTGAATGTTATTTTTTAGAAAGGACGGTTTGAATTGTTCATTTCTTGATGATTAGAAAATTAACTGAACAGTTGTCAAGGAAAACTGATAGGATGAGTACAGTACTCAGATATTCAGATACTCTGGTATGTTTCTACAATATTCTTGGAATTTCATCATCAGATTTTGATCTAGCAAGTGTTTGGATTTCAATGGGTACTAGCAGGATAACATAAAGTGTTTAGACGTGGAAAAAGACAATAGTTGAGATCCATATTTTTCGGGTATGGCGGGATTGTTGTTACTAATTTTCAGGATTTCTTTTGGATTTGTTAGGCAATTGATATAGCTGTTTTGGAAGATTTAGTCCAAATGTGTAGTGACCCTGCATTGAATCACCTACTAACTGACAACTAATAGCATGCATTAAACTTAATAAAGCAAAAATGCATAACAGAGTAAAACATGCGGAAACATAACCCATAATTTACATATTAGCTTCAAACATATCCAGGCTTATTATAGTAGTGATACATCCATATCGAAAAGCTTAAACTGAAACTGTCTAAAACATTATATAGCTAAACAAATCCGTTGTATAAAATCCCTTGAATAGCTCCAGCTCCCTAGTCCTGCCTTGAACCACCAGCTCCGTCCATCCTGCGACCTGCCCCATGGATTAGGGTATCCAAGATAATAACTAGGACGTGAGCGCTAACGTCAGTACATAAACATGAGTAAACATATGTATACGATGAATGCAACCGTGATGACTGGTAAAGGGTCATCTGATAAGTCATGCTCAGTACAGGCGCCACATAAGTGCTGTAACCTCGCAGATCAACCTCTGGGTACAACCACACTCGTCTAGTACACCAGAGTAGTCAAACATACATGTCCCCGCCGTCGCGGTACTCTCAGTGACATACTATCAAGTATAGAGCTTAGCGGCTCTATAATCAAGTATAACAAGGTATAGGCTCAATGTGTATATGCACATGACATATGAATATAGAAAGCGGTAAATCATATATCATGCCATATAATAATGCCAAATAAATGCAACAGATAAACATGTATACTCGCTGACAATCTCAGTCAATGTGTATGTACCTCCAGGCTAGTTCAAGTCTAGTAGGATCCTAGGTTCCAAGCCTATATTCAAAAGTTTACCGTATCACTACATAAGTTCTATAAGTCTTAACTAAGCTAATAAGTACTCCCAAAATTTAAATATATTCTCGGACCATACCTTTGTCTGTAGTAAGCCCTTTGAAGTCGCTCGTCCCGGATGACTATAACCACACCTTGGTTATTCCAAAACTTCTATTATAACCGATAGGGCCCTCAAGTGTATAACTCACACTATATAACTGAATAAGGAAACTCGGAATTCGTTATTCAAAATGAATCCGAATGAGCCCTATTTATAGGAAAATTTCCTGTCAAGTTCGGACCCTCCAAACTTGGGTTCGGATAATCCGATCCAACTCACTGTCAGCATGCAGAACACGTCGGGTTCGGACCATCCGATCTCCACTTCGGGCCGTCCGAAGTGTTCTAATTCCGACACTTGTAAAATCCATGGCTAGCTTGCTTGGCATAAGGGAGTTCGGGCCATCCGATCCTGGTTTGGACCGTCTGAACGTGCCTTAACTCCGAAGTCAACATGCCCTTCTTTGGAGCCCCCCGACTTGCTGAGTTCGGATCGTCCGAAGTCTTATTCGGACCTTCCAAACTGGCCCAAATATTGGAATCCCAATTCTTAATTCTAATTTCCGATTAAGCTCCGGAATTGGTTAATTACTTATCCTTAATCATGTTTAACATATTATTATCTTAAAATGGAATCTGGGTTAGTACATTATCTCGTCTGCAAAATAAAATCTAAAGAAAAATAAAGATAACAATATGAAACATCAAACCATGTTTTATTACAACAACTGTAATTACATCTTTACATGGTAATCAAAAGTACAAAGCAAACAACTCAGGGTATTCTGCTTGCATGCGGCTCTATGTTTCCCAAGTTGCTTCTTCGGCACCTCGACGCTGCCACTGTACCATCAAAAGTGGTATAGTCTTATTACGAAGAACTTTCTCCTTCCTGTTTAGGATACAGAGCGGTCGTTCAACAAAAGACAGATCTGGCTCTAGCTAAAGATCAGTAGGCTGAATAATATGAGATTCATCAGCTATGTACTGTCGAAGTAACTACACATGAAAAACATCATGTATACTGGAAATATATGGCGGTAACGCCAAACGATATGCAACATCTCCGATCTTTTCCAGTATCTGGAAAGGCCCAATATATCGAGGTGATAACTTGCCTTTCAGACCGAACCTCATCACTTTCCTGAAAGGTGACACTCGTAAGAACACATATTCACCAGACTCAAATTGCAAAGGCCTACGGTGAATATTCGCATAACTGGCTTGTCTATCTTGAGCAGCCTTTATCCTTTTCTTGATCAAATATACCTTATCAACAATCTGCTGCACCAACTCGGGACCCTCAACTTGTCGTTCTCCTATTTCATCCCAAAATAACGGAGTACGACATCTTCGACCATATAATGCCTCAAAAGGTGTCATATCATTACTACAATGATAACTATTATTGTAGGAAAATTCGATTAAAGGTAACTAATCCTGCCAAGATAAACTAGAATCCATGACAGAAGAACGTAGCATATCCTCCAACGTACGAATCGTTCTCTCTGACTGCCCATCAGTCTCCGGATGATATGCAGTACTCAAACTCAGAGTGGTACCCAACGCCAGTTGAAAACTACCCCAAAAACGTGAGGTAAACCGCAGGTCTCTATCACTGACTATGCTCACTGGAATCCCATGCAATCGCAATATCTCCTAGATATATAAGCGTGTCATGCGATCATAAGAATACTCCCGGTTGTAAGGAATGAAATGTGCTGATTTCATCAAACGGTCAACAACGACCCAGATAGCATCACATTGACGTGAAGTCATAGGCAAGTGAGTGACAAAATCCATAGTCACGTGCTCCCACTTCCATTCGGGAATCTCAAGATTCTACAATAATCCACCTAGTCGTCGATGTTCAGCCTTGACCTGTTGACAAACCAAACATCGAGAAACAAATTGATATACACTCCGCTTCATCCCCATCCACCAGAATCTAGTTCGCAAGTCCTTATACATTTTTATGCTCCCAGGATGAACTGACAATCGACTCCTGTGATCTTGAGAAAGAATATCATTCCTGAGCTCCGCAAAATCAGGTACAACCACTCGATTTGATAAGCACAATAAACCATATGTGTGATAATGGAATCCAGATGTATTAACTCCATTGGCTAGACGTGCCAAACGCTGAGTCTTAACATCAGATATTTGAGCATCTCTAATATGAGAATACAAAGCTGGCTCAGATAAAATAGTATACAAGGGAATTCCAATTCTGCCTTTCTTGTGCTTGAGCGTAAAACTCAGTGAACAACATTCTTGAATTATATGAGATAATTCACTAGTCTGAAGTGCAGAAAGTCTCACCTGCCGACTCAAGGCATAAGCAGTAAGATTAGCAGAACCTGATGATATTTGATTTCACAATCATAATCCTTCAGGAGATCCATCCAACGTCTCTGTCGCATATTCAACTCCGCTTGAGTGAATAAATATTTCAGACTTTTTTGATCCGTAAATATCTCAAATTTCTCGCCATAAAGATAATGCCTCCAGATCTTGAGCACAAATACAATGGCGGCTAACTCGAGATCATGCACTGGATAATTCACCTCATGCGTCTTCAACTGTCGAGAAGCATAGGCAATAACATGTCCATGCTGTTGTCAGAACACATCCTAGCCCCTGACCAGAGGCATCAATGTAGACAACATAACCTCCTGATCCAGAAGGTAGAGCTAGTACAAGTGCAGTAGTAAGACGTCTACGCAGCTCGTGAAATGACTCATCACAATCTGAGGAACAAATGAAAGCAACATATTTCCGTGTAAGCTGAGTCAAAGGCCTGGCCAACTGTGTCAAATTCTCGATGAACCGACGGTAATAACCAGCTAGACCCAAGAAACTTTGAATCTCAGCAACCGTTGTCAGACGAGACCAGTTCTGCACTACCTCTATCTTACTAGGATGAACAGATATTCCTTCACTAGAAATCACATGACCGAGAAACACTACCCGATCAAGCCAAAATTCACACTTGCTCAAATTTTCATATAGTTGTTTCTCTCGTAGCATCTGCAATACAATTCTCAGATGCTGTACATGCTCA
This sequence comes from Henckelia pumila, assembly GCF_033568475.1. Classification (NCBI taxonomy): domain Eukaryota; kingdom Viridiplantae; phylum Streptophyta; class Magnoliopsida; order Lamiales; family Gesneriaceae; genus Henckelia; species Henckelia pumila. Next base: position 1,821,311 of record NW_027331857.1, on the reverse strand, counting down.
TCCTTGTCATGAGAATAGACAAGAATATCAACAATGAAGACGATGACGAATCTATCCAGATATTCTCAAAATACCTGATTCATCAGATTCATAAAGACTGCAGGTGCATTCGTCAGACCGAATGGCATTACCAGAAATTCATAATGCCCATATCTGGTTCTAAAAGCAGTCGTAGAAATATCTGAGTCTCGTACCCGCATCTGGTGGTATCCAGATCTCAGATCTATCTTGGAGTAGACAGAAGTACACTTTAGTTGATTGAATAGATCATCAATTCGTGGAAAATGATACTTATTCTTGACGGTGACACGATTCAGCTGCCTGTAATCAATATATAATCGCATCGATCCATCATTCTTCTTGACGAATAAAATAGGTTCTCCCCACGGAGAAACACTCGGATGAATATATCCCTTATCAAGAAGATTCTGCAACTGCTGTTTCAATTCCCTCATCTCTGACGGTGCCAGACGATAAGGTGCTAGGGATATAGGCGTTGTTCCTGGTACTAGATCAATACCAACTTCAACCTCTCAAACCAGAGGAAAACCAGGAATCTCATCAGGGAATACATCAGAAAATGCGCTGACAACCGGTAACTGATCGATACCCGAACTACTCATGGACATATCAACTGCATAAATGAGGTAGCCCTCCCCACCTGACTCTAAGACATGACATGCCTTCAGAGCCGATACAAGTGGCATCGGAGGTCGTGCTCCCTCACCATAGAAGTACCAGCTATCACCCTAATCCGGATGAAACTATACCAGATGCTGATAACAATCCACAGTAGCGTGATACAAAGTCAGCATATCTATTCCCAAAATACATTCAAAATCTACCATCTCTAAGATCATCAGATTAGCAGACAACACGTGACCCTCAAACTCTAGAAGGCACCTCATCACTAGACGCTTAGTTACTACCTTCTGCTCCAGCGGAGTAGATACAACTAAATCCAGGTCTAATGATACATAAGGTAATCTATGTCTTTTTACAAAACGACTATAAATAAAGGAATGCGATGCTCCAGTATCAATTAAAACAAGTGCAGAAATACCACATAACAAAGGTACCTGCCAACATGCGATAGCTTCCCTCAGTAGCCTGATCTTGAGACAGAGCAAACACCTGCCCCTATGTGTGCGGACGTAAACTAGAAGAACTAGGTGGTGCTGGCTGCTGACGTTGATGAGTAGAAGCCTGAGATTCCATCTATGATCCCGATCCACTCGCAGCTCCTGTACGCTGAGTACAATCTCTCTACAGACGTCATTGCTCACCACAAATATAACATGCACCAGAAGCCTTTTGACAAGAAGCCGCAGAATGCTTCCCACCATAGTGACTACAAAATTAATCTTTCTTCTTCTTGTTCTTCTTTCCGAACCGGAACATACCTCGTGAACCACGAGATCCAAAAGAAGTAGTAGTAGAAGAAGACGTAGTGCCAAACTGCACAACAGATTGAGCCCTAGGCCCAAGAGATCCACTAGAATGTCCTGATATCTTCAGTTGTGCCCGCCTATTGCTATTCTCCACTTGACGACATCGATTAACCAGAGTTTCGTACGATGTTGGATCATCACAGACAACAACCTGTGAATAGATATCCTGATTCAAACCTTGCAAAAAAATATCATACTTGGACGCATCAGTCTCATTTATATGGGGACTATAGGGTAGAATATCAATGAATCGCTGCTGATACTCATCGACAGTCATATATCCCTGCCTCAGTGTAAGTAACTCCATAGATCGCGCCTGACGGACAGCTGAAGGAAAATATAAATTCTGAAACTGCTGACGGAAATCCTCCCAAGTCACCTGTCCTCTCTCAGTACGTGCCTGAGCTGCCTTGACATCCCACCATAAACGTGCTCGCCCATCTAGAGCAAACTCTAGAACTTCCATCTTCTGCTCCTCAGTACACTCAAAAGCATGAAAAGCACTCTCGATCCTGGCCATCCAGTTCCTTGCTTCCTTAGGATTCTCACCTCCTAACAAGGGTTTCGGTCCCACCTGCATGAACTTCTTGATAGTGTAGCGACGTCTACCCTCGTGAGTATGATGTCGATCATCATGATGATGGCGATGGACGATGATGACCACCTCCCTGGCCAACACTACCATGACTCTCGTGACCTCCATCAGCCATTATCTGAAAAGAGTTGCACATTATCATCCCAAATGCGCAATAATTACTCACAACTAGACTAAATCCCAAGTACTAATCCCAAAATCTAAGCATGCTCTGATACTAAAAATGTAGTGACCCTGCATTGAATCACCTACTAACTGGAAACTAATAGCATGCATTAAACTTAATAAAGCAAAAATGCATAACAGAGTAAAACGTGCGGAAACATAACTCATAATTTATATATCAGCTTAAAACATATCCAGGCTTATTATAGTAGTGATACAACCATATCGAAAAGCTTAAACTACAACTGTTTAAAACATTATACAGCTAAACAAATCGTGCTGTATAAAATCCCTTGAAAAACTCCAGCTCCCTAGTCCTGCCTCAAACTACCAGCTCCGTCCATCCTGCGACCTGCCCCATGGAATAGGGTGTCCAAGATAATAACTAGGACATGAGCGCTAACGCCCAGTACATAAACATGAGTAAACATATGTATATGATGCATGCAACCGTGATGACTGGTAAATGGTCATCTGATAAGTCATGCTCAGTACAGGCGCCACATGAGTGTTGTAACCTCGCGGATCAACCTCAGGGTACAACCACACTCGTTTAGTAAACCAGAGTAGTCAGACATACATGTTCCCGCCGTCGCGATACTCGCAGTGACAAACTATCAAGTATAGAGATGAGCGGCTCTATAATTAGGTATAACAAGGTATAGGCTCAACATGTATATATACTACATAGGAATATAGAAAGCGGTAAATCATATATCATGCCATATAATAATGCCAAATAAATGAAATAGATAAACATGTATACTCACTGACAATCTCAGTCAATGTGTACATACCTCTAGGCTAGTTCAAGTCTAGTAGGATCCTAGGTTCCAAGCCTATATTCAAAAGTTTACCGTATCACTACACAAGTTCTATAAGCCTTAACTAAGCTAATAAATACTCTCAAAACTTAAATAGATTCCCGGACCATACCTTCACCCGTAGTAAGCCCTTTGAAGTCGCTAGTCCCGGATGACTATAACCACACCTTGGTTATTCCAAAACTTTTATTATAATCGATAGGGCCCTCAAGTGGATAACTCACACTATATAACTGAAGAAGGAAACACCGAATTCTTTATTCAAATGAATCCGAATGAGCCCTATTTATAGGAAAATTTCTGGTGAAGTTCGAACCCTCCGAACTTGGGTTCGGATCGTCCGATCCAACTCATTGTCTGCATGCAGAACACGTCGGGTTTGGACCATCCGATCTCCACTTTGGGCCGTCCGAAGTGTTCTAATTCCGACACTTGTTAAAATCCATGGCTGAGTAATCCTACTTGCTTGACATATGGGAGTTCGGGCCGTCCGATCCTGGTTCGGACCGTCCGAACGTGCCTTAACTCCAAAGTCAACATGCCCTTCTTCAGAGCCCATGGCTTGCTGAGTTTGGATCGTCCGAAGTCCTATTCGGACCATCCAAACTGGCCCAAATATTGGAAGCCAAATTCTTGATTCAGAATTCCGATTAAGCCCCGAAATTGGTTAATTACTAACCTTTAATCATGTTTAATATATTATTATCTTAAAATGGAATCTGGGTTACTACAAAGAGTTAGCTAGATTTCATTAATCTGAGGACTTCGCCAGGTTTGGGATAAAACGGTTTTGTTCATCTAGTTAAGCAAGTCAAGAATCAGTGAGAACCTGAAGAATTCAGGAAATCAAGAATTGTGGACAACGACGTTGTCACATGTGTTAGTGATATGACAGAGTATTAGTCATTTTCACTATTAGTAGTAGAATCCTTTTGATGTACAAGGACTTGTGTACTAGGTTCTAGAGGAAAGGTATGAAGCGTATTGTGTATCAGTATATTTTTTAGTATTTGGTGTGTCAACAGATTAAGGCAGAACATCGACGACCTGTAGGATTGCTTCACAGTTTATCGATTCCTGAGTTGAAATGGGAGTTATCACGATAGACTTTGTGACCTATTTTCCTGTATTCTTGAGGAATTGTGATGCTATCTAGGTTGTGGTGGATCGACTCACCAAGGCAGCGCATTTCTTTTCATATAACCAAGATTTCATTTTTGACTGTAATGATTAATTGCCCATTCAGTAGATTGTGTATTTTCTTGGCATATCAGTAAGTATTGTCAGAAATCGAGATCCTAGGTTTACTTCCAGATTTTGGGGGAGTTTTTCACGCTATGGGTACTACTCTTATCTTGAGTACTGCATATCACCCAGAGACTGACGGACAGTCAGAGTGTACGATTCGTACTCTTGAGGATATGTTAAGAGCTTTTTCTATGGATTTTAGTCCAGTTTGGCGAGATCAGTTTCCATTGATTGATTTCGTGTTCAACAACAGTTATCATCGCAGTATTGGTATGGTATCATTTGAGGCGTTGTACGGAAGACGATGTCGTACTCCACTGTTTTGGGAAGAAGTGGGGGAGTGACAGGTAGAGGGATCAGAATTAGTCCAGCAGGCTATTGATGTCATCATATAGATCAAGAAACGGATTAAGACTGCATAGGATCTTTAGTCTTGTTATGCAAATACCAAGCGAAGGACTTTGCAGTATGAAGTTGGAGAAAAAGTGTTTTTGAAAGTTTCACCTTTTCGAAGAATTTTAGATTTGGTCTCAAAGGAAAGCTATCTCCAAGGTTTATTGGTCCATTTGAGATTTTGGAGAGTGTTGGAGATCTAACTTTCAGATTAGCTTTGCCTCTGTCAATTATCCACAATGTGTTCCATGTATCACTGTTGTGACGGTATGTGGCGGATGAGTCTCATATCTTGCAGCCGTCTGAGGTTCAGTTGGATACAGATCTGACATATGTGGAGAGACTGTTGCGTATTCTGGATCAGAAGGTTAAGATGTTATGTACCAATTTTATTCCTCTTGTTCTAGTTTAGTGGCAGTGCCGAGGCACTGAAGAAGCCACTTAAGAACTTGAGAGTCATATCCGTGCAGACTATCCAGAGTTGTTTTGATGGTTTTATTATTCAGCTGTATCTTGTAAAATACTCAGTTTGAATAAATTATGTAATTCAGTATCTTTCTTTGAATACTTAAGATGTAATTTCGGGACAAAATATCTTAATTAGGGGGAGAATGTAGTAGCTCAATTATATTTTACAAGATTAAGTGATTTTAAACATGTTAGAAAATGACATATAATTTTAAAAGTGTCAAAACATGTTTAAGGAGTCAATATCTAGTGAAAATAAGTGAAAAATCAGAACCGGAACGTCCTAAAATTGTAGGGGTGGTCCAGGGGGCCCCAAACCAATTCGGATGCACCCAAAAACAGTTCGAAAGGAGCGATCCGTTCGGAGCTTCTGAACCCGTCTAGAACCAGGTGCCTTTGAGTGTTGAACACGTAGCTGCATGCATGGAGATCGGAGCTTCCGATAGTAGCCGTCCAAAACATGGCATGCATGTGCAAGTCAGAGCTTCCGATCTTGCGTTCGGAGCTTCCGATCGTGGCCTATAACTATAAGGTCCGAGAATCGGAATTCTTTCCAATTCACAAAGTAATTCTCTCGTCTCTTGAGTTGTTTAGGGGCTTTAGACCATAGTAGTCAAGGGGCAGGCCTTGGCGAGGCATTCGAAAGTCGTAGCGGAGTTGTGGCCAAGTTTTGGGGCTAGCGACATGAAATGGCAAACGACGGACGAAGATATAGCTCTAACTCCTTATAGAAATTAGGGCGTATGCTATAGCTTAGTTAAGGCTTTTAGAATAAGATTATGAAGCATGAATATTTTTCATTGTAGTGCGGACTATAGGCGAGGACTTAGAGTTGGTTTAGCTTGTGTGGGGACCTCGGTGCTAATCTAAATACTTAAACGCAATCAATATAAATCTGATAATTAAACAACATGGCTTACAATATCCAATTTGAACAAGTAAGCAACTACTAAATTTTTTTTTATTTTTTTTAAAACAGTGCCTTGCTCGAGCAACCCCTAGGTGCGCTCGAGCGAGCGCTGCTTGGGCAAGGGTCCAAGGGGCCTTGCTCGAGCGATCCCTGTGCTGCCCGAAGGTGCTCCAGCTGATCTTTGTGCTGTCCTTAGCTATTTTTTTCTCCCCCTCTAAGACATGAGTTCGTCCTCGAATTCATAAGAAATCTGTATAAGCAGTCTGTATACACATAAGATAATGAAATAATAGAAAACAGAATAAGAACTCACATCAATGAAACAACTCTAGACATCTCTGTCTCATATCTGACTCAGTATCCCAAGTCGCTTCTTCAATGCCATGTCTACTCCACTGAAATTTGACTAACCGAATAATCTTGTTTCTGAGTTGTTTGTCTTTACGATCAAGAATCTGAATAGGCTGCTCAAATTAACTGAGAGTCTCGTCAAGTTCAGCTTCATAAGGTTGAAGAATATGGAAAGGATCAGGCTGATACTTCCGAAGCATAGAGACATGGAATACATCATGAATACCAGACAAAGATGAAGGAAGAGCGAGTTGATAAGCAAGATCGTATATCTTCTCGATAATCTCGTATGGACCGATAAAACGTGGAGATAACTTTCCTCTCTTGACAAATCTGACTGTACCTCTGATTGGAGAAATCTTTAAAAAAACTCTGTCTCCCTGATCAAAAGATAGAGGTCGTTGTGTGATATTTGCATATTTCGCTTGTCTATCTTGAGATTTTTTCATTCGCTTCTGAATCAATTTCACTTTCTCAGTCATTTCACGGACATATCAGGTCCAATATCAGGTACTTCTAAGATATCATCCCAGTATAACGGTTATCTGCATTTCTTTCCGTACAGTGCTTCAAATGGAGCGATCTCAATGCTCATCTAATAGCTGTTATTATAAAAAAATTCTGCAAGTGGTAATGAATCTTGCCAACTAGTACCAAAGTATAGTACTATAGCTCTCAGCATATCCTCAAGTGTTTGGATAGTCCTCTCTGACTGTCCGTCTGTTTGAGGATGATAAGCTGTACTCAGGTGCAATTGAGTACCAAGAGCTTGTTACAAGCTATGCCAAAAGTGTGACGTAAATCTAGGGTCTTGATCTGAAACGATAGATTTAGACACACCATGTAATCATACCACTTCTTTGACATAAATTCTGCCATCTGATCATGTCTATACGTCATTCTGTACGGAATAAAGCACGCTGATTTCGTCAATCTATCAATAATCACCCAAATGTCATCGCAAACTCTGGATGAACATGGTAGCTGTGTAACAAAATCCATAGAAATGTGATCCCATTTCCACTCTAGAATGGATAAACTATGAGATAGACCACTTGGATTCTTTCTTTCAGCTTTTACCTGTTGGCAATTCAGACATCTGGATACAAAATCAGTCACATCTGACTTCGTCTGTCTCCACCAATACTGCATCTTGAGATCATTATACATTTTTATGCCACCAGGATAGAATACTACTTGTTGTGGGGACCTCAGTTGCTAATCTCATCTTAAGGGGCAATTAGAAGTTAAACATCATTAATTAATAATCAACAACCAAGCTTGCAAGAAATGAAAACAAAAATTTTTTTTTAAAGGGGTGGCTCGCTCGAGCGAGCACCACTTGGGTCTAGGACACCCTTGGCTCGCTCGAGCGAGCCCAGGCTGCCCTCGAGCGAGCTGAGTTCTGCCCGGCCTGCTGAAATTCTTCTCTATTGCTGATCTTGGTTGTTTTGTTGATGTGAATGGATCTATACATGCAAAATATGATATAAAATTTAAGAACACATCAAAAACACAAACTAATCATGTATTGCTATCTCAATCTTTCCAAAGTTGGTAATCAACATAAACACATGCTAGATACAAACAAAACCAAGTGTTCTACAAGGTTTATTCTATGTACAATGAAGTTCCAACTACAAGAAATACAAAGTTTGATAACAACTCTAAGCATAGCCCAAGGTCACCACGTGCTAATACTGCTAGCTATTCACGACCTCTCTGTCCAGCTCCTGCCACACCTATTGCCATGCACACATACAAAACACAACAATAGCCGGATAACTCAGGTGAGAAATACAATTCCCGGTATAAAGAACATAACATGCGAGGTAATAAACATGAATGCAATGCATGTTCCAAAGGTAGGCTATCAAGTCTGATAAAGAATAGAATTTTGGTTCTTGGGATCCCGGGGAATAAAATCTCAACCAATCACCAACTCACCAATCGAGGTGACGTCAAGTATCTCATTTCCTCTGACTTTGGTGCAACAATAGTGAGTCATCTAGCTCTGGAAGTAAATCTATATTTCGTGCCACTCAACTATAGCCCTCCAAACGTCATCTGCACTCTAGGCCTTTCAGCCCTCTGTGCTTTTTAGGCTAGAGTTCAAGATGAATGCAACATAATCTCTATGCAAAGCATCTTGAACATCTAAGCACATAAGCAATCAAAACAACACGGTCATCAAAGTCATGTAAAGACATATAAGCAAGCAAGTATGTGATTGACAAGGTAATACTCGAGAATCATATATATCTCGAGTGTTCTATCCCATCAAGATATGCTGTCATTTATACCTTTCAATGTTGAGTTTGAACGTACTTCAAATCTGAAAACATAAGATCAAAACTGCATATCAAAGTCTGTTCGAAGTCGTTGCAAGTCAATCAATCAAACTACTTCAAACCTCAAGCTATTCTATTCCGATTCGAACGTTGAATTCCCGAGTTCGAACACTTGAAAACAAATCTGAAAATGAAGTATCATAATCTCAAAGTTCAACTAACCATTCAATCTAAAGCATAGATAATTCAATAGGCTTGAACGTATATCAATTCTGAAATCGTCAGCATAACGGCTAAAAACCGACAACCGAATTAATATCCAAAGTCATATACCAATCCAACTACACCATAATCTTCAACATATCAGCACTATATATACACGTTCAGCACATTTCAGAAATGGAGGTGTTCGAATTTAGCTTCATAAAATCATAAGAAATCCGAACGACAGTCCTTTTTCGATCCGTCTTCGCATATATAATCGGTACTAACTCATAGACGCGTATATCCAATAATAATAAAAACCCATCTTCAACATAAAAATCAAATATAATAAAGCTCAATAAAATTTGTACCAAAACGAAGCTCTCGGAGCGGTGATCGCAGATATATATTCAAATATGATTTATGACGGTCGGATCGCAAGATATCGGAGCTTTGAAATATCAAAAATGGCGTCTTCAAAAATTCTGAAATCTTCTCCTTTCTTCTGATGGTTGGTCACGTGTAAAATGATAGAAACAAGTGGGTTATTTGATATATATTAGCCAAATTGCAGTTTAGTACCTGAACTTTTGGTTATTTGCAATGCAATCCCCGGAAAATCAATTTAATTCAATTTCAATCCTTATTCATTTCAAAATATTAGAATTTAATTGTAAACTCTAAATATTCTCAAATTAAATATTTTCGGATTAAAATTAAATAATCCCGGGCCGTACATGTAGTCATTCCAAATCAAGTCTAAGATGATTTTTATACAAGGAAAAGGAAAGAATGCTTCTTAAAGTATAAACACATTATACATGTTTTCAAAGTACAATAAAATACAAGAACAAGTCTAGATCTAAGTTATCAAACCATTCTAATGCTTCAAAATCACAAGGTTGAAAGCACAATCTACTTCTTAAACCCGAGTCACCACATGCTAAACCTCTCAATCTCGAGCTATCCAAACCACATCTGACTTGCTCATGTCCAAACCTGATGCAATGCACACATACAAAAAAAGCAACAATAGGATAACTCAGGTGAGAAAAAATCAGTATGAACTATAGGTGATCGGTTATCTAGTGCCCGAAAATGCAGCAGAAATATTAAAATTTTTAACAAAAGAGATCCGAGCACTTGTGTAGCATTAAAAATCAAACAACCATAGGGTGTTTAGAAGTTTTACCTATCAATCTCAAAGATTGATTTATTACTCCAACCAAGTTTATAAACAACTAGACTCTTGAAGTGGTAGATACTATCTACAAGCTTCCAAGAGCACACCTTGCTCAAAATGGATTCAACACTTCAAGCCTTCGAATTAGGTCCACGACTAGACGATTTAGATCCGCTCTAAATATGCACTAGCATATTTAGAGAATTTTGCATTGAGATTTTCCTTTTCTTCTTCCTCAAAAATGAAAGAAAACTTGGAGAATATTTTGTAAAAGTGTGCGGCCACTTTCTCATGGAATTGGAATTGTATATGTGTGTATAATATAATAATGGTGAAGAATTAAATTGATACAATTAAAACCATGCATAGAAAAGTGCAAGACTTGCATGGAAAATTGCATCCAATCTTCCAACCCTTCAAATTCCATCACACACATATTTTATATGCATATATGTATATATATATATATTTTGAATATATATATAATATATATATATATATATATATATGTTTTATGAACTTATTTAATTAAACATAAACTTAATCCCAATTAAGTTTAAAAAATTAATTAAATCTAACTTGAACTCATTTAAGTCCACTAGTATATATAATTATTCAACACTATATTAATTTGAGCTCTACTAGACTCAATAGTGTTTAATTAATTCAACACTTGAATTAATTTATTTATTTGTACATTACAAAGTCTACTAGTGTAAAAATAATTCAACACTTGAATTAATTAATTAAGTTCAAAATAATAGTTTAGAAAATCAAAATTTTCACAAACTAATTATTTTAAGTCAACTTTTAATCTTGGAACACATTCACAAATTAAAAGTTACTTTTCCATTTATTCTCCAATTTAGAAGTCAAACTTCTAATTTATTTTACTTATAAACTCCTTTATAAGTTGTTCAACAAATTGAACTAATTTTAATCTCAACGGGATCTAGAAGGCTAGTACTTGTGTGACCCTCAATTTTTCACTGATACAACTAGCAGTGGGTTCACATCACCATGTGAATCGGGATCAACAAGTCCCTTATGTGAGCATACCCTATATAGATCCATTCTTATTGATCAACTTCTTGATAATAAGAACGTCCGAAAACTCAAGTCTGATAGTACCCAACCAGTCATGTGAAACGTCTAGCAGCATCGCTTACATGACTTCCTAGATATCAAATGATAGTGCCTGCAAGAACCAATCAATTATGGTTTGCATACAGTACGGTCCCTTGAACTCATATATCCCGACCGATTCGACAACCATTGGTTTATCGAGAGTTGTCATTGAATCGATAACTATGTGTCATGTCGTAGTTGCATCGAAGGTGCAATTCAAGAAACCCCTTTCTTAATTACCACCTACTTTGATCAGAGATTTCAAGCTGCGTATGCATGAGATTACATAGGATATCCATACCCGTAGGTAAGCGGTGAATCCCTGACTACAATACATTGACTTCTATATGTTTCGTCACAACACCCAACACTGCCACCGGATGACCCCAGATGAGTCGGTAAACAAGTCAAAGTGAAGCACTAGCATATAGAGTCTCCATGTTGTCTTGGGTCATAAGGACTAATGGTGTACAACCATAAACTAGGACTTCACCACTCGATAAGTGAGAACCACTTGGAAAATCTTTTAGGGAGGGTTGTTCAGTGCACTCTACAAGGAGCACCTATTTGCATGCTTGGACATCTCCATGTCCCCTACCAATGAAACATGGCACTCACATCACAAATACTAGTCTCAAGCTCGAGCGGCCTTTATCCTTCTTTATGGCGGCTGAATCAACTAGGAACAGTTTAGAATATACAGTATTCCAAATATGAGTTTCATGATAGTCATCACATGACCATCTCATATTTTTTCTACTATTTGTATATTCAAGGGCTTTATCTATGCAGCTAGCATGGGTATACAGATAAAGATTTGCCAAATTAAATAATGTCAAATATTATTAAAATAAATATTGTCATACAAGAGTTCTCTCAAGGACCATCGGCCAACACATTGGCTCGACAGGCACCTACTCTAACAATCTCCCACTTGCACTAGAGCCAATTACCCATATTCTTCAAACCCATTGATTCGCGATGCTTTTCGAACAATGGTCCTGGTAAAGGCTTAGTTAGTGGATCAACAACATTATCTGCGGAGGAGACTCTGTCTAACAAGACATCTCCTCGTTCCACAATTTCCCAGATGATGTGATATTTTCTCAGTACATGTTTGGATTTCTGATGAGACCTTGGTTCTTTTGCCTGAGCAACGACACCAGTGTTTTCGCAGTACACCGGGACTGGATCAACTCCATTAGGAATAACGCCCAACTCTTGACGAAATTCCTAATCCAAACAGCTTCCTTTGCAACATCTGATGCAGCAATATATTCTGCCTCAGTGGTTGAATCCGTAGTGCTGTTTTGCTTGGAACTCTTCCAACATCACTTTGGAAGCTAGAGTCGGTATAGCCTTCCAATTTTAGTTCTCCACCCCCATAAACCAAGAACATATTCTTAGTCCTTCTCAAATACTTGAGAATGTCTTTCACAGCTTTCCAGTGTGGAAGACAAGGGTTCGATTGATATCTACTTGTAACACTAAGTGCAAAGGCCACGCCAGGACGTGTAGATATCATTGCATACATGATACTACCAATTTCAGATGCATATGGAATGCGTGTCATCGCCTCTATCTCTGCATCATTCTTTGGATACATGGACTTGGATAGAGACACGCCATGACACATTGGTAGATGTCCTCTCTTAGACTCATCCATCGAGAACCTCTTCACGATGGTATCAATGTATGTGGACTGGGTGAGACCAAACAATCTTTTCAATCTATCCCGATAGATTTGTATTCCTAATACAAAAAATGCTTCACCCAAGTCCTTCATCGAGAATGTACTCGATAACCATACTTTAGTTGATTGCAACATTCTTACATCATTCTCAATGAGTAGAATGTCATCAACATAAAGTACCAGGAATGTCACAGCACTCCCACTGACCTTCTTATACACACAGGGTTCCTCAGGATTCTTAGTAAACCCAAACTCTTTGATTGTACCATCAAATCTGAGGTTCCAGCTCCTAGATGCCTGTTTAAGACCATAAATAGATCTCTGAAGTTTGCATACTTTATGCTCACTTCCGATAGATGTGAACCCTTCAGGTTGAGACATGTAAATTTCTTACTTAATATCCCCATTAAGAAAAGCTTTCTTCACATCCATCTGCCATATTTCATAGTCATACCATGTGGCAATGGCAAGCATTATCCTTATAGACTTGAACATTGCGACTGAAGAAAAAGTTTCTTCAAAGTCAACTCATTTCCTTTGAGTATAACCTTTTGCTACAAATCGAGCCTTGAAGGTCACCAACTTCCCACCCGTCCCAAGTTTCCTCTTGTAAATCCATTTACCCTATAGGAACAATTCCTTCAGGTGGATCCACAAGATTCCACACTTGGTTCGAATACATGGAATTCATCTCAGATTCCATAGCTTCAAGCAACTTGGATGAATCAGCATCAGACAATGCTTCCTTGAAGGTCCTTGGATCACATCCATGGTCAGGCTCATCTTGGCCCTCTTCAAGAAGCAGACCATACCTCATAGGTGGTCTCGAGATCCTCTCGGATCTTCTAGGAGCTTGTATCTCCTCTCTTGGTTGTTCGGGTATGGGTTCCACAATCGTGGGAGTTTCTCGAACATTTTCGAGTTCTATCATCTCCCATTTTCTATCCAATAGAAATTCCTTTTCCAAGAAGGTTGCGTTCCTAGAAACAAAAACCTTTGTTTCTTTGGGATGATAGAAATAATATCCAACCGAATTCCTTAGATATCACACGAAGTAGCATAAAATGAATCGAGCATCCAATTTATCTCCCACTGTCTGCTTCACATAAGCAGGGCACATCCATATTCTAAGATAAGAATACTTTGGAGGCTTTCCCATCCATATCTCATATGGTGTCTTATCAACTGCCTTTGAATGGACATTGTTCAACAACAGTGCCGCTGTTTCAAGCGCATTTTCCCAAAATGATGGCGGCAACTCCGTGAACCCCATCATAGACCGAACCATGTCCATCAAAGTTCGGTTACGACGTTCCAAAACACCATTCAACTGAGGTGTACCAGGAGGAGTCCATTGTGAGAGAATCCCATTCTCCCTAAGATAATCTTGATATTCAGCACTCAAGTACTCACCAACTCGATCAGATCGAAGTGCCTTGATGCTTCGTCCCAATTGTTTCTCCACTTCATTTCTGAATTCTTTGAACCTTTCAAAAGCTTCATATTTTTATTTCATCAAATACACATATCCATACCTAGAGAAGTCATCGGTAAAGGTGATGAAGTAGGAATGTACGTGCTTAGTGGTGATGCTAAGTGGACCACACACATCAGTATGGATCAAATCCAACAGTCCTTTGGCCCGCTCCACATGGCCCTTAAAGGGAATTTTGGTCATCTTTCCTTTTAGACAGGGTTCACAAGTAGTAAGAGAATTAATATCAGACATATTAAACATGCCTTCTCCCACTATCTTGTTCATACTTCTTAAAGATATATGACCTAATCGAGCATGCCATAAGTTTGCTGGATTTAGAGTATCTTGTTTTCTTTTGGATGTTGTTGATATCTCTTGGACATTATACATAGGAATATCTTTCAATTTTAAATTATAGAGATCGTTTTTCAATTGTCCTGTACCAATTAAACATTCACTCTTGTAAATATTGCAAACACCTTTGCCAAATAAACAAGAATATCCATCTTTATCAAGCATATAAATGGAAATAATGCTTTTCACTAAATCTGGTACAAACAAAACATCTCTCAAAATTAATTTAAAATAATTGTACAACAATAAATAAACATCTCCAATAGCTTTAGCAGCAACTATTGACCCATTGCCCATCCTCAAGAAGGTCTCACCATCCCTGAGTCTCCTACTTCTTGCCATCACCTGCAAATCATTACAGAGATGTGAGCCACAGCCGGTATCCAATACCCAAGAAGAAGATTTAAGTGAAATGTTCACTTCAATGTAGAACATACCTTTTCCAGAACCAATCTGGTCAAGATATTCCTTGCAATTACTCTTCCAATGTCCAGGTTTCTTGCAGTGATGACAAACGTCATTAGTATTGTTAGCCTTAACTGGAGTGGCTACCACAGCGGGACTCGGAGCTTGCCTCTCAAGGGCACATTCATTTTGGGAGCATAGAAAGAACGCTTCTTTCCCTTCCCACGTGGTCTATTCTTTGAACCAGATGAAGATCCCACATAAAGAACCATCTTCTTTTTCTTGATTGTGGATTCAAACGTAACAAGCATGTTAACCAACTCCTCAAGGGTTGGATCTAACTTGTTCATGTTGAAATTCCCCACAAAAGGGTCAAATGAGCTAGGCAGTGACAAGAGCAACATGTCTGTGGTCAACTCAGTTGGTAGCACAAGATCCATGCTAACGAGTTTCTCCACGAGCCCAATCAACTTTAGGCCATGCTCATGAACCGAAGCCCTATCTCGCATGCGCAAAGTGATTAGCTCCTTGAAAATCGCATGTCGAAGTGGGCGTGTTTGTTCACCAAAGAGTTCTTTGAGATGCAAATGAATGTTAGCAGCATGCTTTGCACTTTCAAAACGTCGTTGTAGCTCATCATTCATAGAAGCCTGCATATAACACTTGGCTTTCAAGTCATGGTCACACCAATCCTTGTACGTTTGTAGCTCCTCAGGGATACAATCAGTCGGAGCCTTATCAGGGGGCGACTCATTAAGTATATATGCAATCCTCTCCGAGTTCAAGATGATTTTCAGATTTCTTAGCCAATCGATGTAATTTGGACCGGTCAGTAAATGTTTGTCGAGTATTGTAGATAACGGATTGCGAATTGATGACATTGTCAAAAACTTTGTACTGAAAAATAATAACAGATAAATGTCAATGACTATTTTAAAATATTTAATAAGATATAAAGTATGGACTTTAACTTTATAAATTTTTACTCCCACTGTTTTGACATTTTACTACTCTGTAGTGAAAACGGGAAACTCCTTTCCTCAGTAGGCACATAAGGTCCAATTAGCCAATCATGATCCTGAATAATATCAACCAATCACAATTTCTAAAAGGTAGTTTCCAATTGCATCTCCAAGCAACCCTTACGTAAACTTTTGTCTCACGCTTGATTAGGACCCAATAAAATGACGTCGTTCATATTAACGTGTCAAGCCTTACCCATCGATATCGAACCATAATGGACGGTCGCCATGAGTTTCCCAATAATATGAGCCGAAGTCATGGGAGTTCCACGTAGTTCACATCACCATGTCAATGGATGTCACAGCTTTCCGGCATCCAAGCCCCCCCAATAATATGAGCCGAGCATTGAAATGGGTAGCGTTCATCATGCATCCATTGTCGATGGAAGACATGGAAATTATAAACAAATTTATAATTCCCTTTTCGGGCTTGATATAAATTTTTAATCTAATTCAAAATGAGGGTTTTTAATTTTGAAATGGTCTCATCGTTAATTTTTTAAAAAAACTCGTCATGTTTGATCGTATGTTTGCCGGATTCATGCAACTTTGTTATTATAAAATAATAACGCACATACTCATTATTTATAATATATCATGCATATATTATAAACATTAAATTAACAAGGATGATCAATCGCCCCAAAACTATTCGGCCGGTATGAGCCAAACACGGGCCTAGGTACAATTCCTAGGGAATGCATGGGATGCAAATGCAACAATTACATAAGCTTCCAATATTTACATGTCTTGCATCTTCATAATTCATCATGGTCCACCATCTTTTAGTCTTGAACTTCCACTATCAAATTTTTTACAATAAAATATCCATGGCAAATAGGGATACATCTCATGGGGTGGGAACGGGCCATAAACCAAGCCCACTTTATAATTTGATAATTATTACAACCATTCAACACAAAATATCCTAGCATACACCTAGCAAATTGGTCTTGGGCTTTTGATCATCCTTCATGCATAATATCAAATATCATACATCATCAATTAATTATCTCAATAATCAATTGATCAAATATTATACATCTTGGTCCAATCACTAACCACCACAATTATAAATTAAATTAACAAAATAAACAAACACCTTTGTTTACTTTCTAATTAATTTATTTATAATCGAATTTCTTGTAAATCACCATTTACTATAAATAATCAAAGTCCCACTTTAATTATTTATTTTATGAGAAAATACACAATTTTTAAAATTTTATTTTTTCATAAAAATATCAACTTTTACAATCTCAACAACATAGGGCTTAAGACACTTGGATATCACAAAACACCTTTTGGAAACCAAAGTCGTCATAGTCGTTGTCGGAGCACCGTCGCTGGATTCCGGCCAACCCAAATTTTTTTTTTAATTAAAAATGGGCTGCCCCTGCTGCCCGAAATGGGCAACAACATTTTATAAAAAGATTTTTCCAAAAACAGCCCCAAATTGATAGATCTTGATTTTCTCATGCGGTTAGAAATTGACCTCAACGTAATATCAAACAAATGCTACACAAAAGAGTAACCTAGGCTCTGATACCACTGTAGGTGATCGGTTAACTCGTGCCCGAAAATGCAGCGGAAATATTAAAATTTTTAACAAAAGAGATCTGAGTACTTGTGTAGCATTCAAAATCAAACAACCATAGGGTGTTTAGAAGTTTTATCTATCAATCTCAAAGATTGATTTATGGCTCCAACCAAGTTGATAAACAACTAGGCTCTTGAAGTGGTAGATACTATGTACAAGCTTCCAAGAGCACACCTTGCTTAAAATGGATTCAACACTTCAAGCTTTCGAATTAGGTCCACGACTAGAAGATCTAGATCCGCTCTAAATATTCACTAGAATATTTAGAGAATTTTGCATTGAAATTTTTCATTTATTCTTCCTCAAAAATGAAAGAAAACTTGGAGAATATTTTGTAAAAGTGTTCGGCCACTTTCTCATGGAATTGGAATTGTATGTGTGTGTATAATATAATAATGGTGAAGAATTAAATTGATACAATTAAAACCATGCATAGAAAAGTGCGAGACTTGCATGGAAAATTGCATCCAATCTTCCAACCCTTCAAATTTCATCACACACATATTTTATATGCATATATATATATATATATATAAATATATATATATATTTTGAATATATAAATAATATATATATATATATATACATATGTTTAATGAACTTATTTAATTAAACATTAAACTTAATCTCAATTAAGTTTAAATAATTAATTAAATCTAATTGAACTCATTCAAGTCCACTAATATATATAATTATTCAACACTATATTAATTTGAGCTCTACTAGACTCAATAGTGTTTAATTAATTCAACACTTGAATTAATTTAATTATTTTTACATTACAAAGTCTACTAGTGTAAAATTAATTCAACACTTGAATTAATTAATTAATTAAATTCAAAATAATAGTTTAGAAAATCAACATTTTCACAAAATAATTATTTTAAGTCAACTTTTAATTTTGGAACACATTCACAAATTAAAAGTTACTTTTCCATTTATTCTCTAATTTAGAAGTCAAACTTCTAATTTATTTTACTTATAAACTCCTTTATAAGTTGTTCAACACATTGAACTAATTTTAATCTCAATGGGATCTAGAAGTCAAGTACTTGTGTGACCCTCAATGATTCACTGATACAACTAGCAGTGGGTTCACATCTCCATGTGATTCGGGATCAACAAGTTCCTTATGTGAGCATACCCCATATAGCTCATTCTTATTGATCAACTTCTTGATAATAAGAACGTCATAAAACTCAAGTCTTATATTACCCAACCAGTCATGTGAAACGTCTAGCAACATCGCTTACATGACTTCCTAGGTATCAAATGATAGTGCCTGCAAGAACCAATCAATTATGGTTAGCGTACAGTACGGTCCCTTAAACTCATATATCCCGATCGGTTCGACAACTGTAGTGACCCGTATCCGTAATTAATGATTAATGAGTATATTAATCATAGGATCATGTTTAGATTAAGTAAAACATGATTAAGGAAGTTTCCGTTGGACTAACGGACTTCAGAAATGGATTCAGAATGATCGGAAATGGTCCGGAGGGTGAATTAGAACGGAAGAAACGTTCTTGAACAGAAGAAACGTTCTGGCACCTGATGTCATCCATGATGTCAGCAATATTACGTCATTGCTTACGCACTTGATGTGATATCGGAAGCAATGAAGAGGAACGGACGCAACGTTCATCAGGCAGAATGGACGCAACGAACCCGAACGGAAGCAACGTTCCGTGTCTATAAATAGGAAGGCCAAGGGTTCATTTGAGATGAACCAATTCCTCTCTTCTCTCTCAATTCCTAAGCCTTCTAACTCAGATCTAGGGAGATATAGGCGTCCTACGGGAAATCCGGAAGTGGCATATGTTGGAGAACGCGGCGATCAGATCAATTAGGATTGATACCCGGTGCAGCGGAAGTTTAAAAATTTTATATGGAACGATTCCATAATGGGTATCAACCTTACGATTAAATTGTGTGTGTAAAAATTAAATAACGATTATAAAATTTTTACCTCCAATCTCAAAGCGAGATTATGAACACCAACAGATTGCTCTGCTCTTGTTGTATATCCCTGGAACTGATGGACGAACTGTTCTTCAATCAGGTCCACGAACGGATATTTAATCCCTCTGATAGATTGCACTAGAAAATCTATCAGAAGTTTCTACGAAGAGATTAACGAATTTGATCCGTTAAACCAGACTGTAATTCAAAATTCACATACTGGATTTTCCGAGCAGAGAGGAGAAAGGGGGCGGCCACTACTGAGAGAAAAATAGGGTTTTTTTCGAAAATTGTGACCTGTTATGTCTAATTTCTGTACTGCAATAACTTATTTATAATGTAGGCCACTAACAGCTTAGGGCCTATTAGTCATAAGTTCTAGCCCGACAAGCAAAGCTCGCATGTTCAGAAATTAATATAAAATTCATCGTGACTCCGATTGATAAACCGATTTCACCAATGTGCACAGAAACCATTTCTGCACCTTTTAAAGTCAAGATAAATTTTTCTGAATTCGAATTCAGTGGTTTCCAAAAATGCCCATCCCTATGTCATTTTAGGAAACCTTACTCCTCTACTCATAATTAAGAAGTCCAACTTCTTTGTTCATTAAATTTAACTCTTTAAATTTAACTATCTCAACGGAGATTAAAAATCCATTACTCTGTGTGACCCTCAATGGTTCAGGGATACAGCTAGCCGTGGGCTCACAACTCCTTGTGACTCGGAACAACAATTTCCGACTTGCCCATCGAATCATGGTAAGAGCGCCTAGCAACATCTCCCCATGATTCCCTAGGTATCACTAATAGTGCCTACAAGAACCAATAGATTTTGGTTAGCGTACAGTACGGTCCCTTCATCCATATATCCCGATCGAATCAACAACCATTGGTATATCGAGAGTCGTTCGAGATTCGATAACTGTGCTACTAAGAAACCATTTCTTAAATCACATCATGTACTCTGGCCAGAGATTTGTCACACTAATATCTCCTCAGATCGCATAGGATATCCACACTCGCAAGTATGTGGTGAATCCTTGACAACAAAGCATCGACTCCTATATGTGTTGTAACTGTACCCAATCCCGACACCTGATGACCCCAATAGAGTCGGTAAACGAGTCAAAGCACAGTACTAGCATACAGAGTCTCAATGATGTTTCAAGTAGTAAGGACTAATGGTGTACAACCAAAACCGCGGACTTTATCCACTCGATAAGTGATAACCACTTGGAAAGTTCGGATAGGGTAGTTCAATCATTCATCGTATGAATATCCATTTGCATGCTTCGAACATCTCTATGTTCCTTACCAATGAAACGTGGTACTCTGCATCGCAAATGCTAGTCTCAAACTCGAGCGATCCTTATCCTTATTATCGGACGGCTCAATCGACTAGGAACAGTTTAGAATATACAGTGACTATAAGATGTGTTTCATGATAGACATCCCCATGTTCTACCACATCTTACATACACTATAGTATATTCAAGGTCTTTATCAAAACAACAATAGTATATCACAATATAACAATATGAAGAAAGATAAAGTCATTGCCATTAATAAAAGTGTAAATTATATTAAACAAAAGATTGTTTATACAAAGAGTCATCAAAGCCCTTAGCCACAAGTTGGCTCACTGGGCACCCACTCTTTCAATCTCCCACTTTCCCTATAGCCAACTAGTCATACTACGTAGACCCATTGCTTCGCGATGTTTGTCAAATAATGGTCCTGGCAAGGGCTTAGTAAGTGGATCAGCGATATTGTTTGCAGAGGCCACTCTTTCGACAGTGATGTCTCCTCTTTCCACAATCTCCCGGATGATGTGGTATTTCCTCAGTACGTGTTTGGATCTTTGATGAGACCTTGGTTCCTTTGCCTGAGCAATGGCACCCGTGTTGTCACAGTACACCGGGACTGGACCAACAACTTCAGGAATGACGCCCAACTCTTGGACGAAATTCCTCATCCAAACGGCCTCTTTAGCAGCAGCTGATGATGCAATGTATTCTGCTTCAGTGGTGGAATCCGCTGTGGTGTCCTGCTTGGAACTCTTCCAAGAGACAGCACCGCCATTGAGCATGAACACAAATCCAGAGGTTGACTTCGAGTCATCCACGTCACTTTGGAAGCTAGAGTCGGTATAGCCTTCCAATTTTAGTTCTCTTCCTCCATATACCATGAACATATTCTTAGTCCTTCGTAAGTACTTAAGAATGTCCTTCACGGCTTTCCAATGCATTTGACCGGGATTAGCTTGATATCTGCTCGTGACACTCAGAGCAAATGCTACATCCGATCTGGTAGATATCATCTCATACATGATACTACCTATGGCTGACGCATATGGTACATGTGTCATTTTCTCTATCTCTTCATCAGTCTTGGGACACATAGACTTGGATAGAGAAACTCCATGACACATGGGTAGATGTCCTCTCTTGGACCCATCCATTGAAAACCGTTTCAATATGGTGTCGATGTAGGTTGATTGAGTGAGTCCTATCATTCTCTTAGATCTATCTCTATAGATCTGTATCCCTAGAATATAGGATGCCTCACCCAAATCCTTCATCGAGAATCTACCTGATAACCATATCTTTGTTGACTGCAACATCCCTACGTCATTCCCAATGAGTAGGATGTCATCAACATAAAGTACTAAGAATGTCACAGCATCCTTAACTACTTTCTTGTACACGCATGGTTCCTCCGGGTTCTTGATGAAACCAAAATCCTTTATTGTTTCATCAAATTTCTGGTTCCAACTTCTTGATGCTTGTTTTAGACCATAAATTGATCTCTGAAGCTTGCATACCTTATGCTCGCTTCCCATGGATGTGAACCCCTCAGGCTGCTTCATATAGATTTCTTCCTTAATGTCTCCATTAAGAAAAGCAGTCTTCACATCCATTTGCCATATCTCATAGTCATACCAAGCAGCTATGGCAATAAGGATTCTTATGGACTTGAACATTGCAACTGGTGAAAAGGTTTCATCATAGTCAACTCCTTGTCTTTGAGTATAACCTTTCGCCACCAATCGCGCCTTGTAGGTCAATACCTTACCATCAGGCCCAAGCTTTCTCTTGTAGATCCATTTACACCCTATTGGAACAATTCCATCGGGAGGATCTACTAAAGACCAAACTTGGTTTGTATGCATCGAATCTATTTATGACTGCATAGCTTCAAGCCATAAATTTGAATCCGCATCAGAAATTGCTTCCTTGAAGTTTCTTGGATCACATCCAACATCGGGTTCATCCTGATCCCCTTCAAGAAGAAGACCATATCGAATAGGAGATCTAGAAGTCCTCTCGGATCTTCTAGGTACAGGCGTGTCTATCAATGGTTCCTGAGGTGTAGGATCGTTATTTTGTATTTCGGGTTCTTCTCGAATTTCTTCGAGTTCCATCATCTCGCCTTTCTTATCCAATAAGAATTCCTTCTCCAAGAAGGTGGCATTCCTTGAAACAAACACCTTTGTTTCAGCAGGATAATAGAAATAATATCCGATTGAATTCTTCGGATACCCTACAAAATAACATAAGCTGGATCGACTATCCAACTTATCTCCCACTGTCCGCTTCACGTAAGCAGGACATCCCCAAATCCTCAAGTACGAATACTTAAGAGCTTTGCCATTCCATAACTCGTATGGTGTCTTGTCCACTGCTTTAGTGTGGACGTTGTTCAACAACAATACCGCCGTTTCAAGCGCATAGCCCCAAAACGAAGGTGGAAGCTCAGTGAAGCTCATCATGGATCGAACCATGTCCAACAAAGTTCGATTACGACGCTCCGATACACCATTAAGCTGTGGTGTCATAGGAGGAGTCCACTGAGAGAGAATCTCATTCTCTTTTAGATAGTCCAAAAACTCGGTACTTAAGTATTCTCCACCTCGATCCGATCGAAGTGCTTTAATACTTTTACCTAGCTTGTTTTCTACTTCAGCCTTGAATTCTTTGAACTTTTCAAATGCTTCAGACTTATATTTCATTAAATATAAATACCCATACCTAGAATAATCATCAGTAAAGGTAATGAAGTAGGTATGGCCATATTGAGTACCAACTCTAAATGGACCACAAACATCTGTATGGATCAAACATGCCCTCTCCCACTAGCTTGTTCATCCTCCTTGAGGAAATATGACCTAGCCTAGCGTGCCAAAGGTTTGCCGGGTTTTGGCTATCGATTTTCCTTTTGTTTGTTGTTGCCGGTTTATCAACATAATTTATTGGAACGTCTTTTAGTTTTAAGTTGTATAGATCGTTTTCAAGTTGTCCATTTCCAATCAAGCATTCATTCTTGTAAATATTGCAAATCTCATTCACAAAATTGCAAGAATAACCATCTCTATCAAGCATAGAAACAGAAATAATGTTTTTAATCAAATCCGAAACAAATAAAACATCTCTTAAAAGTAACTTAAAACCGTTCTGCAAAAATAAATAAACATCTCCCACAGCTTTAGCTTCAACTCTGGAACCATTTCCGAGCCTCAGCTGGGTCTCACCCATTCTAAGCCTGCGACTTCTTGTCATCACCTGCAAATCATTGCAAATGTGAGATCCACATCCGGTATCCAATACCCAAGAAGTAGTATTAAGTGAAACATTTATTTCAATATAGAACATACCCTTCGCAGTTCGCAACTGCTCTAGATATTCCTTGCAGTTACGCTTCCAATGACCGGGCTTCTTGCAGTAATGGCAAACATCCTTGGATTTTTCCATGTTTGAAGCCTTTGTCTTGTACTTCTTCTCGGGTTCGATTTTCTTGGGTGGGGCAGAACGTTTCTTACCCTTTGTACTTGGCCCCTTCTTAGCTGAAGAAGAGGAGCCCACCAAGAAAGCCGGTTTATCCTTCTTTAATGTGGATTCATATGTCACAAGCATATTGACCATCTCTTCAAGGGAGGCCTCTATCTTGTTCATATTGAAATTCACCACAAATCCGTCAAACGAAGAAGGAAGAGACAGAAGTAGTAAGTCCACGTTGAGTTCATGCTCCAACACCAAATCAAGGGTTACCAACTTCTGTATGAGCCAAATCACTCGTACCCCATGATCACGGACCGAAGTCCCTTCACGCATGCGACACGTCATTAGCTCCTTTACAGTAGTGAACCTTTCAGCCCTCGATTGAGCCCCAAAAAGTTCCTTGAGTTGTACGTGAATGTCAGCAGCATTCACGGTGTCCTCAAATCGCCTCTGGAGTTCATCAGACATCGAGGCTTGCATATAGCATTTGGCCTTGATATCATGGTCCCACCATGTATCAAGTTTGGCTAACTCTTCCGGACTTACGTCAGCTGGTGCTTCCTTCGGAGGAGATTTTTCTAACACATAGAGCATCTTCTCCGAAGTCAAGACTATCTTCAACTTACGGAACCATTCTGTATAGTTTGCGCCAGTCAGTTTATTTTGTTCGAGGATCGAGAAAAGTGGATTACGCGAATTCATCTTTATGAAATACTGAAAAGAAACAGACAAATATCAGTGATTGTTTAAGTAATTTACTAAGACATAAAATAGGCGAAATTTATTTTATGAATCTCACTCCCACTATTTTAACGATTTCACTACCCTCTAGTGAAAACGGGAAACTGTTTTCCTTAGTGAGAACATAGAGTCCAATTGACAATCTATGGTCCCGAATAATATCAGCCAACCATAATTTTCAAAAGGTAGAGCCCAATTGCTTCCAAAGCAACCTCCATGTTTTTTACCTCATGTCCAATAAGGGCCCAATAATATGACGCCGTTTATTGTGACATGTCAAGATGACCCATCAATATTAAGTTGTGATGGACGGTCGCCATGTGGATCCCCCAATAATATGAGCCGATCCCATGGGAGTTCCACCCAACTTACAACATGTGTCGATCCAATGTACAGCTTTCCGACGAACGAGCCCCCCCAATAATATGAGCCGGGCCGTATCCGCGGGTAGCATCTCATACATTGATCGTTGATGGAAGGTAGGAACATTTAAACAAATTTAAATTTCCTTTATTTATCTTGATATCAATTTTAAATCATATTTAAAATGAGGGATTTTAATTATGAAAATTTGTCTCATCATTTTTAAAATTTTGTATGCTTGTCGGATTCACACAATTTTGTCTAAAACATGCATACAACTATAATATCACATATTATATAGGATGATCGATTCCATTTCTAATCGACCCGTGGTTGCCAATCACGAGTCTTAGTCCAATCCTAGGTAATATGCAGTATGCAATGCAATCCTATTACATTGAGCTTCCAATTTACATTTCTTCTGTCTTTATTGTCTGCTGGGCCCACCTCCATCTCAAATCTTGATCTCCCACTAAATCTAATGTATTTACAATAAATAACAATGACAAGTAGGGGATACATTTTTAAGGGGTGGGAACGGGCCATAAACCAAGCCCACTTTTATTACATATGACAATTCATATTGGGCCATAAACCAGGCCCATTAATAAAACCAACAACAATAAAAACAAATGTAAATTCCTAACATACACCTACAAAATTGGTCATGGCAATCGATCATCCTTATCCAATAACATTTAATTCAAAATTAATTTATTGGATAACATGCAATGGCAATTTAAATTTAAAAGGATAAAATCATATTTCATACATAAAATCTTATTTTATATACAAAATCATATTTTATCTTTTTATCAAATAAAATCATATTTTATCTATAAAATCCAATTTTATACATAAAATCATATTTTACTCAATATATCCATAAGATCATATCTTATCATCAATTGTACCAAAAATAATTAATTTCAAAATTCAATTTAACGGATAAAATATTTAAATTTTCCAAAAATTCAAATTTATCCAAAAATCAATTTTAAAATTTTCGGACTCGAACAATTCGATCCGACGCCTCGTGGACCAATCAAAAACAATTTTCGATCGGACCAAAAATAGAATTTTAACATATTAAAATTTAATTTAAAAATTAAAAATTAATTTTTCCCGCAGGCCGCCTGGGACATTCCCGGGCTGCCCGCGCCCTAATGGGGTCGAGCCGGGCAGCGACGTGCGCCGCCCTGGGCAGCGCCGTGCGCCGCCCTGGGCAGCGCCGTGCGCCGCCCTGGGCAGTGCCTAGCGCTGTGCAGGGAAGCACCGTGCGCTGCCCGGGGCCGCGACCATCGCTGCCCCCCCCCCCCCCGAGCAGCGATCCAATCGCTGCCCGGGTTTTTGCCCGAAAAAAAAAATTTTTTTTTTTTTTTTGTTTCAAAAACCGAGGCTTAAAAATTTTTTGTACAATCGATTAATTTAATCGCTTGATCTGAGCAACCTGTCTCTGATACCACTGTTGGAGAACGCGGCGATCAGATCAATTAGGATTGATACCCGGTGCAGCGGAAGTTTAAAAATTTTATATGGAACGATTCCATAATGGGTATCAACCTTACGATTAAATTGTGTGTGTAAAAATTAAATAACGATTATAAAATTTTTACCTCCAATCTCAAAGCGAGATTATGGACACCAACAGATTGCTCTGCTCTTGTTGTATATCCCTGGAACTGATGGACGAACTGTTCTTCAATCAGGTCCACGAACGGATATTTAATCCCTCTGATAGATTGCACTAGAAAATCTATCAGAAGTTTCTACGAAGAGATTAACGAATTTGATCCGTTAAACCATACTGTAATTCAAAATTCACAGACTAGATTTTCCGAGCAGAGAGGAGAAAGGGGGCGGCCACTACTGAGAGAAAAATAGGGTTTTTTTCGAAAATTGTGACCTGTTATGTCTAATTTCTGTACTGCAATAACTTATTTATAATGTAGGCCACTAACAGCTTAGGGCCCATTAGTCATAAGTTCTAGCCCGACAAGCAAAGCCCGCATGTTCAGAAATTAATATAAAATTCATCGTGACTCCGATTGATAAACCGATTTCACCAATGTGCACAGAAACCATTTCTGCACCTTTTAAAGTCAAGAAAAATATTTCTGAATCCGAATTCAGTGGTTTCCAAAAATGCCCATCCCTATGTCATTTTAGGAAACCTTACTCCTCTACTCATAATTAAGAAGTCCAACTTCTTTGTTCATTAAATTTAACTCTTTAAATTTAACTATCTCAACGGGGATTAAAAATCCATTACTCTGTGTGACCCTCAATGGTTCAGGGATACAGCTAGCCGTGGGCTCACAACTCCTTGTGACTCGGAACAACAATTTCCGACTTGCCCATCGAATCATGGTAAGAGCGCCTAGCAACATCTCCTCATGATTCCCTAGGTATCACTGATAGTGCCTACAAGAACCAATAGATTTTGGTTAGCGTACAGTACGGTCCCTACATCCATATATCCCGATCGAATCAACAACCATTGGTATATCGAGAGTCGTTCGAGATTCGATAACTATGCAATACATCTTTAAGATCAAATAGTGACATCGCATGTGCTACTAAGAAACCATTTCTTAAATCACATCATGTACTCTGGCCAGAGATTCGTCACACTAATATCTCCTCAGATCGCATAGGATATCCACACTCGCAAGTATGTGGTGAATCCTTGACAACAAAGCATCGACTCCTATATGTGTTGTAACTGTACCCAATCCCGACACCTGATGATCCCAATAGAGTCGGTAAACGAGTCAAAGCACAGTACTAGCATACAGAGTCTCAATGATGTTTCAAGTAGTAAGGACTAATGGTGTACAACCAAAACCGCGGACTTTATCCACTCGATAAGTGATAACCACTTGGAAAGTCCGGATAGGGTAGTTCGATCATTCATCGTATGAATATCCATTTGCATGCTTCGAACATCTCTATGTTCCTTACCAATGAAACGTGGTACTCTGCATCGCAAATGCTAGTCTCAAACTCGAGCGATCCTTATCCTTATTGTCGGACAGCTCAATCGACTAGGAACAGTTTAGAATATACAGTGACTATAAGATGTGTTTCATGATAGACATCCCCATGTTCTACCACATCTTACATACACTATAGTATATTCAAGGTCTTTATCAAAACAACAATATTATATCACAATATAACAATATGAAGAAAGATAAAGTCATTGCCATTAATAAAAGTGTAAATTATATTAAACAAAAGATTGTTTATACAAAGAGTCATCAAAGCCCTTAGCCACAAGTTGGCTCACTGGGCACCCACTCTTTCAGCATAGCAGTCTAGGCGTCGTTGCGGAGCTGTGGTCTAGTTTTGAGGCTATCTATAGCAAAGGGCTATCGACGGATGCAGGTATAACTTTGGCATCCTAAAAATATTTAGGAGTATGCTTTAGCTTAGTTAAGGATTTTAGTGTTTAATTATTGATGCATGGGTAATTTCATTGTAGTAGCAGTAGACTGGATTAGTAGACTTGGAGTCTAGACCAGCGGAGCTATGTTTGACCAGCAGTATTATAGGTACGTAAGTACTGACCGAGATAGCCGGCATGATATATTTGCATGTATGTTGCATGAGTATGTGCTATATGTTTTTATCATGTTTTAGCATGTTTTACCGTCTTAGCACATACATGATTTTACGTGTGACTGCATCCTGAGAGATGTGAGTCATTGACAGTCTCCATAGGGAACGATGATCTCATTTTGGACTCGAGTCAGGCATGACAATTTTCATATGGGACTTGTATCCTGTTTTGGATTCGGGTCAGGAAGGTTGATTAATTGTTTACACTTGCATTCATATTGAGCCGATTATTCGATTCATTTTGAAGATAGACGTTTTAGGGAGCTATATTGAAGTGGCTTTGGATTTCGAGTTTTTCCAAGTGCCAGATTACTTCTTATAGTTGCTCTAAAGTTTAGGGGTTGAGTTGAACGACATCCACCCCGAATGGGTGTGTCGGTGAGCTGTTGTGAAGACTTGGCCCCGGGATCCCAACCGAATACTGATTGATATTTCGATTATCCGATTTGATAGTCCTGAGTTTTTCATGCATTCATTCATTCTCATCATGATATGTTATTGATTATTATATTTCAATCTGAGGTGTTTATTTGATATTTCATGCCTGTCTCTTTTACTCAGAAATTGTATTTCTAATCGATTTATCCGGCTGTTGTCTTTGTTTGTATGTGTACTTGGCAACAGAAGGATTAGGAGCTGGACCGAGTCGTCTTGGTTAGCTTGGGGTGAGATTGATAGAAGTGAGACTCCGCGTTGTAGGGTTGATTCGATTGTATCTGTATTAGTTTTATTGAGTCGTTGGAACTCTATTCGTCGAACTCGTTTTATTAATTGTGTTTTGTTGGTGTTTCGAACCCCCTTGAACCACGTTTGAGCTATGAATTGAACTTGGGTTGCTTGGATTATGGATTAGAGTTTGTAAGGATGTATTTTTATGCTTTAGATTTTATGCAGCCGAGTTGACGGCGCGGGCGCGCCTTTGTTTTGCGAGGTCACGGCGCGGGTGCCCTGACTATTGGCGTGGGCGCGCTGTTTCTTGCGAGGTCGCGGCGCGGGCGCTCTGATTATTGGCGCGGGCGCGCTGTCCTTTGCGAGACTCCGGCGCGGGCGTGCTGCTTTAGACGCGGGCGTGCTGTTAAAAAAAATAAAAAATTTTGATTCATTTTTACGCGGATCTTCGTGTTTGATTTTGTTTAATTATTCGAGAATAGGAGTTTAGAAACGGGGTCTCACATTAAGTGGCATCAGAGCGATAAGATTCTTGGATTTGAACTAGAGTGAGCGGGGTAGATCGAGTCCGCATGAATTGAATTCTTGCATGTGATTGATTTATTTAAATGATTATTTTTAAGTACGTGCGAGCATGCTTTATTGATTCTTGAATGAATTGAATTACATGAGTAGTGATTTAATTTATAAAGCATGAATTACGTGATATATATTTGTCCTTGTACTATTATCTTTTCTCGTATATCATTGAGATTCATGAGTACTTAGAGCAGAGTTTTTGACACCGAGGTTATGAGATTGAGAATAAGTTTGAGATATTGTGTCCTAACCCTTGATAGATTGCACCTCGACGGTCTTTGAGAAGGAATCAACCACCTTTGAATCCTCCTTCTACTGAGAATCCGCCGCCAGTGATAACTCCTCAGAATGATCAGGGTAGTACTGGAATGGATCAATTTGATGCAACTGCAACCCCGATGGAGACTCTACTGAAGAGATTTCGATCTTTTCGACCGCCTACTTTAACGGGTACCGAGAACTCCGTTGCTTGTGAAAGTTGTCTAGATGAAATGGATAAGCTCTTTGATTCCCTCGACTATACCGATGACCGCAGAATTAGGTTAGTCAGTCATCAGTTGCAGGGTGTTGCTAAGAATTGGTGGACCACAACTAAGAGAGCGAATGAGAACCGAGGCACCGCCATCACTTGGAGCTTGTTCAAGACTGAGTTCTTTAAGCGTTTCTTTCCTGTCTTGTATCGAAAGGAAAAGGGTGCCAAATTTGCGAATCTGAAACAAGGGAACTTGAGCATTGAGGACTATGTGAGCAAATTTGACAGTCTCTTGAGTTTTGCACCTCACGTTGCAGATAACGAGGAAGCCAAGGCCGACCATTTCATCAATGGCTTGAACCCTAAGATATTTACCTTGGTCAATACCGGAAGACCCAACAACTTCGCAGATTCTATGGATCAAGCAAAGGGAGCCGAAGCCGGATTCTTGATGCAACGAGTTAATCAGGTAGCTCCTCAGCAGCAGCAGAGATCTTTTCAGAACCAGCCTGTTCAGTTTCAGCCTCAATAGTCTCAGTATCAGTACCAACCTTCTCAGCAGTCGAATCAGCCTCAAAGGTTTGAGGGAGGCAACAGTGGCAGAAACAGGCGAGATCAGTATCGGCCGAAGGGGAAGAATTTCAAGAAGTCTGGTAATAGTTCATCGAGTTCCAGTGGCTCTAGACAGTTCAGTTCTGGGCAGAGTTCAGGGTTTTTTGGAGCTTCGTGAAGCAAGTGTGGAGGACGTCATCCCAGTGATCAGTGTCGAGGCATGTTTGGTAGTTGCAATATCTGCCAGTAGCCGGGTCACTTTGCTAGAGTTTGTCCTCAGCGAGGATCCGATAGAGCTCAGAGCTGCAGTTCTTCTCAACCACCAGCTCAGCCCAAGAGATCAGCTTCTGCAGTTCATTCCTTTCAACCTCAACAGCAGACTCGTCAGGGAGGTAATCAGAATCAGAACCAACCTTCTTGACAGCAGGCGAGGGTGTTTGCCTTGACAGGGGATCAAGCTAATGCAGCCCCGAATGACGTGATAGCAGGTAACTGTTCGATTTTTGGTTATCCTGCGTTTGTGTTGATTGATACGGGTGCTTCTCACTGTTTTATTTCTGAAAGATTTGTCGTGATGCATGATTTATTTGCTGAGCCATTATCTGATGTTGTTTCTATTACTTCACCTTTGGGTGGAGGAATTGTTTCGGTAAAAATGGTCCGAAATTATGTAATAGAATCCGAAGGGAATTCGATTGAGATTGACTGCATCGTACTTGGATTATCTGATTTTGACTGTATTGTCGGGATTGATGCTCTGACCAAGTATAGGGTGACAGTAGATTGCTTTCAGAAAGTGGTTCGATTCAGACCTGAGATGGCAGACGATTGGAAGTTTTTTGGTAAGGGTTCTCGATCCAAAATTCCGTTGATTTCTGTGTTATCCATGTCTCGTTTGCTACAGAAAGGAGCAGAGGGATTCTTGATTTATGCAATGGATGTTCAGAGGTCTAGTCCTGAGTTGTATGAGATACCCGTTGTTAGCGAGTTTCCTGATGTTTTTCCAGACGAGATTCCTGGTTTACTGCTTATTCGAGACATCGAATTTAGCATTGAACTTGCACCAGGTACTCAGCCTATTTCGAAAGCACCTTACCGTATGACTCCGTTATAGTTGAAAGAATTCAAGGAACAGTTAGAATATTTGATTTCCAAGGGATACATCCGACCTAGCGTATCGCCTTGGGGTGAAACAGTGATTTTTGTGAGGAAGAAAGATGGTTTTATGCGACTTTGCATCGACTACCGCCAGTTGAATCAAGCGACGGTCAAGAACAAGTATCCTCTACCAAGAATCAATGATCTTTTTGATCAACTTCAAGGTTCTTCAGTGTATTCGAAGATAGATCTGCGATCAGGGTATCATCAGCTGAGAGTTCGCGACGAGGATGTGCCGAAGACAGCTTTCAGAACCAGATATGGTCATTTCGAATTCATAGTCATGCCGTTTGGTTTGACCAATGCTCCAGTAGTTTTTATGGATCTGATGAATCGTATCTTTCAGCGGTATCTAGATGAGTTCGTCATCATCTTCATCGACGACATTCTGATCTATTCGAAGAACCGTTCTGATCATGCCGAGCATTTGAGGATTGTATTGCAGACCTTGCGAGCCGAACAGTTGTATGCTAAGCTATCAAAGTGCGAGTTCTGATTGGACCGAGTTGTTTTTCTAGGCCACATTGTATCAGGAGATGGAATATCTGTGGACCCCAGTAAGATCGAGGCAGTTATGAATTGGCAAAGACCGACATCAGTGCCAGAAATCCGAAGCTTCATGGGTTTAGCGGGGTATTATCGCCGATTTATCGAGGGCTTCTCTTCCATTGCAAAGCCGATTACTCAGTTTACCCAGAAGAATGCACCGTTTGTTTGGTCCGAGCAGTGTGAGGCTAGTTTCATTGAACTGAAGAAGAGATTGACCAGCGCTCCGATCTTGTCTATTCCATCCGGTACTGGAGGTTTCTCTGTGTACTGCGATGCTTCTCACCGTGGTCTCGGGTGTGTTTTTATGCACAGGAAGCACGTCATAGCTTATGCTTCAAGGCAGCTGAAGCCTCACAAGACTCGTTATCCGATCCATGATCTCGAGCTAGCTGAAATCGTATTTGCTTTGAAGACTTGGCGCATTACCTGTATGGCAAGTCGTTTGAGATATTTTCTGACCACAAGAGCTTGAAATACTTGTTTTCTTAGTCCGAGTTGAATATGAGGCAGAGGAGATGGATGGATTTGCTTAAGGACTTCGACTGCGAGATCAAGTATTATCCTGGAAAGTCGAATGCAGCTGCAGACGCTCTTAGTCAAAAACTTTGTTCATTGTCTCTTACTACGATGGGTGTCTCTCGATTAATTGAGGATTGTTGTACTTCTGGTTTGGAGTTTGAGACCGATAGGAGATCTATCAGAGTTTTTGTGATTCAGGCCGAGCCAGAGTTGTTTCAGTTGATCAGAGAGGCACATAGATCAAATCCGAGTATTCAGAGTTCGATAGAGAGAGTCCGATCAGGTCATCAGTAAGAGTTTCAGGTCAAGGATGATGTTTTGTTTGTGAACAGCCGTATAGTTGTGCCCGACGTTTCTGAGTTGAGACAGTGTATTCTACGAGAGGAGCATTGCAGTCGGTTCAGTGTTCATCCTGGAGGCTGGAAGATGTATAATGACTTGAAGACTCAGTTCTGGTGGAAGCAGCTAAAGGGAGACGTCACGAGATTTGTGTCCCGTTGTCTGAATTGTCAACAGGTGAAAGCCGAGAGGAAGAAATCGGGTGGTTTGTTGCACAGCTTGCCTGTCCCGGAATGGAAATGGGATCACATCTCTATGGACTTCGTCACCAAACTACCGCGTTCAGTCAGAGGTTGTGATGCGATTTGAGTAGTGATTGATTGGTTGACGAAATCTGCTTGTTTCATTCCTTACCGTATGACATACCGTCACGATCAGATGGCCGAGTTGTATGTCAGAGAGGTTGTGAGATTGCACGGCGTGCCGAAGTCGATAGTATCAGACAGAGATCCGAGATTCATTTCTCACTTTTGGCACAGTTTGCAGGGGGCATTGGGTACTCGTTTGCACCTGAGCACAGCGTATCACCCTCAGACTGACGGTCAGTCCGAGCGTACAATCTAGACTTTGGAGGATATGCTTCGCGCAGTAGTGCTTGATTTTGGATTAGGTTGGCAGGAGTCCTTGCCTTTAGTTTCCAGGCGAGTATTGGAATGGCACCTTTCGAAGCCTTGTACGGGAATAAGTGCAGATCTCCATTGTTCTGGGATGAGATTTCAGAATCACCTGAGCTGGGTCCAAATATGATTCGTGATATGTCAGAGCAGGTGAAGCTGATTAGAGTCAGAATGAAGACAGCCCAGGATCGACAGGCCAAGTATGCGAATGTCCGACGCAGAACACTGTCTTTTGATCATGGAGACCGTGTGTTTTTGAAGATTTCTCCTTTCCGAGGCACTGTCAGATTTGGGAAGAGAGGAAAGTTGTCGCCGAGGTTCATTGGCCCGTATGAGATTTTGGAGAAGATAGGCAATCTTGCCTATAGGATTGCTCTTCCTCCGTCTCTTTTAGGTATCCACGATGTGTTTCACGTTTCGATGCTACGGAAATATCATCCGGATCCGTCTTACGTTTTTCAGCCAGACGAGACCAAACTTGATGAGACTCTGAGTTACTTCGAGCGACCGATCCAGATTCTCGATAGGAAAGAGAAGCAACTCAAAAACAAGTCGATTCCCTTGGTGAAGATACAGTGGAGTCGTTACGGAGTTGAAGAAGCGACTTGGGAGACCGAATCTGATATGAGGCAGCAATTTCCAGAGTTATTCGATTGAGGTGAGTTCGTCTTCAGTATGATTCGTTCTTGTTCAGTCTATGATCTATCAGATTTCGATGACAAAATCGGATCTTATAGGGGGAGAATTGTAATGCCTCGATTTTATTATAATTGAGTTTAATCAAGATAATCAGAGTTTTCAGTATTTAAGAATCATATTGATATTCTCAGGGGATCATTTTGCAAACTTGGAGAAATAAAAGACTGAAATGCAAAAATTGAATTTTGTATAATATCTTAAGGCAACTTGCCTCACCATCACCTCAAATCATTTCCCTCCTCCCCCTTCTCCTCTCCATTCAACGTACCGAACCAGAGAAGCCATGGGAGATCTTTCGAGCTTTTCTTCCGTCCGATTTGCTCGATCCATCCGTTAGATCTTATTTCCGAGTTGATATTCACGATCACCGCAGCGAGGGCTTCATTTGTACGTAAGTTTTGCTTCGATCCTTGAACTTTGAATTTAGTTGGGTTGTCAGAATTTGATAATCTTGGAGTATGTCATTCTTGAGCTAGTATAGATCGTGTATTCGAAGTCGGTTTGGAAAAAGAACGAAGTTTGGATTTTATATGATTTTTGAGGCATATTTTCGAAAATGATGATTTTCATTGACGTTGGATTTGAGTTGTTTTGATGGGTTGGGATGATGATTGAGTTATTGTGATTGTTGTTTGATGGTTTGTATTTCTGGATAGTCAGTTTATAGCCGTTATGCCGTCGAAATCGAGTTGGAGTTATCGGTTTTGGTTCGGTTTGAGTTGTATATCGAGTTTGATTGAGTTTGAATTCCGAATTGATTTTGAGTCCGTATTCGATGTTTTGGCATTTGATTGAGGATTTGGGAGTTGATCGAACTTGGAGACTTGTTATCGATCGAAGAATTGAAGACGGTATATTGTTGTTGTTGTTGTTGTATCGACTTTGAGTTTGTTAGCCGAATAGACTTTGATACCGAGTTATCTCTTGTTGACAGGAATCACTTGAAGCTTCGAGAGAAGGTAAAAGACGACATTAACTTGAATGGGGTTGAATACTCGAGTTCGATTGATTCTCGAGCCCCGAAAATCACATACTGCATGTTAATTGCTTGTGTGAACTTGGTTGATTAATTGTTTACACTTGCATTCATATTGAGCCGATTATTCGATTCATTACGTTTTAGGGAGCTATATTGAAATGGCTTTGGATTTCGAGTTTTTCCAAGTGCCAGAATACTTCTTATATTTGCTCTCAAGTCTAGGGGTTGAGTTGAACGACATCCACCCCGAATGGGTGTGTTGGTGAGTTGTTGTGAAGACTAGGCCCCGGGATCCCAACCGAATACTGATTGATATTTCGATTATCCGATTTGATAGTCCTGAGTTTTGAAGTCATGCATTCATTCATTCTCATCTTGATTTGTTATTGATTATTACATTTCAATCTGAGGTGTTTATTTTATATTTCATGTTTGTCTCTTTTACTTAGAAATTGTATTTCTAACCGGTTTATCCGGCTGTTGTCTATGTTTGTATGAGTACTTGGCAACAGGAGGATTAGGAGCTGGACCGAGTCATCTTGGTTAGCTTGGGGTGAGATTGATAGAAGTGAGACTCCGCGTTGTAGGGTTGAGTCGATTGTATCTGTATTAGTTTTGTTGAGTCGTTGGAACTCTATTCGCCGAACTCGTTTTATTAATTGTGTTTTGTTGGTGTTTCGAACCCCCTTGATGCATGTTTGAGCTATGAATTGAACCTGGGTTTCTTGGATTATGGATTCGAGTTTGTAAGGATGTATTTTTATGCTTTAGATTTTATGCAGCCGAGTTGACGGCGCGGGCGCGCTGGGGTGGGCACGGGCGTGCCTTTGTTTTGCGAGGTCACGGCGCGGGCGCCCTGACTATTGGCGCGGGCGCGCTGTTTCTTGCGAGGTCTCGGCGCGGGCGCTCTGATTATTGGCGCGGGCGCGATGTCTTGTGCGAGACTCCGGCGCAGGCGCGCTGCTTTAGGCGCGGGCGCGCTGTTAAAAAAAAAATTTGGTTCGTTTTTATGCGGCTCTTCGTGTTTGATTTTGTTTAATTATTCGAGAATAGGAGTTTAGAAACGGGGTCTCACATTAAGCATGTTCTAATAGTTTGGAATGGACGATAACTTTAAAACTATCTTGTTTGGATCTATGTATTGGTGTATGCATGATTTGGATTGAGTTTGGATAATTTTTCTGCTGTATTTTTAGTTCAGAACTGTCACCGATCGATCGGTAAGATGTTACCGATCAAGCGAGTGAGTTTTAGCCAAGTTTCTGTTTTTTCTGAAAACTTGCCCGCTCGATCGGTAAGATCTTACCGATCGAGAGGAGCACTATTAAAAAAAATATTCCTTTGCTTTTAATCTTTGTTCTTGTTTGCTTAATAATTGTTTATCCCAAAATTAGATTATTAGAATCGAGGTGTCTTGTCTTTGTATGTGTGCTTGGCAACAGGTGGGGCAGGACCGAATCAGAGATCGCATGGCTAGGTGGTCGAGTTGATAGAGTGAGGCCTTGGTGTTTTAGAAGTCAAATTGTAATTCGAACTCGATTTGTATTTTGGATTGTAAACTTAGATTGAAAGCATGTTCTAATAGTTTGGAATGGACGATAACTTTGGAACTATCTTGTTTGGATCTATGTATGTTGTTTGGATGAATTATGTGAAAGAGTGGGTGCCCAGCTAGCCAACTTGTGGCTAAGGGCTTCTATGACTCTATGTATAAACAATCTTTGTTTAATATAATTTACATTAATTAATGGCATTTTCTTTATCTTTCTTCATATTGTTATATTGTGATATACTATTGTTGTTTTGATAAAGACCTTGAATATACTATAATGTAAGTAAGATGAGATAGTGAATAAAGAGAGATCACTATTATGAAACACATCTTATAGTCACTGTATATTCTAAACAGTTCCTAGTCAATTGAGCCATCCGCTAATAAGGATAGGGATCGCTCGAGATTGAGACTAGCATTTGTGATGCCAAGTACCACGTTTCATTGGTAATGAACATGGAAATGTTCAAAGCATGAAAATGGATATTCATATGATGGATGATCGAACTACCCTATTCGGACTTTCCAAGTGGTTATTATTATTTGAGTGGATAAGTCCGCGGTTTTGGTTGTACACCATTAGTCCTTACTACTTGAAACATCATTGAGACTCTATATGCTAGTACTGTACTTTGACTCGTTTACCGACTCTATTGGGGTCATCAGGTATCAGGATTGGGTACAGTTACGACACATATAAGAGTCGATGCTTTGTTGTCAAGGATTCACCACATACTTGCGAGTGTGGATATCCTATGTGATCTGAGGAGATATTAGTGTGACAAATCTCTGGCCAGAGTACATGATGTGCTTTAAGAAATTGTTTCCTAGTAGCACATGTGATGTCACTATTTGATCTTCAAGATGCATTGCATAGTTATCGAATCTCGAACGACTCTCGATGTACCAATGGTTGTTGATTCGATCGGGATATATGGATGAAGGGACCGTACTGTACGCTAACCAAAACCTACTGGTTCTTGCAGGCACTATCAGTGATACCTAGGGATTCATGGGGCGATGTTGCTAGACGCTCTTACCATGATTCGTTGGGCAAGTCGGAAATCGTTGTTCCGAGTCACAAGGAGTTGTGAGCCCACGGCTAGCTGTATCCCTGAACCATTGAGGATCACACAAGTAATGGATTACTAAACCCCGTTGAGATAGTTAAATTTAAAGAGTTAAATTTAATGAAAGAGAAGTTGGACTTCTTTACTAAAAGGAGTGAAATTTCCTAAAATGGCATATGGATGGGCATTTTTGGTAATCACTGAATTCGGATTCAGAAAAATTATCTTAACTTTAAAAGATGCAGAAATGGTTTCTGTGCACATTGGTGAAATCAGTTTATCAATCGGAGTCATGATGAATTTTATATTAATTTCTATAATAACAGGATTGGCTTGTTGGGCTTAAGTTATGGATTATGGGCCCTAAGGAGTTAGAGTTCTAATATAATTATAACTTAATCTAGTCTAGAAATTATCTATAAATATAGGTGTAGTGTTCAAAAATTAAAAGCATTCCATCCTTGAAATTTTCGAAAATCACTTATAGTATTCTAAGGGAATTTTTTAAATTCTCTTCTCCTTTTTGAGAAAATTCAGTTTGTGATTTTTCTGAAAAATTACATTCTGAATTGACAGATCAAATCTGTTTATTCTCTACGATAAACATCTGATTGATTTCTAGTGCAATCAATCAGAGGGTTTCTATTTTCTATTCGTGGACCTAATTCCGGAGATTGATCGAGCGAGTCATCGGTTCCCGGGATTTACAACAAGAGCAGATTAAATCTGTTGGAGTCCATAATCAAGCCTTAGCTTGTAGAGGTAAAAATATTTAATTGGGAATTTATATTTTTACTTGCAAGATTTTAACCGTTTGGATTTGATACCCATGATATGGAATCGTTCCATATCGAAAAATAAAATTTTTTAAACTTCCGCTGCTTCGAGTATCACATCCGTGTGATCAGAGAACGCCTATTCCAACAGTGGTATCAGAGCCAGGTCGTACTTTGATCAAACGATTAAAATTAATCAATTGTACAAAATTTTTAAGCCTCGGTTTTTGGAAAACAAAACAAAATTTTAAACGAAAATTAAATTTGAACAGGGCAACGGGGCAGCGATCGTCACTGCCCAGAGGCAGCGAGATCGCTGCCCAAAAGGGCAGCAATCGTTGTTGTCCAGGGCAGCGAGATCGCTGCCCAAAGGGCAGCATGATCGCTGCCCAAGGGCAGTGAAATTGCTGCCCAAGGGCAACAATCGTTGCTTCCCAGGGGCAGCGAGATCGCTACCCAAAAGGGCAGCAATCGTTGCTGCCCAGGGCAGCGAGATTGCTGCCCGTTGCTGCCCAGGGGCAACGAGATCGCTGCCCAAAGGGACAGCATGATCGCTGCCCATAAGGGCAGCAATGGTTGCTGCCCAACGGGCAGCAAGATAGCTGCCCAGGGCAGCCAAGGGGCTGCCCTACACCCCACGTGGTGGCTGCCCTGCCCCACGTGGGGGCGGGGCTGCCCGGGAACGTCCCGGGCAGCCTGGAAAATTAAATTTTTTATTTTTCCCGGAATTTTAAATTTTTGAAATTTTAGTTTTTGGTCAGATCGAATATTGTTTTTGGTTGGTCCGCGAGGCGTCGGATCAAATTGTTTGAGTCCGAAATTTTTAAAATTGATTTTTAGATAAATTTGAATTTTTGGAAAATTTATAAATTTTATCCTTTTAATTAGATTTTATAAAAATTAATTATTTTGGTACAATTGATGATAAGATATGATCTTATGAAAGGATGAGATAAAATTTGATTTTATCTTTTTAATTATGATGTCATTGCATGTTATCCAATTATTTAATTATTAAATTAATTATTGGATAAAAGGATGATCGATTGTCATGACCAATATTATAGGTGTATGTTAGGTTGTTTATATTTGGTTTTATTGTTGTTGGATTTTATTAATGGGCTTGGTTTATGGCCCAATTTGAATTGTCATTTGTAATAAAAAGTGGGTCTGGTTTATGGCTCGTTCCCACCCTTAAATATGTATCCCCTACTTGTCATCGAAATTTATTGTAAATTTATTAGACGTAGTAGGAGATAAATATTTGAAGACAATGGTGGGCCCAGCAGATAATAAAGACCGAAAAAATGTAAATTGGAAGCTCAATGTAATAGGATTGCATTGCATACCTGCATATCACTTAGGATTGGATTTACACTCGTGATTAGCAACCACGGGTCGATTAGTTATTGGGATCGATCATCCTTTAAATAATATATGATATTATTGTTGTATGCATGTTTAGACTAAATTGTATGAATCCCGCAAGCATACAAATATTGCATGATGAGACAATTTTCAAAATTAAAAATCCCATATTTTAAATATGATTTAAAATTGATATCAAGATAAACAAAAGGGAATTTAAATATTGTTTAAATATTCCTACCTTCCATCAATGATTAATGTATGAGATGCTATCCGCGGGCACGGTCCGGCTCATATTATTGGGGGGGCCCGTTCGTCGGAAAGCTGTACATTGGATCGACACATGTTGTAAGTTGGGTGGAACTCCCATGGGATTGGCTCATATTATTGGGGATCCACATGGCGACCGTCTATCACAACTTAATATTGATGGGTCATCTTGACATGTCACATTAAACGGCGTCATATTATTGGGCCCTTATTGGACATGAGGTAAAAACTTGGGGTTGCTTTGGAAGCAATTGGGCTCTACCTTTTGAAAATTATGGTTGGCTGATATTATTCGGGACTATAGTTTGTCAATTGGACTCCATATTCCCACTAAGGAAACCAGTTTTCCGTTTTCACTAGACGGTAGTGAAATCGTTAAAAATAGTGGAAGTGAAATTCATAAAATAAATTTTGCCATATTTTAT
Source organism: Henckelia pumila (assembly GCF_033568475.1). Lineage (NCBI taxonomy): Eukaryota > Viridiplantae > Streptophyta > Magnoliopsida > Lamiales > Gesneriaceae > Henckelia > Henckelia pumila. Next base: position 1,779,483 of record NW_027331857.1, on the reverse strand, counting down.
GTCTTAGTAAATTAATTAAACAATCATCGATTATTGTCAGTTTCATCTCAGTATATCATTATGATGAATCTTCGTAATCCACATGTTTCAATTCTCGAACAAAACAAACTTTCTAGCGCAAACTATACGAAATGGTTCCATAAGTTAAGATTGTCCTGAGTTCGGAAAAGATTTTCTAAGTGTTAGAAAAGGCTCCTCCGAAAAACAGCCCCGGCTGATGTAACTTCGGAAAGTTTGGCCGAACTAGAGAAATGGTAGGACCATGATCTCAAGGCCAAATGTTACATGCAAAGATGGACAAGTCTAAATAAGTTTGCCATCACTGCAAGAAACCCGGTTACTGGAAGCGCAACTGCAAAGAATGTATATCGAGTAGTTACGAACTACAAAGGATATATTTTATAAATGTTTCACTTAATATTATTTCTTGGGCAATGGATACCAGATGTAGATCTCACATTTGCAATGAGTTGCAGATGATGACAAGAAGTCGTAAGCTTAGGATGGGTGAGACCCAGTTAAGGCTCGGGAATGGTTCCAGATTTGAATCCAAAAGCTATGGGAAACATTTGTTTAATTTTGCAAAAACAATTTTAAGCTATATTTTTAGAGAGATGTTTTTATTTGTACCAAGATTTCATTAAAACATTATTTATTTTTCTATTCTTAATAGAGAAGATATTTCTTGAAAATTTGCGAATGGGATTTGCAATATTTACAAGAATGAATGTTTGATTTGAAATGGACAATTTAAAAACGATCTATATAACTTAAAATTAAAAGACGTTCCAGTTGATTATGTTGATAAACCGGTAACAACAAACAAAAAAAAATCGATAGTCAAAACCCGAAAAACCTTTGGCATGCTAGGCTAGGTCATATTTCCTCAAGGAGGATGAACAAGCTAGTGGGAGAGGACATGTTTGATATGTCTAATATTAACTCTCTACCTACTTGTGAGTCCTGCCTAAAAGGAAAAATGACTAAATCTCCTTTCAAAGGGAAAACTGAGCGTAGTCAAAATCTATTGGATTTGATCCATACGGATGTTTGCGGCCCATTTAGTATTGGTACTAAATTAGGTCACACCTACTTCATTACCTTTACTGATGATTAATCTAGGTATGGGTATTTATATTTAATGAAATATAAGTCTGAATCATTTGAAAAGTTCAAAGAATTCAAGGCTGAAGTAGAAAACAAACTAGGTAGAAGTATTAAAGCACTTCGATCGGATCGAGGTGGAGAATACTTAAGTACCAAGTTTTTGAGCTATCTAAAAGAGAATGGGATTCTCTCTCAGTGGACTCCTCCTATGACACCTCAGCTGAATGGTGTCTTGGAGCATCGCAATCGAACTTTGTTGGACATGGTTCGATCTATGATGAGCTTCACTGAGCTCCCTCCTTCATTTTGGGGCTATGCACTTGAAACGGCGGTGTTGTTGAACAATGTTCACACCAAAGCAGTGAATAAAACTCCATACGAGTTATGGAATGGAAAAGCTCCTAAGTATTTGTACTTGAGGATTTGGGGATGTCCTGCTTACGTGAAGCAGACAGTGGGAGATAAGTTGGATAGTCGATCCACCTTATGTTATTTTGTAGGATATCCAAAGAATTCAATCGGATATTATTTCTATCATCCTAATGAAACAAAAGTGTTTGTTTCGAGGAATGCCACCTTCATGGAGAAGGAGTTTTTATTATATAAGAAAGGCAAGATGATGGAACTCGAAGAAATTCGAGAAGAACCTGAGATACAAAATAACGATCCCACACCTCAAGAACCTTCAGTGGACACGCCTACATCTAGGAGATCCGAGAGGACTTCTAGACCTCCTATTCGATATGGTCTTCTTCTTGAAGGGGATCAAAGTGAACCCGACATTGGATGTGATCCAAGAAACTTCAAGGAAGCAATTTCTGATGCGGATTCGAATTTATGGCTTGATGCTATGCAGTCGGAAATAGACTCGATGCATACAAACCAAGTTTGGTCTTTAGTAGATCCTCCCGATGGAATTGTTCCAATAGGGTGTAAATGGATCTACAAGAGAAAACTTGGGCCTGATGGCAAGATACTCACCTACAAGGCACGATTGGTAGCAAAAGGTTATACTCAAAGACAAGGAGTTGACTATGATGAAACCTTTTCACCAGTCGCAATGTTCAAGTCCATAAGAATCCTTATTGCCATAGCAGCATGGTATGACTATGAGATATGGCAAATGGATGTGAAGACTGCATTTCTTAATGAAAACATTAAGGAAGAAATCTATATGATGCAGCCCGAGGGATTCACATCCATGGGAAGCGAGCATAAGGTATGCAAGCTTCAGAGATCAATTTATGGTCTCAAACAAGCATCAAGAAGTTGGAACCAGAAATTTGATGAAACAATAAAATACTTTGGTTTCATCAAAAACCCGGAGGAACCGTGCGTGTACAAGAAAGTAGTTAAGGAAGCGGTGACATTTTTAGTGCTTTATGTTGATGACATCCTACTCATTGGGAATAATGTAAGGATGTTGCAGTCAACAAAGATATGGTTATCACGTAGATTCTCGATGAAGGATTTGGGTGAGGCCTCCTATATTCTAGGGATACAGATCTATAGAGATAGATCTAAGAGAATGATAGGACTCACTCAAGCAACCTACATCGACACCATATTGAAAAGGTTTTCTATGGATGAGTCCAAGAGAGGACATCTACCTATGTGTCATGGAGTTTCTCTATCCAAGTCTATGTGTCCCAAGACTGACGAAGAGATAGAGAAAATGACACACAAACCATATGCGTCAGCCATAGGTAGTATTATGTATGGGATGATATCTACCAGACCGGATGTAGCCTTTGCTCTGAGTGTCACAAGCAGATATCAGGCCAACCCCGGTCAAATGCATTGGAAAGCCGTGAAGGATATTCTTAAGTACTTGAGAAGGACTAAGAATATATTCATGGTTTATGGCGGAAGAGAATTGAAATTGAAAGGCTATACCGACTCTAGCTTCCAAAGCGACGTGGATGACTCGAAGTCAACATCTGGATTTGTATTCATGCTCAATGGCGGTGCTGTCTCTTGGAAGAGTTCCAAGCAGGACACCACAGCGGATTCCACCACTGAGGCAGAATACATTGCAGCATCAGCTGCTGCTAAAAAGAGGCCGTTTGGATGAGGAATTTCGTCCAAGAGTTGGGCATAATTCCTGAAGCTGTTGGTCCAGTTCCGGTGTACTGCGACAACACTGGTGCCGTTGCTCAGGCAAAGGAACCAAGGTCTCATCAAAGATCCAAACACGTACTGTGGAAATACCACATCATCCGGGAGATTGTGGAAAGAGGAGACATGACTGTCGAGAGAGTGGCCTCTACAGACAATATCGCTGATCCACTTACTAAGCCCTTGCCAGGACCATTGTTTGACAAACATCGCGAAGCAATGGGATTACGTAGTATGACTAGTTGGCTTTAGGGCAAGTTGGAGATTGAAAGAGTGGGTTCCCGGTTAGCCAACTTGTGGCTAAGGGCTTTTATGACTCTATGTACAAACAATCTTTGTTTAATATAATTTACATTAATTAATGGCATTTTCTTTATCTTTCTTCATATTGTTATATTGTGATATACTATTGTTGTTTTGATAAAGACCTTGAATATACTATAGTGTAAGTAAGATGAGATAGTGAATAAAGAGAGATCACTATTATGAAACACATCTTATAGTCACTGTATATTCTAAACAGTTCCTAGTTTATTGAGCCGTCCGCTAATAAGGATAGGGATCGCTCGAGATTGAGACTAGAATTTGTGATGCCAAGTACCACGTTTCATTGGTAATAAACATAGAGATGTTCAAAGCATGCAAATGGATATTCATATGATGAATGATCGAACTACCCTATTCGGACTTTCCAAGTGGTTATTATTATTTGAGTGGATAAGTCCGCGGTTTTCGTTGTACACCATTATTCCTTACTACTTGAAACATCATTGAGACTCTATATGCTAGTACTGTACTTTGACTCATATACCGACTCTATTGGGGTCATCAGGTGTCGGGATTGGGTACAGTTACGACACATATAGGAGTCGATGCTTTGTTGTCAAGGATTCACCACATACTTGCGAGTGTGGATATCCTATGCGATCTGAGGAGATATTAGTGTGACAAATCTCTGTCCAGAGTACATGATGTGCTTTAAGAAATGGTTTCCTAGTAGCACATGCGATGTCACTATTTGATCTTCAAGATGCATTGCATAGTTATCGAATCTCAAACGACTCTCGATGTACCAATAGTTGTTGATTCGATCGGGATATATGGATGAAGGGACCGTACTGTACGCTAACCAAAACCTACTGGTTCTTGCAGGAACTATCAGTGATACCTAGGGAATCATGGGGCGATGTTGCTAGATGCTCTTACCATGATTCGTTGGGCAAGTCGGAAATCGTTGTTCCGAGTCACAAGGAGTTGTGAGCCCACGGCTAGCTGTATCCCTGAACCATTGAGGGTCACACAAGTAATGGATTACTAAACTCCGTTGAGATAGTTAAATTTAAAGAGTTAAATTTAATGAAAGAGAAGTTGGACTTCTTAACTAAAGGGAGTGGAATTTCCTAAAATGACATATGGATGGGCATTTTTGGAAATCACTGAATTCGGATTCAGAAAAATTATCTTGACTTTAAAAGATGCAGAAATGGTTTCTGTGCACATTGGTGAAATCAGTTTATCAATCGGAGTCATGATGAATTTTATATTAATTTCTATAATAACATGCTTGGCTTGTTGGGCTTAAGTTATGGATTATGGGCCTAAGGAGTTAGATTCCTAATATAATTATAACTTAATCTAGTCTAGAAATTATCTATAAATATAGGTGTAGTGTTCGAAAATTAAAAGCATTCCATCCTTGAAATTTTCGAAAATCACTTATAATATTCTAAGGGAATTTTTGAAATTCTCTTCTCCTTTTTGAGAAAATTCAGTCTGTGATTTTTTTGAAAAATTACATTCTGAATTGACAGATCAAATCTGTTTATTCTCTACGATAAACATCTAATTGATTTCTAGTGCAATCAATCAGAGGGTTTCTGTTTTCTATTCGTGGACCTAATTCCGGAGATTGATCGAGCGAGTCATCGGTTCCCGGGATTTACAACAAGAGCAGATTAAATCTGTTGGAGTCCATAATCAAGCCTTAGCTTGAAGAGGTAAAAATATTTAATTGTGAATTTATATATTTACTTGCAAGATTCTAATCGTTTGGATTTGATACCCATGATATGGAATCGTTCCATATCGAAAAATAAATTTTTTTAAACTTCCGCTGCTCCGGGTATCACATCCGTGTGGTCAGAGAACGCGTGTTCCAACATTATGTATTGGTGTATGCATGATTTGGATTGAGTTTGGACAAGTTTTCTGCTGTATTTTTAGTTCAGAACTATCATCGATCGATCGGTAAGATGTTACCAATGGAGCGAGTGAGTTTTAGCCAAGTTTCTATTTTTCTGAAAACTTGTCCGCTCGATCGGTAAAATCTTACCGATCGAGCGGAGCACTATTCAAAAAAAAATTCCTTTGATTTTAATCTTTGTTCTTGTTTGCTTAATAATTGTTTATCCAGAGATTAGATGATTAGAATTGAGCTCTCACATTAAGTGGTATTAGAGACATAAGATCTTGGACTGAATTTAGAAGTGAGCGGGGTAGATCGAGTCCGCATGAATTGATTTCTCGCATGTGACTGAGTTATTTAAATTGATTTGTTTAAATACCATGAGAGCATGCTTTATTAATTAAGAATTATTTGAATTACATGACTATGTGATTTAATTTATAAAGCATGATTTACTTGAGATAAAACTGTGTTGTTATCGACTCGTATCCGAATTTTGAGAGGGTGAAAGGGCACCGAATTGCAGCGATGAGATATCTTGTGTCCTAACCTTTGATTATCAGATGGGTACTCGACGAGTTATTAACAGGAACCCACCGCCAGTTACTCCACCAAATGAACAAGCTAGTACTGAAACTGTTCAGATGGATGCTACAGCGACGCCGATGGAAACCTTGTTGAAGAGGTTTCAGTCGTTTAACCCTCCTTTGTTGCTGGGTACAGAGAATCCCGTTGACTGCAAGAGCTGGTTGGATGACATTGATCAGTTGTTCGATTTCCTTGACTATTCTGATGACCGCAGAACCAGGTTGATTATTCATCAGCTTCGTGGTGTTGCAAAGAACTGGTGGATCACGACGAAGAGATCCATGGAGAACCGAAGTATAGCTATTAACTGGAATCTGTTTAAGTCTGAGTTTTATAAGCGGTTTTTCCCAGTTTCGTACCGAAAGGACAAGGGAGCCGAGTTTGCAAATCTGAGGCAAGGGAATTTGAACATTGAGGAGTACGTAGCCAAGTTTGACAGCTTGTTGCGTTTTGCACCACACATTTCCGACAATGAGAAGCAAAGGCCGACCAGTTCATTAATGGTCTGAACCCTAATATATTCACGTTGGTAAACACTGCTAGGCCAGATAATTTTGCGGATGCCATGAATCACGCAAAAGGAGCTGAAGCAGGTTTTTGGAGAAAGAGATGAGGTCAGTTTGTGCCTCAGCAGCAGCAAGGACAGTTCCAGGCACAACCTTCTCAATACCAGAACCAACCATCTCATTTCCATAATCAGTCTTTTCAATTTCAGAATCAACCACCGAGTTCTGAGGGTGGTAGCAGTGGAGGTAATAGAAAGGATTACTATCATTCGAAGGGGAAGCAGTTTAAGAATCACGGAAGCAGTTGTTCGAGCTCTAGTGGTTCGAGGCAATATGGAGCTGGACAGAGTTCGGTTCAGTCAGGCATGTCTTGTGCCAATTGCGGAGGTCGTCACTCCAGTGATCAATGTAGAGGTGTTTTTGGAAGCTGCTACATCTGTTATCAGGCGAGGCACTTTGCCAGAGCGTGTCCTCAGCGTGTCCCTGAGCAAGCTCAAAGTGGAAATTTCTCAAGACAGTCAGCTCAGCCTCAGCAGCAAGCACCTACTGTCCACTCTTTCCAGCCTCAGCAGCAGAATAGGCAGGAAGGTAATCAGTATGCAAGCCAGCCTCCCAAACAGCAGGCACGAGTTTTTGCTCTATCTGAGGATCCGCAGACTCGGGCTGCACCTGATAATGACAGATCAGGTAACGTTCAATTTTGGTTTTCCATTCTTATTGGACTATTAGATACTGGTGAGTCTCTTGCCTCTTATTGAAGAATTTGTTTTATGTTTAACGTGCCTCTAAACATTTGTTGAATCGTTAGAATTGACGAACACTCCTGTAGTGTTGTTAAATTTTTATTAACCGGATCTTTCAGAAGAATTAGTCGAGACTAGGAATTCTTATCATTGATTTCTTAACTTTTTGGAATGATAATTGTACTGATATTTCAGAGCATTTGAGAATCGTAAAGCAAATGTTTGTGCCGAGCAGATTTGATGATGGAATATATGCCAATCAGCGCTCTCTTCTTATCGAGATTTTGGGATGTATCTTATTCAGAGGAATCGCGCTCTAGTCTAGACATCGAGACAGCTGAAGATGCTCGAGACTCGATGTCTGAATCTGGACTTTGAGCTCGCAGCGATCTTATTGATTAGAAGATCTGTTATCTAGTGTCTTATGAGGAAATTTTCGTGATCTTTTCTAATCTTAAGAGTTGGAGTAATTTTTTCCGCAGACGGAACTGATTTGGATGCATAGAAGAGGATTAGATTGTATGAGATTTCTGACTGTGAATCTTTATCTGAGGAATTGTATGCAATAGCTGATGTTTTGAGCTGTTCTTATTTTATCTACTATCTGTTTTTGGTTGTCTGATTGATGAAATCTGCTACCGCATTCTATTTCAATACCCTCAGAACGACGGACAACCAGATCAGATGAATAAAACTTTAGAGGCACTTTTCAAGAGTTGTACGAGAAGAAGGAAGATCCTTGTTAATTTAAGATGATTTTCTGTGTCACATGAGTTGGAACCAGAAATGATTTGAATTGTGACTGAGCAGAGGAGGATTATTCTGACGAGATGAGTCGACTTTTGATTGACGGACTTGAAGGAGTAAATTGAGAGACAGAGTTCGAGTTGAAACCGTGTTTGATTTCGAGGACGAAATCTTTTCTTAAAGGGGGAGAATTGTAACGCCCCGATTTTATCTTAATTGACTTTATTTTTGATAATCGGAGATTCCAGAGTTCAAGATCCGACTTGATTTTGATCAGGGTCCTTTTTGCAAATTTCAGATTTTTCAGGGACTATAATGCAATTTTGGACTTAAATAGATATTTAATCTTGCTTTGACTTCTTCTCCTCCATTCTCTCCTTCCTCCATCGCCTCTCCCTCCATTGAAGAACTCAAACGTGAGTTTCAAGATTTTAGATTTCACCCCGAGCTCGATTCGTCCGTTGGAAATTACTTCTGAAGGCAGATTAGCGATCACGACTGCGAGAGCTTCGTTCTATCGTATATTTTTCTCCGATCAGATACATTCTATTTTTTGGATGTCGTTAGAATCGATTGAGTTGCTAGTATGTTGTTCTTGGCAGAGTTCTGATCGTTTATTCTTAGTCGGTTTCGAAATAGAGCGTCGTTCGGATTTGTTATGATTTTTGGAAGATTATTCGAAAGTTGAGTTTTTACGATTTGTTGGCATTGGATTGTTATGGTTGAAGGTTGGTTGTTTTGATTTATTGGATTGATATTATGTTGTCTGCGTTTTTGGTTTGATTAGAATATAGCCATTATGCCGCCGGTTTGTAATTGGGATTTTGAACCGTTTTGAGTTGATGATATTTGGCTATTGAGTTTGATCGTCGTTGTTGATCTTCTCTTGCCTCCGTACAGATTCGTTCGAAGGCCGTTGAGTTGTGAGATTTCAGGAGTTGAATCGCTTTGAAGATTGTAGCCGGTATAGTATCGACTTTCTTATTATCTACTAGGAAGTTTGATTGAATCTTGAATGAGTGTTGTTGTTGTTTCCAGGTTGGAGCATCGACGTTTGAAATAGGTATAAGATGACTTAGATTGGAATGGAACGAGTAACTCGAATCCGACTTGATTCGAGTGTTCCGGAGAAATCACATACTTGCATGTTAATTGATTTACTTGAATTTATTGAATGAGTTATATTTTGCATTCATTCATCTTGAGCCAAGAATTCTTGATTTTAGCGGGCAGGACGACCCTTTGATGTTAAACGTTTTGGGGACTTTTAAGCGAGTGGCCTAGGCGAAGAGGTTCGCCTAGTGCTAGCATACTCCTTATAGTCGCACCAAAGTCTAGAGGATGGAGATACGTAGCACCACCTCGATCGGGAGAGTCGGTGAGTTGTTTACATGATCTCATCCTCGGGATCCCAAAAGAAAAAGCAGCAATTTCTTGATTATCCGGACTTGATAATCCCAGAGTTTTAAATACATGCATTTCATTTTGATTTCTCTTGGAATTGCATGATTGATATTGAATATCTGGATGTTGATATATTTCGTTTTGAGATGCTTATCTGATATTGCATGCTAGTCTCTTTTACAGGGAATTGTATTCTCACCGGATTATTCGGCTGTTGTCTTGTCTTTGTATGTGTGCTTGGCAACAGGTGGGGCAGGACCGAGTCAGAGATCACATGGCTAGGTGGTCGAGTTGATAGAGTGAGGCCTTGGTGTTTTAGAAGTCGAATTGTAATTCGAACTCGATTTGTATTTTGGATTGTAAACTTAGATTGAAAGCATGTTCTAATAGTTTGGAATGGACGATAACTTTGGAACTATCTTGTTTGGATCTATGTATGATGTTTGGATGAATTATGTATTGGTGTATGCATGATTTGGATTGAGTTTGGAAAAGTTTTCTGCTGTATTTTTAGTTCAGAACTGTCACCGATCGATTGGTAAGATGTTACCAATCGAGCGAGTGAGTTTTAGCCAAGTTTCTGTTTTTCTGAAAAATTGCCCTACCGATCGAGCGAAGCACTATTTAAAAAAAATTCCTTTGCTTTTAATATTTGTTCTTGTTTGCTTAATAATTGTTTATCCCGAGATTAGATGATTAGAATCGAGGTCTTACAAAGCGTCCTTAGAATGGATTCTTTTGAAGTTGAATGAAACTAGAATAACATGGCACACACACACATTTACATTAAACTGACAGTGTATTGTGGAAAATCGGAAGTTGTTATGGTTTCTAGTTGATTGAAGTGGAACTCGTCTGAGGCAGTCTTGTCCATGATTCATTCTTACTTGTGTTATTGCATTGTGTTTGTTGTATGTCTTGCTCGAGGGCGAGCAAGGCTTAAGTATGGGGGAATTGATAACTGTGTTTCATATGCTTATTTTTTGTGTTTGTTTTTCATGCATTCATGTGTTATTGTTGTTGTTTTATTTAGTTTTAGCATGTTTAATTCATTTGTTTTCATAAAACTCTTCCTGGTCCATTTTGCAGGGAATTGCGGAAAACCCAAAAATTTGGACAGAAATATACTCGCGAGAGCGACAGGCTATGCTCGCTCGAGCGAGCCCATGAGAAAGGATTTTTTTTTCAGAAGGCTGCTCGCTCGAGCGAGACCTGTGCTTGCTTGAGCGAGAGAAGAAGTGATCATCGAGACAGAAGGTTGCTCGCTTGAGCGAGAGGCTATGCTCGCTCGAGCGAGCAAGGAGAGAAAATTGACTTCCAAGGCAGAAAGTTGCTCGCTTGAGCGAGACTTGTGCTGGATCGAGCGAGCGACGCGTGCAGAATTTTTTAAATAGGGAACTCTTGCTCGGGAAGGATACTATCTTTTGAAGACCGTTGGGAATATAAATACGAATGTAATCATCAGAATGAGGTTTACACAACATCTTTGAAGGCAATAGGCGGTGAATCATCATCTCTGATTCTACTTTTCTTCTTTTCTTTTTATTTTTGATTTCTAGTGGATATTTTGGATTAAAAACTCTTGTTCTTGAATCATGTTAAACTTTGAGTAGTTTTTCTCTTTCGATCAAGGCCGCGTGATCGGGCCATACAATTTATGTAGAAAACTTGGATGTTTATTTGAGCATTTTCAGACTTGAATTTATTTCATTGATTATCAAATTTATATTTTTCTTGTAAATTACCTGGCCAGTTATTTTCTTGCATGTTAATCGATTCCAAGTCGACAGAGGAGGTTTTTATTTTGATCACTTTGATAATCAACATATTGTAAAACCGACTAGAAATAGAATTCGGTTTCATTATGCGGTTTGGGTGTAAACTAAATTTTCACCGTTCGTCATGCATTCAAATTTGATTAGAATTACAAAAGATTAATCCGTTAATATTTTAATAGGTTTGATTGTTCTAGAAATAGTACTTTGAACAAATTAGGAGAATTCTCGTGAATTAAGATGAATTCTGAGTCTTGAATCAACTACTTGTTACATAATTTGTCTGGTACCTACGTGAGTCCTTGATCGAGCTTTTTCCATATTGAATTTAATCCAAAATCCCTGCTGCGTTTTTATTGAGTTGAAATTTATTTTCTATTTAAGTTTTAGTTTAAAATCTGAAATCAATATTTCTGATTAGTCTAGATTAAGTAGGATAATCATATTTTGGTACTCATACTTATACAGTCCATGTGGGTTCGACATCTGGACCTTTGTCCACTTTACTATAACTTGACCTGGTATGTTTGCCAGTTGATTTTAATCACACCGATTTAAGCAGTCACCAGCAATAAGTGTAGAGAAGTATTTGGTAGTTGCCACATATGTAATCAAACTGGTTATTTTGCTAGAATTTTCCCGCTACGTGGTTCTAAGAGAGCACCAGGTGGGAGTTCATCTCGAACATCACCTCAGTCTGATAGGCAATCCTTTGCAGTTCAGTCATTTCAGCCGCAACAATAGGCTAGACTAGGAGGAAGCCAGAATGTGAGCCAACCGCCGAGACAACAGGCTCGAGTGTTTGCATTAACATAGGAGCAAGCACAGGCAGCACCTGATGACATTATAGCAGGTAACCGCTCTCTTTTTGGTTATCTTGATTATGTTTTGATAGATACATGTGCATCGCATGCATTTATCTCTGAGCAATTTGCTTTATTACATGCTTTGCCTGTTGAGCCATTGTCTACTGTAATATCTGTCTCTTCACCTTTGGGGACAGGTATTGTATCTGTGAAATCAGTCAGAAATTTTATACTACAGTATGAAGGTAATGAGATAGATATAGACTGTATTGTGCTTGGTTTGTCAGACTTGGATTGTATAATCGGTATACACATGTTAACCAAGTACAGGGCAACAGTTGACTATTTTCAGAAGGTTGTGAGATTCAGACCTGAGATGGAAGATGAGTGGAAGTTCTACGGTAAAGGTTCGAGATCTTGAATTCCTTTGATATCTGTTCTATCTATGACCCGTTTATTTCAAAAAGGAGTAGAGGGATTCCTTGTGTATGTCGTAGATGTGTTGAAAATTAGCCCGAAACTGACTGATTTGCCAGTAGTTAGTGAGTTTGCTGATATCTTCCCTAATGAGATTCCTGGATTACCTCCATTGCGGGAGATAGACTTCAATATCAAACTGATTCCATGTACAAAACCTATTTCTAAAGCTCCTTATAGAATGGCACCGGTTGAATTGAAAGAACTGAAAGAACATCTAGAAGATCTTCTGGCTAAAGGGTACATTAGACTGAGCGTATCACCTTGGGGCGCTCCGGTTCTGTTTGTATGCAAGAAATATGGATCTATGCAACTTTTCATTGATTATCGGCAATTGAACAAAGCAACGGTAAAGAATCGTTATCCTTTGCATAGAATAGATGATTTGTTTGATCAGTTGCAGGATTCCTCAGTTTATTCCAAGATCGATCTGAGATCTGGATACCATCAGCTGAGAGCCAGGGATGAAGATGTAGTAGCCCGAACCCAGTTTTAATGATTAACTATTATTTAATCCAATAAACATGATTAAGGGGACTTCTAATCGATTCGCGGAGCCGGGATTAGACCCAGAATGATCAGAAATGGTCTGGAGGGTCAGGCAGAATGGAAGCAACATTCTAGGAACGGATGCAACATTCGTGCCATCAGAAATGTGTCACTGCTTACGTACTTGATGTGACATTAGCACCATCGGAAGCAATGATGGTGAACGGACACAACGTTCGTCAGGAAGAACGGACGCAACGATGGAGGATCGGGCACAACATTCGTTGTCTATAAATAGGGGTGCCGAGGCTCACATTTGAGCACACCATTCACCTCTTCTCTCTCGATTCCTTAGCCTTCTAACTCAGATCTAGGAAATTCTAGGCGTCCCATTGGGAATCCGAAAGTGGCATAGCGATCCAGGCATCGTAGCGGAGTTGTGGCCTAGTTTTGAGGCAATCGACAGCAAAGGGCTAACGACAAACGAAGGTATAGCTTTTGCTTCCTAAAATATTTAGGAGTATGCAATAGCTTAGTTAAGGCTTTTAGAGCACTTTAATGATATTAGTATCATTTGGCAGTGTAGTGCGGATTATAGGCGTAGACCTAGAGCTGGTAGAGCGCGCCTAGTATTTGAGGTACGAAAGTACTGTTCGAGATATCCTGACTGAGTATGCATATATTATGTGACTGCATGATTTATATGCCATGATTTTATGCTGCATACATTTACATCTTGAGCTATCTCTATTGAGATATCTGTTAGTAGGGTTTACCCTATCCTGTTATTGGATGGACTTCCATCGATTTGGGTCCCGCGTATCCACTGGTATTTCGGTATGTGAGCCACCTTCTAAAGCGACGGCACAGTGTGCTACATACCAGGGCCCGGTCTGTCTTTGTTATCTGATTCTTGACCTCCATTCAGTAGATGGTACACTTGCATGCATGTATACTCATATTCTCGTGCTGAGCGTTTTATGCTCACGTCTCATACTCTGTGTTCTGGACACCCTATTCCATGGGGCAGTTTTGCGATTGGACGAGGCGGGTGGATCCAAGAGGGGCTAGTCAGTGGTTGGCCATCTTGAGCTTCGTCTAGGTTTATTCTTTGTATTGGGTTGATGCAACATTCGATTTGGTTGTATAACTATTTGGAAATTTACAGATTCCTTTCCTTGGGATTGTATTTTTTGTTTATGGTTTCCGCAGTTTAATTCTGATTAGTATTTTATTAAGTTAATTGCATGCCTAAGTTCTGTTTAGTAGGTGATCTCGGTAAGGGTCACTACATTTATGGTATCAGAGCATGCATAGTATTCTTGGGAATTCAGATTCTGCAAAATATAACAGTGAGGTAATTTTTGTAGATGGCGGATCGTGATGATCAGAGTAGTCACGGCAGTATTGGTGGACGTTGGGGCGATGCCGACCGGGAGCGTCGTCGGGAACGCCATCATCGTCGTCGTGATGAGGATCGTTTCAGTGTGCGTAGATTCCTGCAGATGGGTCCTAAACCCTTGGTTGGAGGCGAGTCTCCAGAGGATGTGGAGAACCGGTTAGACCGCATGGAGACGACTTTCCAGACTTTCCACTGCACTGAGGAGCACAAGATGGAGACACTGGGTTATCTTCTAGATGGGCAAGCCCGTAGGTGGTGGATGTTTACTTCTGCACCCTTTGTTATGGCGAGAGGAGTGGCCACCTGGGCCGAGTTTCACACAGCTTTTTAGAAGCTGTATTTTCCTCCTACACTCCGTCAGACGCAGGCGAGAGAGCTACTGAGTTTGTGATAGGGAGCCGTGTCTATTGACGAGTATCAGCAGAAGTTCTTTGATCTGTTGTCTTATTGCCCTGAGATTGCCGACAGCTCTGAGATGAAGTATAATCTATTCCTTCAGGGCTTTAACCCTGAGATTCATGACCGTGTGGCGGTTGGTGATGACATGACCTACGAGGGTTTGGTGAGCCTTTGTCACCAGGCGGAGGATAGCATTCGGCGGAACAGGTCTTTCTCTCAGTCTAGGCTTGCGAGTTCTTTGGGTCCCCGTGCTCAGACTTTCAAGAAGTCCGGATCTACTTCTTCTTCCTCTGGTTCTGCTGGTGTTGTCCATTTTGGGAAGAAGGACAAGTGTGATCATTGTGGGAAGAACCATCCGACCGACCGATGCCGCAAAGCTTCTGGAGCTTGTTTCCGATGTGGAGAGGTTGGTCATCTCTGGAGGGATTGTCCATTGTCTGGGGGAGGCGGTTCTGGTTCTGGTTCGGGATCGGGTTCTCAGGCCACCGTTCAGCAGAGGTCATAGGGACAGCCTGCTGGGAGTTCTCATTTGAGGTCGCGTGCTTCTGGTCAGGTGTTCGCCTTGAGGCATGATCAGGCTATGGAGGAGAATGAGAAGGTCATTGAAGGTACATTTCTACTTTATGGTATACCTGCTATCGTACTTATTGACACTGGTGCATCTCATTCCTTCATTTCCGCACGTTTTGTTAAGAGGCATAAGTTACCATGCATTGCACTAGACGTAGTAGTTTCTGTTTCTACTCCGACGGGTCAATCTGCTTTGGCTAAGCGTCTAGTGATGGGTTGCCCTTTAGAGTTCGAAGGGAACATTTTGATAGCGAATCTCATGGTTCTTGCGATGGATGATTTCGATTGTATTCTGGTGATAGACATGCTGACTACCTATCGAGCTTCAGTGGACTGCTATCAGAGATTAGTACGCTTTCATCCGGAAGTGAGTGATAGCTGGTTTTTCTATGGTGAAGGAGCGCGACCCCCGATGCCTTTGGTATCAGCTTTGAGAGCCTGTCGAGCTTTAGAGTCTGGCGGGGAAGGCTACCTTATCTATGCAGTTGATTTGTCCGCTGAAAGCGTTTGGATAGAGAGTATTCTTGTTGTGGATGAATTCCCAGATGTATTTCAAGATGAGATCCCGGGTTTTCCTCTTGCTAGGGAAGACGAGTTTGGCATAGAGTTGATGCCGGGTACTTTGCCTATTTCTCGAGCACCGTATCGTCTGGCTCCGTCAAAGATGCGTGAGTTGAAGAATCAGTTACAGGATCTTTTGGACAAGGGGTACATCCGTCCTAGTGTATCTCCTTGGGGAGCTCCTGTTCTTTTTGTGAAGAAGAAGGATGAGTTTATGCGATTGTGCATTGACTATCGGCAGTTGAATCGAGTTATTGTGAAGAACAAGTATCCATTGCCTCGCATTGATGACTTGTTTGATCAGCTGCAGGGTACTTCAGTTTACTCCAAGATTGACTTGAAATCTGGGTATCATCAAATGAGAGTCCGAGATCATGACATAGCCAAGACTGCATTCCGTACTCGCTATGGGCATTATGAGTTTCTAGTGATGCCATTTGGTTTGACTAATGCGCCGGCTATATTTATGGATCTGATGAACCGTGTCTTCGGGGAGTATTAGACAAGTTTGTCGTGGTCTTCATTGACGACATCTTGATATATTCGCGTAATGCGGAAGAACATGTTTCTCACTTGCGAGTTGTACTACAGACTCTTCGGGATGAGCAGTTGTACGCCAAACTGAGCAAGTGTGAGTTCTGGATGGATCGAGTGGTTTTTCTTGGCCATATCATATCCAGGGATGGGATTTCTGTTGATCCGAGCAAGATTTAAGTTGTGCTTAATTGGTCGCGTCCAACGACGGTCGCTGAGATCCGTAGTTTTCTGGGTCTAGCAGGTTATTATCGTCGTTTCATTCTAAACTTCTCTCAGCTAGCTCGACCGTTGACGCAGCTTACCCGCAAGGGTGTTGATTTTGAGTGGTCCTTTGAGTGCGAGGAAAATTTTTGTGAGCTTCGATGGCGGTTGACTTCTGCGCCGGTGTTGGCATTACCGTCATGATTTGGAGGGTATGTGGTGTACACGGATGCTTCTCTTCAGGGGTTAGGTTGTGTCCTGACTCAGAATGGGCATGTGATCGCGTACGCTTCTAGATAGTTGAAGCTGCATGAAGACAATTATCCAGTTCATGATTTGGAGTAGGCAGCCATTGTGTTCGCTTTGAAGATCTGGCGTCATTATCTGTATGGCGAAAAATTTGAGATCTTCACCGACCACAAGAGTCTCAAGTATTTGTTCACTCAGGCGGAGTTGAATATGAGGCAGAGACGTTGGATGTATTTGCTTAAGGACTATGATTGCGAGATTAAGTACCATCCGGGAGCTGCTAATCTCACTGCTGATGCCTTGAGTCGTAAGGTGCGACTGTCCGCACTTCAGACTTGTTCTATGTCTAGTGTGATCGGTGATTGTTGTTATTCAGGGTATACCTTCAAGCACAAGGAAGGTATGCAGAGTATCCAGATGTTTGCGATATAATCCGAGCCAGTTTTGTATTCGCGAATTCGAGATGCTCAGATGTCGGATTCAAAGACCCAGCGTTTGGCTCGTCTAGCCAATGAGGGTAGTACATCTGGATTTCATTATCAGTCAAATGGTTTTCTGTGTTTGTCTGTTAGACTTGTGATTCCGCGGGATGAAGAGTTGCAAGAGGAGATCTTGTCTCAGGCACATCGCACCAAGTTGAGTATTCATCCGGGGAGCAACAAGATCTACAAGGATCTACGTACTCGGTTTTGGTGGAAGGGGATAAAACGCAGCGTGTATCAGTATGTTTCAAGATGTTTGGTGTGTCTGCAGGTCAAGGCAGAGCACCGACGACCTGGAGATTTGCTTCACAGTCTGCCTATTCCGGAGTGGAAATGGGAGTTTATCACGATGGATTTTGTGACTCATTTGCAAATGTCCTCGAAGAATTGTGATGCTATCTGCGTTGTGGTGGACCGACTCATCAAGTCAGCGCATTTCATTGTCTATAGCTGAGAGTACACTGTGGATCGTATGGCCCGTTTGTATGTTTAGGAGATCGTTCTACTTCATGGAGTGCCTGGAGCATTGTCAGCGATCGAGACCCCAGGTTCACTTCTAGGTTCTGGGGGAGTGTTCAGCGTGCGATGGGCACTACTCTCAGTTTGAGTACTACCTATCATCCGGAGACAGATGGTAAGTCAGAATGCACTATCCGTACTTTGGAGGGTATGCTTCGAGCTTGCACTATGGACTTTGGTACAGCCTAGCAGGATCATTTGCCATTGATCGATTTCGCGTACAACAACAGCTATCATACTAGCATTGGGATGACACCTTTTGAGGCGTTGTACGGGCGACGTTGTCGTACTCCACTCTTCTGGGAAGAAGTGGGGGAGAGACAGGCTGAGGGATCGGAGTTTATCCAGCAGGCAGTGGATGTTGTTGATCAGATCAAGAAACAGACATAGACCGTGTCTCACAGATGCCAGTGCCTGCTAACCCATCGGTCGCGGGGCGCTCGACATCAATCGTCCGAACAGGGCTGAGCAGCCCTACGTGGCTCATCTCAAAAGATGCACAGGCACAATATGATATGCACATGCTGCATAATAATATGACACACAAATGCAACATATAAGCATGCAAAACCCGCTGGCTATCTCAGTCAGTACTTACATACCTTATTACAGGCAGTCCTAGCAGTCCCACTCTAGGTTCCAAGCTTATCATCAACTCTACAATGCAATTACCCATGCATCATTAATTAAGCTTTAAAAGCCTTAACTAAGCTATTGGATACTCCTAAATAATTTAAGGAGATCATAGCTATAACTGCGTCCATCGTCAGCCCACTAATGACAATTGCCTCAAAACTAGGCCACATCTCCGCTACGACGCCTGAATCGCTATGCCACTTTCGGAATCCCAAAAGACGCCTAGAATTCCCTAGATCTAAGCTAGAAGGCTAAAGAATCAAGAGAGAAAAATGCGAGGTGCGAGTTGAAAATGAATCTCGGCCCCCTATTTATAGGCGAAGTTCAGAGCCTCCGAACTCGACTTCGGAGCCTCCGATCCTGACTTCGGATCCCCTGAAGTCCCAATAGTGATGTCACCAATGATGTATTATTCTCGGACAGCTGGCCATGCGATTAATTACTCATTAATCGTTAATTCTAGATACGAGTCACTACATAAACTGTTTACATTTAGCCCATCTTGAGGGAACATGGAACAAAGACCCATTCGTGGTGTCATATGACACTTATTTTGGGCGTCAGCCGCTCTTTGAGGAGTGCTTGTGAGGGTCAAGCTGAAGACTGAAAATCAGGCGCAGACTGGGAGGCAACCCAGTGTTTTCTTCCTTATTTTTATTGTTTTTTTATGCTTATTTTTTTTATTATCTTTTGCTAATCCAATGTCTTACCCATCCTTTCCATGTTCAATAGGTTTGCCCTGATAAGTGAAGTTGCTTTGGAGTTCTACAGCCAGTGGAAGAGGAAAAAGCATAAACCAGGGGAGTTTTGTTTTGCATATGCATATCATTGTCATTTTATTATTTGTGTTTGTGTTTGTATTTCTGAAGCATTGAGGGCAATGCTTTAGATAAGTGTGTGTGTGTGTGTGGGGGGGGGGGGGGGGGGGGGTATATTAGTATGCATGAATTATTGTTTTCTTTTTCATTGCATTTAACTCATGTTCATTTCATGTCATTGTGTTAGTGTTTGTTTTGTGAGCATGAGTAGGATGAAGATTGATAGCCGATGATGATATGAAGTTGGAAAAATGAAATTTTTGTGAAATTTTTTTGCTCTTGATTGGACATGAGAAACCATAAACTGATTAATGAAAATTTTAAAGCACATATGTTTAACCAGTGAATTGTAGCGATGCATTAGATAATGTTTGTGTCTGTTGGACCATTGCACGACAATAGGTGTTTGTGGAGCCTGATAGTGTTTTTGAATCTTGATGATCTTTTTGACATGGCATATACGATCTTGGGCGCACCTATGAAAATTTTTTTTAATGAAAATTTTGGAAAAATGAAATTAAATCCATCCGGGTAATGAATAAGGGATTGAAATCTTAATTTTCTTGTTCTTGACTAAGTATGCGGATTAAATGGGGTTAAAATTTTTAAAATAACAATTTCATTCGGGCTTGGAAAGTGATTGAAATTCTATTCACTGTTCCATAGTTAAGTATGCGGATCCAATGGGATTGTAGCTCCATCCGGGATATAGAAGAGGGGGTTGAAATTCGAATCCTATCTTAGTTATAGCTAAGTTTGCGAGTAATTATTGGGGCTTAATAAAAATCGGGTGCAAAATCTGGAGGTGCGTAATTATATCTCAAGAGAGTTGTGTTGTGTTTAAAGATTGTTGGGAGGAAGAGGCTCTTGATGGTAATACTCACATTGATGTGTCATAGGTCGGCAAACAGTCTTAAAACTATGTATTTTGAAGTTGCGTGTAGCTGGAATAACATGACACACACACACGTTCACACTTTACTGGAGGTGTATTGTGGAAAATCAAGAGTATTCGTAAATTTGTTTTTGTATGTTGGAACTATTCGGAGGCTATGATGTCATGATTCGTCCTTGCTTATGTTTTTGTTATGTTTGCATATTGTTTTTGCATGACTTGCTCGAGAGCGAGAAAATGTTTAAGTATGAGGGAGTTTGATATGATTGTATTTTCCTATATTTTTTTGAGTTAATTTTTATGATTAGGAGAATTTGCATTGATTAAATTCATTTTATAGTTCCTAATAATTAGTTTATGATTTGATATAGGAAAAGGAACAATTTGGAGCAAGATAAGAGCCGCAAGAATGAATTACGGAGCAGCAATGGTAGAAAATTTATTTTTGATTCTAGATATATTTAAATCCGATCTCCACCGTTTAAAATTAATTCAAGATGTTTTGAAGCTGCTGTCCAAATTTCAGCTCGATCCGACGACTAGAACTCCTGTTATAATTTTTAAAAATCGTTGCGCGCTGGACAAAAACTTGCTCGCTCGATCCGTAATTTTTTACCGATCGAGCGAGACATGTGCTGCAGGAAAAAAAATATTTGGCAGAAAGTTGCTCGCTCGATCGGAAACTTTTGGCCGCTCGACCGAGGCATCGCGCAGACTCAGAAATAGGAGATTTTGGGAATTAAAATCCTTGATTTTTCGGGCTTTATTTCGTGGGCTTTTCAAGCCATATAAATAGAAGATAAAACATCAGAGTTTGGAATCATCTTTGGACTGCTGAAGACGTGAGAAGACATCTGGCGGCTAGGTTTTTATCTTCCTTGTTCTTAGATTCAATTTCTTCTTCAATTCTTCTAAGTTTTAATTCTTGGTAGAGGAAGACAAACCATTTGAAGTTTATTTATTTCATGAGATTTTGATTTTCATTGTTTGATTTTTATTTGAGTATCAAGAGTTGTTTAGAATTGATTGATATGCTTGTATGTTTAATTATTGGCTGACTATCTAATAATTTTCTCATACAATCTAAACCTAAATTAGATATCAAATCTGTAATTGTTTGATCCCTCTAATTTGCAAAGCAACTGCGATTAATAATTTTCGCTTGTGAATTTGTTAATCCGTAGAAACATCTCTTGACTAGATTGAATACAACTGATTGTGTTTGTGTTGTTTAGTTTCATCAATTTCACTAGTTTGAATGCTACCTAAGATTTAAATCTTGATCGCTTGTATCTTGATTGATTTATTGGTAAGGGTTAATTTAGAATTCTTGTGTCTAATTAACTAAAATTAAAGTGAGATAGGAATTAAATTTTCAATGATGAATATTCAATGAGAATTAATTATTTTTAGAGAATCGATGATCGAGTGAATAACTTCAAGGGTGTAGTCGACCGATACCAAGGCTTGTTAATTTATTGATTTCTCATATTATTAATCTTGCATGTTAGTGATAAAATTTAATTTAAATTGCTTTTAATTTTAGTAGTTAATTTCAAAATCCAAAATTCATATTTTGTTTATTTTCAATATTTTTAAGAACACAAATAAATTTCACCTTCCTCGTGGGAATGATCCCTACTCTCGCTACTACTTGTTTATTTAGTTAATATGAGTTTGGTTAATTTGGGCGTGATACGACTAAGATCTACTAATACCATATAGCATGTCCATATTGGCCCTCCCAAGAGCTGCGAGTGGTAGAGCTTTAGGTGAAGGTAGAATCGAAGGTGGATCCTGATTACCCGAATCACAAACTACGCGTCTTGAAGGCATAATGGAATTTTCATCAATCTCTCACGCAACCGTAATGCATAACTAAGTATTTTAATTTAAAACATTAATAACAAAATTTCAGTAAAAATCTAATTCGTAGGTCCCATTCGTAAAACATACACTTAAAAGAATTTAAAATTCACAGACTGACACTGCGACTTCTGAGCTCCACGTAGCTGACTAGCTAACCCTCCAAGGACTTTGATTTGATACCAAATTAAACGACCCTTACTCAATTTTTTTATTACATATATGCGTTTATACTTAAAAATATATTTTCATAAAATTTAATACATAACAAATAGCGATTTCATGTCAAAATTTAAATACTTGAACACATTAGAAATCCATGCATGAATATTCAATAACGTAAAATGAAGAAAATAATTTGATACAATCTCATAACCTCTGAAACATAAATGCGCAAATTTAAGGTCACGGGTGTGCTACGGATGCTCAGAGGTCCTCATCGCCAGTCGGGACCACAACCTCTTGACTAACATCAAACTCACCTGCACAACCCATTTAGATCTAATGAGCCTACATGCTCAGCATGCTCTACCCTTTAATAGAAAATACTACATAATAAGGTCGCATGCAAGCACATATCATATAAAAATATCATGAAGTGTCTCATGCATGCATGATCGTGAAACGTTTCATAATACTGAATCATAAACATAAACATCTTCGTAATCTTGATCAGAACGTAATACGTAACGTAAATACATAACATAAGCATCGACATGTCATAAACATAAAAATCATTTTCTGTGGGTCATATCAGTGAAGTGCAACCATAAGCGATTGATCAATCTAAAAACCAACGTACGTGGCGGCGAGGATCACCCAACCTTAACACGGGGATTCCCTATGCCTCTATGCCGCCTACTTCACCCAATCTTAACACGGGAATTCGTAGACTCCTAAACATGCGTGGAGAGGTCATCGGGCCCGGTATCCCGACATCCAATCCCATAATTGCCAAAAATCACCTCAATTTCCCAAAATATTTTCTTTACATGCTCGTAATCTTAACATAAAAATATATGCATGAATCATGAACTTAAAAATATCATCTTTCTTAATATTCTGCCCGTAAATATATATTTAATCCATTTTCCATAAAAATCATTCTTATATAAAAATATACATATACATCCATTAAATATATATTTACGGACTAATTTTATTTGTCACTGGCTAGTTCGAGTTGCTGCCCCTTAACTAAAGATCATAAACTTAAACTGACTCATTAACACTTATGCTGACCCAAAAATACTAAGACTAGCTCAATCACACTTAAATTGATCCAATTAGACTTAAATTGGTCCAATATTACTTTGCCCTATAAATAATTTGACTCATCTAACAAACTTGGGCCAATAAAAAAACTTGGCACAAATAAATGAATTTGGCCCAATAAACGAACTTGGCCCAAATAAATAAACTTGGTCCAATAAATGAACTTGACCCAATAAACAGACTTGGCCCAATAAATGAACTTGGCATAATAAACAGACTTGACCCAATAAACGGACTTGACCCAAAAAACAGACTTGGCCCAATAAGCAGACTAAACACTCAGACTCCTAAATAAATTATCCGACCCAAAATAAAACAACCCGGACCCAAACCCATAACATATGGCCCTAATACACTTGACCCGACCCAGACCATCCACTAGCTCGATCCCTGTTCGAGTTGCCCGATAGGTAAAAACACCTTACAACCATCTAGCTCCTCACCTAGCCAACACCAGCTCAAGTCACCTTAAACCAAGACGCAAAGGGACCTAACCCAGTTACCAAACCACTGAACAACAACTAAGACCTAGCCATGACAAAAGAATCATCCACAATACATAAAAATGTGAATAATGCATGAGTTAAAATTTGAGCTACTATATCCATATACAAATGCTACAACACAATTTAATCATCAAAACAGTGAATATACTGATCTAAACGGATGAGAAAGGAAGAGTATAACATGTTTTTGCGTTTAAAACGCACGAAAAATTTATACGAATGCGGTTGCGTATATCGAGACTCGGAAATCTCATAACTTCATAATTCTGGAAGCTCAAACCCCTAAACTGCTGATTTCTGCCTCTAAATATCCTCAACTAGCTTCCGATCTGCGAAAAATCACATAATGGTCAAAAGTCAACTATAGTCAACTTTGGTCAAACTTTGATAAAAAAATTTCCGAACTTTATTGCGTTCTCACCATTTCATGGTTTTGAATCTAGACTTGAAACTTGGATATTTGGATCCATCACGTCGAAATGATCGAAAATGGTTAACATGTCAAAACTCGCCTGGAAATTGGGGAAGACGGCGGTGGCGCGGCGGCGATCTGCAAATCAATTCCAAAATTCACGAAATTTGGCAGGGTTGTAGAGCTCGATGAGAATATTCCAATGCACTAGGCCATGACTGAAATGGACCAGAGTGGCGGCCGAAATCGGCGATTTACATCCGGCGGCGGCGTGAGCTTCCAAGTCAGATCCGTCCTATTTTCTCACCAAAAATGCTACAATAAACTTGAAAAATTCTCTACACACCTCATAGAATCATCTAATACCTTTAGAAACATCAAAATCGAGCTTAAATCCGTCCAAAACGTGCGATGAAGACGATGAATAGTGCCGCCAGGATTTTTGCTTCAAACTAACCCAATCGGACACCAAAACCCACAATTCTTGGTATGCTTGTGACCGCCTCGACGAGAGCTACAATATGGGGTGGTCAATCGACCGAAGTGGCGGCGATCGGACGGCCGACAACGGTGGGGCATTTTGGGGGTTAGGATTTTAGTGTGTGTTTTAGGTATTTTGTGCGTGAGAGAGATTGTACTACTTAATATTATAAAAATTGATTCTAAAATGAGTCGATCTCATCCATTTCAATGTTCTTATGTTATTTTACTCCAATATATAATTTCACACATTTTTACAATTATTTAAAATTGTGAACTTTGACATGTCAACTAGACTAGTAAATTTCCAACAAATAAATTGAGTCAATCTCACGTTTTGACCAAACACCCAATACTTTGACCATTCAATTTGACCAAATTTTTTTTTTTCAAATTAAATTATTTGGCAAAATAATTATTTTAAATCCTAATATCTCAATAATTATCTCAAAATGTCAAAATTATAAGATATCCAAATATAGTCAAACTCATTGACTAATTGACACATGTATTTTATAAACACACTTTGTAACTCAGTTGACCGCAATAATTATTTTATCCACTGAATAATTATTTTTATTATCAATTTATTCGATAAATAAATTTTGGGGCGTTACATCTTCCTTCTTCCTTATCGAGAAAAGCTTCCCAACTCCATAGCCATTGTCGTTCACTCAAGCTCCGATCCGACATCATCCGGCCATTATTTTCAATTTTTTAATGATTTTCTGGAAAATCACGTTTGAATGGTTGTCCCCCTCGCGAAACGGCGGCGCGCCCTTACAAAAAAAATTGTTTATTAATTCCCAGTTTGAATGGTTGTTTGTCGTGTTGTGATTTGAACCCGGAGTCTCCACAACATTTGCAGCAAGAGTCCCAAACCAAATCCATTTCAACGTGCCGTTTTTTCCTAAGCCACGCCCATTGAAGCGAGCTAATAACCACCTGATCCAGACAACAACAGGTCCAAACATACAAGCTAAGAATAGTTGAGCTAGTCTGACTACTACCTGCATTGAACTCTTTCGTCTCCAAACTTCCCCACCCAGTATTAGCAAGATCGTGAAGGTCCAGAAACGCCACGGCATGTCTGAAGCACAAGCACGCACAAAGGGATGCGAAAGGAGTTAAAACTTAACATTTGTATATCTGGGAAACCATCTGAACCCTTAGGCAGTCTCGATTGCGACACGGTAGAACCAGCTGGTAGAAGCAAAGCCTGTTGAGATTCACACATAGAGGGTTGTCTCATGTCTTCTGACATTATCTGCAACAAGCTGATAAACACGGAAGTTTGTCGATCAAGAAAATGACTCTTGTAAGAATGTCAAGCATAGAAGAAATCCAATTTGCGTAGCTGCTAAAGGTCGAGCATCTTCTGATTTCAACCGTGAATATATATGTACTGGACTTTTAAATGCCTTTTTACATTTTGTGTATATTGAGTAAGAATCAACAATAATTGGTTGGATAATTCAAATTAAACATAGTACTCGTTGAAAAGAGAATATAATACATGATTACTTTCGCCTTCCATGATTATTCTAGTGTCATGATAACTTCAAAATGCAATACAAAAGCATCCATACATCTATATATATATATATCACTTACTTGGACAATATCATCTAAATCTCCGATATAGTTACAAATATTTTAACTCTAATGCATCAGAGCAACAGCAGCTTCCTGCACTAAAGGCTGAGTTACTTGCACAAAGTGCTCGGCTTCCCGCTCGACTTCCTCCCAACACTTGTGCACGTCTCGTCCCTCGTTCATCTTCTTCACGAAAGCAACAAAACGTCTCCAGTTATCGGGTTGAAACAGATCAGGGTTCATCCTCAAATACGTAAAAGCACACATCTCTCTCCCCTCCGAGTTCCCTTCGACATTCAAGGCCGCGGCCTGCAGTATCTGTTCGTGTGCATAATCGTCATATCTTGGGAGGGCGTTTTCTCCAGCGAGAGGAACCTCAGCTCCGATGGTTGCTAAAGCTACTTGGTTGACGAGTTTCTCGGGTGCACATAGAGCATCTTGGGGTTGCTCGTGGTCTCTCATCTCTATACATGTGAAGTTAAATATGGCACCATGGCGTGCAAGCATCTGAGCAATTGGTAAGTAGCCATCACGGAAACGGGTGTTGTAGTATCCTGCTGTGAGTTCGGGGGCGTGGGAACGAGAACCATAATGCCAGTGAATTCCGGCAATCTTGACAGAGATTTTGACCCTTGGGTTTTCGAATATACTTGTGGTGGATTGTAATATTCGCTCGCCATGGTCTAGAAGCATTTGGGAGTACCAAGAAAGGAAAAACTCCCCGTACGTACTGTTCCAGCCACCACCTTCTTTACGGAAGAAAACTGTGTCTTCTGGCCAGTTGTTGTAGTGGCCTGCATCAGTTGGACCAGTGTGTCCCCATTCAGGTTTTCCGAGTGCTTCAGCTGCTGCTTTTAGGCTACTGATCATGTACTGAAAAATGCCATGAAAACGAAGTGATTCAAGACTCATTCGTGAAGTAAACCACCGACATAAAGAAAGATATAACAAAGGCCCAAAATCAAAATAAACTTCTTCATCGGAATCAAGATTTACCTTGTCGCAGCATTGAAAAGCTCCAATCCCAGGAAACTTCCATGTCCCGTTTTGCTCTGGATACGATGGGTACCGAAGTTCACCTGCCGGACCCATTCCAACTTGAATTTCCTACGAGGGAAAAAAGGAATGCTATTTAGTTGTACGTCATAACAAAGGAATCGTTATAAACAATAAGGATAATTTAATAAATCTGTGGTATGCAAAATCATACCACGATGGTGCCGCCCAGAAAATTCTCGAATTTGTCCTTGAAAGCCCTCATGAAATCCGAATAACATTGTACAGGAGTTCTTCCCTTAAGTACTGGAAGAGTGTCACACCCAAGTGATATGTACTCGTAGTTCCTTCGACCCCACTGATCTGTATATGCAAGATCCGGATCATTGTCTATCTCCTCCACAACCCATTTCGGCAGAGGAATGCTGAAGAAATGAAAGATCACATAATGTCAATAACTACAGGTGATAGTTATACTCATCGAAATTCGAGGGAATGATAAACTTATGAATACAGAAATCCGGGTAAGAATAAACTTCAACTTTAAACTCGCTAATCGCAAGGAAAAGATGCGTGCAAACTTCTTCCCTAGACACTTTAATTCCAGTTTTTATACATTGTAAGGTTAACAATGTAAGATGACCTTGAATGCAATTCGGACATGACGTAAATAGCGCAATTGATGATAAAACATATCTTCGCTACAATATAAGATCAAGTCTGGGGAGGAACAGCCTCACCCTCAGCTCCCAATGTCTTGATAAGATCCAATAATATCTTCAACTAAACTATTTGTGCCATAAACAAACTATATTGCTTAAGAATGCTCATCAAAATGCATTGCCAATTTCAACAAGCTATCCAGAATTCCAGATAGTAAAGATCCAACATATACCATTAATTTCATGTTCTTTTAACAAAAAATATCTACGCCTTCACAATCTTTAAATCCACACCAAATCAAAGATCTACATCAGAAAAAAGCCAGTAAAAACAAGCAATCTGATCTCAAATTCAAAAATCCTCTCAAAAAAAAATTAAAAAAAATCATAAATCACAAACAAAAAGAGAAAAAAAAAAAAAAAAAAGGGATTGAATCGACTTACGTGCAAGAGTCGCCAACATTTCCGCCGCACTGGTGGAAAGACATCACCGCCTGAACTTTGAGGCCGTGTTTCTTGGCCATCTCGATCAACTCCGAATAGCCGCCCCAGTTATACTCCCCGGGCCTCTCCCCCTCCACCAGCCCCCACCACACATCCATCATTATCCCCTTCACTCCGGCGCTCTTCAGCGCCTGCAAACTCGCGTTCATCGCCTTCTTCCGGTTCACCGTGTGATTCCACGTCACGCTATCCAGCGGCATCATCACGAAAACCGGAACCCCCTTCTGGGCCGCCTTGTCCTGCGCACCTCCTCCCGCTACATACTCCTTGTCCTCCGTGACAGGCGCCGCCGGCGGCATCATCAAAGCCTGCGCTGCAACCGACAGATCCGGCCTCACGCCGCCCCTCACAGGGCTCAATGGCGGCGAGGGGGACAGCCGGTCCGCCTCAGCTCCCGCTCTGTGAGACACGACTCGCACATTCGCAGGCGCCCTCCACACCGCGGCGGTCACCGTCGCCGATCCCGGGACCTCCCCGGAAACCTCCCCCGGCAACTGGGCACCGGAAATCGCTCCGATCTGGTGAGGCAGACTCATTGCCATATTACCCTAAAATCCAAAATTCAAAATTACCAAACAAAATTCACGAATTCAACGATCTTTTATCTTCCTGGGATCAAGATTACAGCTATCAATGCATGGAGAGGAAACAGTGGTGCGTATTTATAGAGATACGAAAGTAGTACATAAAAGATAAGATTTTTAAAATTGTTAGACCGTCATAGTTGCGACACGTGTTCGTTGGGACACGTGGCGAGCACTCAGCGGATTCTTTATCGACGGCTGGGATTCTCTGGGAGTCACGTGAAAGGGACGGTGAGATTTCGGTCACAAGAGTGGAGGTTCGGTGACGACGTGTCAATGCTTGTAGGAAGGTTCATGTTGGAGTTTAGCTTCGTAAGGCAGCTTTGACGTCCACGAAATTTCTTTTTTATTAATAAAAAATAATTCATTACTTCCATTATTAACAAACAATAATTTGATTATTTTATTTTATCTTTTTTTATTTATAAATTATGGACAAATCTTTTACTTGAAATGTGTGTAGATAAAATAAATTTTAATATATATAATTGTTTATATACATGGTTTCGATGTAGGTTGCTTGATTGAGTCCTATCATTCTCTTAGATCTATCTCTATAGATCTGTATCCCTAGAATATAGGAGGCCTCACCCAAATCCTTCATCGAGAATCTACCTGATAACCATATCTTTGTTGACTGCAACATCCCTACGTCATTCCCAATGAGTAGAATGTCATCAACATAAAGCACTAAGAACGTCACCGCATCCTTAACTACTTTCTTGTACACGCACGGTTCCTCCGGGTTTTTGATGAAACCAAAGTCCTTTATTGTTTCATCAAATTTCTGGTTCCAACTTTTTGATGCTTGTTTGAGACCATAAATTGATCTCTGAAGCTTGCATACCTTATGCTCGCTTCCCATGGATGTGAATCTCTCGGGCTGCATCATATAGATTTCTTCCTTAATGTTTCCATTAAGAAATGCAGTCTTCACATCCATTTGTCATATCTCATAGTCATACCATGCTGCTATGACAATAAGGATTCTTATGGACTTGAACATTGCGACTGGTGAAAAGGTTTCATCATAGTCAACTCCTTGTCTTTGAGTATAACCTTTTGCTACCAATCGTGCCTTGTAGGTCAATACCTTACCATCAGGCCCAAGTTTTCTCTTGTAGATTCATTTACTCCCTATTGGAACAATTCCATCGGGAGTCGAGTCTATTTCCGACTGCATAGCATCAAGACATAAATTCGAATCCGCATCAGAAATTGCTTCCTTGAAGTTTCTTGGATCACATCCAATGTCGGGTTCACTTTGATCCCCTTCAAGAAGAAGACCATATCGTAAAGGAGGTCTAGAAGTCCTCTCGGATCTCCTAGATGTTGGCGTGTCCACTGAAGGTTCTTGAGGTGTGGGATCGTTATTTTGTATCTTAGGTTCTTCTCGAATTTCTTTGAGTTCCATCATCTTGCCTTTCTTATCTAATAAAAACTCCTTCTCCATGAAGGTGGCATTCCTTGAAACAAACACTTTTGTTTCAGTGGGATGATAGAAATAATATCCGATTGAATTCTTCGAATATCCTACAAAATAACATAAGGTGGATCGACTATCCAACTTATCTCCCACTGTCTGCTTCACGTAAGCAGGACATCCCCAAATCCTCAAGTACGAATACTTAGGAGCTTTGCCATTCCATAACTCGTATGGAGTTTTATTCACTGCTTTGGTGTGAACATTGTTCAACAACAACACCGCCGTTTCAAGTGCATAGCCCCAAAACGAAGGAGGGAGCTCAGTGAAGCTCATCATAGATCGAACCATGTCCAACAAAGTTCGATTGCGACGCTCCGAGACACCATTCAGCTGAGGTGTCATAGGAGGAGTCCACTGAGAGAGAATCCCATTCTCTTTTAGATAGCTCAAAAACTCGGTACTTAAGTATTCTCCACCTCGATCCGATCGAAGTGCTTTAATACTTCTACCTTGTTTGTTTTCTACTTCAGCCTTGAATTCTTTGAACTTTTCAAATGATTCAGACTTGTATTTCATTAAATATAAATACCCATACCTAGAATAATCATCAGTAAAGGTAATGAAGTAGGTGTGACCAAATTTAGTACCGATACTAAATGGTCCGCAAACATCTGTATGGATCAAATCCAACAGATTTTGACTACGCTCAGGCTTCCCTTTGAAAGGAGATTTAGTCATTTTTTCTTTTAGGCAGGACTCACAAGTAGGTAGAGAGTTAATATCAGACATATCAAACATGCCCTCTCCCACTAGCTTGTTCATCCTCCTTGAGGAAATATGACCTAGTCTAGCATGCCAAAGGTTTGCCGGGTTTTGACTATCGTTTTTCCTTTTATTTGTTGTTACCATTTTATCAACATAATTAATTGGAACGTCTTTTAATTTTAAGTTATATAGATCGTTTTCAAGTTGTCCATTTCCAATCAAACATTCATTCTTGTAAATATTGCAAATTCCATTTACAAAATTACAAAAAAAAAAAAAAACCATCTCTATCAAGCATAGAAACAGAAATAATGTTTTTAACTAAATCTGGCACAAATAAAACATCTCTCAATAATAACTTAAAATTGTTCTGCAAAACTAAATAAACGTCTCCCACTGCTTTGGCTTCAACTCTGGAACCATTTCCGAGCCTCAGCTGGGTCTTACCCATCCTAAGCTTACGACTTCTTGTCATCACCTGCAAATCATTGCAAATGTGAGATCCACATCCGGTATCCAATACCCAAGAAGTAGTATTAAGTGAAACATTTATTTTAATGTAAAACATACCCTTTGCAGTTCGTAACTGCTCGAGGTATTCCTTGCAGTTACGTTTCCAATGACCGGGTTTCTTGCAGTGATGGCAAACATCTCCAGATATGTTCACGTTTGAAGATTTTGTCTTGCCCTTCTTCTGTGGTACAATTTTCTTGGGTGGGGCAGAACGTTTCTTACCCTTTCCACTTGGCCCCTTCTTGGAGTAAGAAGAGGAGCCAACCAAGAGTACTGGTTTATCCTTCTTTAATGTGGCCTCATAAGACACAAGCATATTGATCATCTCTTCAAGGGTGGCCTCTATCTTGTTCATATTGAAGTTCACCAAAAATCCGTCAAACGACGAAGGAAGAGAAAGAAGTAACAAGTCCGCGTTTAGTTCATGCTCCAAAGTCAAATTGAGTGTTACCAATTTTTCGATGAGCCCAATAATGTGTACCCCATGCTCACGGACCAAAGTCCCATCTCGCATGCGGCATGTTATGAGCTCTTTGACGGTGGCATACCTCTCCGACCTTGACTGAGCTCCAAAAAGTTCCTTGAGGTGCATGTGTATGTCAGCAGCATTCACGACATCCTCAAATCGCCTCTGGAGTTCATCAGACATTGAAGCTTGCATATAGCATTTAGCCTTGATATCATGGTCCCACCATTGATAAAATTTTGCCAATTCTTCCGGACTTATATTAGTCGGTGCTTCCTTTGGAGGATTCTTTTCTAACACGTTGAAAATTTTCTCCGAGTTTAGAACAATCTTTAATTTACGGAACCATTCCATATAGTTTGCGCCAGTCAATTTGTTTTTTTCGAGAATTGAGTATAGTGGATTTCGCGAATTCATTGTAATGAAATATTGAAAAGAAACAGACAATAATCAGTGATTGTTTAATTAATTTACTAAGACATAAAATATGGCGAGATTTAATTTTATGAATTTCACTCCCACTATTTTAACGATTTCACTATCCTCTAATGAAAACGGGAAACTTGTTTCCTTAGTGGAAACATGGAGTCCAATTGAAAAATTATAGTCCCGAATAATATCAGCCAATCATAATTTTCAAAATGAGGCAATCCCATGGGAGTTCCACCCAACTTACAACATGTATCGATCCAATGTACAGCTTTCCGACGAACGGGACCCCCCAATAATATGAGTCGGACCGTGCCCACAGGTAGCATCTCATACATTGATCGTTGATGGAAGGTAGGAACATTTAAATAATATTTAAACTCTCTTTTGTTTATCTTGATATCAATTTTAAATCATATTTAAAATGAGGGATTTTTAATTTTGAAAATTGTCTCATCATGCAATATTTGTATGCTTGCGGGATTCATACAATTTAGTCTAAACATGCATACAACAATAATATCATATATTATTTAAAGGATGATCGATCCCAATCACTAATCGACCCGTGGTTGCCAATCACGAGTCTAAGTCCAATCCTAGGTGATATTCAAGTATGCAATGCAATCCTATTACATTGAACTTCCAATTTACATTTCTTCGGTCTTTATTGTCTGTTGTGCCCACCTATGTCTTCAAATATTTATCTCCCACTATGTCAAATAAATTTACAATAAATTTCGATGACAAGTAAGGGATACATATTTAAGGGTGGGAACGGGCCTTAAACCAGGCTCACTTTTTATTACAAATGACAATTCAAATTGGGCCATAAACCAAGCCCATTAATAAAACCCAACAACAATAAAACCAAATGTAAACAACCTAACATACACCTATAATATTAGTCATGACAATCGATCATCCTTTTATCCAATAATTAATTCAATAATTAAATAATTGGATAACATGCAATTGTTGGAAAACGGTGTTCAGATCAATCAGAATTGATACCCGGTGCAGCGGAAGTTTTAAAATTTTATATGGAACGATTCCATATCATGGGTATCAAAACTTTACGATTAAATTGTGCGTGTAAAAATTAAATAACAATTAAATTTTTACCTTGAAATCTCGAAACGAGATTATGGACACCAACAGATTACTCTGTTCTTGTTGTATATCCCAGGAACTGATGGACGAACAATTCTTCAATCAGGTTCATGAACAGAAGTTTAATCCCTCTGATAGATTGCACTAGAAAATCTATCAGAAGTTTCTACGAAGAGAATTAACGAATTTGATCCGTTAAACCAGACTGCAAATTCGAAATTCACAGGCTGAAATTTTCGAACAGAGAGAGAAGGGGGGCGGCCACACCTAGAGAGAACAGCTAGGGTTTTCGAAAATTTTGTGACCTCTGTTGTGTAATTTCTGTACTGCAATAACTTATTTATAATGTGGGCTGCTAACAGCTTAAGGCCCATTAGTCATAAGTTCAAGCCTGACAAGCAAAGCCCGCATGTTCAGAAATTAATATAAAATTCATCGTGACTCAGATTGATAAACCAATTTCACCAATGTGCACAGAAACCATTTCTGCATCTTTTAAAGTCAAGATAAATTTTCTGAATCCGAATTTAGTGGTTTCCAAAAAATGCCCATCCCTATGTCATTTTAGGAAATCTTACTCCCTCTACTCTTAAATAAGAAGTCCTACTTCTTTGTTCATTAAATTTAACTCTTTAAATTTAACTATCTCAACGGGGATTAAAAATCCATTACTTGTGTGACCCTCAATGGTTCAGGGATACAGTTAGCCGTGGGCTCACAACTCTTTGTGACTCGGAACAACAATTTCCGACTTGCCCATCGAATCATGGTAAGAGCGCCTAGCAACATCGCCCCATGATTCCCTAGGTATCACTGATAGTGCCTGCAAGAACCAATAGATTTTGGTTAGCGTACAGTACGGTCCCTTCATCCATATATCCCGATCGAATCAACAACCATTGGTAAATCGAGAGTCGTTCGAGATTCGATAACTATGCAATGCGTCTTGAAGATCAAATAGTGACATCGCATGTGCTACTAAGAAACCATTTCTTAAAACACATCATGTACTCTGGCCAGAGATTCGTCACACTAATATCTCCTCAGATTGCATAGGATATCCATACTAGCAAGTATGTGGTGAATCCTTGACAACAAAGCATCGACTCCTATATGTGTCGTAACTGTACCCAATCCCGACACCTGATGACCCCAATAGAGTCGGTAAACGAGTCAAAGTACAGTACTCGCATATAGAGTCTCAATGATGTTTCAAGTAGTAAGGACTAATGGTGTACAACCAAAACCGCGGACTTTATCCACTCGATAAGTGATAACCACTTGAAAAGTCCGGATAGGGTAGTTCGATCATTCATCGTATGAATATCCATTTGCATGCTTTGAACATCTCTATGTTCCATACCAATGAAACGTGGTACTCGGCATCGCAAATGCTAGTCTCAATCTCGAGCGATCCTTATCCTTATTAACGGACGGCTCAATCGACTAGAAACTGTTTAGAATATACAGTGACTATAAGATGTGTTTCATGATAGCCATCCCCATGTGCCACCACATCTTACATACACTATAGTATATTCAAGGTCTTCATCTAAACATCTTATAGTATGTCACAACATAATAATATGATAAAAGATAAAGTAAACGCCATTATAAAAGTGTAAATTATATTAAACAAAAGATTGTTTATACATAGAGTCATAAAAGCCCTTAGCCACAAGTTGGCTCACTGGGCACCCACTCTTTCAGCAATGACATCATAATTAAAAAGACAAAATCAAATTTTATCTTATCCTTTCATAAGATCATATCTTATCATCAATTGTACCAAAATTTTATAAAATCTAATTTAACGGATAAAATTTATAAATTTTCCAAAAATTCAAATTTATCCAAAAATCAATTTTAAAATTTTCGAACTCAAACAATTTGATCCGATGCCTCGTGGACCAATCAAAAACAATTTTCGATCGGACCAAAAACTAAAATTTCAAAAATTTCAAAAAAAATCCAAAAAATCAATTTTTTTTTAAAATTTCCGGACTGCCCGGGACATTCCCGGGCAGGCCCGCCTCCACGTGGGACAGGGCTTCCCACGTGGAGGTGGGCAGCGAGTGGGCAGTGACAATCGCTGCCCTGGGCAGCGAGCGTGCGCTGCCCAAGGCCAACACACGTCGCTGCCCGATTGCCCTTGTTTCCCTTCAAATTTAATTTTAAAATTTTTTCGTTTTGTTTCAAAAAAATCGAGGCTAAAAATTTTGTACAATCGATTAATTTTAATCGTTTGATCAAATTTTACGACCTGGCTCTGATACCACTGTTGGAACACCCGTTCTCTGATCACACTGATGTGATACTCGGAGCAGCGAAAGTTTAAAAATTTTATTTTTTTTTCGATATGGAACGATTCCATATCGTGGGTATCAAATCCTAACAATTAAAATCTTGCAAGTAAAAATATAAATTCACAATTAAATATTTTTACCTCTTCAAGCTAAGGCTTGATTATGGACTCCAACAGAATTTAATATGTTCTTCTTGTAAATCCCAGGAACTGATGACTATCACGATCAACCTCCGAAATTAAGTCCACGAATAGAAAACTAAAACCCTCTGATTGATTGCACTAGAAATCAATCAGATGTTTATCGAAGAGAATAAACAGATATGATCTGTCAATTCAGAATGTAATTTTTCACAAAACTTACAGACTGAATTATCTCAAAAAAGGAGAAGAGAAATTCGAAAATTCCCCTTGAAATATTATGCAGTATTTTTGAAAATTGCAAGGGTGAATGCTATGTAATTTTCGAACATTACACATGTATTTATAGATAATTTCTAGACTAGATTAAGTTATAATTATATTAGGACACTAACTCCTTAGGGCCCACAATCCATAACTTAAGCCCAACAAGCCAAGACTGTTATTATAGAAATTAATATAAAATTCATCGTGACTCCGATTGATAAACTGATTTTACCATTGTGCACAGAAACCATTTCTGCATCTTTTAAAGTCAAGATAATTTTTTTGAATCCGAATTCAGTGATTTCCAAAAATGCCCATCCCTATGTCATTTTAGGAAATTCCACTCCCTTTTAGTTAAGAAGTCCAACTTCTCTTTCATTAAATTTAACTCTTTAAATTTAACTATCTCAACGGGGTTTAGTAATCCATTACTTGTGTGACCCTCAATGATTCAGGGATACAGCTAGCCGTGGGCTCACAACTCCTTCTGACTCGGAACAACAATTTCCGACTTACCCATCGAATCATGGTAAGAGCGCCTAGCAACATCGCCCCATGATTCCCTAGGTATCACTGATAGTGCCTGCAAGAACCAGTAGATTTTGGTTAGCGTACAGTACGGTCCCTTCATCCATATATCCCGATCGAATCAACAACCATTGGTGCATCGAGAGTCGTTCGAGATTCAATAACTATGCAACGCATCTTGAAGATCAAATAGTGACATCGCATGTGCTACTAGGAAACCAAGTAACCTAAATCACATCGAGTACTCTGGCCATAGATTTGTTACACTAATATCTCCTCAGATCGCATAGGATATCCACACTCGCAAGCGTGTGGTGAATCCTTGACAACAAAGCATCGACTCCTATATGTGTCGTTTACTGTACCCAATCCAGACACCTGATGACCCCAATAGAGTCGGTAAACGAGTCAAAGTACAATACTAGCATATAGAGTCTCAATGATGTTTCAAGTAGTAAGGACTAATGGTGTACAACCAAAACCGCGGACTTATCCACTCAAATAATAATAACCACTTGGAAAGTTCGAATAGGGTAGTTCGATCATTCATCATATGAATATCCATTTGCATGCTTTGAACATCTCCATGTCCATTACCAATGAAACGTGGTACTTGGCATCACAAATGCTAGTCTCAATCTCGAGCGATCCTTATCCTTATTAGCGGACGGCTCAATTGACTAGGAACTGTTTAGAATATACAGTGACTATAAGATGTGTTTCATAATAGTGATCTCTCTTTATTCACTATCTCATCTTACTTACACTATAGTATATTCAAGGTCTTTATCAAAACAACAATAGTATATCACAATATAACAATATGAAGAAAGACAAAGAAAATGCCATTAATGAATGTAAATTATATTAAACAAAGATTGTTTATACATAGAGTCATAAAAGCTCTTAGCCACAAGTTGGCTAACCTGGCACCCACTCTTTCACTTTACATGGACGGAATGGATCTTTTTCTATGTTTAATAATCTAACAACATTTGGAGTAATTAAAGGATTTGATTTATCCATATTAAAACATTTAAGGACCTTTTCTGTATAAATTTCCTGGTGAACAAAAATTCCACATTCTTTTTGTTCGATTTGCAAACCCAGAAAATACTTGGTTTTTTCAAGGTCTTTCATTTCGAATTCTTCCTTCAAGTACAACATAACTTTTTGAATTTCCTTATTCGTTCCAATGATGTTTAAATCATCAACATATACATCAATAATTAATTACACATCTGGATGTTGTTTTTTTGATGAAAACACAAGGACATATTGGATCATTGACATATCCTTTTTTCATCAAGGGTTCACTTAGCCGATTGTAACGCCTGGAATTATTTAATTTTAATTCGAGAATATTTAATTTGGAAATATTTGGAGTTTTGATTTAAATTATAATATTATTAAATTATTTAAGATTGAAATTGAATTAAATGATTGGTCGAGGACTTAATTGCAAATAAGCATGAATTAGAGGGCTAAAGTGCAAATCCTTATTTTAGTGGGACACTTGTTATTATTATAGGTATTCACGTGTATGACACCATCTTCATCAGAAAATCCAGAGAAGGAATCGAGAGTGGAAGAGAAAAGAAAACTCAAGTCCATTCCTCATCTTCAATCTTGAATAACTTGTGATCTGTTTATCCAATTTCGATTCCGAAAAGTGTTTTGGAATCCTCGCAAGAAGAGCTTCAAAGTGATGTAAGTTTTCTTTTGATTCACCAAGTTTCGAAAATCTTGTTGGGGACATCAGATTATGAGTTTAATTAAGTGTTGTTGAAATGTTATATATTGTTTATTCGAAGTTGAATCGACGAACGACTATCGGGTTGAATTGTTATGATTTTTCTAGGTTTGGTTTGAAATCTTACATGATGATATTGCTGGTTTCTAGCTGAATTATGGATATTAGGAGTGGTTGAGAATATATATGATTTTGAAGTTTGATAGCTTTGAGTTTCAGTTGCCGAAATTATGTCGTTACGCCGCCGAACTTATGATTTGAGGATGTTTTGCTATCTTATGTTGGGCTGAGATATTTGTGAGTTTTAGCTGATGTTTGTAAGCTTTCTACACTTCATTTCAGATTGTGTTTGAATGCCATCGAACTCGAGAATCTCGATTTCGAAACCGATAGAAGAAAGAACAAGGTTTGTAGCCTTTTTGCCTTGAAGTTGGGTTGAAGCTTGAGCATATTTTTAACACAAGGCGATGTTGTTATTTGTTCAGATTTGGATAGCTAGAAGATATCTTGAAAACACACTTGAAAGGTAAAAGTGGACCACTACTTGAATGAGATTAAAAACTCAAGATGGTTTGTGTCGAGTTTCCTAAATCACATACGTGTTTGACTATTTGCTATTATGTGACTTGTTGATTGAGTTTATGATGTTAATGAATGCTATATTGATGTTATATGTTGCATTCAACTTTTGAGACTTATTCTTTGATTTTGAAATGAACTGAAGTGTTCGATTAGACGATTTGAGGAATTATATATGTATGGCCTGGGTGGTTGAGATAGCCTAGCATCTGATTTACATGTATTGTAGTAGCCCGGTTCCATTTTACAAGATTAAGTGATTTTAAACATGTTAGAAAATGGAATAATTTTAAAAGTGTCAAAACATATTTAAGGAGTTCTTATTTGGTTAAAATAAGTGGAAAATCAGATCCGGAACGTCCTAAAATGGTGGGGTAGGTCCCGGGGGTCCCGGAGGACCAAAACCAGTTCGGAAGCATGAGAAACAGTTCGGAGCTACCGGGCAGATCGGAGCTTCCGATCCGAGATAGGAGCTTCCGATCCAAGAACGGAGCTTCCGATCCGAGAACGGAGCTTTCGATCTCAACCAGAAACAGGTGTCAAGGAGATTGAAACACGTGGCCAGATGCAGGAGATCGGAGCTTCCGATCCTGCGATCGGAGCTTCCGATCTCGGCCGTCCAAAACGTGGCAAACATGCACCGATTGGAGCTTCCGATCAGGAGATCGGAGCTTCCGATCGTGGACTATAAATAGGGGTCCGAATCCCTCATTTTTAAGTGCAATTTTCCCTCTCCTCTCCCGGTAATCGCTCTATTTAAGGGCTTCGGGACTCTTTCTTTAAGAGTTGGAGTAGGAAATAGTTTATTTTATAGCAGATAGTGTCCGCAGTAGCAGCCAGGCGGCGGAGCTCTGGCGAGGCGTCTAGGAGTCGTAGCTAGGCTATGCTCAGGCTTTGGGACATGCGACATCAGCGGGCTGACGACGGACAAAAGTATGGCTTTGGTTCCCTATAGTAAATAGGGAGTAGGCTATAGTTTAATTAAGGCTTTTAGAGCCTAGTAGGTGATGTTTGGCATGATAGGTAATGCATGGTTATTTATGCTGTAGTGCTGCATGGTAGGCTTGGACCTAGAGGGGGAGCTTCTAGGATCTGCCTTAGTAAGGTACGGAAGTATTATTCGAGATATCCAGATTGAGTATGCATGTATTATGTGTTTGCATGGATTATGTGATTGCATATTTTATATTCCTTTATATACAGCATGTCATGACTGTATGTTGCACACATGAGCATATTGAGCTTTTACCTTAGAGGTATCCTGTAGTAGGGCGCTCACCCTATGAGTTTGTGGATGGTTGGATACGTAAGTATTGTGTCAGGTCACCTTTATGGTTGGACACATGTACTAGTATCAGGTCACCATTATCCACTGGGTATATGAGCCACCTCCTGATGCGACGGCGCAGCGTGCTATATACCCTGGGCCCGGTCTATGAGATTGTTTCTTGACCTGAGAGTCTTGGTACCCAGTTCACTTGTATACATGCACACATAACACCGTATAATCATACTCTCGTACTGAGCATGTTAGGCTCACTTCCGGTTATTTTCTGTTGGCTGGATGCCCTATTCCATGGGGCAGATGCAGGTAGTTCTTCCGGAGATAGAGAGGTTAGGTGGTGACCAAGGCTGGATAGCGGGGTTGACCACTAGGTTTTGCTTACCTGGTATTTGAATTACTTTAATTCCGCAGTTACTCTGATTAAAATTATTTTATTAATTAATTGCATGCTTAAGTTCTGATTAATAGGTGATCACAGTGCGGGTCACTACATTTATTGTATCAGAGCATGCAATAAGATTCTTTGGGACATAGTATTGATTTTGGGTTATCCTTTGTAGGATTACAAGTTGGATTCAATAACGATAGCAGTATTAGGAATTGGAATAGCAGGATGTGTAGGGTTTTCCAAGATCGTCATTGCCAAGGTTGGCAGCAGAAGTTCGTATTATGTGGATCCTAGCAGGATGGAGCTGGTAGAAAAGATCCAGTTTTCAACGCCAGGTGCTTCTCCAGGTTGAAAGGAATGTGTGACATGTAGTCATCCATTCTGAGTCGACCAAGGAAGCCACCCCGGAAGACTCTCCTCTAGTAGTTGGAGAGATTGACGGAAAAATCTTGTCTCATCTACCAGATAAGGAACCCAACAATATTGGAAGGATCCGATAGATTAACAAGATTTTATTCTTTGAGATCTTGTGAGGTAGAAGTTCTGCTGACATGAGTAGCAGATGGGAAACTTCACGTTCAAGATCAGTAGACGGAATGAAAGACTTCCGCATGAATTTAAATACTGTATTTGGTTGTAAACAGTATTTCAGTTGTAATCAGATTTATTAAAGATTTCAGTATTTGATGTACTCAGTTATTGTTGTATTGTACATCTTTCAGTGTAATCTTTTGGTTAAGTTATATATTACATGAGATTGTAATAAAGATTGTATTAGAACCTGGATTTGTGGTTCAAGTGTTGTAATCTTTGAGATTAATTTGGTTATTTTGAATAAAAGACTGATCATTGTTTTAAATAAGTACTTGGGAATTTTGCATGTTTTCAATGAATAGTTCTAGATGTTTTACCTAGAATATTCTATTAAGCCAAGTGTTTGCCAGGGATGATGTGACTCATCAAGACGCATGAATGTTTGTTCTAGACATATTTTCTTAGAATAGTTGGCTGCTTTGATCCTTTTAGGTTGTTACCTAGTGATGATGGATTTTCATCAGGATGACAGATTAACTAATACCAAGAGTTGTGGATTGTGACCAATACTAGACATGAGGGGGCGCCACCCTTAGTCGGTTATTCCTCTGGAAGTTTCTATACTTCGGAGATTGTTTGGAGGCCTTGGTGCTCCAGGGACTATATAGGGAAGGCTACTCAGTTTAGAAATTTGGCAACAGTCACAACAGGGTATGACTTTGGATAGGACAGATACCAGGTGTGGTATCAAGGTTTAGTTATCGTTTATTTGAGATAAAGATGTTCCGTTGTCAGAACAGTCTTGGAATGGATTTTTCATTGACAATTAATTGTTCTGAGTAGATAAGTTTTTGTTCTTGATTTGTGATATCGGGATTTAATCCAGGAGATTAGTTGAATTGATATTCAACAGGATTTAATTATCAGATGCTTGCAGACTCGGGATTTGAGTTGTTCCTCTACAGAGAATTTTCCTTGACCAATGATTTTGGTCCAGAAAGGAATGATTGCATAATATTAGAGACTCAGGGATGAGTTATGCCAGGGTGCTCTTGACTGTCGGGTTCCGAGATGGTATAGTAAGTGCGACCTTATGCCGGTGTACTCTGGAAGGATTCTTTTGTTCCAGTTTGGCATTATAGGAAGACTTACCTCAGTCTCGTTGTTTGTATAGTCATAGCAATAGGTATAATTATCAGGAGAATATTCAGGATTTATTTGAGTCTTCTGGAGTTATACTTGGTACTGGATTAGTTCCAAGGGATTTGAGTTATCGTCTGACTTCATCAGAGATACAGACTTTCATTTCCGTGGACTAAATAGTCTTGGAAGGGTTCCTTGACAAGTGAATATTCTGGACGGGTAGTTCTTGCACGTGATACTGGGGGAGAACCAGGAGGTTTTACCAGTATTGTCTGATTCTATCAGAGGTATTTTAGTGATCAAGATCTTGATTATGAGATGAACAGGAAATTCTAAGTGATGAGTTTACTTAGGTAAATTTTCTTGTAAGAATTGGAATTCGATCGATGGATTGTCAAGCAAAGAAGAATTTTATCAGGGCACTGTGATGACTTATACTAGGAGACGTGAACTGTGATCAACGATAGACATGGGAGAGTATATTTCCATTGATATTCTGGAAGTCTTTTGTACTTCAGGAAAGGATGGAAAATTTACTCAGTCTAGAGATCATTGCAACAGTCACGTTAAAAATATAGTTT
The DNA here is from genome assembly GCF_033568475.1 of Henckelia pumila. Classification (NCBI taxonomy): domain Eukaryota; kingdom Viridiplantae; phylum Streptophyta; class Magnoliopsida; order Lamiales; family Gesneriaceae; genus Henckelia; species Henckelia pumila. The sequence goes on along the minus strand of NW_027331857.1, from coordinate 1,736,172 downwards.
GGTGTCAGTTTGATAACCTTGAAAAGATACTCGATTCTATTGACAGATGTCATGAGCCTGCTAAGTTACAGCATGGATTCATTAGTATGAGAATTCACTTGGTTAGTGAAAGCTGGGCACTTAGGTGTTCATGTATGTTTTGAAATGGTCAGTTAAATTGGTGCAAGTTTGGTGCCAATGACTATTTGCAACTATTTGTCTGAGGTAGATACAGATGTTATAACCCCCTGACGGAGGAGCTAAATATTTTTTTGCATAAAGAACGATTGGAATTATTCAATTTTTGGTAGACTGATAAGATGAGTATAGTACTCAGATATTCAGTTCTCATGAATGATTTGAAGTAATTCTCGGACTTCAGTGACAAAAATTTATCTAGCAAGCATTTGAATTTTAATGAATACTAATAGGATAACATCAAGTGTTTAGACATGGAAAAAGGACATCAGCTGAGATCTAAGGTTATCAGATCCAGCGAGATTGTTGTCACTGATTTTTCAGGATGTCTAATGGATGCATTGATAAGTCTGATTCGATGAGATCGATTCAGGGGTTTTTGCTAGGTTGTATTGTTTTTAGGACTTTACCTAAAAGGGATGAAACGGTTTTGTTCATCCAGTAGTGCAAGTCAGGATTCAACAAGAAATGATTATTCGTGAGAGGATAAACAATATTCTCATTTTTAGGTGTTATCTGAAGTTATGAGATGGGTGTCAATATAAATTGGCACTAGAGATTGCACTAATCGATTTGTTAATCAACAGAATAATTTTATTGATGTTTTCCAAGAAGAAAACCTGAGAGGTTCAAGAAATCAAGAATTGTGGACAACGACGTTGTCACAGTTGTTATGACAAGTGTTAGTCATAAAGTATGCGAATCCTTTCGGTGTAGAAAAATTTGCATCTGAGGTTCTTTATGGTGGAAAGGAATGAAGAAAAATGTGTGTATTAGTATGCTTTTATATGTTTGGTGTATCAGTAGGTCAAGGCAGAACACTGACAACTTGGAGGATTGCTTCACAGTTTATCCATTCCTGAGTGGAAATGGGAGTTGATCATGATGGACTTCGTGACCCATTTACCGGTGAGCTTGAGGAATTGTGATGCTATCTGGGTTGTGGTGGACCGACTCACCAAGTCAGCACATTTCATTACTTATAATCGAGACTTCAGTTTTGATAGGATGACACGATTGTACATCCAGGATATTGTTCGATTGCACGGAGTGCCTGTGAGCATCGTCAGCGATCGAGATCCCAGGTTTACTTCCAGGTTCTGTGGAAGTCTTCAGCGCGCTATGGGTACTACTCTTAGTTTGAGTACAACATATCACCCAGAGACTGACGGGCAGTCAGAGCGCATGATTTGTACTCTTGAAGACATATTGCGAGCATGTTCTATGGATTTTGGTCCAGCATGGCAAGATCAGTTGCCATTGATTGAGTTTGCGTACAACAACAGTTACCATCGCAGTATTGGGATGGCTCCGTTTGAGGCGTTGTATGGGCGATGATGTCGTACTCCACTGTTCTGGGAGGAAGTGGGGGAGCGACAGGTTGAGGGACCAGAGTTAGTCCAGCAAGTTGTTGATATTGTTGGACAGATCAAGAAGAGAATTAAGGTTGCGCAGGATCGACAAGCTAGCTATGCGAATGTCAAGCGCAGACCTTTACAGTTTGAGGTGGGTGAGAAAGTATTCCTGAAAGTCTCACCATTTCGCAGGATTTTTGGGATTTGGTTAAGAAATCTCCTAGGTTTATTGGTCCATTTGAAATATTGGAAAGTGTTGGAGATCTGGTTTACAGGTTGGCTTTACCCCTGTATTTGTCTAAGTATCCACGATGTGTTCCATGTTTCACTGTTACGACGGTATATGGCGGATGAGTCTCATATCTTACAGCCGTCTGGGGTACAGTTGGACTCGAATTTGACATATGTGGAGAGACCTTTGCGTATCATAGGTCAGAAGGAAAAGGTGTTACGCAACAAGACCATTCCTCTTGTTCTAGTTCAGTGGCAGCGCCGAGGCACTAAGGAGGCCACTTGAGAACTTGAGAGTCGTATGCGTACAGATTATCCAGAGCGATTTTGAATTGTTGTATTTTCAGGTTGTAACTTGTAAAATGAATCAATTTGAATAAAAGATGTTTATTCAATATTTTACTGCATTCATTACTTAAGATTGTTCGAGGACGAAATATCTTAAGTAGGGGGAGAATGTAGTAGCCCGGTTCCATTTTACAAGATTAAGTGATTTTAAACATGTTAGAAAATGACATATAATTTTAAAAGTGTCAAAACATGTTTAAGGAGTCCTTATTTGGTTAAAATAAGTGGAAAATCAGATCCGGAACGTTCGAAAATGGTGGGGTAGGTCCCGGGGGTCCCAGAGGACCAAAACCAATTCGGAAGCATGAGAAACAGTTCGGAGCTACCGGGCAGATCGGAGCTTCCGATCCGAGATAGGAGCTTTCGATCCTAGAACGGAGCTTCCGATCCGAGAACGAAGCTTTCGATCTCAACCAAAAACAGGTGTCAAGGAGATTGAAACACGTGGCCAGATGCAGGAGATCAGAGCTTCCGATCCTGCGATCGGAGCTTCCGATCTCGGCCGTCCAAAACATGGCAAACATGCACTGATCGGAGCTTCCGATCGTGGCCTATAAATAGGGGTCCGAATCCCTCATTTTTAAGTGCAATTTTCCCTCTCCTCTCCCGGTAATCGCTCTATTTAAGGGCTTCGGGACTCTTTCTTTAAGAGTTGGAGTAGGAAATAGTTTATTTTATAGTGGACAGTGTCCGCAGTAGCAGCCAGGCGACGGAGCTCTGGCGAGGCGTCTAGGAGTCGTAGCTAGGCTATGCCCAGGCTCTGGGGCATGCGACATCAGCGGGCTGACGACGGACGAAGGTATGGATTTGGTTCCCTATAGTAAATAGGGAGTAGGCTATAGTTTAATTAAGGCTTTTAGAGCCTAGTAGGTGATGTTTGGCATGCTAGGTAATGCATGGTTATTTATGTTGTAGTGCTGCATGGTAGGCTTGGACCTAGAGGGGGAGCTTCTAGGATCTGCCTTAGTAAGGTACGGAAGTATTATTCGAGATATCCAGATTGAGTATGCATGTATTATGTGTTTGCATGGATTATGTGATTGCATGTTTTATATGCCTTTATATACAGCATGTCATGACTGTATGTTGCATACATGAGCATATTGAGCTTTTACCTTAGAGGTATCCTGTAGTAGGGCGCTCACCCTACGAGTTTGTGGATGGTTGGATACGTAAGTCTTGTGTCAGGTCACCTTTATGGTTGGACACATGTACTAGTATCAGGTCACCATTATCTACTGGGTATATGAGCCACCTCCTGATGCGACGGCGCAACGTGCTATATACCCTGGGCCCGGTCTATGAGCTTGTTTTTTGACCTAAGAGTCTTGGTACCCAGTTCACTTGCATACATGCACACATAACACCGTATACTCATACTCTCATACTGAGCATGTTAGGCTCACTTCCGGTTATTTTCTGTTGGTTGGATGCCCTATTCCATGGGGCAGATGCAGGTAGTTCTCCCGGAGATAGGGAGGTTAGGTGGTGACCAAGGCTGGATAGCGGGGTTGACCACTAGGTTTTTATTACCTGGTATTTGACTTACTTTAATTCCGCAGTTACTCTGATTAAGATTATTTTATTAATTAATTTCAAGCTTAAGTTCTGATTAGTAGGTGATCACGGTGCGGTTCACTACATGTATGGTGGCTTCAAAGTCTAGAGAAGTAAGATAAGTAGCCCCAGCTCGATCGGGAGTGTCGGTGGTTCAGTTACGATATCTTCTTCTCGGGATCCCAACCGATGAAATGAGAGATTTCTTGAGAGAATCCTATTTTAAATCATGCATTGTATTTTACTTTATATCATGAGTTTGATATATAACTTGATTTGCATGTTTGTTGATTTTATTGGGAAATATGTTTCTCACCGGAGTTATCTGGCTGTTGTCATGTTTGTATGTGTGCATGACAACAGGTGGTTCAGGGACAGGGCAAAAATGAACTTGATGAATTGAGACTCGAGAGTTTAGATTGATGATCCGGTGTAGATGTCAAGTTGCTGCCACTTTATGTTAGGATCAAGAGTTTTGGTTGTATAGTTGTTAGACTTGAATCTTGTCTACTTGACCATATGAGTTGATATTATGTTTAAAGTTTTGTTACTTGAAGATGTATAACATTTGATCTTGTTGTATTACTCTTGCCTTGAGATGTTGAAGTTTATGTTTTTGCATTGATAATGGCTCTTCTACCTTGTTTGATGCATAATGGACTTGATAAAGCTGGTAGGATGGTATATAGATGCTTGGACAGCAGCTGAACTCAACTCATAATTTATCTGGCCGATTGGCCTGCGCACGGGCGAGCCCCTGCTCGCGCGCGCGCAGGCCAAGCCATGGGGCTGCTGGCCTTTTGATCCTTGCACGCGCGAGGGGTGATCCTTGCGCGCGCAAGTCATTTTAAAAAAAAAATTAAACTTTTTGTGCTTTGATGCTTGGATATAATTCATGAACATTGGATTATTATTGTGATTTGAGAGATTAAGAACCGGGTCGTCACAACAGGTTGTATCAGAGCGAGAAAATTCTGGACTGAGATAGATAGCGAGTGGGGTAGATCGAGTCTTCTTCCTTGCTTATTTATGTTATCATGATATGATTTATTTACATGATTTACTTACATGTTTTAAGTGCTCGCATATATTACTTTCAAGTATTTGATTACATGCTTATGTATTTTTATTTGAAAGTATGTGTACGATTGTTTAAGATGCATGCTTACTGGAATATCTGAAACGATTAGAAGCACGTGTTCTATTGTTTTATGACATGCTTACCCGACTATCTGAATTGATTGAAAGCATGTTTTGTATTTGTAACTTGATTATTTATTTAAGCTTGAATCAGAACCGAGTCTTGATCAGAGGTAAGATGATCAGAGGAGGACTGAGATAGATTTCATGATTATGGTATCCTAACCATTTTGATAAACAGATATGTCTCGACGACCAGGACGACCACCTCTTAGACCATCAATTCCTACTCCTCTACCAGAACAGACAGTTTTAGCACCGACAGTGCCAAAAGATATAGAAATTCCTCGCACTGAACAAGGAAGTACTTCGAGAGACATGACAGATATGACGGCCTCGCCAATGGAAACATTACTCAAGAGATTTCAATCCTTCAAGACACCAACATTAAAGGGTACTGAGAATTCTGTTGAGTGTGAAAGTTGGCTAGATGATATGGAGATGTTATTTGATTCCCTCGATTATAATGATGATCGGAGAGTCAGACTGATAGGGCACCAGTTGCATGAAGTTGCAAAGAGTTGGTGGTTCACAACCAAGAGAGCTTTGGAGCATAGAGGAACTGTGATCACCTGGAAAGTCTTCAAAACTGAGTTTTGCCAATGCTTCTTTCCAGTGTCTTATTGCAAATACAAGGGTGCTGAATTTTCCAATCTGAAGCATGGGAATTTAAACATTGAAGAATATGTTGCAAAGTTTTCTACTCTGCTACGCTTTGCTCAACATGTTGCTGATAGTGATGAGGCAATAACTGATCAGTTCATTAATGGACTGAATCCAGAGATATTTACTTTGGTGAACACAAGGCGACCAAATACTTTTGCTGATGCTCTAAACAATGCCAAAGGAGCTGAAGCTGGTTTGATAAAGCAGCGAGGAGCTTCATATGCCGCTCAGCCTCAGAGACAGCCACAACCTCAAGTTCAGGTTCAACAACAACCTCCTCGATTTGAAAGTGGAGGTAGTAGCAGTGGTAAGAAGGGATATTTGCAAGCTCGAGGGAAACAATTTAAAAACTCAGGGAGCAGTTCATCAAGTTCCAGTGGCTCAAAACCGAAGTCAGGAGTGTATTGTAGCAGTTGTGGTGGAGGTCATCCGACTGATCAGTGCCGAGGTGTATTTGGGAGTTGCCATATATGCCATCAGCCTGGACATTTTGCAAGGGTGTGTCCTTAGAGAGGTTCTGAAAAATCACGAAGTACAGAGTCATCACAATCAGTGACTCAACCTGAGAGGCAAGCCTCTTCTGTTCATTCCTTCCAACCATCAAATCCACAGGCCCAGATATGGATACCCTGTCATTTGCATGCATCATATTTGTATGTTTATCCGTGATTTCGTATTGAGCTTAGAGCTCACGTCCAGTATTTTCTGTGTATCTGGATACCCTATTCGACGGGGCAGGTGTAGGTGCAGGATTGAGCACCAGGAGCCTGGAGAAGCCAGTGACCTTGAAGACAGCAGTATTTAGCTGTAGGTTTTTATCTAAGTAAATTCGATTGGGTTGTATAAATCGAGTTTGTTAGCCGGTTGTATTCTGCCGGTCTGCTTGTATTTAAGTCTTCCGCAGCGATTTTATTTAATGCATGCTTAATTATGCTCTTAACTCTGATTAGGTAGTGGATCCGGGTCGGGTCGCTACAGGATCAGCCTTCTCGGCCTGCATCACATAAACTCTCCCATGAGTTGGCATCCTGTGCTGTGGACAATCCGGAGCTCTGTGACCTGGATTCTTGCACCAAAAACAGACTCCAGTGGCCTGCCAAACACTTCCCATAGTGGGCACGATTGCAATTCGTCCAACGAGGCTTCTCCCTAGTATTGGGAGGAGCGGGTCTCTGGGCCTGGGGACCCTGAGGTCTCTGGGCATGATGCCCCTGGCGCCTATGGACCAGATGCTCTTGAGGTCTGAAGGGTCCCTACTGTCTCTGTGGCCCAGTAAATGGCCTCTTGCCCTGCTGCTGCAGGTGACCCTGATGAGTGAAGGTCATCTTGCAATGAACCTCAACACTGATGTCTTGTACCTCATAGCCTTCTTGATAGCGGCTCCATAATCCACTGGCTCAGCCATCATCACATCCCTAAGAATAGTAGGCCTCAGACATGAAAAAAAGTGCTGCAACTTCTCCGCCTTGTCATTCCCTATCAAGGGCACGAAGTGGCAACCTCTCTCGAATTTGCACAGAAACTCGGATACAGTTAGATCTCCCTGCCAGAGACTCGTGAACTCTTTCTTCAACTGCGACCTCACCTCAGCTGTATAGTATTTCTCATAAAAGAGGGTCTTGAATGCTTCCCAAGTCAGGGTGGTAACTTCAACAGTCTTCTCCACACCCTCAAACCAAAAAGCAGCATCATCCTTGAGTAGGAACGTCATACAGTGAACTCGGTCCTCATCTCCCAACTCCATGTAGCGGAAAATCGCTTCAAGCGAGCGAATCCAGCCCTCCTCTACCATCGGGTCCGTAGTGCCAAAAAAGTCCTTGGGATTGATAACGGTGTTTTACATATGGTATTTTGTGTGAATTTTGCATGCATTATTATTTGTTTATTGTGTTTTCGTTTTGTTTTATTTAGTTTGTATCCCCGGTTTATTTTTGTAGGCATTTTGAAGATTTTATGGAGGAAAAAGGAATTAAAGGAGTTGTGCTGGAAAAGGTCTCGCGCCCCAGCGAGTTTGCATCTCGCTCCAGCGCGAGAGGAGACGTCAGTGGTCCAAGAGAGCAGGCGCGCTCGAGCGTTATTCTAACTCGCTCGAGCGGGAGTGCCAAAACAGAGATCTGTCAATTGAAGGCGCGCAGTTGGATCAGCTCAATAGTAGAGAGTTTCAGCTCAAAACTGTTCGCCTCAACAGCGGGGTGAACTATGCTAGATACATATCCTTCAACCGGAGGCCTTATCAGACCCCATACAATACGGTTGTCCGACATCTCTTCTTACGACTTTGAATCGAGTTCCAGATTAATATCTCTCCTAGCTCTCCGAATCCTGCTAAGTGTGCGTTCTATCTCCAAATCGAGTGGTAAGAGACTTTTGAACAGTCGAGATCGGTGCAAAAACAAGTAGATAGTACCTGAAAATAACCAAGAAAATAAGAAAATTTCAGAATTTAATAAAATAAATAATGTCTAATCTCAAGTGAAATAAAAATTTAGATATCAAACAGTCCCTGGCAACGGCGCCAAAAACATGACCGTTTAAATCGATGAGAATAAATTCTACTGGCAAGCGTACCAGGTCAAGTAATAGTAAAGTGAATAAAATCAGATATCGAACCCACAGGGACTGTATAATCATGGATACCAGAATATGATTATTTCCACTTAATCTAGACTAATTAAAAAGGGTGATAAAAATTCAGGTTTTAAACTAAAAACTTAAATTATAAATAAAATTCAACTTCAACTTAGTAAGAACGCAGCAGGAAATTTTTTGGATTAAAAATCAATATGGAAAAAGCTCGATCAAGGACTCACGTATGTACCAGACAATTTATATAACAAATAGTCGATTCAAGACTCAGAATTAATTTTAATTCACGAAAATTCTCCTAATTTGTTCAAATGACTATTTCTAGAGAAATCAAACCTATTCAAATATTGACGGATTAATCTTTCGTAGTTCTAATCAAATTTGAATGCATGATGAACATTAAAAATTCAGTAAACACCCAAACCGCACACTGAAACCGAATTCTATTTCTAGTCGGTTTTACAGTATGTTGATTATCAAAGATATCAAAATCAAAACCTCATCTGTCGACTTGGAATCGATTAACATGCAAGCAAATAACTGGCCAGGTAATTCACAAGACAAATATAAATTCGATAATCAATAAAATAAAATCAAGTCTAGAAAATCTTAAATAAACATCCAAGTTTTCTACATAAATTGTGTGGTTCAATCACGTGGTCTTGATCAAAACGGAAAAACTACTCACGAATAGACATAATTTTAAACAAAGATGTAAAAAATAAAACTAAGGAAAATAAGAAAAGTTTGTAAAATTCTTCACTCCAAGCCGTACGCGTAGCCGATTCTGCCTTGAAAATATCCAACCCTAAAAAAATAATTAAACACTTCTATTTATAGAGTCTGGATCCCGCACCAAGTAAATTCCTTTTCAAATTAGGACTCTCGAAATAAATCTGATTCCACAACACGCGCTCGAGTGGATAATAATCTCGCTCGACTGAGTCCTTCTTATTTTTTTTTTGAAACGGCGATACGCTCTCGAGCAAACTGGGATCTCAAAATATCCTAGCATACACCTTAGCAAATTGGGCTTGGGCTTTGATCATCCTTCATGCATAATATCACATATCATACACCATCAATTAATTATCACAATAATCAACTGATAAAATATTATGTATCTTGGTCCAATCACTAACCGTCATAATTATAAATTAAATTAACAAAATAAACAAACATCTTTGTTTACTTTCCAATTAATTTTTTTATAACCGAATTTATTGTAAATCACCATTTACTATAAATAATCAAAGTCATACTTTAATTATTTATTTCATTAGAAAATACATACTTTATAAAATTTAATTTTTTACAAAAATCAACTTTTATAATTTTAACAACTTAGGGCCCTTGACACTTGGATATTCCAAAATACTTTTGGAAACCCTAGTCGTCAAAGTCGTTGTCGGAGCTTCGTCGTCGGATTCTGACAATCCAAATTTTTTTTAATAAAATGGTCAGCCCGCCCCTCCCGAAACGACCCCCAAATTTTTTTTCAAAACAGCCCCTAAGTTGATATAAATGATTTTCTCATGCAGTTAGAAATTGACCTCAACATAAAATTCAACAAATGCTACACAATAAAGAGCAACCTAGGCTCTAGATACCACATTTAAAAATCGGTTCTCTTGTGCCCGAAAGCGCAACGGAAGTTTAAAATTTTATGTAAAAACCAAGCACATGTGTAGCATTCAAAAATATTAAACATCCATAGGGTGTTTAAGATATTTTTACCTATCAATCTCAAAAGATTGATTTATGGCTCCAACAAAATTGTGAACAACTTAGCTCTTTAAATGGTAGACACTATCTATAAGCTTCCAAGAGCACACCTTGCTCAAAAATTGATCAAGCCTCCAAGAACACACCTTGTTCGAAATTGACTCCTTTCTTCCAATTAGGTCCACGACTAGTCAAACTAGATCCACTCTAAATATGCACTAGAATATTTAGAGCATTTTTCATTGAAAATTTCTCTGTCTTTTCTCCCAAGATGAAAGACAAATATTTGGAGAATAATTTCCTAGAGTGTTCGGCCATGAGGAGAGAAATTGAGAGGAATATTGATTGTCTTGGTAATTAAAAAGTGTGTTATGACAAAAGACAAAGCATGCATGAAAAAAGTAAAAGCATGCATAGAAAAGTGTACACTTTGTCTTTAACCCTTCATATTCATTCTCTCTCATGTATTGTATATATATTATATTTCAAACATATATATATATATATATATATATATATATATATATATACATAATCCATGAACTTAATATTTAATTAATTATCAAACTCAAACCCATTTAAGTTTAATCAATTAATTAAATCCAACTTGAACTCATTCAAGCCTACTAGTATAATAATTTTTTAACATTATTTCTATTTGAGCTCTACAAGACCCAATAGTGTTTAATTAATTTAACACTTGAATTAATTTAATTATTTGGACTCTACAAGGCCCACTAGTGTTTAATTAATTCAACACTTGAATTAATTTAATTAAGTTCATAATAATAATTTCGAAAATCACCATTTTAAAAATTAATTATTTTATTCAAGTCAACTTTTAATCTTGGAACACATTCACAAATTAAAAGTTAATTTCCCATTTATTCTCCTTTAAAATTCATAATTCTAATTTATTTCACTTATAATCTCCTTTATAAATTGTTCAACACATTGAACTAATTTTAATCTCAACGGGTTCTAGAAAGCTAGTACTTGTGTGACCCTCAATGGTTCAATGATACAACTAGCAATGGGTTCACATCTCCATGTGATTCGGGATCAACAAGTCCCTTATTGAGCATACACCATATAACTCCATTCTTATTTATCAACTCCTTGATAATAAGAACGTCAGAAAACTCAAGTCTGAAAGTACCCAACCAATCATGTTAAACGTCTAGCAGCATCGCTTACATGACTTCCTAGGTATCAAATGATAGTTCCTGCAAGAACCAATCAATTATGGTTAGCGCACAGTACGGTCCCTTCAACTCATATATCCCGACAGATTCGACAACTATTGGTTTATCGAGAGTTGTCATTGAATCGATAACTATGTGTCATGTCGTAGTTGCATCGAAGGTGTAATTCAAGAAACCATTTCTTAATTACCACCTACTCTGATCAGAGATTTCAAGCTACATAAGCATGAGAACACATAGGATATCCATACCCGTAGGTAAGCGTTGAATCCCGACTAAAATGCATCGAATCCTATATGTTTCGACACAACACCCAACATTGCCACCTGATGACCCAAGTTGAGTCGGTAAACAAGTCAAAGTGAAGCTCTAGAATATAGAGTCTCCATGTTATCCCGGGTAATAAGAACTAATGATGTACATCCATAAACTAGGACTATTCCACTCGATAAGTGAGAACCACTTGGAAAGTCCTTTAGGGAGGGTTGTTCATTACACTCTACAAGAAGCACCTATTTGTATGCTTGGACATCACCAAGTCCCCTACCAATGAAACATGATACTCACATCGCAAATACTAGTCTCAAACTCGAGCGACCTTTATCCTTCTTTGTGGTGGCTGAATCGACTAGAAACAGTTTAGAATATACAGTATTTCAAATATGAGTTTCATGATAGTCATCATATGACCATCTCATATTCTTTCTACTATTTGTATATTAAAGGGCTTTATCTATGCAACTAGCATGGGTATACAGATAAAGGTATGTCAAATTAAATAATGTCAAATATTATAAAATAAAGATTGTCATACAAGAGTTCTCACAAGGACCATCGACCAACACTTGGCTCGACGGGCACCTACTCTAACAAATCAGTCCAGTCATATATTATATTTATGAAGTTTAAGACCAGTTGAAAAAGTTATATCATATAACTAGTCCAAAATCAAGACTGCTCAGAAAATAAATTGTTCAGAAAAATTGAATTATATCATCCGACTACTCGATCATTTACAAAGTTATTTCAATTGTAAGATGTCGTTTCAAACTCTATACATTTTCATCAAAATATGTGCAACTTCATTAAAAGCTCTCATAAAGATATATTGAAGATCTAGAGGCAATGAAGACATGCGTTAATGTCAAAGTCGAACGTTTCAAAGACACATACTTATATAAATGAATGAAGATACAAGAGAGAAAAGTAGAAGGGATTATTCAACACAACAAGATATACACAAAATACAAGATATAATAGTCTTCGAACATTCTTTAAAGAATTATCATATATGCTCATCTTTCCCACATATAGTGAAATATGAGATCCAAAGATCATCAAGGGCTAAGAATCAACCATCAACTGTCTATTGTTCATAAGGAGTTGATCTACTATTTGGATCTGAGGATTCATTCATTATTGTATTTTGATGTTAGGACGTGGTGTCTTAACTTGGTTGTATACTAGGAGTATTTTTTAAATAACACTTGAGATATGTTTTTAGAGGTTTTTAGAATGACACTATGGAAGGTAAAGACGAATAACATTACTTATGAAATGTTAAAATTTTTGTTTATAAAATAGTTGTCCAAACACATATTTATTCTTAAAATAAATTTCAAACATTTTATAAATTTTTTTTGAAAAACACTTTTATAAATACGTTTTATAAATATATGTCTAAACGAAATCTATATCTCTATATTAATTATTATTATTTCCAAAATTTATCAATTTTTCCCATAATACCAATATTTTCATAAAGAATACTAAACATAACGAAATCAAACATAAACACCGCAACAAAGAATTGTCACAAAATCCGTACTCTTTATACCGTTGTTATTTAGATGAAGTGGTACAATCTTCTTCCTTTTGAAATTTTTATTTTTTTTTTCCAAAAAAAAAACGATTTAAAATCACGTAAAAGATAAAAAAAAATAAAAAAATAAATCTCTGGCTCGCACCATACGCGTTATTATCACTAACAAAAAGATACACACAACTACATAAAATATAATAATTGAAAGAAAAATATGAGTGAAAAAAAGATTAAAAGACATGATATGTTTTATGTTTTTATAATAATAAAGATGAACGTGAGAGAGAGGTTGAAAAAGTGAGATAGTGAGAATAAAATATTAGTTTCTTATCCATATTGTATTGTTTTTAAAAAAAATTTAATTAATATAATTAAGAACATTTTAAGATCTTCACATTAAAATAACAAATATAGTTAATATGAACCACTCTTATTTTATTAAATAGTAAGATATTAAAAAAATAAGTACATTGATCAAGCAACCTACATCGAAACCATATTGAAAAGGTTTTCTATGGATGAGTCCAAGAGAGGAAATCTATCTATGTGTCATGGAGTTTCTCTATCCAAATCTATGTGTCCCAAGACTGACGAAAAGATAGAGAAAATGACACACATACCATATGCATCAGCCATAGGTAGTATTATGTATGGGATGATATCTACCAGACTGGATGTAGCCTTTGCTCTGAGTGTCACGAGCAGATATCAGGCCAACCCCGATCAAATGCATTGGAAAGCCGTGAAGGATATTCTTAAGTACTTGAGAAGGACTAAGAATATATTCATGGTTTATGGAGGAAGAGAATTGAAATTGGAAGGCTATACCGACTCTAGCTTCCAAAGTGACGTGGATGACTCGAAGTCAACCTTTGGATTTGTATTCATGCTCAATGGCGGTGCTGTCTCTTGGAAGAGTTCCAAGCAGGACACCACAGCGGATTCCATCACTGAGGCAGAATACATTGCAGCATCAGCTGCTGCTAAAGAGGCCGTTTGGATGAGGAATTTCGTCCAAGAGTTGGGCCTAATTCCTGAAGGTGTTGGTCCAGTTCCGGTGTACTGCAACAACACTGGTGCCATTGCTCAGGCAAAGGAACCAAGGTCTCATCAAAGATCCAAACACGTACTGAGAAAATACCACATCATCCGGGAGATTGTGGAAAGAGGAGACATCACTGTCGAGAGAGTGGCCTCTACAGACAATATCGCTGATCCACTTACTAAGCCCTTGCCAGGACCATTGTTTGACAAACATCGCGAAGCAATGGGATTACGTAGTATGACTAGTTGGCTTTAGGGCAAGTGGGAGATTGAAAGAGTGGGTGCCCGGTTAGCCAACTTGTGGCTAAGGGCTTTTATGACTCTATGTATAAACAATCTTTGTTTAATATAATTTACATTCATTAATGGCATTTTCTTTGTCTTTCTTCATATTGTTATATTGTGATATACTATTGTTGTTTTGATAAAGACCTTGAATATACTATAGTGTAAGTAAGATGAGATAGTGAATAAAGAGAGATCACTATTATGAAACACATCTTATAGTCACTGTATATTTTAAACAGTTCCTAGTCAATTGAGTCGTCCGCTAATAAGGATAAGGATCGCTCGAGATTGAGACTAGCATTTGTGATGCCAAGTACCACGTTTCATTGGTAATGGACATGGAGATGTTCAAAGCATGCAAATGGATATTCATATGATGAATGATCGAACTACCCTATTCGGACTTTCCAAGTGGTTATTATTATTTGAGTGGATAAGTCCGCGGTTTTGGTTGTACACCATTAGTCCTTACTACTTGAAACATCATTGAGACTCTATATGCTAGTACTGTACTTTGACTCGTTTACCGACTTTATTGGGGTCATCAGGTGTCGGGATTGGGTACAGTTACGATACATATAGGAGTCGATGCTTTATTGTCAAGGATTCACCACACGCTTGCGAGTGTAGATATCCTATGCGATCTGAGGAGATATTAGTGTGACAAATCTCTGGCCAGAGTACTCGATGTGATTTAGGTTACTTGTTTTCCTAGTAGAACATGTGATGTCACTATTTGATCTTCAAGATGCGTTGCATAGTTATCGAATCTCGAACGACTCTCGATGCACCAATGGTTGTTGATTCGATCGGGATATATGGATGAAGGGACCGTACTGTACGCTAACCAAAATCTACTGGTTCTTGCAGGCACTATCAGTGATACCTAGGGAATCATGGGGTGATGTTGCTAGGCGCTCTTACCATGATTCGATGGGTAAGTCGGAAATTGTTGTTCCGAGTCACAAGGAGTTGTGAGCCCACGGCTAGCTGTATCCCTGAACCATTGAGGGTCACACAAGTAATAGATTACTAAACCCCTTTGAGATAGTTAAATTTAAAGAGTTAAATTTAATGAAAGAGAAGTTGGACTTCTTAACTAAAAGGGAGTGGAATTTCCTAAAATGACATAGGGATGGTCATTTTTGGAAATCACTGAATTCGGATTCAGAAAAATTATCTTGACTTTAAAAGATGCATAAATGGTTTCTGTGCACATTGGTAAAATCAGTTTATCAATCGGAGTCACGATGAATTTTATATTAATTTCTATAATAACAGGCTTGGCTTGTTGGGCTTAAGTTATGGATTGTGGGCCCTAAGGAGTTAGTGTCCTAATACAATTATAACTTAATCTAGTCTAGAAATTATCTATAAATACATGTGTAGTGTTCGAAAATTACATAGCATTCACCCTTGCAATTTTCGAAAATACTGCATAATATTTCAAGGGGAATTTTCGAATTCCTCTGCTCCTTTTTTGAGATAATTCAGTCTGTAAGTTTTGTGAAAAATTACATTCTGAATTGACAGACCAAATCTGTTTATTCTCTTCGATAAACATTATATTGATTTCTAGTACAATCAATCAGAGGGTTTTAGTTTTCTATTCGTGGACTTAATTCCGGAGGTTGATCGTGATAGTCATCGCTTCCCGGGATTTACAAGAAGAGCAGATTAAATTCTGTTGGAGTCCATAATTAAGCCTTAGCTTGAAGAGGTAAAAATATTTAATTGTGAATTTATATTTTTACTTGCAAGATTTTAATCGTTAGGATTTGATACCCACGATATGAAATCGTTCCATATCGAAAAAAAAATAAAATTTTTAAACTTCCGCTGCTCCGGGTATCACATCCGTGTGATCAGAGAACGGGTGTTCCAACATAAAGATGGTAAAGTTATTCTTGGTCTAGAAGTACCATATTTAAGTGTCATTGGTGCCCTTATGTATCTTGCAAATTGTACTAGACCTGATATATCTTTTGCTATTAATTTATTGGCAAGATTAAGCTCATATCCAACAAAGAGGCACTGAAACGGAATCAAACATATATTCCGTTATCTACAAGAAACGACAGATTTGTGACTTTTATATTCAAAAGATACTAATCAAAGTATCATTGGTTATGGTGATGCTGGATATTTATCTGATCCACATAAGGCACGTTCCCAAATCGGATATGTATTTACTCGTGGAGGCACTGCAATTTCTTTGCGTTCACAGAAACAAACACTTGTAACAACTTCATCAAATCACGCCGAGATTATTGCATTACATGAAGCAAGTCGTGAATGTGTGTGGCTAAATTCAATGATCCAACATATCCAAACCTCGTGTGGGTTGTCAGTAGACAAGAAGTCTGTTGCACTATATGAAGATAATGCTGCATGTGTTGTTCAAATGAAAGAAGGATACATCAAAAGTGACAGAACCTAACATACCCCCCCCCCCCCAAAGTTCTTTGTCTCACTCAAGAGCTTGAGAAGAATAAAATATTGATATCTGTTACATTCAGTCAAGTGAGAACTCATCAGATCTCTTCACAAATGCACTTCCTACGATGATATTAAGAAAGAATATATATAACATTGGGATGCGCAATCTACGAAATATGTGGAATTGTTCGTGTTAACATGAGGGGAGTTTACGTGGCTGCACGCTTTTTTTCTTATTATAGTTTTTATCCCAATGGATTTTTCATAGTAAGGTTTTTAATGAGGCAGTATAAAACACGTAATAAAGACAGTCATCGTATCACGATCATCATCACAAGGGGGAGTGTTGAAAATATATTAATAATATTATTATTATATGTTGAATGTTGAAAATTGAGTTGTAAAATGTTGAAAATTAGTGTGTGATGATGTAGATGATTATGTAATTATTTTTGGACTAATCTCAAATGTGGATCTATAAATAGGTCTTCATTTATGATGAAAAATACAATTGAATTGAAAGAGAAAAAATTATAAAGTGTAGATTTTGATATATTTTGAGTTTTGAAATTTTTATTTTTTACCATAAATTTTTACTTTTTCACAACAACTATATAATTTTTAAAAAAAAATCACAAAATTTTTGCAATTATTTTTAAATTTTGATAATTATCCTTAAATTTTTGTATATTATATTAATTAATTATAATATGTTAATTAATTTATTGATGGATTTGAATTAAAATCGTTTGTTGCGAGTTTACGACTTACGTTTGTTTGTTTTTGTTTTTTTAGAAAAAAACATTGCATTTAAACTCTAGTATCCAAAGATACAACCTCTTGAGGCCAAGAGGGATAAGAGCATCTGCAATGGGCATTATTTGGGTGTTATTAATGCCGAAATAATGCTCATTCCCATTATTGGGCGTTGTGGGTGGGTGTTATTAACACCCACCTGGAGGAGAGAGGAGATGGGCGTTCATGGTTGTGAACGCCCATCTCCATTTTCTTTTCTTTTTTTTGAAATCTGCGCGTGCATGCACGCCCAGACTCTTTGTGTCCACGCGCATTTAAAGAGAGTAAATGGGCCCGCGTCTGCACCTAAATTATTTTTTTTATTATTATTTTTTTTGTTTTTTTATTATTTAAATATGTATAAACGGTATTATTTGTAGGAATATCTGAAATGAGTCCAACAGATTAATTTTTGAACATTCAAAATTTTTTAATATTTAATTTTTATTAAATTTTAATTAAATTACAAAAAAAATTGTAACAGCTAGTTAACGGCTAGTATGAATACTCATCTATAAAGCCCCGCGTCTGCACCTGAATTATTTTTATTATTTTTATTTATTTTATTATTTAAATATGTATAAACGGTATTATTTGTAGGAATATCTGAAATGAGTCCAACGGATTAATTTTTGAACAATCAAAATTTTTTAATATTTAATTTTTATTAAATTTTAATTAAATTACAAAAAAATTGTAACAACTAGTTAACGGCTAGTATGAATACTCATCTATAAAGCCCTGCGTCTGTACCTGAATTATTTTTATTATTTTTATTTATTTTATTATTTAAATATGTATAAACGGTATTATTTGTAGGAATATCTAAAATGAGTCCAACAGGTTAATTTTTGAACATTCAAATTTTTTTAAATATTTAATTTTTATTAAATTTTAATTAAATTAAAAAAATTGTAACGGCTAGTTAACGGCTAGTATGAATACTCATCTATAAATACTCACTAATGTTGACACAAAAATGCATTCAATCTCTCGACACTTCAACCTTTGTTCAAGTTGAACACTTTTTCATACCCTCAGCATTTGAAATGTGTTTTTCTACATTGAACACCTCGATTGGGGACTCAAGATTGGATAGTTGAGTCTCCGGGACAAAGTCGGAGTTGCAGGTTCATTCGGAATCGGAGCTGAAAAATGCACACCAGTTGTGTGTGGGCTACCATAGCCTTGCATAACCGGCGGCGTGAACTGTGGATGACTGATATTTTGCCAATACTCGGCTGGAAGCGGATGATGTACACCTCGGGGGGCATAATTTGGATGATTCATAAAATTTCCAAATCCTTGGAAATTTTGAAAATTTTGTGGAGGATACTGCATATTTGGAAATTGATTTGGATATTGATAAGTTGGTAGAATTTGTGGATTTTGGGAAGATGAATTTTCTTGCGGGTTTTGTGTAGAATTCAACCAATTTGAAAACATTGCCCTCATATTTTCATCCATTCCGGATTTAAAATAATATTGTATTGAAGAGAAGGGAGAAAATGAAGAGGAGAATTAGGTCTTGGCACGAAGTTTTGTCACAATTAGTGATGATCCAATAATCGGAAAAGATCAGAAGGCGGATGCTTTTTGGGGACGTGTCGCTGGCTATTACAATGAAAATCGTCCTTTAGGTTCAAACAACAGAAGTGAAAATGTTATACGATCTCGTTGGCACAATACAATCCAGAAGAAGGTAAATCGATTCAATGCAAATTACAATAGTATTTACAGCTTATATCGTAGTGGTCATAGTGACGAAGATATATTTAGGTTTGCATATGAAAAATATCGCGAGAAAAACAATGGCGTTGCATTCAACCTCGATGTGTGGAGAATTGTCAAGGATCGTCCAATGTTTACTCCACAATCCGATGATCACTTTGTGGCCACAAAGAAGACGAGAACCTCCGAGTCAGGAGCAAGCAACACATCCTCCAACCAAAATGTGAGCATAGATCTTGATGACGAACATGATCGTCCAATGGGTCAGAAGGCAGCAAAAAAAAAGGGAAAAGACAAAGTCAAATCGACCATGGAGTATCTGACAGTAAACTATGACAATATTTTTTCAAAGTTCAATGAGTACACAAATGTAAAGAAGTCTGAAGTCAATCTGAAACAGAAAAAACTTGAAGTAGAGGAGATTAAGGCAAAAGCTTCCTTGTCCAATGCAGAGGCTAAGAATCGTCGATTGAAGTTGAAGGGGTACGAGATCTTAAACAAAGACACCTCGCAAAAGACTACGGAGCAAATTATCATACATGAATGTCTGTGCAAGGATATCAGGTCGAGGTGGAATATCTAAATTGTTTGCGTATTTTGATTGATTGTATTGTTTAATTATTGCATTTCGGAGTGATTGTATTGTTTAGTTATTGTATTTTCGAGTGATTGTAATGTAGAATTACTATATTTCCGAGTGATTGTAATTTTTAATTATTATTGTGGTTTCGAGTGATTGTAATTTTTAATTATTTGCTTTTCGAGTGATTATAATGTTTAATTATTGTGGTTCCAATTACTGTGATTTAAATTTTTTTATCAACTTTGAAATCTAGTCTTTACAAACTAGTAATATTAAATTTTTAATTATCCAACGACTTGACTTATTAGATTGAACTAAATGAAGAAAAATAAAATAACTTAAAACTTTTTTCGAAATAAACAAAATTTTATTTTCAAAATATTTTGAGTTAATTAATAGTTTTCAAAGATATGTAAATTGATGGTTCTAAGCAAATAATCTTATCTTTGAAGCCAAATGAGTTTGATAAAAGAAAGATAGAACGAAAAAGGAAAGAAAAGATGGTGGAATTTGTATAATTATTTGAGTTGTTGGATTGTTCAAGTTATTTGGATTCTCTAAGAATGCAAGCCACGCTAGGTATCTACTATAATCAATTTTATAGGCTTTTTTTATTAAAATAATATAAAAATAAAGAATATACATTAAAGTATAAAATTTGAAAAAGTTGATGAATGTATTAAACTATCCGTTGCAAACTAGTCGTTAGAAACTATCCGTTGCAAACTAGCCGTTAGAAACTAGTCGTTGCAAAATAGCCGTTGAAAACTAGTCATTGCAAGATATCCTTTATTTATATACACGTTGTGCTAAGAGATTTGCATTTCAATAAGATACCTTTCACAAACACATATACAACAACATATTTCCTCCGAACATGTCTCATTCTACAGATAGCTCTAGCTCAAAATCCAGCTCGACAAGCGAAGAAGAAGTACATGTTCAAATCGATGAGCAAGATGATGATCCGGTAGAAGAAATGATGTTAATGGTACTTCAACAACACCAACAAGTTATGGAAGCATATCAGAGGAGAGAAACACACAGAAGAATAAGGTTCATCCAAAGAAATCGTGAAGCCGGTCATGAGAGGCTCGTCAATGATTATTTCTCTACAAACCCAGTGTATCATGACGGAATATTTCTAAGACAGTTTCGAATGCGAAGAGAGTTATTCCTTCTCATAGTGACTGTGTGAAGATTCAGTTTTTTTTTGGTAACATTACAAGGAGTTGAAAGGCTAACATCAATGTAGAAATTGAAGAGTCATGATCAAGGTTTGTAACAGCCCAATTCATGGCTGATAATGACATTAAAATGGGAGTTAATGGCCTTAAACCATGACCATTCAGCTGATCTAAGTTGCCTATAAATACTCCCAAAGGTTGAGTGAAAAATCACAACCAAGAAGCATTTCAAAGTCCATTGTACTGATTTTTTTGTCACCCCATATGACTTTGAAATCCAATCTCCACCGTTCACAATATACCTATTTATGTTATACATATTCTGTCCAGGTTTCAACTCAATCCAACGGTTAGATTTACGTAAAAGGCCTTCGCAATAATAAGTGGCAGATTCTAGGCGAGAAGGGAGCGAATCCAGTTCGTCGACCAGAAATTGTATCAAATGATCTTCAAAGCCAATCTTCACTGTTCATTATCTTTTTCACATCCTTATGAACGTGCTGACAAAATTTGTGGTTGATCCGACGGTTCAATATTTCGAAAATACTTCTGCAATTTAACTAAATTTTGTTGCATACAAATCCAAAAATAATGTAAGTGGGTTTTTGTTTTTTTAAGCCATCTTTATTTCAATTCGATGGAAATCATTGAGTCTTGTTTCTATTGGACTCTTTTTGTTCATTTTGATTATCTAAGCATTATTATAAGAAACCATCGAAATCTTTGTTTGGGCTTATTCTTGTTTGAAATCACCAAGTATCCGTTTAAAGTTTTGATCGTACACTTTTTGTTTTATGTCTTTTGATTCCGTATATTTTTCGTTCCGCATGAATCCTTTGTTATGCTTCATTTTGAAGTACCTTATGATTCGTTATGCATTCCTTTGCTAAGCCTTTGTTCAGATTCATTATGTCATTTTCGTTCCAATTGATACCCATGTGATATGTTCGTTTGTGATGATTCTAATTTGAATAATGGCGCATTGGAAAAAGCGTGTGAGGGAAAAAGCCCCAGAGGGAGCCTGTGTACGGGAAAAGGCCTCAAAGGGAGCTCATGCATGGGAAAAGGCCCCAGAGGGAGCCCGTTTATAGGAAAAGACCCCAGAGGGAGCCCAAAACCAGTAAAATCCCATGGTCATTATGATAAGATATGAATAAATATATTTTTAAAAGAATGATGTTCCTGTTTTGAAAACTCGATCGTACATTCCTCGTTTCATGTCCTTTGATTTCGTTTCATGTTTTGTTCTGTACGATTCCTCTGTTATGCAATGAGATCTTGAAATGCACTGTTAGGATTCAAATTAAGAAATGGTAAGGAAATCCCGAAAACATAATATAATAAGGCCCTGATGCGGTGGGTTATAATAACCGTTTAAGGCCTCGTCCCCTTAGAGGAGTGTAACGCCCTAAATTATCTTAATCGACTTTATTTGAGATAATCGGATATTACAGAGTTCAAGAGCCGACTTGATTTTGATCAGGGTCTATTTTGAAAATTTTGGAATTTTCAGGGACTAAAATGAAAATATAGGTTTTGTTAGATATTTAAGAGGGATTTGACTCATTCTTTCATCCCATCTCCTTCCTCCAACCCGCCTCCTCCATTGAAGAACTCAAAGTGAGTTTCAAGCTTTTGGATTTCAGTCCGAGCTCGATCCGGCCGTTAGAATTTATTTTTGAAGGCAGATTAGCGATCATGGCTGCGAGAGCTTCGTTCTATCGTAAGTTTTTCTACTATCAGATTCATTCTATTTTTCGGATGTTGTTAGAATCGTTCGAGAGTTGAGTATGTTGTTCTTGGCAGAGTTCTGATCATTTATTATCTGTCGGTTTCGAAATAGAGCGTCGTTCGGATTTGTTATGATTTTTGAAGGGATTTTCGAAAGTTGAGTTTTTATGATTTGTTGGAATTGGATTGTTATGGTTGAATGTTGATTGATAAGAGTTGTTTGGATTGATATTATGTTGTCTGCGTTTCTGGTTTGATCATAATACAGCCGTTATGCCGCCGCTTTGAGTTTTGTTTTGTCAATCGGGTTGAATTGTTTGAGCCAAGTGTTCGTTTGAGTTGTATGTAATCTCGAGCCTTTATTACTTCTTTTATAGATTGTTTGAAGGTCGTTGAGTTGCGAGGTTGTAGGAGTTGAAACTGTTTGAATATTGTAGCCGGTATAGTATCGATTTCTTATTATCGATTGAGGAAGTTTGATTGAATCTTGATTGAGGAATTGTTGTTGTTTTCAGGTTGGAGCATCGACGTTTGAAAGAGGTATAAGATGATTTAGACTTGAATGGACCGAGTGACTCGAATCCGACATGATTCGAGTGTTCCGAAGAATCACATACTTGCACGTTATTTTCTTCTACTTGAATTTAGTTGATTGAGTTATGTTTGCATTGCATTCATCTTGAGCTAAGAATCCTTGATTTCAGTGGGCAGGACGGCTCTATTATGTTAGACGTTTTGGGGGCTATATTGTGAGTGGCCTAGGTGTAGCCGTTTCACCTAGTGCTAGCATACTCCTTATAGTCGCACCAAAGTCTAGAGGATGAAGATACGTAGCACCACCTCGATCGGGAGAGTAGGTGAGTTGTTTACGTGATCTCATCCTCGGGATCCCCAAAAGCAAAAGCAGCAATTTCTTGATTATCCGGACTTGATAATCTCATATTTTAAAGACATGCATTGCATTATGCATTTGAATTGAGTTTTTGAGATGATTTTTGGAATTGCTTGTCTTGTATATATGTATCATGTTTTGATATATTATTTGATATGCATGTTTGTCTCTTTTACTGGGAATTATATTCTCACCGAATTATCCGGCTGTTGTCTTGTCTTTGTATGTGTGTTTGGCAACAGGTGGGGCAGGACCGAGTCAGAGATCGCATGGCTAGGTGGTCGAGTTGATAGAGTGAGGCCTTGTTGTGTAGAAGTCAATTATGTAATTGAACTTAAATTGTATTCGAACTCGATTTGTATTTTGGATTGTGGAACTTAGATTGATGCATGTTCTACACTTTTTATGTATTTGAATACCTCGTTGTTGGAAAAGTATTAGTTGGATCATGTTAGAGTCCTTCTGGGTATGATATTACACTTTTGGAGTCATTTTTAGAGCAGAAACAGCAGGCCATGCGCGCCCGCGCAGCCCAAAAGGCGCGCCCGCGCGTCCTTCACTCTCTCTCAGGCCCGGACAGGGCGTTATGCGCGCCCGCGCGTCCCTCCCTGTAAAAACAAAAAAAATTCCTTTGTTTTTAATCTTGGACCTTGTTTGCTTAATTATTGTTTATCCCGAGTTTAGATGATTAGAATCGAGGTCTCACATTAAGTAACAATTAGGAACTGATCAGTAGCCAGGATTAACGAGATGAATAACAGTGCCATGTATAAGTTATGATTCGGTTATGATATGTCTTGATTCTTTGTTTTGTATTCTGTTTGTCTCCTGTCTTGACTCCTATTGAATTCGTATCATGTATATATATTCGATATTTGTGTGTACGATTGGCCCCCACTTGCTAAGTGTTTCCCAAAACACTCACCCCCTTACTTCCCTCCCCAGATACGGGCGAAGATGAGTTGGAAGATGATGAACAACACGCATTTTGGGGTTGGTGATCAAGTTCAAGATACGAAAATTCAAAAATTTATTTCAGTCTTATTTCTTACTACGTTAATTGCTTCCGCACTTGTGTTTTTCACTGTAAAAAAACAGTTATGGTTTATGAAATAGACTGGTTTTTGGAAAGATTTGTACTACGAGACTTGTTGTTTCAATGTTAAATTGTTAAACAACGTCGATGTCAACTAGGCCCAGTTTCGGGGCGTGACAGACTGCCTTAGAGAATCATTCGACGTTTTTTCAACAAAGGGAAGATGTTGTGCGAAGAAAAGGGTTGTCACCACTACAAAAATGCACCACTGCGATTTGTCAACTAGCATACGGAGTCCCTGCCGATCATCTTGACGAGTACCTACGTATGGGTGAATCCACTGCCATCAGGTGTCTTTTCATGTTTTGCGAATACTTGGTTGAAATATTTGGTGATAGGTACTTAAGAAGACCAAATGCTGATGATGTTCAACGTCTTCTTCAAATGCATGATGATAGACACGACTTTCCTGACATGTTGGGTAGCCTTGATTGTATGCATTGGAAATGAAAAAATTGTCCGGTTGCTTGGAAAGGTAAATTTACAAGGGGACATGGGTCACCAACAATTGTGCTTGAGGCGTTCGCGTCTCATGACTTGTGGATTTGGCATGCCTTCTTTGGGGTCGCCGGTTCACGCAACGATATCAACGTGTTATATGAATCTTCAATCTTCAACAACGTCTTGCAAGAAAATGCGTCGGAGGTTAATTTCACGATGAACGACACTACATATACGAAAGGTTATTATTTAACAGATGGAATATATCCCGAGTGGGCTATTTTCGTTAAGTCTTTTCCTTGCCCGGAGGATCCCAAGAGAAAATTGTTTACGGAAAGACAGGAATCTGCAAGAAAAGATGTCGAGCGGGCATTTGGGGTGCTCCAATCTCGGTGGACGATTGTCAGAGGCCCAGCTCGCTATTGATATAGGAAAAAGTTAAAACAAAAAATGTTAGCATGCATTATTTTGCATAACATGATTATTGAGGACGAGGGGGGTCACGTGACAAATTGGTACAATGATGAAGGGGATGAACTCGCTCAACCTATACAAGGCTCCAACCGAGGCTTTCAGGATTATTTTCGGACAAATTCAGAGCTATGTGACAATCAAGTTCATCACCAACTTCGCGCAGAATTAGTGGAGCATATCTGGGGGAATTACAACAACATGAATCCGTGAATTAATATTGTATGTGTTATTTTTAATTTTGTTGTATTGTGATTTTTTAAAGTTATTGTTGCATTTGAATTTCATAATTTCGTTGTATTGAATAAATATATTAAAATAATTTTATTTTTGTATTTTTTAAATTAATTAAATTAAAATTTAAAAATTAATATTATAATTTTAAATATATTATAAAATGTAAAGAGAATGAATTTATTTAGTATAAATTAATTTTATATTGTTGAGTGGAATGTGGGACCTATAAATAATGAGTGTTAATGTTAATAGGATTGTGGGTGAAAAGAAGGATGTGTTATTAACAGTAGGGCCCATGACTTTTGATGATGTGGAGGGTGTTATTGGTGTTATTAATGACAAGGGTTGTGGATGCTCTAACCAGAAATAAAATTCCAACAAACATGACTAATACAATCAAACCCAAATTTAGTTAACACTAGCAAATGCGTGTGCAATAAAAAATATGAACAAAATCAACGAAAAAAATAGTTTTTTTTTTCTAAATTTGTCAGAAATTAAAAAAAATGAGTATAATTTTTGTGTTGGGTTTAAAAAGAGATCTCACCTAGATCCGAAAAATAAGAAATTTTTTTTTTTTTAAAAGGAAAGATGAATGAATATGTTTGGAGTTTGGGAGGGAAAAAAGAATGTGGATTAGTTGGCAGTTGAATTTAGAAACGTGAAATTGTGGAGAAGTGGGGTGAGTGTAGTTTTGTAAGGTGAGGGTAATTCAGGTAGTTTAAAAATTAGACCAAGACACCATTAGTTACTCTACTATTCTCAACCTTAATAAATAGTAAAAGATATGTGCTGCACCATAAGCTTTTGCAGATGACAAATAATGAGTAGATATTGGGGGTATTCACGCCTTTTCACATTTATTTAAATTATTATTATTATTAGATCCGAAATTTATAAATATATGTGCTCCCAATTCCCCATTTCATTCCTGGCGGGAAGGTTCGTTAGGGTTTAGGGAAATTCTGAAATTCCCACAATATTTTTCTGCAAGAGATGTCTTTCACTGAGGAATTTCAATCCAGTAAGTATATTTTTTTTCTGGGAAAACGGATTTTTCCTCATGCCTTCGTGTTATGATTTAGGAAACCCTAGGTGTTTTGATGTCAAAATTACGCTTATTTATCAATTTGTTTGTTAGTTAACTAAGCATTTATTGCTTTATTTTGGGGATTGTTAATCTGAACTTAAAAAAAGGTAGTTCGTATTTTCGAATGTTTGATTTGTTTTGGTTGGAAAAACTGGGATCGTAATTTTCACCCTCATTTACGTTTTATGTATTCTGAGTAGAAAAGTGGGTCACTTTTTGTGACTGTTACTAAGTCAAGTTCCGTGCACACTCCGAAGAGGTGAGGG
The DNA here is from genome assembly GCF_033568475.1 of Henckelia pumila. NCBI lineage: Eukaryota > Viridiplantae > Streptophyta > Magnoliopsida > Lamiales > Gesneriaceae > Henckelia > Henckelia pumila. The sequence goes on along the minus strand of NW_027331857.1, from coordinate 1,709,009 downwards.
GTTGATGGCTTTCCTCCACCAAAACAAATTTGAATTGCAAATTTTTTTTAAAAAAAAATTCCACATTTCACCCAACAATACATTATATCACTCCCATTAGCTCGTCCTCCCCTGCCTCCGGTAATTTTCTGTGTCTGTCCTGTCAACTGCTTTGTTTTTTTGTTAATTTGAGAGTTTCTCATGTTAATTATGTGATATGTAGATATTGAAGCCTTACCAAATATTCTACAAAGGAAGTATGCTCTGTTACGCGATCTAGATAGAAGTCTACAAGGTATATGCTTTTTCTTAGTTTTGATGTTATGGAAATGTTCTCTCTCTTCACCTCTCTGTCTCCTTAGTAGGATGTTATAGCAGTTATCATTGTAATTGGATAATGATGGAATTTTGTTGATAATTCCAAATACACATATTCTTTATTGTCTTTCGTGTTGTATATATGTGAAGGCTATGTGCTTATGTGTTTGGTTTTATGACATCCACCAATCTGTTATTTGTGTCATGTGGCTCAATATATGTAAGTGCTTGTGAGACAGTCTGAATGTGGTGATTTTCCATTTAATGCATGTAATACCGTGAGATTTAATCACTAATATGGATAATTAAATTAAAAAAGTTGAAGGGAAATTGGATTTATTAATTTTAACTCATGATACATAATCGTTCATTAGTCATTCAGCGATTAAGTTTTCAAGGCATTAGAGTGGCTGCAGAGTGTTGGATTAGAAATTATTTGGTATACTTCACGTTTCGAATTGCACACAAAGGACTCTTCATCTCAAGCTGGCTTAAAAGATTCCTGTCTACTAGGAATTTATTCATGACAATTTATGCATTAACAATCTATTATTAAATATCTTTATATTGATAAAGTTCCGAAAATTTTGTTTATTTTCTCCTCTTCTTCTTCATGTCGATTTTTATGTCCAAGTCTGAATTTTTCTGTTGTGTAGTAGCACAGTTCTGAGCTCCATTTGACAATCTAGTCCTTCATTTTGCATTTAAGTGGGCGAAGTACTCTTTAGGAAATGCATTTTCCCTTCAATCTGAGCTCCATTGGACAACTGTTGTCCTTCATTTTTGCATTAACTTGGCGAAATAGCTCTCAAGAAATGCATCTGCTCTCTCAATCTGAGCATGAAAGGCATTGAATGAGTATTTCAACCTTTAGTTTTTTCCATTGCATGTTATGTGTGCTTGCGTTTGATTGTGAGACCATCTTTCATCCACGTGAAACAAAATATTTGAACTTAAATGTTTTGGAGCCACTTCTTTCTTGTATCTGCATTATCCCTTCTATTTTGTTCAACAGAAGTACAGCGGCAAAATGAGCAGCGTTGTGAGCAAGAACTAGCTGATATGAAGCGGGGTATTAAGTCCGGTAACATCATGCCAAATTCTTCTCTACTCAAATTCTCGGATGAAGCTTTGGATGAGCAAAAACATGCCACCAGGATTGCTGACGAGAAAGTTTCATTGGCTACTCAGGCATATGATTTGGTAAAATGGAAGGACTGATTTTTCTTAGGATGGAAATTTCTTCAGCTTTGTTGCTCTTTTAGCATTCCAGACCATTAATTTTTTGATCCACCGTTCAATTTTAGGATTGTCATTCATCCTTTTTTTCTTGTTTTGGCTTAATTTCGTTACTTTTTTTATTCATAAAAATTCATCACCTATAAATTATAATGCCTGATTTATCAGGTGCATATACTATGTATATTTCCCTTGTTTTAAGCAATCTATAACATAAAGATATATTAGAGTGTGTTTGTGTGGGGATGGGGTGGTTTACCTCTTCCATAACAAATTCATTGATGCCAGGACTCTGCTTCTACCTCAGGCAAAGAATGGACTATAGTAAGAAATTGGTTGTATAATTCATCACTTGGTTGATCGGAAATGTTATAGCTCTCTACATTCCAAATGATGATATTCTGCATTTTTCCTCAGAAGTCGTGGCAGCCTAAATTAAGCCATTTTTTTGTGTGATATCAATAACATTTAGCAATTATGCAAGTGCTTTCGTGTGAACAGTCCTATCCGTTGATTGTTTCCTTTTCTGTTACTATAATTTACCATATCATTTACTGGCATTGGGCATGAAACAGACCTTTATTTCAATCCTTGTATTTGGCGTCATTGCACTTGTCACATACTTGGGTACATTCTACTGTTTATATGTTTGTGCCTCCAACATTAGACCATATATTCAACAATAGCATTGTACCTCATCTAATGCTGAATACTTGAGTATCTGACTATGTATTATTCAATGGATTACTTAGACAAACAAGCATTCAGACTTGACCATTAAGATTAGGGAATAATTAATTCAAACATAACAAGAATTTGTGTCGTCAGTCAAGTTGGTCTAAATGTATTTTGATTTTGTGTTGTTTTAACTTGACCTTTTCCTTGCCACATTTTCTCTAGAAAAGAAGAAGAATAAGGCTTGTGGATATTTATATCCATTAATTATTTCCTTTTTGATCCATTAAAACCGATAACAGGACAAACTACATGGCACCCAAACTGATCTCTTAAACATCTGCATTTATCCTTGTCAATTTTCTTTTATTTCTTGGAAATATTATTGTAAAATCGAGGTTTGGCATCTAATTAATGTCATCCATATTTTTATGTTATGCTATCCTTTCCTAGATAGTGATGTCTTTTCATCCAACAGGTGGATTCCCATATTCAACACCTAGATCAATATCTGAAGAAATTTGATGAAGATCTTCGGCGCGGTATTGTGATTTGCAAGTTTTACATCTTTCCTGTTTGGATTTGTTTCATGCATGCTCAATTCGCTTTCTGCACGATTATTGAACCTAAGGGATACTTTTTAAAAGATTATGTTATTGATGTCAAATGTTGCAGAAAAAGATACCATGTCCTCAACTGTATCTTCACCTTCAACGGTTGATAACAATGTTAAAGCTGGAAGGTCTGGCGAAACTAGTAATAGAGGGCGTAAAAAGTAATTTCTTACTACCTTGGATCCATTCTGCTTCAAAAATATTATATGGTTCAACTGCACATGGTATGCTCATAAAAATAGAAAACTGTATGTGCCATGTGGTATGCTTGTCTAAAAGATAATGTTATCATTCTCCGTCCTGTACTCCCTTTTGCAAACGTTTGTTTTTCTTCCATAAAGATTATTTTTTGCATGATATAATCCGTCCATTTTGTCGTCTAGAAGCATTCTCTTTTATAATTCTTATTATAGACATCCCAATCCTTTTTTATGAACTAAGCTTTTAACCAAAATAAACCATCTTTATGCAGAACACGCCTTGCAACTGCAAATGCTGCTGCCTCCATGGCTGCTGCAGTAACAACAGCGGCAAATACGAGTATGGAGTTGGATCTACCAGTTGATCCTAACGAACCAACGTATTGTTTCTGCAATCAAGTGAGCTATGGAGAAATGGTTGCATGCGACAATCCTGATGTATGCTACAATCCTATAACTTCCTTTTTTATTTTTCCCAAGCATCATTGTCAGGATTAGAGAGGGCTGGCAGGGACAGTTATCACCTACCCCCCAAATTCTCCATAAGTTCATATATTTTGTGTTTTACCCACACACACGCACAAAGCGAGTTTGTCTGCTTCAATGTTTATACTTTTAGCTTCATCCCTTCAGCCATTGCTCTAGTTCCACCGTTACAACACGTAGTTTCACTATTGATTTTCCCTAGCATTGTTCCAACGGAATCAGGTTTTCTGTTTGCAGTGCAAGATCGAATGGTTTCACTATGGGTGTGTTGGCCTTAAAGAGCAACCAAAGGGAAAATGGTACTGCTCGGATTGTTCTGGAACTAAGAGGCGTAAAAAAAGGTAAAAAATGGGTCAACTCTTCAAAGTCGAGTATGGTTTCTGCAGCTCAGTGCTGGATTTTTATGTGCTAAGAGAGAAGATTTTACATTTTGATTTTTTCTCCACGGGTAATCTAACATGACCATGTTTGTGTAAAGAATATGTTGTAGAAGTTGATTCCCCAAGGGAACAAATGTAGTATTGTAAACTTTGAAGTACCTTGGATATAACTTTCGTTATATATATATAGGATTCTGAGCTACTCCGGAATTTATACTTTTGAATAACTATTACTATTAGGTTGTATTTTGGATTGATGAGTTTGAAATTATTGACTTCAAATTCATAATAACATATTCACTTGATTGTTTTGGCAAATTCACTTGGAAATGAATTTCAAATCAAATAGCTATCTTTCTCTCGAATATTGGCTTAACTCCGAATCTTTAATTCAATCACAACCTTAAACTATATATTTGTTTTATTATTATACTATTTTAAAATACACACAAATTTTTAATATATATATAATAATAATAATAATATTTAATTTTTTGAAAGTCTAAATTTTTGGTAGATATTTATATTTTATCTTAATTTTTTTAAGAAGGGTACAAAACTTTGGTTAAATTAAATAAGATTAGTTTTTTTAAAGAAAATTTGATTACTTTATTATGCATTCATTAGATGTCATTATATACCAAGAGCTCTCGAAATTTTCATTATTTTCTTGAGAGAACGTGTGCGATTTTCGAATGGAGGAGAGTTATGTTCTTATAGGCCTCCAGCTTGTCTTAAGTTTACATGCATAGCATACTCTATGTAAAGTAACTATTCTTATTTCTTTCTATTTTCTTTTTTTGATGTGTGAACCCACAATCGCTACTTTTGGTAAACTTCCGAACTAACGCAATAGCCTGCAAAGTACGTTAGCCAAGTAAACCACATTAGACAAGTCATGTCTTGTGTGACAGACTAGTTCAAGAAGGTGTTGGTAGGGGGAATTGAACTCCTAATGTCTGGCCAAAAGTTCAACTACTACACCAAATTAGAGTTTCGTGTATTGTCTGATGAAATGTTAACATAAGGGTAGTACCCTTATATTACATCCAACAGTCAAATTTTAATTTCAATGTATGGAGCAGGGGAGGTCCAAAGAAAGATGAGGACCGAGGTTCAGTTTAAAACAAAATTTTCTTGCATTAATTTAAAAAATCAAATATAATTGAACTATACGAAATTATCCTTCATATATTATAAATATGATTATGAAATTATCCAAAAAATCATAATAAACTATCAGAACTCATAATTTAGGGTGTTAATTTAATTTAGATGTAGTTAATTTAGGTATTCAAAGTTAAATTAACTAAAAATCTCAAATTTCAAAATTAGATTTCAAGATTCGTAGTTCCAATCCATAAATTTTCAAACCCGATTTGAAATTAACAATAAATATTAACATTTAACATGAAATCAAATTTAAATTAAATGAGTTATAAGCCAAATTTTAATTCACATAGAGGCAAAGAGGAAATTGGTTGAACATCAATCTATAAAATTCAAAACTAAGAAAATAGATGATCAGGAAGAAACAATCCTTGTCTTGTTTGTTTTTTTGTTTCCTTGTAGGCGTAGGATTTTTATTGATTTGATCAAATCAAATCTACAAAGAAATGAAACAAATCAATTAAATATAAGATAAGTAAATATTATGATAAAGTACAACAGTATCTCAATCTACTAACTAAGGAAATAAATAATATTAAAATGTATCTCCAAGAAACTTCAAGTACAAGAAAGACAAAAGACTTTAAACAAATCTTTTTAACCTTAAGAAATTTTGTAGGAATAAATATTTATTTCACTAATAATATCTTCAAAAATACCATTAATTTTTATCGTGCCAATGATATCCAAGAACGTCCTCAAATGCAGATGAAGATCAGCAGTGAGTCAGTGACACTTTCATTAAATTGGTTCTACTAAACCATGTTGATAAGTGCGGGCTTAAACTCAAAATTGTTGGCATTAATGGTTCCACGAGCTATTACAAAATAGTGAGTATGAACAGCTGGCTTGAAGTGGTGTGATACCCATGAACAAATTTATGATATACTAGATATACATATATTTATAAAAAAAATTTCTACTAGTGAAATAAAATAAGGCTCCTAATTACATTTTATGGATAAATTTCGATTCCTATATTTTTTTATTTTTACTAAATAAATAAATTAATCTATGAAAATTTAAGCAGTTTCCTTGATTTATCCTAAATAAATATTCTTCACGTTAAGATATTTTTATAATTATGTCTTTGTATATAATAATTATTGATTATGTACTTATTTAGTCAGTATGCCTAAATTAATCATTAAAGATTAATATTTTGTTTCTAGAATTTTCTACCACCAACCGATCATCTTACAAACGTTTCAAAATTGAGAAATCGAATGGGAAAAATTGACGACAATATTAATGATTACAATAAACTAAAATTATTGTGTACATAATGGAGATTGAGTGGGGAGGTGAATGTCCCATTGCTCATTCCACTATATATAGCTTTCACAAAATGTATTATTATATTATATACATAAAAACAATAGAGAGAAATTGTGACATTCCGTATTTTTCATAAACATTTAATAAACGTTGTGGAAAATGGGTAGGAAATTTTTTCAAAATTTAAAACAATGCAGGGAGTGCATCACGCTAGTTCGATCAACAACTCATTATTTAAAACATGGATGCAATCCTACATTCAAGACCGTCTAAAATACGGTACGTCAAAAGCCTACTATTAACACCTAAAGAGGATGCGGAGATGTAAATTCAAATAAATAACTATGTACATAAATTACATTTGAAAATAATCGAAGAACCCACATAACAATATCAAAATAAAATAAACATTAAAATATTAAATATTTGAAATCCTCAAAACTCATATTTTTAAAATACTAACAATAAAAATGCTAAAATCCGGATTTTTAAAGACTGTGCGTAGAATAATTTAACGACATAATCATAATAAACATATGCAAATATTTTTCTTTAAAAACATCAGAGCTTTTGAACTGTCGTATCATGCAATGTCTTCGCCTCTTGGACTCTTCAGTGGTGCTACCAAAGCTTTTTAAATCAAATCTACTAATCCAACAGCATCATTTAAGTATAGTGAGTCTAACGACTCAGCAAGATTAAAAACATACATATTGATAACGTAATAGTTTCAAAATACTTTAAACTTAAAATGACTTGAATATACGTAACATGATACCTTAAAAATATTAACGTGAGCTTCATGGTACTTTAAATCAGAAATCTTTAACATGATCTTCAAAACTCTTAAATATGCAAGAAGTTAATCATTACATCATACATATCATAAAACATTACTTCTTGTTTTCTTGAAGAAATATATTGTAGTGACCCGTATCCAGAATTAGTGATTAATGAGTAATTAATCATGTAATCATGTTTAGAGTAATTAAAACATGATTAAGGAAATTCTAAATGGATTAACGGAGTCCAAAAATAGATCTAGAACACTCGAAAATAGCCGGGTATGTCCTTAGTGTTAGACAGGATCGGTGGATCCGAACCTGAGATCGGATGGTTCGAAGTGTCCAAGTTTGGAGGGCCTGAAGATGTTCAGAAGGGCGAAGTTCGGACGATCCAAACTGGGAACAGAGCCAAGGATCGGAGAGTCGGACGATCCGAACTCAGATCGAAGGATCCGATCGTGCATGGCCAGCTGTCCGAGAATATTACGTCATTGGTGACGTCACAAGGGTGACTTCGGATGATCCGAAGACGGATCGGAGGCTCCAAACTCGTGTCGGTAGGCGTCCTCTAAAAGCTAGACATGTGGTTGGCTGAGGGAGTTCGGACGGAGGGATCGGACGGTCCGAACGTGAGTTCGGATAATCTGAACGTCGTCTATATAAGGGGCAGTCGAGCTCATTTCCTCTTGCACCATTTCCTCCTCTCCTCTCTTCCTCTAGCTAGTATTAGACTTTCTAGGCATTCTATTGGAAATCTGGAAGTAGCGGAGTGGTCTTGTCAAAGTAGCGGAGCTGTGCCTAAGTTTTGAGGCAGTCTCCATCAGTGGGCTGACGACGGACGCAGTTATAGCTATGGTCTCCTTAAATTACTTAGGAGTATGAAATAGCTTAGTTAAGGCTTTTAGAGCATTATAAGTGATATAGTGGTCATTTCTTATAGGAGTGGATTTTGAGAACCTGAACTACTAGATTGCTAGAGTGCTCGGGGAGGGTTGTCTTCTTAGAGGTATGAACGTATTATCCGAGATACACTGGTAGAGTATACATGTTCTATGACTGCATTTATATGATTATGTGTCATTGATATATTGTTTCATGCATTATCATGTTGAAGCCTTGTGCCTTGATGTGCATAGCCAGTGGTACGGGATTGCTCAACCTCAGTTATTTTAGTGAACGGAGGATCCACAGTTTTTGGATCAGGTTCCCGTCTCACGTTTGATTGGTATGGGAGCCACCTCCTGGTGCGACGGCTCAGCGTGCTACATATCATGGCGCCAGTGACTGAGCATCATTCTATCTTGGATAGGTTTTCGGTACCCCTTCATATGCATTTGTATTTGCATCCATAGCATGTGTATACTCGTACTTTCATACTGAGCGTCAGGCTCACGTCTAAGTGTTTTTTTATTGGACACCCCATTCGACGGGGCAGGTGTAGGTGCAGGATTGAGCACCAGGAGCTTGAAGTAGCCAGTGACCAGTGAAGATAACATGGTTTTCTGTAGGTTTTATTTGCCTTATGATTATTTAATTCGATTGGGTTGTATATTGGTTTTATTTAACCGGTTGTATTCTGCCGGTCTGCTTTTATTTAAGTCTTCCGCAATAATTTATTTAATGCATGCTTAATTATGCTCTAAACTCTGATTAGATAGTGGAACCGGGTTGGGTCGCTACATTATTTGGTATCAAAGCTGCATGCAAGAGACTTGGGATATAGTATTGAGACTTTGGGTTATCCTTGTAGGATTGATGAGACCATGGAAGAGATGATGATGAGGCAATTAGTTTTCCCGAAGACTATCATCATCGGCAGGAATTTTAAAGATTTGTCTTATAAGATTCCAAAAAGTGCGGACAGGAGCGATGAATCGTGTCCGAGTTTTTGCGACTTCTACTCATGTCGATCCTAACTTTGGATTGAGTACCGGATGCCAGAGGCAGTGGCAGAGGATTTTTTGGGACATACTTGATGTTTGCATCTGTACTGTCGGTACCATGATGACACTACTCTGAAGATTATCCAGTCATAGTTGGAGAGATTTTCATGTAGACCTTCACTAGGGAATGCCTCGAGTAGCTAAGGCATGACTGGTTTCGAGCGTAAGGTATTTAAACTCATGCAGAACATGATTTTGATGGTACGCTTGTATCGATGTCTTCGGTAAGCACACGGAAAACTTCATGTTCAAAAGCATTATATGGATGCAAGAAGAACGCTGATGATAGATCGTGAGCAGAAGAGGTCGACTGACAGGCACTGATGCAGCGCATAGCTGGTTAGCGAGCTTGAGTTAATTTCTCCGGAAGTCTTGGCAGGATGAGATACCGAGAGATTTGGGCAGGAGTACGCTTGCATTGATGCGTGTGCTGATGAGAAGCTTCATGCTCAAGAAACGAAGACTAGTACGATGATTTTAAATACTGTATTTTTGTAGTTGTAAACAGTATTTTAGTTGTAATAAATCATCATACTCTAGTTGTATCATTTCTAGTTATTGATTGTACATTTTCATTGTATTTTGAATACTGAGTTGTATTATATGGGATTGTGATAAAGAAATTGTACATAACTTGAAATAGTGATACATGTATTTTTTTTCAACAATTTGTGAGTAATTGCAATGTTTTGCTAAATATTGAGCATGTTTCTCGTTGATCAGTGTTCAACTGTTATAGCTCATGGGTTTGAGTAAGCTATTGGAAGTTGTTGACTTATGTCTAGTCTAGATTCTTTCCTAAGATGACCTAGTTAGTCGGTGAACTAAGTTCGTGTCAGGGATGAGTTGACTCATCAGCGGGCATGGGTTTTGTTCTAGGTTGTTTTCTTAGAATAGTAGTCTGATGACCTTCTTTGGTTAAGACTTCGTGATGATGGATTTTCATCAGGATGTCAGGTCGGGTATATGCCAAGAGTTGTGGACTTTGACCATGATTAGACGTGAGGAGGCGCGACCCTATGCCGGTGTACCTATAAGCCTTTGTGCTTCAGGAAGTGGCGGTGGGAAGGCTACTCAGTCTAGGGTTTTTGGTAGCAGTCACAACGAGGTATGACCTTGGATTAGATATCAAGTTTGATATCAGTGGTTTAGATATCGTCTGGCTGTGTCAGAGATATTAGTTTGAGTGCTCTACTGTCAGAATTAGTCTTGGAGGAATTTTCCTTGAAGAATGATTATTCTGAGTAGATAGTTTTACCGTTGATCGGTGTAGCACTAGACGGATAGATCTAGTAGGTAGACAGACTTCTACCAGTAATGATTAGGATTCCTTGTGATAAGATTAAATCCAGGTTATGTGATTGCAATCTATTTTAGGATTCTGATTATGGAATTCATCGATATTGAATTCTATCAGGTGCCGAGGACTGTGTCAGGTTGTCCAAGACAGGAGGGAAGCATGACCTGCGCCAGTGTTCTCTGGAAGGATGTTCCAGATGGGGCTATTGGGGGAGGCTACCTCAGTCTTGATTTTTGCATGGTCTTAGCAAGAGATATAATTACCAGGAGCATGTTCAGCGAAGATTGATAGTAGGTTCGGATTGGTACAGGATTTGTGCCAATGACTACTAGTGGCTATTGTCTGACTCTATCAGAGATAGGTGTATTGAATCCAATGTGATTATTGTAGTTCCAAGTGTTTGGGATTAATGAACTTATGGCAACGAGATCAAGGTTGTTGATCGAGCCATGTAAGATTTTTAGTGACCAAGAATTGGCAAATGATTGCCTAAATTTGGTTGATACTGACAGGTTGTGCGTTAGTCGCAGTGAATCAACGTGATTGATTTGGGTTATAGTAAATTGAGAGTACTCGGGACAGTACTTCGAGCCGGTGTGCTTAGAAGTTTGATCTTTAGATAATGTCTAGAGGCAGTAAAGAGAATTAAATGCATTCAGGATTCTCTAGTCGATGAGATTTCCCGGAGTGCGGTCAGTTTTGGACTTCAAATCATGAGAGGTGATTGTATGCTCACTTTTGAGGTTATCAGTGGTAAGTCGAGATGTAGTGATTTAGTAAAATTCCGGAAGAATGCATCAGTGAGATGTTATTCAACGAGTATCATGGGTTCCAATAAACATTAGCAGGGTAGCATCAGTGATTGGTTGTGAGATGAGACAATAGCTGAGACCTGTAGTTTTCAGGGTATAGCGGGATTGTTGTCGCAAATCTCCCAGTGTGTTCTGATGTGCTATGTCATTGAGGTGTTAGGATCAATCGGAATCGATCAGGTAAATTAGTTGGATTTCCGCTATTAATTGAGGACTTCATGTGGAAATGGAGGTGAACCATTTTTGGTTTATCTCAATTCGTGAGTCAAGTTGACTAAAGGTTGTTGTACTTGATTTGGATAACCAGTGTTGCAAATCGATCATTATATCGAGTGACGAGACAGTTATGATCATTTGATACAGTCTAATAATGATGTGGATGGTGTTAGTCCATCAAAATGTTTAGCATGATGGTAGTATGTTTTGGAGAGCATGATCTAAGATTTTTGAAAAGATCGATGATTGTGAACAACGACGTTGTCACAATTAGTATTTGTCGGCAAATAGTTTTGCCATGGGGTTCATAGTAATATTCTTTTGTGAATATTAGTCAGCATCGAGCGGAATAAGTATGGGAGGTACGTATTTTTATGCTAGAGAGATTCGTAACTTACTGTTATCCGTGGCAGGATGACCGGTAGGTAATCGTGAGATGCTATCGCGTGCAGCGAAGTATAGATCAGGATTGATCGTAATCCATTCAAGTATCTTGCGCTGTGTAACATACCACTAGACATGTGTTGTCATGCAGAGGGTGGTGTGCAGCGATGTCTTTGCTTCGCGAGGGAGTGGAAAGTTTTGGCCATTTCTATTCTGAAATATTATTCCGTTAGGGAGCTAGGGCTTCAACTTCAGCAAAGTAGATTAGCTCAGATGTTTACTCTCATAGGGTATCTCGAGTATTGACATAGAGATTTGAATCTGTGTTAGACCAGTAGGGATACATTGCGGTTGTATCTTGTCTTCTCATCTGATGCAGATGAAAGAGTGGGGATACATTGCGGTTGTATCTTGTATCTTGTATTCTCATCTGATCCACTTACTAAGCCCTTGCCAGGACCATTGTTTGACAAACATCGCGAAGCAATGAGATTGCGTAGTGTGACTAGTTGGCTTTAGGGCAAGTGGGAGATTGAAAGAGTGGGTGCCCGGTTAGCCAACTTGTGGCTAAGGGCTTTTGTGACTCTATGTATAAACAATCTTTGTTTAATATAATTTACATTCATTAATTGCATTATCTTTGTCTTTCTTCATATTGTTATATTGTGATATACTATTGATGTTTTGATAAAGACCTTGAATATACTATAGTGTAAGTAAGATGAGATAGTGAATAAAGAGAGATCACTATTATGAAACACATCTTATAGTCACTGTATATTCTAAACAGTTCCTAGTCAATTGAGCCGTCCACTAATAAGGATAAGGATCGCTCGAGAATGAGACTAGCATTTGTGATGCCAAGTACCACGTTTCATTGGTAATGGACATGGAGATGTTCAAAGCATGCAAATGGATATTCATATGATGAATGATCGAACTACCCTATTCGGACTTTCCAAGTGGTTATCACTTATCGAGTGGATAAAGTCCGTGGTTTTGGTTGTACACCATTAGTCCTTACTACTTGAAACATCATTGAGACTCTATATGCTAGTACTGTACTTTGACTCATTTACCGACTCTATTGGGGTCATCAGGTGTCGGGATTGGGTACAGTTACGACACATATAGGAGTCGATACTTTGTTGTCAAGGATTCACCACATACTTGCGAGTGTGGATATCCTATGCGATCTGAGGAGATATTAGTGTGACGAATCTCTGGCCAGAGTACATGATGTGTTTTAGGTTACTCGGTTTTCCTAGTAACACATGCGATGTCACTATTTGATCTCCAAGATGTAATGCATAGTTATCGAATCTCGAACGACTCTCGATGCACCAATGGTTGTTGATTCGATCGGGATATATGGATGAAGGGACCGTACTGTACGCTAACCAAAATCTACTGGTTCTTGCAGGCACTATCAGTGATACCTAGGGAATCATGGGGCGATGTTGCTAGACGCTCTTACCATGATTCGTTGGGCAAGTCGGAAATTGTTGTTCCGAGTCACAAGGAGTTGTGAGCCCACGACTAGCTGTATCCCTGAATCATTGAGGGTCACACAAGTAATGGATTACTAAACCCCGTTGAGATAGTTAAATTTAAAGAGTTAAATTTAATGAAAGAGAAGTTGGACTTCTTAACTAAAAGAGAGTGAATTTCCTAAAATGACATAGGGATGAGCATTTTTGGAAATCACTGAATTCGGATTCAGAAAAATTATCTTGACTTTAAAAGGTGCAGAAATGGTTTCTGTACACATTGGTGAAATCGGTTTATCAATCGGAGTCATGATGAATTTTATATTAATTTCTATAACAACGGGCTTAGCTTGTTGGGCTTAAGTTATGGATTGTGGGCCCTAAGGAGTTAGAGTCCTAATACAATCATAACTTAATCTAGTATTATCTATAAATACATGTTTAGTGTTCGAAAATTGATACAATTCATTCTTGCAATTTTCAAAATCACACATATATTTTAAAGGGGAATTCGAAAATTCCTCTGTCCCTTTAGAGAAAATTTGATCTGTGATTTTTGTGAAAAATTACATTCCGAATTAACAGATCAAATCTGTTTATTCTCATCGATAAACATCTGATTGATTTCTAGTGCAATCAATCAGAGGGTTTATGTTTTCTATTCGTGGACCTTATTCCGGAGATTGATCGTGAAGCCATCGGTTCCTGGGATATACAAGAAGAGCAGATTAAATTCTATTGGTGTCCATAATCAAGCCGTTGCTTGAAGAGGTAAAATATTATTAATTGTGATTATTATTATTTCACTTGCAACATAATTTAATCGTAAAGTTTTGATACCCATTATATGGAATTGTTCCATATTAAAATAAAAAATTTTAAACTTCCACTGCACCGGGTATCAATTCTTAATTGATCTGAACACGTTTTCCAACAGTGGTATCAAAGCCAGGTTGCTCAGATCAAACGATTAAATTAATCGATTGTACAAAATTTTTGGCCTCGGGTTTTTGAAACAAAAAACAAAAATTTTAAATTAAAATTTAATGGGCACATCGGGCAGCGAGCCCATCGCTGCCCAGGGCAGCGACGGGCTGCCTTGCCCGGGCCCCCTATTTGGGGCGCGGGCTGCCCGGGAAAAAAAATTAAAATTAATTTTTAATTAAAATTTTAATATTTTGGAATTTTAGTTTTTGGTCCGATCGAAAATTGTTTTTGATTGGTCCACGAGGCATCGGATCGAATTGTTTGAGTCCGAAATTTTTAAAATTAATTTTTGGATAAATTTGAATTTTTGGAAAATTTATAAATTTTATCCGTTAAATTAGATTTTATAAAATTAATTATTTTGGTACAATTGATGATAAGATATGATCTTATGAAAGTATTAGATAAAATATGATTTTATCTTTTAAATTATGATGCCATTGCATGTTATCCAATGTTTTAATTATTGAATTAATTATTCGATAAGAGGATGATCGATTGCCATGACCAATGTTTTAGGTGTATGTTAGGTAATTTACGTTGGGTTTTATTAATGGGCTTGGTTTATAGCCCAATTTGAATTGTCATTTGTAATAAAAAGTGGGCTTGGTTTATGGCCCGTTCCCGCCCCTTAAATATGTATCCCCTACTTGTCATCGAAATTTATTGTAAATTTGTTAGACTTAGTGGAAGATAAAGATTTCAAGACAATGGTGGGCCCAGCAGACGATAAAGACCGAAGAAATGTAAATGGAAGCTCAATGTAATAGGATTGCATTGCATACTTGCATATCACCTAGGATTGGACTTAGATTCGTGATTGGCAACCACGAGTCGAATAGATAATGGGATCGATCATCCTTAAATAATATATGATATTATTGATGTATGCATGTTTAGACTAAATTGTATGAATCCCGCAAGCATACATAAATTGCATGATGAGACAAATTTTCAAAAATTAAAATCCCTCATTTTAAATATGATTTAAAATTGATATCAAGAATTATAAAAGGGAATTTAAATATTGTTTAAATGTTCCTACCTTCCATCAACGATCAATTTATGAGATGCTACCCGCGGATACGGTCCGGCTCATATTATTGGGGGGGCCCGTTCATCGGAAAGTTGTACATTGGATCGACACATGTTGTAAGTTGGGTGGAACTCCCATGGGATTGGCTCATATTATTGGGGGATCCACATGGCAACCGTCCATCACAACTTAATATTGATGGGTTATCTTGACATGTCACAATAAACGGCGTCATATTATTGGGCTCTTATTGGACATGAGGTAAAAACATGGGAGTTACTTTGGAAGTAATTGAGCTCTACCTTTTGAAAATTATGGTTGGCTGATATTATTCGGGACTATGATTTGTCAATTGGACTCCATGTTCCCACTAAGGAATGGAGTTTCCCGTTTTCACTAGAGGGTAGTGAAATCGTTAAAATAATGGGAGTGAAATTCATAAAATTAAATTTTGCCATATTTTATGTCTTAGTAAATTAATTAAACAATCACTGATTATTGTCTGTTTTTTTTCAGTATTTCATTACAATGAATTCGCGAAATCCACTATACTCAATTCTTGAACAAAACAAATTGACTGGCGCAAACTATATGGAATGGTTCCGTAAATTAAAGATTGTTCTAAACTCGGAGAAAATTTTCTACGTGTTAGAAAAGAATCCTCCAAAGGAAGCACCGGCTAATATAAGTCCGGAAGAATTGGCAAAACTTGATCAATGGTGGGACCATGCTGTCAAGGCCAAGTGCTATATGCAAGCTTCAATGTCTGATGAACTCCAGAGGCGATTTGAGGATGCCGTGAATGCTGCTGACATACACATGCACCTCAAAGAACTTTTTGGAGCTCAGTCAAGGTCGGAGAGGTATGCTACCGTCAAAGAGCTCATGACATGCCGCATGCGAGATGGGACTTCGGTCCGTGAGCATGGGGTACACATGATTGGGCTCATTGAAAAATTGGTAACACTCAATTTGACTTTGGAGCATGAACTAAACTCGGACTTATTGCTTCTTTCCCTTCCTTCGTCGTTTGACGGATTTGTGGTGAACTTCAATATGAACAAGATAGAGGCCACCCTTGAAGAGATGGTCAATATGCTTGTTTCTTATGAGGCCACATTAAAAAAGGATAAACCGGTACTCTTGGTTGGCTCCTCTTCTTAATCCAAGAAGGGGCCAAGTGGAAAGGGTAAGAAACGTTCTGCCCCACCCAAGAAAATTGTACCACAAAAGAATGCCAAGACAAAAGCTTCAAACGTGAACATATCTGGAGATGTTTGCCATCACTGCAAGAAACCCGGTCATTGGAAACGTAAGAATACCTCGAGCAGTTGCGAACTGCAAAGGGTATGTTTTACATTGAAATAAATGTTTCACTTAATACTACTTCTTGGGTATTGGATACCGGATGTGGATCTCACATTTGCAATGATTTGCAGGTGATGATAAGAAGTCGTAAGCTTAGGATGGCTGAGACCCAGCTGAGGCTCGAAAATGGTTCCAGAGTTGAAGCCAAAGCAGTGGGAGACGTTTATTTAGTTTTGCAGAACAATTTTAAGTTATTTTTGAGAGATGTTTTATTTGTGCCAGATTTAGTTAAAAACATTATTTCTGTTTCTATGCTTGATAGAGATGGTTTTTCTTGTAATTTTGTAAATGAGATTTGCAATATTTACAAGAATGAATGTTTGATTGGAAATGGACAACTTGAAAATGATCTATATAACTTAAAATTAAAAGACGTTCCAATTAATTATGTTGATAAACCGGTAACAACAAATAAAAGGAAAAACGATAGTCAAAACCCGGCAAACCTTTGGCATGCTAGGCTATGTCATATTTCCTTAAGGAGGATGAACAAGCTAGTGGGAGAGGGCATGTTTGATATGTCTGATATTAACTCTCTACCTACTTGTGAGTCCTGCCTAAAAGAAAAAATGACTAAATCTCCTTTCAAAGGGAAGCCTGAGCGTAGTCAAAATCTGTTGGATTTGATCCATACAAATGTTTGTGGACCATTTAGTATTGGTACTAAATTTGGTCACACCTACTTCATTACCTTTACTGATGATTATTCGAGGTATGGGTATTTATATTTAATGAAATATAAGTCTGAATCATTTGAAAAGTTCAAAGAATTCAAGGCTGAAGTAGAAAACAAACAAGGTAGAAGTATTAAAGCACTTCGATCGGATCGAGGTGGAGAATATTTAAGTACCGAGTTTTTGAACTATCTAAAAGAGAATGAGATTCTCTCTCAATGGACTCCTCCTATGACACCTCAGCTGAATGGTGTCTCGGAGCGTCGCAATCGAACTTTGTTGGACATGGTTCGATTTATGATGAGCTTCACTGAGCTCCCACCTTCGTTTTGGGGCTATGCGCTTGAAACGGCGGTATTGTTGTTGAATAATGTCCACACTAAAGCAGTAGATAAAACTCCATACGAGTTATGGAATGGAAAAGCTCCTAAGTATTCGTACTTAAGGATTTGGGGATGTCCTGCTTACGTGAAGCAGACAGTGGGAGATAAGTTGGATAGTCGATCCACCTTATGTTATTTTGTAGGATATCCAAAAAATTCAATCGGATATTATTTCTATCATCCTACTGAAACAAAAGTGTTTGTTTCAAGGAATGCCACCTTCATGGAGAAGGAGTTCTTATTAGATAAGAAAGGCAAGATGATGGGACTCGAAGAAATTCGAGAAGAACCCGAGATACAAAATAATGATCCTACACCTCAGGAACCATTGATTGACACACCTATATCTAGGAGATCCGAGAGGACTTCTAGACCTCCTATTCGATATGGTCTTCTGGATCAAAGTGAACCCGACATTGGATGTGATCCAAGAAACTTCAAGGAAGCAATTTCTGATGCGGATTCTAATTTATGGCTTGAAGCTATGCAGTCGGAAATAGACTCGATGCATACAAACCAAGTTTGGTCATTAGTAGATCCTCCCGATGGAATTGTTCCAATAGGGTGTAAATGGATCTACAAGAGAAAACTTGGGCCTGATGGTAAGGTACTTACCTACAAGGCACGATTGGTAGCAAAAGGTTATACTCAAAGACAAGGAGTTGACTATGATGAAACCTTTTCACCAGTCGCAATGTTCAAGTCCATAAGAATCCTTATTGTCATAGCAGCATGGTATGACTATGAGATATGGCAAATGGATGTGAAGACTGCATTTCTTAATGGAAACATTAAGGAAAAAATCTATATGATGCAGCCCGAGGGATTCACATCCATGGGAAGCAAACATAAGGTATGCAAGCTTCAGAGATCAATTTATGGTCTCAAACAAGCATCAAGAAGTTGGAACCAGAAATTTGATGAAACAATAAAGGACTTTGGTTTCATCAAAAACCCGGAGGAACCGTGCGTGTACAAGAAAGTAGTTAAGGATGCGGTGACGTTCTTAGTGCTTTATGTTGATGACATCCTACTCATTGGGAATGACGTAGGGATGTTGCAGTCAACAAAGATATGGTTATCAGGTAGATTCTCGATGAAGAATTTGGGTGAGGCATCCTATATTCTAGGGATACAGATCTATAGAGATAGATCTAAGAGAATGATAGGACTCACTCAAGCAACCTACATCGACACCATATTGAAAAGGTTTTCTATAGATGAGTCCAAGAGAGGACATCTACCTATGTGTCATGGAGTTTCTCTATCCAAGTCTATGTGTCCCAAGACTGACGAAGAGATAGAGAAAATGACACACATACCATATGCGTCAGCCATTGGTAGTATTATGTATGTGATGATATCTACCAGACCGGATGTAGCCTTTGCTCTGAGTGTCATGAGCAGATATCAAGCCAACCCCGGTCAAATGCATTGGAAAGCCGTGAAGGATATTCTTACGTACTTGAGAAGGACTAAGAATATGTTCATGGTTTATGGAGGAAGAGAATTGAAATTGGAAGGCTATACCGACTCTAGCTTCCAAAGCGACGTGGATGACTCGAAGTCAACCTCTGGATTTGTATTCATGCTCAATGGCGGTGCTGTCTCTTGGAAGAGTTCCAAGCTGGACACCACAGCGGATTCCACCACTGAGGCAGAATACATTGCAGCATCAGCTGCTGCTAAAGAGGCCGTTTGGATGAGGAATTTCGTCCAAGAGTTGGGCGTAATTCCTGAAGCTGTTGGTCTAGTTCCGGTGTACTACGACAACACTGGTGCCGTTTCTTAGGCAAAGGAACCAAGGTCTCATCAAAGATCCAAACACGTACTGAGGAAATACCACATCATCCGGGAGATTGCGGAAAGAGGAGACATCACTGTCAAGAGAGTGGCCTCTACAGACAATATCGCTGATCCACTTACTAAGCCCTTGCCAGGACCATTGTTTGACAAACATCGCGAAGCAATGGGATTGCGTAGTGTGACTAGTTGGCTTTAGGGCAAGTGGGAAATTGAAAGAGTGGGTGCCCGGTTAGCCAACTTGTGGCTAAGGGCTTTTGTGACTCTATGTATAAACAATCTTTGTTTAATATAATTTACATTCATTAATGGCATTATCTTTGTCTTTCTTCATATTGTTATATTGTGATATACTATTGATGTTTTGATAAAGACCTTGAATATAATATAGTGTAAGTAAGATGAGATAGTGAATAAAGAGAGATCACTATTATGGAACACATCTTATAGTCACTGTATATTCTAAACAGTTCCTAGTCAATTGAGCCGTCCGCTAATAAGGATAAGGATCGCTCGAGAATG
The DNA here is from genome assembly GCF_033568475.1 of Henckelia pumila. Taxonomy (NCBI): domain Eukaryota; kingdom Viridiplantae; phylum Streptophyta; class Magnoliopsida; order Lamiales; family Gesneriaceae; genus Henckelia; species Henckelia pumila. Next base: position 1,688,967 of record NW_027331857.1, on the reverse strand, counting down.
AGACTAGCATTTGTGATGCCAAGTACCACGTTTCATTGGTAATGGACATGGAGATGTTCAAAGCATGCAAATGGATATTCATACGATGAATGATCGAACTACCCTATTCGGACTTTCCAAGTGGTTATCACTTATCGAGTGGATAAAGTCCGCGGTTTTGGTTGTACACCATTAGTCCTTACTACTTGAAACATCATTGAGACTCTAAATGCTAGTACTGTACTTTGACTCGTTTACCGACTCTATTGGGGTCATCAGGTGTCGGGATTGGGTACAGTTACGACACATATAGGAGTCGATGCTTTGTTATCAAGGATTCACCACATACTTGCGAGTGTAGATATCCTATGCGATCTGAGGAGATATTAGTGTGACAAATCTCTGGCCAGAGTACATGATGTGTTTTAGGTTACTCGGTTTTCCTAGTAACACATGCGATGTCACTATTTGATCTCCAAGATGTAATGCATAGTTATCGAATCTCGAACGACTCTCGATGCACCAATGGTTGTTGATTCGATCGGGATATATGGATGAAGGGACCGTACTGTACGCTAACCAAAATCTACTGGTTCTTGCAGGAACTATCAGTGATACCTAGGGAATCATGGGGCGATGTTGCTAGACGCTCTTACCATGATTCGTTGGAAAAGTCGGAAATTGTTGTTCCGAGTCACAAGGAGTTGTGAGCCCACGGCTAGCTGTATCCATGAACCATTGAGGGTCACACAAGTAATGGATTACTAAACCCCGTTGAGATAGTTAAATTTAAAGAGTTAAATTTAATGAAAGAGAAGTTGGACTTCTTAACTAAAAGGGAGTGGAATTTCCTAAAATGACATAGGGATGGGCATTTTTGGAAATCACTGAATTCGGATTCAGAAAAATTATCTTGACTTTAAAAGGTGCAGAAATGGTTTCTGTACACATTGGTGAAATCGGTTTATCAATCGGATTCATGATGAATTTTATATTAATTTCTATAACAACGGGCTTAGCTTGTTGGGCTTAAGTTATGGATTGTGGGCCCTAAGGAGTTAGAATCCTAATACAATTATAACTTAATCTAGTCTAGAAATTATCTATAAATACATGTGTAGTGTTCGAAAATTGATACAATTCATTCTTGCAATTTTTGAAATCACACATATATTTTAAAGGGGAATTTTCGAAAATTCCTCTGTCCCTTTAGAGAAAATTCGGTCTGTGATTTTTGTGAAAAAATTACATTCCGAATTAACAAATCAAATCTGTTTATTCTCATCGATAAACATCTGATTGATTTCTAGTGCAATCAATCAGAGGGTTTCTGTTTTCTGTTCATGGACCTTATTCCGGAGATTGATCGTGAAGCCATCGGTTCCCGGGATATACAAGAAGAGCAAATTAAATTCTGTTGGTGTCCATAATCAAGCCGTTGCTTGAAGAGGTAAAATATTATTAATTGTGATTATTATTATTTTACTTGCAACATAATTTAATCGTAAAGTTTTGATACCCATGATATGGAATTGTTCCATATTAAAATAAAATTTTTTAAACTTTCGCTGCACCGGGTATCAATTCTTAATTGATCTGAACACGTTTTCCAACAGCAGATTGATGTCAGTGAGAGAGATAGTGGAGGTCAAGTTGAGGTCTTGACAGGAATTATCTTCGATCAGATTCATAGTCAGGGTTGGTATTTGGTAGTAGTCAGTAGACTACAGTAATCTCGTGATATTTGGGTTAGAGACCCGAGGGTTCCTGAATAATAGCCAGTTAGAAGCTATTGGATCATGGATAGTGATTTGGATCTCGTGAGTTGATCGAACAGTGAGTTCGAGGAAGACTCTAGTGTATTCTGATGAGTGTTCAGATGATTGACCGGCTAAATCAGTATGATTAATGTAGTAACCCGTATTTAGAATTAGCGATTAATGAGTATATTAATCGTGTAAACATGTTTAGATTAAGTAAAACATGATTAAGGAAATTCCAAATGGGTTAACGGAGTTCAGAAATGGATCCAGGACACTCGAAAATGGCTTAGAGGACCCCAAGACTCGAGTGGGATCGGAACCACCGATCCAGGATCGGAGCTTCCGATCTTGATAAAATCGGAACCAAATCGGAACCACATCGGAAGCATGGAGATCGGAACTTCCGATCAGCAATCGGAGCGTCCGATTGACTGTCGGTGACAGGTGTCTGGTTGCATGTGGTTGAGATTGACACGTGGCATCGGAGCTTCTGATCGGAGGAACGGAGCTTCCGATCCGCACATTCGGAGCTTTCGATCAGGGAACGGAACTTCCGATCGACGTCTATAAATATAGGGTCCGAGATCCTCATTTCTTGCCAATTCCGAATTCCTCTCCTTCGCCCTAGTAGCTCTATTTTGGGCTTTGGGTACTCTTATTTTAGAGTTGGAGTAGGAAATATACTTTAGTATAGTCAGACAGTGTCTGACATAGTAGCGGGGCAGTGCTCGAGGCTGTGGAGCTGCAGCAGGGGTGTACCCCTAGTTGCGAGATAGTTGCCATCAGCGGGCTGACGATGGACGCAGGTATAGCTATGGTCTCCTTAAATTATTTAGGAGTATGCAATAGCTTAGTTAAGGCTTTTATAGCTTAATTATTGAAGCATGGGTATTTGCGTTGTAGAGCTGATATAGGCTTGGAACCTAGAGTTGGACTGCTAGGAACTGCCTGTAGTAAGGTACGCAAGTACAGACTGAGATTGCCAGCGGGTTTTGCATGCTTATATGTTGCATTTTGTATGTCATTTATTATGCAGCATGTGCATATCATATTGTGCCTGTCCATCTTGTGAGATGAGCCACGTAGGGCCGCTCAGCCTTGTCTGGACGGTTGATGTCTAGCACTCAATGACTGACGGGTCATGAGTGATTAGCATTTGGGGACACAGTCCACGTCCTATAGGAATGAGCAGTGTACGCAGGGTTTGCTCCCCGGGTTGTACCACTCATGTCCTAGGCGCCTTTACTGAGCAGTTATATACAGTCATCCCAGATATGGATACCCTATCATTTGCATGCATCATATTTGTATGTTTTCCCCAGTGCTTTCGTATTGAGCTTAGAGCTCACGTCCAGTCTTTTCTGTGTATCTGGACACCCCATTCGACGGGACAGGTGTAGGTGCAGGATTGAGCACCAGGAGCTTGGAGTAGCCAGTGACCAGTGAAGACAGCAGGATTAGCTGTAGGTTTTGCCTTTAGGCTATCTATTCAATTTGGTTGTATAAATAGAATTTATTTAACCGATTGTATTCTGCCGGTCTGTTTTATTTAAGTCTTCCGCAGCGATTTATTTAATGCATGTTTAATTATGATCCTAAACTCTGACTAGGTAGTGGATCCGGGTAGGGTCGCTACATTTATTGGTATCAGAGCATATGCATGCAAGAAACTTGGGATATAGTAATGAGACTTTGGGTTATCCTTATAGGATTGATGAGACCTTGGAAGAAGTGATGATGTGGCAATTAGTTTGCCCAGAGACTATCATCATCGGCAGGATTTTTGAAGATTTGGCTTATGAGATTCCAGCAAGTGCGGACAGGAGTGATGGATCGTGTCCGAGTTTTCAAGACTTCTACTCATGTGGATCCTAGCTTTGGATCGATTATCGGATGCCAGAGGCAGTGGCAGAGCATTGGATGGGATGCACTTGATGCTTTCATCTGTACAGTCCATACCATGATGACACTACTCTGAAGATTCTCCAGTCATAGTTGGAGAGATTGTCAGATAGACCTTCACCAAAGAATGTCTCGAGTGCCTAAAGCATGACAGGTTTCGAGAGTGAGGTCTTTAACCTCATGCAAAACATGGTTTTGTCGGTATGCCGATATCGATACGTTCGGTAGGCACACGGGAAACTTAATGTTCAAAAGCATGGTATGAATACAAGAAGAAGGCTGATGGTAGATCGTGAGCAGAAGAGGTCGACTGACAGGCACTGACGCAGAGCATAGCTGGTTAGCTATCACGAGCCATTTCTCCAGAGTTCTTCGTAGGAGGACATGTAGAGAGACTTGGTCGGGAGTATGCTTGTATCGATGCGTGTGTCGATTAGAAGCTTTATGCTCAAGAAACGAAGACTAGTACGATGATTTAAATACTGTATTGATATAGTTGTAAACAGTATTTCAGTTGTTATGAATCATCATACTTTGATTGTATCATTTCAAGATTGTTTGTACATTTCATTGTATTTTGAATACTGTATGTATTACATGGGTTTGTAATAAAGAGAATTGTACATAACTTGAAATAAGTGATACTTGTTTTATTTATCCAGCAATTCGTGGATGATTGCAAAAGTTTGGCATTGTTTTAGTTGATTAGTGTTCAACTATAGTAGCTCATTGGATTTGAGAGGGCCGACTGTAACTGTTTGACTTGTGGTTAGTCTAGGCGTTTTCCTAAGATTGACCTTGTTAGTCAGTGGACTATGTTAGTGCCAGCAATGAGTGGACTCATCTAGAGGCATTAGGGATATTGTTCGGTTTAGAAAATTTGGGCGTTTTTCTAGGTAGTTTTCTTGGAACAGTAGGCTGTCTGACCTTTGTTAGGTTGAGACTTGTGATGATGGGTTTTCATCGGGATACCAGGTCAAGTATATACCGAGAATTATGGACCATGACCATGACCAGACGTGATGGGGCACGACCCTATGACAGTGTTACCTGGGAGCCTTTGTGCTTCGGGATTCGGCGGTGGGAAGGCTACTCAGTCTAGGGATTTGGTGACAGTCACGACAGGGTATGACCTTGGATTAGATATCAGGTTTGATATCGATGGTATGATATCATCTGGTGTGCCAGAGATATAATTTGAGTGTTCTGCTATGGGAACCAATCAGGAAGGGATTTTCTTGACAAGTATGTACTCTGAACAGATAGGTTTTAACCTTTGGGTTACTGCTAGATGCGTGGATCTAGTAGGTGGACGGATTTCTACCAGCGATGACTAGGGGTTGTCATCAGAGTTGTGATTAGAATTTCCTTGTAATAGGAGTCATCCGAGATACTGGATGGGATACTGATTCAAGACTTAGACTCGAATAGGAGAATTAATTCATGATGATGGACTTCATCTGTGATGGTTTATACCGTATGCTAAGGATTGTATAAACATTAATTGAGATGTGAGGGAAGCGTGGCCTATACCCGTGAAACCTTGGTGATTGTCCAGGTGGGTTATCGTGGTAAGCTACCTCAGTCTTAATTTGTTGCACAATCCTAGCGTGGGATATAATCAGGAGCATGTCTGGGAATGTTGGGAATATTTGGAATTCCTTAGGTATAACTTTGGACTTGACGAATCGCGATGTTCATCCTGAATGAACGAGGTAAGGATAGTGAGTCCAGTGTTGCGCTAAGTACTGTCTGATATTTTCAGAGATTGAGCGTAGAATTTTCCATGGGATGGAATGATCTTAGTTTATCATGATGTTTGCCTTGGGTGAACAAGACAACGATTAGTAGTGCTAAGGTGGCACGGGATCTGTGCTAGTGACTCTCAGTGGTTATTGGGTAACTCTGTCAGAGTTAGGATGATTAAGTTCAGAATACGAAGCAGCGGTTAATAGTGCTGAAAAGGCGCAGGACTTGTGCCAAGTAAACTACTTATGTACCATGATCTGACACTGTTTGGAAATGGTTCTTTGTGGAAACTGAGTCATGGTTATTGACCGAGCCATGTAGGTTGAATGATCAGTAGTGGTCTGATCTGATAAGTACGAGCTTAATAAAGATCGACGAGTACGATTGGTTGAGCCAATCAGGGTTGATCAGGATGTAGCAATTAAGGAATACTTGGGATAGTATTTTATCGCTTTGAGCTTGGGAGATGGGTACTTAGTACAATCTCAGAGCATTCGGCAAATCGGATGATTTGAAGTCTCTAGGGTTTCCAGAGATAAATAATTGGAATTGCTGTAATCGGGAATGATTGCAAGTGGACTTGCATGATCAAGTTAAGGTGCTAACTTGATAGTGGAAAGAAGCAAGAAATTTGTAGTTTCTAGTGTAGTGCTTTCTTGTTAAGAAGAAAACTGATATTAATCCAGTCAATTGCTTGGTGATAGCAATAGGTCAGGAAGAGATCATGTTGTTGTTGCATGTGGGAGTTGTCCATTGAACAACAACAATGAAGATTGTTGATCGGACATTTCGGTTAAGTGAAGGCATCTATGTGTACCGTTGTGGTTGGATCCGACGAGTAGTTGGGAATGCTAATGGACATTAGCAAGGAGACATCAGTTGTCTGATCTGTGTGACATTAGCTAGGATCTGATCATCGAGATCCAATAGGTGGTGTCACTAATCTTCCAGCGAGTGATGTGCGATATGTGACTGAGATAGACAAGGATCGACTCAGTAGCCAACGAGGTTTGCCTTTGGGTTCGAAGATTTCGCAAGATCTTGACGGATCGAAATTGTTCTTTCGAGTTAGTGAGTCACAACTATACAGACTGTTGGTCAAAGAATATTGCGTTGTAGCAATAAACGACAATCAGAGACGCATTGTGTGGCAAGTTACTTCGAACACAAGTATTTCCCAGGATTGACTAGGGAATCAACGAGTTAGATCGTTCAGTGCTGAGACTGATGCGTTCGACAAGGGAACGATTTGAATATTGAGAATCCGTTGGGATTTAGTTCCAGGATTAGTATGTTCAACCTTGGGAGGTTGGTATGAGCTGATGGTATTATCAGAGACTCTGAGTTGAGTTATACCAGGTGCAATGACTGTCGAGTTTCGAGATGGAGTAGGAAGCGTTTTCATATGTCTGTGCACTGTGGAATGTCCCAGTCGAGCATATTGGTGGGAGCTTGCCTTAGTCTTGATGAGCGCACAGTGGTTGCAAGTATGTATGAAAATTAAGAGGATTTTTATCGACCAAATTCATGAGGTGAATAACCTATGATCGAGATGGTGTAGATCATCAGAGGTGTGATGACTTCCATTGCAATGTATGCATGATTTTGCAGGCCAATGGCTAGGAGGTGATGTAGCGTCATAAATTGCAGGTGATGATAGTTATCATCAAGGCACAATGTTGATATTATACTAAGAAACGTGGACAACAGAATGTACTAGACATGATGGTTTAAGTTCCCAGTATTCCTTGGGAAGCCGGTTGTGCTTCAGGGAGAGTGGGGAGGGTAACCAGTCTAGGGAACATTGTGAGCAGTTACGTTGAAGTATAGACTGGAGTCAACTGGATTATCTTGAAGCGAGATTCTTGTTAGAATGTGTCAGCACAGTGTTGGGGATTAGTGTTTTCCTAACTAGAGGTGTGGAGCACCGGGAACCTTTGGAACCATTAGATGGTTAGATTCGATAAGTAATTCGACGAATGCAGTAAAACCAGTCAGGTTATGACTTGGTCTTCGTCAGTATAAGATTTCTTTGGACGATGATATTGATCAAACGGGTGTTTGTATCCTTCGTGGTCAGGAAGATCGTGGTCCGAGTGAAAGGTGTAACAGTGTTACGATACGCTAGCGTTAAGGAAGTTCGATTGTCGACCAGTAGCGCAGAAATTTTCAGCTGGGAAAATGTTAATGCGGTTCAGCATTAATGAAGCTTGCAGAGAATCCGACGGGAGTCTGAGTGTGTCAGAAGCTATTTCGACCAGACACTCGAGCAAGGATTTCTTGTACGTTCTCGAGGTTTTATGTTGTGAAAATTCCTCGCAAGCGTACGAGTGTCAAGTTTTAATATAGTGATTAATTTAGATATCGATCCCACAGGGAGTAAAATGAAAATATTTAGTACTTGTAATTAAAATAGTCTAAACTTTATCTAGAAAATCAATAATCAAGAATTTTGCAATAAAAATAAAATAATTAAGATATTTAAAAGCACGCACACAACTTTCAGATTAAAAATCAATCAGAGAAAAATGGTCTAGAGGTATAGATTTCACCTGGTTTCAACAACAATCAATCCTAATTAATTAATCTTCATGAATTTCAGTCAATTAATAGCCAAAAACAGTTAAGTTTATTATTTCCCTCTCCCGAGCAACAAATAATGTTTATCAACTACAATTAAATTCCAATATCCCTATTAAGAATTTATCGCAGTGATCTATCACAAAACAATGTTTTTTTTAAAAGCTTTGTTAAAATCATACACTCTCCCGAGCTGTATAAATAATTAACAGTGTAGTTTCAAATGTCCTATTCAAAATCCCCTCTCCCGAGCAATGATTTCAAATAAATATAACAAATCAATTATTGATCAGATAATTGAAAAGACAATCAATTCTAAAAAAAACAATTAATCTAGAAGAAATTCAATTCAATAAAATCAAGAATTCATGAAAGCGTCTACACCAAGTTCCATCCGACCTCTAGACTATAAAAATTAGTTCATAATAAAATTCTGAAAACAATAAATAATAAATCCAAACATGTTCAGAATTAAATAAAAGATAAGAAACAAATCCGTCGTCGACGCCGTGTCCGGTCGATCAAACTCCGTCTTCGTTCTTCAGTTAAGCTCCAGAAAATCTCCAGGAAAATCTCTCGATCAAACCCTCTGATGTGCATGTAAAATATTGTGGCGGCTCCTCTACCAAATTTGTCTGACAAAAATCTTTTTATATCGCTCAGCAAAAGCCCACAAAAACAAGCTCATAAAAATTACCCAAAATAATAAAACTTTCCAAACAGCTACAGGGCGGGCGCTCAATAGACGGCGCGGGCGCGCCTTTAACTCGAAATCTCAATCCTCAAAATTTCCCAGGAAGAAGCGCGATTGCACTTGAATGAGCGCGGTTGAGAAGCGCTAAACTTTTTTCAAGGCCCAATAAAGAAAAGCCCAAAACATCCTTTTCTTTTCTCTGAACGTTCCTTTCTTCTCTTCAATTTTCTCTTCTTTTCTTTTTCCTTTCTTTTATTCTTCTTTTCTCCTTTTTCTTCTCATTTCCACATAAAATCAATAATTTCCTACACTCACAAAAACAACAAAACACCCACATAAATCTGCTCGAAACAAATATTTAACAATTAAAATCATATATAAATTAAGTGTATAAAATACACTTATCAAATACCCCCAAACTTAGACTTTTGCTAGTCCCGAGCAAAACTATTAAATTCCAAAAACTCATTCTCTCAAAAACCAACAAGAAGAGTCAAGAAATATTATGGAGCAATGGCCTCAGCAATGATTTTAAAAATATCAAATCCAATCATGTCACACCTACTAACACTTGAAAGTTTCAGTCATAACAAAATAACCGCATAAACTCACAATCTCCGCAACTCAAGTTCAAACACCCTTATCCAAGTTCAATTCAAACATTCATAGATCATGAGGACTTTTCAAGGTAGCAATAGGATCAAAAATAGGATATAAATCAAAAACACTCACAAATAGATAAATGCAATGAATAAACGTGTAAGTGTTTAGATCAAAATTCATAATCATTAAAAGCATCAATCAATAGTCCATAGGCTAAATTCTCGCAACTCTTCTCTACTGGTATATTGGGCAACTGAGACTCGGTCAATAGGACTTATTTGGCTCATAATGTAAGGTCTGGCTCATGGCTACAAATGAAGGAAAATAATTCAAATAAGGAGTAATTTATAAAATTTATCAAACTCTAATTACAACTCCTTTTCTTTCACACTTTCACACTTAATGATTTTTCAATTTTTTCACAACATCTTTCAACTCTCTTTTTTTTCTTTTTCCCAACAATTTCAAATTTTTTTTTTCTACTACCTCTTTGAATCTTTTCAATTCATCATCACACCATTCCATTTTTTCACAAATAAAACTAGGAGCATATCACAATTTAGCATTCAAATTACTCCCTTAAAGGTAGGAATTAGTGTATAAGCTATCAGGTAGTCAATGTAGGACCTTGAAATAATGACGAATGGGGGTTTAATCACACGTTTACACGCATGCCATTCGATTTTCAATAAAGCTCAAATAAGGTACTAGAGATACATATTAATCAAAGGGTAGCTTGAAAGGCTCAAACTCATTCAGAAAAATTGCCTAAATCATCCCTAATCTCAGTTTTGCCCGTATTTCGCCTCGAAGAGTGTTCGAACTAGTTCTAAACAAGTATCAATCCACAATTAAATCATACAAATTCAATCAGTGCAGAAAAAATAATCATCAGCAGTTAACGATGATTTTCAACAATTTCAGATTTCTCGTACCTCAATGTACTAATATACGTGTAGCTCAAATGGGCAACTAAGGATAAATTCAATGAAAATTAGGCCCAAAAATTTCAAACAATGCCTCAATCATATCTATGTCTGTATGTCTCAAAAATCAGATTCAAGTATTAATCACAAAGTATATAGGAAATTGTTCATCTAATTGGTTCCATTTTTTTCAAAAATGTCTGTCAGATAGGTAGACAATCATGGATTTCAGTTATAGCACAAAAATATTTTTCATCGGCCATGCATCCAATATTTCTCAACTTCTTTTAAATTCAACTCAACTCAACCAAAAACAACTAAACTCAACAAAAATTTTATCTATGAAATTCAAAACTCAACTTTCAACCAAACAACTAAATCAAACATTGATTCACCCCCCAAACTTAATGTAATCATTGTCCCTAATGATTAAAAACAATAAAAAGAACAAGGGACTCATACCTTCGACACCGAGCATCAGGACTCGGCGTCATCATCATCATCACCATGGACAGAAGGTGCAGCAGCAGCAGTATCATCAGAAGACCACTGCGGAGGAGGTGAATAAGGCACAACAGTGGGCGGATAATTCTGGGCAAGAGCGGCAGTGAAGTCATGCATATATGTCATATGTGCTCGCATCATCTTCCAATGCTTCTTCATCTGAGTAAGCACGGCCGTAGAATCATCACGAGTAGAATACTCAGTGGCCGGATGCGTCGGTAGTGACATAGGTCCTTCCAAATGGGAAGGTGCTGGCTCAAAGTGTGGTAGTGGCTCCGAGGGTTGCGGTGGTTCAGCTGCCTGTTCAGAAGTACTGGCTGCTTTCTTCTTCTTGTCCCGTCTCATTGCACCAGTAATTATTATAGGACCTCAAATTGGAAGAATCTGCTCCGTATCATCCCACACAACACCAGCTAACCGGCAAAGTTGAGTAATCAAAGACGAGTGGGGTAAACTGATAGTCGAGGAACAACTAACTGCAGCAATAATAGACTCCTGAATCACCCTCCCAGCATCAACAGATTTTCCAGTGACAATGCAGTACACAAGACCAGCTCTAACCTTAGTCACATCAGATGTATGCCCAGATGGCAAAATTCTGGCAGCCACAAACTCATGCCAATTATTCGCTTCTCGTCTAAGAAAGATGGATGGAAATGTAACAGCTTCATCCTTTTCATTCCTCTTCCATTCCGCCCCATCATGACACAAAGTCTGAATTACAATATTCTCTGGATATGACTCATTCTTAAACACCTCATACTCATCATCAGAAATGTCCAAATCCGGCATTTCATAGAGACTGTTAATTGTACTCTTATCAAAAGGCACCAATTTTCCTCGAACTCGAACTTTCAGATTCACGTCTTTGACCATCAAATTTGCATAAAACTCATGAATCAAAGATATAACAGCATCTGGTGGACTCCTAACAAATGTCTCCCAACCTCTTCTCTTAGCTTCAATTAACGCCGGCGCACTATGCTCTCTCAAACTCATTCCTCTTTCTTTGTGCATCCCTCTCTCCATTACATCAAAACAATACTCCTCTGCTGTGGCATTCCAAAATCTGTGTCTATCATATGAAGCAGCAGAGGACGAAGAAATTGCTCCTTTCCCTTTGGTTTTCGGTGGCATTGTAACTCAATAATTCAACTCAAATCAAATCAAATGCCTCAAACAATGCACTAAACTCCAAACAATTCCAGCAACCAACGTTCAAATATAACCCAAGCAATTCAACAAACACTTGATAGACACGAATAAAATGATATAGAATTTCACTGCATCAAACGTACTCTACACTACAACTCAGACAACCCAATAGCTTCAAATCACGACATTTATCATGGAACAAATGTAATAGATAAAATTTCAGCTTTTGTACCGTTCACGAATAACATTTTCCAAATTCTCCAAATTCCCCTTTCTCGACAAGCGTAGATGGAGCAAGACCAATTCTGAGAATCTCTGCCTTGTAATCAAGATCAAAATCCTTGAGATGATGATATTTTGTTGAGTGGAAGATTTACGATGATCGTGCCAGTGTGTGAGATTTAAAGATGGACTCGAACGAGGGATCGTGATTTCTAAAGTTTGGAAGGAGTAGACTCTGGAGTGGGCTTTTAAATTTCTGAAGTAATGCTTGCGCGATAGCGCCTAATCATGCGCTGTTCAATCGCGCGATAGCGCTTGATGTTGCGCTAGTAAGGAGCGCGATAGCGCGTGATGGAGCGCTGTAAAGAAGCGCGATAGCGCTTGTGAGTGCGCGCGATAGCGCCTGATGTGGAGGGGCGCGATAGCACAAGGGTGAGAGCTAACGCGCATGATGAAGGTGCTGATGGTGATGCTTGTAGCGCGATTGCGCTTATGGGAAGCGCTAATGGAGAGGGGCGATAGAGCAGGTAGTGCTGGTCTTGCATCAGTGTGGCGCAAAGGAAGCGCGTGCGCTCAAGAGGGTTGGCGCGGGCGCCCCTTTAAGTCGCAAAATAACTCCACTTTCGTCCAGGTAAAGCGCGGGCGCTCCCATAAATGGGGCGGGCGCGCCTCTTGCTCGAATTTGAGATTTTTTTTGGAGCCTGCAAATTTTTGAAAATTAAGAAAAATTAGCTCAAAAATTTAAAATAATTAAAAAAAAAACTTAAAACAATTAAATAACAAAAAATTAAATAAACTAAAAATAAAAACAAATAAATTAAAATAAAAGAAAATGCTTGGGTTGCCTCCCAAGTAGCGCTTGGTTTAAAGTCGTCAGCCCGACTTTAACGGGATTAATTCTTCCCCTTCTCTTTCACTCGCCAAATAAATTCCACGAACCGCCTTTTAAATTTTGCTTTTTTCGTGGCCTTCTTTGGTGGTTTTGGCGCTCTCTCGTTCGATGAATTAACCGTAATGTCGGCTTTTGAACGACCCTCCAAATTCATAACCGGCTCTATCAAGCATAAATTTTTAATAGGGGTGTTAGATGACTTCATGAATATATTAAAAATTACACTCTCACCGTCCACACCCATTGACAATGCACCTCTCTTCACCTCTATCTTGGCATCGGCAGTGGCCAAGAAAGGTCTCCCCAATATCAGGGGCATGTTTGCATCCTCCTCCATATCTAACACAACAAAATCCGCTGGAAAAATAAATTTATCTACTTTTACCAAAACATCTTCAATGATTCCAAGCGGATATGTGATAGATCGATCAGCCAACTGCAACGCGATCATGGTGGGCTTCACCTCACCAAGTCCTAAGCTCCTGAAAACAGTCAAAGGCATGAGATTAATGCTAGCTCCTAAATCGCAAAGTGCATTATTAAAATAAGAAGAGCCAATAGTGCAAGAAATAGTAAAACTCCCTGGATCCTTAAGCTTTTGTGGCATCTTCTTTTGGAGCACTGCACTGCACTCTTCCGTTAAATTCACTACCTCGTTCTCTAGCAGCCTCCTCTTCTTGGACATCACCTCCTTGATGAACTTCGCATAATTCGGCATTTGCTCCAAAATTTCAGCAAAGGGAATGTTGATGTGAATCTTCTTAAAAATCTCCAAGAACTTGGAAAATTGCTCGTCCAATGCTTTCTTCTTGAACCTTTGCGGGTATGGAAGTGAAGGCTTATACATCGGTTTTGGCTCAGATTCAAGCTCCTTCTCTTTCTCCTCAACTTTTTCCTCAAGTTTCTTATCCGCAACAGTAGGAATTTGAACTCCAACGTCTTTGGCACTCCGCACTTCGATGGCATTGCACTGCTCCTTGGAATTCACCTCAGTATTGCTAGGGAACTGGCCGCGATTGTTGTCCTTCAGTGCATTCGCCAACTGCCCAATACTAGTCTCCATGTATTGCAACACTGCGCCCATGTTGGCCATGTGCGTCTCCAAACTGTCAAGTCGAGACTCAGTTCTCGCCATCCTCTTACCTGATTCCTGCACAAAAGTACTAACCACATCCTCCAACGACTGCTTACCCTCATCCTTGTTTGTATTGAATCCCAAAGGATTCAGCACATTTTTATTGTTAGCATACGAAAAATTTTCATGATTACGCAAGCTAGGATGATAAGTATTTGGGACAGGGTTACCTCTATAGCCTCCATATCCTCGGTAGCCATTTGGATTTATATAATTGACTTGCTCTATGGCCGGTGATCCTGTAAGAGTGGGTGCCCAGTGAGCCAACTGTGTGGCTATGGGCTTTGTTGACTCTTTGTATAAACAATCTTTTGTTTAATATTATTTACACTTTTATGGCAATGACTTTATATTACTTCATATTTTTATATTGTGATATACTATTGTTGTTTTGATAAAGACCTTGAATATACTATAGTGTATGTAAGATGTGGTAGAACATGGAGATGTCTATCATGAAATACATCTTATAGTCACTGTATATTCTAAAACCGTTCCTAGTCGATTGAGCCGTCCAATAATAAGGATAAGGATCGCTCGAGTTTGAGACTAGCATTTGCGATGCGGAGTACCACGTTTCATTGGTAGGGAACATGGAGATGTTCGAAGCATGCAAATGGATATTCATAGGATGAATAGTCGAACTACCCTATCCGGACTTTCCAAGTGGTTATCACTTATCGAGTGGATAAAGTCCGCGGTTTTGGTTGTACACCATTAGTCCTTACGACTTGAAACATCATGGAGACTCTATATGCTAGTACTGTGCTTTGACTCGTTTACCGACTCTGGGGGGGTCATCAGGTGTCGAGATTGGGTACAGTTACGACACATATAGGAGTCAATGCATTGTTGTCAAGGATTCACCACATACTTGCGAGTGTGGATATCCTATGCGATCTGAGGAGATATTAGTGTGACAAATCTCTGGCCAGAGTACTTGATGTGATTTAAGAAATGGTTTCTTAGTAGCACATGCGATGTCACTAATTTGATCTTCAAGATGCATTGCATAGTTATCGAATCTTGAGCGACTCTCGATATACCAATGGTTGTTGATTCGATCGGGATATTTGGATGAAGGGACCGTACTGTACGCTAACCAAAATCTACTGGTTCTTGTAGGCACTATCAGTGATACCTAGGGAATCATGGGGCGATGTTGCTAGGCGCTTTACCATGATTCGTTGGGCAAGTCGGAAAGTGTTGTTCCGAGTCACAAGGAGTTGTGAGCCCACGGCTAGCTGTATCCCTGAACCATTGAGGGTCACACAGTGTAATGGAGTTTTAATCCCCGTTGAGATAGTTAAATTTAAAGAGTTAAATTTAATGAACTAAGGAGTTGGACTTCTTAAATAAGAGTAAGGGAGTAGGGCTTCCTAAAATGACATAGGGATGGACATTTTTGGAAACCACTGAATTCGGATTCAGGAAAATTTATTTTGACTTTAAAACGTGCAGAAATGGTTTCTGTGCACATTGGTGAAATCGTTTCATCAATCGGAGTCACGATGAATTTTATATTAATTTCTGAACGAGCGGGCTTTGCTTGTCGGGCCCCAGCTTATGATTAATGGGCCCTAAGGTGTTAGTGGCCTGCATTATAAATAAGTTATTTCAGTACAGAAATTACACACAACAGGTCATAAATTTTGAGAGCAAATTTCGAAAACCCTAGACCCTCTCAAAACCGATCGGCCGTCCCCTCCCTTTGCTCTGCCCGAGAAAATTCCGGTCTGTGATTTTGAATCGCGGTCAGGAATAACGAATCAGATTCGTGTAATCTCTTCGCAGAAAACTTCTGATAGATTTTCTAGTGCAATCTATCAGAGGGATTAAACCTCTGTTCGTGGACCTGATTGAAGGCGTTCATCGGTTCCAGGGAGAGACAACAAGAGCAGAATTGTTCTGTTGGTGTCCATTAATCTCGTTGCGAGATTTGAGGTAAAATTTATTTAATTGTTATTTAAATTTTACACACAAATAATTCAATCGTTGTATGGTTGATACCCACACCATGGAATCGTTCCATGAGAAAATTTTAAACTTCCGCTGCACCGGGTATCAATCGTAATTGGTCTGGGAACTCGCCAGTTTTCCAACAGATCCTTCAACTCCAGTTGAATCTGTAACATTAATTTTATTCAAAGAAGCTACCTGTGTAGTCAGTGCAGATAATTGAGCAGTGATGGACGTGAGAGGATCCACTGCATACACTCCAGCTGGCTTCTTTACTCCTATACGCTCAGATGGCCATTGGAAACTATTGACCGTCATCTCCTCCAACATATCATAAGCCTGAACATGATCCTTCGAAAATATAGTACCTCCAGCAGCAGAATAGACATTCATCCTTGTAGACGCATTCAGTCCGTTGTAAAACCACTCGATCTGTTCCCAATCTGCAAAATTGTGGTTAGGACAACGTCTTAATAATTCTTTATACCTTTCCCATGCCTCGTATAACTGTTCAGTGTCCATCTGCCGGAAGGTGCTGATCTCGATCTTCAGTTGGGTGGTTTTGGCAGGAGGAAAATATTTTGCAAGAAATTTTTCTGACATCCCCCCCAAGTAGTGATGCTTCCAAGCGGCAGTGATTGCAACAAACTTCTGGCTTGATCCCTGAGAGAAAACGGAAACAAGCGTAAGCGTATAATATCCTCAGACACACCATTAATTTTTACCGTATCGGTTATCTCCAAAAAGGTGCGTGGGTGTAGATAAGGATCGGCAGTGGCGCTCCCATTAAATTGGTTCTGTTGAACCATGTTGATCAATGCAGACTTCAGCTCAAAATTGTTTGCATTGATAGTTCCTCGAGCGATTCCAGAATAGTGAGCCTGGATCGTCGGTTTGAAGTGATCTCTAATTGGCACTAGGGGAGCTTGATTTGCTTCTTGTTCAGCCATTCTTTCAATTTCTTCTCTTCTAGCTCGTCTTAAAGCACGTGCAGTGCGCTCGATCTCCGGATCAAACAGTATAGAATTAGCACTTTGAGATCGTCGCATAGACTGCAATTAAAAGATAAGAAAAAATTAATTAGTAACTAAAAAAATAAAATAAAAAACTCTAAATTAAAATCTAGACTAATTGGTAACAAGACTAAAAAATAATCAAAATTTACTCCCCGGCAACGGCGCCAAAAACTTGTTGTGAAAATTCCTCGCAAGCGTACGAGTGTCAAGTTTTAATATAGTGATTAATTTAGATATCGATCCCACAGGGAGTAAAATGAAAATATTTAGTACTTGTAATTAAAATAGTCTAAACTTTATCTAGAAAATCAATAATCAAGAATTTTGCAATAAAAATAAAATAATTAAGAGATTTAAAAGCACGCACACAACTTTCAGATTAAAAATCAATCAGAGAAAAATGGTCTAGAGGTATAGATTTCACCTGGTTTCAACAACAATCAATCCTAATTAATTAATCTTCATGAATTTCAGTCAATTAATAGCCAAAAACACTTAAGTTTATTATTTCCCTCTCCCGAGCAACAAATAATGTTTATCAACTATAATTAAATTCCAATATCCCTATTAAGAATTTATCGCAGTGATCTATCACAAAACAATGTTTTTTTTTAAAATCTTTGTTAAAATCATACACTCTCCCGAGCTGTATAAATAATTAACAGTGTAGTTTCAAATGTCCTATTCAAAATCCCCTCTCCCGAGCAATGATTTCAAATAAATATAACAAATCAATTATTGATCAGATAATTGAAAAGACAATCAATTCTAGAAAAAACAATTAATCTAGAAGAAATTCAATTCAATAAAATCAAGAATTCATGAAAGCGTCTACACCAAGTTCCATCCGACCTTTAGACTATAAAAATTAGTTCATAATAAAATTCTGAAAACAATAAATAATAAATCCAAACATGTTCAGAATTAAATAAAAGATAAGAAACAAATCCGTCGTCGACGCCGTGTCCGGTCGATCAAACTCCGTCTTCGTTCTTCAGTTAAGCTCCAGAAAATCTCCAGGAAAATCTCTCGATCAAACCCTCTGATGTGCGTGTAAAATATTGTGGCGGCTCCTCTACCAAATTTGTCTGACAAAAATTTTTTTATATCGCTCAGCAAAAGCCCACAAAAACAAGCCCATAAAAATTACCCAAAATAATAAAACTTTCCAAACAGCTACAGGGCGGGCGCTCAATAGACGGCGCGGGCGCGCCTTTAACTCGAAATCTCAATCCTCAAAATTTCCCAGGAACAAGCGCGATTGCACTTGAATGAGCGCGGTTGAGAAGCGCTAAACTTTCTTCAAGGCCCAATAAAGAAAAGCCCAAAACTTCCTTTTCTTTTCTCTGAACGTTCCTTTCTTCTCTTCAATTTTCTCTTCTTTTCTTTTTCCTTTCTTTTATTCTTCTTTTCTCCTTTTTCTTCTCATTTCCACATAAAATCAATAATTTTCTACACTCACAAAAACAACAAAACACCCACATAAATCTGCTCGAAACAAATATTTAACAATTAAAATCATATATAAATTAAGTGTATAAAATACACTTATCAAATACCCCCAAACTTAGACTTTTGCTAGTCCCGAGCAAAACTATTAAATTCCAAAAACTCATTCTCTCAAAAACCAACAAGAAGAGTCAAGAAATATTATGGAGCAATGGCCTCAACAATGATTTTAAAAATATCAAATCCAATCATGTCACACCTACTAACACTTGAAAGTTTCAGTCATAACAAAATAACCGCATAAACTCACAATCTCCGCAACTCAAGTTCAAACACCCTTATCCAAGTTCAATTCAAACATTCATAGATCATGAGGACTTTTCAAGGTAGCAATAGGATCAAAAATAGGATATAAATCAAAAACACTCACAAATAGATAAATGCAATGAATAAACGTGTAAGTGTTTAGATCAAAATTCATAATCATTAAAAGCATCAATCAATAGTCCATAGGCTAAATTCTCGCAACTCTTCTCTACTAGTATATTGGGCAACTGAGACTCGGTCAATAGGACTTATTTGGCTCATAATGTAAGGTCTGGCTCATGGCTACAAATGAAGGAAAATAATTCAAATAAGGAGTAATTTATAAAATTTATCAAACTCTAATTACAAATCCTTTTCTTTCACACTTTCACACTTAATGATTTTTCAATTTTTTCACAACATCTTTCAACTCTCTTTTTTTTCTTTTTCCCAACAATTTCAAAATTTTTTTTTCTACTACCTCTTTGAATCTTTTCAATTCATCATCACACCATTCCATTTTTTCACAAATAAAACTAGGAGCATATCACAATTTAGCATTCAAATTACTCCCTTAAAGGTAGGAATTAGTGTATAAGCTATCAGGTAATCAATGTAGGACCTTGAAATAATGACGAATGGGGGTTTAATCACACGTTTACACGCATGCCATTCGATTTTCAATAAAGCTCAAATAAGGTACTAGAGATACATATTAATCAAAGGGTAGCTTGAAAGGCTCAAACTCATTCAGAAAAATTGCCTAAATCATCCCTAATCTCAGTTTTGCCCGTATTTCGCCTCGAAGAGTGTTCGAACTAGTTCTAAACAAGTATCAATCCACAATTAAATCATACAAATTCAATCAGTGCAGAAAAAATAATCATCAGCAGTTAACGATGATTTTCAACAATTTCAGATTTCTCGTACCTCAATGTACTAATATACGTGTAGCTCAAATGGGCAACTAAGGATAAATTCAATGAAAATTAGGCCCAAAAATTTCAAACAATGCCTCAATCATATCTATGTCTGTATGTCTCAAAAATCAGATTCAAGTATTAATCACAAAGTATATAGGAAATTGTTCATCTAATTGGTTCCATTTTTTTCAAAAATGTCTGTCAGATAGGTAGACAATCATGGATTTCAGTTATAGCACAAAAATATTTTTCATCGGCCATGCATCCAATATTTCTCAACTTCTTTTAAATTCAACTCAACTCAACCAAAAACAACTAAACTCAACAAAAATTTTATCTATGAAATTCAAAACTCAACTTTCAACCAAACAACTAAATCAAACATTGATTCACCCCCCCAAACTTAATGTAATCATTGTCCCTAATGATTAAAAACAATAAAAAGAACAAGGGACTCATACCTTCGACACCGAGCATCAGGACTCGGCGTCATCATCATCATCACCATGGACAGAAGGTGCAGCAGCAGCAATATCATCAGAAGACCACTGCGGAGGAGGTGGATAAGGCACAACAGTGGGCGGATAATTCTGGGAAAGAGCGGCAGTGAAGTCATGCATATATGTCATATGTGCTCGCATCATCTTCCAATGCTTCTTCATCTGAGTAAGCACGGCCGTAGAATCATCACGAGTAGAATACTCAGTGGCCGGATGCGTCGGTAGTGACATAGGTCCTTCCAAATGGGAAGGTGCTGGCTCAAAGTGTGGTAGTGGCTCCGAGGGTTGCGGTGGTTCAGCTGCTTGTTCAGAAGTACTGGCTGCTTTCTTCTTCTTGTCCCGTATCATTGCACCAGTAATTATTATAGGACCTCGAATTGGAAGAATCTGCTCCGTATCATCCCACACAACACCAGCTAACCGGCAAAGTTGAGTAATCAAAGACGAGTGGGGTAAACTGATAGTCGAGGAACAACTAACTGCAGCAATAATAGACTCCTGAATCACCCTCCCAGCATCAACAGATTTTCCAGTGACAATGCAGTACACAAGACCAGCTCTAACCTTAGTCACATCAGATGTATGCCCAGATGGCAAAATTCTGGCAGCCACAAACTCATGCCAATTATTCGCTTCTCGTCTAAGAAAGATGGATGGAAATGTAACAGCTTCATCCTTTTCATTCCTCTTCCATTCCGCCCTATCATGACACAAAGTCTGAATTACAATATTCTCTGGATATGACTCATTCTTAAACACCTCATACTCATCATCAGAAATGTCCAAATCCGGCATTTCATAGAGACTGTTAATTGTACTCTTATCAAAAGGCACCAATTTTCCTCGAACTCGAACTTTCAGATTCACGTCTTTGACCATCAAATTTGCATAAAACTCATGAATCAAAGATATAACAACATCTGGTGGACTCCTAACAAATGTCTCCCAACCTCTTCTCTTAGCTTCAATTAACGCCGGCGCACTATGCTCTCTCAAACTCATTCCTCTTTCTTTGTGCATCCCTCTCTCCATTACATCAAAACAATACTCCTCTGCTGTGGCATTCCAAAATCTGTGTCTATCATATGAAGCAGCAGAGGACGAAGAAATTGCTCCTTTCCCTTTGGTTTTCGGTGGCATTGTAACTCAATAATTCAACTCAAATCAAATCAAATGCCTCAAACAATGCACTAAACTCCAAACAATTCCAACAACCAACGTTCAAATATAACCCAAGCAATTCAACAAACACTTGATAGACACGAATAAAATGATATAGAATTTCACTGCATCAAACGTACTCTACACTACAACTCAGACAACCCAATAGCTTCAAATCACGACATTTATCATGGAACAAATGTAATAGATAAAATTTCAGCTTTTGTACCGTTCACGAATAACATTTTCCAAATTCTCCAAATTCCCCTTTCTCGACAAGCGTAGATGGAGCAAGACCAATTCTGAGAATCTCTGCCTTGTAATCAAGATCAAAATCCTTGAGATGATGATATTTTGTTGAGTGGAAGATTTACGATGATCGTGCCAGTGTGTGAGATTTAAAGATGGACTCGAACGAGGGATCGTGATTTCTAAAGTTTGGAAGGAGTAGACTCTGGAGTGGGCTTTTAAATTTCTGAAGTAATGCTTGCGCGATAGCGCCTAATCATGCGCTGTTCAATCGCGCGATAGCGCTTGATGTTGCGCTAGTAAGGAGCGCGATAGCGCGTGATGGAGCGCTGTAAAGAAGCGCGATAGCGCTTGTGAGTGCGCTCGATAGCGCCTGATGTGGAGGGGCGCGATAGCGCAAGGGTGAGAGCTAACGCGCATGATGAAGGTGCTGATGGTGATGCTTGTAGCGCGATTGCGCTTATGGGAAGCGCTAATGGAGAGGGGCGATAGAGCAGGTAGTGCTGGTCTTGCATCAGTGTGGCGCAAAGGAAGCGTGTGCGCTCAAGAGGGTTGGCGCGGGCGCCCCTTTAAGTCGCAAAATAACTCCACTTTCGTCCAGGTAAAGCGCGGGCGCTCCCATAAATGGGGCGGGCGCGCCTCTTGCTCGAATTTGAGATTTTTTTTGGAGCCTGCAAATTTTTGAAAATTAAGAAAAATTAGCTCAAAAATTTAAAATAATTAAAAAAAAAACTTAAAACAATTAAATAACAAAAAATTAAATAAACTAAAAATAAAAACAAATAAATTAAAATAAAAGAAAATGCTTGGGTTGCCTCCCAAGTAGCGCTTGGTTTAAAGTCGTCAGCCCGACTTTAACGGGATTAATTCTTCCCCTTCTCTTTCACTCGCCAAATAAATTCCACGAACCGCCTTTTAAATTTTGCTTTTTTCGTGGCCTTCTTTGGTGGTTTTGGCGCTCTCTCATTCGATGAATTAACCGCAATGTCGGCTTTTGAACGACCCTCCAAATTCATAACCGGCTCTATCAAGCATAATTTTTCAATAGGGGTGTTAGATGACTTCATGAATATATTAAAAATTACACTCTCACCGTCCACACCCATTGACAATGCACCTCTCTTCACCTCTATCTTGGCATCGGCAGTGGCCAAGAAAGGTCTCCCCAATATCAGGGGCATGTTTGCATCCTCCTCCATATCTAACACAACAAAATCCGCTGGAAAAATAAATTTATCTACTTTTACCAAAACATCTTCAATGATTCCAAGCGGATATGTGATAGATCGATCAGCCAACTGCAACGCGATCATGGTGGGCTTCACCTCACCAAGTCCTAAGCTCCTGAAAACAGTCAAAGGCATGAGATTAATGCTAGCTCCTAAATCGCAAAGTGCATTATTAAAATAAGAAGAGCCAATAGTGCAAGGAATAGTAAAACTCCCTGGATCCTTAAGCTTTTGTGGCATCTTCTTTTGGAGCACTGCACTGCACTCTTCCGTTAAATTCACTACCTCGTTCTCTAGCAGCCTCCTCTTCTTGGACATCACCTCCTTGATGAACTTCGCATAATTCGGCATTTGCTCCAAAACTTCAGCAAAGGGAATGTTGATGTGAATCTTCTTAAAAATCTCCAAGAACTTGGAAAATTGCTCGTCCAATGCTTTCTTCTTGAACCTTTGCGGGTATGGAAGTGAAGGCTTATACATCGGTTTTGGCTCAGATTCAAGCTCCTTCTCTTTCTCCTCAACTTTTTCCTCAAGTTTCTTATCCGCAACAGTAGGAATTTGAACTCCAACGTCTTTGGCACTCCGCACTTCGATGGCATTGCACTGCTCCTTGGGATTCACCTCAGTATTGCTAGGGAACTGGCCGCGATTGTTGTCCTTCAGTGCATTCGCCAACTGCCCAATACTAGTCTCCATGTATTGCAACACTGCGCCCATGTTGGCCATGTGCGTCTCAAAACTGTCAAGTCGAGACTCAGTTCTCGCCATCCTCTTACCTGATTCCTGCACAAAAGTACTAACCACATCCTCCAACGACTGCTTACCCTCATCCTTGTTTGTATTGAATCCCAAAGGATTCAGCACATTTTTATTGTTAGCATACGAAAAATTTTCATGATTACGCAAGCTAGGATGATAAGTATTTGGGACAGGGTTCCTCTATAGCCTCCATATCCTCGGTAGCCATTTGGATTTATATAATTGACTTGCTCTATGGCCGGTGATCCTTCAACTCCAGTTGAATCTGTAACATTAATTTTATTCAAAGAAGCTACCTGTGTAGTCAGTGCAGATAATTGAGCAGTGATGGACGTGAGAGGATCCACTGCATACACTCCAGCTGGCTTCTTTACTCCTATACGCTCAGATGGCCATTGGAAACTATTGACCGTCATCTCCTCCAACATATCATAAGCCTGAACATGATCCTTTGAAAATATAGTACCTCCAGCAGCAGAATCGACATTCATCCTTGTAGACGCATTCAGTCCGTTGTAAAACCACTCGATCTGTTCCCAATCTACAAAATTGTGGTTAGGACAACGTCTTAATAATTCTTTATACCTTTCCCATGCCTCGTATAACTGTTCAGTGTCCATCTGCCGGAAGGTGCTGATCTCGATCTTCAGTTGGGTGGTTTTGGCAGGAGGAAAATATTTTGCAAGAAATTTTTCTGACATACCCTCCCAAGTAGTGATGCTTCCAAGCGGCAGTGATTGCAACAAACTTCTGGCTTGATCCCTGAGAGAAAACGGAAACAAGCGTAAGCGTATAATATCCTCAGACACACCATTAATTTTTACCGTATCGGTTATCTCCAAAAAGGTGCGTAGGTGTAGATAAGGATCGGCAGTGGCGCTCCCATTAAATTGGTTCTGTTGAACCATGTTGATCAATGCAGACTTCAGCTCAAAATTGTTTGCATTGATAGTTCCTCGAGCGATTCCAGAATAGTAAGCCTGGATCGTCGGTCTGAAGTGATCTCTAATTGGCACTAGGGGAGCTTGATTTGCTTCTTGTTCAGCCATTCTTTCAATTTCTTCTCTTCTAGCTCGTCTTAAAGCACGTGCAGTGCGCTCGATCTCCGGATCAAACAGTATAGAATTAGCACTTTGAGATCGTCGCATAGACTGCAATTAAAAGATAAGAAAAAATTAATTAGTAACTAAAAAAATAAAATAAAAAACTCTAAATTAAAATCTAGACTAATTGGTAACAAGACTAAAAAATAATCAAAATTTACTCCCCGGAAACGGCGCCAAAAACTTGTTGTGAAAATTCCTCGCAAGCATACGAGTGTCAAGTTTTAATATAGTGATTAATTTAGATATCGATCCCACAGGGAGTAAAATGAAAATATTTAGTACTTGTAATTAAAATAGTCTAAACTTTATCTAGAAAATCAATAATCAAGAATTTTGCAATAAAAATAAAATAATTAAGAGATTTAAAAGCACGCACACAACTTTCAGATTAAAAATCAATCAGAGAAAAATGGTCTAGAGGTATAGATTTCACCTGGTTTCAACAACAATCAATCCTAATTAATTAATCTTCATGAATTTCAGTCAATTAATAGCCAAAAACACTTAAGTTTATTATTTCCCTCTCCCGAGCAACAAATAATGTTTATCAACTACAATTAAATTCCAATATCCCTATTAAGAATTTATCGCAGTGATCTATCACAAAACAATGTTCTTTTTAAAAGCTCTGTTAAAATCATACACTCTCCCGAGCTGTATAAATAATTAACAGTGTAGTTTCAAATGTCCTATTCAAAATCCCCTCTCCCGAGCAATGATTTCAAATAAATATAACAAATCAATTATTGATCAGATAATTGAAAAGACAATCAATTCTAGAAAAAACAATTAATCTAGAAGAAATTCAATTCAATAAAATCAAGAATTCATGAAAGCGTCTACACCAGGTTCCATCCGACCTCTAGACTATAAAAATTAGTTCATAATAAAATTATGAAAACAATAAATAATAAATCCAAACATGTTCAGAATTAAATAAAAGATAATAAACAAATCCGTCGTCGAAGCCGTGTCCGGTCGATCAAACTCCGTCTTCATTCTTCAGTTAAGCTCCAGAAAATCTCCAGGAAAATCTCTCGATCAAACCCTCTGATGTGTGTGTAAAATATTGTGGCGGCTCCTCTACCAAATTTGTCTGACAAAAATTTTTTTATATCGCTCAGCAAAAGCCCACAAAAACAAGCCCATAAAAATTACCCGAAATAATAAAACTTTCCAAACAGCTACAGGGCGGGCGCTCAATAGACGGCGCGGGCGCGCCTTTAACTCGAAATCTCAATCCTCAAAATTTCCCAGGAACAAGCGCGATTGCACTTGAATGAGCGCGGTTGAGAAGCGCTAAACTTTCTTCAAGGCCCAATAAAGAAAAGCCCAAAACTTCCTTTTCTTTTCTCTGAACGTTCCTTTCTTCTCTTCAATTTTCTCTTCTTTTCTTTTTCCTTTCTTTTATTCTTCTTTTCTCTTTTTTCCTCTCATTTCCACATAAAATCAATAATTTCCTAGACTCACAAAAACAACAAAACACCCATATAAATCTGCTCGAAACAAATATTTAACAATTAAAATCATATATAAATTAAGTGTATAAAATACACTTATCATTTTACCCTAGATTTCGAGGACGAAATCTTTTAAGGGGGGGGAGAATGTAGTAACCCGTATCCAGAATTAGCGATTAATGAGTATATTAATCGTGTAAACATGTTTAGATTAAGTAAAACATGATTAAGGAAATTCCAAATGGGTTAACGGAGTTCAGAAATGGATCCAGGACACTCGAAAATGGCTTAGAGGACCCCAAGACTCGAGTGGGATCGGAACCACCGATCCAGGATCGGAGCTTCCGATCTTGATAACATCGGAACCAAATCGGAACCACATCGGAAGCATGGAGATCGGAACTTCCGATCAGCAATCGGAGCGTCCGATTGAATGTCGGTGACAGGTGTGTGGTTGCATGTGGTTGAGATTGACGCGTGGCATCGGAGCTTCCGATCGGAGGAACGGAACTTCCGATCTGCACATTCGGAGCTTCCGATCAGGGAACGAAACTTCCGATCGATGTCTATAAATATAGGGTCCGAGATCCTTATTTCTTGCCAATTCCGAATTCCTCTCCTTCGCCCTAGTAGCTCTATTTTGGGCTTTGGGTACTCTTATTTTAGAGTTGGAGTAGGAAATATACTTTAGTATAGTCAGACAGTGTCTGAAATAGTAACGGGGCAGTGCTCGTGTAGCGGAGCAGTGCTCGAGGCTGTGGAGCTGCAGCAGGGGTGTACCCCTAGTTGCGAGATAGTCGCCATCAGCGGGCTGACGACGGACGCAGGTATAGCTATGGTCTCCTTAAATTATTTAGGAGTACGCAATATCTTAGTTAAGGCTTTTAGAGCTTAATTATTGAAGCATGGGTATTTGCATTGTAGAGTTGATATAGGCTTGGAACCTAGAGTTGGACTGCTAGGAACTGCCTGTAGTAAGGTACGCAAGTACAGACTGAGATTGCCAGCGGGTTTTGCATGCTTATATGTTGCATTTTGTATGTCATTTATTATGCAGCATGTGCATATCATATTGTGCCTGTCCATCTTGTGAGATGATCCATGTAGGGCCGCTCAGCCTTGTCTGGATGGTTGATGTCTAGCACTCAATGACTGATGGGTCATGAGTGATTAGCATCTGGGGACACAGTCCACGTCCTGTAGGAATGAGCAGTGTACGCAGGGTTTGCTCCCCGGGTTATACCACTCATGTCCTAGGCGCCTTTACTGAGCAGTTATATACAGTCATCCCAGATATGGATACCCTATCATTTGCATGCATCATATTTGTATGTTTTCCCCAATGCTTTCGTATTGAGTTTAGAGCTCACGTCTAGTCTTTTCTGTGTATCTGGACACCCCATTCGACGGGACAGGTGTAGGTGCAGGATTGAGCACCAGGAGCTTGGAGTAGCCAGTGACCAGTGAAGACAGCAGGATTAGCTGTAGGTTTTGCCTTTAGGATATCTATTCGATTTGGTTGTATAAATCGAATTTATTTAACCGGTTGTATTCTGCCGGTCTGTTTTATTTAAGTCTTCCGCAGCGATTTATTTAATGCATGTTTAATTATGCTCCTAAACTCTGATTAGGTAGTGGATCTGGGTAGGGTCGCTACAATTAAGAATCTACTGGCAAGCGTACCAGTTCAAGTAATAGTAAAGTTGAAAAATGTCCAGATGTCGAACCCACATGGACTGTATAATTATGAATACCAAAATATGATTATTTCTAATTAATCTAGACTAATTAATAAAAGTGATTTCAGATTTTAAACTAAGAAATTAAATTGCAAATAAAATTCAACTCAAAGCACAGCAGAGATTTTTGGATTAAATTCGATAGGAAAAAAACTCGATCAAGGACTCACGTAGGTACCAAACAAATTATGTAACAAGTAGTTGATTCAAGACTCAGATTTAATCTTAATTCACAGGAATTCTCCTAATTTGTTCAAAGGACTATTCTAGAACAATAAAACCTATTCAAATATTGACGGATTAATCTTTCGTAATTCTAATCAAATTTGAATGCATGACGAACGGTGAAAATTCAGTTTACACCCAAACCGCATAATGAAATCGAATTCTATTTCTAGTCGGTTTTACAATATGTTGATTATAAAAGTGATCAAAATCATAACCTCATTTGTTGACTTGGAATCGATTAACATGCAAGCAAATAACTGGCCATGTAATTCACAAGACAAATATAAATTCGACAATCAATAAAATAAAATTAAGTCTGAAATTCTCAAATAAACATCCAAGTTTTCTACATAAATTGTCTGGCCCAATCACGTGGCCTTGATCGAAAGAGAAAAACTACTCAAAGTTCAACATAATTCAAGAACAAAAGTTTTTAATCCAAAACATCAACTAGAAATCCAAAATAAAAAGAAAAGAAGAAAAG
The DNA here is from genome assembly GCF_033568475.1 of Henckelia pumila. Classification (NCBI taxonomy): domain Eukaryota; kingdom Viridiplantae; phylum Streptophyta; class Magnoliopsida; order Lamiales; family Gesneriaceae; genus Henckelia; species Henckelia pumila. The sequence continues at coordinate 1,660,295 of NW_027331857.1, read as the reverse complement.
TAGAATCAGAGATGATGATCCGCTGCCTCTTGCCTTCAAAGATGTTGTGTAACCCTTATTCTGATGAATAGATTTGTATTTATATGCCCAAGGGTCTTCAAAAGATAGTATCCTTCCCGAGCAAGAGTTTCCTTTTTAAAAAATTCTGCACGCTCTTGTGCTCGCTCGAGACACTTTTTGTCCCGGGAGTTTCTTTTCTCGCCTCGCTCGCTCGAGCGAGCATAGCCTCTCGCTCGAGCGAGAAACTTTCTACCTTGGAGATCAATTCTTCGCTCGCTCGAGCGAGCACAGGTCTCGCTCGAGCGAGCAACCTTCTGGAAAAATCCTTTCTCACAGGCTCGCTCGAGCGAGCATAGCCCTTCGCTCGAGCGAGTGCAATTCTGTCCAAAAAATTAGGGTTTTGCCGAGTTTCCCTAAAAAACGGACCAGGAAGAGTATTATGAAGACAAATGAATTAAACATGTTAAAGCTAAATAAAACAACAACAAAAACATATGAATGCATGAGAAACAAACACAAAAATATGCATATGAAACACAGTTATCAACTCCCCCATACTTAAGCCTTGCTCGCCCTCGAGCATGACATACAACAAACACAATGCAATAACACAAGTAAGAATGAATCATGTACATGACTGCCTCAGACGAGTTCCACTTCAATCAACTTAAAACCATAACAACTTTTGATTGTCCACAATACACCGTCAGTTTAACGTAAACGTGTGTGTGTGCCATGTTATTCTAGTTTCATGAAACTTCAAAAAAATCCATTCTAAGGATGCTTAGCGGCCTATGACAATTCAATACAAGTATTACAATCCAGCACTCCGTCATCTCAACAGTCCCAAACAAAACCATGCACTTTCTTGAGATTAGTTACGTACCTCCGGATTTTGCACCCGATTTTCTTATGCCCCAATAATTACCCGCAAACTTAGCTATAACAAAGATAGGATTAGAATTTCAATCCCCTCGTCTATAGCCCTGATGGAGCAACAATCTCATATAACCCGTAAGATTAGCTATGGAAAAATTGATTAGGATTTCAATCATTTCCCAGCCCGGATGGAATTGCGATTTTAAAATTTCAAAATGCTGTTAACCCCATTGAATCCGCATACTTAGTAAAAAATAAGGGATTAGGATTTCAATCCCTCGCTCGTAACCCAGATGGAGTTAACTAATGCTTTCAACAAAATTTTTTCAAAAATTTTAAAGGTACACCCAAGATCATACAAGCAATGTCGAACAACCATCAAGAATCCAAAGCACTATCATGATCAACAAGCATCTATTGTCGTGCAATGGTCAAACAAACACGAATATCATCAATTACATTGATACACTACACTAGTCTAACATGCATGCTTAATATGATTCACGAATCAACCAACAACTTCTTATGTTCAATCAGAAGTAACATTTTCACAAAAACAATTTTTTTTTCAACTCAATCATAATTGGCTAATAGTCATCATTCTACTCGCATCCACAACACAAAAAACAACATAATGATATGCATGATGACAAACAAAACACAAAGAACTAAACCAAATGAATGCTAACACAATGAAAAACAAAATGACAAACAACACAACAAATAACTAAACACCCCCATACTTATCCAAAGCATTGTCCTCAATGCTTCAGAGACTCAAACTAACACAAAACCAACAAAGAACAACGAACAAAAGCAATGCAAAACAGAAACATAATGCACAAAACATAAAGGGAACTCCCCTGATCTACTGCGGTCCGTGAGCGTCGGGATCCTCCTCATAGTAATCTGGAGGCGGCATCTCTCGTTCAGCTGATTTGAATTGGAAAGGTGGCACTTGAAAGGAGGGAGCTGGAGCGGCATACTGGAAATTGAAAGGAGGCGGATATGGCATAGCATCAGGAATGGATGAGGTATCAAGCCGCAAATGAGTGGTAATACCACTGAGTAGAGCATCCATCCTATTAAAATTAGCAGTAGCAGCAGCCATAAATTCATTCTGGACATGAGCAAAAGCAGTAAGCTCACGAATGGACTTAGGAAACGGACAACGATGGGGCGGCGATTGTGGTGGTGTAGGAGCGGAACTAGAAGCCGCTCGACCACCCTCAGGAAAGTCTTTCCTCCTCTTCTCATTTTTATTCTAAACCAATGCCGCATCAACAGGATGTCGCGGCTGCTGCCATTCTTCGTCGACTCGAACATGGAACCCAGCCTGAATGCATAACTCTAAAATGATGCTGGGAAAGAAAAGGCCCAAGGAGGACGAGTAGATAGAGCACCGGATCTCACTGTGAATAATTTGGCCGACATTAATCGGCCACCCCAGACTCAAAGCATATAGAAGAATAGCACTGACCATGTTAACACTGCTCGTATGAGAGATAGACATCAATCGCTTGGCAGTAAAGGCAAGCCAAGTCGAAGCATCGACCAACAAAATCTCTCCGAAAAATGAAGATACGTGTTCGGGTCATGCCAAGTCGCCCAATCAAAACACAATTGTTCCAAAATTTCATTAAAATCGGGATCAACCTTCAAACTCTGATATAACATAACATCAACAGCAGGCTTATGAAGTAAGGCATTCAAAGCATTTTCATCAAAAGAAACTAGTTTACCCCGAACATACACTTTACCATCATCTCTCTCACCAGCATTGGCATAAAACTCTCGCACTAAAGGCACAACGGCCGCCTTAGGTTGTTGACAAAAAACATCCCAATATCTATAGCCAATTTCTATCGCTGCACCACTGTCCCTATGCGTGAATTCCACACCCCTTTCAGGAATAGAGGTGCGATTGAGTTTAGCCTTGTCGTACCTTTCTTTGGCCGTAGGATTGACGAATTTTCCGGCAATGCCCGAGGAAGACGAAGACGCCGGAGCTCGCTGGGATGAAGAGGCGCCATCCAATCGTGCTCGTTTTGGCCCCATTGAATTTAAATTGGACTAGAAAATTCCGGCAAAACTTAGTGGAAGGCGGCTAATGGAACCAGGAATGAAATAGCCGATGGGTGATGGTGGTCCGGTAGCGGAGATGGATGACTGAGACAAATGGAGATGGAAGGCTGGCTGTGGACGGCGGACCTGCGGCGATGATGGATGATGTACACTGGTGGATGGCCGGCAACGGATTTGAAGCAACATGAAAACGGCCGGCAAAGAAGATTGATTCAGAGAGGAGATGGTATGCGGCGGCTGTTTGTTGAACGGCGGCGGGCTGGTGGTGTACGGCGGCAGAGACGACGAGCCAAGATCAATTTCTGCAAGAAAAGTGCCAGAATCAGCTAGATGGAGAATTGGGGGTTTAGGGATTTAAAATATGGGAGAGAATAAGTGAGGGAGAAAGAGAGAAAGTACCCCAATTTATTCGATTAAAAACACGCTCGCTCGAGCGAGCCCAAAATTTCCTCGGGTCCAGAGTACCTCTCGCTTGAGCGAGTTTGGGTGCTCGTTCGAGCGAGACAAACTTGCAAAAAAAAAAAATTCAAACTAGAGGGATGCTAGCTCGAGCGCATATGGAGTCCGCTCGATCGAGCTCCTGAATTCCCAAAAATTTTTAAAACAGAGAACTTGCGCGAGATGTATTCTTACGCACGCACGCCCGATTAAGGATTCTTCTGGATCTTTGTTCTGTGCTTGCACGAGAATGATTCTCGCGCACGCGCGACTCAGTAAAACAGAGGCTGTTTGGGCGCTGCAAATAAAAATAAAAGCAAAAACAACATTAAAATACGAAATAAAATGACATGCCAAAAGAAAAAAAAATGATACTATAAAAATAAATACTGGGTTGCCTCCCATCCAGCGCTAAATTTATAGTCTATAGCCCGACTGTACCTTCCTTTCATTAATTTGTCGGGTTATTGAAGTCGACAATGGTCTGTGTTGGATCCACAATACCACCGCGATAAACTTTTATCCTTTGCCCGTTAACTTTGAATGCTCCTATGGCAGGACTATAAATTTCCACCATACCATACGACATTACTTGCTTGATAGTGAACGGTCCTGACCATCTCGAACGTAGCTTCCCTGGCATGAGCTTCAAATGTGAGTTATATAATAAAACAGTTTGGCATACCTCAAACTCACATGAGATGATGCGTTGATCATGCCATTTCTTGTTTTTTCTTTGTAAATCCTGACATTCTCATAGGAATCCAACCTAAGCTCCTCAAGCTCATTCAATTGCAACAAATGCTCTTCGCCTGTAGCCTGCACATTAAAATTCAGAAATTTAGTAGCCCATAGTGCTTTTTGCTCAAGTTCAACAGGAAGATGACACGCTTTACCATATAACAACCTAAAGGGAGTAGTTCCTATAGGTGTTTTAAATGTAGTATGATAAGCCCATAACGCATCATCCAATTTATTCGACCACTCTTTCCTGCTCTAAAATTCTCTTCAACTCCCTATTAGATATTTCAACTTGCCCACTAGTTTGGGGATGATAAGGTATTGCCACCTTGTGAGTGACCCCATATTTAGTCAACAGTGTGTCAAATTGATGATTATAAAAGTTGGTTCCTCCATCACTAATTATAGCTCTAGGTGTACCATATCTAGCAAAGATAAATTTTTTCAAAAATTTTACAATTACCCTAGGGTCACTTGATCTACATGCAAGTGCTTCAACCCACTTAGACACATAATTGACCGCAACCAAAATATATTTGTTCCCCTCAGACGCAGGAAACGGTCCCATAAAATCTATACCCCATACATCAAAAACCTCACAAACCAGAATATTATTTAAGGCATATCATGTCTCCTAGAAATATTACCAACTTTTTGGCAAGCATCACAAGTAATCACATAGGCATATGCATACTTAAGCAACGAAGGCCAATAAAATCCCGACTGAAGTACTTTAGCAGCGGTTCGACCCGCGCCGAAGTGACCTCCAGTCAGACCTGTGTGACAATGGGAAAGTATAGAGCTTACCTCTTCCGCTGGAATACACCTACGAATAATGCCATCTGCACAGATCTTAAACAGAAAAGGATCTTCCCACAAAAAATATTTCAACTCCGAGAAAAATTTCTTTTTCTGTTGATAAGTTAAATACAAGGGAAGAAACTTACTTGAGAGGTAATTTACGATATCTGCATACCATCGTAAATTCGTTACCTCAAACAGCTATTCGTCTGGAAAATCATCATGAATTACTTACGTTTCAGCTCCTTGATTCTCCAGACGGGAAAGGTGATCTGCTACTTGATTTTCTGAGCCCTTCCTGTCAATAATTTTCAAGTCAAATTCTTGCAACTATAATACACAACGAATTAACCTGGGTTTAGCATACTTCTTGATCATCAAATATTTCAGCGCCAAATGATCCATGTGAATGATGACTTTGCTTCCAACCAAATACGATCTGAATTTGTCCAAGGCAAACACGACCGCAAGAAGTTCTTTTTCAGTAGTTGCATAATTCAGTTGGGCAGCTAACAGGGTGATATTGGCGTAGTAAATCACATGAAGAACTTTGTCCCTCTTTTGTTCAAGCACGGCTCCCAACGCAGTGTCACTCGCATCATACATCAATTCAAACGGCAGATTCCAGTCAGGCGCAACTATCACTGGTGCAGTTGTCAATTTCTGCTTCAAAATCTGAAAAGCCTGTAAGCACTCAACAGAAAATTAAAAGGCACCTCTTTTATCAACAAATTAGTGAGGGGTTTAGCAATATAAGAAAAATCTTTAATAAATCTCCTATAAAAACCCACATGCCCAAGAAAACTTCTTATTCCTTTTAAATTCGTGGAAGGTGGAAGCTTTTCAATTACTTTCAATTTTGCCCGGTCCACCACCACACCTACCTCGGACACCTTATGTCCTAATACAATGCCTTCCCTCACCATGAAGCGACATTTCTCCCAATTCAGCATAAGATTAATATCCTCACATCTTTGCAAAACCTTTTTTAAATTACCCAAACATGCATCAAAAGATGACCCAACCACAGAAAAATCATCCATAAAAATTTCAATAAACTTTTCAACCATATCATGAAAAATTGCCATCATACACCGCTGAAAAGTGGCAGGGGCATTACAAAGGCCAAACGACATTCGTTTATATGCAAAAGTATCATAATGACAAGTAAAAATGGTTTTATGTTGGTCCACAGGTGCTATAGGAATTTGCATATATCCAGAATAACCGTTTAAAAAATAATAAAACGCATGCCCTGCAAGTCTCTCAACCATCTGGTCAATAAAGGGAAGGAAAAAGTGATCCTTACCAGTGGAATCATTCAATTTTCTATAGTCAATACAAACCCGCCATCCCGTAACAGTTCTAGTCGGAATCAATTCATTATTTTCATTTTCTATAACAGTCATCCCTTCGTTTTTAGGCACTATTTGAATTGGACTCACCCATTCACGATCAGATATAGGATAAATAATACCTGCATCAAGGAGTTTTATCACCTCCTTTTTCACTACCTCTTGCATAGCCGGGTTGAGTCGCCTTTGTGGTTGAGTAGATGTTTTGTGCTCCGCTTCCATCAATATTTTGTGCATGCACATGGTTGGACTAATCCCCTTGATGTCAGCCAAGCTCCATCCTATGGCTCTTATGTGTTCTCTAATCACCCTCAGCAATTTTTCCTCCTCACAACCTGTCAAAGAAGATGAACAGATTACTGGCAGTCTATCATTCTTTAATAAATATAAATATTTCAAGTGAGAAGGAAGTGGTTTAATTTCAAGAGTAGGGGGCTACTCGGTGGATGGTTTCAGTGGTTTTGGAGTATGGTCAAGCTCCCCCATCTTAGTATTGATGAGTCTGTCAAATGGCAAACTCCAATCCAGATATCGTGCCACTTCATGAACTTCCTCGCTAACATGCTCCTCATCCATTGTACCTGTAAAACAAATTTCTAATGGATCCATGGACAACTGTTCCTGCAAATAACACTCAACCAAATCATTAGTAACATCAATTCTGAAGCAATCAGAATTGTCAGCAGGATAACGAATGCCATGAAAAACAATAAAAATAATTTTTTCATCATTCATACGCAATATCAATTCTCCCTTATGCACATCAATCAATTCCTTTACAGTGGCTAAAAATGGTCTACCCAAAATAAGAGGTATCTCACGATCCTCTTTCATATCAAGCACAACAAAGTCTACTGGAAATATAAACTTATCTACCTTAACCAACACATCTTCCACAATCCCCCTTGGATATTTTATAGATCTGTCAGCTAATTGCAGGGAGATAGCGGTTGGCTTAACTTTACCAATTCCTAGCTTTTAAAAAAATGAATAAGGCATAAGATTAATGCTTGCACCTAAGTCACATAAAGCCTTGTTAAAAAATGATTTCCCAATAGTGCATGGAATTGAAAAGCTACCGGGATCCTTAATTTTTGGAGGGAGTTTATTTTGTAAAATAGCATAACATTCCTCCGACAACTTCACAGTTTTAAAATCCACCAGTATTCTTTTGTTAGACAAAATCTCTTTCAAAAATTTTGCATAACTGGCCATTTGAGCCAAAGCATCTGCAAATGGAATATTGATATGAAGCTTTTTGAAAATCTCTAGAAATTTTGCAAATTGATTATCCAATTGCAGTTGCTTTGATCTTTGGGTGAAGGAAAGTTTACTCAAATCAATATTATCATTAATAATTGGGTTAGAAAACTTACCTTTCTTGCCCGTAGGCGTCGAGTCTACCTGCTTGGGTGCTTCCTCTAGCCCTTGTTCCTTGAGTGACTCACTTGCTTCCTCATCCTCAATATTCTTTTCTGGAGTCTCTGCTTGCGATCTAGTCACTGCCAGAATAGCATTGACATCCTTGGGATTCTTCTCAGTATTGCTAGGGAACGATCCTGCTGGCCTAGTTGACAGTTGTGTCACTATCTGGCTCATCTGTGTTTCCAACTTCTGCAACATTGCCTCTTGATTCTGTAGACGAGTCTCAGTTACCGCTACATATTTCATCATGATTTCTTCAAAGGAGGGCTTTTTCTTAACTGGCTTTGATGTGTTGGCTGTAGGATCTGCAGGTTTCCACGAGAAGTTCGGATGATTCTTACAGCCAGGATTTTAGGTATTGCTGTAGGGATTTTACGGCTGTCTTCCTTGGTTTCCCATGAAATTCGCCGCATCAACCTCAAATACTTGCTGTTCCTTGGGCTGCTAAGCTTGCACTTGATTGGCTGGAGCTGTATGCATAATTTCCATCTGGTGAGTAAGAGCATCGATTTTGGCATTCAGTGCTGTCAGTGCATCGACTTCTAGTACTCAAGCCTTTTTCTCCTTCTTAACATCTGGCCATCCAATGTTGCTTTCAGCTATGTTTCCAATGATTTCCCATGCCTCTGCTGGTGTCTTCCTGAATAGGCTTCCGTTAGCAGCAACATCCAACATGGATCGAACAGATTGATCAGCCCCGTTGTAGAATGTTTGAGTCTGCTGGCTCTGAGTAAGATTATGTTGAGGACACATCCTCAACATCTTTTTGAATCAGGTCCAAGCCGCATATAGAGATTCAGATTCCTTCTGCCTGAATGAGATGATGTCAGAAAATAGTTTTGCCATCTTTGTGGGAGGAAAATACTTGTTCATAAATTTCTGAACAAGTTAGTTCCATGTAGTGATAGAACCAGTAGGAAATTCATCTAGCCATTCAAAAACTTTGCCTTGCAGAGAAAATGGAAATAACCGTAGTTTCACTGCATCAGATGTTACCCCATTAGCCTTAAAAGTATTGCAGATCGACAGAAAACGCTCCAGATGAGCGTAGGGGTCTTCCACATATGTACCCCCAAATTTTGCTTGCAGCTGAATCATCTGAATGATTGAATACTTCAATTCAAAATTATTCGCCTCAACAGTAGGGCGAACGATGCTAGAGCCATAGCCTTCAGGAGGTGGACGAATGATGTCTTGAACAATTTTGTTGTCCGCCATTTCTTCCTCTAATTCAAATTCTGTTTCAAGTTCAAGATTGATAGATCTCTTGGCCTTTCGGATTCTGCTGATCGTGCGTTCGATATCCAAATCAAGTGGCAGTAGCTCCCTAGATCGAATTCTATGCATGCACAACAGATATTACTTGAAAATCACCAAGAGATAAAATTTAGAATTTACGAAATAAATAAAGTCTAATCTCAAGCGAAATAAAAATTCTGATATGAAACAGTCCCCGGCAACGGCGCCCAAAACTTTACTGGCTAAATCGGTATGATTAAGAATCTACTGGCAAGAGTACCAGGTCAAATAATAATAAAGTGGACAAAGGTCCAGATGTCGAACCCACAGGGACTGTATAATTATGAATACCAAAATATTATTATTCCTACTTAATCTATACTAATTAATAAGAGTGATTTCAGATTTTAAACTAAGAAATTAAATTGCAAATAAAATTCAACTCAAAACACAGCAGAGATTTTTGGATTAAATTCTATAGGGAAAAAACTCGATCAAGGACTCACGTAGGTACCAAACAAATTATGTAACAAGTAGTTGATTCAAGACTCAAATTTAATCTTAATTCATGGGAATTCTCCTAATTTGTTCAAATGACTTTTTATAGAACAATCAAACCTATTCAAATATTGACGGATTAATCTTTCGTAATTCTAATCAAATTTGAATGCATGACGAACGGTGAAAATTCAGTTTACACCCAAACCGCATAATGAAACCGAATTCTATTTCTAGTCGGTTTTACAATATGTTGATTATCAAAGTGATCAAAATCAAAACCTCCTCTATCGACTTGGAATCGATTAACATGCAAGAAAATAACTGGCCAGGTAATTCACAAGACAAATATAAATTCGACAATCAATAAAATAAAATCAAGTCTGAAATACTCAAATAAACATCCAAGTTTTCTACATAAATTGTCTGGCCCAATCACGTGGCCTTGATCGAAAAAGAAAAACTACTCAAAGTTCAACATAATTCAAGAACAAAAGTTTTTAATCCAAAACATCAACTAGAAATCCAAAATAAAAAGAAAAGAAGAAAAGTAGAATCAGATATGATGATCTGCCGCCTCTTGCCTTCAAAGATGTTGTGTAACCCTTATTCTGATGAATAGATTTGTATTTATATGCCCAAGGGTCTTCAAAAGATAGTATCCTTCCCGAGCAAGAGTTTTTTTTTAAAAAAATTCTGCACGCTTCACTCGATCGAGCGAGCACAAGTCTCGCTCGAGCGAGACACTTTATGTCCCGAGAGTTTCTTTTCTCGCCTCGCTCGCTCAAGCGAGAATAGCCTCTCGCTCGAGCAAGAAACCTTCTACCTCAGAGATTGATTCTTCTCTCGATCGAGCGATCACAGGTCTCACTTGAGCGAGTAACCTTCTGGAAAAAATCCTTTCTCACAGGCTCGCGCGAGTGAGCCTAGCCCTTCGCTCAAGCGAGTGCAATTCTGTCCAAAAATCAGGATTTTGCCGAGTTTCCCTACAAAATGGACCAGGAAGAGTATTATGCTGACAAATGAATTAAAAATGTTAAATCTAAATAAAACAACAACAAAAACATATGAATGCATGAGAAACAAACACAAAAATATGCATATGAAGCACAGTTATCAATGATCATTGCGAGGTCGGTAGAAAGACTCGGGATTTTCAGTTGTACAGATAACGACGTTTTTACTCGTGGATGAGGTGATATCAAGGTTCGATATCAATCTTGAGACATGAGAGTTATACTGAGAACGTGAACTGCGATTAATGCTAGACTTGGTGGTCTGAGTTCCTAGTATTGCTTGTGAAGTTGGTTTTGCTTCCAGAGAGCATAGGGAAGATAACCAGTCTGGAAATCATGAGAAGCGGTTACGTTAAAGTATATCTTTGAGTCGATTGAATTCTCTTGAGGAGAGATTCGAGTTATGATGTGGCAAGAGAAGTGTTAGAATGAGTGTTTCCTAACTATAAGTGTTCTGCACCGAGTGTGGTTGAGGAATCAGTGAATGGTTGGACAATGGTATGAACAAGTTGGGGTTTTAATATGTTCTCGGGATGTCCCTAGATTTTGAGGATGAAATCTTTTAAGGGGGGAGAATGTTGTGACCCGTATCCAGAATTAGTGATTAATGAGTAATTAATCATGTAATCATGTTTAGAGTAATTAAAACATGATTAAGGAAATTCCAGATGGATTAACGAAGTCCAAAAATGGATCCATAACACTCCGAAATAGCCGAGAATGTCTCGAGTGTTAAACAGGATCGGAGGATCCAAACCTGGGATCGGATGGTCCGAATTGTCCAAGTTCGGAGGGCCTGAAGATGTGCGGAAGGGCGAAGTTCGGACGATCCAAACTAGGTTCGGAGGATCCAAACTGGGAACGGAGCCAAGGATCGGAGGGCTCGAAGAGTTCAGACGATCCAAACTTAGATCGGAGGATCCGATCGTGCATGGCCAGCTGTCCGAGAATATTACGTCATTGGTGATGTCACAAGGGTGACTTCGAACGATCCGTAGATGGATCGGAGGCTCCGAATTCGTGTCGGCAGGCGTCCTCTGGAAGCTAGACTCGTGGTTGGCTGAGGAAGTTTGGACGGAGGGATCGGACGCTCCGAACTGGTTCGGACGGTCCGAATGTGAGTTCGGACGATCCAAAAGTCGTCTATATAAGGGGAAGCCAAGCTCATTTCCCCTTGCACCATTTCCTCCTCTCCTCTCTTCTTCTAGCTAGTATTAGACTTTCTAGGCATCTTATTGGAAATCCAAAAGTAGCGGAGTGGTCCTGGCATTGTAGCGGAGCTGTGCCTAAGTTTTGGGGCAGTCGCCATCACTGGGCTGACGACGGACGCAGATATAGCTATGGTCTCCTTAAATTACTTAGGAGTATGAAATAGCTTAGTTAAGGCTTTTAGAGCATTATAAGTGATATAGTGGTTATTGCTTATAGGCGTGGATTTTGAGTACCTGGACTGCTAGATTGCTAGGGTGCTCGGGGAGGGTTGTCTTCTTAGAGGTATGGACATATTATCCGAGATACCCTGGTAGAGTATACATGTTCTATGACTACATTTATATGATTATATGCCATTGATATATTGTTACATGCATGATCATGTTGAGCCTTGTGCCTTGATGTGCATAGCCAATAGTACGGAGTTGCTCAGCCCCAGTTATTTTAGTGAACGGAGGATCCACAGTTTTTGGATCAGGTTCCCGTCTCATGTTTTATTGGTATGGGAGCCACCTCTTGGTGCGACGGCTCAGCGTGATACATACCATGGAGCCAGTGACTGAGCATCATTCTATATTGGATAGGTTTTCGGTACCTCTTTATATGTATTTGTATTTGCATCCATAGCATGTGTATACTCGTACTTTCATACCGAGCATCAGGCTCACGTCCAAGTGTTTTTGTATTGGACACCCCATTCGACGGGGCAGCCGTAGGTACATGATTGAGCACCAGGAGTTTGGAGTAGACAATGACCAGAGACAGCAGGGTTAGCTGTAGGTTTTATTTGCCTTAGGATTATTTAATTCGATTGGGTTGTATATTGGTTTTATTTAACCGGTTGTATTCTGCCGGTCTGCTTTTACTTAAGTATTTCGTAGCAATTTATTTAATGCATGATTAATTATGCTCTAAACTCTGATTAGGTAGTGGATCCGGGTTGGGTCGCTACATATATTCACTTAAAAGCTTATGCAAATCAAGAACTTTACAAGACCACATAACATGAACATAATCATAAAAACTTAACGTGGGTGACGAATTATGTGAAATTGTGGCAACCATCATAATAGACTCATTCATCTTTCTTTCATGTTGATCAACAAGCATATGTCATTACGCCTCATAACATTCGTTCTTTGGAAATGCCCTCTCCGGAGCTCATCCCGGTGCACCAGTCTCGTGTACATATCCATTTCGTGATCCATGTTTGGAAAGGCCCTCTCCGAAGATCATCCCGGAGCACCAGTCCCGTATACTTACTCGTAACTTATGCATGCCAAATATGATTAAAAATCATACTTCTATATTGAAAATAGGTTTCATGAATGAATCTTAGACAATGTACATGCATCACAAAACGTAATCAGTCCACGTAAGTCGTTCTTTTCGTTCTTGACGTAAAAATTGAAATTTTTTGCATATGAACTCTTAAACATACTTAAAACACCTTAATACATCATAAACATGAATTTAGGACTTAAAAACATGCAAGAAATATTTTTGGACAGAGCACAATTCGCTCGAGCGGTAAAATGTTCCCGCTAGAGCGCGACCCGTTTTGAACTAGCATATTGCAAGCGATGAAACTCTATGTTGCATTTGGAACTAGGAAACGTGGTAAACATAAAAGTTGTAGCCCTTGATCTTGGTTTTAAAATTCCATTGGTTTCACTCATGTAAAATTTTTCAGTAAAACTTTATGCTAATTCTACCAAGATTGGTCAGTGCAAGAAATTCAAAACAATAGATATACTTCGGGGCGATTTTGGCCAAACTTTAAAAAGGATTTTGACAAAACTCAAAACATGAAAGTTGTATATATATGAGCTAGCTTTCAAATAAAATTTTCCTCATAAAATTTTAACGAGTGTATCTAATCCAGTGCCACCGAACACATATCACATTTCAAATATTTATCTTTCAAACTAACTCAACACTTCAAAATATGATATTTTCTACTACTCATGCTATAATGTATGGATAAAACTTTCCTTAAAACTTCAAGAACACATCAAATCTTAAAATAACATGAATCTCTTGAATCAATGATAAGTTCATTTTGTATGTGTTAGTTTGTGTTAGTTGTATTTATATTTTGTGTGAGTTCATATTATTTTTATGTGTTTTTTATGTGTTTTAGTTCATGTGTATGTATTTCACTTCCCCGGTTAATTTTGTAGGAAATTGGATTTTTGAAGAGCGAATAACAGAGCAGCCTTGACATAAAAATCATATTTAACTTTTGAGAGATCCAAATCCGATCTCCACCAGTCAGATTAAATTTCAAGATGTTTTGAAGCTGCAGTCCAAGTTTCAGGTCAATCCGACGGCTAGATCTTAAGATATGAATTTTTCAAAATCGTCGCTCGGAGCAGGAAAAAGTTGCGCTGTTGGTGGGAGTTTAGCGCCTCAAGGGGCGCTAACGCGCTAAGAAGGTGAGGAATAGCGCATGAGGGAGCGCTAACGCGCTAAGAAGGTGAGCAATCGCGCTGAGGAGGAAGCTATCGCGTATGTTCAGCAAGAATAGAGCGCGCGCGCGCGAGATATAGGAATTTCCAGAGAATTTTGAGAAGAACGCGCGCGGGCGAGATTTTATCTCGCGTGCGCCCGAGAGAGGAAACCTGAGTCTCTGTATTTTAATGAAGCGCGCGCGCGAGGACTCCAAGGCGCACGCGCGCGTGTTGACGGGCCAGAAAATTCCGAAAATTATATTTCAACTAGGAAATTAATTTTTAAGGCTTTCCAAACACTATAAATAGGAGTTTTTATTATTTTACAAGGGTTCCACAATTTTTCGGAGTTGGAGACGGAGGCAGAGACGGCTACACGCTTGGGAGAAGAATTCTTTTCTCTTTTCTTTTATTTTATTTTTATCAATTCATGATTAAAACTTGGTTTTGAATTATGAATTGTGAGTAGTTTTTCTTTTTCGATCAAGGCCACGTGATTGGGCTAGACAATTTATGTAGAAAACTCGTTTGTTTATTTGAGATTTTTAGACTTGATTTGATTTTATTAATTATCGAATTTATATTTGTCTTACAAATTTCTTGGCCAGTTATTTGTTTGCTTGTTAATCGATTCCAAGTCGACAGAGGAGGTCTCGATTTTGATCACTTTGATAATCAACATAGTGTAAAACTGACTAGTAATAGAATTCGGTTTCATTATGCGGTTTAGGTTTTTACTGAATTTTCACAGCAATTTATGCATTCAAATTTGATTAGAATTACGAAAGATTAGTTCATCAATATTTGAATAGGTTTGATTGTTCTAGAAATAGTCCTTCGAACAAATTAGGAAAATTCCCGTAAATTAAGATTAAGTCTGATGTCTTAGATTGACTGCTTGTTACATGAATTGTCTGGTACCTACGTGTGTCCTTGATCGAAGCTTTTCCCAAATTTTAAGTAATCCAAAGTTTTCTGCTGCGTTTTTATTTAATTTAATTTTTTTGCAATTTTATTCATTAGTTTAAAATCTGAAATCATCCTTTTTCATTAGTCTAGATTAAGTAGAAATAAATAGATTTTGGTAATCATTTTTATACAGTCCCTGTGGGTTCGACACTTGGACCTATGTCCACTATATTATTACTTGACCTGGTACGCTTGCCAGTTGAATTTATTCACACCGATTAACGCGGTCAAGTTTTTGGCGCCGTTGCCGGGGACTGTTTGATATCAAAATTTTTATTTCTCTTGAGATTAGACTATTTTTTTTTATTTATTTGCTTTCTGAATTTTTTTTTTATTTGTGTTGTCAGGTACTCATCTTCTAGTGCATGCGTCGATCTAGACTATTCAAAAATATTCTACCACTCGATTTGGAGATAGAACGCACACTTAGCAGGATTCGGAGAGCTAGGAAATATCTTAATTTGGAGCTTGATTTTGAGTCTGAGGAAGAGATGGCTGACGAAGTTGACAACCGCACTGTTTGGGATCTTATTAGGCCTCCGGTTGAAGGTTATGGATCCAGCATCGTTCGCCCCGCTGTTGAGGCGAACAGCTTTGAGCTTAAACCCTCCACTATTCAGATGATTCAACTTCAAGCACGGTTTGGAGGCACTTCTACTGAAGATCCTTTACGCTCATCTGGAGCGATTCCTGTCGATCTGCGACACCTTCAAAGTCAATGGGGTAACCTCTGATGCAGTGAGACTGCGGTTATTCCCCTTCTCATTACAGTGTGAAGCCTTGGAGTGGCTTGATGACCTGCCGACTGGTTCTATTACTACTTGGACGGGACTTGTCCAAGAATTCTTAAAGAAATATTTCCCTCCTACGAAGATGGCTAAGTTATTCTCTGATATTATATCTTTCAAGCAAAAGGAGGGAGAATCTCTACATGCGGCGTGGACTAGGTTCAAAAAGATGTTGAGGACATGTCCTCAACATAATCTTACTCAAAGCCAGCAGACCCAGACGTTCTACAACGGAGCCGATCAGTCGGTTCGATCTATGCTGGATGCTGCTGCCAATGGATGTCTATTCAGGAAAACGCCAGCTGATGCGTGGGAGATCATAGGCAATATGGCAGAGAGTAACATTGGATGGCCGGATGTAAAGAAGGAAAAGAAGGCTGGAATTCTGGAGGTCGATGCTTTGATGGCCCTGAACGCTAAGATCGACTCTCTAACACATCAAGTGGCACTCATGAAAACAGCGCCAGCACAAGGGAATCTGAAAGAAGATCAGCAGTTGTTTGAAGTTGATGCGGTAAATTTTATGGGAAATCAAGGACGGCAGCCGTACAACTCCTACAACAACACTTATAATCAGAACTGGCAGTCCAAGCAAGAGGAGAAGAAGCCGAGCTTCGAGGAAATAATGATGAAATATGTGGCGGGTATTGAGGCTCGTTTACAAAATCAAGAAGCTATGATGCAGAGGTTGGAAAATCAGATGAGTCAAATCGCAACCCAACTCTCTACTCGTCCTACTGGAGCGTTGCCTAGCAACACTGAACCAAATCCAAGAGGCGTGAATGCTATTATGGTCGTGACTCGAGCACAGTCTGAGGAGAAGCAGATGGACGAAGAAGAGACCATGGAGAGGCCGAAAAGTTCAGAAGTTATGGAAGATGTGCGGGTTGAAAATTCCTCCAAGGCAAGTAAGAAAGGTAAGAGTTCAAAATTTGAAGTTAATGAAAATGTTGATTTATCTACTTTACCTTTCCCCCTTAGAGCTAAGCAAATATTATTTGAGTCTCAATTTAAAAAGTTTCTTGAAATTTTCAAGAAACTGCATATTAACATACCTTTTGCAGATGCTTTAGCTCAGATGCCGAGATATGCAAAGTTTATGAATGATTTGCTGAAAAATAAAAAGAAGCTGAATGATCTTACGCAAGTCACAATGAAGGAGGAGTGCTCGGCGGTGTTGCAAAAGAAGCTTCCAACAAAATCTCAGGATCCAGGGAGTTTTTCTATACCCTGTCATATTGGAAGTTTGTCTTTTGAGAATGTGTTGTGTGATCTTGGGTCGAGCATTAATTTAATGCCTTATTCTATTGCTCGAAAATTAGGAGTTGAAAATATAGAACCTGCTACTATCTCTCTTAAATTTGATGATGGTTCTATTAAATATCCGAGAGGGATCGTAGAGAATGTCCTAGTCAAGATAGAACACTTTATATACCCTGTAGATTTTGTTATTCTTGACATGGATGAGGACTGTGAGGTTCCACTGATTTTAGGGCGTCCTTTTCTTGCTGCTAGTAGAGCCCTAGTTGATGTTGAGAAGGGAGAGTTGGTTCTGAGATTGAATGATGAGCAAGTTGTTTTTAAAATGTTTAAGTCGGCTACCGATAGCCTAACTGTCAAATCTTCCTCTCATGTTAATTTTATTGATGTAATTTATGCTGATGTTGGTAAATGTCTGCAGGTGCAGTTGTCTGCAGGAATTAATCCCTTACACAATTTCTTTAATGATGTAGCATGCAAGTGCAGGACTGATTCGAGTTTTTCACAGACGGTGGATAAACCACCTTGAATTTCGCCACTCAAAGAGGAGTATAGTCGGGCTATAGACTATAAATTTAGCGCTGGCTGGGAGGCAACCCAGTGTTTTTTTTATTATTATGTTTTTGGTTTTTATTTTTGTTTTTATTTGGTTATTGTTTCTTTCCCATGCCAGTTGGTCGTGCTCGCCGATAATCTAGACTGCTGATACCGTCCCAAAGGATTTTGTCAAGAAGGAAGAGGATGCATCTAAAACCAGGGGAGTGTTATTGTTGTTTTCATTGTGTTTTTGTTTGTCTTGCATTTTGTTTATTGTTCTAAGCATTGAGGGCAATGCTTTGGATAAGTATGGGGGGTAGATTAGTTTTGTTTGTGTTGGTGTTTGCATTCATTTGGTATAGTCTATTGCATATAGTTTGTATTCATACATTTCATTATGTTTTGTGTTTATGTTGTCTTGCATGAGTTGGATGAGTCATAATAGCCAATGATGATGAAGTTTATTTGAAAAAAATGAATTTTTGAAAAAAAATTTTTGCTCTTGACTTGACATGAGAAACTGTAGGTTGAACTGTGAATATTTATAAGCACTTTTGTTAGACCAGTGGAGTGTAGCGAAAGATTTGATGAAATTTTTGTCTGTTTGACCATTGCACGGCAATAGGTGATTTGTGGATCTTGATTGTGTTCTATGAATTTTGATGAGGCTCTAGTTTACACTTATGATCTTGGGCGCACCTAGAAAAAAAAAGAGTTTTACAATTCCATCCGGGCCTTGAAAAGATTAAAATCCTATAATAAAAATTAAATTTAAGGCTAAGTATGCGGATTAAATGGGATTGATGCTCCATCCGGGCTATAGACGAGGGGATTAGAAAGAAAAAATAGAATGATTTTTCATATCCTATCCAGTTGTAGCTAAGTCAGCGGGTAATTATTGGGGCTAAAGCAATACCGGATGCAAAATCCGGAGGTGTGTAATTTATTATCTCAAGGGAGGTGAGTTTAGTCTAGAGGTTGTTGGAAGGAATGAGCACTTGAAGAGTGAAACTTGCACTGAATTGTCATACGTTGCTAAGCAGATTTGAGACGGAATTCGATCTAAGTTGCATGAAACTGGAATGACATTTCACACACACACGTTCACGTTAAACCGAAGGTGTATTATGAAAAGTTGAGAGCATGTCTGTGTTTTTGGTTTTGTGATTGAACTTCTCGGAGGCTTTGCACATTTATGAATCATCCTTACTCATGTTTTTGTTTGCATTTTGTTTTTGCATGTCTTGCTCGAGGGCGAGCAAAAGTTAAGTATGGGGGTGTTGATAAGTTCATTTTGTATGCGTTAGTTTGTGTTAGTTGTATTTATATTTTGTGTGAGTTCATATTATTTTTATGTGTTTTTTATGTATTTTAGTTCATGTGTATGTATTTCACTTCCCCGGTTAATTTTGTAGGAAATTGGATTTTTGAAGAGCGAATAACAGAGCAGCCTTGACATAAAAATCATATTTAATTTTTGATAGATCCAAATCCGATCTCCACCAGTCAGATTAAAGTTCAAGATGTTTTGAAGCTGCAGTCCAAGTTTCAGGTCACTCCGACGGCTAGATCTTAAGATATGAATTTTTCAAAATTGTCGCTCGGAGCAGGAAAAAGTTGCGCTGTTGGTGGGAGTTTAGCGCCTCAAGGGGCGCTAACGTGCTAAGAAGGTGAGGAATAGCGCATGAGGGAGCGCTAACGCGCTAAGAAGGTGAGCAATCGCGCTGAGGAGGAAGCTATCGCGTATGTTCAGCAAGAATAGAGCGCGCGCGCGCGAGATAATATCTCGCGCGCGCGCAAGAGGAATTTCCAGAGAATTTTGAGAAGAACGCGCGCGGGCGAGCTTTTATCTCGCGTGCGCGCGAGAGAGGAAACCTGAGTCTCTGTATTTTAATGAAGCGCGTGCGCGAGGACTCCAAGGCGCACGCGCGCGTGTTGACGGGCCAGAAAATTCCGAAAATTATATTTCAACTAGGAAATTAATTTTTAAGGCTTTCCAAACACTATAAATAGGAGTTTTTATTATTTTACAAGGGTTCCACAATTTTTCGGAGTTGGAGACGGAGGCAGAGACGGCTACACGCTTGGGAGAAGAATTCTTTTCTCTTTTCTTTTATTTTTTTTTTATCAATTCATGATTAAAACTTGGTTTTGAATTATGAATTGTGAGTAGTTTCTCTTTTTCGATCAAGGACACGTGATTGGGCCAGACAATTTATGTAGAAAACTCGTTTGTTTATTTGAGATTTTTAGACTTGATTTGATTTTATTAATTATCGAATTTATATTTGTCTTACAAATTTCTTAGCCAGTTATTTGTTTGCTTGTTAATCGATTCCAAGTCGACAGAGGAGGTATCGATTTTGATCACTTCGATAATCAACATAGTGTAAAACTGACTAGTAATAGAATTCGGTTTCATTATGCGGTTTAGGTTTTTACTGAATTTTCACAGCAATTTATGCATTCAAATTTGATTAGAATTACGAAAGATTAGTTCATCAATATTTGAATAGGTTTGATTGTTCTAGAAATAGTCCTTCGAACAAATTAGGAAAATTCCCGTAAATTAAGATTAAGTCTGATGTCTTAGATTGACTGCTTGTTACATGAATTGTCTGGTACCTACGTGTGTCCTTGATCGAAGCTTTTCCCAAATTTTAAGTAATCCAAAGTTTTCTGCTGCGTTTTTATTTAATTTAATTTTTTTGCAATTTTATTCATTAGTTTAAAATCTGAAATCATCCTTTTTCATTAGTCTAGATTAAGTAGAAATAAATAGATTTTGGTAATCATTTTTATACAGTCCCTGTGGGTTCGACACTTGGACCTATGTCCACTATATTATTACTTGACCTGGTACGCTTGCCAGTTGAATTTATTCACACCGATTAACGCGGTCAATCAACTCAAGAACTTGACAAGAACGACTTATGTTTCACGATCTCGTAAAAATCAAAACTTCATGCACTTGAATTAATTCTTGAAAATCATGCATACATATCTCAACATACATCATCATATAAAATCTTGATACATATCATTTTATAAAAATACACAATAGCTTGAATGGGTTTCAAAAGCTTTAAAAACTTGCACTTGCCTTTGTTATTTGAAAAACGAAAATATCTTAGATCTTGGTAGAGATATAACCTTACTCAAATGGAATCGAGATATGATAAAAAGGCAGCTGAAGGAAGATGAAATCCAAGATATTTTTTAGTTGTTCCTAAGATCAAAATAACACCTTTATATAGTGAGGAGGCACCAAAAACCAAAGACAAACTCAAATAAGAAATGCAGCAGAAACCAAGTGCAGAACATCTTACAATAAGACTTCTATCTAGGCTGAAACGTCCACCAAAAATAGAGATTCATATCTCAAATCAAAGGTAAGGATGTAAGAAAGATAACCATTCAAACGGATTGAAATTTGGACACCGGATGAAGGAGATATGAACAATAACAACAGCTGCTCATAGGGTGGCGAGTTGGAGGATGGAGATTGGAAGGAAGAAGGAAGAAGATGGAGGAAATTGTTGGGATTCTTGAAGCTTTGATGAAATCTTACGAGAATATCTTGAAGGTCTTGTAGTTGGGATTCAGAAATGAGAAGGAAGGAAGAAGGAAAGAAACGTGAAGAAGAAAGAAGAAGAAATGGAGAGGACACAACCAAGTAAATGAGATGGGGTAGGGAAGAAAATAATAGGCGGTGGTTAGGAGGACTACATCAAACGTAGTCTGTCCACACGCTTCAAACTCGACTAATAAGATTTTCTCCTCTCGATGATTAATATAAAATCATAACAATATTATACTCAAAATATTCGTAGAATCATTTAACACAATAATAAACGTATATTTTTTACATTTGAATTATCAATCTTTTACATCACATATAAATGAAATAAATTCATTTAACACTATAAATAAATGCATATTTTAATACATTAAACATCAGCTTTTAAATAATTTACACAAACACATAAAAGTATTTAATTGAGAATAAACTTTAAATATTAAATAATAAAATACAATAACTTAAAATTCATTTAAAATTCCTTTAATAAATCATTAATAGATTTTTGAATTTTTCGGATATTACAGAAATTATTGGAAGACATGTGGATTTCGATCAACCACTCATATTATAGCGTCTAAGAGTTAAGTTCTTGTGACATCTAAGAGTTAAGTTCTAATGGCAAAGGGTAGATGAAGCTTTTAGAAGAAATTTATATCAGTTATCTATTCAATAAGATTTTTCAGGTAAGTGGGTTTTTATAAATTGCATTTTGATAAAAGTTTGTACATTGTTTATATTCAAATGAACTATTATTTTAACTCGCATTTTAAATCTAGAATCCGCCAGTATATGTATTTATTTGAAATTGTGTTATTTTAAAATCAGTACGATGTGTTTTTGTGTAGCACTGAAAGTTTATGAATTAGTGGTGGGATTATATATTCTGGGCATACCTGATTCCTGTTATTCTTGATTCCTGATTCCTCACCCTTTAGAGGATAAACATATAAGGTGCTGATATCAGTTAGTCACGAAATTCATAATATGTTCAGTGCATAAGTCGCTACCCCGTTTATTTCTGAAAATCAGAATATTCCTGTCTTTTTGTGTTGCGTTTATGATTGTGGAAAAATGATTTTTATAATTGGGAGGATTCTTTTCCCAACTTACCGAGTGACAAGCATTTCACTCACCCACTCAAAACCCCTCTCACGTAAGAACAAATAAGAATTGGAGGATGAAGAACAGAACCATTTTTGGGTCTGGTGAAGAAAATAAACTCGTTGCTATATTTAGTTTAGTTTATCTTATATTCTGCTGCGTTTGATAGACGATTTGTTGTTCTGTTTGATTTGAAGTTGTAAGAACAATGTAATTCGATATTATGAATGAATAGATTGGTTTGTATTCTGAAATCTGTACTTCTGAGGCTTGTGCTTAATGTGAAAATGTTAAATAACGCTGATGTCAAATAGACCCAGTCTCAAGGCATGACATTGAAGTGGTATCAGAGCAAAATCAGGTTCATGATCTTGATGGAAAATTAAGAGAAAGAATGAAAATGAATTACTTGGGGTCTAATAAGTAAGATTTAGAATTAAAACAAATCACTTGGAGACTAGTAAGTAAGATTGAGAATAGGAAAGAACCACTTGGGAACCAATAAAAATTTTTATATGGCTACGTAGACTTAAGTTGGACTCACTTTGGGACTATTCTTTAAGTACATGGTCGAAAGAAATATTTAAGTTTGATTTCGGATTTCTAAAGAGTTATTTGGGATCTAGTATTCATTACATTATAGATAGAAAAACTAAGTCACGATAGTACTTTTATATTTTTCTCTTTCTTTTATTTTATTCATTTGAGTAATAGTATTTTTGAGAAAAAACTTGACTCCATCTCATTTGAAATAAAATATATATTTTGATGTCACTACCACCAAAACATTCAATTTTTTTCCCCTTAAATGAACATTTTAAATTACTACTATTTATTTCATATTTTCATTATTAATGAAATTTTTTTTATCATATAGTTATAAATGTTTTCTATTTGAAAATTTTGTTTCTTCATACTATTTTTTTCTAGAGAAGAACATTTCAAACATATCAAGTTTTATTTCAAATTAGTATTCTTATATTCATTTCACATCATGATTAAAAAATTAATTTCTCTCTCGTATATTCTGAGTCATGTATTAGGTCTATTTGGATCATCATTCCTCATATCTATTTTTAAAATGAAATGTTTTCACTTTATCAAAATCTATCAAGTTATTGAAGTTTTATTCGAAGCTTAATTTAATTCCTAAGATTTTTTTCAAATATTTTGTTGATATGATTTCAGAAATGCACTTCATAGGATCGGTTTGAGTATAGAGAGAGGGGGGGGGTGAATACACTCAAACAGTTTTGATCATGCTATGTTCGAATTTAATCGGATATAAGATTGAATTCTTATCTTATCTTGGTGTCTATGCAGATTGAAAAACAAAAAAAGTTGTGCGGAAATATGCCAAAGTACAGATTATGAACACTAAATTGAATGTGTATGCAAGATTGATAAATAAGGTAAACTGATTAAATTCCACGAAAAGAGGTTTCTGGATGTTCGGAGATTTTAATAACTCTTATGTCACCCCTTTTTCCACCACAGAAGGATATGACTAAAAGAATTTGAATTTTACAATCAATTTGCAAAACCCCACTACAAGATTAGGACTTATACACAATTTCCTTTCTTAAAACTCCTATTTACAACTTCATGATAGTCCTAGATTGACGAAATGAAAGTGTATTACAACTTGATTTGATTTGCACAAAGGGATCCTTGAATGATCAAAATAACAACTTTAAATGTGTGTTTCAAGTTTCTTAATTAGTTTATCTTGTAAAGCTTGATGTTCTTGAATGCGAAGATAAATAAATGTGTGCGCGGGACCGAAAATTTAAATAATACAGCAAGGGTTCAAAATAATCCATCGTACTAAAAGTAGTACTAAGTATAAAATGAAATTCACACGAAGGGGGAGCGTCATAACATTCCCGAAGTAGGAACAATATCAATATGCGATGAAAAACAACATTCATGATTCAGTTATCCTTTACATTTACTATTGAAATTATATCCTAGATTGTGACTATGATTTTGATCGATCAATGGCTATAGTATACAATGTCAGCAAGGAAGCCAAGATTTCTCCGGACCCCACATTGCCCGTAATTGGTAGGGAAATCGAGATTGCTCCCGACCTCGTACTACACGTCTATTTGGTAGGGAAACCAAGATTTCTTTCGACCTCGTACTACACGTCTGTTTGGTATGGAAACCGAGATGTCTCTCGACCTCGGACGACACATCATTTGGCAAGTGAACCGGGGCATCCCCCGAACCATCATTGCACGTCCAAGTCACAACCAACTCACTTTATTCTATAACTTTCTTTTTCATATAACATTTTCTCATTTCAACTTATCCTTTTACATGCATTCTTTAATTAAAACTTCGAGCAAGAATATTAAATAAATTTTAAGTCACATACGCGAATAAATGGACGTTGAATAATTTAAACGACATGAAACTTAAAAGATAACATGAAATTAGTTTTATGGATGATTGGAGTGTAGGGGAGCACCCACGACTTAAAGGTTTTTTTATTGAAGCTAAGTTTACGCTAAAAAACGATCTACAAGAGCGGTTAACCCGCATGACCTATAACTTAACTTATTTAAATCCAAAAGGCTTTCCGTTCAAACCGACACCTCAAACACACCTTAAAATACTCCTATGACAAGTATTCATATTTTTATAAAGAACCAAACACCCCAAAAAATTTAATTTCCCGGACAGTCCATAAATGATTAAAAATCTGCTCACGTCACACTAACTTAAAACACACCTAACTTAATTGATTCTTATCCTAAATAAGCTCAATTTGCACCAACACGATCCTAACCTCCCATAAATTTATGACATCAGGGGTAGCCCCTGTCCAGACCTCAAAAATCGACCCTATCAGAACTATTTCCCCGAGACATGACGCGATGGTAAAAATTCTATTTTGTACAACTTGAAACTATGGTCTCCCAAGCTCATCCCTCAACCTATTGCACCTCAAAAACTCATGAGAACAACTAGTAAACTTTCCTTGACAACCAGCTAGGGCCCTTGAACAAGGCTCTAGCCCGACGCTACCTTACTTCTCCCTTTTTGCCCAAAACATTAGCCCAACGCCTTCAAAACTCTACTAACCGACCATCCAAACTATTTGCTTCATGACCAGCCCTATGTCCCTCCTAAAACACATCCAAATACACATGTATAACCTCATTAACACCCCATGGCAGCCCCTCAACTCCCTTCATCCATTCACACAAAAATTCCAATTCAAATGCCGCAACTAAATTCGATTTACAACATTTCAAAGCACAAGCATTAAATAACTTGACCAACATCATGTGGGACTTAAAACCATCCAAACACACATAAAAATAAATCAAAAACAACAGTATATTCTGATTTTTGGTCTACTCACTCATATTTCCATTTTCATGCATGAAACTCATTTCAAATCCAATAAACAAGCTAGCAATGAAAAATGCTCAAAACCAATTTCCAACCTCTTTCTAGCTGATGACCGAACTCACACACACCATAATAAATCAGGAAATTTTGAATTTAAATAGGTGGAACCAAGAAAAACTTATACCCTATGCTTGGGTTTAAAAATAAATGAGAAAGAAGTTTTTCTTGCCTCAAAGCAACCAACAACAAAGAAAAATGGGGAGGGGCAACTGCTGTATGTCACGTCTAGCAGCTCCTCTAGCTTCCAAGGGTGGCCTCGGGGCGGCGACGCGGTGGCTGGTGGCAAGAGAGGATGGCCGGATGCTAGCCTAAAGAAGAAAGGGGCAGCCGAAGACTTCTTGATGGGAGGAGGATGAAGTTGGCGTGAGAGAAGGGAGAGTGGAGGTGGGTGGAGGCTGATGAGGTGTGTTGGAGACTAGGGTTTAATTTTTTGTATGATATTTTAAGTGTATGTATGTATAGGTGTGAGTGTGTGAGAGTAGGACAAGTCCAAAAAGTGTTATTTCACTAAATAAGGTGCTAGTTTAGGTATTACAAATTTAGCTTATAGAATTGCCCTCATTTTAAATTTCTAAGTCTAGAATATTTGAATTTAAATGTCGAGAATGTAATTTCACAAGTCCGGGTCCAAAAATGCTAATTTGGGTAAATTAAAGAATTACGCACAAAAATAGGCTTACGCGATTTTTCTTTACATGATGAATTTAAAATAAAGATTTTATTTTATTTCTTCACCTCTCATGAATTATAGGCCACCTAAATTAAAAAGAGGGATTTTCCCTGCCGTGTCTGCCTTTTGTCGCGCGCCGAAGCCGAAAGTCACCAATTACAAGCATCTCAAGCAATTAAATTTAAATATCGTCACAATTAAATTCTAGGGAAATTTAAATCATTGTAAATTTTTGAAATTAAAATATTAAAGCTATTTTAGGCATGAAATTTAGTTTATGGAATTTCGACGTCACAAAAAAATAAACAATTGAAGAATTTAAATACTAACATATAAATTAAAATCAATACTTTAGTTATTTTGATGTCACAATGTTAAATAAAATATTTAAATTATAAACAAAGAGATTAAAATAATTTAAATAAACTAAATGATTGTTTAAAAGTCATTCAAATAAAATACACAAGCGGAGTACAATCTTTAAAACGACTTGGACGTTTAAAAGTATTTAATAAATAAGCTAGACATTTAAAATGATTTAAAATAACTAATCGCTAAACTTAATTTGTTTAACATAAATAAGTTGGACAATAAATATTCAAATAAATAAGCTAAATAATTAAAATCATTTAAATAATTGTCCAATAAACTCAAGTCATTTTAAATAAATAAGTGGGATGGTTAGGGTCATTTAAATGAATAAACTAAATAATTAAAATCATTTCATTAAGCAAACTTAAATCTTTAAAATATTTAAAACAATTATGTTGCACAATAAAAATCATTTCAATAAATAAACTTAAACGATTAAAAGTATTTTAAAATTATTAATACAATAAAAATCATTTAAATAAATAATTAATATTTTATCAACAAATAATTCAGATAAGGAATTTTAAACAGATTAAATTTAAAAATAATAATAATAATAATATTTATTTAATTTAATGCATACAATTTAGTAAATTGGATTTTAGGTGCTACAATTACTTTTCCTCTTAAATAGAATTTCGTCCTCGAAATTGAAGACTTACTCACTAGGTACGAATAACGTAGACCGTAAAAACAATAAATTTATCAACTTTGCACCCACATGAGTTTGCCCAAATTAGCTTTCGCTGCGCACTCTGGTGTTTATTGATATCTATGTTATCAAATATCTGACTAACTCTTGTTGCAATATAGAATTTACAATTCCTACATCTTTCTAAGTGATCTTATCCTAAATTTTATCACTCCTAAATTACCTTCAATCTAAATTTACCAACTTAAAAACGTCATCCTACCGCATTGATAAGTTCTACAACCTACAAGTTCTTATATCTTAAGTTATTGCACAACTCACATTGCTGACCTTATACCATATGTCAGAATTCTAAGCAATAGAAGCCATATAACCAATAAATAATTTATGTCGACCGCAACGATAATTTAAAACTTCCTCGCAATTAAACTATGCTTAATGTATATTTACCCATTAAACTTAACTCATATAACATACAACTCGAGCTCTTAAGAAATCCACAAGTCCACAAAATACTTAGCAACTAACACTAAACTTTTCTAAATAGGATAGCTAAGGGACTATACAATTCTACCTCGTTAAGCCACAAGATATGATATGAATCTGACTCATACTCCCACAACAATTCTCTACAGCATGCCCAAAGATAAAACAAATTACCAATCTCCTAAACAATTGCGTAAAGATCGACAAAACGAGTCAGTTCCCTTATATCCCCAAATTATTAATATTATGGAACAATGATACCTTCAAGAACAACTTAATAGCCATTCACCAATTTATACGTTCATCTCTGGCATCTTTGATTCTACCGAAAGTTCAATTCTTAATTAAAATTTCCCAAAAGATTTATCCATTTTTCTCTATCTCAGATGCAACGACTAAGTAATCCACATTTATCCTTGAAGCCAAAACATACCATGAGCTATTATCCATTTATTGCATTAGATCGTCTCTAAGTACCAAATAGTTATCACGTATCACCTGAAGACATATCTCAAATCTCTAGTTCACCTCGACAGCAGGTATGAAAATCCAAAAAATCCCAAATTATTATATGTACAACCTGACTTCGTATTTCAAGAACTTAATATACAATTAAACACCCCGAAGAGTTTGTAATTCGATCGTAATTGCTTTCTAACTGTTCCTCCAGTATCTTAGCATTTCACCGGTAAGTAAATCTCCAGCTTATCCAGAAATCTTCCTAAATATTCTATTCATCCTTTTGTACCTATAGTTGCTGCACTAGTCTTACCGGTTGACATTCACAAAATCATAGAACACTAATATAAAGTACCCAAAAATGCTCTAGGGACAACTCTATTTCCCTATCTCGAGACTGATCACTCATTCAGCTTTCCAAAGTCATTTGTTCACTCCTAACAATCCTATTTAATATTGAAACAACCCACTCAATTAATTTACTACCTTGCATTCTACTTGCTAGGATTAGATATAATTAGTAGTCGACATTCCTTGGATCACAACAATAACATAGGATTTTATATTGTATTAATGCTAAATCCCAATGGTCTAAACGCTTACTATGCGTCTACTAGCCAATTCTATACACAAGAATCTGAAATAATAATTGAAATTATGATCCACTCAAATCCTCATCATGATGCATCATGAAAGGAAACAGACATACAAGTAATGTTGCTTAATATGAAATGAAATAATGGAAAATTACAAACAAACGAGCTGAGAGTAAAAATCTAGATAATTAAAATAACTCACTCATAATTCAATTCTAGGGATGAATAAATAATAATAGAGGCTTCATGAATAATGAATATGAGCCCACAAGATACAAATCTCGTGATCATTCATCCATGGGTAATGAAATCATGCTCAAACAAACAAAGCACAATTAAGAGCAAGTTGGACTTCAGTCGAAAGAAGTCCACAAAGTTAATAATCTTGAAAAAAAACGGTCTCAAAGTAAAATCACATGTCAGCCACACAACATGTGTATATCACCAAAAAGAAAAACAAAGTGAATCTTACTCACATCAACATGTGGCTCTAGGACCGAAGAAAAATTTCAAGATGTGTGAAACATTAACAATATTTTACTAAGAAATTCACCAATGTCAAAGTGGTAGAATTCAACGCTGATTAATGTCACACGAATCAGTAAATGCTTAAAAAAATGCAAAGAAATTTTGGATACTCAAAAGTACATGTTGCAACGGGTTTGAGCACAAAAAAAGGAAAATGAAATAACAATCGGAATAATATTTCACATAATTGAAAGACTCATAGTAACCGACTCACTATTTTCAAAAATCATATTTGCCCAAAAACGTAAGAAAACTCAAACTATCCATAATACTATAAAACCAAGTTCGTATCCCAAGTCTTCACATAAGTTCTATTCATAAACTTAACTGACTAAACACATGTCAAGAAATTTCTAAATAAACTATTTACTTAGTTGTACCCGATTAAAGAAAAATTACATTCATAATAGAATATTTCACAACAATGACACCCAAATAATATTTCCTAATCCACAAGTTTAATATTTTTCAACAAAATCTTACAATCCCATAAAAATCATTAAAACTTCCTAATAACTCATACAACTTCCACGTACTGTCTAAAACTGGAAAAAATATTAGTGCACCAACTCTGTTTAACTTGAAGTCACATGCTATAAAATAAACAATTAAATGACACACTTTAATCTACTAAAATAAATTTTTAAACAAAATAAATACTGAGCTACTCATTTAAATAAATTAAACACCTAATTTTATAAAAACATTTTAAAAGGGATTACATCAAAACATTTAATGTATTAATTCAAATATGACTAGCATATAAAATTCTTTAAAACTTACAAACTTTGAGGCGAGACTTCTTGAGTTTCTGGCAACCGACAGTAGGCACAACCCAAACTAAAACCATGATCTCATACCAACTGAAACGACCCGAACTTCTACTTTAAATAAATTAAAATAAAAATGCGGATTTTTCAAAAATTCCGGCATGACCCATCTGTTTATTTTAAAACCCACCCGACACAGACAGCAAACAACAAAAGCAACCGACAATACAGATAAACTAGACCAGAATAAATGAAAGAGAAACTAGAGGAAAAGGTTCAACATCACAATCATCAAAATATTACAATTTAATCCTTACAGACCAAGAAAAAAATCTTAAAAATCATTTAATCTACATTTTCCAATTAAACAAAATAAATATTTCATAAAATTTAAGTTTGAATAAACTTCTGCGGAAGAATAGCATAGGTCGGAGGAATGTGTCGTGCCCGCATCGCAGTCCACTCGAGAGTCACGTCTCTCGATCTCAACAAAGTACAACCTGCACCAAGCATGATAGTGAGCCTAAAAGCCCAGCAAAATTTAAATAATACAGCAAGGGTTCAAAATAATGCATCGTACTAAAAGTAGTACTAAGTATACAATGAAATTCACACGAAGGTGGAGCGTCATAACATTCCCAAAGTAGGAACAATAGCAATATGCGTTGAAAAACAACATTCATGAGTCAGTTATCCTTTACATTTACTTTTGAAATTAGATCCTCGATTGTGACTATGATTTTGATCGATCAATGACTATAGTATACAATGCCGGCAAGGAAGCCAAGATTTCTCCGGACCCCACATTGCCTTTAATTGGTAGGGAAATTGATATTGTTCCCAACCTCGTACTACACGTCTATTTGGTAGTGAAATCGAGATTTCTCTCGACCTCGTACTACACGTCTATTTGGTAGGAAAACCGAGATCTGTCTCAACCTCAGACTACACGTCATTTGGCAAGTGAACCGGGGCATCCCCCGACCCATCATTGCACGTTCAAGTCACAACCAACTCACTTCATTCTATAACTTTCCTTTTTACATAACATTTTCTCATTTCAACTTTTCCTTTTACATGCATTCTTTAATTAAAACTTCGGGCTAGAATATTAAATAAATTTGAAGTCACACACGCGAATAAATGGGCGTTGAATAATTTAAACAACATGAAACTCAAAAGATAACATGAGATTAGTTTTATGGATGATTGGAGTGTAGGGAAGCACCCACGACTTAAAGGCTTTTTTATTGACGCCAAGTTTACGCTAAAAAACGGTCTACAAGAGCGGTTAACCCGCATGACCCATAACTTAACTTATTTTAATCCAAAAGGCTTTCCGTTCTAACAGACACCTCAAACACACCTTAAAATACTCCTATGACCAGTATTCATATTTTTATAATGAACCAAACACCCCAAAAAATTTAAATTCCCGGACAGCCCATAAATTATTAAAAATCTGCTCACGTCACACTAACTTAAAATGCACCTAACTTAAATGATTCTTATCCGAAATAATCCCAATTTGCACCGACACGATCCTAACCTCCCATAAATTTAAGACATCAGGGGTAGCCCCTGTCCAGACCTCAAAAACCAACCCTATCAGATCTGTTTCCCCGAGACATGACGCGATGGTAAAAATTCTGTTTTGGACAACTTGAAACTATGGCCTCCCAAGCTCATCCCTCAACCTATTGCACCTCAAAAACCCATGAGAAAAACTAGTAAACTTGCCTTGACAACCAGCTAGGGCCCTTGAACAAGGCTCTAGCCCAACGCTACCTTACTTCTCCTTTTTTGCCCAAAACATTAGCCCAACGCCTTCAAAACTCTACTAACCGACCACCCAACCTAATTACTCCATGATCAGCCCTATGGCCCTCCTAAAACACATCTAAATACACATGTATAACCTCATGAACACCCCATGGCAGCCCCTCAACTCCCTTCATCCATTCACACATAAATTCCAATTCAAACACCGCAACTACATATGATTTAGAGCATTTCAAGGCACAAGCATTAAATAACTTGAATAGCATCATGTGGGGCTTAAAACCATCCAAACACACATAAAAATGGATCAAAAACAACATAGTATATTCTGATTTTTGGTCTAATCACTCATATTTCCATTTTCATGCATGAAACTCATCATTTCAAATCCAATAAACAAGCTAGCAATGAAAAATGCACAAAACCAATTTCCAACCTCTTCCTAGTTGATGACCGAACCCACACACACCATAATAAATCTGGAAATTTCTAATTTAAATGGGTGGAACCAAGAAAAACTTATACCCTATGCTTGGGTTTAAAAATAAATGAGAAAGAAGTTTTTCTTGCCTCAAATCAACCAACAACAAAGAAAAATGGGGAGGTGCAGCTGCTATAGGTCACGTCCAGCAGCTCCTCTAGCTTCCAAGGGTGGCTTCGGAGCGGCGACGCGGTGGCTGGTGGCAAGAGAGGTAGGCCGGATGCTGGCCTAAAGAATAAAGGGGCGGTCGAAGACTTCTTGAGGGGAGGAGGATGAAGTTGGCGTGAGAGAAGGGAGAGTGGATGTAGTGACCCTTACCCGGATCACCTACTAAACAGAACTTAGGCATGCAATTAACTTAATTAAACAGAAATCAGAATTCAACTGCGGAAACCATAACATTAATACAATCCCAAGAAAAGGAATCTGTAAATATCCAAAATAATATACAACCAAATCAAATAGTTGTATAAACCCAAAACAACAGAATAAAAAACCTAAACGAAGCTCCAGCTGATCAACCACTGCCTAGCCCCTCTTGGATATACCCGCCTCGTCCAGTCGCAAACCTGCCCCATGAAATAGGGTATCCAGAAACACAGAGTACGAGACGTGAGCATAAAACGCTCAGCACGAGAGTATGAGTATACATGCATGCAAAGTGAACTCCCTATAAACTCGAGGTCAAGAATCAGATAACAGAGACAGACCGGGCCCTGGTATGTAGCACGTTATGTCATCGCTTCAGGAGGTGGCTCCCATACCAAAATACTAGTGGATATGCCGGACCCAAATCGATGAAAGTCCAACCACTAACAGGATAGGATAAAACCCTACTATAGACATCTCGAACGAGATAGCTCAATATGCAAATGTATGCAGCATAAATAATTGACATATAAATCATGCAGTCACATAATACATGCGAGTGGAATGTGATGCGGGCACGACACATCCCTCTGACCATGCCAGTCTTCCGCAAAGGTTTATTTTAACACTTTAAAGTCTTTCATATTGTTAAATTAGTAAATTTAAATGTAAAGATAATATTCTTTGGAATTATTTGTGTGCACTTATATATCAAATCGTTTAACTTTTGGATGTTTGGAGTGTCAATCTCTTTCTCATGTTTTCGTTTATTTTCTTTTCTCGGTCTAGTTTATTTAGTGTTGTTGGTTGTGCTTTTAATTTGCTGTCTGTGACAGGCGGGTTTTAATCAAAACAGATAGGTCATGTCGATTTTTTTTTTTTGAAAACCCGTATTTTATTTAATCATTAATTAGAATAATTAGTTAGGGTCGTTTCATTAACCCTGTTTTAAAAATTAGTTTTCGGACAGCTCACGCACCAACAGAATTCTGCTCATATCTTGTTTCAAAACTCACTCCAAAAACTTAGCCCAATGCCTCCCAAGTTCAAGACAATAACCTAGGATTATGACCCATACTTAGACTCATCTCAAACTCCTAGGAACTCACCACAACCAACTCAACTTAACTCAATATGGCAGCCCTTAACCAAGCCCCAAAACCGATCCCAACTCTATCAAACCGAAGTGTTTCTCAACTCCGACTCCCAATCTATCATCAAGCCCTCCTAAACACTACCATGTGAGCTACATTCTCACCCATGGT
This sequence comes from Henckelia pumila, assembly GCF_033568475.1. Lineage (NCBI taxonomy): Eukaryota > Viridiplantae > Streptophyta > Magnoliopsida > Lamiales > Gesneriaceae > Henckelia > Henckelia pumila. The sequence goes on along the minus strand of NW_027331857.1, from coordinate 1,626,059 downwards.
AGCCCCTATCCACCATCCACGCAACACAAACAACATTCCCCATTTTCGAACCAAGCATGCTAGGATATATTCTGAAATTTTTGAAAAGCTTGGCACCAATGAAAATCACCATTTCAACTTCGTAATGCATTTCAATCCTCCACAATAAGCATGATATGAACTAGCATAAACATGGCATAAATTTCCAATGACATTTTCGAAGCAAGAACAGGGCACAAACTGAAAAAAAAATGAAATGCTTGACACAACTCAAACACACGACATAATAATCTACGAGGCCAAGAAGGAACCCATAATCTTGACTTAGCTACAAACAAATCGAAGAATAACTTCTCGAGTGAGTTGGCCAATTCCATGAGCTGAAGTGAGCTGGACCGAACTCAAAAGAAGGAAAATAGCTCTCTCAACCTGCTATGAAGGTGCTACGCTGGAGGAGAAAGAAATAGGAGGAGCTGCGGCGGCGCTCGGAGCTTGAAGAAGAAGAAAATGGGAAAGCCGATGGATTTGTGTGTGTTGGAGAGAAATGGAAAAAGGGGAATCGTATATGTGTGTGTGCGTGAGAGGCGTGAGTTTTGGGTGTGAGAATTTGGGGCTAGGGTTAAATCTTAATTTGAGTGTGTAGGTGTGTGTAAGTATAGGTGTATATATATAAATATGAGTGTGAATTTTAGGGAAAAAAGGTGCTACACACTTTTTAAGAAGTTCTAGTCCAAACTTAGCAACTTAGGAATTAAAAATCAACACTTTAAATATTTTGATGTTGCAGTGATAAATAAAATATTTAAACAATAAATAGAGCAATTAAAATAATTTAAACAACATAGACTAACGTTTAAAAAAAATTTAAATAAATACACAAACGAAAATAAAAACTTTTAAAATGATTTGGACAATTAAAAAGGATTTAAATAAATAGCTAGACATCTAAAATAAATTTAAAGTAGTTAACCGCTAAACTTAAGTTATTTAAAATAAACAAGTTGAACAATCAATAAATAAATAAGCTAAACAGTTAAAATCATTTAAATGAATAAACTAAACAATTAAAATTATTTAAATATGCAAGCTTAAACTTTTAAAATATTTAAAACAATTTAAATTGCAAAATAAAATCATTAAGACAATTAAACTTAAACAATTAAAACATTAATTAAATAGTTAATAAAATAAAATCATTTGAATAACTAATAAAATATTTTATTAGCACGTAACTTCACATAAAGAATTTAAATCAATTAAACCTAAAAATAATAATCCTAATATTTATTTAATTTAATGCATGTGATTTGGTACATTGGGTTTTTAGGCGCCACATATACACTTGAGGGCCCTATCGGTTATTATAGAAGTTCTGAAATAACCAAGGTGTGGTTATAGTCATCCGGGACTAGCGACTTCAAAGCGCTTACTACGGACGAAGGTATGGTCCGGAAATCTATTTAAGTTTTGGGTGTACTTTTTAGCTTAGTTAAGGCTTATAAAATTTGTGTAGTGATACGGTGAACTTTTGAATATAGGCTTGGAACCTAGGATCCTACTAGACTTGAACTAGCCTAGAGATACGTACACATTGACTGAGATTGCCAGCGAGTATTCATGTATCTCTGTTGCATTTATTTGGCATTATTATATGGCATGATATATGATTTACCGCTTTCTATATTCATATGTCATGTGCATATACACGTTGAGCCAATACCTTGTTATACCTGATTATAGAGCCGCTCAGCTCTATACTTGATAGTCTGTCACTGAGAGTACCGCGACGGCGGGGACATGTATGTCTGACTACTCTGGTGTACTAGACGAGTGTGATTGTACCCAGATGTTGATCCGCGAGGTTATACAACACTCATGTGGCGCCTGTACTGAGCATGACTTATCAGATGACCATTTACCAGTCATCACGGTTGCTTGCATCATATACATATGTTTACTCATGTTTATGTACTGGATGTTAGCGTTCACGTCCTAGTTGTTATCTTGGACACCCTATTTCATGGGGCAAATCGCAGGATGAACGGAGCCGGAAGTTCGAGACAGAACTAGGGATCCAGAGCTTTTCAGGGGATTTTATAAAGCAGGATTCGATATAGCTGTATAATGTTTACTTACTAGTTGTTTTTATTTGGTTGTATCACTACTGATAAATAAGCTTGAAACTTTTGTACTGAGCTGATATGTAAATTATGGGTTCTGTTTCCGCACGTTTTGCTCTGATTAGTATTATTGCTTTAATTAAGCTTAATGCATTCTATTAGTTGTCAGTTAGTAGGTGATTCAATGCAGGGTCACTACAATAATCATCTACTCTGTAATCATGACTTGCAAAATGGAATCAATGAGGCTTCAATTTTTTTTTAAAAAAAACATAGATTGAGAGCATTTTGAATAGAGTCACTACTGCCGCTTATAATATGTTTGAGAAAAATACACTACTGCTACTGTTTCTTTGATTCGGTAACAAAAATTCGTTCACTGAACACTGTTTAAAACAACAAAATCCATTACATAAATCTACCTATAAGCGCACATCAAGAAAATTGAATCAAAATCAAGAGGCATAACTGTGAAAAATCAAATCCAGGAGAACGACAGAAACAACGACATACTTTACAGGGATTACAAATATCGATTCAAGGATTTCTGATGTCCTCTTCTTTCACTCACACGAGTACATGTTAGACTGCCCTCGTGCTCTTCCAGTGGCCTTCGTCATCCGAGGGGCAAGGGATTTACTATAGAACTCGTGAAATAGGGAGAAGAGAAATCGTGAAGGAAAGATCGTATTCACGATAAGGAGAAAAACGACATGAAGGAGGGGAGGAGATGATTTACCGTAGAGTTTTTAGCCCAGTTTTCGCTTCCTCTCCAGTCCCCTTCATCGTCCATGGCTAGAGATTTACTGTGCAAATCGTGAAAGAGAGGTTGAGAAAAGAGGTTAAAAAAACGTGAAGGGAAGAGAGAGAAATATGAATGAACATAATTTGTTGATTAGGGACCTAAAACAAATAATTTAAGAGGATCAGGGAGTGCAGTAATTAATTTAATAGCAGGATCAGAGAGTGCAGTAATCAATTTAAGGACATAAAGACTGGTCGTGAATGTATGTTTGGAAATAGGGATTTATCGCCAAATTTTCCTTGAGCACGAGTGAGGACACCAACTTTTGTTTCAAAATTATCCCTACACATTACAAAAAAATAAATTTGAATTTATTTATATATATTTTTTCATATATTTCTCAACTAATCATTTAGATAAGATGGGATAAAATGATAAGTAATTTTTAAATTTATTTTTATATTATTTTAAAAACGAAAAAAATAATAATTTTAACAATTATTTAAATAAACATATTATTTGTATGACATAAAAATATTATATTATTTTACACTGTAGGCACCATTTGATAGCCTGGATTAGCCACGGATAAGTTTTTTAATCATATGTTTGGTTGGATTTTAACTCCAATTTGTTATACCTAGGGCCCGTTATAATTTGCTGTAGCAACTGGAAAAATGCGTACTATTTTCCATTCCTCCCACTTGGTATTAGTAAACCCAATGTCTACAGTATTTTTGATTAATCATTTCTTGACCTTTCTACCCTTTGCCATAATATATTTGTTCACACATCCACCGTCAAATTTCATCCTGATGACATGTTTCTGATTCCTACTGGCACCCCACAAGATCACCCCACAAGATCAAAAAAACAACAAAAAAAATAGCACAAAAAACCCAACACGAATGCCACCATATAGCACCGCTGCGACACTCCTCTACGGCCGCCTTCCTCGTCCAGCAAGCCCTCATATTCGAAGGCGTCGAACTCCTTCTCCGCATCGTAGCAGCGGCGGTCTTGGCGAGACCCATGAGTGCTGCTATGTGAATCTGGTTTGAGCGAACCAGAGTAGCGAGTGGAAGATGATTCTCGGGAGTGGCGTAACAAAGAGTCGTAAATTAAAATAAAATCGGAAGTGCGTATGAGATCCAGATATGAAAATGGGCTCAACCTTAGTGAAAGAGGAGGAGATGGAGATTAGATCCGGCTATTGTCGAGCAGGAACAAATCTTTCATTTGTTGGGCACAAAGTCATGGTCAACAAGGGCAAAATGGTCTATAAAAATATTAACATTAATTTTATCAATACTTCAAAAATACTACCAAACAATTAATAAAATTATCACAATTTTTATTATCCTTTACTTTATGAAACTTTTATCTATACATTAATAATCACGTCACAACAACCAAACGCCGTCATATATGAAAGTAATAATAATAGGGCACGTTTGGTACGGTGAATTAGGGTAGGATTATGATTTAATATGTTGTTTGACTGGTTTTTTTAGTATTTCATGGAAATCTTTTGGCCCGTGATTAATTACCTTCTAAGCTGGAAAAGGTGGGAAAACAAATCCTTTGTGTGGTAAGGTATTGAGAAACCCAAAATGCACAGTACTTGGGATTAGGTGTTACATTGACCATTTCACCCTCTCACCTCACACAGTCTTGTTCCACTTTTTTCCAGCGACAAGAACGAAGTGGAGATCTAGGTTTCGGTTACGACAATGTGCAGAAATTCCTAGCGCTTCTTTAACAAATCTTTTAAAAATCTAACTTGTTTGACGTAAGTGGAAAGTGTTTGTTCACAGAAGGCTTTTTGGTATGAATTTTGAGATGAACTTTGACAGCAAATTTGAGAACCAATTTCGAATAAACAATCTCACAAAATCAATTCTCAAATGTTGTGCGACAATAATTTTTCTTACTAAATGTTAGAGTTCATTTACGAAGCTGGGGTTTCGAATGGATGTTTAGTTAGTATGAAGTCAGAAGCTTGAAGTTTGAAGTAAGATGTTGGGGAAGGAAATGGATGAAGACAACACTCATTTAGGTTTTATTTAATATAGTTTTTTTTAACAAAAATATATAGTTTAAAATATCATAAAAATTATTTGTTAATATTGGTGAGGGGTATTTACGTCATAAAAAATTTGAGTTATTTGCACCAACCACCCCTGTGAAATATTGAAAATGCACACTTCTCCCCTGTAAAATTTTAATAGACATCTTCAACCCTAATCTTTTAAAAAATTAGCACACTCGCCCCTTCAGATGAGTGCTTGTTGCGCACGCGCCCCTCATGCGACTGGACAAAGATTTTGATATTTTTTTGCACCAAATACCCCTGTGAAATATTAAAAATGCATATTTGAACCCTGTGAAAATAATTTTTAAATCTATTCAACCCATAATACATAATTTTTATTAAAATATAATTATAAAATATTTAGCAAACATTTTTCATTTTATTAATTTATTTTTAATTTTAAATTTATTATGATTATATAATGTTTTCTAAAAAATATTATTATTTTATCTTGTTATCATTATTTTATTAAACTTTCTTCTTGTTTCCAACTTCTCCATTAAAAATGCATTCATAAACAAGATTTAAATACCTAAAAGTACCAAAATATTAAATCAAAATGATAAATGAATGATAAGTACCAAACATTTTTAATTCTATTTATTTTTATTTTTAATTTTTAATTTTAAATTAATTGATTTTTAAATAAAATTATTACTTTATCTCGTTATCATTATTTTATCAAATCACTTCGTTTTTTCAAATTTTTCATTAAAAATGATTCATAAATAAAGATTTAAATATCTAAAAATATCAAAATATTGAACCAAGTGATAAGTTCATTAATGTTACTTTTTTGATTTAGAATTATATTAGCATGTTATTTTTTTAATTATTTATTACAAATTGTGCAATGCATATTCTCGAAAAATTTAAATTTTGGTTCAATAATATATAGTTCTAAATCGAAAAAACAATATGTTGGAACTTATCAGTTTAGTTCAATATTTTGGTACTTGAAATTATTTAAATACTTGTTTATGACTGTATGTTTAATGGAAAAATTGGAAATACGAAGTGAATTTAATAAAATAATGATAACATGATAAAATAATAATATTTTTTAGAAAATAATTAATTAATGATAATACATTTAAAATAAAAAATAATAAAATAAAAAATGTTTTTTAAATATTTATAATTGTATTTTATTAAAAATTGTGTATTATGGGTTGAATAGATTTAAAAATTATTTTCACAGGGGTTAAATATGCATTTTTAATATTTCACAGGGGTATTTGGTGCAAAAAAAATAATCAAAATCTTTGCTCAGTCGCATGAGGAGCGCGTGCACAACAAGCAGTCATGTGAAGGGGCGAGTGTGTTGATTTTTTAAAAGGTTAGGGTTGAAGATGTCTATTAAAATTTCACAGGGGAGAAGTGTACATTTTCAATATTTCACAGGGATGGTTGGTGCAAATAACTCTAAAAAATTTTTATACACTTTTATCCTTAAAACAAAAATCACACCAAACAAAATCAAATTTTATCATCATTACTAACTATGATTACATACAAATCAAACAATCACACAAAGTCAACATCCATTAATAATCTCATCACGCCAAATCAAACAATCACACAAAGTCAACATCCATTAATAATCTCATCACGCGTACGAAGCTCACCCATAATATTTTAAAAGAAGAACTAAAGAAGACAAGTCCTCACTTTTGGAGCTTGTGTTTTTGTCTTCCCCTTCACCTAACCAACCCGCCCGAGATCTGCAATTAACAACGTTTTCTTGAAATAAACTCCATTACTACAATAATGTACTAAAGCAACCAAGAATCGGACTCCACAATGCACCACCACCACCCGCCGTCCGCCGCCGCCGCCTTGCCCTCTCCATACATTCTTCTATCCACCACCCTTTTCTCCCTTCTCCTCGTCCTTTCCCTCATTACCATCCCCACCTCTCCCCGACCCCCCTCCCGGCCCCACCCATCCCTCTTCCCCGGCCGCCACCGCATCCTCTTTCACCACCCATCAACCACCCCTCCGGCACTCCCTTCACTCGCCTACTTCATATCCGGATCCGCCAACGACTCGGGCCGGCTTATACGTCTTCTTCACTCCGTTTATCACCCTAGGAATCACTACCTCCTCCACCTTGACCGCTCTGCCACGCATTCCGAGCGTGAGACTTTGGCAGCTTCTGTCAAATCTGTGTCGGTCTTTGTAGCTGCGCAGAATGTTCATGTGATTGGGAAGGCGGACTATGTGTTCGACAATGGGCCTTCGTATCTCTCGTCCACGCTTCACGGCGCTGCTCTATTGCTTCGTGTTTCGGATACTTGGGATTGGTTCGTTAGTCTGGATGTTCATGATTATCCCCTTGTAACTCAAGATGGTAATTTTATCTGTGCATTTTTTGAGTTAACATGTCTGTGAATGGGAACTTGCTGATTAAATATATTTTGGTTTCATTTTATGTGATTCAATTGATGCTAGTTCTCGTGGATTTCTATATTCAATAGAATTTTTCAGGCACTTGATCGTACTGTGGGTATTTAGTGTGCAGTCATGAAGTGCCAGCAGAGCGTGCAAATGCGTGAGTTGGAGATTGATTTAGTTGAAGTTTGTTTGTTGGATAAATTAGTTATGAGGCTTTGGTTCTATAGATTATGGAGTTCCCAAATTCACAAAACAAATTTGGTGCTGTGGTTGTTCTCTGAGCATCGAGTGTGAATATTCTATATTTTTTTGGTGGGCTTTGTAATTTCATTATGCTTGTGCGTGGTTGTGAAAGTAATTCGAGTTGGTGATTGGTGCATTGGCTGCTAATTATCAACTTTTACCCGAAAAGGTAGTTGCTGAATCTTGTATGGTGGCAGTAGTATAGTGAAGACAGCAAGTAATACAATATATAAGTTACATGATTTTATCATAAAGACATGAATGCTGAAATTCTATGAGATCTCGTGTTTTGTAATATATTCATTACCTTTTTATGTGGATGAAAATACATTAAGATGAACATGGTTGCAAATATGTCGTATAACTATAAATCACAACCAAATCTTATCAAAGATTTCAAATATGTTTTTTGTTGTGTAATTTGTGTGTATATAGCTTCAATTATCCATACTCTCTTGTAGAATTTTAAACCCTTATGTTAGTCCATTATTTTGTATGTTTGGGACCTTGGGGTGTTTATGTTTATTGCAATTTTAATGTTACGACACTTGCTGGATGTGCCGTTGTGGGAAATTGTGAGGATAGTTGGATAGAGTATTTTGCTGTTCGAGTTGGTCCATTCATCTGAATAACACTTGAGATGCAGTTTTAAATTTTAGGTGTGTTCTTTATTGAATTTAATTGAGTCGTGATTCATTGTCTTTTTTGTTTGCTACTTGTTCCTACTATCATCTGCTTTAAGTGTAATCAAGTATTGAGTACATCAACGCCATCTGACATATTCTAGCATTTCATAGTTTGCTCAGAGTCTGGTCAACTTTGATTCATTTGTCAATCTCCATAATTTGTTGGTAAATAATATTGTATATATTGGTGAAAAGGATTTTGTTTTTGAAATGAAGTGGCGAACTCGAGTTCTTGAGTGCTAAATGATCTGGAGACTGTAGGATCTTGCGATCTTTTAGATTTTTCATTTTTATCCCTTCAAATGTTTATGTACTCTTTTACATGAGAGTCTATTATAGTTTTTGTCTTCAGTTGTTTTTTGATATTTTGTTAGTGTGACGATATATGATATTCCTGAGTTGTAAGTTTAGTACATGATTTCACGACTTGAATGAGTCCATGATGGGGGCTCTGGAGTGCTGCACTTATCAGACTTTTCAGTGTTTATTGTATACAGTCTCAAAGTAACAAAATCTAAAGTTGGTCACAAGTAATTTTATTGGAGCTTTTTGGATAAACGTCAACTTTGAATGACATGGAAATATTCATTTTCTTTCAGATCTTTTGCATATCTTGTCCTATCTGCCCCGCGATCTTAATTTTGTGAATCACACGGGCTATATTGGCTGGAGAGAGTATGAAATCTCACCTTTGATCAATGAATCTCATTCGTTTACATTAACCATACTAAATATTATAACGTTCACTAGCAGATCGCGCATGTTGAAACCAATCGTTGTTGACACTGCCCTCTTTCTTGAGGAGGATAGTGAGATGTTTTATGCCACTCAAAAGAGAGAGCTTCCAGATACATTCCGATTATTTACAGGTTGGCGCTTAAATACATCTCTGTTTGTGTTACGTTGAACAATGTTGTCTGTTTTAATGGAATAGCATTCTGAACTTATTATTGGCTCGGTCTTGCGTGCTTGTCTAGCTCTATGATCTCTTTTAATAATTGTTAATTTTAATATTATTTGATCTACTCTTTTATCTTTTAAGTATTTCGCAAATATAACCACAATTGGGTATTACAAACTCTATAAAGTTTAAGGTTATTTTTGCCCATGAATAGTCTAAGTTAGAACTTGAATGATGCTAAAAAGAAAAATGTAAAGCTTATATTGTTCAAACTCCAGTCACTTCAAAGCTCAAGTTTGAGTTAATAAGTGATTATTTGAGTTAAACTCGAGCTTGAATATCACTTCTCTCTCAAGCTCGAATACATAATTATGGTTTTGAAGTGGTGTTGGAATATGTTTTGCAAACTTCATGCTCCAGACGTTCATTTCTGGGCATGAGTGAGGAGTGTTAGATGTTCCATCCATTGGATTAAGTTTTTGTGAGATGTATATATGGATTGGGACAATCTTCCTCATTCATCTAGGTTCTGGGGTGGAGTTAGACACAAGTCCATGATATTAACAGTAATTACTTTTTTGTATGTTCCATTTATGTTGTGATTCCAAGTACATTCGGAGCCGTAATCGTGTAATGTATATCATCCTTTCACTTGTAGGTTCATCTTCAAGTATTTTGAGTCGGAAATTTCTTGAGTTCTGCATCACGGGTACAGATAACCTACCAAGGATACTACTAATGTACCTATCCAACACACCCGAATCAAGTACCGTTTACTTCCCAACAGTTGCATGCAATTCCCAACAATTCAATCGAACAACAATCAACCACAGCTTTCATTACGCCTCCCTCGACTCCAGGCACGAGCCCGACTTTCTCAACTCAAGCAACTTCAATGATCTGATCCAGAGTGGAGCGGTCTTCGCATCACCATTCAGGGAAAACGACCCCCTTCTTGACCAGATCGACCATGAAATCCTGCTGCGACGTCCTGGTGCGCCTGTTCCTGGTGGATGGTGTTTAGGCAATTCGGTTAAAGATAAGTGTGACATATGGGGAGACTCGGATGTTTTGAAGCCTGGTATGGGCGCTAAGAGGCTTGAAAGACGTCTTGTTGAGATTCTATCGAATGAAACGACCCGATCCCATCGATGCATAGACGAATGATTCTTGATTCAATATTTTTTCTGGACCGAGGATCTAGGGGAAGGACTACATGGGAAGGAAGAGATAAGGAACAAGATTCATGAATTGTTTTCAAATCTTTGTTGTATTAAATCTTGTTAGTAGCAGAATCTTTTGTAGTAATTCTATTTGTTGTAAATCTTTCCTGGGGATTGAAATTTTTGTATTATCCGAAAGCAGTGTTGGTTCCAACTTAAACGTTTTCCCTGTGATGATAATGAAAAACATGCTCAGTGTCTTTTAATAACTTCGAGAATAGCACAAAATTTCTTGAGGTACAGAAACTGGGACGTAGCAGGTGTAACCGAATCGAATCGAGCTTGAAAGTCGTCGAGATAGTTGAGCTATTAGAAGTTGAATTTAGCTAGATCTAAACAAGTATGAATCGAAAGTTGAACTTACTCGTAAATCTCTTGATTTACTTGCACCTTTGGAAAGGCCCTTTAGCAAATCAAGAAATGATTTTAGTGTGTAATAGTAGAGAAAATTTAAAATATAACATTTGTTTGACCAACATTCTAATATGACCTTTTCAATTTTTAAATTGAATTTGTGCCAGATAATTTATCTAAATTAATAGGAATGAATGTACTAGCGTCTCTTGCACACGATACGTGCATATATATAAAAATTTTATGTTAATTGATTTTCATGTTATTTTATGTTAATTAATTTTCATGTTATTTTTAGAAGTCACACGATAAATTAGATATTCAAAAGTTTAAGAATGATAACTATCTAATCTAAAAATTTAAAAACACAAACAAAGATAGCGAAATATCATTTTGGAAAATAAAATAAAAATCTAATGGTTAAAAAAAGAAAAGACCATGTAAAATAACTTTATTTGTCTAATAATTTTGATTTGTTGGAAATTAAATTATAATATAATCGTAATTTCATCCTAAGCTTCATTATTTATTTATCATTTTATACAATATCAAACACCATATTAAAGTCTTTACATTCGTTTACCAGGTAACTGGGATATGGTTTTCAATTTATGGGAAATGTCGATGTTGGTTTCAGGGTATTACCCAAAAGCCAGGATCAACAGTCTGGACCAATTTTTCATTTCAAATCATTTGACCTACAATGAGATCCGAGACGTTGATATCCCACCCGGGCACTCTCCGGGTGAGGTAGCATCGACCGACTCCAATTTATGATGTAAATTCACTAATTTCAATTTTTTTGAATTTTAATATTTTTTTATTGGAATACTGATGTGACGTTGAAAAATGATAATGTGATGTAAGACATTTAAAAAAAAGTTAGTGAATGAAGACTCTCATAAATTGATGTCCGATAACAAGAGAAAAATGCAAAGCATAAGTAATTACACAACGAAAATGTAATTTCCCCTATTTACAATTTAAATGTAAAGTTCAAACTTTTGTATATAAGGGCATCACCAAAGGGCGAGGAAGCCCAGCGATGAAGTGGGCTACCTCGCCCCAGAAGGGGCGAGATTGTTATCCGTTTGCGAGAAAGGGGTGGGTCCTATGTGAAAACCTTCCGCGCGGTAAAACTCATCGATTATTTTTTTAATTTTTTTATTTTAATTAAAAATTTTGAAATCTGTGGCCAGATTAATCTGGCCATTGGAGATCCAACGGCCTAGATTAATCTGGCCTTTTAAATTATTAAAAATAATTTTAAAAATTAAAATTTACAAAATGAGTAATACAAAATTTATTTTTGTGTATTTATTTTGTTGTTGGTAATTTGTTTTAATTATTTGTACTTTTTAAAATTTCTTAATTTCGTGTATTTTTTAATTTTTTTGTAATATTTATATTTATTTTGTGTAATTTTAAATTTTTAACTGTACAAATTTATTTTGTGTTTAAATAAAAAATTCATATTTCAACATCCTCTCCACAACCAGTGGCGGAGCCACACTTGTGGCCTCTCGGGCTGTAGCCCGGGTGGCCCGAAATTTTTTCAAATTTTTGTATATAGAAATTTGAAAATTTTTGGATTAATTTGGTATTAGCTCGGGTAGCTCAATTCAAAATATTAAAGGATTCGAGAGCTTAAAGTTTTAGCCCGAGTAAACCAAAAATCTTGACCTCGCCATTGTCCACAACATTATCTCATCTTTGCAGAACCAAACAATGAAGTTATCAACTACTTTATCACACCTAAATCCTCTTACTATTGGACATGCTCTCAAAATAGATAAACCTATTCTTTGACCGGAAAAATCTTCAATTTTCAAAGAATAATAATGATTTTTGTGTGTGGCAATCACGTCAGAGACATAAAACAATTAAATATTAAATCTGCCTTGATTATATGTGCACTAATTAATTGATTTGATTTGGGGTCGTATGCTTTAGGTGATAGATCTGTGAGCTCAGAAATATATCTTCTACAAAAAGTAGAGATAGCGATTCTACTTACGGATACTTCTTGACATGCTATGCGTGTACTTCAAAATTTTTCTAGAATTTTAGTGAAGATGCTAAATTAAAATTATGTTCAATAAAAAAATTTATGGCGTTTTACGGAAATTTTTTTGGGTAAAATTTGATATGATTATTTAAACCTGAATAATTAGATTCAAACGATAATTAACATTATTAAGACTGCTCTCAAAAGGTTTTGGAAAATATTTGAAATATTTTAAGTTTGTATTCATCGCCTCTACACACATATTTGATCCTAACAAGTGGTATCAGAGCTGGTTTTCCTTATTTGTTGATATTATTATATTCATTATGACATCTGCATTTAACAAAATTTTTATTTTTTTTAAGGAAGATTATGATGATTGAAAAATTCGTTTGCAGACTCATTTATTACCTAAAGAAGATGATATGTGGTATGTTATCACAGATGGTCCTATGAAAATCACTAAAATCAATACTGTCGCAGCCATGACAAGCGAAGAACCTCAAATTGTTGAAAAACATAGATCTGAATGGACTACATAAGATTAAAAAAAAAAAAAAAAGCAAACTTTGATAATGTTGTCAAGGATATCCTCTACAAAATGTTGGACAAGAACATGTTTTGTAAGATCAAGACTTGTACTACTGCAAAGGAGATCTGGGATAAGCTTACTGTAGTGACCCAACTCGGATCCACTACTAATTAAAGTTTAAAGCTTAATTAAGCATGCAATAAACAAAAATCAGATATACACTGCGGAAACTTTAAAATAAATACTAGTTGGCTGAATACAACCGACTAACAAAACAATTCGATATACAACTCAATCGAATAAATCTTAATAACAATAATTCATACAACTAAGTCCTGCTGTCTCTTTCTGATCACCGACTACTCCGAGTCTCTAGGAGCACTACCTGCACCTGCAACTGCCCCGTCGAATGGGGTATCCAGACAACAACAAAACATTGGACGTGAGCTCTAAGCTCAATACGCTAGTACGGGTATCATACAAACACGATGCATGCATATGTATATTTGGGTGTCATATTGGGAATAATATCCTGCTCAGTCTAGGCGCCATGATATGTAGCACGCTGGGCCGTCACATCAGGAGATGACTCCCATACCATATAACCCGTGGACATATCCTGAACCAAAACCATGGTATCCATCCACACATGCAATGGGTCTGAGCAACCCCAATACTAGGTAAGCCAAAGATACGGGCTAATCAAGATGTATGCACATGTAGCATAACATAAACATGCAATCATGACAAATAAAATGCAACATATAAGTATGCATACATATTGGCAATCTCAGTCAGTACTTACGTACCTTAATAAGGCAGTCTTAGGAGTCCCACTCTAGGTTCCACGCCTATCATCAAATCTACAATGTAAACACGCACGCATCATTATTTAAGCTCTAAAAGCCTTAACTAAGCTATTGCATAATTTCTAAATATTTTTAAGAAAAAAAAGCTATACCCGCGTCCGTCGTCAGCCCGCTTATGGAGACTATCCCGTAGCTAGGGGCACACTCCTGCCTCCACTCTACAGCTTTGAGCACAACTCCACTACTTGTGCTCTGTTCCACTACTATGTTAAATATTGTCTGACTATATTAAAATATATATTCTACTCCAACTCTAAAATAAGAGTACCCAACAAGCCCTAAACTAGAGTCATACGGGCGAATGAGAGAATTCGGTGCGCTTGACAAATGAGCTCCTCGGCTCCTTTTACAGACAAGGGTTCAGACCATCCGAACTGTGAGGCCCGGTTACTCTAATTACATTTAATTATCATACAAACAAATAATTAGAAGTCAAAGCAGCGGAAAAACGATTTAAAATAAATTTTGGGCCTATAAAAATTTCGGCATGACCTCCCCGTAAGTAGGACATCCCAAAATACACAGACAGCAGTTTATTTAAAATAACTAAAACTAGGACCTCAACAAACTTAAACATCACACAACCATGTGCCGGCCAGGCACGAAAACAAATTAAAACAGTTAACACATACCTGAGCCGACAAGGCTCGATAATAATTTAAAATATAGCAGGAACTCTCAAATACAACACAAATACATCGGGGCATCTCCCCGGAGAATATAAAAATGACTCTAACATAATACATAATATAACTCCGATAATACATAATATAACTGGGAGACAAGACATGATCCAACCTCCTCAACGAGCTCCGCCAGCGGACCCTCCGCCTGGTGCTGAAAAGTCACTTGGGTAGCCTACCATGGTGCCAAACAGCAGCCACAGTAGCCCCCCCAGAATTAACTGAGGTTAGGATTCTGGTATGAAACAGTTAGGCAACAACAACAAAACATATAAACTATGCATAAACACATTATAAAATGTAGTATGCAATGCATGAACTGGGCTCAAAGTAAACGGGATAACAGGAGCCAACAAACAGTACGATAACAACTGGAACAATGCTCGAGCTAGAACACAGGGGAGCTACATCGTCATGTAACTAAAACGCCCTGCCAAGTATGCGAGGTATGTCGTGCTGTGTGAAATCAAACACCCACGACTCGGCCTCCATACAGCTGATATCGATACAACAGATAGGCACAATAACGAACAACATACGATGTCAAGATTCCAAGTGCATATCACACAGAAAATGCATCAAGGAATAGACAATCATAATTTCGGTCTCAGGGATACTAGGCATAAAAAGCCACCAGCTGATTCCCGAAATAACAATACGTGTGCCCAGAGTACAATACAACATGATAACGGGTAACAAGAATGATAGGGCTCAACGTGTGATGTAGTGAATATCATGCCCTATTCTAAATGCCACAAAATATATCAAATAATTTAACATATAAACAATGAGGCATTTAAATTCACATAATCCATATAGTTCACGTAATCAACATAATATCGGCAAAACAATATTTATATTTTTATCGTTGTATGTTACCAACCGTAACATACCTATACCAATTCAAACGAAGGTCCTCAACTCTAATTCCCAAAGTTTCGGCCTACAACACAATTAATATTCCAATATATATCAAAACGATGCGATATAACCAACGAAATCAAATTAAATCCAAGCGGGTAAAATCCCAATATCGAGCAGCCCACTATACCTCAACTAAACCAGTTGGAAACTCACGCTCAAGGCTGGAAGAAGGGATTAAAACATCACAACTCGAAGCTAAACTAGCTGGACCGGGACAGCCTTCGAGCTCGCCGGAAAACTCACCGGAAAAGGCTGGAAATGAACTGAATGAACAGGGGAAGGTTCAGCTATCTATAAGCTTCGAAATACAGCAGAAATACAGCAGAATTATTGTCTAAAAGACTCTGAGATCGAAGCTTTCTTACCTGAAGAAACGCAGCAGAAAATAGCAGCACGTCTAGCTTCTGAAAGTAGCTCGATTCGGGCTCAAACGTGCATCAAATTCATCGCTTCTTAGCTTGAATCGAAGCCACGGATGTAAGGAAGAAAACCCAACAAACGAATCGAATTTTGGACTCCGAACGAAGAAGTTATGGGCAATTTACCGGAGCTGCGCAGAGGGGTGACGGGAGTGACGGGATTTGGGGATGACTTCTCTTTTCTTTTTCTTTCCTTAGCTTATGTATGAAGCGTGGATATGTATATATGTAAGGGTGTGTGTGTCCTTTATTTAATTATTATTTGGGCAACTTGACACAGTCCAGATATTTTAACGCTCGTGTATTATTTTAACTCTAATATGTATTTTATATCGTTTAAATCTCGATATTCAAAAATACATATTTTTAATACACTTACTAATTTATTTGGCATGAATAATTATTTTAATTTAGCATCTCAATAATAATTCTAATTATGCCAAATTACCAGATAATTAACTTCTGGGTCTTACATTTCTCCACCACTAAAAACAAATTTCGTCCTCGAAATTTCAGTTTACACACATACATCTGAAACGCAAGACACCACAATTCTATGCTAGGAATCAAACAAATATGGATAAGAAGTTCTTATCTTCTCCTCTGTCTCCCAAGTAGATTCCTCTACCCCATGCCTCGACCACTGAACTCGAACTAGTGGTACAACTTTGTTGCGAAGAACTTTCTCCTTGCGATCCAGGATACACATAGGATACTCAGTATAAGACAATGCTGGATCGAGTTCAACCTCATCAGGCTGAATGACATGAGACGGATCAGGCTCATACTTACGCAACATAGATACATGAAACACATCGTGGATGCCATCCAAAGATTGTGGCAACTCCAACCGATAAGCACAAGACCCAATACGTTCAACAATTCTATAAGGACCAATGTATCGAGGTGACAACTTACCTCTCATACCAAAACGAACAACGCCTCTAAACGGTGATATTTTTAGAAATACAAAATCATCAACTTGAAATTCCAAAGGTCGACGACGTTTATTCGCATAGCTTGTTTGTCGATCTTGGGCAGCTTTCATTCTTTGACGTATCAACTGAACTTTGTCATGCATTTCCTGAACAATCTCGGGTCCAGTCAATTGCTTTTCACCGAACTCATCCCAACAGAGCGGTGATCTACATCTGCGACCATACAAAGCTTCAAAAGGAGCCATGCCTATAGTCACTTGGAAACTGTTATTGTAAGAAAATTCTGCTAATGGTAAAGCTTCTTGCCAACTCTCTTTAAAATCCATAACTACAGCTCTAAGCAAATCCTCAAGAGTTTGGATTGTACGCTCAGTTTGACCATCGGTCTGAGGATGGTATGCAGTACTCATCGCAAGTCGTGTACCCATTTCTTTTTGGAAGCTAGTCCAAAACTTTGAAGTAAATCTAGGGTCACGATCCGAGACTATTGCAACTGGAACTCCATGCAGTCTCACTATATTCTCAATAAACAAACGAGCCATTTTCTTGTACGAGTAAGTCCTTTCATACGGAATAAAGTGAGCTGACTTGGACAATCTATCAACCACTACCCAAATGGCATCGAAGTGACGAGAAGTACGTGGCAAATGAGTGACAAAATCCATAGCCACATGTTCCCAGTTCCACTGAGGAACTTCAAGACTGTGCAGTAATCCTCCTGGTCTCATACGTTCTGCCTTGACTTGCTGACAGACCATACAACGAGATACAAACTCAGCCACATCCTTCTTCATGTTCTTCCACCAAAATTGAGGTCTGAGAATATGATACATTTTCTTGCCTCCTGGGTGAATGCTATAACGAGTGCAATGAGCTTCATTAAGGATGGCTGTGCGCAAGTCAGGAATATCTGGGACAACTAATCTTCCATTCAATCGAAGAGAGTCATCTAAATAAATTGAAAATCCAGATTGATGTCCTTGAGTCACTAAATCATAAGACTTCTGGATCTGATCATCTGACTTTTGGGCAGCTTTAATAATCTGAATTAACTCAGGTTCAACAGAAATCTGAGAAACACAGATAGCATTCCCTTGAATCTGAAAATTCAAACCAGAAGTGCAGATATCCTCGTGCAACTTAGAAATATAGATTGAGGAGAGTTGAGCATCATTATCGACTTTACGACTCAAAGCATCAGCAATGACATTCACTTTTCCCGGCTGATATTGGATCTCACAATCATAATCTTTCAACAGATCCATCCAACGTCTTTGTCTCATATTCAAATCAGATTGAGAAAATAAATATTTGAGACTCTTATGATCTGAATAAATTACAAATTGTTCTCCAAATAGATAATGTCTCCAGACTTTTAGAGCAAAGACAATAGCAGCCAATTCCAAATCATGAACAGGATATCTAGATTCATGTGTCTTCAACTGACGAGAACCATAAGCCACTACTCTGCCATGTTGCATCAAGACACAACCTAAACCTCGAGACGAAGCATCGGTGCAAACAACAAATCCTCCAGAACCACTTGGAATTGTAAGTACTGGTGCAGAAGTCAATCTCTTCTTCAACTCAACAAAACTTGACTCACATTCATCAGACCAAATGAATTTCTGATTTTTCTGAGTCAACAAAGTAATAGGTTTAGCAATCTTTGAGAATCCTTCAATGAATCTACGATAATAACCAGCTAAACCCATAAAACTCCGAATCTCTGGCACATTCGTCGGTCTTGGCCAATTCAATACTGCTTCTACTTTACTTGGATCAACAGAAATACCATGTTCAGAGATAACATGGCCTAGAAAGACAACTCTGTCTAGCCAGAATTCACACTTGGACAACTTTGCATATAATTGTTTCTTTTGAAGAATTCGAAGAATTAACCTCAAGTGCTTGGCGTGTTCTTCTTCGGACTTAGAATAAATAAGAATATCGTCGATGAAAACAATGACAAACTTATCGAGATATTTTCTGAATACACGATTCATCAAGTCCATGAAAATAGCAGGAGCATTAGTCAAACCAAAAGGCATAACTAAAAATTCAAAGTGTCCATATCTAGTGCGAAATGCTGTTTTTGTAACATCTTGTTGTCTAACTCGTACTTGGTGATATCCAGAGCGAAGATCAATCTTGGAATACACCGCCGTACCTTGTAACTGATCAAACAAGTCATCAATTCTTGGAAGTGGATATTTATTCTTGATGGTTGACTTATTCAATTGTCTGTAATCAATACACATTCTCATCGTGCCATCTTTCTTTTTAACAAAAAGAACAGGAGCACCCCAAGGTGAAGAACTTGGACGAATATAACCTTTACTCAACAATTCCTGTAACTGTTCTTTCAATTCTTTTAACTCAACAGGAGCTAATCGATATGGTGCTCGAGATATAGGTTCAGTTCCTGGCATAAGTTCTATACTGAACTCAACTTCTCGTTCTGGTGGAAATCCAGGAATTTCCTCAGGAAATACATCAGAAAATTCACAGACAACAGGAATGTCAGATATTGACCGCTCACCTTGAGACAGATCGATAGCATAAACAAGAAAACCTTCATTTCCTGAGTCCAACAGACGAGTCATTTCGATAGAAGAGACTAAAGGAATCTTAGCTCGTGAACCTCGACCATAGAAATTCCATTTAGGAGCAAAACTAGGTCTAAATCGAACTATTCCTCTATAACAATCGACAGTGGCTTTATTAGAAGTTAGAACATCCATACCCACAATACAATCGAAATCATGCATAGGTAGGACTATAAGATTCAGGTACAACACATTATCAGCATAGAGCAACACCGCATTAAACACAGCATTATTAGTTATGATCATTCTTCCCATTGGAGTAGCAACTGATAAATTTCCATTCATACTAGTGGTGCAAAGATCATGCGAAGCGACAAATGCATGAGAGATAAACGAATGTGATGCTCCCGTATCAAAGAGTACTCGTGCTGTAAAACCACATAGAGTGCAGTTACCAGTAATTACAGTACCTGGAGCTGCCTGTGCCTCGTCCTCTGTCAAGGCAAATACACGAACGGGTGGCTGATTTTGTTGACCACCTTGTCCTCTTGATTGCTGATGTGGCCTGCTCGACTGTTGAGAAGAGTGGGATGGTGCAGAAAATTTGCCACCAGGTGTTCCACTACCTGCCTGCACTGATTTTCCTGTCTGACTGGGGCAAACTCGAGCAAAGTGTCCTGGTCTACCACAAACATTGCAAAGTCCTTGAACTCCCACACATTGATTGCTGAAATGTTTCCCACCGCAGTTATCACAATAAGGACCAGTGTAGCGTTGTCCACTCTGCTTTCCAGAACCTTCAGAACTAGTAGAACTAGAGCCAGATTTCTTGAATTGTTTCCCTTTTGGACGTAAAGATGAAGTACTAAAATGACTTGAAGATTGCTTGCCAGATTGGTGCTGGATAGGAGTCTTGTTTCCACTTCTCCTTCGAAAACTTGCCTCAGCCCTTTTTGCCAATTCCACAGCTTCGGGATAATTCATTGGCTTTCCAGTCGAGACAAATGGATGCAAGCGATCATCTAATCCTTCAGTGAAGCTTTCAACAATAGCTCCCTGACTAGCAGCAACATGAGGAGCATACTTCAACAGTTCGTAAAAAGTATCAGCATAGTCTTGCACCGACATATTTCCTTGTTTCAAGTTATGGAATTCAGTTGATTTGGCACTATAGAATGATGGAGGACAATAACTTTCCCTGAACTTCAGCTTGAATACATCCCAAGACGGTGTTACTTTCTGAGATTCCAAAGTCATCAAGGTAGTAGCCCACCACATCTTAGCACGATCCTTCAACTGATGGAGTGCTAGCTTCAAACGTTGCGCCGACGGATATTCAATCAAATCAAAGAGATCTTCAATCTCGGTAATCCAGATTTCAGCTTTTTCAGGTCCCTCATTACCAAAATAACGAGGTGGACGCATGGTATGGAAACGGGCAACTAACTCATCCATCCTAAGTTGTTCCAATCGTCCAGTAGCTTGATTAACCTCGGTATTAACATCAATGCGAGGTCTCCCACGACCACGCCCACGACCACGACTAGCATTATTACCACTTTCAGCCATTCTATAAAATATAAATCACAACAAAAATTAGAATGAAAATAAACATATCACATAGGCACGTAAACATGTTGAAAAGTAGCAACAACAAGCGCAAAAATCAACTTTAGTGTCTAGACTCGAGTGTCCTAGACTTTAGTTTGAGCATATCCCAGTTTATGCTCTGATACCATGTTGTGAGGCCCGGTTACTCTAATTACATTTAATTATCATACAAACAAATAATTAGAAGTCAAAGCAGCGGAAAAACGATTTAAAATAAATTTTGGGCCTATAAAAATTTCGGCATGACCTCCCCGTAAGTAGGACATCCCAAAATACACAGACAGCAGTTTATTTAAAATAACTAAAACTAGGACCTCAACAAACTTAAACATCACACAACCATGTGCCGGCCAGGCACGAAAACAAATTAAAACAGTTAACACATACCTGAGCCGACAAGGCTCGATAATAATTTAAAATATAGCAGGAACTCTCAAATACAACACAAATACATCGGGGCATCTCCCCGGAGAATATAAAAATGACTCTAACATAATACATAATATAACTCCGATAATACATAATATAACTGGGAGACAAGACATGATCCAACCTCCTCAACGAGCTCCGCCAGCGGACCCTCCGCCTGGTGCTGAAAAGTCACTTGGGTAGCCTACCATGGTGCCAAACAGCAGCCACAGTAGCCCCCCCAGAATTAACTGAGGTTAGGATTCTGGTATGAAACAGTTAGGCAACAACAACAAAACATATAAACTATGCATAAACACATTATAAAATGTAGTATGCAATGCATGAACTGGGCTCAAAGTAAACGGGATAACAGGAGCCAACAAACAGTACGATAACAACTGGAACAATGCTCGAGCTAGAACACAGGGGAGCTACATCGTCATGTAACTAAAACGCCCTGCCAAGTATGCGAGGTATGTCGTGCTGTGTGAAATCAAACACCCACGACTCGGCCTCCATACAGCTGATATCGATACAACAGATAGGCACAATAACGAACAACATACGATGTCAAGATTCCAAGTGCATATCACACAGAAAATGCATCAAGGAATAGACAATCATAATTTCGGTCTCAGGGATACTAGGCATAAAAAGCCACCAGCTGATTCCCGAAATAACAATACGTGTGCCCAGAGTACAATACAACATGATAACGGGTAACAAGAATGATAGGGCTCAACGTGTGATGTAGTGAATATCATGCCCTATTCTAAATGCCACAAAATATATCAAATAATTTAACATATAAACAATGAGGCATTTAAATTCACATAATCCATATAGTTCACGTAATCAACATAATATCGGCAAAACAATATTTATATTTTTATCGTTGTATGTTACCAACCGTAACATACCTATACCAATTCAAACGAAGGTCCTCAACTCTAATTCCCAAAGTTTCGGCCTACAACACAATTAATATTCCAATATATATCAAAACGATGCGATATAACCAACGAAATCAAATTAAATCCAAGCGGGTAAAATCCCAATATCGAGCAGCCCACTATACCTCAACTAAACCAGTTGGAAACTCACGCTCAAGGCTGGAAGAAGGGATTAAAACATCACAACTCGAAGCTAAACTAGCTGGACCGGGACAGCCTTCGAGCTCGCCGGAAAACTCACCGGAAAAGGCTGGAAATGAACTGAATGAACAGGGGAAGGTTCAGCTATCTATAAGCTTCGAAATACAGCAGAAATACAGCAGAATTATTGTCTAAAAGACTCTGAGATCGAAGCTTTCTTACCTGAAGAAACGCAGCAGAAAATAGCAGCACGTCTAGCTTCTGAAAGTAGCTCGATTCGGGCTCAAACGTGCATCAAATTCATCGCTTCTTAGCTTGAATCGAAGCCACGGATGTAAGGAAGAAAACCCAACAAACGAATCGAATTTTGGACTCCGAACGAAGAAGTTATGGGCAATTTACCGGAGCTGCGCAGAGGGGTGACGGGAGTGACGGGATTTGGGGATGACTTCTCTTTTCTTTTTCTTTCCTTAGCTTATGTATGAAGCGTGGATATGTATATATGTAAGGGTGTGTGTGTCCTTTATTTAATTATTATTTGGGCAACTTGACACAGTCCAGATATTTTAACGCTCGTGTATTATTTTAACTCTAATATGTATTTTATATCGTTTAAATCTCGATATTCAAAAATACATATTTTTAATACACTTACTAATTTATTTGGCATGAATAATTATTTTAATTTAGCATCTCAATAATAATTCTAATTATGCCAAATTACCAGATAATTAACTTCTGGGTCTTACACGAACCCTCCTTCGGATCTTTCGATCTCTACATGCTTGACAAGTGTCACTGCCAGCACTTCAAATCGTCCGATCGGGTACTTTGTATCGTCCGATCTCAAGTATTACGTCATTTGTGATGTCACCCACTCGGACACCTGTCAGACTACTTTTTGGACCGTCCGATCTTGAATTCCGGATCGTCCGAACTCGAGTCTCAACCAATCAAATTATTTTCCTTATATTATCTTATCTGAGGGAGATCGGACCGTCTGATCCCTCTTCGGATCGTCCGCACTTCGCCCTTTCGAACTAGAACAGGCCCTCCGAACTCAGCCACTTCGGACCATTCGATCCTTAGTTTGGAGCCTCCAATCATGCCTAAGACTTGGAACCTTCCCGGCTATTTTTGAGTGTTCTAGATTCATTTTTGAACTCCTTAGACCCTTTTGGAAATCCCTTAATCATGTTTTACTTAATATAAACATGAGCACTCAATTAATTATCCATTAATCATTATACGAGTTACTATATTCTTCCCTTCTTAAAAGATTTCATCCTCGAAATCAAGGGTAAGTCTCGAGAACTTAATAAAGACCCTTCTTGCACGTCTGGTCGAATAGCTTTCAACACACTCAAACTCTTGTCTCAATACCTGCAAACTCCATTAATGTTGAACCACTTTCAGCACTCCCCAAACTCCTCAGTTTGGCTCTCGCAGAAACTGAAAATTATTGTGCTACTTGACAAAAGTCAAACTTTCTTGGCACTAATGTATCACAACACTGATACATCTTCTGTCCTTAAAGCGCATCTCTACGAGATTCTTCTGCCGAGCTGACACTCGCAAATTTTGGGCACTGATCTTGTACCAATTGGCCACGAGCAATTAGAACACAACACCTGCTTGCTCAAGATCACCATCCCAAGAAAAATCTTATACAGACGAAACCTATGTCATAACCTAACTGGTTCGCGACATTCGTTGAATCACTAACTAGGTCCAACCATCTAATGGTTCAAAAGTTCTCGGTGTAGAATACACATCCCAACGTCATCCTAATATTGTATATCATGAATCTCTCCTCAAGAAAATTTAGTTGACACAAAGATATACTTCAACGTAACTGCTTAACACGATTCACATACTGGTTATCCTTCCCATGCCCCTCTGAAGCAAAACAAGCTTCCCAAGCAATACTGGGAACTCAAACCACCATGTCTAGTACAATTCACAGTCCACGTTTGTGGGGATCTCGGGTTGCTAATCTCATCTTAGGGAAATTAATGAACAATTAACATTCATTAAACATCAATTGAATAAACCAAGAGCCAAGTAAAAATTTTTTTTTTTTTAAATTCAGTGTCTCGCTCCATCGGGGAAAAACACCCGATCGAGCAAGCACAATTGCTCAGCTCTCGGATGGAAGTATAATTTGGCCTCGCTCGATCCGTCAACTTCTACGGATCGAGAGAGCCAAAAACTCAAATCCTCTGTCCGCAAATTACAGGGCTCGCTCGATCCGTCAACTTCTGCGGATTGAGTGGCCTCCAAATTCCAGAAAATCAGCAGAAAAGTTTTTTGCTGTCAAGACTTGCATCTTGGCACAATTCAACATCAATCAAAGATACTAACATGATATAACTTCTATAAACATACATATACTCATAAATCAAGTCTTGAGCATAATAAACTAGCTTTTACAACTTCAACTAGATCACAAACTACTCAAAACATAAGATTATACAACTTGTTTCAAAGTTCCTCCAACATATCATGTTAAGTGTTCTATCATGCTTGCCATACTTCTAAGTACATCTACAACCCGAGTCCTCACGTGCTAGACTCTCTCCCAGCTGTCAATGACGTCGATGACTAGCTCCTGCCCCATCTGTTGTCATGCACACATACAAAACAAGACAACAGCCGGATAAACTCCGGTGAGAAACGATTCTCAGTATAACCAACATATAGAAAGTGTTAAATAAATCGTATCGACTCTATTTAAACTCGACTCATCAAATAGAGTAAATTAACGCTTCGAATAAGAATTGATTCATATAACTTCGTGCCATCAAGATTCGTAAACGATCTTGACATGGATATCCATCTAACGAGTTCGTAAACGACTCGCAAATAAGGTTAACCGCAACCTTGGCATAGAATCGATTCAATATAGCATCATATCAACTCGAATATAAAGATCCACTACCTGAGATGGATCGACAACATCACAATCAAATCAAAAACATAAATAAGTATGTGGTTTTTGCGGGCCAACTCAAGATTAGTCGTTCTTGAGTTTCAAAGTCCCTACTTCGCGATGTCGTCATTATACCTTCGTTTATCTCGATTCTGAACTCTTCAAATCTGAAAGATACAATCATAACACATATATCAAACTTCATTTCAATCTATCGTATCAAAAACGAGTCGAAAACATCATAAGATTGTCAATCAATCGCATTTCAAACCTCAATCCACTTTTTTCGGTTCAAAGTCGTTGTCTCGAGTCGTTGGTCTTCCAAACTCAACTGAAACTGAAGAATAAAATTCTATAATATTCACATCATCAAGATAAGTGTTTCAGCTTAGCTATCGAATATCAAAACAGTCCAAAAACTCGATTAAACGACGTAGCGATTGAAAATCGGTAACCGACGTAATCCCGAAACCATTTCTAACTTCAAAACCCAATCATACGTATATTCAAGTCAATAATCAGCTGATAAATCATTCAAATCCTCATCTCAATAGCTATAAAAATCGATTAACATAACATAAAACTTACACGAGATCGAAGCCCTCGTCGTAAGGATTCCAGAACACTTTACGGAATCGAAATCGGATAACCGGTTCAAAAGTTACGGCAAATTGAAACTCAAAGTTTCAAAGGAAAAAAGGAAATGGAACGAGATTCTGCTCTTGGTTTCGAAAGTTTCTGAACAAAAAATCATTCTTACACGTTTCATGCTGACTAAACATACTCAAAATCGGATATGTTAAAGAATAATTGCAATTTAGTCCCTCGTGCTTCAAAAATTGCAATTCAGTCCTCGGTCCTCGTTTTAATTCAATTTCAATCCTAAATAATTTAAGAATTTTAGAATTTAAATCAAAACTCTAAATATTCACAAATTAAATATACTCGGATTAAAATTAAATAAATTTGGATTAATATTAATTAATCCCGGGCCTTACATTTCTCCCCCACTAAGACATGAGTTCGTCCTCGAATTCATAAACAGTATAGATATGCAGACTGCATGCTCATAAGAATAAAGAATAACTGAAAACTAAATAAGAACTCACATCAGTGGAATAGATAAGGAAATCGTTTCTTCATATCATCTTCAACTTCCCACGTCGCTTCGTCAACTCCGTGCCGACTCCATTGAATCTTCACCAATGGAATGGTCTTCGTTCGGAGTTGCTTTGTCTTCCTATCAAGAATCTGAATAGGTTGCTCGAAATAGCTAAGAGTGTCATCCAACTCAGCTTCATCGGAGCGAATCACATGAGATGCATCAGATATATACTTCCTCAACATCGATACATGAAAGACGTCATGTATTCCAGATAAAGACATAGGAAGAGCGAGTCGATAAGCTAGATTACCTATCTTCTCGAGAATCTCATACGTCCCAATATACCTCGGAGATAATTTTCCTCGTTTGCCAAATCGAACGGTGCCTCTGAACGGTGAAATCTTCATAAACACTCTATCTCCCTGATCAAATGATAACGGCCGTCGTCGTACATTTGCATATCTCGTCTGTCTATGCTGCGCTGTTCTCATTCTCTGCTATATCAATTTCACTTTCTCAGTCATCTGTCTGATCATATCTGGCCCTAACTCAGGTACCTCAGAAACATCATCCCAATACAAAGGCGATCGACACTTCTTTCCATATAATGCTTCAAATGGTGCCATCTCTATACTCGTCTGATAACTGTTGTTATAAGAAAATTCCACGAGTGGTATAGAATTTTTCCATGTAACGCCAAAATCAAGTACTACAGCTCTGAGCATATCCTCAAGCGTCTGAATAGTTCGTTCAGATTGACCGTCAGTTTGAGGATGATAAGCGGTACTCAAATGTAAACGCGTACCTAGAGCTTCCTGTAGGCTATGCCAAAAGTGCGAAGTAAACCTCGGATCTCGGTCAGATACAATCAACTTTGGCACACCGTGTAGTCTTACCACTTCTCGAATATAGAGATCCGCCATTTGATCATGACGATAAGTCATTCGGTAAGGAATAAAGCACGCAGATTTCGTCAATCTGTCGATGATCACCCAAACAGCATCGCATCCTTGAGATGATCGTGGCAACTTCGTTACAAAGTCCATGGAAATGTGATCCCATTTCCATTCAGGAATCGATAAACTCTGTAATAAGCCACCCGGTTTCTTTCTTCCAGCCTTCACCTGTTGGCAATTCAAACATTTAGATACAAATTAAGTCACATCAGACTTCATTTGTTTCCACCAGTACTGACTCTTCAAGTCGTTGTACATCTTTCTGCCTTCAGGGTGAACACTATAGCGACTACAATGGGCTTCTTTCAGAATATTCTATCTCAAGTCTGTAATATTGAAAACAACTATTCGGTTATTCACATACAAGATATCATTGTCACTAACCTTGTACTCAGACTGATGTCCTGATCGGATCATTTCAATCGATTTCTGTACATTCTGATCAGCTTTCTGTGCTTCTTTGATATGAATTAGCAATTCTGGCTCAGCACTGATTGCATACACTCTCATCGGCCTTCTATCTGTCTCAAATACATACCCAGAACTACAAAAATATTCAATCAAATTAGATACACCTACCGTAGAGAAGGATAAAGCACATACCTTTCTACTTAGGGCATCCGTTGCTGCATTAGATTTTCCCGGATAGTATTTGATTTCACAATCAAAATCCTTCAATAAATCAAGCCATCGTCGTTGTCTCATATTCAATTCAGATTGTGAGAACAGATACTTCAGACTTTTATGATCAGAAAATATTTCAAACTTCTCGCCATATAAGTAATGTCTCTAGATTTTCAATGCAAAGACAATTGCAGCCAATTCAAGATCATGAATCGGATACCTGACTTCATGTGGTTTCAGTTGTCGAGAAGCATAAGCAACAACATGTTCTTTCTGCATTAAAATACATCCCAAACCCTGGTGAGAAGCATCACAATAAACAACAAAAGCACCAGTACCTGTAGGGATTATTAAAATCGACGCTGTCGTCAATCTCTTCTTAAGTTCGATAAAACTTCTTTCACACGCCTCAGACCAAAGAAATGGTGCATTATTCTGTGTAAGCTGTGTAATAGGCTTCGCTATCGAGGAAAAATCTCGAATGAATCGATGGTAATTGTAGTAACCCGCATTTTTGATTAGTGATTAAATGAGTAATTAATCACGTGATCATGTTTAGATTAAGTAAAACATGATTAAGTAAGTACATGTTGGGATAACGGACATCAGAAATGGATTCAGAGCACTCGAATTAATTGAATTGGTTCAGCGGGATCGGACGGCCCGAAGAGGAGTTCGGACAATCCGAAGTGGATCGGAAGCTCCGTGCCAGGATCGGAGGCTCCGATCGAGATCGGAAGCTCCGTCGGCAAGATCGGAAGCTCCGATCGGACTCAGTGTACACATCATCGGTTACGTCAGCAAGGTGACATCATGGCTGACGTAATATCGGGCGATCGGAAGTTCCGATCGCGATCGGACGTTCCGAACTGGGTTCGGAGGTTCCGAACGCCGCCTATAAATATAGGGTTCGAGATGCTCATTTCTCACACCAATTACCTCTCTTCTCTCTGATTCCTAAGCCTTCTAACTCAGATCTAGGGAGATCTAGGCGTCCTACGGGGAATCCAGAAGTGGCTTAGTGATCTAGACGTCATCGCGGAGCTTTGGCCTAGTTTTGAGGCTATCTTCAGTAAAGGGCTAACGACGGACGCAGGTATAGCTTTGGCATCCTAAAAATATTTAGGAGTATGCAATAACTTAATTAAGGCTTTTAGAGCTTTATTGTTGATGCATGGATATTTGCATTGTAGTAGCAGTAGACTGGACTAGTAGGCTTGGAGTCTAGGTCAGTGGAGCTAGGTTTGACCAGCGATGTTAGAGGTACGTAAGTACTGACCGAGATAGCCGGCATGATATATTTGCTTATATGTTGCATGAGTATGTGCTATATGTTTTATCATGTTTTAGCATGTTTTTACCGCCTTAGCACATACATGATTTTACGTGTAACTGCATCCGGAGAGATGTGAGTTATTGAAAGTCTCCATAGGGAACGATGATCTCATTTTGGACTCGAGTCAGGTATGACAGTTTTCATATGAGGCTTGTATCCTGTTTTGGATTCGGGTCAGGATGGGGTTGGCTCAGCCCTGATATGGAATATACGAGTACCCCGCGGAGTAGCTCTCTAGCCGATACTGTGTATTCTCGGCGCCATGAGCAAGTGTTTTCACTTGAGTTTTAAAGCATCTGTGTGTGCATATTTGTATTTATATCATTGCTTTGTATTGAGCGTTCTAGCTCACGCCCCTATGTTTGGGTATCGTGTATCTTGTGGCGGGGCAGGTTTGAGGCTGGACGGTCCAGGCGGCTCTCAGCAGGATTGAGCTTTGGGGAGTGCGAGGTTGTAGAGGGTTGGGATTTATTTACCATGAACCTTCGATTTGGTTGTATAACAGTACTTATACACTTGTGATAGCGTCGGTTGTATTCTGCCGATTGGATTTGTTGTATTTTAATTATCCTCTCTTTACACTTTAAGATTTTATTGCGCGCTTTTACTATAACTCTGATTAGATAGTGGATCCGGGTTGGGTCACTACATTAATAACCGGCTAAGCCCATAAAACTTCGAATTTCTGGCACCGATGTTGGTCTCTGCCAACTGATCACAGCTTCAACCTTACTCGGATCCACTGAAATGCCATCTCTTGAAATTACATGTCCAAGAAAAGCAACTCGTTGCAACCAAAACTCACATTTGGATAACTTGGCATACAATTTCTCTTCTCTTAATATTCTCAATACAGTTCGGAGATGATCAGCATGTTCATACAGATTCTTAGAGTATATCAAAATATCATCGATAAAGATAATCACAAAATCATCTAAATATCTTTGAAATACTCTATTCATCAATCCCATAAAAACTGCCGGTGCATTCGTTAGACCAAAAGGCATGACTATGAATTCATAATGGCCATCCTGGTTCTAAATGCAGTCTTAGGAATATCCTCGTATCTAACCCTCAACTGATGATAACCGGATCGTAGATCAATCTTCGAATATATCGACGAACCCTGCAATTGATCAAATAAATCATCGATACGAGGTAAAGGATATCGATTCTTTACCGTTGCTTTGTTCAATTGCCGGTAGTCTATACATAATCTCATTGATCCGTATTTCTTTCGAACAAATAATACCGAAGCACCCCATGGGGAAACACTCGGTCTGATATATCCCTTAGCCAACAAATCTTCGAGTTGGTCTTTTAATTCTTTCAGTTCAATCGGTGCCATTCGGTACGGTGCTTTCGATATCGGTTGTATACCTGACATCAATTCAATACCGAAATCTACTTCTCTGTACGGTGGCAATCTTGGAATCTCATCAGGGAATACATCTGCAAACTCACTCACCACTGGTATATCAGTCAATTTCGGACTAGACTTCAGTATATCAACTGCATAGATCAAAAATCCCTCTGCTCCCTTCTGTAACAAATCAGTCATAGCAATAACAGATATCAAAGAAATTTTGGCTCGTGATCCCTTACCATAGAATTTCCATTCATCAGTCATATCAGGTTTGAACTTCACGATCTTCTAAAAACAGTCCACTGTTGCTCTGTACTTGGTTAACATATCAATACCGATTATACAATCTAAATCAGATAAACCAAGAACGATACAGTCAAACTCAACTTCATTACCTTCGTACTGTAGTACACAGTTTCTAACAGACTTCACTGATACTATACCTTTTCCTAACGGTGAAGATATAGACACTACAGTAGCTAATGACTCAACAGACAATGAATACAACGTAACAAATTGTTCAGATATGAAGGTATGCGATGCACCAGTATCGAATAAGACATAGGCAGGATAACCAGAAAGAAAATAGTTATCTGCAATCACATCGTCTGGTGCCGCTTGTGCTTGCTCTTCTGTCAATGCAAACACTCTTGCTTGTTGCCTCGGAGGTTGATTCACCGTATGACCTCCTCCTCTACTCAGTGCTGCAGGCTATGGTTGAAAAGAGTGAACAGAAGATGTAGATTGACCTACCGGTCTCGATGATCCCGCACCCTGTGCACCTTCAGAACCTCGTTGTGGACACACTCATGCAAAATGTCCCATCTTGTTGCAAATATGGCAGCTTCCAAATACACCTCGGCATTGTTCATTGGTATGGCGTCCACCACACTTGGTGCAATGCACATTAGACTTCTGTCCAGCCCTAGACTGTCGGGAACTACCTGAACTCGAAGAGCTACTACCACCAGATCTCTTGAACTGTTTACTCTTGCCCTTGAAGAAGTTCTTCTTTCCACTATTGCTACCTCCAGCTTCAAATCGAGGTGGCGGTGGAATCTGTGACTGTTCTTGGGACTGTCTCACTAGCTGTGGCACAAACTGTGCTCCTTGTTGTTTCAGTATCCCTGCTTCTGCACCCTTTGCTCGATTCAGAGCATCAGCAAAGGTATTCGGTCTTCCCGAATTCACAAGTGTAAACACATCAGGATTCAAGCCATTAATAAATTGATCGGCTTGAGCTTCATCACTAACAGCAATATGTGGAGCAAACTTCAACAAGCTGGTGAATTTGGCAACATATTCCTCGATATTTAACTGCCCATGTTGCAGACTTGCAAACTCTGCTCTTTTGTCCTTGCGATAAGACACAGGAAAGAAACGCTGATAGAAAGAAATTCGAAATACAGACCAGGTAATAACAGCACCTTGGTTTTCCAATGCTTTCTTCCTTGCTATCCACCAAATCTTGGCAAGGCCATGCAGTTGATGAATAATCAGTCTCACGCGACGATCATCTGAATAGTCAATGGACTCGAATAAATGCTCAATATCTTCCAGCCAGTTCTCACACTCCACAGCATTCTCAGTTCCTTACAACTTCGGTGGTTTGAATGACTGGAATCGTTTCAGAAGTTTCTCCATCGGATTAGCATCACTAAACTCATCAGTAGACGTACTACCCTGTCCATGTTCAGTTGCTGTCACTGGGACCTGTGCAGCATTGGTCTGTTCAGCTGATTCGTAGCCAATGTCTGTCTAACTCTCGGTGCTGGTCGAGGAGGCATATCTGATAATCAAACAGATTAGTGTACAGTTCAATCTCAATTACAACAAGTCTGTTGCAGTCCACATTGCCTTCATAAAAGATCGAGTTTTGATTCATCCTCATAATACATGCTAGTACTTCAATCAAATAACCAGATAGCATGTAATTCAAACCATTGTATAGCATATTCTTCGCAAATTATCACAGCATCATGTGACAATTTAATATCTGTAATCAATCAATCATATACCATACAATTATGAAAGCAATAAATAAATCAGAATAAAAGACTCGATCTACCCCGCTCATCTAATCTCAGTCCGAGAAACTTATGCTTTGATACCACCTGTTGTGGGGACCTCGGGTTGCTAATCTCATCTTAGGGAAATTAATGAACAATTAACATTCATTAAACATCAATTGAATAAACCAAGAGCCAAGTAAAAAAAAAAAAAAAATTTAAAATTCAGTGTCTCGCTCGATCGGGGAAAAACACCCGATCGAGCGAGCACAATTGCTCAGCTCTCGGATGGAAGTATAATTTGGCCTCGCTCGATCCATAAACTTCTGCGGATCGAGCGAGCCAAAAACTCAAATCCTCTGTCCGCAAATTACAGGGCTCGCTCGATCCGTCAACTTCTACGGATCGAGCGGCCTCCAAATTCCAGAAAATCAGCAGAAAAGTTTTTTGCTGTCAAGGCTTGCATCTTGGCACAATTCAACATCAATCAAAGATACTAACATGATATAACTTCTATAAACATACATATACTCATAAATCAAGTCTTGAGCATAATAAACTAGCTTTTATAACTTCAACTAGATCACAAACTACTCAAAACATAAGATTACACAACTTGTTTCAAAGTTCCTCCAACATATCATGTTAAGTGTTCTATCATGCTTGCCATACTTCTAAGTACATCTACAACCCGAGTCCTCACATGCTAGACTCTCTCCCAGCTGTCAATGATGTCGATGACTAGCTCCTGCCTCATCTGTTGTCATGCACACATACAAAACAAGACAACAGTCGGATAAACTCCGGTGAGAAACAATTCTCAGTATAACCAACATATAGAAAGCGTTAAATAAATCGTATCGACTCTATTTAAACTCGACTCAACAAATAGAGTAAATTAACGCTTCGAATAAGAATTGATTCATATAACTTCGTGCCATCAATGAAAGAGTGGGTGCCCGGTTAGCCAACTTGTGGCTAGGGGCTTTTGTGACTCTATGTATAAACAATCTTTGTTTAATATAATTTACATTCATTAATGGCATTTTCTTTGTCTTTCTTCATATTGTTATATTGTGATATACTATTGTTGTTTTTATAAAGACCTTGAATATACTATAGTGTAAGTAAGATGAGATAGTGAATAAAGAGAGATCACTATTATGAAACACATCTTATAGTCACTGTATATTCTAAATAGTTCCTAGTCAATTGAGCCGTCCGCTAATAAGGATAAGGATCGCTCGAGATTGAGACTAGCATTTGTGATGCCAAGTACCATGTTTCATTGGTAATGGACATGGAGATGTTCAAAGCATGCAAATGGATATTCATATGATGAATGATCGAACTACCCTATTCGGACTTTCCAAGTGGTTATCACTTATCGAGTGGATAAAGTTCGCGGTTTTGGTTGTACACCATTAGTCCTTACTACTTGAAACATCATTGAGACTCTATATGCTAGTACTGTATTTTGACTCGTTTATCGACTCTATTGGGGTCATCAGGTGTCGGGATTGGGTACAGTTACGACACATATAGGAGTCGATGCTTTGTTGTCAAGGATTTACCACATACTTGCGAGTGTGGATATCCTATGCGATCTAAGGAGATATTAGTGTGACGAATCTCTGGCCAGAGTACATGATGTGTTTTAGGTTACTCGGTTTTTCTAGTAACACATGCGATGTCACTATTTGATCTCCAAAATGTAATGCATAGTTATCGAATCTCGAACGACTCTCGATGCACCAATGGTTGTTGATTCGATCGGGATATATGGTTGAAGGGACCGTACTGTACGCTAACCAAAATCTACTGGTTCTTGCAGGCACTATCAGTGATACCTAGGGAATCATGGGGCGATGTTGCTAGACGCTGTTACCATGATTCGTTGGGCAAGTCGGAAATTGTTGTTCCGAGTCACAAGGAGTTGTGAGCCCACAGCTAGCTGTATCCCTGAACCATTGAGGGTCACACAAGTAATGGATTACTAAACCCCATTGAGATAGTTAAATTTAAAGAGTTAAATTTAATGAAAGAGAAGTTGGACTTCTTAACTAAAAGGGAGTGGAATTTCCTAAAATGACATAGGGATGGACATTTTTGGAAATCACTGAATTCGGATTCAGAAAAATTATCTTGACTTTAAAAGGTGCAGAAATGGTTTCTGTGCACATTGGTGAAATCGGTTTATCAATCGGAGTCATGATGAATTTTATATTAATTTCTATAATAACGGGCTTGGCTTGTTGGGCTTAAGTTATGGATTGTGGACCCTAAAGAGTTAGAGTCCTAATACAATCATAACTTAATCTAGTCTAGAAATTATCTATAAATATATGAGTAGTGTTCAAAAATCAGAAGCATTCCTCTCTTGCAATTTTCGAAATCACACATATATTTTAAGGGGAATTTTCGAAAATTCCTCTGTCCCTTTAGAGAAAATTCGGTCTGTGATTTTTGTGAAAAATTACATTCCGAATTAACAGATCAAATCTGTTTATTCTCATCGATAAACATCTGATTGATTTCTAGTGCAATCAATCAGAGGGTTTCTGTTTTCTATTCGTGGACCTTATTCCGGAGATTGATCGTGAAGCCATCGGTTCCCGGGATATACAAGAAGAGCAGATTAAATTATGTTGGTGTCCATAATCAAGCCGTTGCTTGAATAGATAAAAATTTAATTGTGATTTTATTTTTACTTCCATAATTTAATCATAAAGTTTTGATACCCATGATATGGAATCGTTCCATATCGAAAAATAAAAATTTTTAAACTTCCGCTGCACCGGGTATCAATTCTTAATTGATTTGAACACGTTTTCCAACAATCAAGATTCGTAAACGATCTTGACATGGATATCCATCTAACGAGTTCGTAAACGACTCGCAAATAAGGTTAACCGCAACCTTGACATAGAATCGATTCAATATAGCATCATATCAACTCGAATATAAAGATCCACTACCTGAGATGGATCGACAACATCACAATCAAATCAAAAACATAAACAAGTATGTGGTTTTTTCGGGCCAACTCAAGATTAGTCGTTCTTGAGTTTCAAAGTCCCTACTTCGCGATGTCGTCATTATACCTTCGTTTATCTCGATTCTGAACTCTTCAAATCTGAAAGATACAATCATAACACATATATCAAACTTCATTTCAATCTATCGTATCAAAAACGAGTCGAAAACATCATAAGATCGTCAATCAATCGCATTTCAAACCTCAATCCACTTTCTTCGGTTCAAAGTCATTGTCTCGAGTCGTTGGCCTTCCAAACTCAACTGAAACTGAAGAATAAAATTCTATAATATTCACATCATCAAGATAAGTGTTTCAGCTTAGCTATCGAATATCAAAACAGTCCAAAAACTCGATTAAACGGCGTAGCGATTGAAAATCGGTAACCGACGTAATCCCGAAACCATTTCTAACTTCAAAACCCAATCATACGTATATTCAAGTCAATAACCAGCTGATAAATCATTCAAATCCTCATCTCAATAGCTATAAAAATCGATTAACATAACATAAAACTTACACGAGATCGAAGCCCTCGTCGTAAGGATTCCAGAACACTTTACGGAATCAAAATCGGATAACCGGTTCAAAAGTTACGGCAAATTGAAACTCAAAGTTTCAAAGGAAAAAGGAAATGGAACGAGACTCTGCTCTTGGTTTCAAAAGTTTCTGAACAAAAAATCATTCTTACACGTTTCATGCTGACTAAACATACTCAAAATTGGATATGTTAAAGAAGAATTGCAATTTAGTCCCTCGTGCTTCAAAAATTGCAATTCAGTCCTCGGTCCTCGTTTTAATTCAATTTCAATCCTAAATAATTTAAGAATATTAGAATTTAAATCAAAACTCTAAATATTCCCAAATTAAATATACTCGGATTAAAATTAAATAAATTTGGATTAACATTAATTAATCCTGGGCCTTACAACGTTTCTTAGTATGCCTCAACAATGTGTCATGATGAAACTCTCATCACATGACAATCAAAGTCCTCCCTTAACCATTTGTCTGCGATGCCATATGTATACGCTGCAATGGTAAGCATCGCATTTCTGACAAACTACGTTGTCTCGATTGCAGAATGCTCACCTAATACTTTCAATCTATGGACTACTTAAACTTCTTTGGCACTAACCTAGTACCAAAAATATCTCTATAGGATTCAACTATCGTTGGTCATCCCCCTCCCCTGGTAGCTATACCTATAAGGCCCGGGATTATCTGATTTAATCTGAGATTATTTAATTTTAATCCGAGTATATTTAATTTGAAAATTTTTAGAGTTTAAATATACTCGGATTAAAATAAATAATCTCGAATTAAATCAGATAATCACGGGCCTTACAATACCTCTTCCTATAACTGTGCACATATCAAGACGAAGGCAAGCCTTCTCCATAACGCCCAACTGGAATGAACTTCCCCAGTACACCGGCATATGATAACGCTCCCTATACCGTCTCAAAACTCAACAGTCATTTTCACTTGGTATAACTCCTCTCGAAGTCTCTGATGACACCATCATAGTTAATTCTATCCTTTGAGATCTGACCAACTGCTCTTAAAGGAAATTAGTCCCAACAGATTCAACATTTTCACTAACTCGTGTTCCTACTTGGTATAACTCCTATACCGTCTCAAAACTCAACAGTCATTTTCACTTGGTATAACTCCTCTCGAAGTCTCTGATGACACCATCATAGTTAATTCTATCATTTGAGATCTGACCAACTGCTCTTAAAGGAATTTAGTCCCAACAGATTCAACATTTTCACTAACTTATGTTCCTACTGAAACACATCAACCCTCACATGATTTGGAAAAGACTAAGATTTTTGAAGAACACGTCATCCTTGGAACTATCACAAGTCACTAGCTACCAAGTTACTCTTAGGAATACTCCGTGCTTGAAGTAATTTGCTACACATCACACACCCGACTATTGCTCATTGTTGAAACGCAATAACCTTGACAAGCAGTCCACACTTGATTTGACCTATCCTTAAACAAGATGCATTGTCCTTTGTATTGGATTATGACAAGTGTCCTTAATCAATTCTAGTATTCCCATGGCACAACACATCAGAATCTTTACTGGAAGATTAGTGACAACAATCAAACTAGACTATGAAAAATCAAGTATCAGCTATTGTCTCATCCCACGATCAAAAAACTGATGTTCACTCGCTAATGCCCACTAAAATGCCCAATACTCGTCGGACCCAATCTCAACGGTAACCTTAGAATTCATTATAGGAACACTTTGGCAAAATGTATATTCTAAAGTTTTAATTTTATTTTTCAAATCTCGAAACTTTTTATTTAAAATGCGTACTCTTGCTTGAGAGTTATTCCAGGCATGATAAATTTTTTTAAATAAATTTTAAATTAAAGGCAGCAGGAAGTTTAGGAAGGTTACCTTGCTTGATC
The DNA here is from genome assembly GCF_033568475.1 of Henckelia pumila. Taxonomy (NCBI): domain Eukaryota; kingdom Viridiplantae; phylum Streptophyta; class Magnoliopsida; order Lamiales; family Gesneriaceae; genus Henckelia; species Henckelia pumila. The sequence goes on along the minus strand of NW_027331857.1, from coordinate 1,587,480 downwards.
AATCATTGATCTGGAGTAGAGGCCAAATCCTTGTTTTTCCTTGATGAACACCTGTTCAAATGGTACTCAATTTTGGATCTCCAAGTTTACTCTGATCATGAATTGTCAATTGTTGGCTTCCAGTCTTCTCCTCCTTATGCCCTGCTTGTTTAGTTATTTTCCATAAGGCTGAATTTTTGTTTCTGATTTTATGTTTCTTAGTTTATGATAGTTTTCATACGTCTTGTATGAACCAGAGCGTAAGAAACTTAAGAAGAGAGAGGCAGACTCAAACTTCGCTTATTCAATTACAAAATAAGCATCTCCTTTTATAGGCGTGGAGAAACGCGCACAAAGATAAGAAAAGAAAGAGGGGACCACCTCTGACACTGCTTAATGGAAGACAACTCATTTTACGTCTGAGAGGACGCCTTTACATGTGGTGTGGTCCACGATTATATATTTTACATTGTGTCACTATCTGAATCACTAGTGGCTTCAGATCACTTCTTTATTGGTTTTTCTTATTTTATAGTTGTTTCTTCTGTCTTTATTGGTTGAAAATGTCCACATTTGTGAGTGGAAATAATTGTTTCTAGTTTTTTACATAGCATTTGTTGAGTCTCTCTTGTCATGTCAACTCTTGCTTCATAGATCAGAGCTACAAATTGAGCTAACATGGCTTGATCTTTTTTTTTGGATGATCTCCTTGTGTCCAGTGATTAATATAATTTTACTATATGAAAAATTTATTTTAACCTTTGAATTTTCATCATTCTTTCCAGTTCTTTAGATTATGTCGATTAATTTTTTTATTCTTATCTCCGGAATTGTCAAGATATTCATTACTGATTTCTCTTCTTTTGATCCTTCAAATAAGAACTTTTCTTTATTTCTTTGACATTGAATGTATACCATTGGTTGATAGAATTTGTCATCATCCCAATCTGGAAGGGTTAAATGAATGTTCAACGTTAATACTTGATCATCTTTAAAGACTGCTTTCTTGAATTGAATGATACTATTTCTCAGTTGGTATGGAAATAGTTCTATCTCTTGATTGTTGGGACTGACTTCTAATCCGCTTAATAATCCATTTGAAAAGAATCTTGCTACTTCATGCGTTGGAGCATCTTGCAGTGTTCTTGCTCTGGATATGTTTTGTGTGTCACAAGTTTGTAGCCAAAATCCTGCAGATGGTTTGACTATTCTCAAATAGTTTAATTTTTCAAAGAACTCAGTCTTGAATTTTTCTGTAAAATTTGTTTTTCCAAAAATTTGTTTTTGCGGTCGCAAATTGACAATCTTTCTTTCTATTTTTTCAAAGGAGCTTTTAAACGTCCTTTCTTCTTTTTTATTTTTCTCGGTGCTGGCTGTGTCCACAGTTTATTTTTTCTTTTCTTTTCTTTTTCTTTTTCTATGTCTTTGTTGTCAGTGTTGGCTGTGACCGCTGACTGTTTCTCATTCATCTCCATTATTTTGTCAAATGAAGTTGCTATATTGATTAGTGTTCTTGGTGAGGATGATGATTCCGAGGTTGACATATTTTCTTTTGTCCTCTGAATTTTTCTGAATACATTCTTTTCTCTTTTTTGAAGAATTTGAATTTCTTCCTGTATGTCGATCAGTATTTCCTCTAATTGATTTAATTTATCCATCACAAGAAAACAAAAATATGTATATATACACACACACATATATATATATATATATATAATGGTTAGTAATTTAACTCTTTATCGTGAGTAATTCGAATAGTTTTATTATGCGTATCATTGCATTTATGAATTCTTTTTCAAGAATTGAACCAATCTTCAAAAAAAAGAGATTGATTATTTTACTCATAGAGTAATTCGTGTTTCTGAATATAAATCTCATTTCATCAATTTATATTCTCCATGCTTTTTGAGGCATGTTCGGATGACTTGAAGTCATAAATAATTCATGTTTCTGAATATAAATCTCATTTCATCAATTTATATTTCTCATATTTTCTGAGGCATGTTCGGATGACTCGTAGTCATTTTCTGGATCACTTAGGATCTTTTTGTTATTCAGTTACTACAGATAGTATAATTTGGATGAAGTTCTTTGGTTGATGCGTCGGGTAATGAGTTATATGTTCCTTTGATATGCTGGATCTCGAACTGATAATGGTTCAATTCCAATTTTCATCTAATTAACCGTTCTGCATTTCTTCCTGTATTTTTTGATATTTTCCTTGACTTGAAATATGTTAAATTTATATTATCTGTTCTTACAAAAAATGGTTTAGAGATAAGATAAATTTCATAAGTTCTAATTGTAAAAATTAAAGATAATATTTTTTTTTATTTGAGTGATAATTTAGTTGTGCGCCTTGAAAGGTTCCTAATGTATAATTACATAGTTCTTCATTATTCCTGGTAGCTGTTTTAGTTAGTTCTTCTAAATATTTTTCTCCTGTATATGCCTTTAAACACGCTCCCAATATTCATCGACGCATCTGTTTCAATTATTATTATATCTTTATTTGAAGGAAAATATAATTCATGAAGATTACTAATTATTTTCTTTTTAATACTGCCTATGTAATTAGTATCTTCTTTCGACCATTTTCATTTATAATCCTGTTTAAGTTTTGCCTGTAGAGGTTTTCTGATCTCTGCTAGTTTCTTAATGTAATTCCCGAAATAAGTTAATAATCCTAGAAATCTTTTTAATTGATCTTTATCTCTGATTTCACTAGGAAAATCATGAATTTTCTTAAGTATATGCTGTTGTAGACAATGTTTTCCGTCTTCTATTTGTAATCCTAGATAATTTATTTTTGTTTTAAACAATTGTGCTTTCTTTTCAGAAAGTATAATTCCATCTTTATGAAAAATATCTAATACTGTCATGAGGTCTTCATAATATTGATCTAATGTTTTTGAGTAAATTAATATGTCATCTATATAAACACAACAAAATCTACATATGGTTTATGTAGCGACCCAACCCGGATCCACTATCTAATCAGAGTTTAAGAGCATAATTAAGCATGCATTAAATAAATCGCTGTGGAAGAATTAAATAAAAGCAGACCGACAGAATACAACTGGTTAAGAAAATTCGATTATACAATCCAATCGAATAAATAAGCCTAAAGAGCAAGACCTACAGCTAATCCTGCTGTCTTCACTGGTCACTGGCTACTCCAAGCTCCTGGTGCTCGATTCTGCACCTACACCTGCCTCGTCGAATGGGGTGTCCAGGTACACAGAGAATACTGGACGTGAGCTCTAAGCTCAATACGAAAGCAAGGGTGAAACATACAAATATGATGCATGCAAATGACAGGGTATCCATATCTGGGATAACTGTATACACTGCTTAGTAATGGCGCCTAGGACATGAGTGGTACAACCCGGAGAGCAAGCCCTGTGTACACTGCTCATTCCTAACGGACGTAGACCATGTCTTACAGATGCCAGTGCTGGCTAACCCGTCGGTCGCGGGGCGCTCGACATCTACCGTCCGAACAGGGCTGAGCGGCTCTACATGGCTCATCTCAAAAGATGGACAGACACAATATGATATGCACATGCTGCATAATAATATGACACACAAATGCAACATATAAGCATGCAAAACCCGCTGGCTATCTCAGTCAGTACTTACGTACCTTATTACAGGCAGTCCAAGCAGTCCCACACTAGGTTCCAGTCCTATCATCAACTCTACAATGCAAATACCCATGCATCATTAATTAAGCTCTAAAAGCCTTAACTAAGCTATTGCATACTCCTAAATAATTTAAGGAGACCATAGCTATACTTGCGTCCATCGTCAGCCCTTTGCTGTCGCTTGCCTCAAAACTAGGCCACAGCTCCGCTACGACGCCTGGATCGCTATGCCACTTCCGAATTCTCGATAGAACGCCTAGATCTCCCTAGATCTGAGTTATAAGGCCTAGGAATCGAGAGAGAAGAGAGGAGAGAGGTGCAAGAAATGAGCTCTCGGACCCTCTATTTATAGACACGGAACGGAACGTCCGTTGCTCAACGTTGCATCCGTTTTGCCTGACGAACGTTGCTTCCGATCCCCATCATTGCTTCCGATGTCCCATCAAGTGCGTAAGAAACGTAATATTGATGATGTCATGGATGACATCAACTGCCAGAACGTTTCTTCCGATCCAGAACGTTGCTTCCGTTCCTGGTCACCCTTTGGGCCTTTTTCGATAATTTTGAATCCATTTCTGAAGTCCGTTAAATCAACAGAAACTCCCTTAATCATGTATTAATAATTTGAAACATGATCACCTGATTAATATAGTCATTAATCGGTAATTACGGATACGGGTCACTACATTCTCCCCCCCCCCCCCCCTTAAAAGATTTCATCCTCGAAATCTAGGGTAGAACCTCGAGAACGTAATAGAAACCCTTGCTTGGGTGTCTGGTCTAAATAGTTTCCGACACACTCAGAATCTTGTCGAAGTCCCTGTAAGCTCCATTAATGCTTAACCGCATTAACATTCCCCCAAGTGAATATTACTGCGCTACTGGTCGACAGTCGAACTCCTCTGGCACAAGCGTATCACAAAACTGGTACATCTTCCATTCTGACCACGATCTCCTTGATCACGAAGGATACAAACACCCGCTCAATCGAGATCATCGTCCCAAGGGAAATCTTAGATTGTCGAAGACCAAGTCATAACCTGATTGGCTTACGACATTCGTCGAATCACCAAACTAGATCTAACCATCTAATGGTTCCAAAACTTCTCAGTGCTCAACACCTATAGTCTGGAAAAACCATCCCCAACACTGTGTTTTCGCAGCAAATTCCGAATTTCTCCTCAAGAGAATCTTGTTAACACAAAGCTATACTCCAACATAACTGCTTAACATGATTCCAGACTGGTCATCCTTCCCATGCTCCACTGAAGCGAATGAGCTTCCCAAGCAATTACTGAGAATTCAGTCTACCATGTCTAGTGCGAATCACAGTTCACGTTTCTTAGTATAACTCAGCATTGTGCCCTGATGAAAACTATCATCGCTCGCCAATAATGATACTAAGTCATCTCCTAGTCCATTGACCTGCGAAGCTACGCATTCACTGAAATGGAGGTTATCACACCTCTGATGATCTACACCATCTCGACCATAGGTTATTCACCTCATGAATTTCCAATCGATGGACATCCTCCTGATAGTTATACATACTAGCAATCACTGTACGCTCATCAAGACTAAGGCAAGCTTCCACCAATATGCTCGACTGGGACATTCCACAGTGCACAGACATATGGAAATGCTTCCTATTCCGTCTCGAAACTCGACAGTCATTGCACCTGGTATAACTCACCTCGGAGTCTCTGATGACACCATCATCATTAGCTACCTATAACGCATCCGACCATTGTCCGTTGTTAAACGCAATATCCTTGACAAAAAGCCTGTAAGAATGTGACTCACTGATTGGAAAGAACGAATTCGATCCGTCACGATCTTGTGAAATTCTTCGATCCTAAAGGCAAATCTCATTGGTTACTAAGTCGATCAACGACTGCCTCGATCATCTCAATGACCTCACGCACTACACGCTGGAAATTAGTGACACACTCTGCTGGATCTTGAGAACTAGTGTAACACCCGGTATTTTAAATACGTAAATCCGCATGCATAATTAGGATATTTAAATAATTTAAATTTGTGATTTATGGGTTAAATAATTATGTGAATTATTTGTGCATGATTTAATTTATTTTCAAGCACTTAACCCATAATTAGTGATTTTTATGATTTATGGCATTTTAATTATGTGATCACGTAGACGGGACCGTGGACGGACGAGATGACAACTTTCTATCCAAATTATTTTATGAGTCTTATTTGAGCCCAAAAATATCATTTTGAGATTTATTTCCTTAAAATTTTTAGTATTTAATTTTATATAATTTTAGGAGTCCATTTTTATCCAAATTTAGCCATTTTAATGACTTTTAATTATTTTTAAAATTCCCTTAATTTGTAATTTCGAGATTTTTATGTTTTAATTTAAGTTATTAGATTTTTTTAACTTTTATTTAGAGTATTTAAAACTTTTAATTATTCTAAAACCTATTTTAATTAAATTAAAAACCTAGACTAATTTAAAAACCTAATTCTACCCTACCCAACCCCACGCCAATCTCTATCACACCAGCCGACATCTCACCCTCCTCCATCATCTTCTTCATCGATTCAAGACATCTCCAAGACTCCATAGCCATTTTTCTTCGAAGCTTCAAGTTTGCTCGTCGTCCCGGAAGTCGTCTCACGCTCGTTTCTCTTCGTTCTTCGGTGAAAGGCATGATTCCTTCTCTATCTTTCGTGACATATCAGTGTATTATGTGTGAGTCGAGTTTGCATCGAATCCTTTTGAGAATTTTTTTCAGAAAATTCAATCGGTGATGGTTGTTTGCGTTTGATTACTTGTTTTCTTGATCATGCTCACGTTTTTCATGCCATGGGTGCGTCCAACTGCTGTCCAAGGGTCCCTAGGTCGTGTGAGGGTTGTCTAGGCTCGAATGGCTCGAGTGGTTCGAGCCAAACGAGCCCAGAAAACCCAGCTGGTGCAGATCGGCTCCTGTAGGCGCGCAGATAGGGTTCGTGGAAGGGAGCTCGGGCTGGGCTCCTGGGGCTGCATGGGTTCGAGGTTTTGGTCTGGTTAGGACCGCCCAGACGTGGGCTACGTCTGGGCGGCGGGGCTCCGGCCAGGGGTGGCCGGAGCAGGGCGGCAGCAGCCCTGGAAGGGCTGCTGCTCGCGGCTGCGGCCGAGAGGAACAAGGGGGAAGACGGGTTAGGTGTTAGGGTTAGTTCCGAGTCGGGTCTTGGGTCCGGGTCGGGTCAGTTAAGTCGTGGGTCAAGTTAGTTGGGTCCGGGTCCGGGTTAAGTTAGTTGGGCTCGGGTATTTTTATTTTAGAGTTTTAAGTTTAATTAAAGGGTTAATGGGCCTAATTAAATCTTAAAATTTGATTAGGCTCAATTTAATTATTTTGGGCTAAGATTAAATTATTTGGGCTTAATTAATTTATTTAAGTGAGTCCAATAATTTTTATGGGCTTTAGGGCCCCTGAAAGTTATTGGGCCAGTCTTTGGGCTTTTGGGCCCATTGGGACAGGAACAGTGTTATTGGGCCTAATTTAGTCTTAATGGGCTTTGGTTGATTTATTGGGCCTAGAAAAGTTGTTAATGGGCTTAAGTACACTAATAGGCCAAGTCTTAAGTTAATGGGCTTGTATGTCTAGGGCCAGCAGTTGAATCAAACCATGAGAAATTTCATGTGTCCTGAGTTTATATTTAATTATTTTATGCATGAAAAGTTATTTATTATATGATATTAGAAAATAAATTAAATATAAATGAAGGACACACACAATTTATTTAAAGTACGTGCATTCATGAAATCAATTTTTATGCTATGATTGAAGTTCTATGGTTGAGCAAATAAAATATTTTAGGTGGAAATTGAAGTAGTGTGGCCATTTATGTATGGGCAGTTTCTGCCATTTATGTATGGGTGGTTCGCCACCAGCCTCGTACGATGGTTTCTTAGACTGATCAGTCGCACTATAAGTATGGGTCACACTTACGGATAGGACCATTCGATGTTAAGAAAATAAGTGCTCAACAACTCAAGTATGTATGATATTATGTATGTTACGTATAATTCAGTGATTTCTTTAAGCAACATTTATGTTATTATTTTTGAGGCATGCTCATGCATTTATAGGTTAAGTATTATGTATGAAAGTGTATTAAATTATTTTAAACCCTTGTTAGTATGCATGTTGGGCCTCTAGGCTCACTACACTGATATGGTGCAGGTGAGTACGTAGAGGAGCAGGTTACCCCTACCGGTGGTGAGGACGTATGAGCGGAGCTGCAGTGGCCCCGTGACCGTAGTCTGCATCGTGCTAGTGTTCTATGCATGAATATTTTAAACACTATTTTATTTGAAGATTTTATTCCAGTGTTGAGATTTAAGTATTATTTTCACGCAACTTTTTAGTGTATGCACTGTTGATTAAATTGTTTTGAATTATTTTAAGTATTGCATGATTCAGACGTTTTAGTAATTATTTTTATGTTGCATAATTTTTTATTAAATTTTAAATCTCTTTTATGGTTGTACATATATGTATGGGCATATATGTATATATATATATATATATATAAATATTTTACTTAGTATTTATTTTTAAAGAAAAAGAAAAATTTTTAAATTTTCCGCATTTTTTTGAAATTTATAAGTCTAGGATGTTTCAGTTGGTATCAAAGCCAGGTTCTTGGAGGGGTCATTACTGCTATGCTAGCTCAAAAATCCACGCTACCGGTCTGTAAGTTTTAAGTGTTTATAGCATGATTTAATTCTTTGAATTTAAGTTAGCATTACTTTTAAACCACTTGGTTATGCATGGCGATTTACGTAAAGTAATATGTGGTGGTGCAGAATGCCTCCCAGACCAGTGAACCGACGTGGGGGACCTCCACCTCCGCCTCCACCGCCACCTCCGCAGAATCCTTTATCAGCATTGGAGCAGGCCAATGCTAATATGATGGCGGGTATCACTGCTCTGTTGGAGCAGCAGGCTGCACGTCCCAGACTGTCCCATGAGGAGGACGTTGCTGAGAGGTTCCAGAAGAAGGGGCCCAAGGAGTTTGTTGGTACCACCGATCCTTTGGTGGCTGAGGGATGGATTCGCTCTCTTGAGTCCATCTTTGATTATATGGGGATCACAGACACCGACAGGGTGAGCTGTGCGACGTACATGATGAGAGGAGATGCAGCCCTTTGGTGGGAGGGTGCAGTTAGAGGAGTCCATCTACCTACACTGACGTGGACCGAGTTCAGGAGTATCTTCTACGCCAAGTACTTCACTGAGGATGTGCGCAGTCGCATGATCCGGGAGTTTATGAGTCTCCGTCAGGGGGACAAGACAGTGGTCGAGTATGTGAGACAGTTCGAGAGGGGCTGTCGCTTTGTGCCTATGATTTCTGATAGTCCACCAGAGAAGTTGAGGCAGTTTGTGGAAGGTTTGAAGGCGGATATCAAGCATGATGTTCGCATGGCAGACGTACTTACTTATGAGTCTGCAGTCAGTAGGGCCTTGCGTTCCGAGGAGGGTCGGAGAGAGATCCAGAGAGAGCAGCAGGGTAAGAGGCAGTTTCAGCAGACGGGGTATCAGCGACCATCTTCGCAGCCTCCTGCGAATAAGCAGTTTACAGGGCCATCTAAGGGCCCGAATCAGCAGAGGCCTCAGGGGAAGCCACAGCAGCAGACTAGGGGCGGGGCCCCTACTCCAGGGAGATATCCAGTATGTCCGAAGTGTCAGAAGATGCATTTTGGGCAGTGTCTTATGGGAGCAGGAGTCTGCTATCGTTGCAAAGAGCCGGGGCATCAAATTGCCAACTGCCCGCAGAGGCAGAACGTCAGTGGGCGAGTATATGTGATGCAGGCAGAGGAGGCAGACCCAGATACCTCCTTGATCACCGGTATACCTAACCCCTAGAACTTTTTCAATTCTTTGCTTTTGTTTATTGCGATTATATCTGAATGCCTGTTACTTGAGTTTAACTATCAGCATGCTAGAATAAGAATTTTGTTTCTTTGTGATTAGAATTAAGGATTGTAGTGTTTTAACCTTGGGAGCGTAGTGGTATGAATTGTTGGGAATCTTCTGCGTGCAGGGAGAATTCTAGTTGGAGGCAACTCCACGTTTGCGTTGCTAGATTCAGGAGCCACGCATTCGTTTATCTCCCGAGATTTTATCAGACGGATAGGCATTACACCGGAGGTTGTCGAGTGTGGTTACGATGTTACCATGCCATCCGGACAGACTATCACTACCACTAGTGTTATCAGGGATCTGGAATTGGAGTTGCAGGGACACTCCATTCGAGCAGATCTAGTGGTTCTTCCATTGACTGGGTTTGACTTGATTTTGGGTATGGACTGGCTATCAGTTAATGGAGCTTTGATTGATTTCCGACGTAGGACAGTGTCAGTGAAGCCAGCAGGAGGTGAGATGTTTACTTTCTTTGCATCTCAGTCTAGCAGTATTCCTCAGATGATATCACTTGTTCGTGCGAGGAAATTATTGCGCCATGGATGTCAGGGCTTTCTTGCTAGTGTGGTCACTACCTCAGACGTTTCTAGCAGATCTTTATCAGATATAGAGGTGGTACGTGACTATCCAGATGTTTTTCCTGACGATGTGGCAGGAGTTCCACCAGTGAGAGAGGTGGAGTTCAGTATTGAGTTGTTGCCGGATACTGTGCCTATCTCTAAGGCACCGTATCGACTTGCTCCTACAGAGATGAGAGAGTTGAAGGAGCAGATTCAGGAGCTGTTGGAGAAGGGCTTTGTTCGTCCTAGCTTTTCTCCATGGGGAGCTCCAGTGTTGTTTGTGAAGAATAAGGACGGCAGCATGAGATTGTGCATCGACTACCGAGAGCTCAACAGAGTCACAGTGAAGAATAAGTATCCACTACCGAGGATAGAGGATTTATTCGATCAGTTGCAGGGAGCTTCGGTATTCTCCAAGATCGATCTGCGATCTGGTTACCATCAGCTGAGAGTCAGAGATTGAGACGTGTCTAAGACTGCCTTTAGGACACGATATGGGCACTATGAGTTCTTGGTGATGCCCTTTGGGTTGACCAATGCTCCAGCAGTTTTTATGGATCTCATGCATCGTGTCTTCCAGCCGTATCTAGATCAGTTTGTCATTGTATTCATTGATGACATATTGATCTACTCGAGGAGCATTGAGGAGCATATACAACATCTGCATACAGCCTTGCAGACTTTGAGGGAGCATCGACTGTTTGCAAAGTTCAGTAAGTGTGAGTTTTGGTTGGAGCAGGTGGCGTTTCTAGGCCACATTATTTCTAGGGATGGGATTGCAGTGGATCAGTCCAAGGTGCAGGCAGTGAGGGATTGGGGGATTCCAAAGAATGCTTCGGAGATTCGCAGCTTCTTGGGTTTAGCAGGATACTATAGGAAGTTCATCAAGGGTTTTTTCTCTATTGCAGTACCCTTGACTTCCTTAACCAAGAAGAACGCGAAGTATATTTGGAGTCCAGATTGTCAGAGGAGCTTTGATCAACTGAAGGATGCACTTACTTCAGCACCGGTGTTAGCTATGACAGTACCACATGAGGAGTTAGTGGTGTACACCGATGCGTCTAAACTGGGTTTAGGCGCAGTGCTTATGCAGTGTGGTAAGGTTATTGCGTATGCGTCGAGACAGCTGAAGATTCATGAGCAGAATTATCCGACGCATGACTTGGAGTTAGCAGCAGTGGTCTTCGCTTTGAAAATCTGGAGGCACTATCTGTATGGCGAAAAGTGCAAGATTTTCACAGACCACAAGAGTCTCAAGTACTTCTTCACACAGAAGGAGTTGAACATGAGACAGCGCAGATGGTTGGAGTTGGTGAAGGACTATGATTGTGACATTAGCTACCATCCGGGTAAAGCTAATGTAGTGGCCGATGCTTTGAGTCGGAAGTCGTCAGTGGTATCATGTCTGACCGTACAGTTACCACTACAGAGAGAGATTCAGAGTTTTGGCTTGGAGTGTTATCCGAGTGGCCATGCACCGAGCTTGTCAGTGTTGACGGTGCAGCCAGTTCTGCGAGATCGGATTAGAGAGGGACAGTCTACTGATGAGGAGTTACAGCGATGGAGACAGAGAGATGAGGCTAGAGGTAATCTCTTGTATACAATGGAGGATGGTATTGTTCAGTACCGTGGTAGGATGTGGGTACCGAACGTCGATCAGTTGAGAGCTGAGATTTTGGCAGAGGCTCACACATCTCCGTACTCCATTCACCCCGGAAGTACGAAGATGTACAAAGACTTGCAGCTATTGTATTGGTGGCCCGGGATGAAGAGTGACATCGGGAGAGTGGTGTCAGAGTGCTTGACTTGTCAGCAAGTCAAGGCAGAGCATCAGCGTCCAGCAGGACTTCTTAGACCTCTTCCCATTCCGGAATGGAAATGGGAGAATATTACGATGGACTTTGTGGTTGGCTTACCGAGGAGTGCCAGAGGTTGTACAGCGATTTGGGTGATTGTGGATAGACTCACCAAGTCAGCTCATTTCTTGCCGGTGAGGACTACTTATACTTTGACACAGTATGCAGAGCTTTACATTAGAGAGATTGTTAGACTGCATGGCATACCAGTGTCTATTGTGTCAGACAGAGATCCGAGATTCACATCTGCGTTTTGGAAGAGTCTGCACACGGCTATGGGGACTAGGCTTCTGTTCAGTACAGCATTTCATCCCCAGACAGATGGTCAGTCTGAGAGAGTGATCCAGGTTCTCGAGGATCTTCTGAGAGCTTGTGTCATTGATTTTCGGGGCTCTTGGGAGACTAGACTGCCATTAGTGGAGTTTACCTATAACAACAGTTTCCAGTCGTCTATAGGTATGGCTCCTTATGCAGCATTGTATGGGAGGAGATGTAGATCTCCTGTGCATTGGGATGAGGTTGGTGAGCGGATTTTACTGGGTCCAGAGATTGTGCAGCAGACAGCTGACATTGTGACTCAGATTCGAGATGGGATGAGGACAGCTCAGAGTCGGCAGAAGAGTTATGCAGATGTCAGACGACGAGATTTGGAGTTCGCTGTAGGTGATCACGTATTCCTGAAGGTGTCACCTATGAAGGGAGTAGTGCGTTTTGGCCGGAGAGGCAAGCTTAATCCGAGGTATATAGGGCCATTCGAGATCTTGGAGAGAGTTGGCACGTTGGCCTACCGTTTAGCTCTACCACCAGGGTTAGCGGCAGTGCACAACGTTTTTCATGTATCCATGCTTCGGAGATATGTCTCCAACCCGTCGCATGTGTTGGATTTCGAGCCCTTACAGTTGCCACCAGATCTAGTGTATGAGGAGAGGCCAGTGCGGATCTTGGCAAGGGAGGAGCGGAGGCTTAGGACGCGGGTCATACCGATGGTCAGAGTCCAGTGGCTGAATCACTCGGAGGAGGAAGCTACTTGGGAGACCGAGGCAGACATGAGGACTCGCTACCCGGAGTTGTTCGGGTAAGTACTTTAATTTCGAGGATGAAATTCAATTTAAGGGGGGAAGAATTGTAACACCCGGTATTTTAAATACGTAAATCCGCATGCATAATTAGGATATTTAAATAATTTAAATTTGTGATTTATGGGTTAAATAATTATGTGAATTATTTGTGCATGATTTAATTTATTTTCAAGCACTTAACCCATAATTAGATTATTTTTATGATTTATGGCATTTTAATTATGTGATCGCGTAGACGGGACCGTGGACGGACGAGATGACAACTTTCTATCCAAATTATTTTATGAGTCTTATTTGAGCCCAAAAATATTATTTTGAGATTTATTTCCTTAAAATTTTTAGTATTTAATTTTATATAATTTTAGGAGTCCATTTTTATCCAAATTTAGCCATTTTAATGACTTTTAATTATTTTTAAAATTCCCTTAATTTGTAATTTCGAGATTTTTATGTTTTAATTTAAGTTATTAGATTTTTTTAACTTTTATTTAGAGTATTTAAAACTTTTAATTATTCTAAAACCTATTTTAATTAAATTAAAAACCTAGACTAATTTAAAAACCTAATTCTACCCTACCCAACCCCACGCCAATCTCTATCACACCAGCCGACATCTCACCCTCCTCCATCATCTTCTTCATCGATTCAAGACATCTCCAAGACTCCATAGCCATTTTTCTTCGAAGCTTCAAGTTTGCTCGTCGTCCCGGAAGTCGTCTCACGCTCGTTTCTCTTCGTTCTTCGGTGAAAGGCATGATTCCTTCTCTATCTTTCGTGACATATCAGTGTATTATGTGTGAGTCGAGTTTGCATCGAATCCTTTTGAGAATTTTTTTCAGAAAATTCAATCGGTGATGGTTGTTTGCGTTTGATTACTTGTTTTCTTGATCATGCTCACGTTTTTCATGCCATGGGTGCGTCCAACTGCTGTCCAAGGGTCCCTAGGTCGTGTGAGGGTTGTCTAGGCTCGAATGGCTCGAGTGGTTCGAGCCAAACGAGCCCAGAAAACCCAGCTGGTGCAGATCGGCTCCTGTAGGCGCGCAGATAGGGTTCGTGGAAGGGAGCTCGGGCTGGGCTCCTGGGGCTGCATGGGTTCGAGGTTTTGGTCTGGTTAGGACCGCCCAGACGTGGGCTACGTCTGGGCGGCGGGGCTCCGGCAGGGGTGGCCGGAGCAGGGCGGCAGCAGCCCTGGAAGGGCTGCTGCTCGCGGCTGCGGCCGAGAGGAACAAGGGGGAAGACGGGTTAGGTGTTAGGGTTAGTTCCGAGTCGGGTCTTGGGTCCGGGTCGGGTCAGTTAAGTCGTGGGTCAAGTTAGTTGGGTCCGGGTCCGGGTTAAGTTAGTTGGGCTCGGGTATTTTTATTTTAGAGTTTTAAGTTTAATTAAAGGGTTAATGGGCCTAATTAAATCTTAAAATTTGATTAGGCTCAATTTAATTATTTTGGGCTAAGATTAAATTATTTGGGCTTAATTAATTTATTTAAGTGAGTCCAATAATTTTTATGGGCTTTAGGGCCCCTGAAAGTTATTGGGCCAGTCTTTGGGCTTTTGGGCCCATTGGGACAGGAACAGTGTTATTGGGCCTAAGTTAGTCTTAATGGGCTTTGGTTGATTTATTGGGCCTAGAAAAGTTGTTAATGGGCTTAAGTACACTAATAGGCCAAGTCTTAAGTTAATGGGCTTGTATGTCTAGGGCCAGCAGTTGAATCAAACCATGAGAAATTTCATGTGTCCTGAGTTTATATTTAATTATTTTATGCATGAAAAGTTATTTGAATATTTATATGATATTAGAAAATAAATTAAATATAAATGAAGGACACACACAATTTATTTAAAGTACATGCATTCATGAAATCAATTTTTATGCTATGATTGAAGTTCTATGGTTGAGCAAATAAAATTTTTTAGGTGGAAATTGAAGTAGTGTGGCCATTTATGTATGGGCAGTTTCTGCCATTTATGTATGGGTGGTTCGCCACCAGCCTCGTACGATGGTTTCTTAGACTGATCAGTCGCACTATAAGTATGGGTCACACTTACGGATAGGACCATTCGATGTTAAGAAAATAAGTGCTCAACAACTCAAGTATGTATGATATTATGTATGTTACGTATAATTCAGTGATTTCTTTAAGCAACATTTATGTTATTATTTTTGAGGCATGCTCATGCATTTATAGGTTAAGTATTATGTATGAAAGTGTATTAAATTATTTTAAACCCTTGTTAGTATGCATGTTGGGCCTCTAGGCTCACTACACTGATATGGTGCAGGTGAGTACGTAGAGGAGCAGGTTACCCCTACCGGTGGTGAGGACGTATGAGCGGAGCTGCAGTGGCCCCGTGACCGTAGTCTGCATCGTGCTAGTGTTCTATGCATGAATATTTTAAACACTATTTTATTTGAAGATTTTATTCCAGTGTTGAGATTTAAGTATTATTTTCACGCAACTTTTTAGTGTATGCACTGTTGATTAAATTGTTTTGAATTATTTTAAGTATTGCATGATTCAGACGTTTTAGTAATTATTTTTATGTTGCATAATTTTTTATTAAATTTTAAATCTCTTTTATGGTTGTACATATATGTATGGGCATATATGTATATATATATATATATATAAATATTTTACTTAGTATTTATTTTTAAAGAAAAAGAAAAATTTTTAAATTTTCCGCATTTTTTAAAAATTTATAAGTCTAGGATGTTTCAACTAGATCCCAGCTAATGTCACACCTCACGATCAGTTAACTGATGTCAATACGAGTACACAATTATCGTTGGATCTCAAACCCAACGGTATACTAAGACATCATCACAAGAACACTGTCCGATGAGCTACCAATTCCTTCACTTGTTTCCCCTGTCAAGTTAACACTTAACTTGACCATACAAGTCAATTTTAATCTTTCAGTAGATTCGTCTCTGGCAAACCTATAGACTCCAAAGCATCACCTGCTCCGAGACTGTACAAAGTACTCATCTCCTAAGCACTAAGCGAAAAAATACTATCCCAATTATTTCTCGATTTCTCTATCCAAATCATCACTGATTGGATTTACCTTATCGATCTTGTCGAACTACTGATTCTTGCACTCATCCGATCAGACAACCACTTGTCATCTAAACCTACGTGGCTAGATCAAACTTGATTCCGTTGCCACAACAAACTATTCCCAACACTTGGAATACCCAAATCGCTCTGGTTTCAACACACCCATACTTGATAACCAGAAAATAGCTATTAGTAGCCTATCGACACAATCTCGTGCCTTACTACTGATAGCTTCCTCGTATACTGAACTTAATCAACCTAACTCTGACAGAGTTAGCCAATTGCTACTAGTAGTCATTAGCACAATTCCTGTGCCACCTTATCACTACCAATCGTTTTTTTTGTTCACCCAAGGCGAACATCAAGACGAACTAAGCCCAAGATTCGCTCGCGATCTATCAAACTAGACCATTTCAATCTTATGGAAAATCCTACGTTCAACCTCTGAAAATATCAGACAGTAGTTAGCGCAAACATTGGACTCACTATCCCTGCCTCATTCATTCAGGATGAAAGCCACGGCTCGTCAAGTCCAAAAATCATAACTAACGAATCCCATAGATTCTCAAAATCTCCGGACACACTCCTGATTATATCCCTTGCTAAGATTGTGCGACAATTCAAGACTGAGGTAGCTTACCACGATAAACCACCTGGGCAACCACCAAGGCTTCACGAGTATAGGCCACGCTTCCCTCATATCTCAAATAGCTCTATACAATCCTTAGCGTCTGACATAATTCTATTACTGATGAGATTAATCATCATGAAGAAATTCTCCTATTCGAGTCAAAGTCTCAAAACAACATCCCATCCAAGATCTTGGATGACTCTTATCACAGGGAAATTCTAACCACAACTCTAATGACAACCCCTAGCCATCGTTGGTAGAAACCCGTCCACCTACTAGATCCACACGTCTAGCAGTAACCCAAAGGTTAAAACCTATTTGCTCAGAGTACACACTCGTCAAGGAAATCCTCCAAGACTGGTTCCCATAGCAGAATACTCAACATATATCTCTGGCACACCAGACGATATCGAATCATCGATATCAAACCTGATATCTAATCCAAGGTCATACCTCGTCGTGACTGTCGCCAAATCCCTAGACTGAGTAGCCTTACCACCGCCATCTCCTGAAGCACAAAGGCTCCCAGGTAACGCTGGCATAGGGTCGCGCCCCACCACGTCTAGTCATGGTCATAGTCCACAAATCTTGGCATATGCTGGACCTGGTATCCCGATGAAAACCCATAATCACAAGTCTCAACCTAACGAAGGTCAGACAACCTACTGTTCTAAGGAAACAGCCTAGAACAAATCACAATGTTCTAAATCGAACAATATACCCATGCCTCCAGATGAACCACCTCATCACTGGCACTAACTTAGTCCACTGACTAATTAGGTCAATCTTAGGAAAATGCCTAGACTAACCACAAGTCAAACATTTACAATTGGCCCACTCAAACCCCATGAGCTACAATAGTTGAACACTAATCAACTAAAACCAAGCCAACCTTCCGCACAATCATGCAATCATTCATGATTTGCTGGATAAATAATACATGTATTATTACTTCAAGTTATGTACAATTGCCTTTATTACAATCCCATGTAATACATACAGTATTTTGAAATACAACAAAATATACAACCAATAACTTGAATGATATAATCTGAGTCTGATGATTCATTACAACTGAAATACTGTTTACAATTACATCAATACATTATTTAAATCATCGTACTAGTCTTCGTTTGTTGAGCATGAAGCTTCTAATAGACACACGCATCGATACAAGCATACTCCCGCTCAGTCCTCTCGGTATCTCGTCCTGTCAAGACTTCCGGAGAAATAACTCGAGCTCGCTATCCAGCTATGCTCTGCATCAGTGCCTGTCAGTCGACCTCTTCTGCTCACGATCTACCGTCAGCTTTCTTCTTTTAACCAAATCATGCTTTTGAACATGAAGTTTCCCGTGTGCCTACCGAAAGCATCGATATAGGCATACCAGCAAAAACCATGTTCCGCATGAGTTTAATGACCTTACGCTCGAAACCTGTCATGCCTTAGGCACTCGAGACATTCCCCGGTGAAGGTCTATCTGAAAATCTCTCCAACTACGAGTGGAGAATCTTCAGAGTAGTGTCATCATGATACGGACGATACAAATGCAAGCATCAAGTAAGTCCCCACTAATCCTCTGCCACTGCCTCTGGCATCCGGTACTCGATCCAAAACTAGGATCCACATGAGTAGAAATCTCGAAATCTTGGACATGATCCATCGCTCATGTCCGCACCTGCTGGAATCCCATAAGGCAAATCTTCAGAAATCCTGCAGATGATGATAGTCTTCGGGCAACCTAATCGCTGCATCATCACCTCTTCCAAGGTCTCATCAATCCTATAAGGATAACCCAAAGTCTTAATACTATATCCCAAGTCTCTTGCATGCATGCTCTGATACCAATAAATGTAGCGACCCAACCCGGATCCACTACCTAATCAGAGTTTAAGAGCATAATTAAGCATGCATTAAATAAATCGCTGCGGAAGACTTAAATAAAAGCAGACCGACAGAATACAACCGGTTAAACAAATTCGATTATACAACCCAATCGAATAAATAAGCCTAAAGAGCAAGACCTACAGCTAATCCTGCTGTCTTCACTGGTCACTGGCTACTTCAAGCTCCTGGTGCTCGATCCTGCACCTACACCTACCCCGTAGAATGGGGTGTCCACGTACACAGAGAATACTGGACGTTAGCTCTAAGCTCAATACGAAAGCACGGGTAAAACATACAAATATGATGCATGAAAATGATAGGGTATCCATATCTGGGATAACTGTATACACTGCTCAGTAATGGCGCCTAGGACATGAGTGGTAAAACCTGGGGAGCAAGCCCTGTGTACACTGCTCATTCCTAACGGACGTAGACCGTGTCTTATAGATGCCAGTGCCGGCTAACCCGTCGATCGCGGGGAGCTCGACATCTACCGTCCGAACAAGGCTGAGCGGCCCTACATGGCTCATCTCAAAAGATGGACAAACACAATATGATATGCATATGCTGCATAATAATATGACACACAAATGCAACATATAAGCATGCAAAACCCGCTGGCTATCTCAGTCAGTACTGACGTACCTTATTACAGGCAGTCCTAGCAGTCCCACTCTAGGTTCCAAGCCTATCATCAACTCTACAATGCAAATACTCATGCATCATTAATTAAGATCTAAAAGCCTTAACTAAGATATTGCATACTCCTAAATAATTTAAGGAGACCATAGCTATACCTGCGTCCGTCGTCAGCCCTTTACTGCTGCTTGCCTCAAAACTAGGTCACAGTTCCGCTACGACGCCTGGATCGCTATGCCACTTTCGGATTCTCGATAGGACGCCTAGATCTCCCTAGATCTAAGTTAGAAGGCCTAGGAATCGAGAGAGAAGAGAGGAGAGAGGTGCAAGAAATGAGCTCTCGGACCCTCTATTTATAGACACGAAATGGAACGTCCGTTCCTCAACGTTGCGTCCATTCTGCATGACGAACGTTGCTTCCGATCCCCATCGTTGCTTTCGATGTCCCAACAAGTGCGTAAGCAATGACGTAATATTGCTGACGCCACGGATGACATCAACGGTCAGAACGTTGCTTCCGTTCCTGGTCGACCTTCGGGCCTTTTCCGATCATTCTGAATCCATTTCTGAAGTCCGTTAATCCAACAGAAACTTCCTTAATCATATATTAATAATTCGAAACATGATCACCTAATTAATATAGTCATTAATTGCTAATTACGGATATGGGTCACTACAGTTTAAAAGATTCATCCATATATCTTTGGAAAATACCTGATGTTTTTTTAAGTCCGAAATATAATACAATCCAATTGTTCTTTTGGATAACTGAATGCTGTAAGTAATTGTGTTTGTGGATCTAGCTGAATTTGCCAGAATCCTGATTTTCAATCTAAAATGGAGAAATATTTCATTCCTCCTATATAAAATAGTAAATTGTTCTTGTTCGGTATGTAATATCCATCCACAATTGTTGCATTATTCATTTTCTGATAATCAATTACCATTTTTTTTCTTGTTAGTATCTTTCTTACTGACGTAAAAAGCTGGTGAAGACCGTGGACTCTTGCTTGAAATAATTATCTTAAGTTTGAGTAATTCTTGAACCTCTTTTTCGAATATTTTTACATAATCAATGTTGCATCTTCTTGGTGCTTCACGGATTGTGATATTAGGGTCTTTAAGTTTTATTGAAGCGATTAATTGTTTTTTCTTCTTAATTTTGTCCTGAGAATTTTCAGAACAAATATCATGAAATTTCTTCATAATTTATTTTTCAGGATTAATTGTTAAAATATTTTTTATTTTTAATTCTATTGGGTTTGTATTTCGTTTATGAAAATTATTTGTAAATCTTTCATTTCCTACACAAAACGCCGTTCGTATTTTAGGAATGTAAATCATTGATGATCATTTGTTTAAAATTATGTGATCATCAAATTGCGTAAAAGGAAAATATTGTCTTAAAAAGTTATTTTTTATTATAATATCCATTATTGATTTCATTTGGTCTATAATTGGTATTATAAATTTTGTTTCCTTAATTTCTATTTTTAATTTTTCTGCTACTGTATCAAGCATAATAATTGATCCATCTCCTATTCGAAACTTTAATCCTTTATCATCATATTTATTCCAGTAATGACTTGGAAGTATATGTTTACTTGCTAAACACATACTTGCTCCTGTATCAACATAAACATATATATGATATGATTTATGCTTTTTCATTTTTATTTGAATTTTTATATAAGAGGGTGTTTGGGAGAACTTTTAAGCTCTTAAAAACAGCTTTTAAGCTCTTTTAAAGCTTAAAATCTCTCCGGATCTGTTTGATAAATTTTTTTAAAAACAACTTATAAGCTGTCAAAATAAGCTGTTCGACAACTTATAAGCTGTTTTAAAAAAAGTAAGGGGGGAGGTACTTTTTTAAAAAAAGATCTTATTTTAACATTCTATCTCTCTAAAATATCCTTAAATATTTTAATAAATCTCCATCATATCCTCCACCCATTAAATATTAAATATTATTTTTAAAAAAAAATTGCAAATCACATAAATTTTTCTAAAATAAAATATTATAACAATTTTATTTTTTAATATATGTTTATTCTAAAACTATTTTAATATATGTATAACTCGAAACATTATTTTCATATAATTATACCTTTTTTGGTAATTTCGACGATAAAAAGATCTTATAATACCAAACACATCAACATCTTTATGTTATTTAAAATAAGTTTATCCAAACACTTTAACAACTTATTTTTAACAACTTATAAGCTCGTAAAACAACTTATAAACTCTTTTTAATAAGTTTAGCCAAACACCCTCTAAATATTATTTGGATTAGTCTTATGTTCTAAAGCTTATAAGCTCTTTTTAATAAGTTTAGCCAAACACCCTCTAAATACTATTTGGATTAGTCTTATGTTTTTTATATCCATTCTCAACCATTTTTTTTTTTAAAAAAAATAAAAATAAAAACGTCCCATGTGCTGGTGTTGGGAATTGGAGGTTAGTTACCTAATTTGTGAAGGGGTTTTGAAAAATGAGGGTTAGTTTTTGAAATTGTAGGGGTCTGCACATTCGATACATAGCAGATCATCTCCTTTCTTTGTTTTCACTTTGCAAATGGACATTCTGTTTGCCCAAATCCAAGCTGACCTTCGCTCCAACGACGCCCTCCGCCAATCCGGTGCTTTACTTCAAGCGCTCCAACAATCAGCCGCTGGTCGCGACATCTCCGTTATTGCGAAATCCGCCGTCGAAGAGATCGTCGCTTCCCCAGCCTCCGCTGTCTCCAAGAAACTTGCCTTCGACCTCATCCGTTCCACGCGCCTCACTCCAGATTTATGGGAAATTGTTTGTACCGGTATTCGCAACGATCTCGATTTCCCCGATCCCGATGTTACAGCTGCCGCCGTCTCAATTCTTGCCGCCATTCCTTCGTACCGTCTTGGAAAGCTTATAACTGATTGTAACAAAGAGATCTCCGCGTGCTTCGATTCTCCCAGTGATAATCTCCGCTTCTCCATCACCGAAACCTTAGGCTGCATTCTCGCACGTGACGATCTCGTGACATTGTGCGAGAACAATGTCAGCTTACTCGATCGTGTCTCCAATTGGTGGAACCGAGTCGGCCAGAACATGCTAGACAAAGCTGACTCTGTTTCCAAGGTCGCGTTTGAATCTGTTGGCAAGCTATTTCAGGAATTCGAGTCAAAGAGGATGAGTAGACTTGCTGGAGATAAGCTAGTTGATACTGAAAACTCCGTCGCAATTAGATCGAATTGGATTTCATCCATGGTTGATTTTGTGTGGAAGAAGAGGAATGCGTTGATGTCTCGATCTTTGATTCTCCCTGTCGAGAGTTTTCGACCTACTGTCTATCCATTGGTTTATGCAGTGAAGGCAGTGGCTTCTGGAACAATTGAGGTGATCAGGAAGCTTTCGAGGTCATCCAAGAGTAAGACTGACAGTACAGCGTCCACCATTGGAAATGCAGAGAGGTTTGTGGGAGTATCAGATGTAGTGTCACATTTGGCGCCCTTTTTGGCGTCGTCATTGGATCCTGCTTTGATATTTGAAGTAGGCATCAATATGTTGTACTTGGCTGATATTCCTGGAGGGAAGCCGGAGTGGGCTTCTGCATCCATAATCGCAATTCTTACGCTCTGGGACAGGCAGGAGTACTCTTCTGCTCGTGAGAGCATTGTTAGAGCTGTTGTTACAAATTTGCATCTTCTTGATCTTAGCATGCAGGTTTGTGTGTTTGTCTTAGCTTATCAGTTCTTTATTCTGTTGTTTTTAGCTTCATCTGGCTACTGATTAGTTTGTTCATCTGTGTAAATTTTTAAAACTAATTATGGATGTGGTACTTATGATGGCTGATGTATGTGATATGCGTGACAAGTAGCAGGGTCCAACTATTTCATTGGGCAAACACCCTCTCTACCAGAACTTTGTTTCAAACTCGAATATCATGGATTTTAGACAATTAGATTAAGCTTTTCATGTACGTTGCATTTTCTATGCAGTCTTGTCTTGTGCTAGAAATCACTTCTCTTGCATGTTAGATTCATTTTACTAGATGAAGTAAATGGTTCCCTATCTTATGTGAGTGATCTTTATACCTGTGATTCTATCCCAATCAGAATTCTGTCCGTGACTGACAATTGCTGTTTCGTAACATTTTTGAGTTTAGGTTTCATTGTTTAAAAAGCTGCTACTGATGGTTAGAAACTTGAGAGCTGAATCGGACCGGATGCATGCTTTAGCATGCATCTGTAGAACTGCTCTCTGTGTTGACCTTTTCGCTAAAGAAAGTGTTCGCCGAGGTCAAAAACCTCTAGCAGGAACGGATATAGCATTACTTTTTGAGGATGCAAGAATAAAGGATGACCTCAACTGTGTAACTAGTAAGAGCTTGTTTAGAGAAGAGCTGGTCTCCATGCTGGTAGAGAGCTGCTTCCAGTTATCTTTGCCATTGCCTGAACAAAAGCATTCACGCATGGAGAGTAGAGTGATTGGAGCCTTAGCTTATGGAACTGGTTATGGTGCATTAAATTGGACTGAACCAGCTTTGGAAGTGGTGGAAGTGTGTAGGCCATGTGTTAAATGGGATTGTGATGGTCGAACATATGCTGTTGATTGCTATCTTAAATTGATCGTTAGACTTTGCCATATTTATGATACTAGAGGTGGCGTCAAAAGAGTCAAAGATGGGGCATCTCAGGATCAGATACTGAACGAAACACGGTTACAAAATTTGCAGCGGGAACTTGTTAGAGATCTCCGAGAGGTTTGTAATGATTTGTGATATGTTCTTTCCAACGGCCAGACTTTTAGGGTAAAATAATAATAACAATTGTAGAATTTGGAGCTTGTGCTGATCCTTAATTTAAAATTATCCTGGCTAAATTTGACACTACAGTTGTTAATGTCTTTATCATCTACAAAGTTCACTGTTTTCTAAATATTTGAAAATATAATTACATTTCCACAGTTTTTAAAAATCTCAAGAGTGCACATTTTAGAATATCTGTATTCATGGCTTAAATAAATTCAGTTCAAGGTTTAATGTCACATAATATGGAGTGAATACTTTATGCTTCTCTAGTACTGTTTGATGCAGATTGAGTCGATAGAGTACAGAGTTTATATTTTCCTTTGATAATTGTTGTTGAGTATGCATGATTGTTTTTAATTTGCAGGTTAACACCCCTCGAATCTGTGCTCGTCTTCTATGGGCTATTTCAGAACACATTGATTTGGAGGGATTGGACCCACTACTAGCTGATGACCCTGAGGACCCATTAAACATTATCATATCAAATTGCCACAAGGTCCTATTCAACATAGACTCATCTGCAAGCATAACAAATTGGCTTCAAGACGTTCAAGCAGTTCTGCTATGTGCACAACTATTGGGATCCCGTAATGCTAGGGCTGGGCAGTTGTTGACTAAAGAGCTTGAAGAGTTTAGGAGCAATCCCTCAGCTGATTCAGTCAACAAGCATCAATGCCGTTTAATTCTCCAGCGAATTAAATATGTTTCAAGTCACCCGGATGAAAAGTGAGCTTTTTTTATCTTATATTGATATGTCTAATAGTTGATAATATGCCTTTTCAAAAAATGCATTTTGTACTTGTCCAGTGCGTGGTGTAACAGTACTCATGCATGCGAGTCAATCTTTCTTTTTTCTTTTTTCAGTTTAGTTGGGTTTACCTGCAGTCCATCATTGATTTTTTCCTTCCTGATATACTACTGTATGAGTCTAAATGGAACTAAACAAGTTTAGTATGTATTAACAAATTGCTTGGGAATGTTGAAGCATAGAAATCATAAATTGTTGAGCATTTCGTGGTTTCTACTTTAATTTGATCACTTGCTTTGGTTGCCCTGATTTTTCTTTTAATTTCTCAGATGGACAGGGGTAAGTGAAACCCGTGGAGACTATCCATTTAGCCACCACAAGCTAACTGTTCAGTTCTATGATGCTTCCACTGCTCAGGACCGTAAATTAGAGGGTTTGATTCACAAGGCTATTTTAGAATTATGGAGACCAGATCCTGATGAATTAACACAATTGTTAGCAAAAGGGATTGACTCAAGTATGACCAAGGTACCTCCAAGTGCATACACTTTGACTGGTAGTAGTGATCCTTGCTATGTTGAAGGATATCACTTGACAGATCCAAATGATGGAAGGATTACTCTTCATTTGAAGGTTAGACTACCTGTTGTTTGCAACTTCTGATGATTGTCTAATTAGGTTTGCCTCTTAATAGACGTTTTGGATTTTATCTAGTGAAAATAATTGCTTTATTTCGCATAACATGTAAAATGACCTGGACCACTGGTATCGAACTTTCTGGAACTTTCTGATCATATAAGCTGACTTCCAAATATCTGTATTATGTTAACCAGATAATGATTTAGTGTATGCTGTTTCTTCTGGTATCAATATACTTTCATTTGCACCACTTTATGAATCTGTTTGCAGTGATTTAGTTCCAAACCAACAGTTCTTCAAGTTCACTCTGAACTGTACATTTAGCACTGAGTGGGATTCAAACTAGATCTTATTCAGTTAATACTGCAAGTAATCACAGGTTTTGAATCTCACCGAAATAGAATTAAATCGGGTGGACATTCGAGTTGGCCTTTCTGGTGGATCATACTTCATGGATGGAGCTCCACAGGCTGTGCGGCAATTGCGTGATCTTAATTCACAGGTTAAGTTGGATTATCCTACTTCATTGTTGCATCATATGTGCATTTTACCTTTTCTATTTGAATATTTCCTGGCCCATACTATCATATTTTAATTTTTATGATTTTTGGGTTTTATTACGAGCACAATTTGCGGGAATGGCAAGGTTCTTCCTTGAAAGTGTGTTTAACATTGTGAGGCTGTTAGGGACTATATGTGTTTGGGCTTTAATATATATTGGACTTAGGCCCACGAGATTCAAGCCCATAGAAGTATCTAGACGCTTGAAAGAGAGCAATAAAATGTGGGGAGTGTAGTTTGTTAGGCATTCGGTTGTTTTCCTTTGAAGATTGTAACTAGCATTTTGGCTAGGGAAATACTAGCTTTGGCTTGGGTTTATGTACAGAGGTTTATCTCTGGGAAAGTATTTCTTGTTCAAGTTTGTTCTTCCAATATTAATTCTAGGTGTTTTTGATCTAATTCTTGTGGCCAAGTAACCAGTAGCCTAACAATTGGTCCGACCTGCCATGGCCACTACTCCTTCTGAGGGAAAGATCAAGATTCTCGAAAAATCAGTCGCCATGCTCCAGGAGGAGATGGGTTCCGTCCACAAAAAGCTTGACTACATCACTTCTATTGTGGAGCAGTTGCTGGCAGAAAGATTCAAGGATTTCGCCCACCAACCTGGCTCTCATGAGTCCCATGACGCAGCCTCTGCCCAACGTGAATCATCGAAGAAGAATGAGCTGTCTCTGAACATATGGGGTCTGGGTGCATATACGAGCGAGAAAGATATAAAGAATGAGGAGTTCACTGAAGCACTTCATCCGGAAAAATTTTCCGGAGAAAAACAATCCAGTCGGGACAATGAGATGGAAGCAGAAGAGTGGGGGAAAAGAGCCATCAGTCGAATCGAATTACCAGGAGTTGAAGGGATTGATCCTGGAATGGTTGATCTCGGTCGTAAGGTCTCCACAGAGAAATGGCAAAAGAGTGATGTAAAGCAAAATTTATCTGGAGAATCCATGACCTCGACGGAAGTGAAGAAGGGGGCGAGGGCGAATGGCATCGAGCCACCTCAATTCGTGAAGCTTGATTGGGAGAGAACAATGATGAACGGGAACGACAGGGTGGTCACGCATTGGGAACGACGCCAGGTTGACTTAATCAAAAGGTACAGTGGTCGAAAAGCAACGAATCCATACGAATGTGCTTCTACGTCGATGAAGGAGACGCTGTTGAGAGGCGGTGCCGAGGCGGTTCTTCTGCAAATGGTGATTAGGATAGATGACGGCAACAAGCGATTGGGTCATATGATTGACAGGCCTAGAGATGAATTATGGGGCGGGATAAGGGCCCAAAACTCACTTATAATTATAAAGGCCCAAGATTTGGGGATTGAAGGTGATCTGAAAAGTGTGAAGGAAAAGTTTGGCCATTGCATCCATAAGATTGCCATTGCTGTGTTGGGCTCAAACTGGCCCATCTACTGGGCCCAATCAATAATCAGTGGGCATTTAACTGAGATCAATGAATGTTTGATTATGGGCCAACTCACAGACCAATTAGAGAAAGAGAAAGGAAGGGAAAGCGCTGGGTCATCGGACTTACTCCAGATACTAGGGCACTCGACGGCATCTAAGCTTGAGATAGTGAAAACTGAAGTGACGTTGTGTGGTTATCGCCACGAACTGATCGGGCAGACCTCAAATGGCCGCGACCAGTGTTGGAGTGGGAATGCAGAAGTGCTGCGAAGTGAATTAGAGATTAAGCTGGTCGAACAAAACGGGAAAACGGATGAGAAGGAATTCAACGATAAAAATACTGCAGAATTCTTGGAAACGCCTTTGGGAGAGAATCGAATTCTCGAGTTGGACAGGAAATTGCAGGAGTTTATCAATGTCATAAAAAGTTTTACTATAATTAATATGTGGGCGGAAGATTATCCTAATGATTCTCCGTATTTTGGTAATATGTTTTGCACCCTTGACTTTGAGATAGTTGTGTTCGATGTTGGTTGGAAGGATGCAGAAATCAGAAGATTCCAGTTTCAAGTCTCAGCCTTGAGGACAAGACTGATTGTTAGGGACTATATGTGTTTGGGCTTTAATATATATTGGACTTAGGCCCACGAGACTCAAGCCCATAGAAGTATCTAGACGCTTGAGAGAGAGCAATAAAATGTGGGGAGTGTAGTTTGTTAGGCATTCGGTTGTTTTCCTTTGAAGATTGTAACTAGCATTTTGGCTAGGGAAATACTAGCTTTGGCTAGGGTTTATGTACAGAGGTTTATCTTTGGGAAAGTATTTCTTGTTCAAGTTTGTTCTTCCAATATTAATTCTAGGTGTTTTTGATCTAATTCTTGTGGTCAAGTAACCAGTAGCCTAACAGAGGCTTACTGGTCCTATCTTATGTTATTGTGCAAGATAATGCATTTTATTTAATTACAAAATAAAACATTTTAAAATTTCATTTTACTTGGTCCTAGAAAGACAATACTATACATATAGTAATGAAAATAGTAAAACTTTTACCATACAAGGCATCAAGTTATATGGTAGTTACATTTAAACATACAACCATGCATAAGGTATTTTTCTAGCAATATATTGAACTAAAGAGACATCAAGGATTTGAAAAATGAACCTAACTTGACAGTACGACTTGCGATACATCACTTGTTCACATATAGCATCCCCAGAAGGGTCCTATCTGTTAATATCTAGTCACACAAAATAACAGTCTTGAAGAATAGGTTACACACTTGGTATGAAATAACTAATATAAAAACAACGTGAAATTTTAAATGAGGTAGCATGAAAATGGAATGCAATGATGTTTTGGGATGTATATCGGACATAAGCTGCAGGGTATCAAAAGCCAATAAATGACACAACATAGTGCATGAGCCAACATGTGTAATGTAGTCATGTATTAATATTTAATATAACCACAAAAAGCTGTTTGCTAAAAAACTACACTTTATTCAATGCACCATAGACAAACGTGATGCCCATGCCCTGGTGATTCACATAAGCATGCAGAGCACAGAAACATATAAATCTAATACAAAATATCTGTTGTATGTTGCCTAGGTATAAGACACCTTAATCTCTCATACAATGGCTGAGTGAAAGAAATTATTGGAATTCGATTAATAACTCTACACAATCACTATCCTCTAGGTAAATCAAAATCAAAATATGCTTTATGAAACACTGAAATTCTGGCATCTTAAGAAACAATAAATGAATCAAAACAAGGGATTTCTAAGTTGTTTTACCAAAATAACTAAAAAACCATCATCAACACTATAACAAATATCATTTTAAAGGTTGTAATACTTATTTCAAGAGCTTTGGGACTTATATCTGCCAAATTTCAACTTGAACAATGCAATAACCGAGGAAGACATACATCCTTAAGAAGTTCTTGAAATGATAAACACGGTTTTGCAGTTGGTTCTTGGACGGATGGAGGTTTCGAGACCTGGCTTTGAAAAAATGTTTGAAGAATGAAAGGCTTCAGTTCTAGTTTTGGTCTAATGGGTTAATATGGCTGGAGAACAAGATAAGCACTTGTATGTGTGTGTCTATATACATACATGTATAATACATATTATATATATCAGAAGCATTAGTAAGGCTGTTTGCGAAAATTTACTTTTTGATTCGACTAGTGTTGTAAATGGCGGTAAGCCGTGATGGTGGCAGTCTCTTCAAATGGTCCATAGGCAACAAAGCAACTTTCATGAGTAGTTTCTGTCGCTAGATAAAGAGAAAATGCCGTTTATTTTTTCTCGCATATCTTATTAAAAAAAAAAGAAAAAGAGAAAATGCTGTTATTAGAACATAAAAGATTCTTCCGAAAAATATCAACTCTTCTGCACAAAAATCTGTGGAGCGGCATGTTTATAAGAAACAGGATGTAATTTCTCACATTTGCGGCACCTTGCAATCCTGATATTTTCCCAGGTGTAGCTCTGCTTATAGTTTTGGGATCTTCATAACTTCCATTGGTAGATCATATGTTTAAAATTTGAGGTGCTTTATTTGCTGGTATTATCGTGGCATGTTTCAACATATTTAGAGTATTGAGTGCCAACACATGAGCTTGTACAGTGGTTTCAGACTTTATAATGCACTCTGTTGGTTCTGCCTAATAGATCTTAAGTTTTCCCTCAGTTGTCACTTGTCATTAATTTTTTTTCCTGTCATTGGTGCTAAATTGTACTAAAAATTGTTCCAATTCTAAATTGTTCTCATATTTTTTTAGTTGTGTGGTATCTTATTCTCTTTTTACCTACGGTATTTCTTTAGGAACCAGTAATTTGCAGCGTAACTGTTGGTGTGTCCCATTTTGAGCGTTGTGCCCTCTGGGTCCAAGTCCTGTATTATCCATTCTACGGTAGTGGTGCTCCAGCAGATTATGAAGGGGACTATGCTGAAGAAGATTCACAAATTATGAGACAAAAGAAAAGTCTCAGACCTGAAATAGGAGAGCCAGTGATTTTGAGATGTCAGCCTTACAAAATTCCGATTACTGAACTTCTTTTACCGCACAAAATTTCACCTGTTGAGTACTTCCGAATGTGGCCTAGTTTGCCTGCTATACTGGAATGTACTGGTATGTATACATATGAAGGAAGTGGGTTTAAGGCAACTGCGGCGCAGCAGTATGGGGAATCTCCATTTCTCAATGGCCTGAAATCTCTGTCTTCCAAGCCTTTCCATAAAGTTTGTTCTCACATCATCCGGACAGTTGCTGGTTTTCAGGTTTGTTTAACTCTTGATGTACAACTATTGTGCTGATACCACTCATTTGGATGGATTTTCTTCGATCTGCCTTATATGTCTAATTTTTCAAGTACTTTCTCCACCACTCTCTAGATCTCATCTCATCTCATCAAATTTGATTTTTGATTTTATTAGTTCTTATGCAATTTTTGCTTAAGGATGCAAAATTAAGTTCGTAAATTTGGACATGTGCAAACATATATCATTGGTTTATTAGGTACGTAAGAAAAAGTTCTTATATCTATTATTTATTTATTTATTTGTATAAATATGCAGCTTTAATTGTGAATTTCCTCTTGTACCACTCGTTTTTTTTACGTGTTAATGCAACCGCTCATCTTCTTCTTTGTTAATCAACCATTAGTTTAAATATATTATCTAGATTTCTTACTCATATTTTTAATAGTTAATCAACCATTAGTTTAAATATATTATCTAGATTTCTTACTCTTATTTTTAATAGTTAATTACTCGTTGCACGTGCACTTTCTTAGTGTATACACACACACACACACACACACACACACATATACATACTTACACACCAGTATTCTAAATGGCAGTCGAGGCGGCCTTCGACCACCTCGCCTTTGGCCCCGTTTGGTTTCAAAACCCATGGCAAAAAAGCATTTTTTTAAGTGCTTTTCATTTAATAAAGTGTTTGGTTGACAAATAAGCAATTTTTTACATCAAAATTAGAGCTTTTTCAAAAGCCAAAAATTATAGCTTAAAAAAGTGCTTTTTTTTAAAAATGTCTACCAAATCCAAACAGGGCCTTTGTCTAAGGTGGTCTCTATAGTCGGTCTAAGGCTATCCGGCGGGCAAGGCGGATGAGGTGGCCAAGACTGTCAATGATTTTAAAATCCGTGTGAGTTGTCAAATTCAAATAATTTTAAAAATTAACCAAAATCGTTCAATTTAAAAAAATCCTACATATAATAAAAACACCTCTCTCTCTTTAGTATTTACTTTTTGCTTCAAGTGCCTTCCACCATTAGCCACCAACTGCCTCAAGCCGCCCGCCGCTATCAGCCACTACCTTAATTATCTTGTTAGTTTGTATTTATATATTTATTTGCACTTTGTTTAGATTGTATTATATTGCATGAAACTTCTTTGTGCATAAACATTATTTAATTACATATTACATAAAATATTATGACTATTTTTAGTTAAATTGTATTATTATATATAATTACCTATAAAATATGGCTAAAACATTCCACCGCCTAGGCGGCAGGCGGTCACTGACTGTCCCGTCATCGCCTCCTGCCATTTACAACATTGTTACACACACTCACACTATTACAGAGGAATTGTTTTGTAAAAATTGATAAAAGTTTTTGTACTATGTCCACAATCTCTCCCCAAGCCTTTTTTGGTTTGTGTTTCAAGCTACCAACTTCTCTTGTACAACTTTGGGTCTTAAACAGCTTTGCTACGCCGCTAAAACATGGTATGGAGGTTTTGTGGGCTTGATGATTTTCGGTGCCAGTGAAGTGAGTAGAAACGTTGACCTTGGAGATGAGACCACCACCATGATCTGCAAATTTGTTGTTCGAGCTTCAGATGCATCTATTACAAAGGAAATTGGTTCCGATCTACAGGGATGGATGGATGACCTCACTGATGGTAGTGTTGAATACATGCCCGAAGATGAAGTCAAATCAGCTGCTGCTGAGAGGCTAAGGATCTCAATGGAACGGATAGCTCTGCTAAAAGCAGCACGACCCCGTCCAAAGTCTCCCAAATCTGATGGTGGTGAAGAAGAGAAGGAAGAGGAGCAAGAGGACGATAAGAGGAAAAATACAGAGAAAAAAGGAAATGAGTGGGAAGATGGTGAATCCAAGGGGCCTGCAACATTGTTTGAATTAACTGCTGAGGAAGTTGAACATCGGGCTCTTCAAGCTGCTGTGCTACAGGAGTGGCATATGCTGTGTAAAGACAAAGGTACTAAAGCCAAGTAGTTTTTTTTGTCAGTTCAGTAAATTATGCATTCCCATCAGCTTGTGTTGTGCTTCTGTTTTATAATAATTTCATTTCACTTTCCTCCGTGTATCAATGGTATCTTGTAGCAGTTGAGTTGCTTGTAGGTCTCTATTGAGTTCTCTTTCTCGAACATAACAAATTGAGCTTGAAAAAAAAGTACAGTGAAACACGTTTTATAGCGGTTTTATCCTCGTTCATTTCTTGACATTGAGGCATGAACAAGTGACAATTATTAAATAAATCTACCTAGTATTTTTTGAAGTAGTAATCTAGAACAGTAACTTCAACTTGTTGATATGGATGGGTTTTGGCATTGTAATCTATCCAGTTGTTTGACATGATTTATTAATCATTATTTTAATGTGCTAAATTAGGATATTTAAGCCAGATAATATAATTGTGTTAAAAATACATATTTGATTTTATAGCACACGAGAGTTGAAATTAATAGATCGGTCAAGATTGAAACCCACATATTAATAGCGGGTATTTATATAAACATATACATGTACGCATAGAAGGAAAGAGAGGAAAGGTAACCCAATCCTCAAACACGTTCCTTCTCACCTTCCACTGTGCAGCTTTCATATTTGGTCATATCTCCTTGGTTTGGCGTCCAAACTTCGATCCGTTTAAGGGGTTTTCTTCCTTACATCCGTAGCTTCGGTTTGAGTCGTGAATCCCTGTTTTTGATGCTCGTTTGTGCCCACATCGAGCCCCGTTCGTAACCTGTTTCTGTATGCTGTCCTGCTGCATTCTTCAAGAAATCAAGTTTCGATCTTGGAGATTTTTCAACCATCTATAAGCTATATTTTTATGTTAGGAATAGTTGAACCAGCCCCTGTTCGTATGACTCTTTTCCAGCCACTTTTCGGCGAGTTTGAATGCTGCTCCGGTCCAGTTGGTTTAGCCTCAAGTTGTGACATTTTAAACTCGTTTTCCAGCCTTTAGTGTGAGTTTCCAGCTGGTTCAATTGAGGTATGATAGGCTGCCTGGAATTGGGATTTTTTACTTGCTTTGATTTAATTCGATTTCGTTGATAATATCGGATCATTGTTGATATATTATGGATTTAATGTTGTAGGTTTGACAGTTGAAAGAGTTTGAGGTATATTATGGATTTAATGTTGTAGGTTTGACATTTGAAAGAGTTTGAGGTATACTTTCGTCGACCCATAAATTACGTCGAATTGTTTAGTGCGATAATTGGAAGATGTTATTGTTGTTTGAATATCGTTGGTATTAATATAAGGATTTCGAGCTAAGAAATTGTTAGCATTGGGATATTCTGAATTTTGGAATATTAAATGTGTTGTAGGCCGAAACCTTGGAAATTAAAGTTGAGCTTTGGATCTTCGATGAGTTGGTATCTATTACTATATATAAAGAGAGAGGGCATAATAAAAACCTCCATTTGGTGAAGCCTTTCTTTTATTCCAATAATACCCTTTAACTTCCCACTACCAATTATCCACAATTTATTTATTAAAAAAACTCATTCAATCAAGTTAATTCACATGTTTTTTTCTCACAATCTCAATTTATATTACTATATATAAAGGGAGAGGGCATAATAAAAACCTCCATTTGGTGAAGCCTTTTTTTTATTTCAATAATACCCTTCAACTTCCCACTACCAATTATCCTCATTTTATTTATTAAAAAAACTCATTCAATCAAGTTAATTCACATGTTTTTTTCTCACAACCTCAATTTACAAATATAACATATAATTTTGATCGGCCAATCACTAAATTAGTGAATTTTCAAATTAAAGAAAATTTTATCTCAATAATGAAAATATTAAAAATTTAATTATATTCGGATCTAATTTCGATATAAAATTGCATAAAAATTCATTTAAAAAAACTAATTTAAAAAATAAAATATTTGAGGCACACACATTGTGTGTGCATTGTTGCTAGTAGGTATGTTATGGTTGGTAACATACGACGATCAAATATGAATCATGCTTCATGTATAATTATGTTGTTTATGTGAACTATGTGAGTTATGTGAATTTAAATGTCTCGTTGTTTATATGTTAATTTGCATTTAGAACAGGGCTTGATATTTATAGCATCACATGTTGAGACCTAACGTTTCTTGTTACACGTTATCACGTTGTATCGTATTCTTGGCACACGACGTTAGACGTTAGTATTTCGGGATCAGCTGGTGGCTTTCAACCCTAGTTATTCCTGAGACCGAAATTATGGTTGTCTATTCCTTGATGCAATTTTTGTGTGACATGCTCTTGGATTCTTGACATCATATGTAGTTCGTTATTGTGACTACCTGTTGTATGGTTATTAGCTGTATGGAGGCCGAGTCGTGGGTGTTTGAATTCTCACAGTACCACATACCTCACATACTTGGCAGGATGGTTTAGTTACATGACGATGTAGCTACCCTGTAGTGACCCTTACCGAGATCATTTACTAAACAGAACTTAGGCATGCAATTAACTTAATCAAACAGTAAACCAAAAATACGCTGCGAAAACAAAAACTATAATACAATCGTAAGAAAAGGAATCTGCAATACCCAAATAGTTTATACAACCAAATCGAACGCTGTATCAACCCAAATATAACAGAATAAAAACCTAGACGAAGCTCCAGTTGGCCATCCACTGCCTAGCCTCTCTTGGATCCACCCGCCTCATCCAATCGCAAATCTGCCCCATGGAATAGGGTGTTCAGAAACACAGAGTACGAGACATGAGCATAAAAACGCTTAGCACGAGAGTATGGGTATACATGAATGCAAGTGTACCGCCTACTGACCAGAGTTCAAGAATCAGATAACGAAGACAGACCGGGCCCTGGTATGTAGCACGCTGTGTCGTCGCTTTAGGAGGTGACTCACATACCGAAATACTAGTGGATACGCCGGACCCAAATCGATGGAAGTTCATCCACTAACAGAAAAGGGTAGAACCCTACTAACAGACATCTCAAAAGAGATATCTCAAGATGCATATGTATGCAGCATAAAATCATGTCATATAAATCATGCAGTCACATAATACATGCATACTCAGTTAGGATATCTCGAACAGTACTTTCGTATCTCAAATGCTAGGCGCGCTCTACCAGCTCTAGGTCTACGCCTATAATCCGCACTACAATACCAAATGATACTAATATCATTAAAGTGCTCTAAAAGCCTTAACTAGGCTATTGCATACTCCTAAATATTTTTAGAAAGCAAAAGCTATACCTGTGTCCGTCGTTAGCCCTTTGCTGTCGTTTGCCTCAAAACTAGGCCACAGCTCCGATACGACGCCTGGATCGCTATGCCACTTCCGGATTCCCAACGGAACGCCTAGAATGCCCTATATCTAAGCTAGAAGACCAAGGAATCGAGAGAAGATAGATGATTGGTGTGTCTCGGCACCTTTATTTATAGACAACGAACGGAACGTCCGTTCCTCCATCGTTGCTTCCGTTCGCCATCGTTGAGTCCGTTCGCCATCGTTGCGTCCGAACGTCAACATCAAGTGCGTAAGCAGTGACGCATTCTAGCTGACACGAACGTTGCGTCCGTTCCTAGAACGTTGCATCCGTTCTGCCTGACCCTCCATACCATATCTGATCATTCTGGGTCTATTTCCGGGCTCCGTTTATCCATTAGAAGTTTCTTTAATCACGTTTAACTCAACTAACATGATTTATTGGAGTGAATAACACTTAATCACCAATTTCGGGTACAGACTACTACATTCTCCCCCACTAAAGATTTTTCGTCCTCGAAATCAGATCTTAAGTACTGAATGTAAAACAACATGCAGAAACATTCTTTTAATAAAATCATATGATTACAAGGTACAATTTTAGTACATTACTGAAATAACAATTCGAATAACTCAGGATGTTCTGAACGCATCCTGCTTTCCAGCTCCCAAGTGGCTTCTTCAGTGCCTCGGCGCTGCCACTAAACTAAAACCAGAGGAATGACTTTATTCCGCAATACCTTATCCTTTTGATCCAGGATACGAATAGGTCTCTCTACTCAAATCTGTATCCACCTGAACTTCAGAGGGCTGCAGGATATGAGACTGATCCGCCACATACCGTCGCAACAGAAATACGTGGAACATGTCCAAATCGCCAATCCTCTCCAAGATCTCAAACGGACCGATAAATCTGGGAGACAACTTGCCCTTAAGGCTAAATCTGAGAATCCTGCGGAAAGGTGACATTCTCAGAAACACTTTCTCCCCAACATCAAACTGCAAAGGCCTACGCTTAGTGTTCGCATAGCTGGCTTGACGATCCTGTGCACTCTTAATCCATTTCTTGATCTGATCAACAAAATCTGCTGTATGCTGGACTAACTCCGGTCCCTCAGCCTGTCTCTCCCCCACTTCTTCCCAGAAGAGTGGAGTACGACAACGTCGCCCGTACAACGCCTCAAAAGGTGTCATCCCAATGCTAGTATGATAGATGTTGTTGTACGCGAACTCAATCAATGGCAAATGATCCTGCCAGGCTAAACCAAAATCCATAGTGCACGCTCGAATCATATCCTCCAAAGTACGGATAGTGCGCTCTGACTGACCATCTGTCTCCGGATGATAGGCAGTACTCAAACTGAGAGTAGTGTTCATCGCACGCTGTACACTCCCCCAGAATCTAGAAGTAAAAC
Source organism: Henckelia pumila (assembly GCF_033568475.1). Taxonomy (NCBI): domain Eukaryota; kingdom Viridiplantae; phylum Streptophyta; class Magnoliopsida; order Lamiales; family Gesneriaceae; genus Henckelia; species Henckelia pumila. The sequence continues at coordinate 1,550,107 of NW_027331857.1, read as the reverse complement.
TGAGGTCTCGATCGCTGACAATGCTCACAGGCACTCCATGAAGTCGAACGATATCCTGAATGTACAATCGCGCCATACGATCCACAGAGTACTCTCGGCTATAGGCAATGAAATGCGCTGACTTGGTGAGTCGGTCTACCATAACCCAAATAGCATCACAATTCCTCGAGGTTACCGGCAAATGGGTCACAAAATCCATCGTGATAAGCTCTCATTTCAACTCAAGAATAGGCAGACTGTGAAGCAAACCTCTAGGTCGTCGGTGTTCTGCCTTGACCTGCTGACAAACCAAGCATCTCGAAACATACTGATACACGCTGCGTTTCATCCCCTTCCACCAAAACCGAGTACGTAGATCCTGGTACATCTTGTTGCTTCCCGGATGAATACTCAACTTAGTGCGATGTGCCTGAGACAAGATCTCCCCTCGCAACTCTTCATCCTCCGGAATCATAAGCCTACCAGACAAACACAGAAAACCATATGACTGATAGTGAAATCCAGACGTGCTACCCTCGTTGGCTAGACGAGCCAAACGCTGGGTCTTCGAATCAGACATCTGAGCATCCCGAATCCGCGAATACAAAGCTGGCTCAGATAGTATCGCAAACATTTGGATACTCTGCATAACAATTCTCAATCGCATTAGACATCGAACAAGTCTGAAGTGCGGATAGTCGCACCTTGCGACTCAATGCATCAGCGGTGAGATTAGCAGCTCCCGGATGGTACTTAATCTCGCAATCATAGTCCTTAAGCAAGTCCATCCAACGTCTCTGCCTCGTGTTCAACTCCGCCTGAGTAAACAAATACTTGAGACTCTTGTGGTCGGTGAAAATCTCAAATTTCTCGCCATACAGATAATGACGCCAGATTTTCAAAGCGAACACAATAGCTGCCAACTACAAATCATGAACTGGATAATTGTCTTCGTGCAACTTCAACTATCTAGAAGCGTATGCAATCACATGCCCATTCTGAGTCAGAACACAACCTAACCCCTGAAGAAAAGCATCTGTGTACATCACATACCCTCCAGATCCTGACGGTAATGCCAACAATGGCGCAGAAGTCAACCTCCGTCGAAGCTCACAAAAATTCTCCTCGCACTCGGAAGACCACTCGAAATCAACACCCTTGCGGGTAAGCTGCGTCAAAGTTCGAGCTAGCTGCGAGAAGTTCAGAATGAAGCGACGATAATATCCTGCTAGACCCAGAAAATTACGGATCTCAGCAACCGTCGTCGGGCTCGACCAATTAAGCACAACCTTGATCTTGCTCGGATCAACAAAAATCCCCTCCCTGGATATAATATGGCCAAGAAAGACCACTCGATCCATCCAGAACTCACACTTACTCAGTTTGGCGTACAACTGCTCATCCCGAAGAGTCTGCAGTACCAACCGCAAGTGAGAAGCATGCTCATCCGCATTACGCGAATACACTAGGATGTCGTCAATGAAAACCACGACAAACTTATCCAGAAACTCCCTGAAGACACAGTTCATCAGATCCATAAATATAGCCGGCGCTTTAGTCAAACCGAATGGCATCACTCGAAACTCGTAATGCCCATAGCGAGTACGGAATGCAGTCTTGGCTATTTCCTGATCTCGTACTCTCATTTGATGATACCCAGATCTCAAGTCAATCTTGAAGTAAAGCGAAGTACGCTGCAACTGATCAAACAAGTCATCAATACGAGGCAAAAGATACTTGTTCTTCACAGTAACTCGGTTCAGCTGCCGATAGTCAATGCATAGCCGCATAGATCCATCCTTCTTCTTCACAAAGAGAACAGGAACTCCCCAAGGAGATACACTAGGACAAATGTACCCCTTGTCCAAAAGGTCTTGTAACTGATTCTTCAACTCTCGTATCTCTGTCGGAGCCAGACGATACGGTGCTCGAGAAATAGGCGAAGTACCCGGCATCAACTTTATGCCAAACTCGACTTTCCTAGCAAGAGGAAAACCCGAAATCTCATCAGGAAATACATATGGGAATTCATTCACAATCTTAATACTTTCTATCCCAACGCTCTCAGCGGACAGATCAACTGCATAGATGAGGTAACCTTCCCCGCCAGACTCTAGAGCTCGACAGACTCTCAAAGCTGATACCAAGGGCATCGGGGGTTGCGCTCTCTCTCCATAGAAATCCAGCTATCACTCCCATCCGGATGAAAGCGTACTAATCTCTGATAGCAGTCCACTGAATCCCGATAGGTAGTCAACATGTCAATCCCCAGAATACAATCGAAGTCATCCATCGCAAGAACCATGAGAGTCGCTATCAGAATGTTCCCTTCGAACTCTAAAGGGCAACCCATCACTAGACGCGTAGCCAAAGCAGATTGGCCCATCGGAGTAGAAACAGAAACTATTACGTCTAGTGAAATGCATAGTAACTTATGTCTCTTAACAAAACGTGCAGAAATAAAGGAATGAGATGCACCAGTGTCAATAAGTACAAGAGCAGGTATACCATATAACAGAAATGTACCTGCGATGACCTTCTCATTCTCCTCCACTGCCTGTTCGTGCCTCAAGGCAAACACTTGGCCAGAAGCCCGCGACTTCAAGTGAGAACTCCCAGCAGACTGTCCCTGCGACCTCTGCTGAACGGTAGCCTGAGAACCCGATCCCGAACCAGAACCGCCTCCCCCAGATAGTAGACAAACTCTCCGGAGATGACCCACCTCTCCACAACGAAAACAAGCTCCAGAAGCTTTACGGCATCTGTCGGTCGGATGGTTCTTCCCGCAATGGTCGCACTTCTCCTTCTTCCAAAAACGAACAACACCAGCGGAACCAGAGGAAGAAGAAGAAGTAGATCCGGACTTCTTGAAAGACTGAGCACGGGGACCCAAAGAACTCGCAGGCCTAGACTGAGAGAAAGACCTGTTCCGCCGAATGCTATCCTCCGCTTGGTGGCAACGGCTCACCAAACCCTCGTAAGCCATATCATCACCAACCGCAACACGATCATGAATCTCCGGGTTAAGGCCCTGAAGGAACAGATTGTACTTCATCTCAGAGCTGTCAGCAATCTCGGGGCAATAGGATAACAGATCGAAGAACTTCTACTGATACTCCTCAATAGACATGGATCCCTGACGCAGACTCAGTAACTCACCCGCCTTCATCTCACGGAGTGCAGGAGGAAAATACAGCTTCTGAAAAGCTGTGCGGAACTCTGACCAAGTGGCAACTCCTCTCGCCGCAACAAAGGGTGCAGAAGTGAATCTCCACCACTTCCGGGCTCGCCCAAGTAGAAGATAACCAAGTGTCTCCATCTTCTGCTCCTCAGTACAGTGAAACGTCTGAAAAGTCGTCTCCATACGATCTAGCCAGTTCTCCGCATCCTCCAGAGACTCGCCTCCAACCAAGGGCTTAGGACCCATAGATAAGAATCGGCGCACACTGAATTGCTGATCATCATGGCGACGATGATGGCTTTCTCTACGACGCTCCCGATTGTCATCGCCTCAACGTCCACCTATACTGCCATGGCTACTTTGATCATCACGGTCCGCCATCTACAAAATTAACCTCACGGTTACCTTATGCAGAATCTAAATCCCAATAATACTATGCATGCTCTGATACCATAAATATAGAGACCCTTACCGAGATCACCTACTAAACAGAACTTAGGCATGCAATTAACTTAATCAAATAGTAAACCAAAAATAAGCTGCGGAAACAAAAACTATAATACAATCCCAAGTAAAGGAATCTGCAATACCCAAATAGTTTATACAACCAAATCGAACGCTGTATCAACCCAAATATAACAGAATAAAAACCTAGACGAAGCTCCAGCTAACCATCCACTGCCTAGCCTCTCTTGGATCCACCCGCCTCATCCAATCGCAAACCTGTCCCATGGAATAGGGTGTCCAGAAACACAGAGTACGAGACGTGAGCATAAAAACGCTCAGCACGAGAGTATGAGTATACATGAATGCAAGTGTACCGCCTACTGACTAGAGTTCAAGAATCAGATAACGAAGACAGACCGAGCCCTGTTATGTAGCACGCTGTGCCGTCGCTTCAGGAGGTGACTCACATACCGAAATACTAGTGGATACGCCGGACCCAAATCGATGGAAGTCCATCCACTAACAGGATAGGGTATAACCCTACTAACAGACATCTCAAAAGAGATAGCTCAAGATGCATATATATACAGAATAAAGTCATGTCATATAAATCATGCAGTCACATAATACATGCATAATCAGTCAGGATATCTCGAACAATACTTTCGTACCTCAAAGCTAGGCGCGCTCTACCAACCCTATATCTACGTCTATAATCCGCACTACAATACCAAATAAAATTAATATCATTAAAGTGCTCTAAAAACCTTAACTAGGCTATTGCATACTCCTAAATAATTTTAGGAAGCAAAAGCTATACTTGCGTCTGTCGTTAGCCCTTTGCTGTCGTTTGCCTCAAAACTAGGCCACAGCTCCGCTACGACGCCTGGATCGCTATGCCACTTCTGGATTCCCAACGGGACGCCTAGAATGCCCTAGATCTAAGCTAGAAGATCAAGGAATCGAGAGAAGAGAGGTGATTGGTGTTCCTGGAAATGAATCTCGGCACCTCTATTTATAGACAACGAACGGAACGTCCGTTCCTCCATCATTGCTTCCGTTCGCCATCGTTGCGTCCGTTCGCCATTGTTGCGTTCGAACGTCAACATCAAGTGCGTAAGTAGTGACGCATTCTAGCTGGCACAAACGTTGCGTCCGTTCCTAGAACGTTGCATCCGTTCTGCCTGACCCTCCGAACCATATCAGAGATTTGAGATCAGAATCGTGTGGAGATTTTCTGAAGAAATTTGGAGTTTAATTTGAAGAACGAAGACGGAGATCGATAGTCCGGATACGGCGTCGACGACGGATTTATTTTCTACTATTTATTTAATTCTGAATATGTTTGGATTTTTGAACATGATTTGTTTTATTCAGAATTTTATTATGAACTAATTTTTTAGAGTCTAGAGGTCATATGAAACCTGGTGTAGACACTTTCATGAATTTTTAATTTTATTGAATTGAGTTTCTTCTAGATTAATTGTTTTTCTAGAATTGATTGTTTTTTTAATTATCTGATCAATAATTGATTTGTTATATTTATTTGAAATCTGGCACTCGGGAGAGGAGATTTTGAATAGGACCAATAGAATTAACAATGTTATTTATTTATATAGCTCGGGAGCGTGTATAATTTTAACAGAGCTTCTAAAAAGAACATTATTTTGTGATAGATCACTGCAAGTCGATTCTTAATAGGGATATTGGAATTAAATTGTAGTTGATAAACATTATTTGTTGCTCGTGAGAGGGAAATAATAAACTTAAGTGTTCTTGACAATTAATTGACTGGAATTCATGAATCTAAATTAATTAGAATTGATTGTTGTTGAAACCTGGTGAAATCTAAACCTCTAGACAATTTTTCTCTGATTGATTATTTGAAAGTTGTGTGCGTGCTATTAAAACTTTTTATTTTATTATGCAAAATTCTCAACTATTGATTTTTTAGATAAAGTTTAGACTATTTTAATTGCAAGCACTGAATATTTTCATTTTACTCTCTCTGGGAACGATACTTGATTTTTCACTATATTAAAACTTGACACTCGTACGCTTGCGAGCATTTTTCACAACAAGTTTTTGCAACAAGAAAGCACAATTTAAAAGGCGGGTCGTGGAATTTATTTGGCGTGTGAAAGAGAAAGGGAAGACTTAATACTGGTGAAAGTCGGGCTGACGACTTTAAACCAAGCGCTACTTGGGAGGCAACCCATGTAGTGAACCTTATCGAGATCACCTACTAAACAGAACTTAGGCATGCAATTAACTTAATCAAACAATAAACCAGAAATAAGCTGCGAAAACAATAAATATTATAAAATCCCAAGAAAATGAATCTGCAAATACCCAAATAATTATACAACCAAATCGAACGCTGTATCAACCCAATACAAAATAAACCCTAGGCGAAGCTACAGCTGGCCAACCACTGCCTAGCCCCTCTTGGATCTGCCCGCCTCATCCAATCGCAAACCTGCCCAATGGAATAAGTTGTCCAGAAACACAGAGTACGAGACGTGAGCATAAAACGCTCAGCACGAGAGTATGAGTATACATGAATGCAAGTGTACCACCTATTGACTAGAGATCAAGAATCAGATAACGAAGACAGACCGGGCCCTGGTATGTAGCACGCTGTGCCGTCGCTTCAGGAGGTGGCTCACATAACGAAATACTAGTGGATACGCCGGACCCAAATCGATGGAAGTCCATCCACTAACAGGATAGGGTAGAACCCTACTAACAAACATCTCAAAAGAGATAGCTCAAGATGCAAATGTATGCAGCATAAAATCATGTCATATAAATCATGCAGTCACATAATACATGCATACTCAGTCAAGAAATCTCGAACAGTATTTTCGTACCTCAAATACTAGGCGCGCACTACCAGCTCTAGGTCTACGCCTATAATCCGCACTACAAAGCCAAATGATACTAATATCATTATAGTACTCTAAAAGCCTTAACTAGACTATTGTATACTCCTAAATATTTTTAGAAAGAAAAAGCTATACCTGCGTCCGTCGTCAGCCCGTTGCTGTCACTCGCCTCAAAACTAGGCCACAGCTCCGCTACGACGCCTAGATCGCTATGCCACTTCCGGATTCCCAATGGGACGCCTAGAAAGTCCTAGATCTAAGATGGAAGACCAAGGAATCGAGAGAAGAGAAGTGAATGGTGTGCCTTGAAATGAATCTCGGCACCTCTATTTATAGACAACGAACGGAACGTCCGTTCCTCCATCGTTGCGTCCGTTCGCCGTCGTTGCGTCCCTTCGCCATCGTTGCGTCCGAACGTCAACATCAATTGCGTAAGCAGTGACGCATTCTAGTGGGCACGAACGTTGCGTCCGTTCCTAGAACGTTGCATCCGTTCTGCTGACCCTCCGGACCATATCTGATCATTATGGGTCCATTTCCGGACTCCGCTAATCCAATTGAAATTCCCTTAATCATGTTTATTGGATTAATTAACAGTTACTCACTAAAACTGGGTACGGGCTATTACATTTTCCCCCACTTAAGATATTTCGTCCTCGAAATCAGATCTTAAGTACTGAATGTAAAACAAGATGCAGAAACATTCTTTTATTCAAATGCAAAATTCACAGAGTTTACAACTGAATACAATTGAAAAGGAAATCAAAACAACTCAGTATGTTCTGAACGCATCCTGCTTTCCAGCTCCCATGTGGCCTCCTCAGTGCCTCGGCGCTGCCACTGAACTAAAACAAGATGAATGACTTTATTCCGCAAGACCTTATCCTTATGATCCAGGATACGAATAGGTCTCTATACATAAGTTAAATCTATATCCACCTGAACTTCAGACGGCTGCAGGATATGAGACTGATCCGTCACATACCGTCGTAACAGAGATACGTGGAACACGTCGTGAATACTGGACAGATACGGTGGAAAAGCTAGCCGATACGCTAAATCTCCAATGCTCTCCAAGATCTCAAACGGATCGATAAATCTGGGAGACAACTTGCCCTTAAGGCCAAATCTGAGAATCCTGCGAAAAGGTGACATTCTCAGAAACACTTTCTCCCCAACACCAAACTGCAAAGGCCTACGCTTAGTGTTCGCATAGCTGGCTTGACGGTCCTGTGCAGTCTAAATTCGTTTCTTGATCTGATCAACAACATCTGCTGTCTGCTGGACTAACTCCGGTCCCTCAGCCTGTCTCTCCCCCACTTCTTCCCAGAAAGGAGCCATCCCATTGCTAGTATGATAGCTGTTGTTGTACGCGAACTCAATCAATGGCAAATGATCCTTCCAGGCTGAACCAAAATCCATAGTGCACGCTCGAAGCATATCCTCCAAAGTACGGATAGTACGTTCTGACTGTCCATTAGTCTCCGGAAAATAGGCAGTACTCAAACTGAGAGTAGTACCCATCGCACGCTGGACACTCCCCCAGAATCTAGAAGTAAACCTGGGGTCTCGATCGCTGACAATGCTCACAGGCACTCCATGAAGTCGAACGATCTCCTGAATGTACAATCGCACCATCCGATCCACAGAGTACTCTCGGCTATTGACAATGAAATGCGCTGACTTGGTGAGTCGGTCTACCATAACCCAAATAGCATCACAATTCCTCGAGGTTACCGGCAAATGGGTTACAAAATCCATCGTGATAAGCTCTCATTTCCACTCAGGAATAGGCAGACTGTGAAGCAAACCTCCAGGTCGTCGGTGTTCTGCCTTGACCTGCTGACAAACCAAGCATCTCGAAACATACTGATACACACTGCGTTTCATTTTCTTCCACCAAAACCAAGTACGTAGATCCTTGTACATCTTGTTGCTTCCCGGATGAATACTTAACTTATTGCGATGTGCCTGAGACAAGATCTCCCCTCGCAACTCTTCATCCTCCGAAATCACAAGCCTACCAGACAAACACAGAAAACCATCTGACTGATAGTGAAATCCAAACGTGCTAGCCTCGTTGGCTAGACAAGCCAAACGCTGGGTCTTCGAATCAGACATCTGAGCATCTCAAATCCGCGAATACAAAGCTGGCTCAGATAGTATCGCAAACATCTGGATACTCTGCATACCTTTCTTGTGCTTGAAGTTATACCCTGATAAACAACAATCCCCGATCGCATTAGACATCGAACAAGTCTGAAGTGCGGATAGTCGCACCTTGCGACTCAAAGCATCAGCGGTGAGATTAGCAGCTCCCGGATGGTACTTAATCTCGCAATCATAGTCCTTAAGCAAGTCCATCCAACGTCTCTGCCTCATGTTTAACTCCACTTGAGTGAACAAAAACTTGAGACTCTTGTGGTCGGTAAAGATCTCAAATTTTTCGCCATACAGTTAATGACGCTAGATCTTCAAAGCGAACACAATAGTTTCCAACTCCAAATCATGAACTGGATAATTGTCTTCGTGCAACTTCAACTGTCTAAAAGCGTATGAGATCACATGCCCATTCTGAGTCAGAACACAACCTAACCCCTGAAGAGAAGCATCTGTGTACACCACATACCCTCCAGATCCTGACGGTAATGCCAACACTTGCGCAGAAGTTAACCGCCGTCGAAGCTAAAAAAATTCTCCTCGCACTCGTAGGACCACTCGAAATCAACACCCTTGCGGGTAAGCTGCGTCAAAGGTCAAGCTAGCTGTGAGAAGTTCAGAATGAAGCGACGATAATATCCTGCTAGACCTAGAAAACTACGGATCTCAGCAACCGTCGTCGGGCGCGACCAATTAAGCACTGCCTCAATCTTGCTCGGATCAACAGAAATCCCCTCCCTGGAGATGATGTGGCCAAGAAAGACCACTCGATCCATCCAAAACTCATACTTACTCAGTTTGGCATACAACTTCTCATCCCGAAGAGCTTGCAATACCAATCTCAAGTGAGAAACATGCTCGTCCGCATTACGCGAATACACTAGGATGTCGTCAATGAAGACCACGACAAATTTGTCCAAATACTTCCTAAAGACACGGTTTATCAGATCCATAAATATAGCCGACATATTAGTCAAACCGAATGGCATCACTAGAAACTCGTAATGCCCATAGCGAGTACGGAATGCAGTCTTGACTATGTCCTGATCTCGGACTCTCATCTGATGATATCCCGATCTCAAGCCAATCTTGGAGTAGACCGAAGTACCCTGCAGCTGATCAAACAAGTCATCAATACGAGGCAAAGGATACTTGTTCTTCACAGTAACTCGGTTCAGCTGCCGATAGTCAATGCACAACCGCATAGATCCATCCTTCTTCTTCACAAAGAAAATAGGAGCTTCCCAAGGAGATAAACTAGGACGAATGTACCCCTTGTCCAAAAGATCCTGTAACTGATTCTTCAAATCTCTCATCTTTGATGGAGCCAGACGATACGGTGCTCGAGAAATAGGCGAAGTACCCAACATCAACTCTATGCCAAACTCGACTTCCCTTGCAGGAGGAAAACCCGAAATCTCATCAGGAAATACATATGGGAATTCATTCACAACCGGAATACTCTCTATCCCAACGCTCTCAGCAGACAAATCAACTGCATAGATGAGGTAACCTTCCCCGCCAGACTCTAGAGCTCGACAGGCTCTCAAAGCTGATACCAAGGGCATCGGGGGTCGCGCTCCCTCTCCATAGAAAAAATCAGCTATCACTCCCATCCGGATGAAAGCGTACTATTCTCTGATAGCAGTCCACTGAAGCCCGATATGTAGTCAACATATCAATCCCCAGAATGCAATCGAAGTCATCCATCGCAAAAACCATGAGATTCGCTACCAGAATGTTCCCTTCGAACTCTAAAGGGCAAACCATTACTAGACGCTTAGCCAAAGCAGATTGGCCCGTCGAAGTAGATACAGAAACTACTACGTCTAGTGCAATGCTTGATAACTTATGCCTATTAACAAAACATGCAGAAATGAAGGAATGAGATGCACCAGTTTCAATAAGTACAAGAGCAGGTATACCATATAATAGAAATGTATCTGCGATGACCTTCTCATTTTCCTCCACTGCCTGATCGTGCCTCAAGACAAACACTTGGCCAGAAGCCCGCGGCTTCAAGTGAGAACTCCCAGCAGACTGTCCCTGCGACCTCTGCTGAACGGTGGCCTGAGAACCCGATCCTGAACCAGAACCGCCTCCCCCAGATAGTGGACAATCCCTCCGGAGATGACCCACCTCTCCACAATGGAAACAAGCTCCAGAAGCTTTACGGCATCTGTCGGTCGGATGGTTCTTCCCGCAATGGTCGCACTTCTCCTTCTTTCCAAAACGAACAACACAAGCGGAACCAGAGGAAGAAAAAGTAGATCCGGATTTCTTGAAAGACTGAGCACGGGGACCCAAAGAACTCGCAGGCCTAGACTAAGAGAAAGACCTGTTCCGCCGAATGCTATCATCCGCTTGGTGACAACGGCTCACCAAACCCTCGTAAGTCATATCATCACCGACCGCCACACGGTCATGAATCTCCGGGTTAAGGTCATGAAGTAACAGATTGTACTTCATCTCAAAGCTGTCAGCAATCTCGGGGCAATAGGATAACAGATCGAAGAACTTCTGCTGATACTCCTCAATAGACATGGATCCCTGACGCAGACTCAGTAACTCACCCGCCTTCATCTGACGGAATGCAGGTGGAAAATACAGCTTCTGAAAAGCTGTGCGGAACTCAGCCTAAGTGGCAACTCTTCTCGCCGCAACAAAGGATGCAGAAGTGAATCTCCACCACTTTCGGGCTCGCCCATCCAGAAGATAACCAAGTGTCTCCATCTTCTGCTCCTCAGTACAGTGAAACGTCTAAAAAGTCGTCTCCATACGATCTAGCCAGTTCTCCGCATCCTCCGGAGACTCGCCTCCATCCAAGGGCTTATGACCCATAGATAAGAATTGGCGCACACTGAAACGCTGATCATCATTTCGACGATGATGGCGTTCCCGACGACGCTCCCGATCGCCATCGCCCCAACGTCCACCTCCACTACCATGGCTACTCTAATCATCACGATCCGCCATCTACAAAATTAACCTCACGTTTACCTTATGCAGAATCTAAATCCCAAGAATACTATGCATTCTCTGATACCATAAATGTAGTGACCCTTACCGAGATCACCTACTAAACAGAACTTAGGCATGCAATTAACTTAATCTAACAGTAAACCAGAAATAAGCTGCGGAAAAAATAAATATTATGCAATCCCAAGGAAAAAAATCTGCAAATACCCAAATAACTATACAACCAAATCGAACGCTGTATCAACCCAATACAAAATAAACCCTAGGCGAAGCTCCAGCTGGCCAACCACTGCCTAGCCCCTCTTGGATCCACCCGCCTCATCCAATCGCAAACCTGCCCCATGAAATAGGGTGTTCAGAAACACAGAGTACGAGACGTGAGCATTAAACGCTCAGCACGAGAGTATGAGTATACATGAATGCAAGTGTACTGCCTACTGACTAGAGGTCAAGAATCAGATAACGAAGACAGACCGGGCCCTGGTATGTAGCACGCTGTGCCGTCGCTTCAGGAGGTGGCTCACATACCGAAATACTAGTGGATACGCCGAACCCAAATCGATGGAAGTTCATCCACTAACAGGATAGGGTAGAACCCTACTAACAGACATCTCAAAAGAGATAGCTCAAGATGCAAATGTATGCAGCATAAAATCAAATCATGCAGTCACATAATACATGCATACTCAGTCAGGATATCTCGAACAGTACTTTCGTACCTCAAATACTAGGCACGCTCTACCAACTCTAGGTCTACGCCTATAATCCGCACTACAAAGCCAAATGATACTAATATCATTATAGTGCTCTAAAAGCCTTAACTAGGCTATTGCATACTCCTAAATATTTTCAGGAAGCAAAAGATATACCTGCGTCCGTCGTCAGCCCGTTGCTGTCACTCGCCTAAAACTAGGCCACAGCTCCGCTACGACGCCTGGATCACTACGCCACTTCCGGATTCCCAATGGGACGCCTAGAAAGTCATAGATCTAAGCTGGAAGACCAAGGAATCAAGAGAAGAGAAGTGAATGGTATGTCTGGAAATGAATCTCGGCACCTCTATTTATAGACAACGAACGGAACGTCCGTTCCTCCATCGTTGCGTCCGTTCGCCATCGTTGCGTCCGAACGTCAACATTAAGTGCGTAAATAGTGACGCATTCTAGCTGACACGAACGTTGCGTCCGTTCCTAGAACGTTGCATCCGTTCAGCCTGACCCTCCGGATCATATCTGATCATTCTGGGTCCATTTTCGGACTCCGCTAAACCAATTGAAATTTCCTTAATCATGTTTATTGGATTAATTAACAGTTACTCACTAAATCTGGGTACGGGCTACTACAACCCAAGATTTTTCTTTAATTTCTTTTATTTTCTTATTATTAATTTTTTATATTTATTTATTTAATTGTTTTATTAAATATATATATATATATATTTTAGCCTAATTTTTGTCAATTTCAAAATTTTTCAGGCTTAAAAATCTCATATTCGTGACTAAGGCGCGCCCGCACCTCTCAATCGCGCTCCCGCACTTTGTCTGGGAGAAATTTCGCTTGAAATGCGAACAAAAGGCGCGCCCGCACCATTATTATTGAGCGGCCACGCAAACTTTGCGCTTCACTGATTTAAAAGAGCGCCAACAAACACACCATCAGCGCACAAAGATGCGCAATCGCGCAAACAATTAGCGATTCACCTTGCGCTAACGAGCTTGCATACCATGCGCGATTGCGCTCATTCCCACGCCTCTTGCATGCGCGATTGCGCTCATTCCCACGCCTTTTTCTATGTGAAAACACGCTCCCAACTGCTCTTTCCATGCGCAAACAACAACCATTAGCGCAACACTAAAGTGCAAATGCTCCCAGCTGCTACCCCTCCATGCACGAACAATACTCACCAGCAACTCTCCTATGCGCGATTGAACTCCTTATCTGCGCTTCTCCATGCACTAACAATCCCAGCTTCACCTCTTCCTTGCGCAAACAATACATTGGCGCTTCCTCTTGAGCAAACACGCAAGAAACCTGCTCCTTTATGCGCTAACAAGCAACCTACAACACACATTATTTACACTTTCAATCCACAACAGCAACACTCCTTGAGATACGGCGAATCCCATTTGCACCACCCCATGCGCAATCGTGTTATACCAGATGCTATGTACATGCGATAGTTACGCTCATCCTTTCATTCACTTGTGAGACAACGAGCAATCCTACCATGCGCCATCGTGTTAATTTGGATGTTAATGTCGTGCTTCTCAACCACTTCCACCATGGTATTGCGGCTGCTAAATTATTTTCATAGAGATTTTGATAACATCGAGTCCTAATGCTCGGTGTCAAAGGTACGCGTTCCTTGTTCTTTTTCTTGTTTTTAATCATTAGGGACAATGATCGTACTAAGTTTGGAGGCATGTATCATTTTGTCAATGATTTAGTTGCTTGCTTGGTTGATGATTTGAATTGTTGATTGTTGATTAGTTGAGTTTTATTATGCTTCATAGCTAAATTTTTTGTTGAGTTTAGTTGTTGTTTAAGTGAGTAGAGTTTAAAAGAATTCAAGAAAGAATGGAATGCATGGCTGATGAAATTTTTTTTTTGTGCTATAACTAAAATCCAGGACTGTCTATCTATCTGACAAATATTTTTGAGAAAGTGGAACCAATTAGATGAACAATTTTTCATATACTCTGTGATTAATATTTGATTCTGAATTTTGAAACATACATACATAGAGATGATTGAGGCATTCTTTGAAATTTTTGGGCCTGATTTTTATTGAATAAATTTTATTCTTAGTAGCCTATTTGAGCCTACACGTATATTGGTACTATGAGGTACGAAAATGCGAATTTGTTGAAAATCATCGTTTACTGCTGATGATTATTTTTTCTGCAATGATTGATATTTGTATGAATTAATTGTGGATTGAGACTTATCTAGAACTAGTTCAAACACTCTTCGAGACGAAATATGGGCATAACTATGATTAGGAATGATTTAGGCAATTTTTCTGAATTCGTTTGAGCCTTTCAAGCTACCCTATTAATGCATGTTATCCCTAGTACCTTTTTTGAGCATTATTGAAAATCGAATGGCATGCGTGTAAACGTGTGATAAACCCCAATTCGTCATTATTTTAAGGTCCTACATTGACTACCTATGAATAGCCTAAACACTATTTCCTACCTTTAAGGGAGTTATTTGAATGTTAGAATTTTATGTGCTCCTATTTTATATTTGTGAATATGGAATGGTGTGGTGGAAAATATTTGAAAATGAAGAAAGTACTTGTGAAAAGAGAAAAAAAATGGTAGAAAAGAGTTGAAAAAGAGGATTGAAAAAAAAGAAAAAAATTTGAAAAAAAAGTGTGAAATTATGAATGAAAAAGGAGTTGAAATTAGAGTTTGAGCATTAATTACTCCTTATTTGAATTCTTATTCCTTCATTTGTACCCATGAGCCAGACCTTAAATTATAAGCTGATTAAGTCATATTGACCGAGTCCCAGTTGCCCAATATACTAGTGGAGAAGAGTTGCGAGAATTTAGCTTATGGACTGTTGATTGATACTTTTAATGATTATGAATTTTGATCGAAATATGCACACACTATTATTCTTTGCATTTACCTGATTGTGAGTGTTTTTGATTTTATACCTTATATTTGATCCATTGCTACCCTGAAAAGTCCTCATGATCTATGGATGTTTGAATTGAATTTGGATAAGAGTGTTTTGAACGTGAGTTGCGGAGATTGTAAGTTTATGCGGTTATTTAGTTATGATTGAAACTTTCAAGTGTTAGTAGGTTGGATGGGATTGGATCTGTATTTTTGAAATTATTTCTGAAGCCATTGCTCCATAATATTTCTTGGCTATTCTTGTTGGTTTTTGGTGATTTGAGTTTTTGGAATATTGTTTTGATAGTTTTGCTCGAGACTAGCAAAAGTCTAAATTTGGGAGTATTTGATAAGTGTATTTTATACACTTAATTTATATATGATTTTAATTGTTAATTATTTGTTTCGAGCAGATTTATGCGTGAGTTTTATTGTTTTTGTGCTTGTAGAGAATTATTGAATTATTGTGGAAGAAGAAAAAAAAATGTGTGAGAAAAGAATAATAAAAGAAAAGAAAAGAAAATAGAAGAGGCTTGGAAGAAAAAGAAAGAAACGAGAGAAGCAAACTGGGCTTTTATTGGGCTTTTTTTTAAGAATTAGCGCTAAAGAAGAGAAAGAGAGTGCAATTGCGCTTCTGCTGTGAATATTTGAGATTTAAGATCGAGACTAAGGCGCGCCCGCGCCGTTCCATAGAGCGCCCGCCCCGTCAGTGCCATCTCAAATTTTAATTATTTCGGGCAATTTTCTTGGGCTTGATTTTTGGGCTTTTGTGATGATATAAAAATAAAATTTATGGTCAGAATGAAAGAGGGAGCCGCCACAACACACATACACATATCAAAGATTTGAGATCAGAATCGTGTGGAGATTTTCTGAAGAAATTTGGAGTTTAATTTGAAAAACGAAGACGGAGATCGATAGTACGAACACGGCGTCGACGACGGATTTGTTTTCTACTTTTTATTTAATTCTGAATATGTTTGGATTTTTGAACATGATTTGTTTTATTCATAATTTTATTATGAACTAATTTTTTAGAGTTTAGAGGTCAGATGTGAAACGCCTACTACTAATAAATGCAAATTTTTTTTTAAATAATACTACTATACATACATGCCCATACATATATGTATATAAAAATAACATACTTTTTCTTAAATAACCTGAAAAATATTAAATAAATAAATCCTTAAAAATGTTTCATGCATCAATTTAAAATAATAAACAATGCTGCTGAAAAATCTCATATGCGAAAACAATAATAAAATAAAACATGTTTCAAAATTCAACGTAATAAACTAAATAGCTGCGACGGTCACGGGGTCCACTGCTCCGTGAGCTCATAAGTCCTCACCACCGGTAAGAGCTACATAAACGTCATCATGTTCACCTGCACCATATAAGCGTAGTGAGCCTAGGGGCTCAACATGTTTAATTCTTTATAACAAGGTTAAAAATAATGCATCACATAATTACTAATACATATACATGTACATGAGCATGCATGAAAATATTTTCATCGCATAATAAAACTGCTGAATTATAAACTGAATCATAACCATAATCATAAACATATTATTTCTTCATCATATATAACATAATTGAGCAAAGCTTTTGAAACCTGAAGATGATCCTATCCATAAGTGTGACGCTCATGTGTCGACTGATCAGTCTCCTGAACCAACGTACGATGGCGGTGATAAATCACCTCCTATGGTAGTAAACTACCGAATCATATGGTGGATAACCACCCCTATGGTAGTAAAACTACCGAATCATATGGTGGAAAATCACCCCTATGTCACACATACTTCAATTTCCATCAAAATATTTTATTGCTCATCATTTACATAATTATATACATAAGAAATTTCATGAATGCATGCACTGAAAATATGTCCGTAATATATATTTAATTAATTTTTCATAATATACTTAAAATAGACTTCATGCATAAAAATAATTAAATATATATTTCGGACTTATTTATTTTTCATGGATTGGTCAAGACTGCTGGTCTCTCTAATAAGCCCCTTAACTGACTTAAAGCCCATTAACTAACTTAAAGCCCATAATTAAATAAATAATTTTAAAAAATTATAATTTTTACTAAAATAAAATACTTAAATATTTTTGGGCTTAAATAAAAATATTTAGGCCCATTAACTAATTAATTCATAAAAATTCATTGACTGGCCCATAAAATCACTGACTGGCCCAAAAATTCCTATGGGCCCACGAGCCCATAAAAATCATTGGGATAACTTAAAAATAATTTTGAAAGCCCAAATAAAATTATTTGGAAGCCCAAATAATTTTATTTCAAATTAATTGGCCCAAAACCATTTAAAACATAATATATTTAAAAATTAAAATACTCGAGCCCGGCCCACCTAACCCAGACCCGGACCGACCTGACCCGACCCCTGACTACCTGACCCGACCCAGAACCCAACCCTGACCCAGAACCCAACCCAGCAACCAAAACCCGAACCCCCCCTCTTTCCCTTCCCCTCGGCGGCGGGCAGCAGCCAAACAAGGGCTGCTGCCACCCTACTCCGGCCGCCCCTGGCCGGAGTACCACCGCCCAGAATTGGCCCACGTCTGGGCGGTCCCAACCCACCATGGCTCAGCCCGAGCCATGGTCCAAGCCAAGAAGCCGAAGGCTTCTTCTCATAAACCCTAAACTGCAGCTCTTTGACCAACTCGACCCTAGACCTGAACCTAGCCGACTCCACCCCCTGTAATTCGATCATGGCTCGCTTCCTAGGACCCTAGCCCACCTCTGACTCGAGCCCTAGCCTCTGGACCGAACCATGCAAGGCCAAAAGCGAGTTATGATCATGAATGCACCAAAACATGCAACAATTCATTCATACTTGCAATAAATTTGAACCATGGCTAATAAATTCTGAAACAAAAATATCATTCATGCATAATAGCTTATATGGTGGCCAAATAAAAGTTTTAGACATGCCTTAGACGAAGATAAACGAAGAAACGAGACAATAATCGCGTGTACGGCGCTCCAGGACGAACGGATCTTCTTGATTTCTTGAAAACCTAGAAGGCTTTGGCTATGGTGTGAAACTTTTTGATGAAACGTGAGGAAGATGATGAAAAAATATGGGGGAGGCGGCTAAAGATTTTTTAATCGGTATAGGGATTGATTTTTAGGTTTAATTTGAGTAGATATTGGTTTAAATAAATAATAATAATCAACATAAAGATAATATACCAACAAAACTTTATTTAAAACTCCTAATAATAATAATAATCTGATACTAAAACTCAAATCCCGAAATTAAGACTTAAGGAATTTTTAAAAATTAATAAAAGTCAATAAAATGACTTATTTTGGCTAAAAATCAACCCTTAAATAAATATATAATTAAATACTAAAATTTTCTTGACAAAAATATCTTAAAATAATATTTTAATGCTCATAAAACTCATAAAATATTTTTGGCTAAGAAAATTTTGGTATCTCGTCCGTCCACGGTCCCGTCTAAGCGATCAAAACCAATAATTCCTTAAAAATCTAAAAATTCTAAAATAGCGGTTTAAATGCTAAAATAAATTAAATCATGCATATAATTCACATAATAACACATAATTGTCATTTAACCCAAATATAAATTTTAAATAATTATTTTCCTTAATTATGCATGCAAATTTACGTATTAAAATTTTCGGGTGTTACAAGATGGAACCTGGTGTAGACACTTTCATGAAGTTTTGATTTTATTGAATTGAGTTTCTTCTAAACTAATTTTTTTTCTAGAATTTATTGTCTTTTCAATTATCTGATCAATAATTGATTTGTTATATTTATTTGAAATATGGCACTCGGGAGAGGAGATTTTAAATAGGACCAATAGAATTAACACTGTTATTTATTTATATAGCTCGGGAGAGTGTATAATTTTAACAAAGCTTCTAAAAAGAACATTGTTTTGTGATAGATCACTGCAAGTCGATTTTTAATAGGGATATTGGAATTAAATTGTAGTTGATAAACATTATTTGTTGCTCGAGAGAGAGAAACAATAAACTTAAGTGTTCTTGGGAATTAATTGACTGGAATTCATGAAGCTAAATTAATTAGGATTGATTGTTGTTGAAACAAGGTGAAATCTAAACGTCTAGACCATTTTTCTCTGAATGATTATTTGAAAGTTGTGTGCATGCTATTAAAACTCATTAATTATTTTATTATGCAAAATTCTCAACTATTGATTTTCTAGATAAAGTTTAGACTATTTTAATTACAAGCACTGAATATTTTCATTTTACTCTCTGTGGGAACGATACTTGATTTTTTACTATATTAAAACTTGACACTCGTACGCTTGCGAGCATTTTACACAACAAGTATCTCGGATAATACGTCCATACCTTTAAGAAGAAAACCCTGAGCGCCCTAGCAACCTAGCCGTCCCGACCTATAAGAAATAATTACCATATCACTTATAACATCCTAAAAGCTTTAACTAAGCTATTGCATACTCCCAAAAATTTTTAGGAGCTCATTTATGATATTGATGTTTTGAGAGTTAAAACAATTATTTCCGCATATATTTTAATATGTTAAAGTTTGAGGGTATGCATGGATTGTGGATTTATGTATTTATTTTCAAGTTTGCATGGATTTAATGAAGAAATTTTATTGAAGTATTTAGTTGTGGAGATTTTTATGCATTAGATTTTATCATGATTTAGTAATTAATTTTATGTTAGTTTCATGCAATATACTTATATATTTATATATTGTATATTAAGTTACTTAAAATTATTTTAAGTATGATATATATATATATATGTATATATATATATATATGTATATATATATATGTATGGGCATATATATATATAGTAATATTATTTTAAATTAAAGAAATAGAATAAAGTATATACATTAAAACTTTCAACTAAGTTTGAATTCGCATGTCCAAACTTTCAAACCCTTGAGTGATCCTAAAAGATCTGATAGCATTCTGGGTAAGCGAGAGTTAGTGAGTAATGTAGATATGAAATCTTTGAGTGCTCAAGGAGATTTCTCAAGTATGAGAGAGATCTGTCAATTTGAAGTGATAAAGCTTCTTGTTTTCTCTTCGAGAAATCTCCTATTTATATCATCCTTTGTATGGAGAGTCTCAACGTCTTTATTGCAACCATTAATGCGTATGTCCTTTGAATGTTGTCTTTGGTATGAAGAAACCCAATATCTGTAATGGGATCATTAATGCAAAGGTACTATAGATGTTGTCATTCGCATGTCAAGTAGTGTTCTTCAATAAATGCGTGATTTGGCTCTTTCTCAATTTAAGAGGTAATGGTTGCAGACAGGTTCTAAGCTTTAATTCCTCAGTAATCATTTCAAGTAATTTCCAACATTCCTTGTTGGCTGGGCATAAATGTTTCAGGTGGCTCGTAAGAGTGTTGTTCCTTGTGTTGGAAGTTTTTCTTTAGGAACGTTGTGAAATGCTAGCTTGTAGGTTTGAACGGTCGAGAAAAGTTTGTTTGAGCCAGTTGAGTATATCATTAGCTATTGATCGGTCGAGGGATATGACTTGTGGTTGACCGGTGGAGGAATCTTAGTTAGTATGTAATGTAAGCAGTCGACACTTGTTCTTCAAAGCGAGGGGTCGACACCTGTTCTTTAAAGCAAGCGGTCAATACTTGTTTTACATAGAAAATGCAACAAGATCTACAACAATGATTTATTGTTTTATTATTATCAAAACTCAGGATTCAATAATTACCTGATTTGACTCGTGAAAAATATTATCTTTTATTTAAAAGGTCTTAATTTTTACTGCAAATATGGATCGGATCAATCTATTTAATAGATATTAATTTGTAAGACCTTGACAAGAGAGATTCACTTTTAATTATTTATATAAATCCAAAATTAATTAGTGGGGAGGATCCTAATCTCCACAAAAAATGAATACTTGAGGTTGACATGCATTTAAGTGGTTGGGACAGCTTAAGCCGAATCATCTCCAATTTCCGGACTCCAAAATTCATTTGGTTAGTGGGCCACCTAAAAGTTGGGTAAACAAAATTACTTGGGTCCACTTTTATATATTTAATTAAAATAAAAATAATACAATATTAAATTGACTGTGATAATATGATAGAAAAATTAGGCGATATTGGTTGGTTTCGCCGTTTCGGCAAGAAAAATGCACTTGGCATTCTAGAAACGTGTTCATGTCTCCCATTCTTTTTCATTATATATATATATATATATATATATATATATATATATAATGGATTGAAGTATACGTGGTGTATTTGATAATAATTGTTATTTTTATGTTTAAATTTAATAGTAGGTTTTATGTGATATAATCTAACGTACAGCGGATTAGTCTGGTTTATATCAACAATTAAAAGTAAATTTTTGACTTGAAAAGTAATATTTTTTTATGGATCGAGTCAAATAAAAAATCTATCTAATAATATTGATTGATAGGATCATTTTATAGGAATTCCGTGCTAAATTTATAAACATATATTCATATCATAGTTTTTTTTTTTTTTTTTGTATTTGGTATTAAAAATAATTTAATTTTAGAAATTAAAAGATAAATCATTTAATAATTTATAATTTTATAACTTTAACAATTGACTAGATGAAATTTAAATATCACGTTATACTTTGGAAATATAATAATGATAAGATATGATATAAAACAGTGCAGTAATTGCCCCCCAATACCAAACCACCCACGCCTTTTCTTTTCTTTTTTTCTTTTTTTTTTTTAATTTGCCAATACTTTTCGTTTTAAGAGAACAAATAAAACTGAAATATAATTTAGTGATATATATCATATTTTTGTCAAGAACAAAATATATCATGTTATTAATAAATTCTTTATACGCACTCATGGTTAATAAAAAATTAAAACTATGTAATATATATTTTATTATATCTTACTTATTAATTTGCATGATGAAATTTTAAATAATTTATTTCATGAAAGTTTGGCAAACTCTACAATATAGGTATATAATGATGGTTTAATTGAAAATTTTGTTACTCCAAGTATAATGTATATGCACACCAACAATATTCCACGGACGTGATCATTTGTGTGCATATATTTTTATTCTAATTAATATTTTTTATAAAATTTAAATTTATGAATTATGATTAAAATTTTATAAATAATTTATGTTATGTTACTTTGAAGTTAAGTCATATTTTTGTTGTTTTAAAAATTTGAAAATAAAGATATTAGTAAGTAATCATAAGTGGATATTAATTTAAATAAAATTTAATTTAATTAAAATGAGTTTTTATCTTTTTATTGAATAAAATACTGAATATTAATATATGACTAAGATAAGTATTATAAAATATTGATACTTAATCTTATAGTATATATAGTATAGAAGTATATAACATGTGTGTTTATTTTTTTTCTTCCCACTTCCAATTTTCTATGATATAGGAGAAACGCTTCCCATCAATAAATATGTCTCATGTATTGCATCATATATACCCTAACCTGAGCAATGCTACATGTACAACCAAATTTGTACATCAATTTGTACTACACAAAAAAATCAATACAAAAATTTCATTTATCAAAATCTCATGATAAATTGAGTGTAAAATATAGTGATATAATAGCAAAATCTCACGATATATTTGTTGTAAATATCATTGTACATGCACCATATATGTTGTACCTCTAGCATTATTTACCCTAACTTTTAAACATGTTGGCATTAAAGAACGCCTAAAAAATGTACCATAAATTTAACCTAAAATCTAAACAGAATCTGTAGTTTGATGTATACATTCTCTTTTTTTTGTTTGTTTGTTAACCAAGGTATTTTTCTTTTCGGAGAAATAAATATCTCAATTAGAAGAGCGATTGAAACATAGTATATACATGCACATTCTAAAAATAAACAAGAAAAAATGGTGATTAGCTACTAAATTACTAAATTCATTCATAGAATATTTTAGAGATGGTTTCTGCTAAACCGTCGCAGTTTTTTCAATTAACTGTCGCTAACAGAAAAGACACCAAACTTAAAGAAAGATTTATAACAGCCGCAAAAAATAGCAACTATATGATTTTGAAAGCATGTGTCGTTAATTTTGCGACGCACCGAATCATTGATCGCAAATAATTATGAATGTGACGATTAATATAATGATTTTCGTTGCTAATTACGACTGAATTTAAACATGTATAAAAGAATGAGATCTTAGTATAAAGGAAAAACATTTAAACTACATCCCCATTTTAATTTATCTATGTGTGCTCTATAACTTTAATGGACGTCACGTACAAAGACGGAGCTAAGATTTTTATTTTGGAGAGAGGGGGGAATAATTTTTGACTTATATTATAAATAAAGTTCATTATACTTTGAAAATGCACTCAATTTCTTATAATAATTTTATTTAAAAAATTAAACTTGTTTTTAATTTTTAAAACATATAAAAAAAGGGTTACAAGTAACGTGTGACGCCTAAAATCCAATCTACTAAATCGCATGCATTAATTTAATAAATATTAGGATTTTTATTTTTAAGTTTAATTGATTCAAATTCTTTATCTGAATTATGTGCTATCAAAATATTTTATTATTTATTCAAAATGATTTTTTTATTGTGAAATTTAAATTGTTTTAAATTTTAAATGTTTAAGCTTGCATATTTAAATGATTTTTATTTTAATTGTTTAATTTATTATTTTAAATAATTTTAACTGTTTAGCTTATTTTTTTAAATATTTTCGAGTGTCCAACTTATTTATTTTAATTAGTCTAAGTTTAGCGGTTAGTTATTTTAAATTATTTTAAGTTATTTTAAATGTCTAGCTTATTTATTTAAATCCTTTTAATTGTCCAAATCATTTTAAAGGTTTTCATTTTCACTGGTGAATTTATTTAAATTACTTTTAAATGTTAGTCTAGTTTGTTTAAAGTATTTTAATCGCTCTTCTTGTTATTTAAATATTTTACTCGTTGTCGTGACATTGGAATATTTAAAGTGTTTAATTTTTAGAATTTTCAAGCTTGTATTTTTATTTAGTGCGATTTAATTTATAGTTCTAATTTTTTTTATTGGTTTGGCTTTTTTTTTTAGTGTATAGCACTTTTCCATAAATTTCATAACACTTCCATTTTTCTAGGGTTTACCTACATGTACACTTGAGTTCAAGATTAAATCCTAGCCGCACACTCACACTCACACTCACACTCACCACAAAACTCACGCACGCACACACTAAAACACACACACAAGAGCCGATTTCTTTGCCCTGTTCTTCAAGAACCCATCGGCTATGCTATTTTCTTCATTCAATCTCCTCAATCTCCTTTTCCTTCTCCGGTGATTCATTTCATAGCAAGCTGGTCGAAGAACTGGAGCTCATCCAGCCCGTGTCCAGCTCGATTTCCAGCATTGTTTCCCCTAACTTCGATCGGACATAGCTCATCGTAGTTGTCCTGTTCGATTCTTTTATTTTCTAAGCATAGGCAAGGATATGGTTTCTTCCTTTCTTGTAGATTAGACATTATGTGGCTTGCATTTTTTTGGAATTTTTTTGAAGTATCTACGTATACATGTGATGTGCCCTGCTCGAATCCCCTTCCCCATTTCCAGTCGAGATTTTAATGCTTTTTGATGGGAAATCGTATTGTGTGATGAGATATGATATATGTATGAACTTGAAATGCAATGTTTGGAGGACATGCTACTTTCGAAAATTTCCAGAATTTTATGTCTATATATTTCGAAATCTGTTACAAATTTTGCTAGCAAGTTGGTTCAAAAATGCGGGCTGTTTTGTGTCCTTCGGATTACCTCATAAATTTACTTAATATTGGTTTGTGGAGGATTGAAATGAAATCGGCATTTATGTCCTTATTATGTCAAAATTTCCAGAAATTTGCTAATCATGTGAATGCTTGGTTCGGTCGGTTTGTGTTGTTGGTGATGAGTTGGATGGTGATTTAGAGCTACCATGGTTGATATGTAGTTCACATGGTGGAATTAAGAAGGCTTGGAGTTGAGCTTGGTATTTTTTTTGGAGGATGCATTTGAAATTTGAGGTGTAGGAAACGGTTTTGGATGGTGGTTAGGGGCTGCCTTTGAGCTGGGTTTAAGGTGATTCAAGGTGAGTGGTTGTGGGGCCTCGGGTTGCTAATTTCAAATCTTAAAGGGCAATTAATGAATAAGCATCATTAATCTAATAAGGAAAAAATAAGGGTCAAGAATTTTTATTTTTTTTTTTCAAAAGGGCGGTGGGCTCGGGCGATAAAAAACTACCGCCCGGGCGCCCCTGATTTTTTCCTAAAACAGAAGGCTCGCGCTCGAGCTGCTAAAAACTGCAGCTCGGGCGCTTCCTGGTCAGAATTTCACCCTGTTTTTCAGCAGCCATTCTTGATCCTTTCCATCCATTCCAAGCTATCAAATTCAAGTCTAAAACATGTATATAAGGTCCAAATCATGCATATAAACATAAACAAGGTCTCAAACATCTATACATGTATTTGTTACATCGAACAAATCGCTAAATAACGATAAACGACATAAACTATCTCAAGTTTCATACATGCATTCCAAAACCAACAAGTTCTAAGGTTTGATGATTTTAGATCTCAAGACTTCATCTACAACCCGAGTCCTCACGTGCTAGACTCTCTCCCAACTTTCAATAACGTCGATGACCAGCTTCTGCCCCATCTGTTGTCATGCACACATACAAAACAAGACAACAGCCGGATAAACTCCGGTGAGAAATCAATCTCAGTATAACCAACATATAGAAAGCGTTAAATAAATCATATCGACTCTATTTAAACTCGACTCAAAAAATAGAGTAAATTAACGCTTCGCATAAGAACTGATTCATATAACTTCGAGGCCATCAAGATTCATAAATGATCTTGACATGGATATCCATCTATCGTAGCCATTCCGGGCTAGAAAATAAGGTTAACAGCAACCTTGGCATAGAATCAATTCAATATAGCATCATATCAACTCAAATTTAAAGATTCACTACCTGGGATGGATCGACAACATCACAATCAAATCAAAAACATAAACAAGTATGTGATTTTTACGGGCCAACTCAAAAATAGTCGTTCTTGAGTTTCAAAGTCCCTACTTCGCGATGTCGTCATTATACCTTCTAATATCTCGGTTCTGAACTCTTCAATCTGAAATATAACAACCAAAATACTCATATCAAACTTCATTCAAGACTATTATTTCAGAAACGAATCAAAACCATTAATCGATCGTCAATCAAACTCATTTCAAACCTCAACTTTTTTTTCTTCGGTTTAACTCGGCGTCTTGAATCGTTGGCCTTCAAACTCGACTGAAATTAAAGAATAAAAATGCTATAACATTCATAACATCTAAATAACAACTTCAACTCAGATATAGGCTATCAAAACGGTCCAAAAACTCGAATCGACGGCGTAGCGATTGAAAATCGGTAACCGACATAATCCCGAAATCATTTCTAACTTCAACCAACTCATACGTGTATTCAAATCAATAACCAGCTGATATATCATTCAAATCTTCATCTCAATAGCTATAATAAGTCATTTACATGCTGGAATCATGCTTCAACATAAATAACATAATCTCATCAATTCGGTTTCGAAATAGAATCGCATAAACGTCGATAACCATAATCAAGAGCTCAAAACCTAATCTCTGCCCCAAACTAATTTCGAATTTCAAATAAAACATCATAAAACTTACATGAGATCGAAGCCCTCATCGTAAGGATTCCAGAACAATTTACGAAATCGAAATCGGATAACCGAAGCAAAAGTTACAAGGATTTGAAGATCACAATTTCAAAGGAAAATGAAGAAGATGGTCTCTCGGCTTTGCTCTATTCTGAAAATTCTGAATATGAATAAACATACACATACTCATGCTGAGTAATCAATTAACAATATGATAACTTTCAAGCATAATTGCAGTTTAGCCCCTCAATTCTTCACTATTTGCAATTTGGTCCTCGGCCCTTATTTTAATTCAATTTCAATCCTAAATAATTTAAGAATATTAGAATTTAAATCGAAACTCTAAATATTCCCAAATTAAATATACTCGGATTAAAATTAAATAAATTCGGATTAATATTAATTAATCATGGGCCTTACATTTCTCCCCCACTAAGACATGAGTTCGTCCTCGAATTCATAAACAATATAGATATGCAGACTACATGCTCATAAGAATAAAGAATAACTGAAAATTGAATAAGAACTCACATCAGTGGAATAGATAAGGAAATCGTTGCTTCATATCATCTTCAACTTCCCACGTCGCTTCTTCAACTCCGTGCCGACTCCATTGAATCTTCACCAATGGAATGGTCTTCGATCGGAGTTGTTTTGTCTTCCTATCAAGAATCTGAATAGGTCGCTCGAAGTAGCAAAGAGTGTCATCCAACTCAGCTTCATCAGATCGAATTACATGAGATGCATCAGATATATACTTCCTCAACATCGATACATGAAAGACATCATGTATTCCAGATAAAAACATAGGAAGAGCGAGTCGATAAGCTAGATTTCCTCTCTTCTAGAGAATCTCATACGGCCAAATATACCTCGGAGATAATTTTCCTCGTTTGCCAAATCGGACTGTGCCCCTGAACGGTGAAATCTTCAGAAACACTTTATCTCCCTGATCAAAAGATAATGGCCGTCGTCGTATATCTGCATATCTGGACTGTCTGTGCTGTGCTATTCTCATTCTCTGTTGTATCAGTTTCACCTTCTCAGTCATCTGTCTGATCATATCTGGCCCTAACTCAGGTACCTCAGAAACATCATCCCAATACAAAGGCGATCGACACTTCTTTCCATATAATGCTTCAAATGGTGCCATCTCTATACTCGTCTGATAACTGTTGTTATAAGAAAATTCCACAAGTGGTATAGAATTTTGCCATGTAACACCAAAATCAAGTACTACAGAACTAAGCATATCCTCAAGCGTCTGAATAGTTCGTTCAGATTGACCGTCAGTTTGAGGATGATAAGCGGTACTCAAATGTAAACGCGTACCTAGAGCTCCTGTAGGCTATGCCAAAAGTTCGAAGTAAACCTCGGATCTCGGTCAGATACAATTGACTTTGGCACATCGTGTAGTCTTACCACTTCTCGAATATAGTGATCCGCCATTTGATCATGACGATAAGTCATTCGGTAAGGAATAAAGCACGCAGATTTCGTCAATCTGTCGATGATCACCCAAACAGCATCGCATCCTCAAGATGATCGTGGTAACTTCTTTACAAAGTCCATGGAAATGTGATCCCATTTCCATTCAGGAATTGATAAACTCTGTAATAAGCCACCCGGTTTCTTTCTTTCAGCCTTTATCTGTTGGCAATTCAAACATTTAGATACAAATTCAGTCACACCAGACTTCATTTGTTTCCACCAGTACTGACTCTTCAAGTCATTGTACATCTTTCTGCCTCCAGGGTGAACACTATAGCGACTGCAATGAGCTTCTTTCAAAATATTCTGTCTCAATTCTGCAATATTGGGAACAACTATTCGGTCATTCACATACAAGATATCATCGTCACTAACCTTGTACTCAGACTAATGTCCTGATCGGATCATTTCAATCGATTTCTGTACATTCTGATCAGCTTTCTGTGCTTCTTTGATACGAATTAGCAATTTTGGCTCAGCACTGATTGCATACACTCTCATCGGCCTTCCATCTTTCTCAAATACATACCCAGAACTACAACAATCTTCAATCAAATTAGATACACCTATCGTAGACAAGGATAAATCACATACCTTTCTACTCAGGGCATCCGCTGCTGCATTAGATTTTTCCGGATAGTATTTGATTTCACAATCAAAATCCTTCAACAAATCAAGCCATCGTCGTTGTCTCATATTCAATTCAGATTGTGAGAATAAATACTTCAGACTTTTGTGATCAGAAAAGATTTCAAACTTCTCGCCGTATAAGTAATGTCTCCAGATCTTTAATGCAAAGACGATTGCAGCCAATTCAAGATCATGAATCGGATACCTGACTTCATGTGGTTTTAGTTGTCGAGAAGCATAAGCGACAACATGTCCTTTCTGCATTAAAATACATCCCAAACCCTGGTGAGAAGCATCACAATAAACAATAAAATCACCAGTACCTGTAGGGATTTTCAAAACCGGCGCTGTAGTCAATCTCCTCTTTAGTTCGATAAAACTCCTTTCACACGCTTTAGACCAAATAAATGATGCATTCTTCTGTGTAAGCTGTGTAATAGGCTTCGCTATCGATGAAAAATCTCGAATGAATCGATGGTAATAACCAGCTAAGCCCATAAAACTTCAAATTTTTGGCACAGATGTCGGTCTCTGCCAACTAATCACAGCTTTAACTTTACTCGGATCAACCGAAATGCCATCTCCTGAAATTATATGACCAAGAAAAACAACTCTCTGCAACCAAAATTCACATTTGGATAACTTGGCATACAATTTCTCTTCTCTTAATGTTCTCAGTACAATTCGGAGATGATCAGCATGTTCACACAGATTCTTAGAGTATATCAAAATATCATCCATAAAGATAATCACAAAGTCATCTAAATATCTTTGAAATACTCTATTCATCAATCCCATAAAAACTGCTGGTGCATTTGTTAGACCAAAAGGCATGGCTATGAATTCATAATGGCCATACCTGGTTCTAAATGCAGTCTTAGGAATATCCTCGTCTCTAATCCTCAACTGATGATAACCGGATCATAGATCAATCTTCGAATATACCGACGATTGATAAGTGCATTTTGTATGCATTATTTCATGTTATTTTTATGTCTATTTTGTGTGCATTCATATTATTTTTATGTGTTTTTATTTTTTTAGTGCATGTGTATGTATTTCACTCATTGGGTTAATTTTGTAGGAAAATGGAATTTTGAAGAGTGAATTACGGAGCAGCCTTGATCGAAAAATCATATTTAATTTTAGAGACATTGAAATCCAATCTTCACCGTTCAGATTAAGGTTAAAGATGTTTTGAAGCTGCTGTCCAAATTTCAGCTCAATCCGACGGCTAGATCTCGAGATATGAATTTTTGAAAATTGTCGCTCGGCGCAGATTTTTTGTACTGCGCGCGCGCGAGAATCAAGCTCACGCGCGCGCGAGTCCGACGTACAGGGCTCTGTTTTTATGTGCTGCGCGCACGCGAGGCCTATGCCGCGTGCGCGCGCGTGTTCGGGGGTCATATGTGTTCCGAAAAATCCTTGTTTTGGGAGGAAATTAACTGGTAGGCATTCCGGACCATATATATAGAAGATATAACATATTTTTGAGGGTTTGGGGAAGCTCCAGAGCGCAGACAACGCAAGAGGAGGCGGCTACAAGGCTTGGGAGAGAAGATTTCTTCTTTCTTTTCTTCTTCTTATTTTTATTTTTGAATTATTGTTTTTAATTATTGAGTAGTTTATTTTCAACCAAGACGGCGTGATTGGGCCGAACAAATTCATGTAGAAAACTTGGATGTTTGTTTGGGATTTTTTAGAGTTGATTTTATTTTATTGATTGTCAGATTTATATTTATCTTGTGAATAGTCTGATCAACTGTTTGCTTGCATGTTAATCGATTCCAATTTGTACAGAGGAGGTTTTGATTTTGATCACTCTGATAATTAACATATTGTAAAACCGACTAGAAATAGAATTCGATTTCAGTGTGCGGTTTAGGTGTAAACTGAATTTTCACAAATATTTAATGCATTCAAATTTGATTAGAATTATGAAAGATTAGTTCATCAATATTTGAATAGGTTTGATTGTTCTAGAAATAGACCTTTGAACAAATTAGGAGAATTCCCGTGAATTAAGATTAAATCTGAATCCTGAATCGACTACATGTTACGTGATTTGTTCGGTACCTACGTGTGTCTTGGTTGTCTTTGTCTTAATTATTTTTATCTTCAGTTATTTTTATTCTTATTTCTTAATCAGTTTTTATTTTATATTCTTATTTTATTTAATTCAAAATCCTTCTTTTATTTTGTCTAGATTAAGTAAAATAATTAATTCTTGAGAATTGACTGTAGTCCTTGTGGGATCGATACTTGGACTCTTTGTCCACTTTACTATTACTTGACCTGGTACGCTTGCCAGTAGATTTATATCAAACCGATTTAGCCGGTCAAGTTTTTGGCGCCGTTGCCGGGGACTGTTTAGTTGATATTAGGATAGATTATTTGCTTGAGGCTAGAAATTTTTTTTTTATTTCTATCTTTTCGTTTTTATTTTATTTTATTTTAATTTTGATTTTTTTTCTTTTGTTTTGCTTGTGAGGTACTTGGAGATGGATCATCATCAGGTGTTCACAAGATTTGACCAGCAATACTTGGAGCCATTCTATGCTGTTTGGTGGAGATTCAATGATTTGGCGAACAGATTTCGATGCCATAAATTTTCGAGCTACACCCTCACTCAATTTTTTTATGGTGGTTTGGATGAGATTACAAGAATTTGGGTGGATTATGGAGTGTTGGCCACTGGCAGTCAATTGTTTAGAAGAGATGAAGACAGTGCGATGCACTTGTTAAATGATATGGCAGATTTTGACTACCATTGGCATTGTGATCCTTCACTGCAGGATTGGAGTCACCAATATCCTCCAGATATCAACTCTAAAAATTTTGCGAACCAGCCACCGGAGCATCAAGAAGACTGCATAGGGCGTTCCGAAGATTATGTGGCTCAGTTGAAAAATCTTGTGCGACAGCAGACAGAGTCAAATAAATTCTTAGAAAGCCGCATAAGTCTTTTGGATGAACAGATTGCGCTTAATAGAGAACCAATTTTGGATATCTGCCAATTGAGTGAAGTAACTGAGCCAGAGCATGAAGAAATCATTTTTGAGGAATCTTCTTGTGAGGATGAGCCAAACATGATAGTGGAGGAGGAAGAACCATACAAGGAGAGAGATTTTACCTCGTCAGTGGTCGTTTTATGTACACCGTTAGAAGATACTTTTTTGCCATTGACGCCACCTCCACAGTATTACATCCTCTTTGAGCTTCAGCCTAGAATCAGAGTCTCTTTCCAAAGGAAAAATTTCATGCCGAGTACTGTTGGACCGACAAGCTTAAACTGCAAATATCACGCCAAGCTTGAGGGCGAAGGAAATCAAGACCCATACGTAGAGTCGTATGATTCTTACTATGGGCGGCAACTGCTCTTTGATGGTTGCTTCTGCATAGTCGGGCTGTAGACTATAAATTTAGCGCTGACTGGGAGACAACCCAGTGTTCTTTCCCTTGTTTTTTATTTTATTTTTGGTTTTTTTTATTTAATTTTTACTTCTTTCCCATTCCAGTTTACCGATCCTGCCGATATACACAGTCTGCTGCTGTTATCCCAGCTGATACTGTCAAGAAGGAAGAGGATGAATCGAAAACCAGGGGAGCGTTATTTTTGTTCTCATTGTGTTTTTGTTTGTCTTTGCATTTGTGTGTTTGTTATGCATTATGTTCATTGTTCTGAAGCATTGAGGGCAATGCTTTGGATAAGTATGGGGGGTAGACTAGTATTGCATTGTCTCTGTGTTTGTGTTGCATCTGTCGTGTTTTGTATTTGTTTGGAAAAATTTTTGTTTTGTTGTTTTTTGCATTGTTATGGGTAGGATGAGTCATGATAGCCAATGATGATGAAGTTTATTTGAAAAAATTGATTTTTGAAATTTTTTATGCTCTTGACTGGACATGAGAAACTGTAGGTTGAACCGTGAATATTTTTAAGCACTAATGTTAGACCAGTGAATTGTAGCGAAAGATTTGATGAAGTTTCTATCTGTTTGACCATTGCACGGCAATATGTGGTTTGTGGATCTTGATTGTGTTCTATGAATTTTGATGAGGCTCTAGTTTACACTTATGATCTTGGGCGCACCTAGAGAAAAAAAATTTATATACAATTCCATCCGGGCCTTGAAAGGATTAAAATCCTAAAAAAAAAAAATAAAAATTAAATTTAAGGCTAAGTATGCGGATTCAATGGGATTGATGCTCCATCCGGGCTATAGACGAGGGGATTAGAAAGAAAAAATAGAATGATTTTTCGTATCCTAGCCAGTTATAGCTAAGTCAGCGGGTAATTATTGGGGCTAATGCAATACCGGGTGCAAAATCCGGAGGTGTGTAATTCATTATCTCAAGGGAGGTGGGTTTAGTCTAGAGGTCGTTGGAAGGAATGGGCACTTGAAGAGTGAAACTTGCACTGATTTGTCATAGGTCGCTAAGCAGATTTGAGACGAATTCGGTCTAAGTTGTATGAAACTGGAATACATTTCACACACACACGTTCACGTTAAACCGAAGGTGTATTATGAAAAGTTGAGAGCATGTCTGTGTTTTATGTTTTGTGATTAAACTTCTCGGAGGCTGTGCACTCTCATGAATCATCCTTACTTATGTTTTTGTTTGCATTTTGTTTTTTCATGTCTTGCTCGAGGGCGAGCAAAGTTTAAGTATGGGGGTGTTGATAAGTGCATTTTGTATGCATTATTTCATGTTATTTTTATGTCTATTTTGTGTGCATTCATATTATTTTTATGTGTTTTAGTGCATGTGTATGTATTTCACTCCTTGGGTTAATTTTGTAGGAAAATGGAATTTTGAAGAGTGAATTACGGAGCAGCCTTGATCGAAAAATCATATTTAATTTTAGAAACATTGAAATCCAATCTTCACCGTTCAGATTAAGGTTAAAGATGTTTTGAAGCTGCTGTCCAAATTTCAGCTCAATCCGACGGCTAGATCTCGAGATATGAATTTTTGAAAATTGTCGCTCGGCGCAGATTTTTTGTACTGCGCGCGCGCGAGAATCAAGCTCGCGCGCGCGCGAGTCCGACGTACAGGGCTCTGTTTTTATGTGCTGCGCGCGCGCGAGGCCTATGCCGCGCGCGCGCGCGTGTTCGGGGGTCATATGTGTTCCGAAAAATCCTTGTTTTGGGAGGAAATTAACTGGTAGGCATTCCGGACCATATATATAGAAGATATAACATATTTTTGAGGGTTTGGGGAAGCTCCAGAGCGCAGACAACGCAAGAGGAGGCGGCTACAAGGCTTGGGAGAGAAGATTTCTTCTTTCTTTTCTTCTTCTTATTTTTATTTTTGAATTATTGTTTTTAATTATTGAGTAGTTTATTTTCAACCAAGACGGCGTGATTGGGCCGAACAAATTCATGTAGAAAACTTGGATGTTTGTTTGGGATTTTTTAGAGATGATTTTATTTTATTGATTGTCAGATTTATATTTATCTTGTGAATAGTCTGATCAACTGTTTGCTTGCATGTTAATCGATTCCAATTTGTACAGAGGAGGTTTTGATTTTGATCACTCTGATAATTAACATATTGTAAAACCGACTAGAAATAGAATTCGATTTCAGTGTGCGGTTTAGGTGTAAACTGAATTTTCACAAATATTTAATGCATTCAAATTTGATTAGAATTATGAAAGATTAGTTCATCAATATTTGAATAGGTTTGATTGTTCTAGAAATAGACCTTTGAACAAATTAGGAGAATTCCCGTGAATTAAGATTAAATCTGAATCCTGAATCGACTACATGTTACGTGATTTGTTCGGTACCTACGTGTGTCTTGGTTGTCTTTGTCTTAATTATTTTTATCTTCAGTTATTTTTATTCTTATTTCTTAATCAGTTTTTATTTTATATTCTTATTTTATTTAATTCAAAATCCTTCTTTTATTTTGTCTAGATTAAGTAAAATAATTAATTCTTGAGAATTGACTGCAGTCCCTGTGGGATCGATACTTGGACTCTCTGTCCACTTTACTATTACTTGACCTGGTACGCTTGCCAGTAGATTTATATCAAACCGATTTAGCCGGTCAACGATCCCTGCAATTGATCAAATAAATCATCGATACGAGGTAAAGGATAGCGATTCTTTACCGTTGCTTTGTTCAATTGCCGGTAGTCAATACATAATCTCATCGATCCGTCTTTCTTTCTAACAAATAATACTGGAGCACCCCATGGGGATACACTCGGTCTGATATATCCTTTGGCCAACAAATCTTCAAGTTGGTCTTTCAGTTCTTTCAGTTCAATCGGTGCCATACGGTAAGGTGCTTTCGATATCGGCTGTGTACCTGGCATCAATTCAATACTGAAGTCTACCTCTCTGAATGGTGGCAATCCCGGAATCTCGTCAGGGAATACATCTGCAAACTCATTCACCACTGGTAGATCAGTTCAAAAATCCCTCTGCTCCCTTCTGTAACAAATCAGTCATTGCAATAACAGATATCAAAGGAATTCTGGCTCATGATCCCTTACCATAGAATTTCCATTCATCAGTCATATCAGGTTTGAACTTCACGATCTTCTGAAAACAGTCCACTGTTGCTCTGTACTTGGTTAACATATCGATACCGATTATACAGTCAAAATCAGACAAACCAAGAACGATACAGTCAAGCTCAAATTCATTACCTTCGTACTGTAGTACACAGTTTCTAACAGACTTCACTGATACTATACCTTTTTCCCAACGGTGAAGATATAGACACTACAGTAGTTAATGACTCAACAGGCAATGAATAAAACGTAACAAAGTGTTCAGATATGAAGGTATGCGACGCACCCGTATCGAATAAGACATAGGCAGGATAACCATAAAGAGAATAGTTACCTACAATCACATCATCTGGTGCCGCTTGTGCTTGCTCTTCAGTCAATGCAAACACTCTTTCTTGTTGCCTCGGAGGTTGATTCACTGACTGACCTCCTCCTCCTCCTCCTATTCTACCCTGTGCTACTGGTTGTGGCTGAAATCAATGCACAGAAGATCCTGATTGAACCACTGGTCTCGCTGATCCAACACCCTTTGCACCTCCAGAACCACGCTGTGGGCAGACTCGTGCAAAATGACCTGTCTGATTGCAAATGTGACAAGTACCAAAAACTCCTCGGCATTGTTCACTGGTATGTCGACCTCCACACTTGGTGCAATATACATCGGACCTCTGTCCAGCTCGAGACTGTCGAGATCCACTGGAACTAGAGGAGCTACCACCAGGACGTTTAAACTGTTTCCCTTTGCCCTTGAAATTTTTTTTCTTTCCACTACTACTTCCTCCAGCTTCAAATCGAGGTGGTGGTGGAATCTGTGGCTGCTCTTGCGGCTGTCTCAATGGCTGTAGCACAAACTGTGCTCCTATTTGTCTCAGTATCCCTGCTTTAGCTCCCTTTGCACGATTCAGAGCATCGTCAAAGGTATTCGGTCTTCTCGAATTTACAAGTGTGAACACATCAGGATTCAAGCCATTGATAAATTGATCGGCTTGAGCTTCATCACTAACAGCAATATGTGGTGCAAACTTCAACAGTCTAGTGAACTTTGCAACATATTTCTCGATATTTAACTGTCCCTGTTGTAAACTCGCAAACTCTGCTCCTTTGTCCTTGCGATAAGACACAGGAAAGAAAAGCTGATAGAAAGCAGTTCGAAATACAGACCAGGTAATAACAGTACCTTGGTTTTCCAATGCTCTCTTCATTGCTATCCACCAACTCTTGGCAAGGCCATGTAATTGATGAATCACAAGTCTAACACGACGATCATCTATATAGTCGAGGGACTCGAATAACTGCTCAATATCTTCCAACCAATTTTCACATTCCACAGCATTCTCAGTTCCTTGCAATTTCGGTGGTTTGAATGATTGGAATCGTTTCAGAAGTTTCTCCATCGGATTAGCATCACTGAACTCATCAGTAGAAGTACTACCCTGTCCATGTTCAGTTGCTGTCACTGGGACCTATGCAGCATTGGTCTGTTCTGGTTCATTCACTGCCAATGTCTGTCTAACTCTCGGTGCTGGTCGGGGAGGCATATCTGACAATCAAACAGATTAGTGTACAGTTCAATCTCAGATAGAACAAGTCTGTTTCAGTCCACAATGCCTTCTCATAAGATTGAATCTGATTCAGTCTTAGTCATTCATGCTTCCAATCATATCAGATAACAGATAGCATGCAACTCTTAAAGCTGTAAAACAAGTCAGATAATAAACATGCTTCAAGAAGAACTAAATCAGAATACAAGACTCGATCTACCCCGCTTATCTATTCTCAGTCCGAGAAACTTATGCTCTGATACCACCTGTTGTGGGGCCTCGGGTTGCTAATCTCAAATCTTAAGGGGCAATTAATGAATAAGCATCATTAATCTAATAAGGAAAGAATAAGGATCAAGATTTTTTTTTTTTTCAAAAGGGGGGTGGGCTCGGGCGGTCAAAAAATACCGCCCGGGCGCCCCTGATTTTTTCCTAAAACAGAAGGCTCGCTCTCGGGCTGCTAAAAACCAGCTCGGGCACTTACTGGTCAGAATTTCACCCTGTTTTTCAGCAGCCATTCTTGATCCTTTCCATCCAATCTAAGCTATCAAATTCAAGTCTAAAAAATGTATATAAGGTCCAAATCATGCATATAAACATAAAAAAGGTCTCAAACATCTATACATATATTTGTTACATCGAACAAATCGCTAAATAATGATAAACGACATCTACTATCTCAAGTTTCATACATGCATTCCAAAACCAACAAGTTCTAAGGTTTGATGATTTTAGATCTCAAGACTTCATCTACAACCCGAGTCCTCACGTGCTAGACTCTCTCCCAGCTGTCAATAATGTCGATGACCAGCTTATGCCCCATCTGTTGTCATGCACACATACAAAACAAGACAACAGCCGGATAAACTCCGGTGAGAAATCAATCTCAGTATAACCAACATATAGAAAGCGTTAAATAAATCATATCGACTCTATTTAAACTCGACTCAAAAAATAGAGTAAATTAACGCTTCGCATAAGAACTGATTCATATAACTTCGAGGCCATCAAGATTCATAAATGATCTTGACATGGATATCCATCTATCGTAGCCATTCCGGGCTAGAAAATAAGGTTAACAACAACCTTGGCATAGAATCAATTCAATATAGCATCATATCAACTCAAATTTAAAGATTCACTACCTGGGATGGATCGACAACATCACAATCAAATCAAAAACATAAACAAGTATGTGATTTTTACGGGCCAACTCAAAAATAGTCGTTCTTGAGTTTCAAAGTCCCAACTTCGCGATGTCGTCAT
This sequence comes from Henckelia pumila, assembly GCF_033568475.1. Classification (NCBI taxonomy): domain Eukaryota; kingdom Viridiplantae; phylum Streptophyta; class Magnoliopsida; order Lamiales; family Gesneriaceae; genus Henckelia; species Henckelia pumila. Next base: position 1,511,636 of record NW_027331857.1, on the reverse strand, counting down.
TATACCTTCTAATATCTCGGTTCTGAACTCTTCAATCTGAAATATAACAACCAAAATACTCATATCAAACTTCATTCAAGACTATTATTTCAAAAACGAATCAAAACCATTAATCGATCGTCAATCAAACTCATTTCAAACCTCAACTCTTTCTTCTTCGGTTTAACTCGACGTCTTGAATCGTTGGCCGTCAAACTCGACTGAAATTGAAGAATAAAAATGCTATAACATTCATAGCATCTAGATAACAACTTCAACTCAGATATAGGCTATCAAAACGGTCCAAAAACTCGAATCGACGGCGTAGCGATTGAAAATCGATAACCGACGTAATCCCGAAATCATTTCTAACTTCAACCAACTCATACGTGTATTCAAATCAATAACCAGCTGATATATCATTCAAATCTTCATCTCAATAGCTATAATAAGTCATTTACATGCTGGAATCATGCTTCAACATAAATAACATAAGCTCATCAATTCGGTTTCGAAATAGAATCGCATAAACGTCGATAACCATAATCAAGAGCTCAAAACCTGATCTCTGCCCCAAACTAATTTCGAATTTCAAATAAAACATCATAAAACTTACACGAGATCTAAGCCCTCATCGTAAGGATTTCAGAACAATTTACGAAATCGAAATCGGATAACCGAAGCAAAAGTTACAAGGATTTGAAGATCACAATTTCAAAGGAAAATGAAGAAGATGGCCTCTCGGCTTTGCTCTGTTCTGAAAATTCTGAATATGAATAAACATACACGTACTCATGCTGAGTAATCAATTAACAATCTGATAACTTTCAAGCATAATTGTAGTTTAGCCCCTCAATTATTCACTATTTGCAATTTGGTCCTCGGCCCTTATTTTAATTCAATTTCAATCCTAAATAATTTAAGAATATTAGAATTTAAATCGAAACTCTAAATATTCCCAAATTAAATATACTCGGATTAAAATTAAATAAATTCGGATTAATATTAATTAATCTCGGGCCTTACAGTGGTAGGGGCTGGAAATGAGATGGTATATTGGTCTTGGTCCTAGGATTGGAGACTTGGAAGATTGGAGGATATATAGCTAAGTTTTGGTCAAGTTTGGAAACAAGTTATGAGAAGATTTTTGTAAAGTGAGTGGGCTGTTCGGAAATCGATTTTTAAACAGGGGTTAAACTCGGGTTTTGTCCAAGGGCTCGGGTCGGGAATTAGTCTAGGATGTTGGGAATATGTTGGTCCAATCAGAAATAAATTCGGTTAAGTTTGGGTCGAGTGTTAGATTTTTAATTTATAAGGTGCAGAAATAATTTTTAAGCTCAAGGGCTGCTGCCTGGAATTTGTTTTTTTGTAAAATGATTGCTTAGGAAATAAATTCCGAGGATTATTTCTCTACCTATTTCTAAGTGTCATGGAGTCTTGGTTTCAAGCGGAATCCTTTTTGAATAAGAATCGTGTAAGTTATAAATTCTACGGGCAAACCGCTCCCATTTTCTCTTAAGTACAAATTTATGGATTTAGTGTTCCCATCCTTTGGTTTAGTTCCTAAATCATCATCCCGATCATCCATGTGTGAGTCATATGCATTATTATCGATATTGTAGTAACCCGTATCCGTAATTAACGATTAATGACTATATTAATCATGTGATCATGTTTTGAATTATTAATACATGATTAAGGAAGTTTCTGTTGGATTAACGAACTTCGGAAATGGATTCAGAATGATCAGAAATGGCCCGAAGGGTGACCAGGAACGGAAGCAACGTTCACGATCGAAAGAAACGTTCCGGCAGCTGATGTCATCTGTGACGTTAGCAATATGACGTCATTGCTTACGCACTTGATGGGACATCGGATGCAACAAAGAGGAACGGACGCAACATTCGTCAGACAGAACGGACGCAACGATGGAGAACGGACGTTCCATTCTGAGTCTATAAATAGAGGGTGCGAGAGCTCATTTCTTGCACCTCTCTCCTCTCTTCTCTCTCGACTCCTAGGCCTTCTAACTCAGATCTAGGGAGATCTAGGCGTCCTATCGGAATTCCGGAAGTGGCGCAGTGATCTAGACGTCGTAGCGGAGCTGTGGCCTAGTTTTGAGGATATCGACACCAAAGGGCTGACGACGGACGCAGGTATAGCTTTGGCTTCCTAAAAATATTTAGGAGTATGCAATAGCTTAGTTAATTCTTTTAGAGCTTAATTAATGATGCATGGGTATCTGAATTTGTAGAGTTGATGGTAGGCTTGAAACCTAAAGTGGGACTGCTAGGACTGCCTGTAATAAGGTACGTAAGTACTGACGGAGATAGCCAGCGGGTTTTGCATGCTTATATGTTACATTTTTGTGTCATATTATTATGCAGCATGTGCATATCATATTGTGCCTGTCCATATTTTGAGATGAGCCATGTAGGGCCGCTCAGCCCTGTTCGAACGGTTGATGTCGAGCGCCCCGCGACCGATGGGTTAGCCGGCACTGGCATCTGTAAGACACGGTCTACGTCAGTTAGAAATGAGCATTGTACACAGGGTTTGCTCCCCGGGTTGTACCACTCATGTCCTAGGCGCCATTACTGAGCAGTGTATACAGTTATCCCATATATGGATATCCTGTCATTTGCATGCATCATATTTGTATGTTTTACCTGTGCTTTCGCATTGAGCTTAGAGCTCACATCCAGTCTTTTCTGTGTACATGGACACCCCATTCGACGGGGCAGGTGTAGGTGCAAGATTGAGCACCAGGAGCTTGGAGTAGCCAGTGACCAGTGAAGACAGCAGGAGTAGCTGTAGGTTTTGCCCTTTAGGCTTATTTATTCGATTGGATTGTATAATCGAATTTGTTTAACCGGTTGTATTCTGCCGGTCTGCTTTTATTTAAGTCTTCCGTAGCGATTTATTTAATGCATGCTTAATTATGCTCTTAAACTCTAATTTGGTAGTGGATCCAGTTTGGGTCGCTACATTTATTGGTATCAGAGGATGCATGCAAGAGACTTGGGATATAGTATTAAGACTTTGGGTTATCCTTATAGGATTGATGAGACATTGGAAGAGGTAATGATGCGGCGAAGGACGAGATACCGAGAGGATTGAGCGGGAGTATGCTTGTATTGATGTGTGTGTCTATTAGAAGCTTCATGCTCAAGAAACGAAGACTAGTGCGATGATTTAAATATTGTATTGTTGTAGTTGTAGACAGTATTTCAGTTGTAATGAATCATCAGACTCAGATTGTATCATTCAAGTTATTGGTTGTACATTTTGTTGTATTTCGGAATACTGTAATTGTATTATATGGGATTGTAATCAAGAAATTGTACATAACTTGAAACAATAATGATACATGCATTATTTATCTAGCAATTCGTGAATGATTGCATGATTGTGTGGAAGGTTGGCTTGGTTTTAGTTGATTAGTGTTCAACTATTGCAGCTCATGGGATTTGAGTGGGCCGACTGTGACTGTTTAACTTGTGGTTAGTCTAGGCGTTTTTGTAGTGACCCGTATCCGAAATTAACGACTAATGCATAATTAATCGTGTAATCATGTTTAGATTAAGTAAAACATGATTAAGAAAATTCCAAATGGATTAATGGAGTCCAGAAATGGATTCAGGACACTCGGAAATGGTGGGTTAGGTTCGAAGGGTTCGGACGCTCCGAACATGGACGGAGCCAGGCTTCGGAGGCTCTGAAGGCTTCGGACGATCCGAAGATCGTTCGGACGATCGGAAGAGTAGCCCAGCCAGCTGTCCTGAAATATTATGTCATCGGTGATGTCATAGGGGTGACTTCGGACATGCCCAAAGAGGCAGTTCGGACCATCCAAACAGTGTTCGGGACAGGTGCACGGTTGCATGCGATTGGATTGACACGTGGCGGAGATCGGACGATCCGATGAGACGATCGGACGGCCCGAAGGAGTTCGGACGCTCCGAAGGCGTGAACGGACGACCCGAACCCTCGCTTATATATAGAGATCCGAGGAGCTCATTTGAGACTCGCACCAAATTCCTTTCCTTCGCCCACGTGGCTCTATTTTAGGGCTTTGGGTACTCTTATTTTAGAGTTGGAGTTGGAAAAATATTCTAGTATAATCAGATAGTGTCTGACATAGTAGCGGAGCAGTGCTCGTGTAGTGGAGCCGTGCTCGAGGCTATGGAGCTGCAACAGGGGTGTGCCCCTAGTTGTAGGATAGTCTCCATCAAGGGCTGACGACGGACGCAGGTATAGCTATGGTCTCCTTAAATATTTAGTAGTATTCAATAGCTTAGTTAAGGATTTTAGAGCTTAATTAATGATGCATGGATATTTGCATTGTAGAATTGATGATAGGCTGGGAACCTAGAGTGGGACTGCTAGAACTGCCTGTAGTAAGGTACGTAAGTACTGACTGAGATAGCCAGCATGATATATATTGTATGTGTTGCATGAGTATGTGCTACTTGTTTTATCATGTTTTACGGCTTTAGCACATGCATGTTTTTACAGTTGACTGCATCTGGTATGATGTGAGTCATTGACAGTTTTTGTCAGTGAGGCGTTACTTCCTGCGGATTCGTGTCTGGGGACACTCAGCCCCTGATTTTGCTATCACTAGGAGTGACCACGACGGTAGAGTAGACGCTATAGTTGATAGGTGAATATAGGAGCGGCACCACGGACTTGCTACCCGATATTGCCCTGTATATTCATGGCGCCTCTGAGTACTGTTTTACTCTCGTTTTAAATACACTTATGTGTTGCATATATTTTATATATCATTGCTTTCGTATTGAGCTTAGAGCTCACGTTCAGTCTTTTCTGTGTATCTGGACACCCCATTCGACGGGGCAGGTATAGGTGCAGGATTGAGCACCTGGATCTTGGAGTAGCCAGTGACCAGTGAATACAGCAGGATTAGCTGTAGGTTTTTCCCTTTAGGCTCATTCATTCGATTGGGTTGTATAATCGAATTTGTTTAACCGGTTGTATTCTGTCGGTCTACTTTTATTTAAGTCTTTCGCAGCGATTTATTTTAATGCATGCTTAATTATGATCTTAACTCTAATTAGGTAGTGGATCCGGTTTGGGTCGCTATAGTTTTCCTAGGATTGACCTAGTTAGTTAATGGACTATGTTAGTGCCAGCGATGAGTGGACTCATCTAGAGGCATTAAGGGTATTGTTCGGTTTAGAACATCTGAGCTTTGTTCTAGGTTGTTTCCTTAGAACAGTAGGTTGTATGACCTTTGATAGGTTTAGACTTGTGATGATGGGTTTTCATCAGGATGCCAGGTCTAGTATATGCCGAGAGTTGTGGACTATGACCATGACTAGACGTGATGGGGGCACGACCCTATGCCAGTGATAGGTGTGTTTTAGTTGGATATTTTAATGAAGTTTTACTGTGGTTTAGCATGAATTTATTTAGTTGATTTAAGTATTTTGTTTATTTTTCATGCATCATGTCTACATAACATGCTCCCGGATTTATTGTGTAGGAAACAACATTTTATGAAGAAAGTTTGGAGTCCAAAAGAATTGAAGAAAATAGCAAACAAGGGAGAAGAAAATAAGATAGTGATGTTGGGGAGTTGATGTGCCATATGTTGGGGAGTTGTGGAGCCGTTGGAACAATTGTTGGGGAGTTGTTTGCTTCGCAAGAATGGGGAGTTGTGAAGCGCCATTGAGAAGATTGGAGCACGATTGCGCATATTTGATGTGCTGATGGAGAGTGATGTAGCGCGATAGCGCTTGTTATCTGCGCGCTTGAAGAGTTTGGATGCGCAGCTGCGCTAGTGATCTGCTGCTGTGTTATTTTGCGAGAAAAGTAGTCTCGCTCGATCGGTTGATTTTTACCGATCGAGCGGGACACTTGAAATATCGGGACAGAAAGATTGGTGAAATTCTCTCGCTCGATCCGCTGACTTTGTCCGATCGAGCGGGAGCTGCGCAGAATAAAAAATAGAATTTTGGAATTTTAAAATCCTATTTTGCGGGCTTTATTTCGTGGGCTTTTCAAAGCAATATAAATACAAATATTTAGACACAAAAGAGGGATCGAACAGTGGGGAACGTAGAGAGAGACGAGGACGGCTGAAGCAGAAGAAATTCATCTGGCGGCTAGGTTTTATCTTTCTTGTTCTTAGATTTTAATTCTTCTTATTTTTATTCTTGGTTGAGGAAGACGAACCCTTGAATTTATTTATCTTGTGAGATTCAGATTTTCATTGTTTGATTTTTATCGAGTATCAAGAGTTGTTTTGGTTTATTTCATGCTTGTGTGTTTGATTATTAGATTGATCACCTGATAATTCTTTCGTACAATCTACCGCTAAATTAGAATTAAAATCCGTAATTGTTTGAATCATCTAATTTGTGAAGCAACTATGATTAATATTTTCTGCTGTTGAATTTGTTAAATCATAGGAACAACAATTGACTAGACTAAATACAACCGCTGGTGTTTGTGTTGTCTAGATTCATTAGTTTTACTCATTTGAATGCTACCGTGAGTTTAAATCTAGATTGCTGTTATCGGGTTAATTTATTGGTAAGGGTTAATTTAGAATGTTGTTTTTTAATTAACTAAAATTAAGGTGGAACAGGAATTTAATTTCCAATGATGAATATTCGATGTGAATTAATTATTTTTAGAGAATCGATGATCGAGTGAATGATTTTAAGAGTGTAGTCGACCGATACCAAGTCTCGTTAATTTATTGATCTTCCTTATTTTTTCACGCCCAAATTAACCCAACTCAGATTAACTAAATAAACATGTAGTAGCGAGAGTAGAGATCGTTCCCACGAGGAAAGGAAAATTTATTTGTGTTACAAAAAATACTGAAAATAAATAAAAGGGGATTTGGAATTTTGAATTAACTACTATGCAAGAATTAAAATAAGGAAGATCAATAAATTAACGAGACTTGGTATCGGTCGACTACACCCTTGAAATCATTCACTCGATCATCGATTCTCTAAAAATAATTAATTCACATCGAATATTCATCATTGGAAATTAAATTCCTGTTCCACCTTAATTTTAGTTAATTAGAAAACAACATTCTAAATTAACTCTTACCAATAAATTAACCCGATAACAGCAATCTAGATTTAAACTCACGGTAGCATTCAAATGAGTAAAACTAATGAATCTAGACAACACAAACACCTGCGGTTGTATTTAGTCTAGTCAATTGTTGTTCCTATGATTTAACAAATTCAACAGCAGAAAATATTAATCATAGTAGCTTCACAAATTAGATGATTCAAACAATTACGGATTTGAATTTTAATTTAGCGGTAGATTGTACGAAAGAATTATCAGGTGATCAATCTAATAATCAAACACACAAGCATGAAATAAATCAAAACAACTCTTGATACTCGATAAAAATCAAACAATGAAAAGCTGAATCTCACAAGATAAATAAATTCAAGGGTTCGTCTTCCTCAACCATGAATAAAAATAAGAAGAATTAAAATCTAAGAACAAGAAAGATAAAACCTAGCCGCCAGATGAATTTCTTCTGCTTCAGCCGTCCTCGTCTCTCTCTACGTTCCCCACTTTTCGATCCCTCTTTTGTGTCTAAATATTTGTATTTATATTGCTTTGAAAAGCCCACGAAATAAAGCCCGCAAAATTGGATTTTAAAATTCCGAAATTCTATTTTTTATTCTGCACAGCTCCCGCTCGATCGGACAAAGTCAGCGGATCGAGCGAGAGAATTTCACCAATCTTTCTGTCCCGATATTTCAAGTATCCCGCTCGATTGGTAAAAATCAACCGATCGAGCGAGACTACTTTTCTCGCAAAATAACATAGCAGCAGATCACTAGCGCAGCTGCGCATCCAAACTCTTCAAGCGCGCAGATAACAAGCGCTATCGCGCTACATCACTCTCCATCAGCACATCAAATATGCGCAATCGCGCTCCAATCTTCTCAATGGCGCTTCACAACTCCCCATTCTTGCGAAGCAAACAACTCCCCAACAATTGTTCCAACGGCTCCACAACTCCCCAACATATGGCACAACAACTCCCCAACAGCACTATCTTATTTTCTTCTCCCTTGTTTGCTATTTTCTTCAATTCTTTTGGACTCCAAACTTTCTTCATAAAATGTTGTTTCATACACAATAAATCCGGGAGCATGTTATGTAGACATGATGCATGAAAAATAAACAAAATACTTAAATCAACTAAATAAATGCATGCTAAACCACAATAAAACTTCATTAAAATATGCAACTAAAACACACCTATCAAATACCCCCACACTTAATCCTTGCTCGCCTTCGAGCAAGTTATGCAAAACAAAATGAAACAAAACAAATACATAAGCCAGAATGAGTATACACATCATAGCCTCAGAGAAAACCACTTTCATCTAAAACAAGCTCATAGCTACTCTCAATCGTCAATGATACACCTTCAGTCGAATGCGAACGTGTGTGTGTGTCATGTTACCCCAGTTACATGCAACTTCAGAAGACAAGTTTCAAGACTATTCGCCGTCCTATACAATTCAGTGTAAGTTTCACTTTTCAAGTGTCCATTCCTTCCAACGACCTCTATACATACCCACCTCCCTTAAGATAATGAATTACACACCTCCGGATTTTGCACCCGGAATTTCTTTAGCCTCAATAATTACCCGCAAACTTAGCTACAACTAAGACAGGATTAGAATTTCAATCCCCTCGTCTATAGCCCGGATGGAGCATCAACCCCATTTCATCCATATACTTAGCCTTGAATTTAATCTTTTAGGATTAGGATTTCAATCCTCTCTAGGCCTGGATGGAGTTGTATAAAATTTATTATTATTTTTTTTTCTAGGTGCGCCCAAGATCATAAGTGTCTTACTAGAGTCTCATCAAAATTCATAGAACACAATCAAGATCCACAACCCACCTATTGTCGTGCAATGGTCCAACAGACATCCACGATATCTAATACATCGCTACACTTTACCGGTTAAACATGCGTGCTTAAAATATTCAACAAACAACCTACGGTTTCTCATATCCAATCAAGAGTAAAATTTTTTCAAAAATTCATAATTTTTCAACTATCTCATCATAGGCTAGAAAGGCTAGAAATCATCATTTACTTATGCACACAAAACACAAATGAAACAATTTACGAACTATATGCAAATACGAAACAAAAACAAATGCAAGACAAAATACCAAATACTGAATGCACCACCCCCACACTTATCTAAAGCATTGCCCTCAATGCTCTAGCACTAAAAACACAACACACAACACACAACACACAACACAAATAACAAAATGATAACGAGAAGCAAAATTAAAACAGAACTCCCTTGGTTCAAGTGTTGGCGTTGTCGTCCTCTTTGGCCTCAGACTGAATAATGGGATACTCATATTGACAATTGGTCTGCAGATGGGGCGGCTAGGCTCCTGAAAACAAAGAAAATAAAACAAAACAAAACAAAACAAAACAAAACAAAAATACTAATGAAATAAAAGAAAAAGACACTGGGTTGCCTCCCAGCCAGCGCCTGATTTTCGGTCTTCAGCTTGACTCTCAGAAGCACTGCTCAAAGAGTGGCTGACGCCCAAAATAAGTGTCATATGACACCACAAATGGGTCTTGGTTCCATAAGCCCTCAAGCATGGCCAGATATAAACAGTTAAAGCTCGTCACCGCAGCAACACTCCATAGCGGCTGGTAAACATGGGAAGAGAACACCTCCGTTGGCTCTCGGACACCAACATATTTTGAAACTGGTACTAATGGAAAGGAAGAATCTTGGGAATGTGTGCATGATAATACTATCGATGAGCTCATATCGATAGACTCTTGAACTCCGTCATCCTCAAACTTAAGTGGTAACATATTTCCATCATACGCTATTTCTTCTATAACATCTCCCGACTGAGGTTCAATAAGAAGAGAAGACTCAAACGCCTCTAAATCTTCAGCATGATTTGATTCGCACTCCCAATCCTGGTTCTCTGAGTCATCATCATCGAACCAAATCGGGTTGGTCACTGCTTGAGTATCTTGCTTCACTTCTTGTTCTTCGTGTTCCTGGACGATTGATCTCTTGATATTCTCTATGTGCTCCACAAGGTCGCATCTAAAATTTTTCAGATCTTCTACAGTTTCCACAGTCGATGCCACAAGCTTGCTCATGATATCTTCCAGCGGATGTAAGATCAACTACGAACAACTTACCTCCTCATTTTGAAGCTCGAATGGTTGGTCTGTAAAATCTGGGTATTGAGATTACGAATACCAGTAATACTCAAACTCGGCCATATCATCCAATAGGCGTCTCATGGTATCATCATCTCGGCAAAATATTGAAATACCGATTGTGAAATCTCCATCAATTACCCATCTTCTTGTCACTGCATCCAAACCATCAAAAACATATGTAAGGAGAGAATATTTAGAAAAATCATGATACCGAAATATGGTTGCTAAATCATTGAATCTCTTCCAAGCTGCGTAGAAAGGCTCTCCGTGTTGCTGGGTAAAACTTGTGAATACTTGTAGATTTGACATCTCAAAGTATTACACCGCAAGAATCCTCCTTCGCCTAAGAAATATTCTTTCTATCTCTGGGTCGTATGAAAACTCTTCTTCTTCCGAATATTCACCTGCACGCACAAACAAACCAGAGTAGCACTAGGAAGAATAATAATAAAAAAAAAGAAACAAAATCAAAAACACAAATAAATTAAACGCCTTTCCCCGGCAACGGCGCCAAAATTTGGTAGCGCTTAGTCGTATCATACCCCAATTAACCCAACTCAGATTAACTAAATAAACATGTAGCAGCGAGAGTAGGGATCGTTCCCACGAGGAAAGGAAAATTTATTTGTGTTCCAAAAAATACTGATAATAAATAAAAGGGGATTTGGAATTTTGAATTAACTACTATGCAAGAATTAAAATAAGGAAGATCAATAAATTAACGAGACTTGATATCGGTCGACTACACCCTTGAAATCATTCACTCGATCATCGATTCTCTAAAAATAATTAATTCACATCGAATATTCATCATTGAAAATTAAATTCCTGTTCCACCTTAATTTTAGTTAATTAGAAAACAACATTCTAAATTAACCCTTACCAATAAATTAACCCGATAACAGCAATCTAGATTTAAACTCACGGTAGCATTCAAATGAGTAAAACTAATGAATCTAGACAACACAAATACCAGCGGTTATATTTAGTCTAGTCAATTGTTGTTCCTATGATTTAACAAATTCAACAGCAGAAAATATTAATCATAGTTACTTCACAAATTAGATGATTCAAACAATTACAGATTTGAATTCTAATTTAGCGGTAGATTGTACGAAAGAATTATCAGATGATCAATCAAATAATCAAACACACAAGCATGAAATAAACCAAAACAACTCTTGATACTCGATAAAAATCAAACAATGAAAATCTTAATCTCACAAGATAAATAAATTCAAGGGTTCGTCTTCCTCAACCAAGAATAAAAATAAGAAGAATTAAAAAGAACAAGAAAGATAAAACCTAGCCGCCAGATGAATTTCTTCTGCTTCAGCCGTCCTCGTCTCTCTCTACGTTCCCCACTGTTCGATCCCTCTTTTGTGTCTAAATATTTGTATTTATATTGCTTTGAAAAGCCCACGAAATAAAGCCCGCAAAATAGGATTTTAAAATTCCAAAATTCTATTTTTTATTCTGCGCAGCTCCCGCTCGATCGGACAAAGTCAGCGGATCGAGCGAGAGAATTTCACCAATATTTCTGTCCTGATATTTCAAGTGTCCCGCTCGATCGGTAAAAATCAACCGATCGAGCGAGACTACTTTTCTCGCAAAATAACACAGCAGCAGATCACTAGCGCAGCTACGCATCCAAACTCTTCAAGCGCGCAGATAACAAGCGCTATCGCGCTACATCACTCTCCATCAGCACATCAAATATGCGCAATCGCGCTCCAATCTTCTCAATGGCTCTTCACAACTCCCCATTCTTGCTAAGCAAACAACTCCCCAACAATTGTTCCAACGGCTCCACAACTCCCCAACATATGGCACAACTCCCCAACAACACTATCTTATTTTCTTCTCCCTTGTTTGCTATTTTCTTCAATTATTTTGGACTCCAAACTTTCTTCATAAAATGTTTTTTTCTACACAATAAATCCGGGAGCATGTTATGTAGACATGATGCATGAAAAATAAACAAAATACTTAAATCAACTAAATAAATGCATGCTAAACCACAGTAAAACTTCATTAAAATATGGAACACACCTATCAGCCAGCGTTACCTGGGAGCCTTTGTGCTTCAGGAGATGGCGGTGGAAAGACTACTCAGTCTAGGGATTTGGCGATAGTCACAACAGGGTTTGGCCTTTGATTAGATATCAGGTTTGATATCGATGGTTCGATATTGTCTGGTGTGCCAGAGATATAGATTGAGTATTCTGCTGTGGGAACCAGTCTTGGAGGGATTTCCTTGACAAGTGTGTACTCTGAGCAGATAGGTTTTAACCTTTGGGTTACTGCTAGACATGTGGATCTAGTAGGTGGACGGGTTTCTACCAGCGATGGCTAGGGATTGTCATCAGAGTTGTGGTTAGAATTTTCCTGTGATAGGTGTAAGGCCCGAAAATATTAAATTATTAATGACATGATTTGAGAATTAAATTCCATGAAAATATTGATTTGAGAAGTTATGGGAATTATACATTTAATTTCCGAGCCGAAAATATTTAATTTGAGAATTGACGGATTTTGAGAATTAAATTCCGAGAATTCTTAAATTAAAAGATTAAATATTCGATTTGAATATTTATAGAATTTAAGATTAAATTCCAAGTTTTGAGAATTATTATGATTTAATTCGGAAGTGAAAAAGTTTTAAGGGTTAAAGTGCAAAAGGCCGGGATTAATTGATTTAATCAGAATTTATTTAATTTTAATCCGAGTATATTTAATTTGGGAATATTTAGAGTTTTGATTTAAATTCTAATATTTTTAAATTATTTAGGATTTAATTTGAATTAAAAAGAAGGCCGAGGACTGAATTGCAATTAATAAAGACTTGAGGGACTAAATTGCAATTTATGCAATACATATCTGATTTTAATGAGATTATCAGCATGTCAACGTGTACAAGGCATAAGGAATTCAGAATTTTGAGCAGAGAAGCCGAAGCCTTTTCTTTTCTTTGAAATTCTGAGTTTCAAAACCCCGTAACTTTTGATCCGATCGTCCGATTTCAATTCCGAAAAGTGTTCTGGAATCCTTACGAAAAAGGCTTCGATTTGATGTAAGTATTCTTATGATTTAGTAAGGTTTCGAAATGATGATGGAACAGAACTCATAAATGACATTGAAACTTTGTGTTTTGAATTCGGTATCGAATACGGCTTGACGATTTGATGTTGTATGAACTTGTTATGATTTCCAGCATATATTTCGAGATGTATATCTGCTGAGATGCTGGTTTAGGATGATATGATGCTGATATATTATGGTTAAGATTGTTAGAATTGATTCGATATCGTTTCGGTTAACGATTTTGTACCGTTACACTGTCGGTTCAAGATTTTTATCAACTTTGAAGTTAGATTGATTAAGCTGGACATTCCTTGAGTTGTAAGTGATAATCATAACTTGGAAATACTTCATTTTAGATGAGTGTTGAAGGTTATCGAGTTGAGAATTCAGAATTCATTTCGTAAAGATTTGAAGTGATTTTGATCTTGAGAAATGAATGGAAATTGAATGACATTTGATGTAGTGCTTGAGCTGAACCCGAAGTATATTGTTTGCTGATATTTGGAGCTTATGATCACTTTAATTTCAGATGTCTAGTGAAGTGTGATGACTAGAGAATTCAACCTTGAACCGAGAATGATTTGCTCAAGTTGAAGTTGTTTCTATCCTGAAGATGGAATGAGGAATTTGAGCAGAGGTGATGAATGTTTCTTGATGTAGATTGATCAGATGTGAAATATCTACAATGCAATGAAACGAAAGGTATAATGACGACATCGCGAGTCAGGGAGTTTGAAACTCAAGATCGATTATTCTTGAGTTGTCCCGCCAAAATCAGATACTTGTTTATTGTTTTGATTTGATTATGATATCGTCGATCCATCCCAGGTAGTGGATCTTTGATTTGAGTCGTTATGATTATGATATGAGATGATATTGAATTGATTCTATGCCAAGGTCGGAGGGTGACCTTATTTTCGAATCCGAAAAGATTTCGATAGATGGATATCCATGTCAAGATCGGATACGAATCTTGATGGCAACGATGATATATGAATCAATTCTTAATCAAGATATGCGTTATTTACTCTATTGTTGAGTCGTTTACAATTAGAGTTGATATGAATTTATTTAATGCATTTATATGTCGATTATACTGGGAATGTTTTCTCACCGGAGTTTATCCGGCTGTTGCTTTGTTTTGTATGTGTGCATTGCAACAGATGGGGCAGGATCTAGTCTGAGATGACGTTGATAGCTCGGGAGCAAGACTTAGCATGTGTGAACTCGGGTTTTAAGCAGAAGAATGGTAGTTAGATAGCATTGAATTTGACATGAAACTTGTAATTTAGAAGCTCACTTTTGAGACTTGGTGTAGCTTGTAGTTTCATGCTTTTTATGCTATTCGTTTGATGTAATACACGCATGATTTGTTACTTGACACTACATACTTGTTTATGTGCATGAGTTAGAATTGATAAACCAATATTTGAGTTGATATTGAATTGATTTGGGATTGGATTTTTAGCTTTGACAGCAAAATAATTTCTGCTGTTTTTCTGGGCAGAGAGGCCGCTAGATCGGTTGAATCTTACCGATCTAGCGAGGCCTGATTTTTTCCAAAACAGAGAAGCTGAAAAATGTGCCCGCTAGATCGGTAAGATCTTACCGATCTAGCCGAACACTATTCACAAAAAAAAAATTTGAGTATTCTTTTTATATATGATTAATGAGTATTCTTTTTATATATGATTAATTGTTATTAATCATTAATTGCCCTAAGATGAGATTAGCAACCCGAGGTCGCCACAATAGGAGTCATCCAAGAACTTGGATGTGATGTTGTTTTAAGAATTTGACTCGAATACGAGGACTACTCTGTGATGAATGACTTCATCTGTGATGGATTATGTCAGACGCTAAGGATTGTACAGAGCTATTTGAGATATGAGGGATGCATGGCATATATCCATAAAGCCTTGGTGGTTGTCCAGGTGGGTTATCGTGGTAAGCTACCTTAGTCTTGAATTTTTGCACAATCTTAGCGAGGGATATAATCAGAAGCGTGTCCGAAGATTGTGGAAATCTTTGGGATTCTTTAGTGTAATATTCTTGGACTTGATGAATCACGATGTTCATCCTGAATGAATGAGGCAAGGATAGTGAGTCCAGTGTTTGCGCTAAGTACTGTCTGATATTTTCAGAGGTTGAACGTAGGATTTTCCATGGGATGGAAATGGTCTAGGTTGATAGATTGCGAGCAAATCTTGGGCGAACAAGACAATGATTGGTAGTGCTAAAGTGGTACGGGATCTGTACTAATGACTACTAGTGGCTATTGGCTAACTCTGTTAGAGTTAGGTTGATTAAGTTCAGTTTACGAGGCAGCTATCAGTAGTAAGGCACGAGATTGTGTCGATAGGCTAATAATAGCTATTTTTTGGTTATCAAGTATGTGTGTGTTGAAACCAAAGCGGTTTGGGTATTCCAAGTGTTTGAAAATAGTTCTTCGTGCCAGCTGAGTCATGGTTATTGATTGAGCCACGTAGGTTTAGATGATCAGTGGTTGTCTGATCGAACGAGTACGAGCATCAGTAGTTCGATGAGATTGATAGGGTAAATCCAATCAGTGATGATTTGGATATAGCAATCGAGAAATACTTGGGATAGTATTTTGTCGCTTAGTACTTAGGAGATGAGTACTTGGTACAGTCTCAGAGCAGGTGATGCTTTGGAATCTCTAGGTTTTCGAGAGACGAATCTACCGAAAGATTACAATTGACTTGTATGGTCAAGTTAGGTGTTAACTTGACAGGAAAAACAAGCGAAGGAATTGGTAGCTCACCGGATAGTGTTCTTGTGATGATGTCTTAGTATACCGTTGATTTTGAGATCCAACGAGAATTGTGTACTCGTATGGACATCAGGGGTGACATTAGCTGGGATCTAGTTCTCAAAATCCAGCAGAGTGTGTCACTAATTTCCAGCATGTAGTGCATGAGTTCATTGGGATGATCGAGGCAGTCAATGATCGACTTAGTAGCCAACGAGGTTTGCCTTTGGACTCGAAGATTTCGCAAGATCAGGACGGATCGAATTTGTTATTTCCAGTCAGTGAGTCACATCCGTGCAGACTGTTTGTCAAGGATATTGCGTTTCAGCAATGGACGATAGTCAGAGGTGTTTTGTGTGACAAGTTACTTTGAGCGTAAAATTTTTCCCGGAGTGGCTAGGGAATCCATGAATTAGTCCTTTCAGTGCTAAGGCTAATGCGTTCAACAAAGGCGCAATTTGATTGTTGAGAATCCGTTGGGATTTAGTTTTCCAGGACCTTTATTTTCAACCTTGGGAGGTTGGGACGAGCAATGATGGTATCATCAGAGACTCCGAGGTGAGTTATACCAGGTGCAATGACTGTCGAGTTTCGAGACGGAATAGGAAGCATTTCCATATGTCTGTGCACTGTGGAATGTCCCGGTCGAGCATATTGGTGGAAGCTTGTCTTAGTCTTGATGAGCGTACAGTGATTGTGAGTATGTATAACTATCAGGAGGATGTCCATCGATTGGAAATTAATGAGGTGAATAACCTAAGGTCAAAATGATATAGATCATCGGAGGCGCGATGATTTCCATTGCAGTGTATGCGTGGTTCCACAGGCCAATGGCTAGGAGATGACTTAGCGTCATTATTGGCTAGCGATGATAGTTTTCATCAGGGAACAATGCTGAGTTATACTAAGAAACATGAACTGTGATTGGTACTAGACTGGATGGTCAGATTTCCCAGTAATTTCTTGGGAAGCTCGTTCGCTTCGGTGGAGCATGGGAAGGATGACCAGTTTGGAATCATGTTAAGCAGTTATGTTGGAGTATAGCTTTGTGTCAACTAGGTTCTCGTGATAAGAAATTCGGAATTCGCTGTGACAGCACAGTGTTGGGAATGGTGTTTCCTGACTAGAGGTGTTAATCACAGAGAATTTTTGGAACCATTAGATGATTAGATTTGATTAGTGATTCGACGAATGTCTTAAGCCGGTCAGGTTATGACTTGGTCTTTGTCAGTCTAAGATTTTTTCTTTTGGACGATGATCTTGATCAAGCGGGTGTTTGTATCCTTTGTGATCAGTGAAATCTTAGGCAGAAGGGAAGGTGTATCAGTGTTGTGATACGCTAGTGCCAGATGAGTTCGACTATCAACCATTAGCGCAGTAATCTTTAGTCAGAAGAATGCTAATGTGATTCAGAATTAATGGAGCTTACTGATAATTCGACAAAATTCTGAGTGTGTCGGAATATATTTCGACCAGATACTCAAGCAAGGGTCTTTAGTATGTTCTCTAGGTTTTACCCTAGATTTCGAGGATGAAATCTTTTAAGGGAGGGGGGGGGGGGAGGAGAATGTAGTAACCCGTATCCGTAATTAAAGATTAATGACTATATTAATCATGTGATCATGTTTCAAATTATTAATACATGATTAAGGAAGTTTTTGTTGGATTAACGGACTTCGGAAATGGATTCAGAATTATCAGAAATGGCCCGAAGGGTGACCAGGAACGGAAGCAACGTTCACGATCGGAAGCAGTGCTCCGGCAGCTGATGTCATCCATGACGTCAGCAATATGACGTCATTGCTTACGTACTTGATGGGACATCGGAAGCAACGAAGAGAAACGGACGCAACGTTCGTCAGGCAGAACGGACGCAACGATGGAGAACGGAAGTTCCGTTCCGAGTCTATAAATAGAGGGTCCGAGAGCTCATTTTTGCACCTCTCTCCTCGCTTCTCTCTCGACTCCTAGGCCTTCTAACTCAGATCTAGGGAGATCTAGGCGTCCTATCGGGATTCTGGAAGTGGCGCAGCGATCTAGACGTCGTAGCGGAGCTGTGGCCTAGTTTTGAGGCTATCGACAACAAAGGGCTGACGACGGACGCAGGTATAGCTTTGGCTTCCTAAAAATATTTAGGAGTATGCAATAGCTTAGTTAAGACTTTTAGAGCTTAATTAATGATGCATGGGTATCTGCATTTGTAGAGTTGATGGTAGGCTTGGAACCTAAAGTGGGACTGCTAGGACTGCCTGTAATAAGGTACGTAAGTACTGACTGAGATAGCCAGCGGGTTTTGCATGCTTATATGTTGCATTTTTGTATCATATTATTATGCAGCATGTGCATATCATATTGTGCCTGTCCATCTTTTGAGATGAGCCATGTAGGGCCGCTCAGCCCTGTTCGGACGATTGATGTCGAGCGCCCCGCGACCGACGGGTTATCCGGCACTGGCATCTGTAAGACACGGTCTACATCTGTTAGGAATGAGCAGTGTACACAGAGTTTACTCCCCGGGTTGTACCACTCATATCCTAGGCACCATTACTGAGCAGTGTATACAGTTATCCCAGATATGGATACCCTGTCATTTGTATGCATCATATTTGTATGTTTTACTCATGCTTTCGTATTGAGCTTAGAGCTCACGTCCAGTCTTTTCTGTATACCTGGACACCCCATTCGACGGGGCAGGTGTAGGTGCAGGATTGAGCACCAGGAGCTTGAAGTATCCAGTGACCATTGAAGACAGCAGGAGTAGCTGTAGTTTTTGCCCTTTAGGCTTATTTATTCGATTGGGTTGTATAATCGAATTTGTTTAACCGGTTGTATTCTGCCGGTCTGCTTTTATTTAAGTCTTCCGCAGCGATTTATTTAATGCATGCTTAATTATGCTCTTAAACTCTGATTAGGTAGTGGATCGGAGTTGGGTCGCTACAGATATATATTTACATTTACGTCATATTTACATATGCATGCTAAGTCCATGTTCAAGTATGAAAGAAAATATTTTTAGGAACAAAGTGAGATGATTGTGACTATAAAAAGTATGGGTTTGGACGGGCTAGGAGACGTTCTGGCTTCCCTTACCAAATTTATGGGTTTGGACGGGTTGGGAGAAATCCTAGCTTCCCTTACCAAGTATGGGTTTGGACGGGCCGGGAGAAATCCTAGCTTCCCTTACCAAGTATGGGCAAGACGGGCTGGAAGAAATTCTGACTTCCTTGCGGCATAGTGCACTGCAGCCATGATCATGATCGAAATCACAGAATCATAATTCAAGGATCTAAGTTCAAATATTTATGTCTATGTTCCAGAACAGTTTATTCAGTTACAGTTACAGTTCAAAATATTTATGACTATGTTTCAGTACAGTTTATGCAGTTACATTGATTATTTATGACTTAGCCATGCATATGTTATATTCATGTTCATTCATTTTAGAAGTCTATTTTGTTTAAAGTAAGGGCACAAAACAAAGGTATTTTTAGTATATGCTACTTTAAACCTACGTGTGCGTGTGCTTGTATTTACGTAGTACTCGTTATCCCCTCATATTCTTGCTGAGTCTTTTAGACTCACTACACTTATTGTTTTCAGGTGAGGAGTATTTCATTTAGATCGAGGGGCAAGACTATCGAGTGGACTGCGATGCGGGCACGGCACATTCCTCCGACCTATGCTCGTCTTCCGCATAGTTACTAGAATTTATATGTTATGAAGCATTTATTTGCTTATTTGTCAAATGTATATGAAATGCTTAGTAAGAATTGTTTTGGGCATGAAAACATTAGATTTTTAAACACTTTTGGATATTTGTTATGTGGAATCTCTTCCTTGGGTTCTCTTTTTTTTTTTCGGTTTAGTTTACTTGTGTCGTCGGTTGTTTATTTCTTCCATTTTATTTTGTTTGCTGTCTGAGACAGACGGATTTTCACTTAAACAAATAGGTCATGCCGAAATTTTTATAAATTTTTTTGAAAAATCCGCATTTTATTTAATTATTACTTATGTTGAGTCAGGGTCGTTTCACAACTATTGCAATGTTTTTAAATATTTTAAATGAAAAAAATGAAACTTAATTAGTGTAGAGAAAATATTATTGCATACATTTAAAATTATAAAGGATATAAATTTTTTTTATTTACATGTTTATTATATTTATATTTATATTTAGATATCATTCATATTATATTCAATTTTTTTTTATACAGTTTTAAACTAAGTCGCGATTAAATTAATTTCGAAAGATTGAACAAAATATGTACAAGTGTACATTAACGAATAATTATCAAATCTTCAATCTTCTATTTTATTTATAAACTCACATTTAATTACAATTTAATGAGCTCAAAATTCACACTTTATATTTATAATAAAAATAGAAATAGTTAAATAAATATAATTAATATATCCATTACATACTAATTTATTAGTTTTCAGTTTTTAAATATATATGCATTGCAATTTAAGCAGTTTGATGCATCCTAAATTTGATGATTGTGTGGAAAGTCAAATTGAAAAAATCTAATATTCTTTAATTTCTATTAATTATTTTTTATTTGTGAAATCATCGAATAAAATTTATTTTCAAAATGTAGTTAATATTATGGTATTTTTTTGTATAAAGTTTGTTTTTACGTCATTAATGAAAAACATGCATCGATCTCATAAATATAATAAGAGTTCATGTTTATAAATGAAATTGAAAATATTTTTATAAATTTAAAAAGTAAGGGGAGTGAAATGGAGTGAAAACTTCTATTTTTTAAAATTTTATTTTATTACTCTTTATATAATTAATTTTATATATATAATTTTTTTTTGGAAAGATTCATGTTTGAATCAATTTTAGACTATTAAATATATTGGATTTAACATCAGGTTTCTATAAATATAGTCTAAATATATTGGATTTAACATCAGGTTTCTATAAATATTGATGTAAATCAACATATACTTGATACTACAGGATAGGGGTTGAGTTCAACCTAGCACATGGGTATTACCCCAATGATAGATCTAATATCTCATGATTTACCATGTCAACAATATATAATTAATTACGCTTATGTATAACCATTAGATACATGATTTGGGTATTATCCATGTGGTAGGATCTCATTAACAATAATACAGTTGATATCATATCTACCATCATGCGTTCGATTTCAATAAATTTAATGACATTGGGGCGGTTGTACATTTTTATAATGATTTAAATTGCACTATTAATTAGCATATTATATATATATATATATATATATATATATATATATATGAAAACAATAAATATTCGATCTAATTTTTTTCGACTTATCTCACTATCTAAATTTATAAAAAGTTTATAGAAATTAGCATAATTTTTGAATGATATACTATTAATTTATTTAAAAAAACTAACGTAATATGTATACTGAAAAAAACTAAAGCTAAAAATGGAAGGAAAAAACTGTATTTTTTGCATATAATTTTGTCATTTTGAGATTTTATAATCTTGTAATAATCTTTTAATTTTTGA
The DNA here is from genome assembly GCF_033568475.1 of Henckelia pumila. Lineage (NCBI taxonomy): Eukaryota > Viridiplantae > Streptophyta > Magnoliopsida > Lamiales > Gesneriaceae > Henckelia > Henckelia pumila. The sequence continues at coordinate 1,490,027 of NW_027331857.1, read as the reverse complement.
TAATTTTAGTCGTTTTTGTATTGGGACTTGGGAGTACTGATGTGGTACTATACACATCAATATCACATCAACAATTTATTGACTTCATGCGTAGTAGTCTGGTCTCATTTTACAAGATTAAATTTCTAATCATGTTTAGATTTAATAAAACATGATTAAGAGATTTTAATAAGATCTAACAGACCAAGAAATTGAGTCCAGAATGCCCAAAAAAGACTTATTGGATTTTTTTTGGCTCGGGTAGTTTGGAGGATCCGAACAAGGGTTCGAAGGGTCCGAACCCAAGGGACATCGAAGGCTCTGTTTTGGTTCGGGAGGTGGTGAGATCGGACGATCCAATCTTGGGATCGGATGATCCGACTCCTTCGGGACAGATGTTAAAAGGATTTCTACAGGTGTATCGGATGACGAAGATCAGACGATCTCAAGAGGTATCGGACCGTCCGAACTTGGCGTGCATGCAACGTGGACATCATGCAAGGATCGGACCGTCCGAAGAAGGGTTAGGACGATCCGAACTCGGCCAATAAATAGGGGTCCGGGAGCTCACTTTTGAATTGCTAAAATTCCTCTCCTCTCCCGGTAATTGCTCTATTTTTAGGAATTTGGGACTCTTTTTTTAAGAGTTGAAGTTTGAATTAGTATTTATATATATATTTAGCGGATAGTGTCTGCAGTAACGGTCAGACGGCGGAGCTCTGGCAAGGCACCCAGGGGTTTTAGCTAGGCTATGCCCATGCTCTGAGACATGCAATATCAACGGGCTGACGACGGACGAAAGTATGACTTTGTTTTCCTATAGTAAATAGGGAGTATGCTATATTTTAATTAAGGATTTTAGAGCCTAGTAGGTGATGTTTGACATGCTAGGTAATGCATGGTTATTTTATGTTGTAGTGCTGCATGGTAGGCTTGGACCTAGATGGGAGCCTCTAGGATTTTCCTTAGTAAGGTATGAAAGTATTATTCGAAATATCCAGATTGAGTATGCATGTATTATGTGGTTGCATGTTTATATGTATTTATATACAATATGTCACGATTGTATGTGTAACATCCCTATTTCACAATCGAAACGTTACTCAAACATACATACTTAAATTTGGTAAAAAAAAAATAAAAATTGCGGAAGCATCAACTTCTTTATTAAAAAGAACATATAGAAATTGCACATAATAAAATAGTATCTAAAAATCTTTGCAAACATGGACAACAACTAAAGAAAATTAAACTTGTTTGCTTCTCATCAAATAAAAAAATGTTCTTAAAACATCTCCCAAGCTAAAGCGTTCACACTCATGCATTGCCCGTTGGACCGACCCCGGCCTCTTCTTCATGCCCGGTCACATAATCATCAATATAAGCATCCACATCATCGTTACCTGCACCATTCAAGTACAGTGAGTCGAAAGACTCAGCAAGAACAGGCAGAAAAAGGATTTCCTACTTTAAAAGAAAAACATTAACTTAAAATTTCATGCAATAAACATAACTTTGATGTAGCCATAACATAAAAATATTTGAGGTGATGAAGTATGAGTAGTGTGGTAACCGTCATAACGAGCCATTCATGGTTTCCTATTGATCAACAAGCATATGGCATTACGCCCGTAAAATTTCATTCTTTGGATAGCCGCTTCGGCGCTCATCCCGAAGTTCATACCCCATATAACCATCCCGTGAGCCATGTTTGGATAGCCGCTCCGGAGCTCATCCCGAATTGCATACCCCATATAATCACCACAAGACGCATAATTCATCAAAATATTTTTCATGTATCATATCATTCATCTTATCAAATCATATCATATCATTTTCATAAACCTCGTAACATGCTCATAAAATTTCTCATGATGCTACATGCTTAAATTCCTTCAAAACATTTCATGAGAAATTAGCTTTCATGAGAAAATCACAAAATCATGCAATACATAACTTGACCGATCCACGTGAGGTATTCCGTCCGTTTCGAACCTTGAAAACTTTAACATTCTTCATGAACATTCTTAAAAATAATTAAAATACCTTAAAATATCAAAATCATGATTTTTAGGATGCAAAAAAACATAAAATGGGGTGGGAAAATCGAGCCTGAGGCGCGGCCGCGTGCACAACAAGCGCGGGCGCGCCGCCCGCTCGCTCGCTCGCAAAAGGGCGGGCGCGCTGCTTGGCAGCGCGGGCGCGCCTCCTGTGCGCACACATGCGCGACTCAGGCGCGGGCGCGCTGCTTGGCAGCGAGGGCGCGCCGTCGCGACTCATTTTTCCGAAAACTGATCTTTTCTGCACTTTTTCAAAATCACATTGCTTAGGGACGGTTTTCCATCAAAAATACCATTCAACAACATAAAAATTTCAAAATAACTTGCACCAATACATCAAACATTCAAAGATTTTGAGTCAAAAACCTTCATAACTACTTTTATCCAAAAATCTGATATATTGCATTTAAATCTTTCAAAACTCAATAAACATGAACCGAACACATCAGGAATGCTTCACGTATCACAATCAAGCAACATACTCATAAAATTTTCAAGAAACATTCATAGATCATCAATCAACACCTAGGGTTTTACCTTAAAAATACATATATTCTTGAATGGGTTTAAAAACAGTAAAAACTTGCCTGAATCGTCTGATTGGGATTAACCTGGATGGCGGAACGATCGAGCCTTGAGAAGTGGAAGAACCCTACCCTGAAGATCGCAGTGTTCGAGAGAGATTTTGAGAAAAGAAAAGTGAGCGTTCAAAATGAGTGTTCAAAAATAAATTCTGAACGCTTTTATTTTGTGAATAATGGGCTTCAACACGGCCCATTAGTTACTCTTAAAATCTTTTAAATTTTTTTTACTCTCCCACTTAAATAAAAATACACTGCATCCCTTTAAACTTAATTTAAAATATTTTCTTAACTCGTTTCAAGGCTAGAATCGTTCCTGCGATCCAAGATTAATTCCAACATGAAAACTTTAAAATCATACATATGCTTACAATTTTAGGCTTGTAAATTAATCACATAATTAAACATAACAATTAAACATTTTAAATAACATGCATTAAATCATATAATTTAATCAATTAACCGTGATTAAGCTAGTGGACATTTTGGACCTTACAACTCTACCCTCCTTAAAAGAATTTCGTCCTCGAAATTCGACTTAACAAATAGTTCAGGATAGCGTGCTTGCATATCCTGCTCGGTTTCCCAGGTAGCTTCCTCAACCAACTGGTTGCGCCATAAGACTTTCACCATTGGAATTTCTCTGTTTCTCAACCTACGAACTTGTCTGTCTAAGATTTGAACAGGCATCTCCTCGTAGGACAAGTCTGGCGTCCAATCCACTGGCTCATGGCGGATAACATGAAAAGGATTTGCCACATGCTTCCTTAGCATGGAGATATGGAATACATTGTGAGCACCCTCCAAGTTGGGTGGTAGTGCCACTCGGTAAGCTCGAGCCCCAACCTTTTTTAGGATCTCAAAAGGTCCTATATATCTTGGACTCAATTTACCCTTTTTCCCGAATCTCATAATACCTTTCCATGGTGACACCTTTAAAAATACATGGTCACCTACTTCAAACTCCAAATCTCTACGTCGCTGGTCGACGTAACTTTTCTGTCGACTTTGAGCTATCAAAATTCTGTCTCTGATCTTGGCTATCACATCTACTATTTGGGTCACTATTTCCGGTCCCAAAACAGCTCTTTCTCCAACTTCATCCCAGTGTAAGGGAGTTCTACACCTTCTCCCATACAATGCCTCATAAGGAGCCATGCCAATAGTTGCTTGATAACTATTGTTGTAAGTAAACTCCACTAAAGGCAATTTCGATTCCCAATTACCTCCAAAGTCAATCATACAAGCTCTCAACATGTCTTCGAGTATTTGGATCACTCGTTCTGACTGACCATATGTCTGAGGGTGGAAAGCTGTACTGAAAGCTAGCTTCGTTCCCAATCCTCTATGTAAACTTCCCCAAAAGTTTGAAGTGAATTTAGGGCCTCTGTCAGATACTATCCTCGCTGGTACTCCATGCAATCTGACAATTTCTCGAATGTACAGCTCTGCATACTGATTCATCGAGAAGTTATTCCTGACTTGAATAAAGTGAGCTGACTTAGTTAACCTGTCAACTATCACCCAAATCGAGTTCATCCTTCGCGTTGAAACTGGCAATCCTACCACGAAATCCATGGTGACATCTTCCCACTTCCATGTGGGTATTGGAAATGGTTTCAGGAGTCCTGCCGGTCTCTGATGCTCGATCTTCACCTGCTGGAAAGTTAAACATTCATTCACAAATTTAACAACATCCCTCTTCATTCCTGGCCACCAATATAAGGATTGCAGATCCTTATATATTTTCGTACTTCCTGGATGAATGGAATACAGAACAGTATGGGCTTCAGTCATCACTTCAACTCTCAGTGAGTCTACTGCTGGCACCCACATTCTACCTCGGTGATGAACAATTCCATCTTTGACAGTGTACAATGTACCACCCTTAGCTTCATCTTTGTTCCTCCACAACGTCAACTGTTCATCAGAAGCTTGGCCTGCACGGATTCTCTCAAGAAAACTAGGTACTACTGTTAAGGCTGCTAGAGTGCATACCTCCATTGGTTCGAATACCTCCAACCTCATCCGTTCAATTTTAGCAATCAATTCCTACTGGATTGTCAATTGGTTCAATGTCGCAGACTTGCGACTCAATGCATCTGCTACAACATTAGCCTTACCCGGATGATAGCTAATGTCACAGTCGTAGTCCTTCACCAATTCCAGCCATCGCCTCTGCCTCATATTCAACTCCTTCTGAGTGAAGAAATATTTTAGGGTTTTGTGATCAGTGAAAATCTGACACCTTTCTCCGTACAAGTAGTGTCTCCAAAGCTTCAAAGCAAAAACCACTGCCGCCAATTCAAGATCATGATTCGGGTAGTTCCTCTCATGAACCTTCAGCTGTCGAGATGCATATGCTATTACTTTATTATCCTGAATCAAAACAGCTCCTAATCCACTCTTAGAAGCATCGTTATAAACCACAAAACGACCCGTGCCTTCGGGAATTGCTAGAACTGGCGCTGACATCAGTATTTCTTTCAATTCGGCAAAGCTCTTCTCACATTGATCTGACCACACAAACTTCACACCTTTTCGAGTTAAGGAAGTCAGTGGTAGAGCTATCTTAGAGAAGTCTTGAATAAATCTCCTGTAGTAGCCTGCTAAACCCAAGAAACTTCGTATTTCTGTAGCATTCTTCGGAGCAACCCAATTCCGAACCGCTTCCACCTTAGAAGGATCGACCTTAATCCCTTTAGCTGAAACTATATGACCCAAAAATGAAATCTTCTCCAGCCAAAATTCACACTTACTGAATTTAGCATACAACTGCTTTTCTTTCAAAATCTGCAACACTGTAGTCAAGTGCTGACGATGTTCCTCCCTACTGCGAGAATAGATCAATATGTCATCTATGAAGACTATGACAAACTGATCCAAGAAAGGTTGAAACACCCTGTTCATCAAATCCATGAACACAGCTGGTGCATTGGTCAACCCAAACGGCATTACCAAGAACTCGTAGTGGCCATAGCGAGTCCTGAATGCTGTCTTCTGCACATCTGCATCTTTTACCTTTAGCAAATGGTAACCTGATAGTAGATAGATTTTTGAGAACACCTCTGCCCCTTGCAATTGGTCGAACAAGTCGTCTATTCTGGGCAAGGGATATCTGTTCTTCACTGTAACTCGGTTCAGCTCTCTGTAGTCAATGCACAATCTCATTGACCCATCTTTCTTCTTGACGAACAACACCGGTGCACCCCAAGGAGATACACTCGATCTGATGAACCCCTTATCTAGCAACTCTTGCAACTGATCCTTTAATTCTTTCATCTCGGTCGGTGCCAATCTGTACGGTGCCTTAGAAGCTGTCTTAGTTTCAGGCAACAATTCTATCCCAAATTCGACTTCCCTGATTGGAGGCAATCCCGCAACATCATCGGGAAAGACTTTCGGAAAATCTTTCACTACCTCCACTTCCCCAAGTTTCGGTCGCTGTACCTTCAGATCACCAATTAGACTCGCAAGAAATCCTGTACACCCATTACTCAATAATTGCCCGGCTGTTCCTGCAGAAATAATACCTGGTGCGCTCTTCTTAGACATAGTGAGGAACACCAACGATTTCCCATTCTGATCTTTCACAGAGACAGTTTTCCGTTTGCAGTCAATAATAGCCTCATGCCGAGTCAACCAGTCCATCCCAAAAATTGCATCGAAATCCACCATTTTCAAAACAATAAAATCTGCACACAAAACTAGACTCTGCATCTGAACCTTGCAATTTCTTACCACATTACTACTTTTTAGTTCTTCTCCTGAGGGTAACGACACACAAAATTTCGAAATAGATTCATCCGGCAAGACCCTCAATTTCATCATAAAACTAACAGACATAAAAGAGTGCGTAGCTCCTGTATCTATCAACACGAATGCAGGTAAATCAGCAATACGAATCATACCTGAGACAATTGCAGAATCTGGGTCAACCTGATCGTGAGTCATAGCAAACACTCTTCCCTTGACAGGCTCCTTTGACTGCGGGCATTCTTTGGCAAAATGCCCTGGCCTCTTGCAGAGAAAACAAGTATTGGTCCCAAGCATGCATTGACCGGAGTGTGATTTCCCACACTTCTGACAGATAGGTGCATTCGCCGGCCTTGGAGCGTTGGCGTTCGGTTGATTCTGTCCCTGAGGTCGCGCCTGATTGGGATTTTGGCACTGCTGCTGTTGCGGTCTCCTTTGAGATGGAGCTTGATACAACGCAGAACGGGCTCCCTTCCACCAAACCCGTGCATCATCACGGAACATAAAGATGGCACACCTCACACGGTCTGCATCAGTGGGCTACATGTAGTCAAAAATAGTCTCCACTGACTGCACCCATTCCTCGGCTACAAGGGGATCAGCCCCTCCTTTGAACTCCTGTGGCCCTAGATCCTTAAACTGCTTAAAGATCGGATTAGTTAATAGCGGCTGATTGTTGTTCCGTCCTCCCGCTTGTGCTTGGATTAACTGTTGAATCTGTTACCCTTGGGCTCTACTCTTCTCTTGCAACAGAGTCGCCAACCCAGCCAAAAACTGGTTGTTCTGATTGTTCTCATTGTTCGGATTCCTACGGTTAGCCATGATCCTGATGTCCATACAGTCCACATGATTAATTACGTTATTTAAACACAACATCCTACTCAATATGCATACACTATAAATCAAAAACATTATCATGCATCTTAAACAATCCATAACATAAAACTTACAGACATGAAGACGAAGCATAGGGTCGTGGCGAGAATGCATGTGTGCGACAAACCCAGAGCAAACTTCTCTGATACCAAGCTGTAACGTCCCTATTTCACAATCGAAACGTTACTCAAACATACATACTTAAATTTGGTAAAAATAAAAAAAATTTGCGGAAGCATCAACTTCTTTATTAAAAGGAGCATATAAAAATTGCACATAATAAAATAGTATCTAAAAATCTTTGCCAAACATGGCCAACAACTAAAAAAAATTAAACTTGTTTGCCTCTCATCAAATAAAAAAATGTTTTTAAAACATCTCCCAAGCTAAAGCGTTCACACTCATGCATTGCCCGTTGGACCGACCCCAGCCTCTTCTTCATGCCCGGTCACATAATCGTCAATATAAGCATCCACATCATCGTTACCTGCACCATTCAAGTATAGTGAGTCGAAAGACTCAGCAAGAACAGGCAGAAAAAGGATTTCCTACTTTAAAAGAAAAACATTAACTTAAACTTTCATGCAATAAACATAACTTTGATGTAGCCATAACATAAAAATATTTGAGGTGATTAAGTATGAGTAGTGTGGTAACCGTCATAACGAGCCATTCATGGTTTCCTGTTGATCAACAAGCATATGACATTACGCCCGAAAACTTTAATTCTTCGGATAGCAGCTTCGGCGCTCATCCCGAAGTGCATACCCCATATAACCATCCCGTGAGCCATATTTGGATAGCCGCTTCGGAGCTCATCCCGAAGTGCATACCTCATATAATCACCACAAGACGCATAATTCATCAAAATATTTTTCATGTATCATATCATTCATCTTATCAAATCATATCATATCATTTTCATAAACATCGTAACATGCTCATAAAATTTCTCATGATGCTACATGCTTAAAGTCCTTCAAAACATTTCATGAGAAATTAGCTTTCATGAGAAAATCACATAATCATGCAATACATATGTAACACCCCGTTTTTATCTTAAATGAGTTTATTTGAGTTAATCGGAGATTTCAGAGTTCACGAGCTGACTTGATTTTGATCAGGGTCCTTTTTGCAAATTTTGGAAATTTTGGAGACTAAAACGCAATTATTGGATTTTATATATTATCTACAACTTTATTGGATTGAGAATAGTCTCTTATCCTTCCTCTCCTTCCCTTCCATCGGCTAAACTCCATTGAAGATGCCTCTTGGAGCTTTTGAGCTTCCAGAATCCAGTCCGAGCTCGATCCGTCCGTTGGAAATTATTTTTGAAGGCAGATTAGTGATCACTGTAGTGAGAGCTCCATTATACCGTAAGTATTTCTCCGATCGGATATGTTTTGTTTTTCGGAGGTTGTTAGAATCGATCTAGATTCTAGTATGTTGTTTTTGGCAGAGTTCTGATCGTTTATTATCTGTCGGTTTTGAATTTGAGCGACGTTCGGAATTGTTATGATTTTTGGAAGCCATTTTCGAAAATCATGGTTTTGAGATTTGTTGGGTTTGCCTTGTTAGGGTTGTAATTGGCTTTGATATGAGTTGATATCGCTATTGAACTGCTGTCTGCGTTGTCGGTTTGTTCAGTTATAGCCGTTATGCCGTCGGTTTGAGTTTTGGAGATTTGAACCGTTTTCGAAGTTGTTGAACTTGGCTTGTAAGTCGATCATGGTAATTGATCTTTGATTTGTATCTGAACAGATTCGTTTGGAGTTTGTCAAGCCAGAGTTAACAACATTTTGATCGTCAAGAGTTGGACGAAGATCGGTAACGAGTTTTACCTTGAACTGTTGTTGTTGTTTAGGTTGTATAGTTGTTGATACAATCTTTTGTTGTAGCTTATCCAGAGTAGGATCTACGGCATTGAAAGGTAAAAGCAGTCATCGTAGCGGGATAGCATACTCGGGATTGTTGGTTCTCGAGTTTCCCTTACAAATCACATATTGCATCAATACTTGTTCTAGCATGTGAAACTTGTATTTTGGTTGTTATTTGAGTTGTTTATGTGGCTTATGTTTATGTTTTGATATGCATTCATCTCGAGCCAATCTTGTTTCTAGCGGGCAGAACCGCCCCTTTTTGTTTAGACGTTTGGGAACTATGATTGAGTGGCCTAGGTCGTAGTCGTTTCGCCTGATGCTAGCATACTCATTATAGTTGCTCAAAGTCTAGAGGAGTGGGATACGTGGCACCACCTCGATTGGGAGAGTCGGTGAGTCGTTACGTGATCTCATCCTCGGGATCCCAAAAGCACAGCAGCAATCCCTCGTTTATCAGATTTGATATCCCGGTTTAAAGACATGCATCTCATTACGTTGTTATTGATTTCGTCGTTGTCTTGAAAGCATGTTTATTGTTGTATTACTTGTTATGTTGCTTTTACTGGGATTATCATTCTCACCGGTTATCCGGTTGTTGCTTCGTTTTGTATGTGTACTTGGCAACAGGTGGGGCAGGACCAAGTCAGCGAAGGCCTGGTTAACATCAAGAGGGAGAGCTAGTAGTGAGACTCGGTTTAGAAGTCGTGTCAGCATGTCTACCTAGTATATGTTAGAACATGTTTAGTTATCGAACTTCGTTGTTATGTTGTATTGATTATGCGAGCCTTGTCGACATGTTATCATCACATATTCTATATTTGGAGCGGTTGTATAACTCCAGTACTTTATGCATTAATTGGAGAGTTTGGGATTGTAATGCATGATTATATTTTGTTGTTATCAGACTCAAGTTTCTAACATGAAATTCTGCTGTTTTTGGCCCTGTTTCTGTCGCCGCTCGATCGGAAATATGTTGCGGATCGAGCGAGGGCATTTTGATGCAGTTTCTATTTTGAAATTTTGTGGCTCGCTCGATCCGCAAGATCTTGCGGATCGAGCGAGGGCTGGTTTTCTCGGGTAGAACCTTTTAAGTTTTTGGCTCGCTCGATCGGTAAGATCTTACCGATCGAGCGAGGCACTATTAAAAAAAAAAATCTTTATTGCTTTTAACCTTTGGTTATTGTATGCCTTATTGTTGTTTAATCCCGAGATTAGTTGTTTGGAACCGAGGTCTCACATTAAGTGGTATCAGAGCGTTAAGATTCTTGGTCGAACTAGAGTGAGCTGGTAGATCGAGTCTGCGTGTATTGGCTCCTCGCATGTGTTTGAATTATTTTAACTGTGTACTTAATTCCATGCGAGCATGCTTTAATATTGAGAATTATTGAATTACATGGTTATGTGATTTAATTTATAAAGCATGATCTACTTGAGATATAACTGTTTCTGTTATCGACTGGTATCCGGTATTCCAAGCGGTTGTAAGGGCACTGATTGTAGCGATTGAGATATCTCGTGTCCTAACCTTTGATTATCAGATGGGTCCTCGTCGAGTGATAAAAAGAAACACACCACCAGTTATTCCTACGACTGAGCAAGCTAGCACTGAAGTTGATCAGTTGGATGCTTCAGCGACTCCTATGGAAACCTTGCTGAAGAGGTTTCAGTCGTTCAATCCACCGTTGTTGATGGGTTCGAAAAATCCAGTTGACTGGGAGAGTTGGTTGGATGATATTGATCAGCTATTCGATTCCATTGATTACACAGATGACCGCAGAATCAGGTTAGTCATTCATCAGCTACGTGGGGTTGCTAAGAGCTGGTGGATCATGACAAAGAAATCAATGGAGAGTAGAGGTACGGAAGTTACTTGGACTCTTTTTAAATCTGAGTTTTATAAGCGGTTTTTTCCTATCTCGTATCGCAAAGATAAGAGAGCAGAGTTTGCCAATCTGAGGCAAGGGAATCTTAACATTGAAGAGTACGTGGCTAAGTTTGATAGTCTGTTGCATTTTGCACCGCTAATTGCCAGAGATGAAGAAGCTAAGGCAGATCAGTTCATCAATGGTTTGAACCCCGATGTCTTCATGTTGGTAAACACCAACAGGCCTAACAACTTTGCGGATGCCATGAATCACGCAAAGGGAGCAGAAGCAGGCTTGTGGAGGCAAAGAGGTAATCAGGTGGCACCTCAGCAACAGAGGCGGTATCAGAACCAACCGTCTCAGTATCAGAATCAACCATCTTAGCATCAGAACCAACAGCAGAGGTATGAAGGTGGTAGCAGTGGGGGAAACAGAAAGGATCAGTACAAGGCAAGAGGTAAAAAGTTCAAAAGGCAGGGGAACAGTTCGTCTAGTTCCAGTGGTTCCCGACAGTTTGGTTCAGGACAGAGCTCTGGATCATCATCCTTGTACTGTAGCAAGTGTGGAGGAAGACACTCACCGGATCAGTGTTTGGGAGTCTTTGGCAATTGTAACACCTGTCAGCAACCGGAACACTTCTCTAAGGTGTGCCCATAGCGTAACAGAGATAGAGCTCAGAGTGGGAGTTCGTCTAGACCTGCAGCTCAGCCTGAGAGGCAGTCTCCTGCAGTTCACTCTTTCCAGCCCCAGCAGCAGAACAGACAGGGGGGTAACCCTACTGCAAACCAGCCCCCGAGACAGCAGGCACGAGTTTTCGCCTTGACAGAGGATCAGGCTCAGGCAGCACCTGATGATGTTATAGCAGGTAACTGTTCGATTTTTGGTCATTCTGCTCATGTTTTGATAGATACAGGTGCTTCCCATTCCTTTATCTCTGAGAAATTTGTGTTATTGCATGCTTTGCCTACTGAGTTGTTGCCTACAGTAGTAGCTGTTACTTCACCTTTGGGTGGAGGAATTGTTTCTGTCAGATTAGTCAGGAACTGTGAACTGTGTTTTGAAGGAAATCTGTTAGAATTCGACTGTATTGTACTTGGGCTGTCAGATTTTGATTGTATTGTCGGTATAGATGCTTTAACCAAGTACAGGGCAACAGTCGATTGTTTTTTGAAAGTTGTCAGGTTCAGACCTAAAATGGCAGACGAGTGGAAATTCTTTGGTAAGGGTTCTCGATCTAGAATTCCTTTGATTTCAGTGTTATCTATGACTCGTTTGCTACAGAGAGGTGCAGAAGGATTTTTGGTTTATGCGGTTGATGTACTGAAATCTAGCCCAGCTTTGGTTGACTTACCAGTGGTTAGAGATTTTGCTGATGTGTTCCCGGAAGATGTTCCTGGTTTGCCACCTATTCGAGAAATCGAATTCAGCATTGACTTAGTGCCAGGTACTCAACCTATTTCAAAAGCTCCTTATCATATGGCACTTATTGAACTGAGAGAGTTGAAGGAGCAACTTGAAGATTTGATTGCCAAGGGATACATCAGACCTAGTGTATCGCCTTGGGGTGCTCCTGTTCTGTTTGTTCGGAAGAAGGATGGTTCTATGCGGCTTTGTATCGACTACCGTCAGTTGAATCAGGCTAGAGTTAAGAACAGGTATCCTTTACCCCGAATAGATGACCTTTTTGATCAGCTGCAGGGTTCTTCTGTCTATTCGAAGATTGATCTGAGGTCAGGCCATCACCAGCTGAGAGTGCGAGAGGAAGATGTTCCTAAGACCGCATTCAGAACAAGGTATGGTCGTTTTGAGTTTATAGTCATGCCGTTCGGTTTGACTAACGCTCCAGCGGTTTTTATGGGTTTGATGAACCATATCTTTCAGCGTTATTTAGATGTGTTCGTCATTATCTTTATTGATGATATTCTTATCTACTCGAAGAACCGTACTGACCATGTAGAGCACTTGAGGACCGTACTGCAGATTTTGCGAGTTGAGCAGTTGTTTGCCAAGTTGTCTAAGTGTGAATTCTGGTTGGATCGAGTTGTCTTTCTTTGTCATATTATTTCAGGAGATGGGATTTCTGTCGATCCCAGCAAGATTGAAGCGGTTATGAATTGGCCTAGACCTACTTCAGTGCCGGAGATCCGAAGCTTCATGGGTTTAGCTGGTTATTACCGTCGTTTCATCGAGGGTTTCTCGTCTATTGCCAAGCCAATTACCCAGATAACTCAGAAGAATGCGCCTTTTTTTTGGACTCCAGATTGTGAGGCTAGCTTTTTTGATCTAAAGAGGAGACTGACCAGTGCTCCAATTCTTTCTATTTCGAAAGGTACTGGAGGTTTCACAGTCTATTGTGATGCCTCTAACCGAGGCATGGGTTGTGTTCTTATGCAGCATAAGCATGTGATAGCGTATGCATCGAGGCAGCTGAAACAGCACGAGACTCGTTATCCGGTTCATGATCTTGAACTAGCTGCGATCGTCTTTGCTCTGAAGATCTGGCGTCACTATCTTTATGGTGAGTCTTTCGAGATCTTTTCTGACCATAAGAGCCTTAAGTACTTGTTTTCACAGGCAAAGCTGAATATGAGACAGAGAAGATGGTTAGATCTGTTGAAGGATTTCGACTGTGAAATCAAGTATTATCCGGGAAATTCGAATGCAGTTGCAGATGCCTTGAGCCGAAAGCTATGTTCTTTATCTCTTTCTACTATTGGTGTTTCTCAGTTGATCGATGATTGTTGCACTTCTGGTTTAGAGTTTGAAATAGATAGGGAGACTATCAAAGTGTTTGCTATTCAAGCCGAGCCGGAGTTGTTTGTTGCAATCAGAGAAGCACAGAAGTCTGAGCCGAGCATTCAGGTTTCAGTAGAGAAAGTCAGATCGGGACATCAGTCTGAATTCCAGGTTAGAGATGATGTTTTGTTGGTGAATAACCGTATTGTTGTGCCTGATATTTCGGAGTTGAGACAGCGTATTCTCCAAGAGGCTCATTGCAGTCGGTTCAGCGTTCATCCTGGAGGTCGTAAGATGTACAACGATTTGAAGATTCAATTCTGGTGGAAGAGAATGAAGAGCGACATCGCGAGGTTTGTATCTCGGTTTTTGAACTGTGAGCAAGTGAAAGCAGAGCGGAAACGACCGGGTGGTCTGTTGCAAAGCCTATCTGTTCCTGAATGGAAATAGGATCACATCTCTATGGATTTCGTCACGAAGCTACCACGATCCGTTCGAGGATGCGATGCTATTTGGGTAGTGATCGACCGATTGACGAAGTCTGCTTGTTTTATTCCGTACAGGATGACGTATCGTCATGATCAGATGGCTGAGTTGTATGTTAGCAATGTTGTGAGATTGCATGGTGTGCCGAAGTCGATCGTTTCAGACAGAGACCCTAGATTCACTTCGCACTTCTGGCATAGTCTTCAGGAGGCACTTGGTACTCGATTGCATCTGAGTACAGCTTATCATCCTCAGACGGATGGACAGTCAGAGCGGACTATTCAGACGTTAGAGGATATGCTGCGAGCGGTAGTGCTAGACTTTGGCACTAGTTGGCAGGATTCTTTGCCTCTTGTCGAGTTTTCTTACAACAGCAGCTTCCAAGCGAGTATCGGTATGGCGCCTTTTGAGGCATTGCACGGCAAGAAGTGCCGATCTCCGTTGTTTTGGGATGACTTGTCCGAGTCACCAGTTTTGGGACCGGATATGCTTCGAGATATGGCAGAACAGGTTAAGGTCATTCAGTCTAGAATGAAGCCAGCTCAGGATAGACAGGCAAAGTATGCGAATGTCAGGCGTAGACCTCTGAGTTTTGATCAGGGAGACCGAGTCTTTCTGAAGATTTCTCCGTTCAGAGGCACTGTTAGATTTGGGAAGAGAGGTAAGTTATCTCCGAGATTCATCGGGCCGTACGAGATTCTCGAGAAGATAGGCGATCTTGCCTACAGACTTGCACTTCCTCCGTCTTTATCTGGTATTCACGACGTTTTTCACGTCTCTATGCTGCGAAAGTATCATCTAGATCCTTCTCATATCCTTCAGCCTGATGAAGCCGAGTTAGACGAGACTCTGAGCTATTTTGAACGACCGATTCAGATCCTTGATCGGAAAGAAAAGCAACTCAGAACCAAGTTGATTCCGTTAGTGAAAGTGCAATGGAGCCGTCACGGTGTTGAGGAAGCGACTTGGGAGATAGAATCTGACATGAGACAGCGATTTCCGGAGTTGTTCGGATGACGTGAGTTCTTCTTACTATCTTTAGTTCTTTATTCTATCTTATGAGTTGTGGTTCTCGTTGATTTCGAGGACGAAATCTCTTCTTAGTAGGGGAGAATTGTAACGCCCCGTTTTTATCTTAAATGAGTTTATTTGAGTTAATCGGAGATTTCAGAGTTCACGAGCCGACTTGATTTTGATCAGGGTCCTTTTTGCAAATTTTGGAAATTTCGGGGACTAAAACGCAATTATTGGATTTTATATATTATCTACAACTTGATTGGATTGAGAATAGTCTCTTATCCTTCCTCTCCTTCCTTCCATCGGCTAAACTCCATTGAAGACGCCTCTTGGAGCTTTTGAGCTTCCAGAATCCAGTCCGAGCTCGATCCGTCCGTTGGAAATTATTTCTGAAGGCAGATTAGTGATCACTGCAGTGAGAGCTCCATTATACCGTAAGTATTTCTCCGATCGGATATGTTTTGTTTTTCGGAGGTTGTTAGAATCGATCTAGATTCTAGTATGTTGTTCTTGGCAGAGTTCTGATCGTTTATTATCTGTCGGTTTTGAATTTGAGCGACGTTCGGAATTGTTATGATTTTTGGAAGCCATTTTCAAAAATCATGGTTTTGAGATTTGTTGGGTTTGCCTTGTTAGGGTTGTAATTGGCTTTGATATGAGTTGATATCGCTATTGAACTGCTGTCTGCGTTGTCGGTTTGTTTAGTTATAGCCGTTATGCCGTCGGTTTGAGTTTTGGAGATTTGAACCGTTTTCGAAGTTGTTGAACTTGGCTTGTAAGTCGATCATGGTAATTGATCTTTGATTTGTATCTGAACAGATTTGTTTGGAGTTTGTCAAGCCAGAGTTAACAGCATTTTGATCGTCAAAAGTTGGACGAAGATCGGTAAAGAGTTTTACCTTGAACCGTTGTTGTTGTTTAGGTTGTATAGTTGTTGATACAATCTTTTGTTGTAGCTTATCCGGAGTAGGATCTACGGCATTGAAAGGTAAAAGCAGTCATCGTAGCGGGATAGCATACTCGGGACTGCTGGTTCTCGAGTTTCCCTTTCAAATCACATATTTCATCAATACTTGTTCTAGCATGTGGAACTTGTATTTTGGTTGTTATTTGAGTTGTTTATGTGGCTTATGTTTATGTTTTGATATGCATTCATCTTGAGCCAATCTTGTTTCTAGCGGGCAGAACCGCCCCTTTTTGTTTAGACGTTTGTGAACTATGATTGAGTGGCCTAGGTCGTAGTCGTTTCGCCTGGTGCTAGCATACTCATTATAGTTGCTCAAAGTCTAGAGGAGTGGGATACGTGGCACCACCTCGATTGGGAGAGTCGGTGAGTCGTTACGTGATCTCATCCTCGGGATCCCAAAAGCACAGCAGCAATCCCTCGTTTATCAGATTTGATATCTCGGTTTAAAGAGATGCATCTCATTATGTTGTTATTGATTTCGTCATTGTCTTGAAAGCATGTTTATTGTTGTATTACTTGTTATGTTGCTTTACTGGGATTATCATTCTCACCGGTTATCCGGCTGTTGCTTCATTTTGTATGTGTACTTGGCAACAGGTGGGGCAGGACCAAGTCAGCGAAGACCTGGTTAACATCAAGAGGGAGAGCTAGTAGTGAGACTCGGTTTAGAAGTCGTGTCAGCATGTCTACCTAGTATATGTTAGAACATGTTTAGTTATCGAACTTTGTTGTTATGTTGTATTGATTATGCGAGCCTTGTCGACATGTTATCATCACATATTCTATATTTGGAGCGGTTGTATAACTCCAGTACTTCATGCATTAATTGGAGAGTTTGGGATTGTAATGCATGATTATATTTTGTTGTTATCGGACTCAAGTTTCTAACATGAAATTCTGCTGTTTTTGGCTCTGTTTCTGTCGCCGCTCGATCGGCAATATGTTGCAGATCGAGCGAGGGCATTTTGATGCAGTTTCTGTTTTGAAATTTTGTGGCTCGCTTGATCCGCAAGATCTTGCGGATCGAGCGAGGGCTGGTTTTCTCAGGCAGAACCTTTTAAGTTTTTGGCTCGCTCGATCGATAAGATCTTACCGATCGAGCGAGGCACTATTAAAAAAAAAAATCTTTATTTCTTTTAACCTTTGGTTATTGTATGCCTTATTGTTGTTTAATCCCGAGATTAGTTTTTTGGAACCGAGGTCTCACAACATAACTTGACCGATCCACGTGAGGCGTTCCGTCTGTTTCGGACCTTTAAAACTTTAACATTCTTCATGAACATTCTTAAAAATAATTAAAATACCTTAAAATATCAAAATAATGATTTTTAGGACTCAAAAAATCATAAAATGAGGTGGGAAAATCGAGCCTGAGGCGCGGGCGCGTCGTCTCGGCGCTGCCACCGGCACGGCCGTGCACACAACCAGCGCGGGCGCGCCGCCCGCTCGCAAAAGTGTGGGCGCTCGGCGCGGGCGCGCTGCTTGGCAGCGCGGGCATGCCTCCTGTGCGCAGACATGCGCGACTCAGGCGCGGGCGAGCTGCTTGGCAGCGCGGGCGCCCCGTCGCGACTCATTTTTCCGAAAACTGATCTTTTCTGCACTTTTTCAAAACCACATTGATTAGGGACGATTTTCCATAAAAAATACCATTCAACAACATCAAAATTTCAAAATAGCACCAATACATCAAACATTCAAAAATTTTGAGTCAAAAACCTTCATAACTACTTTTACCCAAAAATCTGATATATTACATTCAAATCTTTCAAAACTCAATAAACATGAACCGAACATCTCAGGAATGCTTCACGTATCACAATCAAGCAACAAACTCATAAAATTTTCAAGAAACATTCATAGATCATCAATCAACACCTAGGGTTTTACCTTAAAAATACATATATTCTTGAATGAGTTTAAAAACAGTAAAAACTTGCCTGAATCGTCTGATTGGGATTAACCTGGACGGCGGAACGATCGAGCCTTGAGAAGTGGAAGAACCCTAGCCTGAAGATCGCAGTGTTCGAGAGAGATTTTGATTAAAGAAAAGTGAGCGTTCAAAATGAGTGTTCAGAAATAAATTCTGAACGCTTTTTTTTGTGACTAATGGGCTTCAACACGGCCCATTAGTTACTCTTAAAATCCTTTAAAAAATTTTTACTCTTCCACTTAAATAAAAATACACTGCATCCCTTTAAACTTAATTTAAAATATTTTCTTAACTCGTTTCAAGGCTAGACTCGTTCCCGCGACCCAAGATTAATTCCAACATGAAAACTTTAAAATCATACATATGCTTACAATTTCAGGCATTTAAATTAATCACATAATTAAACATAACAATTAAACATTCTAAATAACATGCATTAAATCATATAATTTAATCAATTAACCGTGATTAAGCTAGTGGACTTTTTGGACCTTACAGTATGTTGCATACATGAGCATATTGAGTCTGTTTCCTAGAGATATCCTGTAGTAGAGCGCTCAACCTACGAGTTGTTGATGGTTAGATACATAAGTCTTGTGTCAGGTCACCATGATGGTTGGACACATGTACTAGTATCAGGTCACCATTATCCATTGGGTATAGGAGCCACCTCCTGATGCGACGGTGCATCGTGCTATATACCCTGGGCCCGGTCTTTGAGTTTGTTTTTTGACCTGAGTGTCTTGGTATCCAGTTTATATGCATACATGCACGTATATATAGTGTATACTCGTACTCTCGCACTGAGCATGTTAGGCTCACTTCCGGTTGTTTTCTGTTGGCTGGATGCCCTATTCCATGGGACAGTTGCAAGTAGTTCTCCCGAGGATAGGGAGGTTATGTGGTGACCAAGGCTAGAAGGAGGGTTGACCACTAGATTTTGCTTACCCGGTATTGTTTTATTTTAAGATTCCACAGTTACTCTGATTAAAATTATTTATGATTAATTGCATGCTTAAGTATCTGATTAGTAGGTGATCACGACGCGGGTCACTACATCATGTCAGCTCTTAATAGAGAAAAGAGTAAAATTATAAAAGAATAAAGTTGATGAACTAGAACTAAAATTTAATAAGATAAATAACAAAAACCAAAAAAACAATTGTATAAAACCAAAAAAACAATTCTCCCCGTGTACTAAGATACTTCCAAGTACCAAGTCAAATGAGGAAGAAACTAGTAATTAAAGGCAAAAACGACACCGTTGTGTACGTCACTTCTGACTTAAGTTTTCGAAGCCTACCTACCAAGTACCAAATGACTGATTCTGTCCAAGAAAATGAGAAATGCCCACAAAAATTCTTCAAAATGAGGAAATAATTTTTTTTTTAATAAAAATGATAAGGATAATAAAATATTAAAAATGGGCAAAATGAACAAATGGACTTTCCATCTCTCTTCCTCAGCCTAAAAAGTTGCCTTTTCCGAAGCACTCCAAATTTAAAAAGATCCCACTTTTCATGGGGAGAAGGTTGGGGAGAGCTTGAGATTGAGTTTTAAAGCAAAATCTTGATGATAGTTATGTACATATTTTTCATGAACCACACAAAAAAAAGGGTTTTACAGAAATAAATATATCTGTATAGAGAGAGGTAAGATTGTGAAAGCATGCTTGGTCGGCCATTAGAGCTTCATTGAAAGGACTAGCAAATGTGCCTTCCATTTCTTGAGATGTTTTTTTTTTCTCTGTTTTTTGTCCATTCGAAGATGGCCCTCTTTAGCTACTTTGCTCAATTAGCTAAAAGACAATAGCCTTTGTGTTGTTTTGTGCTCTTCTTTTGCTTTCTAAGCAACACGAGTCCAAAGCCTATATAGTATAAAATATAGCTATTTGATTCATTGCATTTGGATACTGGGATTTCTTTCATTCTTGTATCTTATGAATTGGTTCTTTTTGTAACTTTTTTTTTTAAATCTCAAATCTTGGATGTGGTTGAGTTGAATTCCCCACCTCTCTGGGCAAAGGGTTGAATTTTGGGTTTTTAGTTTTAGAGTTCAAGTTTTCGTTTTTCTGTAATTATTTATAATTTCATACCCTTTGCTCTCTCTGTATCCCAAGGCATCACTTCAATATCGGTGGATTTTATTGATTGGGAAGTTTACTGATTTTGATGTAAAGGTATGATCAGGTTTAGCCTGTTGATTTTTTTCTCTGTTTCTAATTTATTTATCGATTTAGGCAACCTCTTATGTTGGTTATTATTCATTGCATGCAGAGGTTTCCATTTGGTGGATTGTGTATCAGAACTGTTGTTGGCTACCTTTCAGAGGGTCACCTTCATGACTTTTGATGAATTTAATCTGAATTGATTTGGCCCCCTTTTTGAGGTTTCTGTAAATACCCTTTTTGTGAGTTTTCAAGAATTTGAGGGTCCAGCATCTCTGATTAAGATTGACAGATTTTGGTTCCACTTTTGAATCTTGGTGGTTGTCTTTTTAGTCTAAGTTGCAACTTTTTGGCCAACAAAAGATTGGCACAATGTCTACTGTGTTTGGGTTGAGGAAAGGTGTATTTGGGATTTGGATAGGAATTTTAATGTTCCTGATGATGATGTTTTGTTGTTCTGAAGGGTTGAGTGCAGATGGAAATTATCTCCTAGAGTTTAAGAAAAACATTATTGACGCTGATGATATTCTTTGGAGTTGGAATCCTAATGATCAGATGCCTTGTAAATGGATAGGTGTGAAATGCTCTTTGGATTATAAACAGGTTGTGTGGTCCCTTAATTTGAGCTCACTGAATCTTTCGGGGGGGTTGAGTTCTAGTATTGGTAGTCTGGCTTTTCTAACTTATCTTGATCTTTCTCATAACGGGTTTGAGGGGAGCATCCCGAAGGAGATTGGGAATTTATCAAGATTGGAAACTCTTTATTTGAACGACAATCATTTTAATGGGGAAATTCCTGTAGAATTGGGTGATCTCTCGTCTTTGCAAGATTTGAATATATGCAATAACAAGATCTCCGGTCCTATTCCGGAAGAGTTCGGGAAGTTAACTTCTCTAATTCAGTTTGTGGCATACACGAATAGTCTCTCCGGCTCGATACCTGCATCTTTCGGTAACTTGACAAGCTTGAAAACATTTCGAGCGGGGCAGAATGAGCTTTCTGGAAGTTTACCAGCGGAAATAGGCAGTTGTAGTAGCCTGGAAACTCTTGGTCTTGCACAGAATCAATTATACGGTAACTTACCGAAAGAGCTTGGTATGCTGACAAACATGATTGATCTCATCTTGTGGGACAATCCGATCTCAGGATCTATACCAGGTGAGCTTGGGAATTGTACGAGTCTCCAGACTCTTGCTTTATACCAGACGAATCTTGTTGGAGGGATTCCTGCTGAACTTGGGAAACTCAGGTTTCTGAAGAGGTTATACTTATACAGAAATGGATTTAATGGAACCATCCCCAAAGAAATAGGCAATCTTAGTAACGCATTAGAAATTGATTTCTCGGAGAACTATTTGTCAGGTGAAATTCCTATGGAGTTGACACGAATAAAGGGCTTGCGCTTGCTGTACTTGTTCCAGAACGGGCTATCGGGAGTTATTCCAACAGAACTCAGTAGCTTGACGAATTTGACGAAGCTAGACTTGTCAATAAACTACCTAACTGGGCCTATTCCATTTGGTCTTCTGTATCTCCCTCAAATGCTTCAGTTACAACTTTTTGACAATGATTTGAGCGGAACCATACCTCAAGGCCTCGGTCTGTATAGTCGACTCTGGGTAGTTGATTTTTCTGGCAATAACTTAACCGGCAGAATTCCTCCTTATATATGTCAGCATTCTAACTTGATATTGCTGAATCTTGAGTCTAATAATCTGTATGGAAGCATTCCAGCTGGTGTCTCGAATTGCCTTTCTTTGGTACAGCTGAGACTCGGTGGTAATAGGTTGACTGGGAGGTTTCCTTCAGGATTATGCAAATTGACCAATCTATCGGCGATTGAATTGGGTCGAAACAATTTCAGTGGCACAATACCTGAAGAGATTGGAACGTGTCAAAAGTTGCAAAGGCTCGATCTTTCGAGAAATTACTTTACATCCGAGTTGCCAAGGGAGATAGGGAATCTTTCGGAGCTTGTGGCTTTCAACGTTTCGTCGTGCCTTTTCTCAGGGCAGATACCACTAGAAATCATGAACTGCAAAGCCCTTCAAAGGCTCGATCTTAGTGGCAATGGTTTTCTTGGGTCTATACCGAATGAATTGGGAAGCCTTTCTCTGCTTGAACGGCTTATTATTTCTGACAATTTTTTCTCTGGATCTATACCGGGTGCATTAGGTAATCTCACTCATTTGACTGAACTGCAGATGGGTGGAAATTTGTTATCGGGTTCGATACCGATGGAGTTGGGCAATCTTTCTGGCCTGCAGATAGCAATGAATCTTAGTTTTAATAAGTTATCCGGAGCAATACCACCTCAGATTGGAATCCTTATCTTGTTAGAATACCTTTTGCTCAATAATAATGATTTAAGTGGTGAGATTCCAAGCACATTTGGAAATCTTTCAAGTTTACTCGGTTGCAACCTATCATTCAACAACTTATCAGGTCCATTGCCTAATGTACCGTTGTTTCAGAACATGAGCATCAGTAGCTTTATTGGAAACAAAGGGCTATGTGGCGGGCTGCTCGGTGATTGCACACATATGGACACAACTCCTCCACCGAAACAAAATGTCGACTCTTCTCGAGGAAAGGTTGTATCTATAGTTGCTGCTGTGGTAGGCGGAGTTTCACTTGTTCTAATCATAGTGATTCTATACATCATGAAACAACATCCGGTTGATGTAGTTGCTTCTTTCCAAGATAATGACGTTTCATCCCAAGATTCTGACATATACTTTCCTCCAAAAGAAGGGTTCACTTTTCACGATCTGGTCGAGGCCACGAATAATTTTGACGATACTTATGTGATTGGTAGGGGAGCGGTTGGTACCGTGTACAAGGCCGTTTTGCAATCTAGCCAAACGATTGCCGTGAAGAAACTGGCATCTAATCGAGAGGGAAACAACATTGAGAGCACGTTTCAAGCTGAGATTCTGACACTCGGAAAGATCAGGCATCGGAATATCGTGAAACTATTTGGATTTTGCTATCATCAAAATTCGAATCTTCTTATATACGAGTACATGTCGAGAGGTAGCTTGGGGGAATTGCTGCACCGGACAAGTTGCGATCTTGACTGGCCAACACGGTTCTCCATTGCTCTCGGAGCTGCCGAAGGGCTTGCTTATTTGCATCATGACTGCAGGCCTAGGATTATTCACCGCGATATCAAGTCGAACAATATACTGCTCGATGAAAAGTTTGAAGCTCATGTTGGCGATTTTGGTTTGGCTAAGGTGATTGATATGCCCCAGTCCAAGTCCATGTCAGCAGTTGCTGGATCATATGGTTATATTGCTCCTGGTCAGCGTCTTTTTCCCTTTGGAATGATGATTTTTCGAGTTTCGGACCACACTTCTTTATTTTTTGCAATTAAAATATCAGTCTTGCTAAGCCAAAATACCCTGCTCCATCTTCTTTAATTTGAGGTTACTCTCTGTGTCATGGTTATTGGAGGCATATGCTTATGCCTCATTGTAAAGCAGAGCCATAAGACGCTAGGCGATATGATTTAGGCAAGGATATATAAACAGTTCAAGAAAATTTCATTACATGCATTTATCAGAGGAGCCTCATTGGATCTTGAACGAGTGTACACTTGGTGGGATTTCGAGATTTTAATAACTGTGATAGACAGTATTAAATATTCTTTATAATTAATTTAATCCAATCTTGTGTTGAAAAAATTCATTTCAAACACTTACAATTTGTACATATTTCTGTGCAGAGTATGCGTACACCATGAAAGTTACAGAAAAATGCGACATATACAGCTACGGTGTGGTACTTCTGGAGTTATTAACCGGAAAGACTCCTGTGCAACCCCTCGAAGTAGGAGGTAATCTCGTCGCTTATTCGCGGAACTTCATTCGGGAACATTCTCTATCGTCTGAGATATTCGACAGTCGTTTGAATTTGAAAGACGAAACTACTGTTAGCCACATGGTTACAGTATTGAAAATCGCCCTCCTCTGCACAAGCATGTCACCGGTAGATCGACCATCCATGCGAGAGGTCGTGATTATGCTGATGGAATCTAATGAGCATGAAGGGAGCGTGTCACCTCCGGAGTACGAGGTCTAGCGACAAAGCTATTGGTGTAAGCACGACTTTTTTCATTTTTTCCCCCCCTTTTTCCTTGATTCTGATGAAGTTTTCTACAGTAGGTTCTTGCTCATATCACTCATACTCAGTGTCTAATTGTTGGTGCAGGATTTAGTTGTACATTTGTTTAGAGATTTATTGAGTTTATAGCGTGTAAACTAATCTAAATTAAACGACATACAACCATCATTTTCTCCTACAATTGAACTATTTTGTAATGTAATTCAAGAATATGGAGAAAACAAACAAAAGAGAAAAGCATGGAAAGAAACTGTTGATTATGTATTAGGCTCCTTGGATAAACATTTTCATACTTCTGTAAAACTTGGATGTATTAAGTTTTGCTTTACATTCGATCGGTTGCGAGTTCATCGTCCGAGCACACATGTAATATGTCTAAACAAACATATTCATGCTGCTTCTGTAAAACTCGCTGTATTAGGTTTACTTACATTCGGTTGCGAGTTCGTTATCTATATCGTCCAAGCATCTATTCGAACACACGTAATATGTGTAATGTTATTTGTGTTTTTATTGTGTGGTTGTAAATTCATTTTACAAAATTGTTATAGGTGTTATAAATTTAGTGGAGAAAAGGGAGGAAGAGAATGAAAGATTAGAGAAATACTATTTAGAAAAGATGAGTGAAATCAAATTATTCTGATTTCAACTGTAGTAGAAGAAATATTAAACAAAAGAAGTATTATAATCAAATCAATCATCTAAATATTATCCATACAGATCCCAGTTTAGCCCACTCAATTTTTAATAGTACTAGTTATATATTATAAAGCCCATATGAGATTTAATTAGTCTATTAAACAATGTATAATCATAATAAAGTCCAATAAAGCCTATTAAAAATTTACGTAGCTCACTAAAAAATTAAAATTTTATACTAATAATATAAAACTCAAGTTAGTCAATTATATATTTAAAAAACATAAGATATTTATTAGCAATTTACATCATATTAAGCTCTCATCCTTTATATATTTCAATATATTTAAACACCAACAATCGTACACACAAATCTATATAATAAGAAATAATATAAATCACTTTTTATTATGATCTAATTTTGTTTTTGATTTTGGCTCAAAAAAATAAAATTTTGTTTTTGATTTCAAAACTCACATTTAAATTTCACAAAATTTTAATGATAAAATTTCTTATATATTTTTCATGTATTCCATCATTTTTTAATTTGCATTATATTTAAAGTTTTCATTTTACTATATTTATGTCTTGTAGTGACAAGAAATGAAATTTTTCATTGAAAAATTGCATAGATTGTTCGAAGTGGTTTATTATCCTTTAAAACTGTGGCGACCTCGGGTGCTAATCTAATCCAATTGAGCAAATTATTCTTTGTTCTTTAATTAATAAAGAATGCTTAATTTTTTTTTTAAAGGAGTTGCCTCGCTCGAGTGCATCTTTGTGCGCTCGAGCGAAAACAACTCTGTCCGAACCCTCATGGTTTCTCGCTCGAGCGCACAAAGATGCGCTCGAGCGAGCACAACTCTGTCTCGAAACTGAAGCACACTTAAAAACAGCTCTTTCAACATATAAACAACACCATATACTGCACCAGCTAATCTTCCAATGTTATTACATCATCATGTATTCTTTTTAACAACTTCAAGCCAAACAAAACATGCTTCAAAACTAAAAAAATGCTACATTTACCAGATCCAAGACAATAAATCTGCATGATCTAAGGCACAACTAAGTTCTAAACACCTTTCACAAACTAGTACAAGATCATGAAAATCTGCTAAACCCAAGTCACCACGTCTAATCTTGATCTTGAGCTATCCTGGTAGTCTCTGACTTGCTCCTGCCCCACCTATTATCATGCACACATACAAAACACATCAATAGCTGGATAACTCCGGTGAGAACATAATTCTCAGCATAAACGACATAAACATGCATATTCTGATAAACATATTAAGCAACATAGTATAAGAAGCCATAGATGATCTTCTATGGTGCAACATAAATGCAATGTATACTTCAAAGAAAAGGACTATCAAAATCCGATACTGGTAAAAATATTGGTTCTTAGGATCCCAGGGAAAAATAATACAACAATCTCCCACCTACTCTCCTATCCGAGTTGGCGTTGAGCTCTTGTTCCTGGACTTTGTCCGCTATATCGAGAAATCTAGCAATAGGAGTCGATCTATCTCCTAAGCCACTCAAATATATGTTCAAACATCCATCTTAATCTTGAAAAATTTGCCTTCCAACTCAAAGAATGGTGGCTCAATATGTATGCAACATACTCTAGATGCATTGATCTAAGCCAAGTAAATCTAACATGCTAATCAAGCAAGTAATGCATCACAAGCATCAAACAATGCAAATCAACTAAAGAAAATAGACAAGCAAGTATGTGGTTTTGGGAACTCGAGAGTCATGTCTAACTCGAGTTATCTATCCCGGTTTGGTTGATGTGTCTCATACCTTAATCTTGGTTCTGAATTTCTTGAATCTGCTATAGCTGCAATTCCATAAGCTCTTGTTAAAAATCTGCTCAAACACACAACTCAATCTTGAAGGTAGAAGGTCCCAAACCTTGATCAACTATTTCCCGGTTCGAAGTCTGAACTCCCGAGTTCGATAACCTTCAATACAAATCTGAAATGAGGTGTAAATATATTCAATATCAGCATTCAAACTCAATCAAAGTATAGCTCAAGCGACAATACGTCAACACGGCTTCAAATTTTGAACTGACAGCGTAACGGCTATAAACCGGCGAACCAAACTATATCTATATCAACCCAACAATCCAATACAACTCATAAACATCTCATATAATAAAAAACAACTCAAATATCAGCATATCAGAAATGGATTTTTTCAAAAATCATTCAGAAAATCATAACAAATTCAAACACCAATCTTTTTCCGAACCGACTTGGATATATAATCTATACAACTTCAAGAACATATATACATAATTAAATTCTGATTCCAACCACTTCCAAATTTTGAAACGTGCTGAATCATAGTAAAACTTACGTCACTACAAAGCCTTCGATGCGGTGATCGCAGATATATGTTCAATTCTGAATTATGACGGACGGATCGTGCAAATCGAACTTTGGAAGATCAAATTTTTGTTGAGGAATAAAGGTTTCTGAAAGCTCACGTTTTTGCTCAAGAATTCTGATATAATACATATGATATACACGTTTAACCATATATAAGCCAAGTGTCCTACACAAAAATTCATATTTGCAATTTAGCCCCTGAAATCTTTATTATTTGCAAATTAGTCCCTGGTCAAATTTTGACAATTCTAATTCAATTTTTTAATTTAAGAATATTGGAATTTAAATCTTAATTCCATAAATTCTCAAATTAAATATTTTCGGGGCATTACAAAAAGAAACTCCTGTTTCGATCGTTTTACAATATTTTTTTTTATATTTTTTCCAATTATATATTAAATTTATTATATACCTTGATGTATTAATTTTATATCAATGTTTTTTTCTCAAAAATAAGTTTATAATTTAAATTTATTTTAGCCCCCCCTCGTTCGAATTCCTAGTTCCGTCCTTGTATCTATATATAACACTCCCCCTTAGATGATTGGTGGAGAGTAACATTGTTGCCTCGTTAAAACTTTGTCAATAAAATTCAGTGAAAAAAAACTTGTAGCGACCCAACCCGGATCCACTACCTAATCAGAGTTAAGAGCATAATTAGGCATGCATTAAATAAATCGCTGCGAAAGACTTAAATAAAAGCAGACCGGCAGAATACAACCGGTTAAATAAATTAGATTATAAAACCCAATCGAATAAATAAGCCTAAAGGGCAAAAACCTACAGCTAATCCTGCTGTCTTCACTGGTCATTGGCTACTCCAAGCTCCTGGTGCTCAATCCTGCACCTACACCTGCCCCGTCGAATGGGATGTCCAGGTACACAGAAAAGACTGGACGTGAGCTCTAAGCTCAATACGAAAGCACGGGTAAAACATACAAATATGATGCATGCAAATGACAGGGTATCCATATCTGGGATAACTGTATACACTGCTCAGTAATGGTGCCTAGGACATGAGTGGTACAACCCGGGGAGCAAACCCTGTGTACACTGCTCATTCCTAACGAACACAGACTGTGTCTCACAGATGCCAATGTTGGCTAACCCGTCGGTCGCGGGGCGCTCGACATCAACCGTCTGAACAGAGCTGAGCGGCCCTACATGGCTCATCTCAAAATATGGACAGACACAATATGATATGCACATGCTGCATAATAATATGACACACAAATACAACATATAATCATGCGAAACCCGCTGGCAATCTCAGTCAGTACTTACGTATCTTTCTACAGGCAGTCCTAACAGTCCCACTCTAGGTTTCAAGCCTATCATCAACTCTACAATGAAAATACCCATGCATCATTAATTAAGCTCTAAAAGCATTAACTAAGCTATTGCATACTTCTAAATAATTTAAGGAGACCATAGCTATACCTGCGTCCGTCGTCAGCCCACTGATGACAATTGCCTCAAAACTAGGCCACAGCTCCGCTACGATTCCTGGATCGCTATGCCACTTCCGGTTCCCATAGGACGCCTAGATCTCCGTAGATCTAAGTTAGAATGCCTAGGAATCTAGAGAGAAGAGAGGAGAGAGGTGTGAGAAATGAGCTCTCGGACCCTTTATTTATAGAAACGGAACGGAACGTCCGTTCCTCAACGTTGCGTCCGTTCTGCCTGACGAACGTTGCTTTCAATCCCCATCGTTGCTTCCGATGTCCCATCAAGTACGTAAGCAATGACGTAATATTGCTGACGTCACGGATGACATGAACTACCGGAACGTTGCTTCCGATCACCAACGTTTCTTCCGTTCCTAGTCACCCTTCGGGCCATTTCCGATCATTCTGAATTCATTTCCGAAGTCAGTTAATCCAACAGCCGCTCAGCTCTATACTCGATAGTCTGTCACTGAAAGTACCGCGACGACGGGGACATGTATGTCTGACTACTCTGGTGTACTAGACGAGTGTGGTTGCACCCAGAGGTTGATCCGTGCGGTGGCAGCACTCATGTGGCGCCGGTACTGAGCATAACTTTTCAGATGACCATTTACAAGTCATCATGTTGCAAGCATTATATACATATGTTTACTCATGTTTATGTACTGGGCGTTAGCGCTCACGTCCTACTTGTTATCTTGGACACCCTATTCCACGGGGTAGGTCGCAGGATGGACGGAGCTTGGTAGTTCAAGGCAGGACTAGGGAACAGGAGCCTTGAAGAGTTAATTATACAGCAGAATTCGATATAGCTGTATAATGTTTACTTTTAAGTTTTTCGATATGGTTGTATCACTACAGTATTAAGCCTGGATATATTTTACTAAGCTGATATGTAATTTAGGAATTATGTTTCCGCACGTTTTACTCTGTTAAGTATTTTGCTGTATTAAGTTTAATGCATGCCATTAGTTGCCAGTTAATAGGTGATTCCATACAGGGTCACTACAAACGAGAACCAGAGAAAAAGATCTGACAATTCAACCATCCAAAATAAATAACACTTTGATGTTTACATGCCCAAAGATGATCAATAAATCTATGCGTTTACATTTGTCCATAAAACAAAATAAATAGCTATAAAGTGTTTAAAATAAACTTCTACGGAAGACTAGTATAGGTCGGAGGGATGCGCTGTGCCCGCATTGCAGTCCACTTGATAGTCTTTTCCCTCGATCTCAATGATAACTTATACCTGCACCAAGTAGATGCAGTGAGCCTAGGGGCCCAACAAGAATATGGAAGAAAATAACGAGTACTACATAAATACATGCACACACAGATTAAAAATAGCTTGATAATAAAATACTTTGTGCCCTTAATTTGAATAAATGATCTCTAAAGGAAAGAAGTGAACATAAATAAAACATATGCATAGCTAAGTCGAATATAATCACCGTAATTGAATAAACTTTACTGAAACATAGTCATAAATATTTGAACTTAGATCCTTGAATTGTGACTCTGTGATTTCGATCATGATCATGGCTACAGTGCACTATGCCGCAAGGAGGTCAGGTATTTCCCAACCCATCTTGCCCATACTTGGTAAGGGAGGCCAAGATTTCTCTCAACCCCACACATACACGTAAATATTTGATAAGGTAGGCCAAAACGTCTCTCAGCCCCACACATACACGTCAGGTGGTAAGGTAGGCCAGAACGTCTCCCAACCTCACACATACACGTAAATTTCTATAGTCACAATCATCTCACTTCGTTCGTAAAAGTAATTTTCCTTTCATTCTTGAATATGGGACTTAGCATGCATATGTAAATATGGCGTACATGTAAATATAAATCGATAATCATGCATATGACTCACACATGGATGATCGGGATGGTGATTTAGGAGCCAAACCAAAAGATGTAAATTTAACCCATAATTTGCACTTAAGACAAATTCGAGCGGTTTGCCCGTAAAATTTGTAACTTGCTTGATTCTTAATCAAAAGGGATTCAGCTTGAAACCACGACTCCATGACACTTAGAAATAAGTAGAAAAATCATCCACTTAATTTTATTCCTAAGCAATCATTTTACAAAAATCAGAATTCTGGGCAGCAGCCCTTTGGCTTCAAAAATATTATGCACCTTATTAAATCAAAAATCTAAAACTCGACCAAATCTTAACCGAATTAATTCTCGCTTGAACTGACATCTTCCTAACTTCTTAAACTAATTCCAGACACGAGCCCTTGACCAAAAACCGAGTTTAACCCCTGTTTTAAAATCAGTTTCCGGACAGCCCCAACGTAGCCAAAATTCTGCTCATGCCTCACTTTTATACTCAATCAAAACCTTAGCCACAAGACCCCCAAGTTCTCAGCCACTAGTCTAGATTCAAGGCCAACATTTAAGCTCATCTTAACCCCTTAGAAAATCCCATAAATTAGCTCAAACCCAGCTCAACAAAGCAACAAAAACTGAGCCCCAAAAATCTTAGAAATTAGAATGCACCTCAACTCTATTCCACAAGCTACCTTCAAGTCATCCTAGTTGCTACCATGTGAACTACATATCATCCATGGTAGCTCTAAATCACCATCCAAATCAACACAACAAACACCAAATGTTCGAACCAAAACAATAAGGAAAAATCTGGAAAGTGTTCGAAACCAACAAGCTATGAAAACTCTGAAATTTTAACCACCCAAGCCAAGGTAATAATCTGAAATTTCGAACAAACAAGTTAAGAAACTAATCTGAAATAATCGAACACAATGCTTAAGGAAAAATTCTAGAAAATGTTCGAACACCCCAAACCAAGGAATAATCTGAAAAAAAAAAGATCGAACACCATGCCATAAAACTCTGAAATTTCGAACCACCAAGATATGCAATAAACTGGGAAGTGTTCGAACAACAAGCCAAGGTAAATTTCTGAACCAAATTAGAACACCAAGCATGAAGAAAATCTGGGAAGTATTTGAACCATATGCTTATGAAAGACCACCAATCAAATGCAAATCATAAATCCATAAATCATGGCAGCAAACTGAGCCAAGTAAAATGCAAGAGTTTTCTGGAAAATCAATCGAAGGGCAGGGAAAAAAAAATCTTTCGAACAAGGTCAAGAACATGCTTATAAATTTCAAAACTTCAAAAAAAATGCAACACACATCGTAATCATATAATAATCTACAAGGTTAAGCAAAGAAGTACATTATCCTTGCCTTTACTGAAGATAACCGAAGGAGAAATGGCGAGGCGAGCTGGAACAAGCTCGGAAGTGAGCTGGAACGAAGGAGCTTGCTAAGCTTGAGCTTCGATCGGATATGTGGCTCAAGGCGGTGCAGGCGGCGATCGGGACAGCAAGGGAAGGAGAGGCCGATCGATTTCGAGAGAGGATTAAGAGGAAAATGGAAGGGGATTGCATCGGCCGACTTGAAGAACTTGGAGAAGGGGAAAAATGAGATGGGCTGTGAAAATGGGCTGCGAAAATTATTTAATGACCAAAGATAATTTGGGTGAGTGCAAATCCCTTTGGGCCCGGTCCACATAAGTTTAAGTGTGTAGGAAATATAATACATAAAATATAATATGTAGTGTTTTTAATAGTGTTAGACCCAAATTCTGCAAATACTCAATTTTGAAAATTTAAGGGTTAAATACTTAAAACTCTATTTACTCAGATTGAAAATTCTAATTTTCCATACTTAAACATTTTGATGTCACAACGATAAATAAAATATTTAAATAATAAACAGAGCAATTAAAATAATTTAAACAAACTTGACGAACGATTAAAAGTCATTTAAACAAATAAACAAGCGAAAATAAACTTTTAAAATGATTTGGACAATTAAAAAGAGTTTTAAATAAATAAGCTAGACATTTAAAATAATAAAAATTAACTAACCACTAAACTAGGCTATTTAAAATAAATAAGCTGGACACTCAAAAATATTTAAACAAATAAGCTAAAGGGGTAAAATCGTTTAAAAGAATAAACTAAATAAGTAAAAAACATCATTTAAATATGCAAGATTAAACCTTTAAAATATTAAAACAATTAAGTTGCACAATAAAAATCATTTGACAAATAAACTTACACAATTAAAAACATTAATTAAATAGCTAGTACATTATAATTATTTGAATAAATAATAAAATATTTTATTAACACATAATTCGCATAAAGGATTTAAATCAATTAAACCTAAAAATAATAATTCTAATATTTATTATATTTAATGCATGTGATTTAGTAGATTGGATTTTTGGCGCTACAATTCCTTCCCCCCTTAAATGGAATTTCGTCCTCGAAATTCAAGACTTACTAACTAGGTTCGAATACCTTAGACCAGATCAACACTAAATTTTCTAACTTTGCACCTACAAGAGTTGGCCCAAATCAGCTTTCGCTGCGCACTCTGATACTTATCAACACCTACAAAGAAAGGGGCTAACTAACTCCCACAGCAAAATAAATTTGCAAATTTCTATTTATCCCCAAATGATTGTAGCCCAAGAGAAATTTCTAATCAATATTCTCATGTGACTATAAGAGTTTTTAATTTGTCACCTAAACTCCTAAAATATCTGATACCTGCCTTAGTGCGATAACCTTAAATACTGGATCGCAACCTCAATCAATAAATAATTTATGTCGACCTTACTCATAACTTTAAAACTTCCTAACAACGAAGATATGCTTAATGTCTATTTACCAATTAAACTTAACTCATATAATATACAACTCGAGCTCTTAAGAAATTCACAAGTCCTCAAATTAATTAGCGACTAAACTCTAAATTCTTCTAATTAGGACAGCTAAGGGACTATACAATTCTACCTCATTAGGCCTCAAGATATGATATGAATCTGACTCATTTCTATAAATAAATCTAATCTAATCCTTGATAAGGAAATATAACCATAAAATCCATTGTCGTTCAGTTCTAAAGCATTAACTGGTAATGT
Source organism: Henckelia pumila (assembly GCF_033568475.1). Lineage (NCBI taxonomy): Eukaryota > Viridiplantae > Streptophyta > Magnoliopsida > Lamiales > Gesneriaceae > Henckelia > Henckelia pumila. Next base: position 1,456,120 of record NW_027331857.1, on the reverse strand, counting down.
ATAGAACCCAAATAGGTGACTAAGCAGATCCCAATTATCCATTCACCAATTAATACGTTCATCTCTAGCATCTTTGATTCTACCGAAAGTTCAACTCTTAGTTAAAATTTTTCCAACAGATTTATCCACCTTTTTCTATCCCAGACGCAACGACTAAGAAATCCATATTTACACCTCAAGTAAAAATATACCACGAGCTATTATCCACTTATTGGATTAGACGGTCTCTAAGTACCAAATAATCTTAACATATCGCCTGAAGACATATCTCAAATCTCTAGTTCAACTTGATATCAAGTTTGGAAAATCCAAAAATTCCCAAATTATTATATGGTACAACCTGAATTCATATTTCAAGAACTTAGTATCCAGTTAGGCACCTTGAAGAGTTTGTAACCTGATCGAAAAGGCTTTCTAATTGATCCTCTAGTACCTTAGTTGTAGTAACCCATAACTCATTTTAAGATAATAATATGTTAAACATGATTAAGGGTTAGTAATTAACCAATTCCGGGATTTAATCGGACTTCAGAAGCAAGAAATGAAATTTTATTGTCTGAGCCAGTTCGGACGATCCGAAGAGGACTTCGGACGGCCCAAACTTGACCACCGGGGGCTCCGAAGGTGAGCTTGTTGACTTCGGAGTTAAGGCTGGTTCGGACGATCCGAACTCAAGTTCGGACGGCCCGAACTTGTTTGTGCCAAGTAGGCAGGATTACGCAGCAATGAATTTTGACAAGTGTCGGACTTAGAGCACTTCGGACTACCCGAAGTAGAGATCGGATGATCCGAACTCGACGTGTCTCGCATGCAGACAGTGAGTTGGATCGGACGATCCGAACTCAGGATCGGAGGGCCCGAACTCGTCCGAAACTTTTCCTATAAATAGGGCTCTTCGGAGTCATAATTTGAATACGAATTTCCGAGTTTTCTTCTTCAGTTATATAGTGTGAGTTATACACTTGAGGGCCCTATCGGTTATAATAGAGGTTCTGGAATAACCAAGGAGTGGTTATAGTCATCCGGGACTAGCGACTCCAAAGGGCTATCTACGGACGAAGGTATGGTCTGGGAATCTATTTAAGTTTTGGGAGTACTTATTAGCTTAGTTAAGGCTTATAGAATTTATGTAGTGATACGGTGAACTTTTGAATATAGGCTTGGAACCTAGGATCCTACTATACTTGAACTAGCTTAGAGGTACGTACACATTGACTGAGATTGTCAGCGAGTATACATGTTTATATGTTGCATTTATTTGGCATTATTATATGGCATGAGATATGATTTATCGTTTTCTTTATTCATATGTCATGTGCATATACACGTTGAGCTTATACCTTGTTATACCTGACTATAGAGCCGCTCAGCTCTATATTCGATAGTCTGTCACTGAGAGTAACGCGACGGCGGGGGAATTTATGTCTGTCTACTCTGGTGTACTAGACGAGTGTGGTTGCATCCAGAGGTTGATCCGTGCGGTGGCAGCACTCATGTGGCGCCGGTACTGAGCATGACTTTTTAGATGACCCTTTACCAGTCATCATGTTGCATGCATCATATTTATACATGTACTGGGCGTTAGCGCTCACGTCCTAGTTTTTATCTTGGACACCCTATTCCATGGGGCAGGTCGCAGGATGGACGGAGCTGGGGGTTCAAGGCAGGATTAGGGAGCAGGCCTTGAGGAGTTAATTATACAGCAAAATTTGATATAGCTGTATAATGTTTACTTTTAAGTATTTCGATATGGTTGTATCACTACTGAAGAATAAGCTTGACACTTTTATACTAAGCTGATATGTAATTTATGGTTATGTTTCCGCACGTTTTACTCTGTTAAGTTATTTTGCTGTATTAAGTTTAATGCATGCTATTAGTTGCCAGTTAGTAGGTGATACCATGCAGGGTCACTACATTTTTGGTATCAGAGCATGCTTAGATTTTGGGATTAGTACTTGTTATTTAGAATTAGTTTTGAGTAATTCTTGCGCATTTGGGATTTTAATGTGCAATTCTTTTCAGGATATGGCTGACGAGAGTCACGGTAGTGTTGGCCAGGGAGGTGGTCATCATCATCGTCATCACCGCCATCATGATGATCAACATCGTCATCATGAGGGTAGACGTCGCTACTCTATCAATAAATTCATGCAAGTAGGACCGAAACCGTTGGTGGGAGGCGAGAATCCTGAACAAGCAAGAAGTTGGATGTCTAAACTCGAGAGTACTTTTCGTGCTTTCGATTGTACTGAGGATCAGAAATTGGAAGTTATAGAATTTGTTCTAGAGGATCGAGCACGTTTTTGGTGGGATGCCAAAGCTGCTCAGGCACGTACTGAGAGAGGACAGGTGACTTGGGGAGATTTCTGTCAGCAGTTCCAGAAACTGTATTTTCCTCCAGCTGTTCTCCAAGCACGATCGATGGAGTTGCTTACTCTGAGGCAAGGATCAATGACTATTGATCAATATCAGCAACGATTTCTTGATCTGCTACCTTTCAGTCCTCATATTAATGAGAGTGATGCATCGAAGTATGATCTCTTTCTACAAGGCCTGAACCAAGATATCTACTCACAGGTTGTTGTCTGTGATGACCCAATATCTTATGAGACTTTGGTGAACCGTTGCCGTCTTGTGGAGACCAGCAACAGGCGTGCACAGTTGTTGATGCCAGCACAGCTTAGTGGATCATTTGAGCCTAGAGCTAAATCTGTTGTGCAATCTGGACCTACATCTTCTTCTACTCCTACTACTTCATCTGGATCTCGTGGTTCACGAGGTATGTTCCGTTTTGGGAAGAAGAAGAAGAAGGAGGAGTTTTGTAGTCACTGTGGAGGGAATCATCCTGCAGCTTCATGTCGGAGAGCTACTGGTGCTTGTTATATTTGCGGTCAGCAGGGACATCTGCGAAGAGATTGTCCTCAGCGCATGGGTTCTGCTAGTGGATCGGGATCACAAGTTGGATCTCAGACTTCTACTTTTCCACGACAGCAACCAGCACCACAGAGTTCTTCTGGTTACCGTCCCCAGACTCAAGGGCAGGTATTTGCTTTGTCTCAAGAACATGCTACTGAGGGAAGTGATCGCATGTTGGCAGGTACCTTTCTGTTATGTGGTATTCCTGCACTTGTTTTAATTGATACTGGAGCATCGCATTCCTTTATTTCTAGTCGTTTTGTTAAGAGACATAGATTACCTTATGCATCATTAGATATGGATTTAGTTGTATCTACTCCGCTGGAGCAGGAGATAGTAACTAAGCGTCTAGTGATGGGTTGCCTTCTAGAGTTTGAGGGTAATATGTTATTGGCTAATTTGATGATATTAGCGATGACAGATTTTGATTGTATTTTGGGAATAGATATACTGACTTTGTATCACGCTACTGTGGATTGTTATCAACGTCTGGTACAGTTTCATCCTGCTAAGGGTGATAGCTGGTATTTTTATGGTGAGGGTGCGCGACCTCCGATGCCACTTGTTTTGGCTCTGAAGGCATGCCATGTCTTAGAGTCAGGAGGGGAGGGCTACCTTATCTATGCAGTTGATATGTCCATGAGTAGTACGGGTATTGATCAGTTACCGGTAGTCAGTGAGTTTCCTGATGTATTCCCTGATGAGATTCCTGGTTTTCCTCCGGTGCGAGAGGTTGAATTTGGTATTGATTTAGTACCAAGAACTACGCCTATATCCCGAGCGCCTTATCGTCTAGCACCATCAGAGATGAGGGAATTGAAACAGCAGTTACAGGATCTGCTTGATAAGGGATATATTCGTCCGAGTGTTTCTCCGTGGGGAGCACCTGTTTTGTTCGTCAAGAAGAAAGATGGATCGATGCGATTGTGTATTGATTACAGGCAGTTGAATCGTGTCACCATCAAGAATAAGTATCCTTTGCCGCGGATTGATGATCTATTCGATCAACTACAGGGTACTTCTGTTTACTCCAAGATAGATCTGAGATCTGGATACCACTAGATGCAGGTACGAGACTCAGATATTTCTACGACTGCTTTTAGGACCAGATACGGGCATTATGAATTTCTGGTTATGCCATTTGGTTTGACGAATGCACCGGCAGTCTTTATGAATCTGATGAATCAGGTATTTCGAGAATATCTGGATAGATTTGTCATCGTCTTCATTGATGATATTATTGTCTATTCTCATGACAAGGATGAGCATGCACAACATTTGAGGATTATTTTACAGACGTTACGAGATAAGCAGCTGTATGCGAAATTGAGCAAGTGTGAATTCTGGCTTGATCGGGTAGTGTTTCTCGGTCATGTGATTTCTAATGAAGGGATATCTGTTGATCCTAGTAAGATAGAGGCAGTGCTGAACTGGTCTTGTCCGACGACGGTTGCTGAGATTCGTAGTTTCTTGGGTCTAGCTGGATATTACCGTCGGTTCATCGAGAATTTTGCACAGTTGGCCAGACCTTTGACACAACTTACACGGAAAGATGTTGCCTTCATATGGTCCTCATATTGTGAGGAGTCATTTCACGAGCTGCGTGGACGTCTTACTACTGCACCTGTGCTAGCTCTACCTTCTGGATCAGGAGGTTATGTTGTCTATACTGATGCCTCTGATCAGGGGTTAGGATGTGTTCTGACACAGCATGGACATGTTATTGCCTATGCTTCTCGACAGTTGAAGACGCATGAGAGTAATTATCCAGTACATGATCTCGAGTTAGCCGCCATTGTATTTGCACTCAAGATATGGAGGCATTATCTTTATGGAAAGAAATTTGAGATATTCACGGATCACAAGAGTTTGAAGTATTTATTCACTCAAGCGGAGTTGAATATGCGACAGAGACGCTGGATGGATCTTCTGAAGGATTATTATTGTGAAATCAAATATGATCCAGGTTATGTTAATCTTACTGCTGGTGCCTTGAGTCGGCAGGTGAGACTTTCTGCACTTTAGACTAGTGAAGTATCTCATATGATTCAAGAGTGATGTTCATTGAGTTTTACGCTCAAGCACAAGAAAGGAAGAAATGAGATTCGATTGTATACTATTTTGTCTGAGCCAGCATTGTATTTTCGGATCAGAGATGCTCAGATATCTGATGTTAAGACTCATCATTTGGCACGATTAGCCAATGGAGTTAATACATCTGGATTTAATTTTCAGGCAGATGGTTTATTGTGCTTATCTAATCGAGTGGTTGTACCTAATGTTGCGGAGCTCAGGAACGATATTCTATCTCAAGCTCACAGGAGTCGATTATCAGTTCATCCTGGAAACATGAAAATGTATAAAGACTTGCGAACTAGATTCTGGTGGAAAGGTATGAAGCGGAGTGTGTATCAATTTGTTTCAAGATGTTTGGTTTGTCAACAGGTCAAGGCTGAACACCGATGACCAGGTGGATTATTGCAGAATCTTGAGATTCCCGAATGGAAGTGGGAGCACGTAACTATGGATTTTGTTACCCACTTACCTATGACTTCACGTCAGTGTGATGCTATCTGGGTTGTTGTTGACCGTTTGACGAAATCAGTGCACTTTATTCCTTATAACTGGGAGTATTTTTATGATCGCATGACACGTTTATACATCCAGGAGATAGTGCGATTGCATGGGATTCCAGTGAGCATAGTCAGTGATAGAGACCCGCGATTTACCTCACGTTTTTGGGGTAGTTTTCAGGAGGCGTTGGGTACCACTCTGAGTTTGAGCACTGCATATCATCCGGAGACTGAAGGACAGTCAGAGCGGACGATTCGTACATTGGAGGATATGCTACGTTCTTCTGTCATGGACTTTGGCTTATCTTGGCAGGATCAGTTACCTTTGATCGAATTTGCCTACAATAACATTTATCATCGTAGTATTGATATGGCACCTTTCGAGGCATTGTACGTTCAATGGTATCGTACTCCGTTATTCTGGGATGAAGTCGGGGAACGACAAGTCGAGGGTCCTGAATTGGTGCAGCAGATTGTAGATAAGGAGATTTGATCAAACATAGGATCAAAGTTGCTCAAGATAGACAAGCCAATTATGCTAATATTCGTCGCAGGACACTTCAGTTTGAGACTGGTGAATATATGTTTCTACGAGTATCACCTTTCAGGAAGGTGATGAGATTCGGCTGATGGAACATGCGTTCTCTGATCACACGGATGTGATACCCGGAGCAGCGAAAGTTTAAAAATTTTTATTTTTCGATATGGAACGATTTCATATCGTGGGTATCAAATCCTAACGATTAAAATTGTTACAAGTAAAAATATAAATACACAATTAAATATTTTTACCTATTCAAGCAAAGGCTTGATTATGGACTCCAACAGAATTTAATCTGCTCTTCTTGTAAATCCCGGGAACCGATGACTATCACGATCAACCTCCGGAATTAAGTCCACGAATAGAAAACAAAAACCCTCTGATTGATTGCACTAGAAATCAATCAGATGTTTATCGAAGAGAATAAAAAGATTTGATCTGTTAATTCAGAAAGTGATTTTTCGGAAAAATCACAGACCAAATTTTCTCAAAAGGGAGAAGGGAATTTTCGAAAAATCCCTTAGAAATTTTATGTAGTGTTCGAAAATTGCAAGGAGGAATTAATGAGAATTTCAAACCCTACATATGTATATATATATAATTTCTAGACTAGATTAAGTTATAATTATGTTAGGACTCTAACTCCTTAGGGCCCATAATCCATAACTTAAGCCCAACAAGCCAAGCCCGTTATTATAGAAATTAATATAAAATTCATCATGACTCCGATTGATAAACCGATTTCACCAATGTGCACAGAAACCATTTCTGCACCTTTTAAAGTCAAGATAATTTTTTCTGAATCCGAATTCAGTGATTTCCAAAAATGTCCATCACTATGTCATTTTAGGCAATTTCATTCCCTTTAGTTAAGAAGTCCAACTTCTCTTTCATTAAATTTAACTCTTTAAATTTAACTATCTCAACGGGGTTTAGTAATCCATTACTTGTGTGACCCTCAATGGTTCAGGGATACAGCTAGTCGTGGGCTCACAACTCCTTGTGACTCGGAACAACAATTTCCGACTTACCCATCGAATCATGGTAAGAGCGCCTAGCAACATCGCCCCATGATTCCCTAGGTATCACTGATAGTGCCTGCAAGAACCAGTAGATTTTGGTTAGCGTACAGTACGGTCCCTTCATTCATATATCCCGATCGAATCAACAACCATTGGTGTATCGAGAGTTGTTCGAGATTCGATAACTATGCATTACATCTTGAAGATCAAATAGTGACATCGCATGTGTTACTAGGAAAACCGAGTAACCTAAAACACATCATGTACTCTGGCCAGAGATTCGTCACACTAATATCTCCTCAGATCGCATAAGATATCCACACTCGCAAGTATGTGGTGAATCCTTGACAACAAAGCATCGACTTCTATATATGTCGTAACTGTACCCAATCCCGACACCTGATGACCCCAATAGAGTCGGTAAACGAGTCAAAGTACAGTACTAGCATATAGAGTCTCAATGATGTTTCAAGTAGTAAGGACTAATGATGTACAACCAAAATCGCGGACTTTATCCACTAGATAAGTGATAACCACTTGGAAAGTCCGAATAGGGTAGTTTGATCATTCATCATATGAATATCCATTTGCATGCTTTGAACATCTCCATGTCCATTACCAATGAAACGTGGTACTTTGCATCACAAATGCTAGTCTCAATCTCGAGCGATCATTATCCTTATTAGCGGACAGCTCAATTGACTAGGAACTGTTTAGAATATACAGTGACTATAAGATGTGTTTCATAACAGTGATCTCTTTTTATTCACTATCTCATCTTACTTACACTATAGTATATTCAAGGTCTTTATCAAAACAACAATAGTATATCACAATATTACAATATGAAGAAAGACAAAGAAAATGCCATTAATGAATGTAAATTATATTAAACAAATATTGTTTATACATAGAGTCATAAAAGCCCTTAACCAAAAGTTGGCTAACTGTGCACCCACTCTTTCATCGGCGTGAAAGGCAAGTTGTCTCCTCGTTTCATTGGGCCTTTCCAGATACTGGAAAAGATCGGAGATGTTGCATATCGTTTGGCATTACCGCCAAATCTTTCCAGTATACATAATGTTTTTCATGTGTCGTTACTTCGACATTATATAGCTGATGAATCTCATGTGATTCAGCCTACTGATATTCAGCTAGAGCCAGATCTTTATTTTGTTGAACGACCAATCCGTATCTTAGACAAAAAGGAGAAAGTTCTTCGGAACAAGACTATACCACTTGTGATGGTACAGTGGCAGCGCCGAGGCGTTGAAGAAGCAACTTGGGAAACTGAGAGTCGTATGCAAGCAGAATATCCTGAGTTGTTTGCTTTGTATTTTTGATTACCATGTAGTTGTAATTACAGTTGTTGTAATAAAACGTGGTTTGATATTTCATATTGTTATCTTGATTTGTCTTTAGATGTTATTTCGCGGACAAAATATCTAAAAGTGCGGAGAATGTAGTAACCCAGAACTCATTTTAAGATAATAATATGTTAAACATGATTAAGGGTTAGTAATTAACCAATTCCGGGATTTAATCGGACTTCAGAAGCAAGAAATGAAATTTCATTGTTTGAGCCAGTTCACACGATCCGAAGAGGACTTCGGACGGCCCGAACATGACCACCGGGGGCTCCGAAGGTGAGCTTGTTGACTTCGGAGTTAAGGCTGGTTCGAACGATCCGAACTCAAGTTCGGACGGCCCGAACTTGTTTGTTCCAAGTAGGCATGATTACTCAGCAATGAATTTTAACAAGTGTCGAACTTAGAGCACTTCGGACGAACCAAAGTAGAGATCAGACGATCCAAACTCGACGTGTCTCGCATGCAGACAGTGAGTTGGATCGGACGATCCGAACTCAGGTTCGGAGGGCCCGAACTCGTCCGAAACTTTTCCTATAAATAGGGCTCTTTGGAGTCATAATTTGAATAAGAATTCCCGAGTTTTCTTCTTCAGTTATATAGTATGAGTTATACACTTGAGGGCCCTATCGGTTATAATAGAGGTTCTGGAATAACCAAGGAGTGGTTATAGTTATCCGGGACTTGCGACTCCAAAGGGCTATCTACGGACGAAGGTATGGTCCGAGAATCTATTTAAGTTTTGGGAGTACTTATTAGCTTATTTAAGACTTATAGAATTTATGTAGTGATACGGTGAACTTTTGAATATAGGCTTGGAACCTAGGATCCTACAATACTTGAACTAGCTTAGAGGTACGTACACATTGACTGAGATTTCCAGCGAGTATACATGTTTATATGTTGCATTTATTTGGCATTATTATATGGCATGAGATATGATTTACCGTTTTCTTTATTCATATGTCACGTGCATATACACGTTGAGCCTATACCTTGTTATACCTGACTATAGAGCCGCTCAGCTCTATATTCGATAGTCTGTCACTGAGAGTACCGCGACGGCGAGGGCATTTATGTCTGTCTACTCTGGTGTACTAGACGAGTGTGGTTGCATCCAGAGGTTGATCCGTGCGGTGGCAGCACTCATGTGGCGCCGGTACTGAGCATGAATTTTTAGATGACCCTTTACCAGTCATCATGTTGCATGCATCATATTTATATGTGTACTCATGTTTATGTGCTGGGCATTAGCGCTCACGTCCTAGTTGTTATCTTAGACACCCTATTCCATGGGGCAGGTCGCAGGATGGACGGAGCTGGGGGTTCAAGACAGGATTAGGGAGCAGGCCTTGAGGAGTTAATTATACAGCAGGATTCGATATAGCTGTATAATGTTTACTTTTAAGTATTTCGATATGGTTGTATCACTACTGAAGAATAAGCTTGACATTTTTATACTAAGCTGATATGTAATTTATGGTTATGTTTCCGCACGTTTTACTCTGTTAAGTTATTTTGCTGTATTAAGTTTAATGCATGCTATTAGTTGCAAGTTAGTAGGTGATACCATGTAGGGTCACTACATTAGTATTTTCCCAATAAATAAATCTACAGCTTATCCAGAAAAACTACCTGAATGTTATATTCATCATTCTATTCCCATAGTTGGTGCATTAGTCTTATCGGTCGACAATCACAAAGTCTTAGAATTCAAATGTAAAGTACCCAAAAGTTTCTAGGAACATCTCTATCTCCTATCTCGTAACTGTTCACCCATTCAGCTTACCAAAAATCATCTGTTTACTCTTAACGATCCTATTTAAAATGGAATAACACATTCAACTAACTCACTAACTAGCAATCTTCTCGCTAGAACTAGTTATAACTAGTAGTCGTCATTCCACGGATCACAATAATAACTTAGGATTTTATCTAGTATAAGTGCTAAATCCCCATGGTCTAAACACTTACTATGCAGTTACGAGCCAATTCTCTACACAAGAAATCGAAATGATAGTTGAAACAATAATCCACACAAATCCTCATCATGATAGATAATGGAAGAAACTAAACATACAAGTAATGCTGCTCAATACGAAATGAAATAGTGCAAGCAATACAATCAAACGAGCTGAAAATAAAAATCTAGATAAGTGAAAACAACTCACTCATAATTCAATTCTAGGAATAAATGAATAATAATGGAGGCTCCATGAATAATAAATATGAGCCAACAAGATACAAATCTCGTGATCATTCATCCATGGGTAATGAAATCATGCTCAAACAATTCAAGCACAAATAAGAGCAATCGGTGTGACTTCAGTCGAAAGAATTCCACACAAGTTAATAATCAGGGAAAACAACGGTCTTAAGACAAAATCAGATGTCAACCACATCACAAGTAGGTCACCGAAAAGGAAGACAAAGTGAATCTCACTCACATCAACATGTGGCTCTAGAACCGAAGGAAAATTCAAGAAGTGTGAAATATAAACAAGACTTTATTAAGAAGTTTAACCCATGTCCAAGTAGCAAAATTCAACGCTGAATTAATGTCATACAAATCCATAAATGAACAAAGGATGTGCAAAGAAATTTTGGATACTCAATAGTATTTGTTGCAATAGATACAAGCACAAATAAAGAATAAGGAAATAATTATCGAAATAATAGTTCACATAATTGAAAGGCTCATAGTAACCGACTCACTATTTTCCAAAATCATATTTGCCCAAATAACAAAAGAAAACTCAAACTATTCCTAATAATGTAGAAAAAGTACGTATCCCAAGTCTTCTCACGAGTTCGATTCATAAATTTAACTGACTAAACACACGCCTAGAAAATTCCAAGCAAACTCTACACTTAGTTGCATCCGATTAAAATCCAATATAAGAAAACAACTTACAATAATAGCACACAATTAATATCTCCTAATACGCAAGTTTAATATTTTCCAGCAAACTCCTACAATCTCATCAAAAATTATTAGTACTACCTAATAACTCAAACAACATCCGCGTACTGCCCAAAACTGGAAGGAATATTGGTATGCCAACTCCGTTTAACTTGAAACCACATGATATAAAAATAAGCATTTGAATGGTACACTTTAAACTACTAAAACAAATTTTTAAACGAAAATAAACACTAAACTACACACTTAAACAAATTAAACATCTAGTTTTGAAAATACTTTTAAAAAGGATGACATCAAAAAATTTAAAGTATCAATTCAGGTATGACTAACATATAAAATTCTTTAAAAACTTATAGACTTTGAGGCGAGACTTCTCGAGTTTCTTGCAACCGGCAATAGGCACAACCCAAACCAGAGCCATGCTCTGATACCAACTGAAACGACCCTAACTCTACTTTAAATAATAATTAAATAAAATGCGGATTTTTAGAAATTTTTTTTGGCATGACCTCTCTATACATATTCAAACCCTCCTGTCATAGACAGCAACTAAAAATACGACCAACGGTACAAAAAAAAAAAAACTAGACCGAGAAAGAAACGAGAACCAGAGAAAAAGATCTGACAATTCAACCATCCAAAATAAATAACACTTTGATGTTTACATGCCCAAAGATGATCAATAAATCATTGCGTTTACATTTGTCCATACAACAAAATAAATAGCTATAAAGTGTTTAAAATAAACTTTTGCGGAACACTAGCATAGGTCGGAGGGATGTGCCGTGCCTGCATCGCAGTCCACTTGATAGTCTTTTTCCCGATCTCAATGATAACTTATACCTGCACCAAGTAGATGTAGTGAGCCTAGGGGCCCAACAATAATATGGGAGAAAATAACGAGTACTACATAAATGCATGCACACGCAGATTAAAAATAGCTTGATAATAAAATACTTTGTGCCCTTAATTTGATTAAATGATCTCTAAAGGAAAGAAGTGAACATAAATGAAACATATGCGTGGCTAAGTCGAATATAATCACCGTAATTGAATAAGCAGTACTGAAACATAGTCATAAATATTTGAACTTAGATCCTTGAATTCTGACTCTGTGATTTCGATCATGATCATGGCTGCAGTGCACTACGCCGCAAGGAGGTCAGATATTTCCCAACCCATCTTGCCCATACTTGGTAAAGTAGGCCAAAACGTCTCTCAGCCCCACACATACACGTCAGGTGGTAAGGTAGGTCAGAACGTCTTCCAACCCCACACATACACGTAAATTTCTATAGTCACAATCATCTCACTTCATTCGTAAAAGTAATTTTCCTTTAATTCTTGAATATGGGACTTAACATGTGATAGAACCCAAAAATGCATGCTAAGTTAGATTATTTTGGGTTCCATTGAGCATGTTATTTGTGATTTTTCTGTGTTTCAGTCTAAAATTCGAGTTTTTGAGCTTTATAGTATCTACTCATGCGTTTAAGATCTTTTGTAGGAGAAAGACGGAAAAAGGAGCTCGAAAAGTGCTATGTTAAAAGCTTGAGGCAGAAGATTTCACGCCTAGGCATGACATTCTTACGCCTAGGCGTGAAATGAGTTATTTCAGAAGATGGAAGAAGAGATTTTCACGCCATAGCTTGGCATTTCCTGCGCCATGGCGTAAACCGAGGATTATGATGAAGTGAAAGCAGAGCTTTTCACGCTATGGCGTGAAGTTTCTTGCACCTAGGCGTGAACTGGGAAGAAGTTGAGAATCGAGACAGAACTTTTCGCGCCATGGCGTGACAATTCTTACGCCTAGGCACAGGTCGCTGAGTGAAAAAAGGAAAGTTGCAAAGCAAGGACTCTTGGAGATATATAAGGATCGTTTTTTAGGTTATTGGGGATCTTTTTGTTCACATCTCTTGGCGGATGGAATCACGAACCAGAGAGACGAAGCGAAAGAGAGAAGAACGATCGTGAAGAAACTTTTCTTCTTCTTCCAAAAATTCTTTATTTTTATTTTTGTTTTGAATTCATTTTGTGGATTTTAGTTATGAATTCTATGTGTGGCTAAACCTCTTTTGTTGAGATTTAGGGGATCCGACCCCGGTTGTTGACTCATGAATATTGGTTTTTGACTTCCGATGAATGCTTAATTATGTTATTGATTTGTTTTGCATTAGTGGAGCGTAGCTAACTCTCTCAATATTTTATATTGTGTTTTATTTCGAAAGAAAATTTCATGATAGGAACAAATAGCATGATTCATGGATCTACAATTTACATAGACATATGAAATTGGGTACATGTTGATAGTGATAGTCCAGTAGGTCGAAAGATAAGGGATTCCACGAATCGTGAATGAAATCGTCTATGATAAATAATTGAAGACATTTGATTATTTCATAGCATCGAATTAGTTTAGCATAACATGGAAGAGTATGTTAATGAATTAGGGAATCTTGTCAAAAATATGAATTAGTTGTTGGAAGTATTTTTCAGAGTCGATTAGTGGAAGGTGAACCGACAATCTCAAAAAATTTCTCCACCATTTGAATTTAATTTGTTAAAATTGTTTCAATTCCTGATTTTTTTTATTCTTGCATTTATTTATTTTCTTGGCATTAAGTAGTTAACAAAAACAAATCTCACATTTCGTAAAAGTGAAGTAAGGATTAGTATTTAGGTAGAAATTGTGCAACTAGTCCCTGTGGACGATACTCATATTCAAAGATTATATTATAATTTGCATCGTGTACTTGCCATTATTTCGAGCATGTGAGATACATTTATTTTCTGAAATTCATAGTGCAAGAAAAGCTCGATCAAGTTTTTGGCGCCGTTGCCGGGGACTTTTTGATTTACAATTTTCTTCTTAGATATCTTCTTTAATATCACATCATATTCTCACGAATCATTCATCTTACCTTTGCAGGATTTTCTAGTGGTGCATGCTACCATCCTCGCGCTCGGAACTCATACCCTTTGATCCAGAAATTGAGAGAACCTTTCGCAGGAGGCGAAGACAACAGCGAGCTGAGATGGCAGAGAATGAACCACCACGCATCAATAACGGTGATGGCGATGCTAATAATCCACCTGTGTATTGATCCATGATGGATTGTGGCTGATAGTTGTGTTTTTGTTGCATTTATTAGTGTTATTTTTGTTGTTGTTTTGCATTAGTTGCATGTTTTATTTTAGCATTTTGTTCGTTTTGCATTTTCAGTGTTTGCATGATGGGATTCTTGTTTTTATGGTTAGGTCGCTTATTTTGCGGACTAAGAAGGAACCTCGGAGGAACGGAAGTTTGAAGCAAAGGAAAGGCCGGGAATTTTCTGGAAACCATCTCTCGCTCGATCTGCAGAAGTATGCGGATCGAGCGAGCACCTACATTATGAAGACAGTGGAGGCTGAATTATCTCTCGCTCGATCCGCAGAATGTTGCAGATCGAGCGAGACTCGTTTTCCGCAAGACAGTAGCAGTGCAATTTTCTCTCGCTCGATCCGCAGAATGTTGCAGATCGAGCGAGAACCTTGATTTCGGAAAAAAATTATATTTTTGGAAACTTTGTTAATTTAGTTCCTAGTCTTTATTAGACTATTATTCCGTTATTATTAGATTTTTATCAGACTTGTGGAGATAGATTGGAGGCTAGGTTTTATTTTTCTCTTCTGAATTCGAGTTTTCTTAATTTTTCTTTGATTTTTATGAATTTTGCTATGAATCGTTGTAGCTAAACTCTTTTACTTGGTTGAGGGAGACGAAACCTTATTATATTTCATTCATGAGATTTGATTTGTAGTGTTCAATCTTTATTAAGTATCAATTTTTGATCTGTTTTATTTTAAGTTTGTATGCGAGATTTTAGGATTGGTCATCTTAGGATTTTGTATTGCAAGCAATAGCTAAATTAGAATTCAAATCCGTAATAGTTTGAAACCTCTAATTTGCGAAGCAACTACGTGTAATAATTTTTGCTGTTGAGTTTATTATTTCGTAGGGTCAATTATTGGATAGGCTAAATAAAATCGCTGGTATTGTGTTATCTAGTTTCGTCAGTTTTACTAGTTTAAATGCTACCGTGGATTTAAATCTAGATTGCTGTTATCGGGTTGGTTCATTGGTAATGGTTAATTAAGAATGCTGTTTTCTAATTAACTAAAATTACGGTGAAACAGGAATTGAATTTTCAATGACGAATATTTAATAAGATTGATTATTTTTAGAGAATCAATGATTGAATGAATGAATAACAATGGTGTAGTCGACCGATACCAAGTCTCGTCTCCTATTGAATTTCTGCAGTCTTTTATTTAACCTTACATGCTAGTGATTTTTAATTGCTTAAAGTTTTTAGTAGTTAATCCAAATTTGAAAACCCCTATTTTATTTATTTAGAACACATTAAATTTGCCTTTCCTCGTGGGCACGATCTCTACTCACACTACTACATTTTTAGTGATTATCTGCTTGAGTTGGGTAATTTTGGCGTGACACGATAAGCGCTTCCAAATTTTGGCGCCGTTGCCGGGGAACGGTGCTAATTTATTATGTTCTTTTTCTTTTTGTTTTTATTTGTTTAAACTTACTCTCTCGTCTTTTCTTTGTTTCTAGTTTCTCTTGTTCATGCTTTCAGGTGATCTTGCTGAAGAAGGCTTATTCTACGATCCGGAGATCGAAAGAACTCTGCATAGGCGAAGGCGAGAACTCCGTAGGCATCAACAAGAAGCCGCTGCTCGAGCTGCTTTTCCTGAGAACGAAGAGATGGCTGCGAATGCGAACCAGAGTCTTAGACAATTGGGCACTCCTGATGCCAATCAACAACCCTTATGCATTACTTTCCCTACTTTGGAAAATAATGCTAATTTTGAACTCAAATCTGGTTTAATTCACTTACTACCTGCTTTTCATGGTCTTGCAGGTGAGGATCCCAATAAACACTTGATGGAGTTTCACGTGGTCTGCACGAGTATGAAACCCCATGGAGTAACAGAGGAACAGATTCAGCTGAGAGCCTTTCCTTTCTCTTTGAAGAGTGCTGCTAAGGATTGGTTATACTACTTACCCTCTGGCTCTATCACTACTTGGACAGAGATGAAAAGAACCTTCCTGGAAAAATGCTTTCCAGCCTCTAGAGCTGCAAATATCCGGAAGGAAATCTATGGGATCAAACAATATTCAGGAGAATCACTGCATGAATATTGGGAGCGGTTCAAGAAGCTTTGTGCTAGCTGTCCGCAACACCAGATAAGTGAGAACCAATTAATTCAATTATGCTATGAAGGTTTGTTGCCTCATGACAGGAGCATGCTGGATGCGGCTAGTGGAGGAGTGTTCATGGACAAAACACCGGTGCAAGCGAGGAACTTACTTGAGAATATGTCTGCCAATTCTCAACAATTTGGCACCATCAGGAACGAGCATCCACCAAGGAAAAACAACGAGGTAAATGTCTCTTCCCTTGAACAGCAATTAATTGAATTAACCACTCTTTTGCGTCAGATGGCTGTAGGGAATGGACAAACTGCGAAAACGTGTGGTATTTGCGCTGCAATAGGACACGCCACTGATATGTGTCCTACACTTCAAGAGGATTCAGTTGAACAGGTAAACGCTACTGGAGGATTTCCTGGACAACCACAGAGGAAGTATGATCCGTATTCCAACACATTCAATCCTGGTTGGAAGGATCATCCAAATCTAAGATATGGGAATTCTCAAGCAAGTCAACCGGGGCCTCAAGCACCACCACATAATCAAACTTATAGGCCGTCGTATCCTCAACAGCAACAGCAGAGACCTCAGATACCAACTCCAGGTGAGTTTCTCGAAAATATAGTTAAGGATCTTGCAACTAAAACTGCATCTTTTCAACAGGATACCATGGTAAGTATTCAAAACTTGAGTACCCAGATGGGACAACTAGCCACTGCCATCAACAAGTTAGAAGCACAGCACTCAAACGCTCTGCCATCTCAAACTGTGGTGAACCCAAGGGAGAACGCAAGTGCAATAACTTTAAGGAATGGGAAGGAGTTGAAAATGAAGAAGAAAGAAGTTGAGATTGAGCACAAAGAGAAGCTGAAAGAAGAATAAGAGAAAAAGGTAAGTGAGAAAAAATCATCCAAGGATGATTCGCCAAGAGGTAAATTTCCCCCTTTATCTGAATATAAGCCTGTTGCCCTTTTTCCCTTAGCACTTAAGGATTCTAGAAAAGGTGAGGGGATTAAAGAACTATATGAAACTTTTCGTAGATGTGAGGTTAATATTCCATTGCTAGATGCCATTAAGCAGGTACCTCGATACGCGAAGTTTTTGAAGAAATTGTGCACAGCAAAGAGGAAGCAGACATTGAAGGGATGTCAGAAAGTGGAACTTGGTGAGAACGTATCTGCTGTGATCCAACGGAAACTACCTGCAAAATGTAAGGATCCAGGTATGTTTTCTATCCCATGCACCATAGGGAATGTTCAACTTGAGAAGGCCATGCTAGATCTAGGAGCATCAATTAATGTTATGCCGTATTCTATATATGCATCCTTGAAACTTGGCCCACTAAACAAAACTGGGATTGTTATTCAGTTAGCTGACAGGTCGAATGCATATCCTAGGGGAGTCGTTGAAGATGTGTTGGTGCAAGTTAATGAATTAGTGTTCCCCGCAGATTTTTATGTGCTAGATATGGAAAACGATGATCATAATAGTCCTATTTTGTTAGGGAGACCGTTTTTGAAAACTTCCATGACGAAAATTGATGTTCACAGTGGCACACTTACTATGGAATTCGATGGCGAGGTTGTAAAATTTAATATTTATGATGCCATGAAATTTCCTGATAGCGATGATTGTGTGTTTTCTGTTGATATTGTGGATTTCTTGGAACAAGAGTATTATGAGCATGCAGGGAAAGACGATCTAGAGGTGGCTATTACAGCACCCATTATGCAGACGGAAGAGGGTATTCGATACAATCAGGAAGTGGAAGAGATTGAGAAACTTCTGAATAGTTTACCTGAGCTACCTCAGTCAGGTAATGTCTCTTACTTAGCTTTGCCAGTTTCTAATACTAGGCGTCTTCCATCTGTTTTGCAGGCACTCGAGGTCGAATTGAAGACACTTCCAAACCATCTAAAGTATGTTTTCCTTGGTAAAGGGGAAACACTACCTGTTATCATCTCTAACAGTTTGGAAGTCGATCAAGATGAGCAATTAATCAAGGTGTTGCAAGAGCACAAGACTGCTATTGGGTGGACCATAGCAGACATTAAAGGAATTAGCCCCTCCACATACATGCATCGAATTTTGATGGAGGAAGGAGCGAATCCCTCACGCCAGCCGCAGCGCAAACTGAATCCACCGATGATGGAAGTGGTAAAGGCGGAAATTCTGAAGTTACTTGAAGTTGGGGTGATCTACCCAATTTCTGACAGTCAGTGGGTCAGTCCGGTACAAGTGGTACCCAAGAAAACCGGAATCACTGTTGTGAAGAATAAGGATGACGAGATGGTTCCCACCCGCATTCAAAATGGGTGAAGGGTTTGTATTGACTATAGAAAGCTGAATGCCGAAACTCGAAAGGACCACTTTCCTTTACCCTTTATTGATCAAATGATTGAAAGGTTAGCGTGTCATCCTTACTATTGTTTTCTTGATGGATATTCTGGTTATTTTCAGATTGCTATCGCGCCAGAAGATCAGGAGAAGACGACGTTCACATGCCCGTTTGGCACTTTTGCTTATCGACAGATGCCTTTTTAACTTTGCAATGCACCGGCCACTTTCCAATGGTGTATGGTTAGTATCTTTTCATATTTTATTGAGCATATCTTAGAAGTTTTTATGGATGACTTCACTGTCTATGGTGATTCCTTTGAAAAATGTCTATCTAACTGTTGCGTAATTTTGTGCCCGCAAGTGCATGGTGTCAAGTTTTAATATAGAAAATGAGTCCAAGTCGATCCCACAGAGAATGAATAAAATGATATTATATTAAATATTTGCAACTAATAAAATCTTAATCCTATGTAGAGCTACGAGAATGATTTGATTTTTATAAAACTAAAATTTGCAAGAAACAAAACTAAATAACCACGAGTTCACGAGAGAAAAATTCAATAAGCGAAAAATTCTAGAGGTTCGACTTCACTTGACCATCCACCAGTTTAATTCATAGAGAAATCTATATCATAAATTCTTCTAGTTTACTAACCAAGAATCTCTATTATTTTCTACTACCTCTCTCGAGTGTCAAGAAGAAATTCGTATTCAATAGCAAACTCAATATCTCTATCTAAGTTCAACTATTAAATCCGGTAAATAGCACAATAATTCTTACAAAGGCTTCATTGGAGTTATAGACCTCTCGAACTCTATAAACACCAATGATGTATTTTCCTACGGTCCTATTCAAAATCGTCTCTCTCGAGTGCTAGATTTCAAATAAATTTAACAATTCAAGTAATGATCAGTTAATTGAACGCAATCAATTCAGGAAAACACAAATAAACCGAAAGAATAATTCTAATATATCAATCAAAATATCAAAAACATGGTTTCAAGTCAAGCTACGTCGTTCTTCTAGACAAAGGAATTAGTTCATAATGTAAATAAAAATCAAACAAAGCATGTTCTTGAACATCATTCAAAAACTAGGAAAAATAGAGTTCAAAGAGAAACTAGAACGAATTAGAATGAAGCTTCTCCTTCGCCGGATGCCGCCGTCTTCCGTCTTCGTACCGAATTCTCGAGCTCTTGTGCACTTCAAAACTCTCAATAGCCGTATCTATGCTCTGAAAAACTCTCTAAACCCTCGTCTCTCTCAGAATAAGTCCTAAAATTCCTTTTAAAACTCGATTAAAAACTTTCCAAAATTCTGGACACTGCGCAGCGCTGGAGTGCTAATAATTAGGCGCTGGGGCGCTCAAGTTTCGTATTTTATTTTTCAATGACGGACGTCTAGCGCTGGAGCGCTCAAAACACGACGCTGGGGTGCTCTGGACATGAATTTACGGGCGCTGGAGAGCTGGAAAACTAGAACTGGGGCGCTACTTGTTCTTCCATTTCACCATCTGCGCAGCATTTTTGTAAAAAATAATAATTAAGTTCTAGCCGTCGGATCGATCTGAAATTTTGACAGCAACTTTAAAACATCCTAAACTTCAATTTGAACGGTGTAGATTGGATTTGTCTGTAACATTCCCAGTAATTTTCTGAAGTTTGCTGTCCCGTAATTCGGCTTTCCGCTTCTTCTTGCTACTTTTCTTCAAATCCTTGCAACTCACAAAAACAACAACAAATACGCAAAATATTCACTCGATACATCACAAAATCCAATTCAAATCATATATAAATTAAGTGCATAAAATGCACTTATCAAATCCCCCCAAACTTAGACTTTTGCTAGTCCCGAGCAAAACAGTAATGAGCAATATAGTCGACCTCTGAATTTTTACATTTCAAGATTCAATACACATGCCCGCTAATTTTCTCAAGAGTTCTCGTGTGTGTGTGATTTCGCCAATCTCATCTACCCACCCAACTTTCGATAAAATCATGCAATCCGTAAGCTTCACAGATTCATTAATCCCGCCCTCAAGTTTCAAGACACTCTCCACCAAGTTCAACTTTTAATTGCACAGATCAACATGACTTTTTCGGTTAATATTAGGCTCAAGTATAATCAGCAGGAGATAAGCATCCATATGTATATCAATGTAAACAAGGACTCTGGATTCAAAGCAAAGGGAATTGAATATTTTCAATTTGTGCAGGATGATGAGTAGCTAAATTTTTTTTTATTTGCATTGCCAGACATTAGTCTTGGCTTTCTTCTACTCCATACATCTCCATCTTTATGCCTTGTATTTGGACTAGAATTTCAATCCATTTTTTTTCTTTTCAAGGCCTCCCCTCATCTTACTTTCTCTGCCATTACTTTTCTTTGAACTTTTTAGCTACTCAATTTGTTGTGGATTTTTCATGAATATAGAATGGCTAAAAAAAAACTCAATAGATTCAAAAAAAAAAAACGCCTAAATCACTTCTGTGTTCATAAAAATCTATCTCAGTTTCAAGCAAAAATCACAAGAGTTAAGAATCAATTCCTCTAATCCATATCACAAATCCACATAATTTTTTTCTAATTGCTAGGAGTATCGAAAATCATGGCATTCGTGCATAAATGTGAGAACTCAAGATTAAATATAGCTAACATAAACTTTTAACACCAAAAATTATTTTCATCATAGGCCAACACAATTACAACATCATGCCTTCAACTCCAACTAACTCATAAAAAATTTCAAATTTTCACAATTTTTAAACACCCCCCCAAACTTAAATTGTGCATTGTCCTCAATGTACAGTATTCATTAAAAACAAGGGACATATACCTTAGGTACCAAGCGTCAGTACTCAGCACCATCTTAATCACTCAAAACTCTTTATCAGGGGTGGCTCCTAAACTCTTTCAGCTCCATACTTTTTAACCTACACAATTCAAAATCATTATTAATGTCTAGTTTCCTCATGATAAAAATAAAAACAAAAACAACTAAAAGAAAATAAAAAAGCGCAAAAAACAACTAGCTTGGGTTGCCTCCCAAGAAGCGCTTAGTTTATAGTCCATAGCCCGACTTTATTTCAATTCTAGCCCGGTTCCGTTTTGTTGAGGGTCTTTTCCTTTTCTTTCACCCTCCAAACATATTCAACAATCTTCTTGATCTTTGCTTTCTTTCTCTTCTTCTTCTTTGCTACCTTCGGATCATTCTCTCTTGGCAATTCTACAGCACTAACAACTTTGCAGCAACATTCCATCTTCTTTGATTGTTCAATTATGAACACTTTTTCCATGGATGAATTTTTAACCTCCTTATACACATTAAAGATCACCTTCTCACCATCAACTCCCATCGTCAACTCACCTTTCTTCACATCAATCTTGGCTTCAGCAGTAGCCAAGAACGGTCTCCCCAAAATCAATGACATATTTGCATCCTCCTCCATATCTAGCACAACAAAATCCGCAGGAAAAATAAATTTATCTACTTTTACCAGTACATCCTCAATGATTCCAAATGGATATGTGATAGATCTGTCAGCTAGCTGCAATGCGATTGTCGTGGGTTTCACCTCTCCAAGTCCCAAACTCCTAAAAACAGACAAAGGCATTAAGTTAATACTAGCTCCTAAATCACAAAGTGCTTTATTAAAATTAGAAGAACCAATAATGCAAAGAATCGTAAAACTCCCTGGATCTTTTAATTTTTGTGGTAGCTTCTTTTGCAGGATAGCACTGCACTCTTCAGTCAAGTTGACAGTCTCGAACTCCTCCAACTTTTGCTTATTAGACATCACCTCCTTCAAGAATTTTGCATAATGCGGCATCTGCTCCAAAGCATCAGCGAATGGAATATTAATATGAATTTTCTTGAAGATGTCAAGAAACTTAGAAAATTTCTCATCCAACGCTTTCTTCTTGAACCGCTGAGGATATGGCAGAACAACTTTTGGTACAGGCGGTTTCTCAGAAACAACTGCAGACTTGCTAGAATTTTTGCTATCAGAATTTTCGGTCTCCACCACAATCTTTTCCACTTCCTCATCATTCACTGCCTTTGGGTTATTAGTCTCAAGTTCTTTACCACTTTTAAGAGTAACAACCTTGCATTGCTCCCTAGGATTAACCTCTGTATTGCTAGGAAACACACATCTCTTCTGATTATTCAATGCATTCGCCAGCTGACCAATTTGTGTTTCAAGATTTTTCATAGAAGCGCTCACATTGGTCAAGTGTGTCTCCATACTATCAAGCCTATTTTCATTCCTCTTAAATCTTGTGGATGATTCTGCAATAAAATTACTCACCAAATCTTCCAACGATGCCTTACCTTCACCATTCTGAGTATTGAACCCCGGTGGAGGATTCAACACATTCTTATTGTTTGCATATGAAAAATTCTCATGATTACGCAAACTAGGATGATACTGATTGGGTACAGGATTACCTCGATAGTTGTTGTAATTCCTGTTGTTCACATATTGAGCTTGCTCCACACTCTCAAATCCATCAGCAGAATTTACGGCAGTCGCCAGCGATGCTGTCTCATTAGAACTTTGATTCACTTTGGTCAGTGCAGCCAACTGTGTAGAAATAGTAGCCATCTGCGCAGTCAAAGCAGTGAATGCATCAACCTCATGAATTCCAGCAGGCTTCCTTATTGCAGATCTCTCACTCGGCCACTGATAACTGTTAACAGTCATTTGCTCAAGAATATCATAAGCCTATTCAGGAAATTTAGAAAATATTGAACCTCCAGCTGCAGCATCCACAGAAATACGAGTTGGCCCATTCAAACCATTGTAGAATAACTCAATCTGTTCCCAATCCAGAAAATTATGGTTTGAACACTTCCTAAGCAACTCCTTGTACCGCTCCCAAGCTTCATAAAGCTGCTCAAAATCTTGCTGTTTGAAAGTAGTGATCTCAATTTTCAGCTGGGCAGACTTGGCAGGAGGAAAGTACTTAGCCAGAAATTTGGATGCCATGTCTTCCCATGTAGTGATACTCCCAAGAGGTAGTGACTGCAACCAACTACGAGCATTGTCCCTAAGAGAGAATGTGACGCCCCGTTTTTATCTTAAATGAGTTTATTTGAGTTAATCGGAGATTGCAGAGTTCACGAGCCGACTTGATTTTGATCAGGGTCCTTTTTGCAAATTTTGGAAATTTTAGGGACTAAAACGCAAATAATGGATTTGTTATATTATCTACTCAACTTTTGACTTTTCTCATTCATCCTTCTCCTTCCTTAGCCGGCTCCTCCTCCATTGAAACGCCCCATCTCCTTTTCAAGCTTTTGGATTTCCGTCCGAGCTCGATCCGGCCGTTAGAAATTATTTCTGAAGACAGTTTAGCGATCACTGCAGCGAGAGCTCCGTTATACCGTAAGTTTTTCAACGATCAGATACATTCTAGTTTTTTGATGTTGTTAGAATCGATTTAGATTCGAGTATGTTGTTCTCTACATAGTTCTGATCGTTTATTATCTGTCAGTTTTGAAATAGAGCGACGTTCGGATTTGTTATGATTTTTGGAAGCCATTTTCGAAAATCATGGTTTTGAGATTTGTTGGGTTTGTCTTGTTGTTGTTGTATTAGCATTGAATTGAGTTGTTATCAGTATTGAACTGCTGTCTGCGTTGCCGGTTGTTCAGTTATAGCCGTTATGCCGTCGGTTTGAGTTTTTGGAGATTTTGAACCGTTTTTGAGTTTGAACTTGGCTTGTAAGTTGATCGTGGTTATTGATCAATCATCTCTTGTATCTGAACAGATTCGTTCGGAGTTGTCAAGCCCAGAGTTAGCAGCTGTTTGATCGTTTCAGAGAATTGGACGAAGAACGGTATAAAGAGTTTTCCTTGAACCGTTGCCTTGTTGTTGTTAGATTGTGTAGTTGTTTATACAATCTCTTTTGTAGCTTATCCAGAGTTGGAGCTACTGCATTGAAAGGTAAAAGCAGTCATCGTAGCGGGATAGCATACTCGGGACTGTAGTTCTCGAGTTTTCCCTTTTGAAATCTCATACTTGCATCTACACTTGTTCTAGCATGAGGAACTTGTGTATTGTTTGATTGTATTGGTTTTGTTAAAAGGATTATGTTTTATGTTTCTGTTATGCATTCATCTTGAGCCAATCTTGTTTCAGCGGGCAGAACCATCCTTTTTGTTTAGACGTTTGGGAACTATGATTGAGTGGCCCAGGTCGTAGTCGTTTCGTCTGGTGCTAGCATACTCATTATAGTTGCTCAAAGTCTAGAGGAGTGAGATACGTGGCACCACCTCGATTGGGAGAGTCGGTGAGTTGTTACGTGATCTTATCCTCGGGATCCCAAAGGCACAGCAACAATCCCTCGTTATCAGATTTGATATCCCTGTTTAAAGACATGCATTTCATTACGATGTTATTGAGTTCGTTATTGTATTGAAAGCATGTTTGTTACTTGTATTACTTGTTATGTTGCTTTTACTGGGAATGTCGTTCTCACCGGTTATCCGGCTGTTGCTTTGTTTTGTATGTGTACTTGGCAACAGGTGGGGCAGGAACAAGTCAGAAGAGGCATGGTTAGCTTCGAGGGCAAGTAGTAGGAGTGAGACTCGGTTTAGAAGTCGAAGTAGCATGTTTATCTAGTTTAAGATTGAAGCATGTTAGAACTCGAACTTGATATGTTTTGTTATTCGAATTAGTTTGTATTCGGATTGTAATCTGAAATCGAAGTATGTTGTTGTCGTATCGATTTAGACTTCTGGTTGTTTTTAGGCCTTCTGAAAGCATGACTTGTTATGGCATGTTTCCCTACACCCTGTTATTGCATATGTATTTGAAGGCATGTCGGACCAAGCGCGGAATCCTTTCTTTATTTTCTGCAGCCTGAGCATTTTCTGCCCAGGCCTTCCGCGCGCGGGCGAGGCGTTCCTCGCGCGCGCGCGAGGCCTCTGTTGGGCCTCTGAATTGTTTG
Organism: Henckelia pumila; assembly: GCF_033568475.1. Classification (NCBI taxonomy): domain Eukaryota; kingdom Viridiplantae; phylum Streptophyta; class Magnoliopsida; order Lamiales; family Gesneriaceae; genus Henckelia; species Henckelia pumila. The sequence continues at coordinate 1,430,262 of NW_027331857.1, read as the reverse complement.
CCCACGCGCGCGCGAGCTTGGTACCTCGCGCGGGCGCGAGCCTTTGGTTGGTCTCGGTTGTTGAAGCCCGCGCACGCGCGAGCTTGGTTCCTCGCGCGGGCGCGCGGCGTTTAAAAAAAAAAAAAAAAAACTTTGAATTGTTTTACTCTTGGATTCTTGTTCGCTTAATTGTTGTTTAATCCGAGATTAGTGGTTTAGAATCGAGGTCTCACATTAAGTGGTATCAAAGCGTTAAGATTCTTGGTCGAACTAGAGTGAGCGGGGTAGATCGAGTCTGTGTGTAATGACTCCTCGCATGTGTTTGAATTATTTAATTGTGTACTTAATTCCATGCGAGCATGCTTTATTGTTTGAGCATTATTTGAATTACATGGTTGTGTGATTTAAATTAATAAAGCATGATCTACTTGAGATATAACTGTTTCTGTTCTCGACTGGTATTCGGTATTCCAAGCGGTTGTAAGGGCACTGATGGTAGCGATTGAGATATCTCGTGTGCTAACCTTTGATTATCAGATGGGTCCTCGTCGAGTGATAAACAGAAACACACCACCAGTTATCCCTGCGACTGAGCAATCTAGCACTGAGGTTGATCAGTTGGATGCTTCAGCAACTCCTATGGAAACCTTGCTGAAGAGGTTTCAGTCGTTCAATCCGCCATTGTTGATGGGTTCAGAAAATCCAGTTGACTGTGAGAGTTGGTTGGATGATATGGATCAGTTGTTTGATTCCATTGACTACACAGATGACCGCCGAATCAGATTAGTAATTCATCAGCTGCGTGGTGGTGCTAAGAGCTGGTGGATCAAGACAAAGAAAGAATTTGAGAGTAGAGGTACAGAGGTTACTTGGACTCTTTTTAAATCTGAGTTTTATAAGCGGTTTTTCCCTATCTCGTATCGTAAGGATAAGGGAGCAGAGTTTGCAAATCTGAGGCAAGGGAATCTGAACATTGAAGAGTACGTGGCTAAGTTCGATAGTCTGTTGCGTTTTGCACCGCTAATTGTCGGAGATGAAGAAGCTAAGGTAGATCAGTTCATCAACGGGTTGAACCCCGATGTCTTCACGTTGGTTAACACCAACAGGCCTAGAAACTTTGCGGATGCCATGAATTACGCAAAGGGAGCAGAAGTAGGCTTGTGGAGGCAAAGAGGTAATCAGGGGGCACCTCAGCAGCAGAGGCAGTATCAGAACCAACCATCTCAGTACCAGAATCAGCCACCTCAACATCAGAACCAGCAGCAGAGGTATGAAGGTGGAAACAGTGGGGGAAACAGAAAGGATCAGTACAAGGCAAGAGGTAAACAGTTCAAGAGACAGGGGAACAGTTCGTCCAGTTCCAGTGGTTCGAAGCAATTCGGTTCAGGACCGAGTTCTGGGTCATCATCCTTGTACTGCAGCAAGTGTGGAGGAAGACACTCACCGGATCAGTGTGTGGGAGTCTTCGGCAATTGTAACACATGTCAGCAACCGGGACACTTCTCTAAAGTGTGCCCTCAACGTAATAGAGATAGAGCTCAGAGTGGGAGTTCGTCTAGACCTGCAGCTCAGCCGGAGAGGCAGTCGTCTGCAGTGCACTCTTTCCAACCCCAGCAACAGCAAAACAGACAGGGAGGTAGCTCTAGTGCAAATTAGCCTCCGAGACAGCAAGCACGAGTCTTTGCATTGACAGAGGATCAGGCTCAGGCAGCACCTGACGATGTCATAGCAGGTAACTGTTCGATTTTCGGTCATTCTGCTCATGTCTTGATAGATACAGGTGCTTCCCATTCCTTTATCTCTGAGAAATATGTGTTATTGCATGCTTTGCCAACTGAATTGTTGCCTACAGTAGTAGCTGTTACTTCACCTTTGGGTGGAGGAATTGTTTCTGTCCGTCTAGTCAGGAACTGTGAATTTTGTTTCGAGGGGAATTTGTTAGAATTCGACTGTATTGTGCTTGGGTTGTCAGATTTTGATTGTATTGTCGGTATAGATGCTTTGATCAAGTACAGGGCAACAGTTGATTGTTTTCTGAAAGTTGTCAGGTTCAGACCTGAAATGGCAGACGAGTGGAAATTCTTTGGTAAGGGTTCTCGATCTAGAATTCCTTTGATTTCAGTGTTATCTATGACTCGTTTGTTACAGAGAGGTGTAGAAGGATTTTTGGTTTATGCGGTTGATGTACTGAAATCTAGCCCAGCTTTGGTTGACTTACCAGTGGTTAGAGATTTTGCTGATGTGTTTCCGGAAGATGTTCCTGGATTGCCACCCATTCGAGAGGTTGAATTCAGCATTGACTTAGTGCCAGGTACTCAACCTATTTCAAAAGCTCCTTATCGTATGGCACTTGTTGAATTGAGAGAGTTGAAGGAGCAGCTTGAGGATTTGATTGCCAAGGGATACATCAGACCTAGTGTATCGCCTTGGGGTGCTCCTGTTCTATTCGTTCGGAAGAAGGATGGTTCTATGCGGCTCTGTATCGACTACCGTCAATTGAATCAGGCTACAGTTAAGAACAGGTATCCTTTACCCCGAATAGATGACTTGTTCGATCAACTGCAGGGTTCTTCTGTCTACTCTAAGATTGATCTGAGGTCAGGCTACCATCAGCTGAGAGTGCGAGAGGAAGATGTTCCTAAGACCGCATTCAGAACGAGGTATGGTCACTTTGAGTTTATAGTCATGCCGTTCGGTTTGACTAACGCTCCAGCTGTTTTTATGGGTTTGATGAACCGTATCTTTCAGCGTTATTTAGATGAGTTCGTCATTATTTTCATCGATGAAATTCTTATCTACTCGAAGAACCGTACTGACCATGCAGAGCACTTGAGAATCGTCTTGCAGATTTTACGAGTTGAGCAGTTGTTTGCCAAGCTATCGAAATGCGAATTCTGGTTAGATCGAATTGTCTTTCTCGGTCATATTATTTTTGAAGATGGGATTTCTGTCGATCCCAGCAAAATCGAAGCGGTTATGAATTGGCCTAAACCGACATCAGTACCTGAGATCCGAAGCTTCATGGGTTTAGCTGGTTATTACCGTCGTTTCATCGAGGGTTTCTCGTCTATTGCCAAGCCTATTACCCAGCTGACTCAGAAGAATGCGCCTTTTGTCTGGACTACAGATTGTGAGGCTAGCTTTGTTGATCTGAAGAGGAGACTGACCAGTGCTCCAATTCTTTCCATTCCGAAGGGTACTGGAGGTTTCACAGTGTATTGTGATGCTTCTAACCGAGGTTTGGGTTGTGTTCTTATGCAGCATAAGCATGTGATAGCGTATGCATCGAGGCAGCTAAAACCGCACGAGACTCGTTATCCTGTTCATGATCTTGAACTTGCAGCGATTGTATTTGCTTTGAAGATCTGGCGTCACTATCTTTATGGTGAGTCTTTCGAGATCTTTTCTGATCATAAGAGTTTTAAGTACTTGTTTTCACAGGCAGAGCTGAATATGAGACAGAGAAGATGGTTAGATCTGTTGAAGGATTTTGACTGTGAGATCAAGTATTATCCAGGGAAGTCGAATGCAGTTGCAGATGCCTTGAGCCGAAAGCTTTGTTCTTTATCTCTTTCAACAATCGGTGTTTCTCAGTTGGTCGATGATTGTTGCACTTCTGGTTTAGAGTTTGAAACAGATAGGGAGACTATCAGAGTGTTTGCTATTCAAGCCAAGCCGAAGTTGTTTGTTGCAATCAGAGAAGCACAGAAGTCTGAGCCGAGCATTCAGGTTTCAGTAGAGAAAGTCAGAACTGGGCATCAGTCAGAATTCCAGGTTAGAGATGACGTTTTGTTTGTGAATAACCGTATTGTTGTGCCTGATATTTCGGAGTTGAGACAGCGTATTCTCCGAGAGGCTCATTGCAGTCGGTTTAGCATTCATCCTGGAGGTCGTAAGATGTACAATGATCTAAAGAGTCAGTTCTGGTGGAAGAGAATGAAGAGCGACATCGCGAGGTTTGTGTCACGGTGTTTGAACTGTCAGCAAGTGAAAGCAGAGCGGAAGCGACCAGGTGGTCTATTGCACAGCTTATCTGTTCCTGATTGGAAATGGGATCACATTTCTATGGATTTCGTCACGAAGCTACCACGATCCGTTCGAGGATGCGATGCCATTTGGGTAGTAATCGACCGATTGACGAAGTCAGCTTGCTTTATTCCTTACAGGATGACGTATCGTCATGATCAGATGGCTGAGCTTTATGTTAGCAATGTTGTGAGATTGCATGGGGTGCCGAAGTCGATCGTTTCAGACAGAGACCCGAGATTCACTTCGCACTTCTGGCATAGTTTGCAAGAGGCGCTTGGTACTCGATTGCATCTGAGTACAGCTTATCATCCTCAGACAGATGGACAGTCAGAGCGGACTATCCAGACGTTGGAGGATATGCTGCGAGCGGTAGTGCTAGACTTTGGTACTAGTTGGCAGGATTCTTTGCCTCTTGTCGAGTTTTCTTACAACAACAGCTTCCAAGCGAGTATCGGTATGGCGCCTTTTGAGGCATTATATGGTAAGAAATGCCGATCTCCGTTGTTTTGGGATGATTTATCTGAGTCACCAGATTTGGGGCCGGATATGCTTCGAGTTATGGCAGAACAGGTTAAGGTCATTCAGACCAGAATGAAGGCAGCTCAAGATAGACAAGCAAAGTATGCGAATGTCAGACGTCGACCTCTGAGTTTTGAGCAGGGAGACCGTGTATTCCTTAAGATTTCTCCGTTCAGAGGCCCTGTCAGATTCGGTAAGAGAGGAAAGTTATCTCCGAGATTCATCGGTCCGTACGAGATTCTCGAGAAGATAGGCGATCTTGCCTACAGACTTGCACTTCCTCCGTCTTTATCTGGTATTCACGAAGTTTTTCACGTCTCTATGCTGCGAAAGTATCATCCAGATCCTTCTCATATCCTTTAGCCTGACGAAGCCGAGTTAGACGAGACTCTGAGCTATTTTGAGCGACCGATTCAGATCCTTGATCGGAAAGAAAAGCAACTCAGGACCAAGTTGATTCCGTTAGTGAAGGTGCAGTGGAGCCATCACGGTGTTGAGGAAGCGACTTGGGAGACAGAGTCTGACATGAGACAGCGTTTTCCAGAGCTATTTGGATGACGTGAGTTCTTCTTACTGTCTTTAGTTCTTTATTCTATCTTTGAGTTGTGGTTCTCGTTGATTTCGAGGACGAAATCTCTTCTTAGTGGGGGAGAATTGTGACGCCCCGTTTTTATCTTAAATGAGTTTATTTGAGTTAATCGGAGATTGCAGAGTTCACGAGCCGACTTGATTTTGATCAGGGTCCTTTTTGCAAATTTTGGAAATTTCAGGGACTAAAACGCAAATAATGGATTTGTTATATTATCTACTCAACTTTTGACTTTTCTCATTCATCCTTCTCCTTCCTTAGCCGGCTCCTCCTCCATTGAAACGCCCCATCTCCTTTTCAAGCTTTTGGATTTCCGTCCGAGCTCGATCCGGCCGTTAGAAATTATTTCTGAAGACAGTTTAGCGATCACTGCAGCGAGAGCTCCGTTATACCGTAAGTTTTTCAACGATCAGATACATTCTAGTTTTTGGATGTTGTTAGAATCGATTTAGATTCGAGTATGTTGTTCTCTACAGAGTTCTGATCGTTTATTATCTGTCAGTTTTGAAATAGAGCGACGTTCGGATTTGTTATGATTTTTGGAAGCCATTTTCGAAAATCATGGTTTTGAGATTTGTTGGGTTTGTCTTGTTGTTGTTGTATTAGCATTGAATTGAGTTGTTATCAGTATTGAACTGCTGTCTGCGTTGCCGGTTGTTCAGTTATAGCCGTTATGCCGTCGGTTTGAGTTTTTGGAGATTTTGAACCGTTTTTGAGTTTGAACTTGGCTTGTAAGTTGATCGTGGTTATTGATCAATCATCTCTTGTATCTGAACAGATTCGTTCGGAGTTGTCAAGCCCAGAGTTAGCAGCTGTTTGATCGTTTCAGAGAATTGGACGAAGAACGGTATAAAGAGTTTTCCTTGAACCGTTGCCTTGTTGTTGTTAGATTGTGTAGTTGTTTATACAATCTCTTTTGTAGCTTATCCAGAGTTGGAGCTACTGCATTGAAAGGTAAAAGCAGTCATCGTAGCGGGATAGCATACTCGGGACTGTGGTTCTCGAGTTTTCCTTTTTGAAATCTCATACTTGCATCTACACTTGTTCTAGCATGAGGAACTTGTGTATTGTTTGATTGTATTGGTTTTGTTAAAAGGATTATGTTTTATGTTTCTGTTATGCATTCATCTTGAGCCAATCTTGTTTCAGCGGGCAGAACCATCCTTTTTGTTTAGACGTTTGGGAACTATGATTGAGTGGCCCAGGTCGTAGTCGTTTCGTCTGGTGCTAGCATACTCATTATAGTTTCTCAAAGTCTAGAGGAGTGAGATACGTGGCACCACCTCGATTGGGAGAGTCGGTGAGTTGTTACGTGATCTTATCCTCGGGATCCCAAAGGCATAGCAGCAATCCCTCGTTATCAGATTTGATATCCCTGTTTAAAGACATGCATTTCATTACGATGTTATTGAGTTCGTTATTGTATTGAAAGCATGTTTGTTACTTGTATTACTTGTTATGTTGCTTTTACTGGGAATGTCGTTCTCACCGGTTATCCGGCTGTTGCTTTGTTTTGTATGTGTACTTGGCAACAGGTGGGGCAGGAACAAGTCAGAAGAGGCATGGTTAGCTTCGAGGGCAAGTAGTAGGAGTGAGACTCGGTTTAGAAGTCGAAGTAGCATGTTTATCTAGTTTAAGATTGAAGCATGTTAGAACTCGAACTTGATATGTTTTGTTATTCGAATTAGTTTGTATTCGGATTGTAATCTGAAATCTAAGTATGTTGTTGTCGTATCGATTTAGACTTCTGGTTGTTTTTAGGCCTTCTGAAAGCATGACTTGTTATGGCATGTTTCCCTACACCCTGTTATTGCATATGTATTTGAAGGCATGTCGGACCAAGCGCGGAATCCTTTCTTTATTTTCTGCAGCCTGAGCATTTTCTGCCCAGGCCTTCCGCGCGCGGGCGAGGCGTTCCTCGCGCGCGCGCGAGGCCTCTGTTGGGCCTCTGAATTGTTTGCCCACGCGCGCGCGAGCTTGGTACCTCGCGCGGGCACGAGCCTTTGGTTGGTCTCGGTTGTTGATGCCCGCGCACGCGCGAGCTTGGTTCCTCGCGCGGGCGCGCGGCGTTTAAAAAAAAAAAAAAAACTTTGAATTGTTTTACTCTTGGATTCTTGTTCGCTTAATTGTTGTTTAATCCGAGATTAGTGGTTTAGAATCGAGGTCTCACAGAGAATGTGAACAATCATAGTCTGATGGTGTCCTCAGTAACACCATGAATCTTCACTGTGTCAGCAATCTCTAGAAAAGTACGCAGATGCAGATTTGGATCTTCAGTAGCTGCACCCCTGAACTGATTCTGCTGCACCATATTAATCAGAGTTGTCTTCAACTCAAAATTATTTGCCGTGATGTTCTGCCGAGCTATCCCAGAATAATGAGTATTGATCACCGGTCGAAAGTGATCTCTGATTGGCACCAGAGCATTATTGACAACTCTTTCCCTTTCTTCAGCCATTTGTTGCAACTCTTCTCTTCTAGCTTTTCTCAAAGCTTTAGCAGTTTTCTCGATTTCCAGATCAAAGAGCAGTGAGTCGTAACTTTGGCTTTTTCGCATAAACTGCATAGACAGGAAAAAATTAAAATTAGAACCAACAAAATAAAATAAAATGCTCTAAATCAAAATTAAGACTAATTAGCACAATTTAATATAAATAAAAAAAAATTCAATCCCCGGCAACGGCGCCAAAAACTTGTTGCGTAATTTTGTGCCCGCAAGTGCATGGTGTCAAGTTTTAATATAGAAAATGAGTCCAAGTCGATCCCACAGAGAATGAATAAAATGATATTATATTAAATATTTGCAACTAATAAAATCTTAATCCTATGTAGAGCTACGAGAATTATTTGATTTTTATAAAACTAAAATTTGCAAGAAACAAAACTAAATAACCACGAGTTCACGAGAGAAAAATTCAATAAGCGAAAAATTCTGGAGGTTCGACTTCACTTGACCATCCACCAGTTTAATTCATAGAGAAATCTATTTCATAAATTCTTCTAGTTTACTAACCAAGAATCCCTATTATTTTCTACTACCTCTCTCGAGTGTCAAGAAGAAATTCGTATTCAATAGCAAACTCAATATCTCTATCTAAGTTCAACTATTAAATCCGGTAAATAGCACAATAATTCTTACAAAGGCTTCATTGGAGTTATAGGCCTCTCGAACTCTATAAACACCAATGATGTATTTTCCTACGGTCCTATTCAAAATCGCCTCTCTCGAGTGCTAGATTTCAAATAAATTTAACAATTCAAGTAATGATCAGTTAATTGAACGCAATCAATTCAGGAAAACACAAATAAACCGAATGAATAATTCTAATATATCAATCAAAATATCAAAAACATGGTTTCAAGTCAAGCTACGTCGTTCCTCTAGACAAAGGAATTAGTTCATAATGTAAATAAAAATCAAACAAAGCATGTTCTTGAACATCATTCAAAAACTAGGAAAAATAGAGTTCAAAGATAAACTAGAACGAATTAGAATGAAGCTTCTCCGTCGCCGGATGCCGCCGTCTTCCATCTTCGTACCGAATTCTCGAGCTCTTGTGCACTTCAAAACTCTCAATAGCCGTATCTATGCTCTGAAAAACTCTCTAAACCCTCGTCTCTCTCAGAATAAGTCCTAAAATTCCTTTTAAAACTCGATTAAAAACTTTCCAAAATTTTGGACACTGCGCAGCGCTGGAGCGCTAATAATTAGGCGCTGGGGCGCTCAAGTTTCGTATTTTATTTTTCAATGACGGACGTCTAGCGCTGGAGCGCTCAAAACACGGCGCTGGGGCACTCTGGACATGAATTTACGGGCACTGGAGCGCTGGAAAACTAGAGCTGGGGCGCTACTTGTTCTTCCATTTCACCATCTGCGCAGCATTTTTGTAAAAATCATAACTTAAGTTCTAGCCGTCGGATCGAGCTGAAATTTTGACAGCAACTTTAAAACATCCTAAAATTCAATTTAAACGGTGAAGATCGGATTTAGGTGTCTGTAAAATTCCCAGTAATTTTCTGAAGTTTGCTGTCCAGTAATTCGGCTTTCCGCTTCTTCTTGCTACTTTTCTTCAAATCCTTGCAACTCACAAAAACAACAACAAATACGCATAATATTCACTCGATACATCACAAAATCCAAGTCAAATCATATATAAATTAAGTGCATAAAATGCACTTATCACTAACCTTGCACTTGTCCATAAGAGGTGTGTCGAAACCAACCTCGTTTTGAATTCTGAAAAATGTCATTTTATGGTTGGGCAAGGTGTGTTTTTGGGTCATGTTGTGTCATCAAAAGGAATAGAGGTCGATAGAGCTTAAATTGATATCATCCAATCTCTACCTTACCCCACATGTATGCGGGAAATGCGTTCTTTTCTTGGCCATGCAGGTTTTTACAGGAGATACATTCAAGATTTCGCCAAGATTGCATCCCCCATGTGCAAGCTATTACAAAAGGACGTGTCATTTGAGTTTGATGATTCATGCAAGTCATCCTTTGACAAATTGAAGAACTCCTTGACATCTGCACCAATAATCCAACCACCGGATTGGAGCCAACCATTTGAGATCATGTGTGACGCCAGTGACTATACCATTGGCGCTGTTTTAGGCCAGAAAGTTGGAAAAGCATCGCATGCTATTTACTACGCTTCACGTATTTTGAATGATGCCCAACGAAATTATTCCACTATGGAAAAGGAGCTTCTCACTGTTGTTTTTGCTTTAGATAAATTTCGCTCCTATTTACTTGGTACTAAAGTCATTGTGTATTCTGACCATGCAGCTCTTCGTTTTCTGATGGCGAAGAAAGAGGCAAAACCAAGGCTGATCCAATGGATATTACTGCTGAGTGAATTCGATATAGAAATCAAAGACAAAATAGGGGCCGAGAATCAAGTTGCTGATCATTTGAGTTGTCTAGTTCATATTGATGAGGAGCTGAAATTGCATGACGAATTTCCGGATGAACAGCTGTTCTCGACAACCACCGAATTACCATGGTACGCAAACATTGTGAATTATTTAGTTACTCATGGTTTCCCCTCTGAATTTTCTAAGGCGCAAAAGGACAAAGTGAGAAGTGATGCGAAGTATTATGTGTGGGATGATCCATACTTGTGGAAGCACTGCGCTGATCAAGTTATACGACGATGCGTTCCTGCGAGCGAGGTAATCCCTATTCTCACATTTTGTCATTCTTATGCATGTGGTGGCCACTTTGGGCCGAGAAGGACATCGAGAAAGGTGTTGGACAGTGGATTCTTCTGGCCTTCCTTATTTTGAGACGCTTACCTGTTCTGTAATTCGTGCGCCCAATGCCAAAAGACAGGTAACATCTCCCAACGAAAGGAGATGCCCCAACAACCTATTCTATTTTGTGAAATCTTTGATGTTTGGGGCATCGACTTTATGGGACCCTTTCCAAATTCACATGGTTATATTTATATATTACTTGCTGTGGATTATGTCTCGAAGTGGGTGGAAGCTAAGGCTGAAAGAGTGGGTGCCCGGTGAGCCAACTTGTGGCTAAGGGCTTTTATGACTCTATGTATAAACAATCTTTTGTTTAATATAATTTACACTTTTATAATGGCGTTTACTTTATCTTTTATCATATTATTATGTTGTGACATACTATAAGATGTTTAGATGAAGACCTTGAATATACTATAGTGTATGTAAGATGTGGTGGCACATGGGGATGACTATCATGAAACACATCTTATAGTCACTGTATATTCTAAACAGTTCCTAGTCGATTGAGCCGTCCGTTAATAAGGATAAGGATTGCTCGAGATTGAGACTAGCATTTGAGATGCCGAGTACCACGTTTCATTGGTATGGAACATAGAGATGTTCAAAGCATGCAAATGGATATTCATACGACGAATGATCGAACTACCCTATCCGGACTTTCCAAGTGGTTATCACTTATCGAGTGGATAAAGTCCGCGGTTTTGGTTGTACACCATTAGTCCTTACTACTTGAAACATCATTGAGACTCTATATGCTAGTACTGTACTTTGACTCGTTTGCCGACTCTATTGGGGTCATCAGGTGTCGGGATTGGGTACAGTTACGACACATATAGGAGTCGATGCTTTGTTGTCAAGGATTCACCACATACTTGCTAGTGTGGATATCCTATGCAATCTGAGAAGATATTAGTGTGACGAATCTCTGGCCAGAGTACATGATGTGTTTTAAGAAATGGTTTCTTAGTAGCACATGCGATGTCACTATTTGATCTTCAAGATGCATTGCATAGTTATCGAATCTCGAACGACTCTCGATTTACCAATGGTTGTTGATTCGATCGGGATATATGGATGAAGGGACCGTACTGTACGCTAACCAAAATCTATTGGTTCTTGCAGGCACTATCAGTGATACCTAGGGAATCATGGGGCGATGTTGCTAGGCGCTCTTACCATGATTCGATGGGCAAGTCGGAAATTGTTGTTCCGAGTCGCAAGGAGTTGTGAGCCCATGGCTAGCTGTATCCCTGAACCATTGAGGGTCACACAAGTAATGGATTTTTAATCCTCGTTGAGATAATTAAATTTAAAGAGTTAAATTTAGTGAATAAAGAAGTGGGACTTCTTATATCAGAGTAGAAGAGTAAGATTTCCTAAAATGACATAGGGATGGGCATTTTTGGAAATCACTGAATTCGGATTCAGAAAATTTATCTTGACTTTAAAAGATGCAGAAATGGTTTCTGTGCACATTGGTGAATTTTGAATTTGCAATCTGGTTTAACGGATCAAATTCGTTAATTCTCTTCGTAGAAACTTCTGATAGATTTTCTAGTGCAATCTATCAGAGGGATTAAACTTCTGTTCGTGGACCTGATTGAAGAATTGTTCGTCCATCAGTTCCTGGGATATACAACAAGAGCAGAGTTATCTGTTGGTGTCCATAATCTCGTTTCGAGATTCAAGGTAAAAATTTAATTGTTATTTAATTTTTACACGCACAATTTAATCGTAAAGTTTTGATACCCATGATATGGAATCGTTCCATATAAAATTTTAAAACTTCCGCTGCACCGGGTATCAATTCTGATTGATCTGAACACCGTTTTCCAACAAAGGCCACCCGTACTGACGATTCTCAAGTTGTTGCAGAGTTTATCAAGCATCACATTTTCTCTAGGTTTGGTATTCCTCGAGCCCTCATCAGTGATAAAGGCACACACTTCTGCAACCGAACCGTGGCGAGCCTACTGAAGAAATACCATGTGACGCACAGGATTTCCACGGCATATCATCCACAATCCAACGGTCAAGCTGAAGTATCCAACAGAGAAATCAAATCTATTCTAGAGAAGACCGTGAATCCTACGAGAAAGGATTGGAGCTTGCGATTGGATGATGCCTTGTGGGCATACAGAACTGCGTTCAAGACACCGATTGGAATGTCTCCATATCGATTGATTTTTGGGAAAGCATGTCATTTACCAGTGGAGTTGGAGCATCGAGCTTATTGGGCCATAAAAACTTTTAACATGCAGATAGATGAGAGCGGCGAGCACCGGAAGCTACAATTGCAAGAATTAGAAGAGATCCGGAATGATGCCTATGCTAGCTCAAAAATTTATAAGGACAAAACAAAGACTTTCCATGATAAGATGATCTCTCGACGATACTTCGAAGTCGGTCATAAAGTTTTGCTCTATAATTCACGACTTCGGTTGTTTCCAGGTAAGTTACGTTCGCGTTGGAATGGACCTTTTGTTGTCACTAACGTCTTTCCTCATGGTGCAGTCAAAATTCAAAGTTTGGACACATCCAAAACATTTAAGGTGAATGGCCATTGGCTCAAGCACTACTATGAGGGAATCCAAGCGAACGTCGAAGTGGAAGAGCATGATATCGCTCTCGATGCCCCGCCTAATGTCGAATGAATCACGGCATGCAGTCGAGCTATAGACTGACTGCAAATTTAGCGCTCACTGGGAGGCAATCCAGTGTTTCTTTTCTTTTTACTTTTGCTCATTTTTTTTTATTTCTTCTGCTTTATTTAGTATTATTTTATGTTTTTGTTGCTTCTTGTTTTATTGTTTTTTTTTTTTTGAAATTTTGAAAAATCCAAATTTTTTTTTAATTTTTGTTGTCTCGCTCGATCCGCAAGATCTTGCGGATCGAGCAAGCATGCTTTTCGTCGGGACAATAGGTTTGACTATTTATCTCGCTCGATCCGCAACATCTTGCGGATTGAGCGAGATCACTTTTTGCCTTAAATATCCCAGATTTCTTTCTTTCTTTCCCTTCTTTTCTTATTACTTGTCTCTCTCTTGTTCCATCCTCCCTACACCCCCCCCCTAATTCTTGCATCCAATTTTCTCTATTTTAATTCTTGATTTAATTTATATCGCAGGGATCTCTCGGAAGCACCGCTCTACCTCATCGGAACACTCTTCTCCGATCATCTTCTCCGGTCTCCATCGTCGAAAAAAAAAAATGCTTCACAGCCGGTTGAAAATATCGAGTTTGTTTTCTCTTCTTGGATTCTTTCCGTCGGGCCTTCTACTATTAAGCGTATTCCGGACTTCGTGTTTTGTGGTTGCACTTGTATTCTTCAAGGAGTTGACGGATTCTTCTTCGCCCACAAGGTGTTCGACAAATTGCCCCTATCACTTCTACTCTCCACTCCTTACTCTTTATGGGCCCCAAATGCACCCGGCAACAAGGCGAATCTTCTTCTCGGGCCACTGATCGTAATTATGCCGCGTTTCTCGGCCACTTTGTTAGTGAAGCCGCTCGTAATCGATACTTTGAAGCCAAGGTGAGTCGCTCCCCTATTCCTGAACGTGGCTTTGAGCAAAATTTGGCCTATCCCAAGATTGTCCATACTATTCATGACCGTGGGTGGACGAAATTCTGCGAGGACCCTGCACCAGCTGTAGTGCCGCTTGTACGGGAATTCTATGCCAATGCAGCTGAGCGCACCGATAACAAGGCATTTTTACGGGGGAAATTGATCTCTTTTCTACCCCATGAGCTGAATGCCTTATTAGAAATACCGGAGGTGGACGACTCGCTCTACCAAAGCCTGCAAAACGGTCCGCATTTGACCGAATTTCTTGATCAGCTGGCGTTTCCCGGCGCTACATGGGTCGGTCCCGCTTCTATACTGAGCTTCAAGGAGCGGTTCTTGCGTGTGATTCCTACTACATGGTATGGCTTTGTGATTCGGCGTCTGATGCCGATTTTGCATTCTAGCGAAGTCAGTCTAGAACGCGCCACCATTCTTTGTGCTGGAAGTCGAAGCACCCATTAATGTGGGACGGGTTATTCATAGTGAGATCCACAGGTCCATCCATAATATCACTCTGGGTCTCTACTTCCCCATGATCATATCTTGTTTATGCTTGCGCGCCGGTGTTGCAATTAGGAATGATGAAGAGTGGTTGTCACCTCAGCGACCACTCGACTCCGCTTTCATCGAAGCAAAGAGGGCACACCGTGTTAAGCACTTTATGAGGGATGGCCACTTCCAGCCACCTCAAGATCCGTTAAGACCACCACCCCCTGCTCGACGATCTCAAGCTGACGCCATCCGCGAGCTTTCGGCTTTCGCCCACCATCAAGATGCCTACAACACGGTGGCGGCGCATAATGCACAGGCTTTGGATGCTTTGTTGCGTAATCTGACAATCCATCATGGTCTTGATCCAAATGTCGTGCCAGCCGCTCTTCCGTACCCACCACCCTTCCCATTTCAATACGCTGCCCCTGTCCTTCCTCCGAAGGCTGACAAGGAAGATGCCGCAGACCGATAGACCAGGGGAGTCCCGTTTTGTGTTTTTGCATTTCATTCTGTTTAGTTATTTGGTTGTGTTCTTTTGTTTTTGCATTGAGGACAATGTGTTGTTTAAGTGTGGGGGGTTGCTTTACATGCATTTTGTTTCTTTTGTTTCGTTGTACGTTTTCTTGTGTTGTTATGCATCATTTTGTTATGTTCGTTTGTGTTGTCCAAATACATGAGTTGAGGATGATTTCTAGTTTTTTTAGCCTTTGACGAGTTAGTTGAAAAAAATGGATTTTTGAAAAAATTTAACTCTTGATTGGATTTGAGAAACCGTAGGTTGTTTGTTCAATATTCTTAAACACGCATGTTTAATCAGTGAAGTGTAGCGATGTATTAGATATCGTGGATGTCTGTTGGACCATTGCACGACAATAGGTGTTTGTGAAACTTGATAGAGTTAGAATCTTGATGATTTCGTTGATATGACATAAATGATCTTGGGTGCACCTAGAAAAATAGAAAGAAAAAAAAATTAATAATAAATGTACAACTCCATCCGGGCCTTGACAGGATTAAATTCCTAAAAGAGCAAGATCAAGGCTAAGTATGCGGATAGAATGGGGTTGATGCTCCATCCGGGCTATAGACGAGGGGATTGAAATTCTAATCCTGTCTTTGTTGTAGCTAAGTTTGCGGGTAATGATTGGGGCTATTGCAATACCGGGTGCAAAATCCTGAGGTGCGTAATTATTCTCAAGAAAGTTGTGTTGTGTTGAAGGATTGTTAGGAGGAGAGTTCTTGATAGTGTAGCTTACACTTAATTGTTAATAGGTCGGCGAACAGTCTTGAAACTTTTGTCTTTTGAAGTTGCATGTAACTGGGGTAACATGGCACACACACACGTTCGCATTCGACTGAAGGTGTATCATTGATAATTGAGAGTTGCTATGCACTTATTTCTAGATGAAAGCGGTTTTCTCTGAGGCTATGCTTTGTATGATTCATACTTGCTTATGTTTTTGTTTTGTTTTGCATAACTTGCTCGAGGGCGAGCAAGGTTCAAGTGTGGGGGTATTTGATAGTTGTGTTTTTGTTGCATTTATTAGTGTCATTTTTGTTGTTGTTTTGCATTAGTTGCATGTTTTATTTTAGCATTTTGTTCGTTTTACATTTTCAGTGTTTGCATGATGGGATTCTTGTTTTTATGGTTAGGTCGCTTATTTTGCGGACTAAGAAGGAACCTCGGAGGAACGGAAGTTTGAAGCAAAGGAAAGGCCGGGAATTTTCTGGAAACCATCTCTCGCTCGATCTGCAGAAGTATGCGGATCGAGCGAGCACCTACATTATGAAGACAGTGGAGGCTGAATTATCTCTCGCTCGATCCGCAGAATATTGAAGATCGGGCGAGACCCGTTTTCTGCAAGACAATAGCAGTGCAATTTTCTCTCGCTCGATCCGCAGAATGTTGCAGATCGAGCGAGAACCTTGATTCCGGAAAAAAAATTATATTTTTGGAAAATTTGTTAATTTAGTTCCTAGCCTTTATTAGACTATTATTCCGTTATTATTAGATTTTTATCAGACTTGTGGAGATAGATTGGAGGCTAGGTTTTCTTTTTCTCTTCTGAATTCGAGTTTTCTTAATTTTTCTTTGATATTTATGAATTTTGCTATGAATCGTTGTAGCTAAACTCTTTTACTTGGTTGAGGGAGACGAAACCTTGTTATATTTCATTCATGAGATTTGATTTGTAGTGTTCAATCTTTATTAAGTATCAATTTTTGATCTGTTTTATTTTAAGTTTGTATGCGAGATTTTAGGATTGGCCATCTTAGGATTTTGTATTGCAAGCAATAGCTAAATTAGAATTCAAATCCGTAATTGTTTGAAACCTCTAATTTGCGAAGCAACTACGTGTAATAATTTCTGCTGTTGAGTTTATTATTTCATAGGGTCAATTATTGGATAGGCTAAATACAATCGCTGGTATTGTGTTGTCTAGTTTCGTCAGTTTTACTAGTTTAAATGCTACCGTGGATTTAAATCTAGATTGCTGTTATCGGGTTGGTTCATTGGTAAGGGTTAATTAAGAATGCTGTTTTCTAATTAACTAAAATTACGGTGAAACAGGAATTGAATTTTCAATGAAGAATATTTAATAAGATTGATTATTTTTAGAGAATCAATGATTGAATGAATGAATAACAATGGTGTAGTCGACCGATACCAAGTCTCGTCTCCTATTGAATTTCTCCAGTATTTTATTTAACCTTACATGCTAGTGATTTTTAATTTCTTAAAGTTTTTAGTAGTTAATCCAAATTTGAAAACCCCTATTTTATTTATTTAGAACACATTAAATTTGCCTTTCCTCGTGGGAACGATCCCTACTCACACTACTATATTTTTAGTGATTATCTGCTTGAGTTGGGTAATTTGGGCGTGACACGATAAGCGCTTCCAGTGGCATACCCACTATTGATGATGTTCGACCGAGTATCGTTAGACCAACAGTGACAGCTAATCATTATGAGATAAAGCCGGCAATCATCCAGATGATCCAGAACACAGTCCAATTCGGTGGATCTACCATCGATGATCCTAATGCTCATATTGAGAACTTCTTGGAATCTGTGATACTTTCAAACAACAGGGAGTTTCTGATGACGCTATTTGTCTGCGTTTATTTCCTTTTTCATTAAGAGACAAAGCTAAATCGTGGTTGAATAGTTTACTTGTAGGTTCTATAATAACATGGGGAGATTTGGCTAAAGCGTTCCTAATAAGTACTTTCCCCCCTCGAAGTCCATGAAGCTGAGAACCGACATCACTATGTTTGCTAAAGGGGAGCTAGAGTCGTTGTATGAGGCATGGGAGTGCTACAAAGATATGCTAAGGCGATGCCCACATCATCAATTGCCTGACTGGCTTGTGGTACAAACTTTTTGTGAGGCCTCGGTTCTAATCTTCTATTCTTAAGATAATATAAACAATTATCATGCACCATCTATAAGATAAGGAAACAAATAAAAAAAAAAGCCGGATCGAGCGCACCAAATTTTAAAACTCTCTGCCGAGAAAAAAGCAGTGTGCCGCGCTCGATCCGGAAAAAAGCCAGGATCGAGCGCACCATTTTGTGAAACTCTCTGCCTCGGAAATCACAAGGGCCGCGCTCGATCCTGCAATAACCTAGGATCGAGCGCACCCCCTTGCCCAGAAAATTTCAGAACATGGAATGCCTTTCCTTACAAACTCAATCCATAAATAATCAAACAACATGCATCAATCCAAATTCAAACATAATCTCTGAAACGCCTAATACTAATAAATGCGGAATTTTTTTTTTTAAAAAAATAATCTATAAATAATACTATACATATACGCCCATACATATATGTATAAACATAAAAGAAATAGTTTTACTACATAAAAATAACTTAATTAATTGCTGAAAATATCCTTATGCAAGAAATAAAAATACTAAGTTTGTTAATTCAACATTCCCATAATTAAAATAATAAAAAGAAGAATTTGTTTAAAAACTCAACATAATAAAATAAATGTTTCTTAAACATCAACTAAAATCTGCGATGGTCACGGGGTCCACTGCTCCGTGAGCTCATACGTCCTCACCACCGGTAGGAGCTACATAGATGTCATCATGCTCACCTGCACCATATAAGCGTAGTGAGCCTAGGGGCTCAACATGTCTAATCCTTTATAACGAGGTTAAAAATAATGCATCACGTAAATACTAATACATATACATGTACATGAGCATGCATGGAAAAATTCTTCATAGCATAAATGTTGAATTATAAATCTTAAACATAACATAACTTTCTTCATCATACATAACATAATTGAGCAATGCATTTGAAACCTGAAGATGGTCCTATCCATAAGTGTGACGCTCATGTGTCGACTGATCAGTCTCCTGAACCAACGTACGTACGATGGCGGTGATAAATCACCTCCTATGGTAGTAAACTACCAAATCATATGGTGGATAACCACCCCTATGGTAGTAAAACTATCGAATCATATGGTGGAAGACTACCCCTATGTCACACATACTTCAATTTCCATTAAAAATATATTTTATTGCTCATCATTTACATAATCATATACATAAGAAATTTCATGAATGCATGCAATGAAAAATATGTCCGTAATATATATTTAATTAATTTTTCATAATATAAAATACTTATACTTAAAATAGACTTTATGCATAAAAAAAATAATTAAATATATATTTCGGACTTAGTTAATTTTTCATGGGTTGGTCCAGACTGCTGATCACTCACTCTAAGCCCATTAAACTTAAATTAAATCTCAATAATCATATCATAGCCCAAATAACTTGACTAAATTAACTGGGCCTAAGTAAAAATATTTAAGCCCATTAACTTAATTAAACCCAATAAAATTCTAGACTGGTCCAAAAATCCCCTGACTGGCCCAAAAATTCCTATTGGCCCACGAGCCCATAAAAACTATTGGGATAACTTAAAAATAATTTAAAAAGCCCAAATAAAATTATTTGGAGGCCCAAATAATTTTCTAACTAATATTAAAATCCCAAAATACACTTGAACCATTAAATACTTAAAAATTAAAATACCCGAGCCCGGCCCACCTAACCCGGACCCGGACCACCTGACCCGACCCTAGACCTACCAAACCCGACCCGGACCCCAAGACCCGGCCCAAACCCAGCCAAAACCCCAAAACCCGTTTCCCCCCTCCCTCTTCCCTTCTTGGCCGCGAGCAGCTCCCATTCAGAGCCGACGACCGCCATTCTCCGGCCACCACCGGCCGGTGCACCACCACCTAAACTTAGCCCACATCCAGACGCTTCCATC
The DNA here is from genome assembly GCF_033568475.1 of Henckelia pumila. Taxonomy (NCBI): domain Eukaryota; kingdom Viridiplantae; phylum Streptophyta; class Magnoliopsida; order Lamiales; family Gesneriaceae; genus Henckelia; species Henckelia pumila. The sequence goes on along the minus strand of NW_027331857.1, from coordinate 1,410,514 downwards.
AAGCCAAGAACCAGACCAAACCATTGTCCACAGAGGGAGAACGAAGCTCTGCCATCTCGACCATGTGCAGCTCGCGCGCAGACGTGAGCAGTTGCAGCGTTTTCCCTCGTGTCGCCTACTCAGACCACCAATGACCATGAAACCAGTTCCTAAACCTAGCCAACATCCATGAGTTTCTAACCCTTCAACCCTTATACCAAGTCGTGACCAGAGGAGGGAGGACGAAGCTCTCTTCCCCAAAACCCTAATCTGTGATCCTGGGCAGAAAACTCCATCTTCGATTTTAGCCTACCCCAGCCTCAAATCCCAACTTAGCTCGACCCTAGGGACCCTTACTCACACTCTGACCCATGGACCAGCAGTTGGTTCGAACCCATACCATAAAAATGTGATGAACATGCATCAAACAAGAGCAAACTCATGAATCAAAGGAAAAACCATTAAATTCTTGCATGAACGCATAAAGATCAGTGCCAAACTCATATATTCTGATAAAAACGTGAGTAGTAGCTTATATGGTGGTAAAGGAAAGGAATTAAACATGCCTTTGATTTTTCTTTCGAAGCTTTCACGCGTGTACGGCTCCGGGACGACGAAACGACGAAAAACTCTATAATTTCTTGAAGAAATCGGCTATGGGAGAGGAGTTTTCTGAAGAAAGCGTGAAGAAGGTTTGGAGAAGATGAAGGAGGCGGCTGATAGGTTTTTGATCGGCTAAAGAATTGATTTTTAGGTTTTAAATTTGAGTAGATATTGGTTAATAATTAAAATAATAAGTTTCTAGATAATATACCTACAAATATAATTAGAACTCTCTTATAATAATAACAATCTGATAAAAATAACCCAAATCCCGAAATATTAAAATATGCTATTTTTAAAATTTAATAAAAGTCATTAAAATGACTTATTTTGGCTAAAAATCAACCCTTAATTAAATATATAAATAAATACTAAAATTTTCTTGACAAAATAACTTAAAATTTTATTTTAAGGCTCATAAAACTCATAAAATATTTTTGGCTAAATATTTTGGTATCTCGTCCGTCCACGGTCCCGTCTACGCGATCAAAACAATTAATTCCTTAAAAAATCTAAAAATACCATAATTGCGGGTTAAATGCTAAAATAAATTTAAATCATGCATATCATTCACATAATAACACATAAATGCCATTTAACCCAAATATTAATTTTAAATAATTATTTTCCCTAATTATGCATGGGAATTTACGTATTAAAATTTTCGGGTGTTACAATTCTCCCCCCCTTAAATTGAATTTCGTCATCGAAATTAAAGTACTTACCCGAATAGCTCTGGGTGGCGAGTTCTCATGTCTGCCTCGGTCTCCCAAGTGGCTTCCTCCTCGGAGTGATTCAACCACTGGACTTTGACCATCGGTATGACCCGCGTCCTCAATCTCCGCTCCTCTCTGGCTAAGATCCGAACAGGCCTTTCCTCAAAAACTAGATCCGGTGCTAACCGCAAAGGCTTGTAATCTAGTACATGTTCCGGATTCGAGACGTATCTCCGCAGCATGGATACATGGAAGACGTCGTGCACTGCTGCAAGCCCTGGAGGTAGTGCTAATCGGTATGCCAAAGTGCCAACTCTCTCCAAGATCTCAAATGGCCCAATATATCTCGGATTCAACTTGCCTCTGCGTCCGAATCTCATCACCCCTTTCATAGGTGATACTTTCAAAAACACATGATCACCCACTGCAAACTCAAGATCTCGTCGTCGAGTATCATCATAACTCTTCTGATGACTCTGAGCTATCCTCATACGATCCCGAATCTGAATCACAATGTCTGTTGTCTGCTGTACATTCTCGGGACCAAGTAGAATCCTCTCACCGACCTCATCCCAATGCACGGGAGACCTCATCTCCTCCCGTAGAGAGCTGCATAAGGAGCCATACCTATAGACGACTGGAAACTGTTGTTATAGGTAAACTCCACTAACGGCAATCTAGTCTCCCAAGAGCCCTGAAAATCAATGACATAAGCTCTCAGTAGATCCTCAAGAATCTGGATCACCCTCTCCGACTGACCATCTGTCTGGGGATGGAACGCTGTACTGAATAATAGTTTGGTCCCCAATGCTGTATGCAGACTCTTCCAAAACGCGGATGTGAATCTCGGATCTCTATCGAATACAATAGACACTGGTATGCCATGCAGTCTGACAATCTCCTTGATGTGAAGCTCTGCATACTGTGTCAAGGAGTAGGTAGTCCTCACCGGCAAGAAATGAGCTGACTTGGTGAGTCTATCCACGATCACCCAAATAGCTGTACATCCTCTAGTACTCCTCGGAAGGCCAACCACAAAGTCCATCGTGATGTTCTCCCACTTCCACTCCGGAATGGGTAGAGGCTTAAGCAACCCTGCAGGACGCTGATGCTCTGCCTTGACCTGCTAACAAGTCAAGCACTCTGATACAAATCGGCCAATATCCCTCTTCATGCCAGACCACCAATACAAGGACTGCAAATCTCTATACATCTTCGTACTTCCGGGGTGAATGGAATACGGAGATGTGTGAGCCTCTGTCAATATCTCATCCTCAACTGATCAACGTTCGGTACCCACATACGACCACGGTATTGAACGATACCATCAACAACTATATAGAGAAGCCCGCCCTTGGCTTCATCTCTCTGCCTCAATCGCTGCAACTCCTCATCTGCAGGCTGTCCAACTCTGATACGATTCCGAAGATTCGGCTGCACCACTAACACTGCCAAACTCGGTGCCTGACCGCTCGAGTACAACTCCAGCTCGAATCTCTGAATCTCCTCCTGAAGTGGCAACTGTACTGTCAAACAAGATACCACTGAAGTCTTCCGACTCAACGCATCAGCCACTACATTAGCTTTACCCGGATGGTATCTAATGTCACAGTCATAATCCTTAACTAATTCCAACCATCGGCGCTGTCTCATGTTCAACTCCTTCTGAGTGAAGAAGTACTTGAGACTCTTGTGGTCCGTGAAAATCTTGCACTTCTCACCATACAGATAGTGCCTCCAGATCTTCAAAGCAAAAACCACTGCTTCTAGCTCCAAGTCATGCGTCGGATAGTTATGCTCATGAATCTTCAACTGTCTCGACGCATAGGCAATGAATCGGTCACTCTGCATCAATACTGCGCCCAACCCAAGCTTAGACGCGTCCGTGTAAACCACTAACTCCTCGTGTGGAACAGGCATCGCCAACACTGGAGCAGAAGTGAGTGCTTCCTTAAGCCGATCAAAGCTCTTTTGAAAATCTGCACTCCAAGTAACCTTCGCATTTTTCTTGGTCAAGGAAGTCAAGGGTACTGCAATAGATGAAAAACCCTTAATGAACTTCCGGTAGTAACCTGCCAAACCCAAGAAACTGCGAATCTCTGAAGCATTCTTCGGAATTCCCCAATCCTGCACTGCCTGCACTTTTGTCTGATCCACCGCTATCCCATCTTTCGAAACTATATGGCCAAGAAATGCCACCTGCTCTAGCCAAAACTCGCACTTACTGAACTTCGCATACAGTCGATGCTCCCTCAAAGTCTGCAATGTTGTCTGCAAGTGCCGTCTATGCTCCTCAATACTCCTCGAGTAGATCAAGATATCATCAATAAAGACTATGATAAACTGATCTAAGTACGGCTGAAATACGCGGTTCATGAGATCCATGAAGACCGCTGGAGCATTGGTCAATCCAAACGGCATTACTAAGAGCTCGTAATGCCCATAGCGTGTCCGGAAAGCAGTCTTGGTCACATATGCATCTCTGACCCTCAACTGATGATAGCCAGATTGCAGATCGATCTTAGAGAAAACCGAAGCTCCCTGCAACTGATCGAACAAATCCTCAATTCTCGGCAGTGGATACTTGTTCTTCACAGTGACCCTGTTGAGCTCTCGGTAATCGATACAAAGTCTCATGCTACCATCCTTTTTCTTCACAAACAACACTGGAGCTCCCCAAGGAGAAAAGCTAGGACGAATAAAGCCCTTCTCCAACAACTCTTGAATCTGCTCCCTCAACTCTTTCATCTCGGTAGGAGCAAGTCAATACGGTGCCTTAGAGATAGGCACAGTACCTGGTATCAGATCAATACTGAACTCCACCTCTCTAGCTGGTGGGACTCCCAAAACGTCCTCCGAAAAGACATCTGAAAAGTCGCAAACCACCTCTATATCTGACCATGATCTGCTAGGTGGTTCTGATGAAGTGACTACACTGGTGAGAAACCTCTGGCAACCACGTCTTAATAACTTCCTCACACGTGTATAAGAGATAACAGGCGAGATCTCACTGCTCGGAGATGCATAGAAAACAAACTGGTTGCCTACCACTGGTTTCACTGCCACTGTCCTCTGCCGAAAATCAATCACTGCTCCGTTGACTGACAACCAATCCATACCCAAAATCAAATCAAATCCAGTCAACGGTAAAACCACAAAATCTGCTATGATAGTATGTCCCTGTAACTCCATCTCCAAATCTCTGCAGATGCTAGTGGTAGTAAGAATCTGACCAGACGGCATAGTGACATCGTAACCTGTAACAGCAACCTCAGGCTTGATGCCTACCCGCCTGATAAACTCTAGGGAGATGAACGAATGCGTGGCTCCTGAATCTAGCAACGCAAACATGGAATTTTCTCCCACTAGAATTCTCCCTGCACGCAGAAAATTCCAACAATCGCATACTAAACTTACTTCCTCCCAATACAAGTTACAAAATAATTCTCTTAATTAAACACAAATAAAATGAACATCCTACTCTAATCAAACAAGCAGATAATCCATGCAATTTAAAATCATGAAGTAAATTCCCAAAAATTTCTTAAAAGAAGAAGTTTAGGAATTATCGGTGATCAAGGAGGTATCTGGGTCAGCCTCCTCAGCCTGCATGACAAACACCTGCCCAGTGGTGTTATTCCTCTTCGGGCAGTTATATGAAACATGCCCTGGTTCCTTGCAAACATAGCACACATTGGACCCCACTAGGCACTTCCCGGTGTGCGGCTTTTGACACTGCGGGCAGATCGGAACTCCTCCAGTATTAGGGGCCCCGCCCCTCTGCTGCTGCTGGGGCTGACGCCCCTGAGGCCTCTGCTGTTGCCCCTGTTGATTCGGGCCCTTAGACGGCCCAGTATACTGCTTCTTCGTAGGAGGCTGCGAAGAGGTCCTCTGAAACCCCGGCTGAAGCTTCCTCTTACTCTGCTGCTCTCGCTGCATCTCATGCCTCCCCTCCTCAGAACGTAAGGCTCTGCTAACTGCCGCCTCATAAGTGGTGACATCTAACATGCGAACGTCATGCTTGATGTCAGCCCACAAACCATCCACAAACTGCCTCAGCTTATCCGGCGCACTGTCAGCAATAAGAGGCACGAAACGGCACCCTCTCTCGAACTGGGTGATGTAGTCCACCACTGACTTGTCCCCCTGATGGAGACTCATGAAATCCTGGATCATGCGACTGCGCACATCCTCTGTGAAATACTTGGCATAGAACATGCGTCTGAACTCTATCCAAGTCAATGCAGGTAGATTCACACTTCGAACCGCCCCTTCCCACCAAGAGGCTGCATCACCTCTCATCATATACACTGCACACTTCACCCTGTCAGCATCAGTGATCCCCATATAGTCAAATATGGATTCCAGTGATCGAATCCACCCCTCAGCAATGAATGGATCAGTGGTGCCGACAAACTCCTTAGGTCCCTTCTTCTGAAACCGCTCGGCAACATCCTCGTCATGTGTGAGCCTAAGACGTGCCGCCGGCTGCTCCAACAGAGCAGTAATCCCAGCCATCATGTTTGCATTGGCCTGCTCCAATGCTGCAAGAGGGTTCTGCGAAGGTGGAGGTGGAGGTCCCCCGCGTCTGTTAACCTGACTCGGAGGCATTCTGCACCATCACATATTTCTTTACGTAAATCGTAATGCATAACTAAGGGTTTCAAAAATCTACTGAACATGAAATACTTAAACTTAATACATAAGCACCTTCTAAATCTTATTAAAGCATTTAAAACTTACAGACTGATAGTAGAATTTCTGAGCTTCATGTGGCAGTAGGACACCCTCCAAGGACCGCGCTCTGATACCAAATTGAAACGCCTAATACTAAAAAATGCGGAATTTTTTTTTTAAAAATAATCTATAAATAATACTATACATATACGCCCATACATATATGTATAAACATAAAAGAAATAATTTTACTATATAAAAATAACTTAATTAATTGCTGAAAATATCCTTATGCAAGAAATAAAAATACTAAGTTTGTTAATTCAACATTCCCATAATTAAAATAATAAAAAGAAGAACTTGTTTAAAAACTCAGCATAATAAAATAAATGTTTCTTAAACATCAACTAAAATCTGCGACGGTCACGGGGTCCACTGCTCCGTGAGCTCATACGTCCTCACCACCGGTAGGAGCTACATAGATGTCATCATGCTCACCTGCACCATATAAGCGTAGTGAGCCTAGGGGATCAACATGTCTAATCCTTTATAACGAGGTTAAAAATAATGCATCACGTAAATACTAATACATATACATGTACATGAGCATGCATGGAAAAATTCTTCATAGCATAAATGTTGAATCATAAATCTTAAACATAACATAACTTTCTTCATCATACATAACATAATTGAGCAATGCATTTGAAACCTGAAGATGGTCCTATCCATAAGTGTGACGCTCATGTGTCGACTGATCAGTCTCCTGAACCAACGTACGATGACGGTTATAAATCACCTCCTATGGTAGTAAACTACCGAATCATATGGTGGATAACCACCCCTATGGTAGTAAAACTACCGAATCATATGGTCGAAGACCACCCCTATGTCACACATACTTCAATTTCCATCAAAAATATATTTTATTGCTCATCATTTACATAATCATATACATAAGAAATTTCATGAATGCATGCACTGAAAAATATGTCCGTAATATATATTTAAATAATTTTTCATAATATAATATACTTATACTTAAAATAGACTTTATGCATAAAAAAATAATTAAATATATATTCCGGACTTAGTTAATTTTTCATGGGTTGGTCCAGACTGCTGATCACTCACTCTAAGCCCATTAAACTTAAATTAAATCTCAATAATCATATCTTAGCCCAAATAACTTGACTAACTTAACTGGGCCTAAGTAAAAATATTTAAGCCCATTAACTTAATTAAACCCAATAAAATTTTAGACTAGCCCAAAAATCCCCTGACTGGCCCAAAAATTCTTATGGGCCCACGAGCCCATAAAAATTATTGGGCTAACTTAAAAATAATTTAAAAAGCCCAAATAAAATTATTTGGTTTTCTAACTAATTTTAAAATCCCAAAATACACTTGAACCATTAAATACTTAAAAATTAAAATACCCGAGCCCGGCCCACCTAACCTGGACCCGGACCACCTGACCCGACCCTAGACCTACAGACCTGACCCGGACCCCAATACCCGGCCCAAACCCAGCCAAAACCCCAAAACCCGTTTCCCCCTCCCTCTTCCCTTCTTGGCCGCGAGCAGCTCCCATTCAGAGCCGACGACCGCTATTCTCCGGCCACCACCGGCCGGAGCACCACCACCTAAACTTAGCCCACATCTAGACGCTTCCATCAAGCCAAGAACCAGACCAAACCATCGTCCATAGAGGGAGAACGAAGCTCTGCCATCTCGATGCGCGCGAGCAGTTGCAGCATTTTCCCTCGTGTCGCCTACTCAGACCACCAATGACCATGAAACCAGTTCCTAGACCTAGCCAACATCCATGAGTTTCTAACCCTTCAACATTTATACCAAGCCGTGACCAGAGGAGGGAGGACAAAGCTCTCTTCCCCGAAACCCTAATCTGCGATCCTGGGAAGAAAACTCCATCTTCGATTTTAGCCTACCCCAGCCTCAAATCCCAACTTAGCTCGACCCTAGGGACCCTTACTCACACTCTGACCCATGGACCAGCAGTTGGTTCGAACCCATACCATAAAAACGTGATGAACATGCATCAAACAAGAGCAAACTCATGAATCAAAGGAAAAACCATTAAATTCTTGCATGAACGCATAAAGATCAGTGCCAAACTCATATATTCTGATAAAAACGTGAGTAGTAGCTTATATGGTGGTAAAGGAAAGGAATTAAACATGCCTTTGATTTTTCTTTCAAAGCTTTCATGCGTGTACGGCTCCGGGACGACGAAACGACGAAAAACTCTATAATTTCTTGAAGAAATCGGCTATGGGAGAGGAGTTTTCTGAAGAAAGCGTGAAGAAGGTTTGGAGAAGATGAAGGAGGCGGCTGATAGGTTTTTGATCGGCTAAAGAATTGATTTTTAGGTTTTAAATTTGAGTAGATATTGGTTAATAATTAAAATAATAAGTTTCTAGATAATATACCTACAAATATAATTATAACTCTTATAATAATAACAATCTGATAAAAATAATCCAAATCCCGAAATATTAAAATATGCTATTTTTAAAATTTAATAAAAGTCATTAAAATGACTTATTTTGGCTAAAAATCAACCCTTAATTAAATATATAAATAAATACTAAAATTTTCTTGACAAAATACCTTAAAATATTATTTTAAGGCTCATAAAACTCATAAAATATTTTTGAATAAATATTTTGGTATCTCGTCCGTCCACGGTCCCGTCTACGCAATCAAAACAATTAATTCCTTAAAAAATCTAAAAATACCATAATTGCGGGTTAAATACTAAAATAAATTTAAATCATGCATATCATTCACATAATAACACATAAATGTCATTTAACCCAAATATAAATTTTAAATAATTATTTTCCCTAATTATGCATGCGAATTTACGTATTAAAATTTTTGGGTGTTACAATCTCGACTACTCGATACAACAAGATACAACCAAGGTTTGAGTCTAGTAATTACTTCAAAACATAACTAGATTCGCATGCATTACAAAACATCAAAAGTTCGAATACATTCGACTTCTAAAAACCAAGCCTCACTTCTAATCTCTCGATCCTCTATCCACGTGGTCTCTGACTGGTACCTGCCCCACCTGTTGCCAAGTACACATACAAATAAAGACAAACAGCCAAATAATCCGGTGAGAATTGACATTCCCTGTAAAAGAGACTAAGATGCTATCAAATAAACATATCAAGTCATATATGAACTCATTCTTCATATAATCAATTAATCCAATCAAGTACTGAATTAAAATGATATGCATGTCTTTAAAACTTCTGGATTATCAGACTCAGATAATCGAATGGAATTCTTCTATTCTTTCTTTCTTTCTTCGGTTTGGGATCCCGAGGTTAAAACATCCTACAATCACACCGACTTCCCTCTCGAGGTGGACGTGGAATATTTTAATCCTCTAGACTCTAGAGAATTATAGTGAGCTAAACAACGAAGTAGTAAATCGCCTACCAAGTCACTCGACTACAATCTCTAGATCGTCTAATTCAAAATGAATAATCAATTCGGCTCAATATGAATGCACATGAATCTAATGCATTCAAATAACAATTCAGACATATATTCAAATAAGCACATAAGCACATAAACATGCAATATGTGATTTCTTCTAGGACACTCGAATCAATCCGGATTCGAGTTAATCGTCCTATTCCATTCCAAAGTCATCTTATACATTTCTTCGTGTTGTTCACAGTCGTCGATCTGTAAAACAACAATTCTCAATCAAAGTTCCTTCAATCAAAATCTATCCAAATCCATCGAGAAATAAAGAATAACATCGACACTATACCGGCTCAACTCTTCCAACTGATGAAAGCTGTAAGGCTCTCAACTTCCAGGACTTCAAATCAATCTATCAGAAGAAGTCATAGTGATAAATATTATATCAAAACTCATATCAAACTCGGTATAACTCAAAACATCAAAACGATATCTAAATCTCAAACTGACGGCATAACGGCTATAACTGATCAAATCGGAAATGCAGACAGCAAAACAACAACTCAATAAACTCATTCCAATCCTCAAACCTCAATTTCAACACAATCCCAACACATCACAAAATCAAGGTTTTCGAAAATAACTAGAAAAATCATAACAATTCCGATCGTCGTTAGACCTTCGAACCGTCTTAGATATACGATCACTGCTAACTCATAATCATCCTCTCCGATTATAAACAAATTCTAACAACATCGAAAAGTTCAAAATTCCCAGAATTAAGATATACTTACTTCCAAACGGAGCACTCGTCGCTGTGATCGTAGATATCAAGTCAGAATTCAATTCTATCGGACGGATTGAGCTAGAATTGAAATCACAAAAGCTCGGAAGCTTTTTGATCGCCTAAAATGGTGAAGGGGCGACTTGGAGGTGATGAAGGTAAGGTAGAAAGACTTAGTCAACAAGTCTAATATATAACAAATCCACTTTTTGCGTTCTAGTCCCTGAAATTTCCAAAAATTGCAAAAAGGTCTCTGATTAATAAAAAGTCCGATCTCGAATTCTGAAATCACTGACTATCTCAAATAACCTTAATTAAGATAAAGACGGGGCGTTACAATTCTCCCCCTCTAAGAAAAGATTTCGTCCTCGAAATCATCAATATCAACTCATAAGAAAATTAAGAATTCAAGAATAGAATTAAGAACTCACATCAGATAAACAAATCCGGAAATCTCTGCCTCATATCAGATTCTATCTCCCAAGTCGCTTCTTCGACTCCATGACAACTCCACTGAACTTTCACCAAAGGAATCATTTTGGTTCTGAGCTGTTTCTCCTTTCTGTCAAGGATCTGAATCGGTCTCTCGAAATAACTCAGAGTTTCATTAAGTTCGGCTTCATCAGGTTGAAGAACATGAGAAGGATCTGGATGATACTTCCGCAGCATAGAGACATGGAAGACGTCGTGAATACCAGATAAAGAAGGAGGAAGTGCTAATCGGTAGGCTAGATCGCATATCTTCTGTAAAATCTCATACGGACCGATGAATCTTGGTGACAACTTCCCTCTCTTCCCAAATCTAACAGTACCTTTAAACGGAGAAATCTTCAAGAATACTCGGTCTCCCTGATCAAAAGATAGAGGTCTGCGACGGATATTTGCATACTTCGCTTGTCGATCCTGAGCAGTCTTCATTCTCAACCGAATACTCTTCACCTGCTCAGCCATATCACGAATCATATCTGGTCCCAAGTCTGGGGACTCAGACATCTCATCCCAATACAGAGGAGATCTGCACTTCTTTCCGTACAACGCTTCAAAGGGTGCCATTCCTATACTCGTCTAGAAGCTGTTGTTGTACGAAAACTCGACGAGAGGCAAAGAATCTTACCAAGTAGTGCCAAAGTCAAGCACCACTGCTCGTAACATATCCTCCAGAGTCTGAATCGCCCGCTCAGACTGACCGTCGGTCTGAGGATGATAAGTTGTACTCAGATGCAACTTAGTACCAAGAGCCTCTTGAAGGCTGTGCCAAAAATGAGAAGTAAACCGAGGATCTCGGTCAGAAACAATCAATCTCGGTACCCAGTGCAATCTGACAATTTCTCTGACATACAAATCGGCCATCTGATCATGGCGGTACGTCATCCAATAAGGAATGAAGCAAGCAGACTTCGTCAACCTATCAATCACTACCCAAATAGCATCGCATCATCGAACCGATCGGGGTAGTTTCGTGACGAAATCCATCGAGATGTGATCCCACTTCCATTCTGGAATAGACAGACTGTGCAGAAGCCCACCTGGTCTCTTTCTCTCGGCTTTAACCTGCTGACAGTTCAAACAATGGGATACAAACCTCACGACATCCTTCTTCAACTTCTTCCACCAGAACTGACTCTTCAAGTCGTTATACATCTTTCGGCCTCCGGGATGAACACTGAACCGACTACAATGCGCCTCTCTCAGAATACGCTGTCTTAACTCATCAATCTCAGGCACAACAATACGGCTATTCACAAATAAAACATCATCTCTGACATGAAACTCAGACTGGTGTCCTGATCTCACCTTCTCTATCGAATTCTGAATACTCTCATCTGATTTCTGTGCTTCTCTGATCGACACAAACAACTCTGGCTCGGCCTGAATCGCACAAACTCTGATCGGATTTCTATCTGACTCAAAATCCAACCCAGAAGTGCAACAGTCGTCGATCAACCGAGAAACACCGATCGTCGAAAGAGATAAAGATCAAAGCTTGTGACTCAAAGCATCGGCAGCTGCATTCGACTTACCTGGGTAATACTTAATCTCGCAGTCGAAGTCCTTCAATAAATCTAGTCATCTCCTCTGTCTCATATTCAACTCAGACTGTAAAAATAAGTACTTAAGACTCTTATGATCAGAAAAGATCTCAAAAGACTCACCGTACAAATAGTGACGTCAGATCTTCAAGGCAAAAACAATAGCATCGAGTTCAAGATCGTGAACTGGATAGCGAGTCTCGTGCAATTTCAACTGCCTCGACGCATATGCTATCACGTGCTTCTTCTGCATAAGAACACATCCGAGACCTAGATGAGAAGCATCGCAATAAACTGTGAAACCTCCAAATCCAGATGGAATAGAAAGAATCGGAGCACTGGTTAATCTCTTCTTTAACTCAACAAAACTGGCTTCACAATCATCTGTCCACAGAAAAGGAGCATTCTTCTGAGTCAGCTGGGTAATAGGCTTCGCAATAGAAGAAAAACCCTGAATAAATCTGCGATAGTACCCTGCTAAACCCATAAAGCTGCGGATCTCAGGCACCGAAGTCGGCCTTCGCCAGTTCATTACTGCTTCTATCTTGCTGGGATCAACAGCAATCCCCTCTCCTGAAATAATGTGCCCCAAAAAGACAACTCTGTCAAGCCAAAACTCACACTTCGAAAGCTTGGCGAATAACTGTTCTGTCCTCAAAATCTGCAAAACTGTTCTCAGATGCTCTGCATGCTCGGCACGACTCTTAGAATAGATTAAGATATCATCAATAAAAATAATCACAAACTCATCAAGAAAACGCTGAAAGATTCGGTTCATCAATCCCATAAATACTGCTGGGGCGTTAGTCAAACCGAACGGCATGACAAGAAATTCAAAGTGGCCATACCTCGTTCGAAACGCAGTCTTAGGAACATCCTCTTCACGATCTCTCAGTTGATGATACCCAGACCTCAAATCTATCTTTGAATAGATACAAGAACCCTGCAACTGGTCAAAAAGGTCATCGATACGCGGTAAAGGATACCTGTTCTTCACCGTCGCTTGATTCAGTTGGCGGTAGTCGATGCAGAGTCTCATAGAGCCATCCTTCTTCCTCATAAACAGAACAAGAGCACCCCAAGGCGACATACTCGGTCTAATGTATCCCTTGGCAATCAAATCTTCCAATTGCTCCTTCAGTTCTTTCAATTCGATCGGAGCCATTCGGTACGGAGCTTTCGAAATTGGCTGAGTACCTGTCGTCAAATCAATGCCGAATTCAATCTCCCTAATCGGTGGCAATCCCGGAATTTCATCTGCAAACACATCAGGGAATTCCCTAACCACTGGTACATCGTTCAGCTCAGGGCTAGACTTCAGAATATTGATCGCATAAACAAGAAATCCTTCGACTCCTCTCTGTAATAATCTAGTCATAGATAAGACAGATATCAAAGGAAATTTAGAACGAGAACCCTTACCGAAGAATCTCCATTCATCTGTCATAACGGGTCTGAACCGAACTACTTTCTGAAAACAGTCCACGGTAGCCCTGTATTTATTCAACACATCTATTCCAACTATGCAATCAAAATCAGACAGACTAAGTACAATACAGTCATACTCAATCGAATTCCCATCAAAACTCAACTCGCAGTTCCTAACCAAATTCTTCGACACAAAACCTTCACCCAAAGGTGAAGTAACAGATACAAAAGCAGAAATAGGCTCCACAGGCAAGGCATGCATCACAATAAAGTTCTCAGATAAGAAAGAATGAGATGAACCTGTATCTATCAGAATAAACGCAGGATAACCAAAAATCTTACAGTTACCTGTAATCACATCATTCGGTGCAGCTTGAGCCTCATCTTCGTTCAGAGCAAACACTCTAGCCTGCGGTCGGGAACCGGTGGAGTATTCATGTCTAGCCTTCTTCGAGTACCCATCTAAATTGACAGGGTTAGAACACGGATAATTCAATTCATATCTCATCATTTCAGTGTCTCAAAACCTCTGATCTTCTTATTCGATTCAAAGATGGAACTCTGATCAAATGCATGAATGCAGTTCATATCTCAATTAGCTCATGCTTTATTATTTAAATCACCGAGTCAAGTAATTCTAAAAATTTTCAATCAATAAAGCATGCTCGCATATTCTTTAATCAGAGAATGAATCAAGCACATGCGAGAAATTAAGGTCAAGCGGACTCTATCTACCCCGCTCACTTCTAGAAATAAAATCCAGAAACTTATCGCTCTGATACCACTTAATGTGAGGCCTCGGTTCTAATCTTCTATTCTTAATATAATATAAACAATTATCATGCACCATCTATAAGATAAGGCAACAAATAAAAAAAAAATTATTTTTCTGGTGAACAGTGCTGCGCTCGATCCTATAAAAGTCCAGGATTGAGCGCACCAAATTTTAAAACTCTCTGCCGAGAAAAAAGCAGTGTGCCGCGCTCGATCCGGCAAAAAGCCAAGATCGAGCGCACCATTTTGTGAAACTCTCTGCCTCGGAAATCACAGGGGCCACGCTCGATCCTGCAATAACCTCGGATCGAGCGCACCCCCTTGCCCAGAAAATTTCAAAACATGGAATGCCTTTCCTTACAAACTCAATCCATCAATAATCAAACAACATGCATCAATCCAAATTCAAACATAATCTCGACTACTCGATACAACAAGATACAACCAAGGTTTGAGTCTAGTAATTACGTCAAAACATAACTAGATTCGCATGCATTACAAAACATCAAAAGTTTGAATACATTCAACTTCTAAAAACCAAGCCTCACTTCTAATATCTCGATCCTCTATCCACGTGGTCTCTGACTGGTACCTGCCCCACCTGTTGCCAAGTACACATACAAACAAAGACAAACAGCCGGATAATCCGGTGAGAATTGACATTCCCAGTAAAAGAGACTAACATGCTATCAAATAAATATATCAAGTTATATATGAACTCATTCTTCATATAATCAATTAATCCAATCAAGTACTGAATTAAAATGATATGCATGTCTTTAATACTTCTGGATTATCAGACTCAGATAATCGAATGGAATTATTCTATTCTTTCTTTCTTTCTTCGGTTTGGGATCCCGAGGTTAAAACTTCCTAAAATCACACCAACTTCCCTCTCGAGGTGGACGAGGCATATTTTAATCCTCAAGACTCCAGAGCATTATAGTGAGTTAAACAACGAAGTAGTAAATCGCCTATCAAGTCACTCGACTACAATCTCTAGATCGTCTAATTCAAAATGAATAATCAATTCGGCTCAATATGAATGCACATGAATCTAATGCATTCAAATAACAATTCAGACATATATTCAAATAAGCACATAAACATGCAATATGTGATTTCTTCTAGGACACTCGAATCAATCCGGATTCGAGTTAATCGTCCTATTCCATTCCAAAGTCATCTTATACCTTTCTTCGTGTTGTTCACAGTCGTCGATCTGTAAAACAACAATTCTCAATCAAAGTTCCTATAATCAAAATCGATCCAAATCCATCGAGAAATAAAGAATAACATCGACACTATACCGGCTCAACTCTTCCAACTGATCAAAGCTTTAAGTCTCTCAACTTCCAAGACTTCAAATCAATCTATCAGAAGAAGTCATAGTGATCAAAATTGATATCAAAACTAATATCAAACTCGGTATAACTCAAAACATCAAACCGATATCTAAATCTCAAACTGACGGCATAACGACTATAACTGATCAAACCGGAAATGCAGACAGCAAAACAACAACTCAATAAACTCATTCCAATCCTCAAACCTCAATTTCAACACAATCCCAACACATCACAAAATCAAGGTTTTCGAAAATAACTAGAAAAATCATAACAATTCCGATCGTCGTTAGACTTCAAACCGTCTTAGATATACGATCACTGCTAACTCATAATCATCCTCTCCGATTATAAACAAATTCTAACAATATCGAAAAATTCAAACTTCCCATAATTAAGATATACTTACTTCCAAACGGAGCACTCGTCGCTGTGATCGTAGATATCAAGTCAGAATTCAATTCTATCGGACGGATTGAGCTAGAATCGAAATCACAAAAGCTCGGAAGCTTTTTGATCGCCTAAAATGGTGAAGGGGCGACTTGGAGGTAATGAAGGTAAGGAAGATAGACTTAGTCAACAAGTCTAATATATAACAAATCCACTTTTTGCGTTCTAGTCCCTGAAATTTATGAAAATTGCAAAAAGGTCCCTGATTAATAAAAAGTTTGATCTCGAATTCTGAAATCACTGACTATCTCAAATAACATCAATTAAGATAAAGACGGGGCGTTACACTTTCTATTATGGTTTATTACCTGCAAATCGTACTATGTTAGATGCAGATGCAGGTGGGAATCTTTTGCGTAAATCGCCGGAAGATAGTTATGAACTGTTTGAGGAGATGGCCTCTAGTAGCTATCAACCTCAATCTGAGAGGAGCATGATGCGAAAATCAGCAGGAATTCATCAAGTGGACGCATTCACTTCGATGACAGCACAACAGGAGGCTATGAATAAGAAGATTGATGGATTGAGCTTAGGAAATTCTGCGATGCGCATTCAGGAGGTGTTCTGCGATAGGTGTCAAGGTGAGCATTTCACTAAAGATTGTCAAACTGGAAACCCTTTTTATGTGCAGGATGAGGCACCAGTGAATCATGTGGGAAGCCAAAACCGCCCCAGGTTTGACCCGTATTCAAATACATATAATCCGGGGTGGAAGAAACATCCGAACTTTTCTTGGGGTGGTCAAAACAATCAGTCTAGGCCATATCAGAATCAAAATCACGTGAAACAAACTCAAGAGGAGAAGTCCAGTTTAGAGTAGATGATGCAAAATTTTATATCATCCACTAAGACTCGAATGCAGAACCAGGACGCAGCTATAAGGGGTTTGGAAAATCAAATAGGGCAGCTGGCAAAGAGGATGTAAAATTGAGAGCCATGAACTTTGCCAAGTGACACTAAGACTAATCCAAAGGAGCAAGTAAAGGCCGTGGAGTTGCGAAGTGGGAAGAAACTGAAAACCAAAGCGTTGGAGCACGAAGATAAAAAGAATGAGGATGAGATATAGCCATCTACAATTAAGTCATCTGACTCTACACAATCACCCACATCAAAATCTAATATTGTTATTCCACCTCCATTTCCTGCAGCACTGAAGAAAGCGAAACTTGATTCGCAATTTTCAAAATTTATTGAGGTGTTTAAGAAGTTACATATTAATATACCTTTTGCTGATGCATTGTTGCAAATGCCTAGTTATGCAAAATTTTTGAAGGAAATCTTAGCAAGCAATAGGAAATTAGAGGAGCATGCCATGGTAAACTTAACTGAAAATTGTTCTGCATTAGTGCAAAACAAAATTCCTCCGAAGTTGAAAGATCCAGGGAGTTTTTCTATCCCTTGCATGATTGCACTACAAGAAATATGGGATTCAACAACACGCAATTGACATCGGTTTTGGGAAAAACCGTTGTTGTTTTTCATTTAACAACGGTTTTTAATAAAACCGTTGTTGTTGCCTATTTTTTGTTGAAAAAATACAACGGTTTTTAAAAAACCGTTGTCTTATTTATGTCAAAGATAACTGTTTCGTAAAACCGTTGTTTTTTAATTTATTTTTTTTAAAAAAAATTAAACTTTAATAATCAATATACAGAGGTGTTTTCTTCCTATACGGGAAACCCGTTTTGACAATCTCTTCATAGTGAAAATTGAAACCCTATTCTTTCTTCCTAAAAAACATCAGCACGTCGTATTCTGATGCCAGATGGAGATTTTGAGCGATCGATCATCTAGGACGCGATACAATGGAGATTTTGAGCGATCATTTAGAACGCTATACCATTTATACAGTTAACAAATCTCCCAGCGGCCAGCCCTAAATTTCGATCGACACCATCTCCCATCGGCGACCGTTAATTTTTCACGATGGCCTTGCACTGAAGTCTCACTCACTCTCATCGATCGATTACACATTACTCTCTACAGTTTCGGAGTTTCTCTTCTCAATCCCGAAGGTAATTTCTGTAAGATCTAGATCTGCTCACGATGCTTGTGTTTTCCAGAAAAATTTCTCACCTTTTTGTGTTTTTTAATGTTAATTGCTGATGCTAGAGACTGAATTCTTTGATTTTAGGCTTAGATATATCTATTAAGTCGATTTTGAAGTTTTTTCTGTTCGCATGTCGAAGTGTGGGTAGATCGAGATTCGAGACGGTTGTGAGCATTTCGTGTCTTTCTCTGTTCCATGTTTTCCTTTTTTTAGTTGAAAATATGTCGGTTTTTTCTCGCTAGTGTTTCCGATTCTAACATTTGGAAAATTAATTCTGGAATTGATTTCTGCCGTGAGGAAGATATTATTTAACTTTCTGCATATTTATCACTTGATTTCATGAATTTGTTGTTGGTATATAATGTATCCTTGTTAAGTAAATTTAGATGAAATGAAAGGTTTTATCTTATAATACTTTTGTTTTATGAGTAGAGTTGGATGCAACAGAAGGTTCTTGCTTGCATTTATACACATTTCTTGAATTTGACAATAGTTACATACTTGAACCACATGCTGGTTCTACAGTGAGGTTTATTTTATAGACAATCCACATGTGGCCACATGATTGATATTTTATTTTAGGTTATATCCGTGTCATTACTTTGAATTTTGGTGTTATCATCAATTCGTCATCCATTTTTACTAAAAAGAATTTGCTGCTTTGTTGGTAGGGCATCCATTATTAAATAGAGCAATGGGAGATGTTTCAGATCGAATAGGTCATCCTACTGACAATGGGCAGGTAGCTTAGTAATTCTCTGGAATTTTCATGTTGTGATAGCGATCTTGTTTTTTTTAAAAAAAAAATACATTTGTCTGTTTATGTCTTTGAGGATTTTATTTTTTGGTAGATTGGTGTAATAGATCCAGATTGCAGATTGATTGGATTTATCTATACGACGACTTATTCAAGGTAATCTTAGCAATTTATACCTTTTCAGATGGATTCCAATCGAAGTTTCAATTTTTTCTTCCACATGCTCTTATTAGATTACCTTGGATTCTTTTTTAAAATTTTAGGTCATTCCATTTGATAACAAAGGTCAGCTCAAAGAAGCGTTTAATATTAGGTAAATTTTTTACTTTTTTTCCTATTGCTTACAGTAGCAAGTCACTTTCCCGAAAGTTGATGTGTATATTTTTCATTTCTCTTATCAGCTATCCTTGAATTCTTTCCTATGTATTGTTGATGCCCAGTTGCTAATTCATAATGCAAATTCATTTGCTTAACCTTTCTACTGCGGTATTTCCCTAGTTGTGATCGTGAAATTAAAAGATTTAGCAGCTGCTACTGAGCATGAGGTTCCCAGAAGCAGACTTGTCGAGGAGCTTCAAAGATGGCTAAACAGCACATCACCTTAAAACAGCACCACAAACTGCCAAGATCAGATCATAATTTGGCATTTAAGATATATATACACATGATCTTTTTCTCTCTTTTTTACCTTTTTCTTGTCAATGAGAGATTACAACTGGAGCGGTAATGAAGAACATCTGTTTTCAAAATGTATTCGATAAAATATTTGTTTGCATAGGATTGGTCTGGATTTATGTTCAAAAGATTGTTATTATATGTTGTGAAACCAAAGTAGTCATTGGTTAATATTTTACCATGTTTAGCCAACTTTCTGGAGTCTTGTGAAATCCTTTTGTGAGTCGGAGTAAATTTGTTCTTTTCCTTAGAGTGTTGCAGGCGTCGGTGCTAAAGAAGTATCTGGCGCGGGTGTCGTTCTTTTTGTACCAGTGCTTCTTCGGCGTCATCCAGTTTCTGGTGATCGCCGCCTTCGTCGAGAGGGATCCGCAAGCTTGGCTTGTGCATTCCGGCGCCGAGCTCTTCAGTGTTTTCTATGCTGTAAGATCATCCATCCCTTTTCTTTTCTTTTTTTATTAAAAAAAATATTTTTAGATCATATATAGCTTTATTAATTGAGAATTTTGTATCCAATAGGTACTGCACACATATATATTTAATCAAGTTCAACTTAGAAGGAGGAGCCGAGTTTGACATTTACCCCATCTTAATTTAAAATTCTGTGCATACATTATTCTCAAACATAATCTGATCATTTTATTTAATTTGTGGGATTGATCGATACTCTTTTATCACCCATGTTCTCCATAACAAAACTAGAACCCAAGATTTTATTAAATGTCAACCTACCACTTGCCATGTAAAAGGTCTCATCTTTGTCATATTTTAAATATTAATCAATGCTTGGACTCAATCATGTCAATGTCAGGTTTCATAGCTGATACATTCCCATTTATTAATTTTTTTCAAAAATAAATCAAATGTGCTTTAAATTTAATGTTTGATTTGTAACTTGATCAGTTATTGGGCATCTATTCATTAATTGTTTTGGTTCTTTATTTGTGACTGAATTTTTTTGTCCGAGGTTAGTTTGGCTGCCCTTCTTCAGAGGCTAGTGGTGATGAATATCACATTCAAAGCACTTAAGGTGAATTAATTACTATGTTAATGATGTTTACCTTTTAATGGTTGGTATTTGTCGTTGGATTATTAGCATTATATGTACATATTTTTATGGAAACTTGGATGACAAGTAACTCAACTGAGAAAACATTCATCTAATGAAGTTCGTAGGTTGGTGAAAATCCTTGTCTGATTTGTGTGAGAACTTTAGTTTTTCAAAAAATTTAACATTCTTGAAATCATTTCAAAAAATTGCTTCTTACTTCCAGGAAATGGAAGGACACTGTTGATTAATGGGTGAGGTTGAATGTAACAGAGGAAGAAGATATCACTCAATTCAGCGGTAAAATCAAGAAACTAAATTATTCACATTTTTTTCTAGCAAATTATATATAATAAGAATAGGAACAAATTCATATATTTATACTACTGAAATGACAACTTTCTGTAACAGATGACAAGAAGTTACCACCCCACCAAGCTCAACTCAAGAACAACACTCAAAATGCGGGAATGGTTTCTCACGGAGAAGCACAAAATGGTCCAGGTCTGGAAAATAGTGCTATCAGATTGTTGGAATTTAAATTTTAAAAAATACTCCAGTTTTTTTGTATTTTAAAAATTCGTCTCGCGCTAAATTTGATATTTCTTGTTGCTGTGAACTTGAATTTTCCATTGAAACACAAGTAATGACATCATACACATATAACATGAGCAAAATGCACAACTTTAGGATAAAAGCATGGTCATCCATCCAGTATTATAGGAGTACAGTATTGTACAGCAGAAAAGAAACGTGAACTTTAGGACAAATTTTAATATATTTTCATGAAATTGTTACGTCTCTACATCAAAAAATATAAATGGATTTAAATTGGATTCTTAATGGTTATTGAATTACAATTGGTTTGTTTTTATGTCATTTGATTAGGATGCAAGCCAATAGAACAAAAGGATGAGAAATTGGAAGCCCATCTCCTGCATGCACTACGAAAAAAAATCAGGTATTCTTCTTCTTCATTGGTTCTCGATCTCTGTTTTTTTCATACCGACATTTTCCAAATACAGTGGAGTTCTATAATTGTATACTTCTGAAGTTCTATGATTGTATACTTCCACCATTATATGTTGGCTTTTCTTGACTCTAGTCCTAAAATTGAATATGAGTTTAAGTGCAGATTCTAGTAATGTGTTTGATTAAATTGTTGGAATATTTGGTAGGGAATTTTGACTTGGTGTTTGAATAAAAGATATAGAGCTCTGTTTTTTCTTCGAAATGTGGTTATTGGTTATCTGATTATGCATTTGGTATCATGTCTTATTCTGGATAATCGAGGAGTTGTGAGCGTTTGGATTATTAAGTTTAGTAAGTGATTTTTGTTGCCTTTGGAATTGGTGAGTTTCTTGTTTTTTTAAGTAATGTGCTCATGATTTTTTTTTAATAATTTACAGTTTGGATAGAAAAATCAAAAGAAAAGGATGGATGCATCTTTCATGAAGAATCTCTATTGAGGAAAAAATATCGAATCGGTTTCAAGTTTATCAACATATTAGCATAGCTCTATTTTCTAGTATTCATAAAATTATGATTCAAATTTTGAATAGAGTAATATACAATAATGAAAAATTGTATATTAAATTTTATTTTCAAATTTTGATTTTTGAAGAATTTATAATATTGGAAATTGCATATTAATTTTTTTTTGTTTTATACCTAAAAAAGTCAAGGGTGAAAAATCGTTGTTAAAGGGGTTAAAACCGATGTTAAAGGCCATGTTGTTAAAAGTGCGGCAAAAACGACAACAGTTTTCAACCGTTGTCTTTTTGAGCCAACGACAACGGTTTTTCACCGTTGTAAAACCGTTGTCGTTGGCTCGAAAAGATAACGGTTTTTAACCGTTGTCTTTGACCCCACTTTTAACAACAGGGCCTTTAACATCGATTTTAAATACCCCTTTAACAACGGTTTTTCACCCTTGTCTTTTAGCATTTTTGTTGTAGTGTTGGTGATGTGGTTTTTCATAAGGCTCTTTGTGATTTGGGTGCCAGCATTAATTTGATGCCATTTTCTGTGTTTAAAAAGCTTGGAATGGGAGAACCAAAGCCTACAAGAGTTTCTCTGCAACTGGCAGATAGATCTATCCACGTGGAATAATTGAAGATGTGCTGGTTAAAGTGGACAAATTTATTTTCCCAGTAGATTTTGTGGTGCTTGACATGGAGGAGGACCTGGATATGCCATTGATCTTGGGCAGACCTTTTCTGGCAACCGGAAAAGCCCTAATTGACGTGCAAAAAGGGAAGTTGTTATTGAGAGTAGGAGAGGAGAAAATCACTTTTGATGTTTTTAATGCACTAAAGCACACACTGCACAATCATGATTGTTTTAGGATTTATGCATTGGATTCACTTGTTCATGAATTTGTGCAGGATGAGTTAAAAGATCCCTTAGAAGCTGAACTTATAAATGAGGGATGTGATGATGGCTTTGATGAAGAGAGAAAGAATATCATTGCATATTTTACTGCTAATCCTCCATTGAAGAAGCAAATGCGATTCAAACTCGAAGAATTGGGAAATAGGAAGGATTTGGTCCTTCAACAATCAAGCATAGATGCACCACCTACTCTAGAACTCAAACCTTTACCTTCACATCTAAAATATGTTTATTTGGGTGATGATAATAATCTACCGGTTATTATTTCTTCTTGTCTGACAGGTGTGATGGAGGAAAAGTTGGTACACATCTTAAAGGAGCATAAGAGAGCCTTCGCATGGAAGGTGACAGACACTAAGGGAATCAATCCATCGATTTGCATGCACAAAATTCTGATGGAGGATAAGTACTCTCCTTTGGTTCAACCTCAGCGGTGGCTGAACCCGAAGATGCAAGAGGTAGTAAAAGCTGAAACCATTAAACTCTTGGACGCAGGTATCATCTATCCTATTTTTGACAGCGCATGGGTGAGTCCTATACAGTGTGTTCCTAATAAAGGTGGTATAACTGTGATAAAAAATGACAAAAATGAGTTGATACCCACTAGAACGGTTATGGGTTAGCGTGTGTGCATTGATTATAGGAAGTTGAATGACGCTACCCGTAAGGACCATTTTCCCCTCCCCTTCATTGATCAAATACTTGAGCGATTGTCGGGTCATGAAATTTTATTGTTTTCTAGATGGGTATTGGGGATATAATAAAATCATGATTGCACTAGAGGACCAAGATAAAACAACTTTCACTTGCCCTTATGGTACCTTTGCGTATAGGCGGATGCCGTTTGGATTGTGTAATGCACCCGCCACTTTTCAAAGATGTATGACTGTTATTTTGCATGACATGACAGAGAATTTCTTAGAGATATTCATGGATGACTTTTCTATTTTTGGATCTTCTTTTGATGGCTGTCTGAAAAATCTGCATTTGGTGATATTACGATGTGAGGAAACTAACTTGGTTTTGAATTGTGAAAAGTGTCATTTTATGGTACAGGAAGGCATCGTGCTTGGGCACAAAATTTCTGAATAGGGAATGGAGGTGGATAAAGCAAAAATGGAAGTCATAAAAAATCTACCTCCACCAACATCTATTAAGGGAGTGAGAAGTTTCTTAGGGCACGCCGGGTTTTACCGGTGTTTTATTAAAGATTTTACTAAAATTGCTAAGCCCCTATCCTCTTTACTAATGAAAGATGTACCGTTTGACTTTAATTCTAATTGTGTGCAGGCATTTGAGTTCTTGAAGGAGCGACTGGTGATAGCTCCTGTTTTGGTAGCTCCTGATTGGGATCTTCCATTCGAGGTAATGTGCGACGCTAGTGATACGGCTGTAGGTGCTGTTTTGGGTCAGAGGAAAAACAAGGTATTCCATACTATATACTATGCAAGTAAGACTTTATGTAGTGACCCTTAACCGGATCACCTACTAAACAGAACTTAGGCATGCAATTAACTTAATCAAAACAGTAATCAAAATTCAACTGCAGAAACCATAACATTAATACAATCCCAAGAAAAGGAATCTGTAAATACCCAAATATAATACAACCAAATCGAATAGTTGTATCAATCCAAATAACAACAAAATAAAACCTAGGCGAAGCTCCAGCTGACCAACCACTGCCTAGCCCCTCTTGGATCCACCCGCCTCGTCCAATCGCAAACCTGCCCCATGGAATAGGGTGTCCAGAAACACAAAGTACAAGACGTGAGCATAAAACGCTCAGTACGAGAGTATGAGTATACATGCATGCAAAGTGAACTCCCGATAAACTCGAGGTCAATGATCAGATAACAGAGACAGATCGGGCCCTGGTATGTAGCACGTTGTGCCGTCGCTTCAGGAGGTGGCTCCCATACCATAATACCAGTGGATATGCCGGAACCAAAGCCATGGAAGTCCATCCACCAACAGGATAGGGTACATCCCTACTAATAGACATCTCGAAGGAGATAGCTCAGTATGCAAATGAATGCAGCATAAATCAATGACATATAAACCATGCAGTCACATAATACATGCATACTCAGTCAGGATATCTCGAACAGTACTTTCGTACCTCAAATCAGTGCAAGCTCTACCAACTCTAGGTCCACGCATATAGTCTGCTCTACACTGCCAAATGATACTATTATCATTATAGTGCTCTAAAAGCCTTAACTAAGCTATTGCATACTCCTAAATATTTATATGAAGCAAAAGCTATACTTTTGTCCGTCGTTAGCCCTTTGATGTCGAGTGCCTCATAACTAGGCCACAGCTCCGCTACGACGCCTGGATCGCTATGCCACTTCCGGATTCCCCACGGAACGCGTAGAATTCCCTAGATCTGAGTTAGAAGGCTAAGGAATTGAGAGAGAAGAGAGGAATTGGTGCACTCAAATGTGAGCTCGGCACCCCCTATTTATAGGCGATGGTCGGAACCTCCTTTCCTCGATCGGAACGTCCGATCCCGACATCGGAGCTTCCGATCTCGCTTATCTGCCACGTGTCAAAATCTCACTGGTTGACTTCGGATAGAGGTGATCGAAACTTCCGATCCTGATCGGAGCTTCCGATCCTGCCACACGTCATGCCTGACGTAATTCGATCGGAGCTTCCGATCCTATTCGGAGCTTCCGAACTCACCTTCGGAGCTTTCGATCTTGTTCTGAGCTTCCGAACTCACCTTCGGAGCTTCCGATCTTGTTCTGAGCTTCCGATCCTGCCTTCGGAGCTTCCGAACCCTTCTCAAGTAATTATGATTAATTCCTTAATCACTGATTTTGGTTACGGGCTACTACATTCTCCCGCACTTAAGATATTTCGTCCTCGAAATCAGATCTTAAGTACTGAATGTAATACAGAAATCAGAAACATTCTTTATTCAAATCAAACGTTTACAGAGTTCGCAACTGAATACAACTTTAAGAATGAAATCAAAACAACTCAGGATGGTCTTCACACATCCTGTCCTCAAGCTCCCAAGTAGCTTCCTCAGTGCCTCGGCGCTGCCACTGAACTAAAACCAGAGGAATGACTTTGTTCCGCAAAACCTTATCTTTATAATCCAGGATACGAATAGGTTTCTCAACATAGGTCAAATTCTTGCTCACCTGAACCTCAGACCGCTGCAGAATATGAGACTCATCCGCCACATACCGCCGCAACAGAGATACGTGAAACACGTCGTGAATACTGGAAAGATGCGGTGGCAAAGCTAGTCGATAAGTCAAATCGCCAATGCTTTCCAAAATCTCAAACGGACCGATAAACCTGGGAGACAACTTGCCCTTAAGGCCAAATCTAAGAATCCTGCGGAAAGGTGACACTCTCAAAAACACTTTCTCCCCGACATCGAACTGCAAAGGCCTACGCTTGGTGTTAGCATAGCTGGCCTGACGATCCTGTGCAGTCTTAATCCGTTTCTTGATCTGATCAACAATTTCTACCGCCTGCTGGATAAACTCCGGTCCCTCATCCTGTCTCTCCCCCACTTCTTCCCAGAAAAGTGGAGTACGACAACATAGTTCGTACAACGCCTCAAAAGGTGTCATCCCAATGCTAGTATGATAGCTGTTGTTGTACGCGAACTTGATCAATGGCAAATGATCCTGCCAGGCTGAACCAAAGTTCATGATGCACGCTCTAAGAATATCCTCCAAAGTACGGATAGTGCGCTCTGACTAACCATCAGTCTCCGGATGATAGGCAGTACTCAAACTGAGAGTAGTACCCATCGCACGCTGAACACTCCCCCAAAATCTAGAAGTAAACCTGGGGTCCCAATCGCTGACAATGCTCACAGGCACTCCATGAAATCGAACGATCTCCTGAATGTACAACCGAGCCATACGATCCACATTGTACTCCCGGCTATAGGCAATGAAATGCGCTGACTTGGTGAGTCGGTCCACCACAACCCAGATAGCATCACAGTTCCTCGGGGATACCGGCAAATGGGTCACAAAGTCCATTGTGATAAGCTCCCATTTCCATTCAGGAATAGGCAGACTGTGAAGCAATCCTCCAGGTCGTCGGTGCTCTGCCTTGACCTGTTGACACACCAAAGATCTCGAAACAAACTGATAAACACTGCGTTTCATTCCCTTCCACCAGAAACAAGTACGTAGATCCTTGTACATCTTGTTGCTCCCAAGATGAATACTCAACTTGGTGCGATGCGCCTGAGACAAAACTCCTCTCGCAACTCTACATCCTGCGGAATCACAAGCCTACCAGACAAACACAGAAAACCATCTGACTGATAGTGAAATCCAGACGAGCTACCCTCGTTAGCTAGACGAGTTAAATGCTGGGTCTTCGAATCAGACATCTGAGCATCTCAAATCCGCGAATACAACGCTGGCTCAGATAATATCGCAAACATCTGGATACCCTGCATACCTTTCTTATGCTTGAAAGTATATCCTGAAGTACAACAGTCACTGATCGCACTAGACATCGAACAAGTCTGAAGTGTGGATAGTCGCACCTTGCGACTCAATGCATCAGCGGTGAGATTAGCAGCTCCCGGATGGTACTTAATCTTGCAATCATAGTCCTTAAGCAAGTCCATCCAACGTCTCTGTCTCATGTTCAACTCCGCCTCAGTGAACAAATACTTGAGACTCTTATGGTCGGTGAAGATCTCAAATTTCTCGCCATACAGATAATGACGCCAGATCTTTAAAGCGAACACAATGGCTGCTAACTCCAAATCATGGACTGGGTAGTTGTCCTCGTGAAGCTTCAGCTGTCTAGAAGCATATGCAATCACATGCCCATTCTGAGTCAGGACACAACCTAACCCCTGAAGAGAAGCATCAGTGTATATCACATATCCTCCAGATCCTGACGGTAATGCCAACACTGGCGCAAAAATCAACCGCCGTCGAAGCTCACAGAAATTCTCCTCACACTCAGAGGACCACTCGAAATCCATACCCTTGCGGGTAAGCTGCGTCAAAGGTCGAGCTAGTTGAGAGAAGTTCAGAATGAAGCGACGATAATATCCTGTTAGACCCAGAAAGCTACGGATCTCAGCAACCGTCGTCGGACGCGACCAATTAAGCACCGCCTCAATCTTGCTTGGATCAACAGAAATCCCCTCCCTGGATATGATATGGCCAAGAAAGACCACTCGATCCATCCAAAACTCACACTTGCTCAGCTTGGCGTACACCTTCTCATCCCGAAGAGTCTGCAGTACCAACCGCAAGTGAGAAACATGCTCTTCCGTATTACGCAAATACACCAAGATGTCGTCAATGAAGACCACGAAAAACTTGTCCAAATACTCCCTGAAAACACGGTTCATCAGATCCATGAATATAGCCGGCGCATTAGTCAAACCAAATGGCATCACTAGAAACTCGTAATGCCCATAGCGAGTACGGAATGCAGTCTTGGCTACGTCCTGATCTCGGACTCTCAACTGATGATACCCAGATCTCAAGTAAATCTTGGAATAAACTTAAGTGCCCTGCAGCTGATCAAACAAGTCATCAATACGAGGCAAAGGATACTTGTTCTTCACAGTGACTCGATTCAGCTGCCGATAGTCAATGCACAGCCGCATCGACCCATCCTTCTTCTTCACAAAGAGAACAGGAGCTCCCCAAGGAGATACACTAGGACGAATGTACCCCTTGTCCAAAAGATCCTGTAGCTGATTCTTCAACTCACGCATCTCTGACGGAGCCAGACGATATGGTGCTCGAGAAATAGGCGAAGTACCCGGCATCAACTCTATGCCAAACTCGACATCCCTAACAGGAGGAAAACCCGGAATCTCATCAGGAAATACAACTGGAAATTCATCCACAACAGGAATACTCTCTATCCCAATACTCTCAGTGGACAAATCAACTGCATAGATAAGGTAGCCTTTCCCGCCAGACTCTAGAGCTCGACAGACTCTCAAAGCTGATACCAAAGGCATCGGGGGTCGCGCTCCCTCACCATAGAAAAACCAGCTATCACTCCACTCTGGATGAAAGCGTACTAATCTCTGGTAGAAGTCCACTGAAGCTCGATATGTAGTCAACATATCTATTCCCAAAATGCAATCAAAGTCGTCCATCGCAAGAACCATGAGATTCGCTAACAGAATGTTCCCCTCGAACTATAAAGGGCAACCCATCACTAGACGCTTAGCCAAAGCAGATTGGCCCGTTGGAGTAGAAACAGACATCACTACGTCTAGTGCAATACATGGTAACTTATGCCTCTTAACAAAACGTGGAGAAATGAAGGAATGAAATGCACCAGTGTCAATAAGTACAAGAGCAGGTATACCATATAGCAGAAATGTACCTGCGATGACTTTCTCATTCTCCTCCACTGCCTGATCATGTCTCAGGGCAAACACCTGGCCAGAAGCTCGTGGCCTCAAATGAGAACTCCCAGCAGGCTGTCCCTGCGACCTCTACTGAACGGTGGCCTGAGAACCAGATCCTGAACTAGAACCGCCTCCCCCAGATAGTAGCCAATCCCTCCGGATATGACCAGTCTCTCCATAATGGAAAAAAGCTCCAGAAGCTCTACGGCACTTGTCGGATGGATGGTTCTTCCTAGAGTGATCACAATTTTCCTTCTTTCCGAAACGGACAACACCAGCAGAGCCAGAGGAAGAAGAAGTAGATCCAGACTTTTCGAAAAATTGGGCACGGGGACCCAAAGAACTAGCAGGTCTCGACTGAGAAAAAGACCTGTTCCGTCGAATGCTGTCCTCTGCCTGGTGACAACGGCTCACCAAACCCTCGTAGGACATGTCATCACCAATCGCCACACGGTCATGGATCTCAGGGTTAAAGCCCTGAAGGAACAGATTATACTTCATCCCATAGCTGTCAGCAATCTCGGGGCAATAGGATAGCAGATCAAAGAACTTCTGCTGATACTCATCAATAGACATGGCTCCCTATCGCAGACTCAGTAGCTCGCCCGCCTTCGACTGACGGAGTGCATGAGGAAAATACAGCTTCTAAAAATTTGTGCGGAACTCGGCCCAGGTGGCCACTCCTCTCGCCGCAACAAAAGTGAAAGAGTTGGTGCTCGGTGAGCCAACTTGTGGCTAAGGGCTTTTATGACTCTATGTATAAACAATCTTTTGTTTAATATAATTTACACTTTTATAATGGCGTTTACTTTATCTTTTATCATATTATTATGTTGTGACATACTATAAGATGTTTAGATGAAGACCTTGAATATACTATAGTGTATGTAAGATGTGGTGGCACATGGGGATGGCTATCATGAAACACATCTTATAGTCACTGTATATTCTAAACAGTTCCTAGTCGATTGAGCCGTCCGTTAATAAGGATAAGGATCGCTCGAGATTGAGACTAGCATTTGCGATGCCGAGTACCATGTTTCATTGGTATGGAACATAGAGATGTTCAAAGCATGCAAATGGATATTCATACGATGAATGATCGAACTACCCTATCCGGACTTTCCAAGTGGTTATCACTTATCGAGTGGATAAAGTCTGCGGTTTTGGTTGTACACCATTAGTCCTTACTACTTGAAATATCATTGAGACTCTATATGCTAGTACTGTACTTTGACTTGTTTACCGACTCTATTGGGGTCATCAGGTG
This sequence comes from Henckelia pumila, assembly GCF_033568475.1. NCBI lineage: Eukaryota > Viridiplantae > Streptophyta > Magnoliopsida > Lamiales > Gesneriaceae > Henckelia > Henckelia pumila. The sequence continues at coordinate 1,379,680 of NW_027331857.1, read as the reverse complement.
TCGGGATTGGGTACAGTTACGACACATATAGGAGTCGATGCTTTGTTGTCAAGGATTCACCACATACTTGCGAGTGTGGATATCCTATGCAATCTGAGGAGATATTAGTGTGACGAATCTCTGGCCAGAGTACATGATGTGTTTTAAGAAATGGTTTCTTAGTAGCACATGCGATGTCCCTATTTGATCTTCAAGATGAATTACATAGTTATCGAATCTCGAACGACTCTCGATTTACCAATGGTTGTTGATTCGATTGGGATATATGGATGAAGGGGCCGTACTGTACGCTAACCAAAATCTATTGGTTCTTGCAGGAACTATCAGTGATACCTAGGGAATCATGGGGCGATGTTGCTAGGCGCTCTTACCATGATTCGATGGGCAAGTCGGAAATTGTTGTTCCGAGTCACAAGGAGTTGTGAGCCCACGGCTAGCTGTATCCCTGAACCATTGAGGGTCACACAAGTAATGGATTTTTAATCCCCGTTGAGATAATTAAATTTAAAGAGTTAAATTTAGTGAATAAAGAAGTGGGACTTCTTATATCAGAGTAGAAGAGTAAGATTTCCTAAAATGACATAGGGATGGGCATTTTTGGAAATCACTGAATTCGGATTCAGAAAATTTATCTTGACTTTAAAAGATGCAGAAATGGTTTCTGTGCACATTGGTGAAATTGGTTTATCAATCTGAGTCACGATGAATTTTATATTAATTTCTGAACATGCGGGCTTTGCTTGTCAGGCTTGAACTTATGACTAATGGGCCCTAAGCTGTTAGCAGCCCACATTATAAATAAGTTATTGCAGTACAGAAATTGAAAAGAATAAGGCATAATGTTCGAAAACACTAGGGTTTTCTCTCTAGTGGCCGCCGCCCCTCTCCTCTCTCTGTCAGAAAATCCAGCCTGTGAATTTTGAATTTGCAGTCTGGTTTAACGGATCAAATTCGTTAATTCTCTTCGTAGAAACTTCTGATAGATTTTCTAGTGCAATCTATCAGAGGGATTAAACTTCTGTTCGTGGACCTGATTGAAGAATTGTTCGTCCATCAGTTCCTGGGATATACAACAAGAGAAGAGTTATCTGTTGGTGTCCATAATCTCGTTTCGAGATTCAAGGTAAAAATTTAATTGTTATTTAATTTTTACACGCACAATTTAATCGTAAAGTTTTGATACCCATGATATGGAATCGTTCCATATAAAATTTTAAAACTTCCGCTGCACCGGGTATCAATTCTGATTGATCTGAACACCGTTTTCCAACAGTGGTATCAGAGCCAAGTTGATCAGATCAAGCGATTAAATTAATCGATTGTACAAAATTTTTAAGCCTCGGTTTTTGAAACAAAACAAAATTTTAAAATTAAATTTTTGACGGGCAAGAAAAGGGCAGCGATTGGATCGCTGCCCGAGGGCAGCGATCGTCGCTGCGCAGGGCAGCGCTCGGCGCTGCCCAGCCCGCGCCCGGTCAGGGCACGGGCTGCCCGGGATTGTCCCGGGCAGCCCGGAAAAATTAAAAATTGTTTTTTGAAAATTTTGAATTTTTGAAATTCTAGTGTTTGATCCGATCGAAAAATTTTTTTGATAAGATCACGAGGCGTTAGATCGAATTGTTCGAGTCCGAAAATTTTAAAATTGATTTTTGGATAAATTTGAATTTTTGGAAAATTTATAAATTTTATCCGTTAAATCAGATTTTATGAAATTAATTATTTTTGGTACAATTGATGATAAGATATGATCTTATGGAAATATTGAGTAAAATATGATTTTATGTATAAAATTGGATTTTATATGTAAAATATGATTTTATTTGATAAAAAGGTAAAATATGATTTTGTATGTAAAATAAGATTTTATATATAGAATATGATTTTATCCTTTTTAATTTAATTGTCATTGCATGTTATCCAATAAATTAATTTTGAATTAAATATTATTGGATAAGGATGATCGATTGTCATGACCAATTTTGTAGGTGTATGTTAGGGAATTTACATTTGTTTTTATTGTTGTTGGATTTATTAATGGGCTTGGTTTATGGCCCAATATGAATTGTCATATGTAATAAAAGTGAGCCTGGTTTATGGCCCGTTCCCACCCCTTAAAATGTATCCCTACTTGTCATAGTTATTTATCGTAAATACATTATACATAGTGGGAGATGAAGATTTGAAGATGAAGGTGGGCCCAGCAGACAATAAAGACTGAAGAAATGTAAATTGGCAGCTCAATGTAATAGGATTGCATTGCATACTTGCATATCACCTAGGATTGGACTTAGACTCGTGATTGGCAACCACGGGTCGATTAGTAATGGAATCGATCATCCTAAAATATAATATATGATATTATCGTTGTATGCATGTTTTGACTAAATTGTATGAATCCCGCAAGCATACAAATTTTAAATGATGAGACAAATTTTCAAAAATTAAAATCCCTCATTTTAAATATGATTTAAAGTTGATATCAAGATTAAAAGGGAATTTAAATATTGTTTAAATGTTCCTACCTTCCATCAACGATCAATGTATGAGATGCTACCCGCGGATACGGTCCGGCTCATATTATTGGGGGGGCCCGTTCGTCGAAAAGCTGTACATTGGATCGACACATGTTGTAAGTTGGGTGGAACTCCCATGGGATTTGCTCATATTATTGGGGATCCACATGGATACCGTCCATCACAACTTAATATTTATGGGTCATCTTGACGTGTCACAATAAACGGCGTCATATTATTGGGCCCTTATTGGACATGAGGTAAAAACGTGGAGGTTGCTTTGGAAGCAATTGGGCTCTACCTTTTGAAAATTATGGTTGGCTGATATTATTTGGGACTATAGTTTGTCAATTGGACTCCATGTTCCCACTAAAGAAAATGTTTCTCGTTTTCACTAGAGGGTAGTGAAATCGTTAAAATAGTGGGAGTGAGATTCATAAAATAAATTTCGCCTATTTTATGTCTTAGTAAATTAATTAAACAATCACTGATTATTGTCTGTTTCTTTTCAGTATTTCATTAAGATGAATTCGCGCAATCCACTATTCTCTATTCTCGAACAAAATAAACTGACTGGCGCAAACTATACGGAATGGTTCCGTAAGTTGAAGATTGTCTTGACCTCGGAGAAGATGTTCTACGTGTTAGAAAAATCTCCTCCGAAGGAAGCACCAGCTGATATAAGTCCGGAAGAGTTGGCCAAACTTGATAAATGGTGGGACCATGATATCAAGGCCAAATGCTATATGCAAGCTTCGATGTCTGATGAACTCCAGAGGCGATTTGAGGATACCGTGAATGCTGCTGACATTCACGTACAACTCAAGGAACTTTTTGGGGCTCAATCGAGAGCTGAAAGGTTCGCTACTGTAAAAGAGTTAATGACGTGTCGCATGCGTGAAGGGAATTCGGTCCGTGATCATGGGGTACGCGTGATTTGGCTCATTCAGAAGTTGGTAACGCTTGATTTGGTATTGGAGCATGAACTCAATGTGGACTTATTACTTCTCTCTCTTCCTTCATCGTTTGACGGTTTTGTGGTGAATTTCAATATGAACAAGATAGAGGCCTCCCTTGAAGAGATGGTCAATATGCTTGTAACTTATGAAGCCACTTTAAAGAAGGATAAACCGGTTCTCTTGGTAGGTTCCTCTTCTTCTGCAAAGAAGGGGCCAAGTACAAAGGGTAAGAAACGTTCTGCCCCATCCAAGAAAACCGGACCCGAGAAGAAGAACAAGACAAAGGCTTCAAACATGGAAAAATCCAAGGATGTTTTCCATCACTGCAAGAAACCCGTTCATTGGAAACGTAACTGCAAGGAATATCTAGAGCAGTTGCGAACTGCGAAGGGTATGTTTTATATTGAAATAAATGTTTTACTTAATACAACTTCTTGGGTATTGGATACCGGATGTGGATCTCATATTTTCAATGATTTGCATGTGATGACAAGAAGTCGCAAGCTTAGAATGGGTGAGACCCAGCTGAGGCTCGGAAATGGTTCTAGAGTTGAAGCCAAAGCTGTGGGAGACGTTTATTTAATTTTGCAGAACGATTTTAAGTTACTTTTGAGAGATGTTTTATTTGTTCCAGACTTGATTAAAAACATTATTTCTGTTTCTATGCTTGATAGAGATGGTTTTTCTTGCAATTTTGTGAATGGGATTTGCAATATTTACAAGAATGAATGTTTGATTGGAAATGGACAACTTGAAAACGATCTATATAACTTAAAATTAAAAGACGTTCCAATAAATTATGTTGATAAACCGGTAACAACGAACAAAAGGAAAATCGATAGTCAAAACCCGGCAAACCTTTGGCATGCTAGGCTAGGTCATATTTCCTCAAGGATGAACAAGCTAGTGGGAGAGGGCATGTTTGATATGTCTGATATTAACTCTCTACCTACTTGTGAATCCTGCCTGAAAGGAAAAATGACTAAATCTCCATTCAAGGGGAAACCTAAGCGTAGTCAAAATCTGTTGGATTTGATCCATACAGATGTTTGTGGTCCATTTAGAATTGGTACTCAATTTGGCCACACCTACTTCATTACCTTTACTGATGATTATTCAAGGTATGGGTATTTATATTTAATGAAATATAAGTCTGAAGCATTTGAAAAGTTCAAAGAATTCAAGGCTGAAGTAGAAAACAAACTAGGCAAAATTATTAAAGCACTTCAATCGGATCGAGGTGGAGAATACTTAAGTACCGAGTTTTTGGACTATCTGAAAGAGAATGGGATTCTCTCTCAGTGGACTCCTCCTATGACACCTCAGCTGAATGGTGTATCGGAGCGTCGTAATCGAACTTTGTTGGACATGGTTCTATCCATGATAAGCTTCACTGAGCTTCCACCTTCGTTTTGGGGCTGCGCGCTTGAAACGGCGGTGTTGTTGTTGAACAACGTCCACACCAAAGCAGTGGATAAAACACCATACGAGTTATGGAATGGCAAAACTCCTAAGTATTCGTACTTGAGGATTTGGGGATGTCCAGCTTACGTGAAGCAGACAGTGGGAGATAAGTTGGATAGTCGATCCACTTTATGTTATTTTGTAGGGTATCCGAAGAATTCAATCGGATATTATTTCTATCATCCTACTGAAACAAAAGTGTTTGTTTCAAGGAATGCCACCTTATTGGAGAAGGAGTTCTTATTGGATAAGAAAGGCAAGATGATGGAACTCGAAGAAATTCGAGAAGAACCCGAAATACAAAATAATGATCCCATACCTCAAGAATCTTCAGAGGACACGCCTATACCTAGAAGATCCGAGAGGACTTCTAGACCTCCTATTCGATATGGTTTTCTTCTTGAAGGGGATCAAGATGAACCCGACATTGGATGTGATCCAAGAAACTTCAAGGAAGCAATTTCTGATGCGGATTCAAATTTATGGCTTGAAGCTATGCAGTCGGAAATAGATTCGATGCATACAAACCAAGTTTGGTCTTTAGTAGATCCTCCCGATGTAATTGTTCCAATAGGGTGTAAATGGATCTACAAGAGAAAACTTGGGCCTGATGGTAAGGTATTGACCTACAAGGCACGATTGGTGGCGAAAGGTTATACTCAAAGACAAGGAGTTGACTATGATGAAACCTTTTCACCAGTTGCAATGTTCAAGTCCATAAGAATCCTTATTGCCATAGCTGCTTGGTATGACTATGAGATATGGCAAATGGATGTGAAGACTGCATTCCTTAATGGAAACATTAGAGGATATCTATATGATGCAGCCTGAGGGATACACATCCATGGGAAGCGAGCATAAGGTATGCAAGCTTCAGAGATCAATTTATGGTCTCAAACAAGCATCAAGAAGTTGGAACCAGAAATTTGATGAAACAATAAAGGATTTTGGTTTCATCAAGAACCCGGAGGAACCATGCGTGTACAAGAAAGTAGTTAAGGATGCTGTGACATTCTTAGTACTTTATGTTGATGACATCTTACTCATTGGGAATGATGTAGGGATGTTGCAGTCAACAAAGATATGGTTATCAGGTAGATTCTCGATGAAGGATTTGGGTGAGGCATCCTATATTCTAGGGATACAGATCTATAGAGATAGATCTAAAAGATTGATAGGACTCACTCAATCAACTTACATCGAAACCATATTGAAAAGGTTTTCAATGGATGGGTACAAGAGAGGACATCTACCTATGTTTCATGGAGTTTCTCTATCCAAGTCCATGTGTCCCAAGACTGATGAAGAGATAGAGAAAATGACACATGTACCATATGCGTCAGCCATAGGTAGTATCATGTATGAGATGATATCTACCAGACCGGATGTAGCATTTGCTCTGAGTGTCACGAGCAGATATCAGGCCAATCTCGGTCAAATGCATTGGAAAGCCGTGAAGGACATTCTTAAGTACTTACGAAGGACTAAGAATATGTTCATGGTATATGGAGGAAGAGAACTGAAATTGAAAGGCTATACCGACTCTAGCTTCCAAAGTGACGTGGATGACTCGAAGTCAACCTCTGGATTTGTGTTCATGCTCAATGGCGGTGCTGTCTCTTGGAAGAGTTCCAAGCAGGACACCACAACGGATTCCACCACTGAGGCAGAATACATTGCGGCATCAGCTACTGCTAAAGAGGCCGTTTGGATGAGGAATTTTGTCCAAGAGTTGGGCGTCATTCCTGAAGCTGTTGGTCCAGTCCCGGTGTACTGTGACAACACGGGTGCCGTTGCTCAGGCAAAGGAACCAAGGTCTCATCAAAGATCCAAACACGTACTGAGGAAATACCACATCATCCGGGAGATCGTGGAAAGAGGAGACATCACTGTCGAGAGAGTGGCCTCTGCAGACAATATCGCTGATCCACTTACTAAGCCCTTGCCAGGACCATTATTTGACAAACATCGCGAAGCAATGGGACTGCGTAGTATGACTAGTTGGCTTTAGGGCAAGTGGGAGATTGAAAGAGTGGGTGCCCGGTGAGTCAACTTGTGGCTAAGGGCTTTTATGACTCTATGTATAAACAATCTTTTGTTTAATATAATTTACACTTTTATAATGGCGTTTACTTTATCTTTTATCATATTATTATGTTGTGACATACTATAAGATGTTTAGATGAAGACCTTGAATATACTATAGTGTATGTAAGATGTGGTGGCACATGGGGATGGCTATCATGAAACACATCTTATAGTCACTGTATATTCTAAACAGTTCCTAGTCGATTGAGCCGTCCGTTAATAAGGATAAGGATCGCTCGAGATTGAGACTAGCATTTGCGATGCCGAGTACCATGTTTCATTGGTATGGAACATAGAGATGTTCAAAGCATGCAAATGGATATTCATACGATGAATGATTGAACTACCCTATCCGGACTTTCCAAGTGGTTATCACTTATCGAGTGGATAAAGTCCGCGGTTTTGGTTGTACACCATTAGTCCTTACTACTTGAAACATCATTGAGACTCTATATGCTAGTACTGTACTTTGACTCGTTTACCGACTCTATCGAGTGGATTGGGTACAGTTACGACACATATAGGAGTCGATGCTTTGTTGTCAAGGATTCACCACATACTTGCGAGTGTGGATATCCTATGCAATCTGAGGAGATATTAGTGTGACGAATCTCTGGCCAAAGTACATGATGTGTTTTAAGAAATGGTTTCTTAGTAGCACATGCGATGTCACTATTTGATCTTCAAGATGCATTGCATAGTTATCGAATATCGAACCACTCTCGATTTACCAATGGTTGTTGATTCGATCGGGATATATGGATGAAGGGACCGTACTGTACGCTAACCAAAATCTATTGGTTCTTGCAGGCACTATCCGTGATACCTAGGGAATCATGGGGCGATGTTGCTAGGCGCTCTTACCATGATTCGATGGGCAAGTCGGAAATTGTTGTTCCGAGTCACAAGGAGTCGTGAGCCCACGGCTAGCTGTATCCCTGAACCATTGAGGGTCACACAAGTAATGGATTTTTAATCTCCGTTGAGATAATTAAATTTAAAGAGTTAAATTTAGCGAATAAAGAAGTGGGACTTCTTATATCAGAGTAGAAGAGTAAGATTTCCTAAAATGACATAGGGATGGGCATTTTTGGAAATCACTGAATTCGGATTCAGAAAATTTATCTTGACTTTAAAAGATGCAGAAATGGTTTCTGTGCACATTGGTGAAATTGGTTTATCAATCGGAGTCATGATGAATTTTATATTAATTTCTGAACATGCGGGCTTTGCTTGTCAGGCTTGAACTTATGACTAATGGGCCCTAAGCTGTTAGCAGCCCACATTATAAATAAGTTATTGCAGTACAGAAATTGAAAAGAATAAGGCATAATTTTCGAGAACACTAGGGTTTTCTCTCTAGTGGCCGCCGCCCCTCTCCTCTCTCTGTCAGAAAATCCAGCCTGTGAATTTTGAATTTGCAATCTGGTTTAACGGATCAAATTCGTTAATTCTCTTCGTAGAAACTTCTGATAGATTTTCTAGTGCAATCTATCAGAGGGATTAAACTTCTGTTCGTGGACCTGATTGAAGAATTGTTCGTCCATCAGTTCCTGGGATATACAACAAGAGCAGAGTTATCTGTTGGTGTCCATAATCTCGTTTCGAGATTCAAGGTAAAAATTTAATTGTTATTTAATTTTTACACGCACAATTTAATCGTAAAGTTTTGATACCCATGATATGGAATCGTTCCATATAAAATTTTAAAACTTCCGCTGCACCGGGTATCAATTCTGATTGATCTGAACACCGTTTTCCAACAAAAAGGTGCAGAAGTAAACCTCCACCACCTGCACGCACGTCCATCCAGAAGATAACCCAGGGTTTCCATCTTCTGCTCCTCGGTGCATTGGAAAGTTTGAAAAGTCATCTCCATGCGGTCTAACCAGTTTTCCGCATCTTCTGAAGACTTACCTCCAACCAAGGGCTTAGGCCCCATCTGCAAGAATCGACGTACACTAAAACGGTCCTCATATCGATGACGATGGCGGCGTTCCCGATGAGGCTCCCGGTCGGCATCACCCCAACGCCCACCAATACTGCCATAAGAACTCTGGTCGTCACGATCTGCCATCTACAAAATTAACCTAGCGGTTATCTTATGTAGAATCTAAATCCCAAGAATACTTTGCATGCTCTGATACCATAAATGTAGTGACCCTTAACCGGATCACCTACTAAACAGAACTTAGGCATGCAATTAACTTAATCAAAACAGTAATCAAAATTCAACTGCAGAAACCATAACATTAATACAATCCCAAGAAAAGGAATCTGTAAATACCCAAATATAATACAACCAAATCGAATAGTTGTATCAATCCAAATAACAACAAAATAAAACCTAGCCGAAGCTTCAGCTGACCAACCACTGCCTAGCCCCTCTTGGATCCACCCGCCTCGTCTAATCGCAAACTTGCCCCATGGAATAGGGTGTCCAGAAACACAGAGTACGAGACGTGAGCATAAAATGCTCAGTACGAGAGTATGAGTATACATGCATGCAAATTGAACTCCCTATAAACTCGAGGTCAAGGATCAGATAACAGAGACAGACCGGGCCCTGGTATGTAGCACAATGTGTCGTCGCTTCAGGAGGTGGCTCCCATATCATAATACCAGTGGATATCCAGACCCAAAGCCATGGAAGTTCATCCACTAACAGGATAGGGTACAACCCTACTAATAGACATCTTGAAGGAGATATCTCAGTATGCAAATGAATGCAGCATAAATCAATGACATATAAACCATGCAGTCACATAATACATGCATACTCAGTCAGGATATCTCGAATAGTACTTTCGTACCTCAAATCAGTGCAAGCTCTACCAACTCTAGGTCAACGCCTATAGTCTGCTCTACACTGCCAAATGATACTATTATCATTATAGTGCTCTAAATGCCTTAACTAATCTATTGCATACTCCTAAATATTTATAGGAAGCAAAAGCTATACCTTCGTCCGTCGTTAGCCCTTTGATGTCGAGTGCCTCAAAACTAGGCCATAGCTCCGCTACGACGCCTGGATCGCTATGCCACTTCCGGATTCCCCACGGGACGCCTAGAATTCCCTAGATCTGAGTTAGAAGGGTAAGGAATTGAGAGATAAGAGAGGAATTGGTGCACTCAAATGTAAGCTCGGCACCCCCTATTTATAGACGACGATCGGAACCTCCGTTCCTCGATCGAAACATCCGATCACGATCGGAACGTCCGATCCCGACATCGGAGCTTCCGATCTCGCTTATCTGCCACGTGTCAAAATCTCACTGGTTGACTTCGGATAGAGGTGATCGGAACTTCCGATCCTGATCGTAGCTCCCGATCCTGCCACACGCCATGCCTGACGTAATTCGATCGGAGCTTCCAATCGCTCCTTCGGAGCTTTCGATCCTGTTCGGAGCTTTCGAACTCACCTTCGGAGCTTCCGATCTTGTTCTGAGTTTCCGAACTCACCTTCGGAGCTTCCGATCTTGTTCTGTGCTTCCGATCCGGCCTTCGGAGCTTCCGAACCCTTCCCAAGTAATTATGATTAATTCCTTAATCACTGATTTTGGTTACGGGCTACTACACATTAGATGAAGCTCAATTGAATTATGCAACCACTGAAAAAGAATTACTTGCTATAGTATTCGCGTTTGATAATTTTCACTCCTACCTTGTTTTATCTAAAGTTGTTGTGTACACCGATCATTCTGCACTGAAATATTTACTTGCCAAAAAGGATGCAAAGCCTAGATTGATTAGGTGGATATTATTGTTGCAAGAATTTGATCTGGAAATAAAAGATATGAAGGGGGTAGAGAACGTAGTTGCGGATCACCTTTATAGGCTTGAGTATGTTAGTGAGGACACGAAAAAATAAGAGAGTGATATTGATGATTGTTTTTCGGATGAACAAATTTTTTCATTAAAATATTGCCCATGGTATGCGAATTTTGCTAATTATCTGGTGACAGGCACGCTTCCACCGAATTTGACATTTCACCAACGAAAGAAATTTTTATTTGATGTGAAATATTATTTTTGGGAGGAACCATTTTTGTTTAAGATCTGTGCAGATTCCATGATACGGCGATGTATGCCGGAAGAAGAGATTCAACCAATCTTGAGCCACTGCCACGATCGAGAGGTAGGCGGTCACTTTGGACCGACAAAAATAGCGGCAAAGGTATAAGTATCTGGTTTTTATTGGCCTACTATTTTTAGGGATGCTCGTGCATATGTTATTGCATGTGATCGGTGTCAGCGTACATGTAACATCTCTAATCGCAATAAAATGCCTTTAAACAATATTATGGAGTGCGAGGTATTTGATGTATGGGGAATAGATTTTATGGGACCGTTTCCCACATCCTTCTTGAAAAAATATATTTTGGTTGCGGTTGACTATGTGTCAAAATGGGTCGAATCAGAGGCTTGTGCGACTAATGGTGCTCATGTGGTGTTGAAATTTTTAAAGAAAAATATTTTTAATCGCTTTGGCACACCACGAGCAATCATTAGTGATGGTGGGACACATTTCTGCAACAAATTATTTGAAAAACTTTTGGAAAAATATGGTGTCATGCGCAAGATCTCTACTCCGTACCATCCCCAGACCAGTGGGCAAGTGGAAGTGTCAAACCATGAAATAAAAAAAATTTTGGAAAAAACGGTGAGCACAAGTAGAAAAGATTGGTCTGTCAAGCTAGATGATGTCCTATGGGCATATCGTACTGCTTTTAAGACACCTATAGGCACTACACCTTATAGGTTACTTTTTGGTAAATCATGTCACCTACTTGTAGAACTGGAGCATAAAGCATATTGGGCGATTAAATCACTAAAATTTGACTTTATGGCTGCAGGTGAGAAGAGACTATTAGTGCTTTTATTTAACTCAAGGTTAAGGTTGTTTCCAGGCAAGCTAAAATCGCGATGGTCCGGACCCTTTGTTATTGAAAAAGTCTACCCATCCGGTGCAGTGGTGTTAAAAGATTCCCAAGATAAGAAGTTCACGGTCAATGCTCAACGCCTGAAGCACTACATGGGCGAGCACTTTGAGCCGAAAGTTGGAACAGTTGTGTTCCAGTCAGAGACCGCATAAATCTAAATCTGAAAAAGTCAAGCTCTAGACTATAAATTGAGAACTATTTTATTATCCCGTGTTTTGTTATTTCAGTTGAACCTTTTATTTCTGTTTCGTGTGTTTTTATTTCCATTTTCTTTTTATTTTAGAGGATTTTCAAAAGCCCGGAGCACGCCTAGGCAGGATAATTCATCCGCCATGGCATGAAATTCACTGTTTTAAATATTTTTGGGCCATAATGTGATGCCATGGCGTGATTTCGTTCCGCCATGGCGCGAAAACCCCTGGTTTGTTTTTTTCGGGAATCAATAAGTCACGCCATGGCGCGATGCAGATCCCTCTCTTTAATTTCATTTTCCCTTCTCTTATTTTTCTCCCCTTTTCGAACCCTAACCCCTCCCCAATCTTACAATCCGACAACTCACTCCCAAATCTCTCAAATTCTCAGGTTTCAATCAGTGAGGAAGCTCCGAGCATAAATCCTTAACACCTCATCTCGCTCCTAGAAGTCTCGTACGGTGCGGAACATCAAATTTTGAGACTCCAAGCTTCAATTTTGTTCGGGACCAATCCGTTCCAGGCGGCTCTATCTTTTCACTCGGGCTTCATGGGACCAAAAAGAGCTAGGGTTGTGGGTTCTTCATCATCTTCTTCGTCAATTATCGCAGGTAAGTTTGTTTCCCAAGAGGCCAAGAACCGGTATGATCATTCTAAGATTAATCGTACGCTATGGCCCGAGAGGGGCTTTCATTTGTCTACCAATACTGGGATAGGATGTTATATTCATGATATCATAGGAGATAGAAACCGGAACTTGTTTTGTGCTCAACCGAAAGCGGGGGTTATTCCATGGGTCCGGGAATTCTATGCCAACGCTAAAGAGGGCAAGGAGCGGACTGTGTTTGTGAGAGGAAAGTGGGTGAATTATGGAGAGAAAAACATTAACGATTTTTTTGGATTGCCAGCAGTTGATACGACTGCTTACGACGCACTTTGTGTGGAACCGGACTATATGGCGATCATGCGGGATTTATCTCAGGATGGGGTCATGTGGAGTGACCCCGTCAAATTTTTGAATTTTAAGGCCATGTATCTTAACATTAAGCCGTCATTGTGGTATGTTTTTTTGGTTCGTCGGTTGATGCCCGTGTCCCATGTTAGTGAAGTTCATATGGACCGTGTAGTTCTGTTGTTCGCCATTATGAAGGGAATGCCAATCAATGTTGGCCGCATTATCTCTAGCCAAATTCTACGATGCGCCAACAACCCGAAATCAAAGCTATTTTTCCCGACTATCATTACAGAGTTGTGCACTTTGGCCGGTGTTGGAACGGGTGTGGATGATGAATGGATCCAACCGCAACAGGCCATCGACGAGAAGATATATGAGGTGATGAAGGACAATCGAACCAAGCTTAAAACTGGAGCGAGCTCCAGTTCCGCACCACCACAACCTCCGAAGAAGAAGACGACCAATGAGAAGGTCGATGATATTTGTGCATGGATTGTGCGCCAGGATGCATATCAGGCGTATCGGAGTGAATATGATAGGGTGAATGTCCAGTATATGATGTCCACTGAGTCTATGATGCGTGACATTTTCACGCGCTTGGGTTTTGATGCTTCCCTGTACCCGCATCCACCACCGTACCCACCTCCATTTGCTCACCCATCTGCCTTGGGAGCACCACACACTGAGGAAGAAGGCGTCCCACCAACAGAACACGAAGAAGAGGAGGAGGATTAATCCACCACCAGGGGAGTTTTGCTTTTATTTTCCTTTTGTTTTTATTTTATTGTTTCTCGTTCTTGTGTTTTAGTTGTTTCTCGGTCGCAGTGAGGACACTACAGGGTCTTAGTATGAGGGGCACACTTGAGTTTGTGTTAGTTGTTTTTGTTGTTTGTTTGCGTTTTTGTTCGTTAGCTCATTAGTTTATTTTCTGCGCTTAGTTCATTTTGTTTAGTTGTTTCTGTTGTTTAGTTTGTTTTGTGTCTAATTTGAAAAAAAAAATCGAAAATTTTGAAAAAGAGAAGCCAGTGATGATGTTGGGTTGATACGAATTTACTTTGAAATTGTTGGTAATTCACAGGCTAGCATCCTTGAATTTTTGAATCATGAAATCCACGAGTAGAGAGTGCACCTTCTTTTGCACGAATTGTTGTGAATAATGAAGTGTGTGGAGTGTGATGCACTGTTAAACTGGAGAAGCTTTTGTGACATTAGATACTCGTAGAAATCAAGCATGCATTCTCGGAACTTAGCTGACTGATATTGCCAAATAAATGTGTTGAATCCGTTGAAACTCATGAGCCTTTCATAAAAAAAATAAAAATAAAAAACCTTGAGTTTCTTGGTGAGCCTAATTGAAGAATAATGGAGTATATCTTGCATAATCATTTAAACTCCATTTGACAAATGTTTTTGGCTATTTTCTCTTTTACTCCCATACCGAACCAAATCTATAACCGAGAATGGAGAAAGTAAGGTAAGGGGCGGCCTATGAAATTAATTAATTCAGAATTGAATTCATGGCAAAAAGGTGGGAATGTAAGGTGTAGAGGATATCAGATGAAAAATCTGATTGTATTAAATAATGAATGATATACTCCTTTCGTTGTGCATATTCTTCCAATCACACACACGTCCACTTCTCTCTCAAGGTTGTAATGTGAGAACTTTGTAGGGATGCATTGTTTGAGTTTAAATTGAAAAGAAAGAAGAAAATGTTCGCTGTCACTCTCTGAGGCTTTTTGGAAAAAATATGTATTTACAAACTGCAAGTTTGTGTTTTGGCTTTAACCTATTTTGCTCGGGGCGAGAAAAAGGTTAGTATGAGGGGGTTGATAGAACCCAAAAATGCATGCTAAGTTAGATTATTTTTGGTTCCATTGAGCATATTATTTGTGATTTTTCCATGTTTCCGTCTAAAATTCGAGTTTTTGAGCTTTATAGTATCTACTCATGCGTTTAAGATCTTTTGTAGGAGAAAGACGGAAAACGGAGCTCGAAAAGTGCTATGTTAAAAGCTTGAGGCAGAAGATTTCACGCCTAGGCGTGACATTCTTACGTCTAAGCAGAGATTTTACGCCATAGCTTGACATTTCCTGCGCCATGGCGTAAACCGAGGATTATGAAGAAGTGAAAACAGAGCTTTTCACGCTATGGCGTGAAGTTTCTTGCGCCTAGGCATGAACCGGGAAGAAGTTGAAAATTGAGACATAAATTTTCAGGCCATGGCGTGACAATTCTTACGCCTAGGCGCAGGTCGCTGAGTAAAAAAAGGAAAGTTGCAAAGCAAGGATTCTTGGAGATATATAAGGATCGATTTTTAGGTTATTGGGGAACTTTTTGTGCACATCTCTTGGCGGCTGGAATCACGAACCAGAGAGACGAAGCGGAAGAGAGAAGAACGATCGTGAAGCAACTTTTCTTCTTCTTCCAAAAATTCTTTTCTTTTATTTTTGTTTTGAATTCATTTTGTGGATTTTAGTTATGAAATCTATGCGTGGCTAAACCTCTTTTGTTGAGATTTAGGGGATCCGACCCCAGTTGTCGACTCATGAATATTGGTTTTTGACTTCCGATGAATGCTTAATTATGCTATTGATTTGTTTTGCATTGTTGGAGCGTAGCTAACTCTCTCAATATTTTATATCGTGTTTTATTTCGAAAGAAAATTTCATGATAGGAACAAATAGCATGATTCATGGATCTACAATTTACATAGACATATGAAATTGGGTACATGTTGATAGTGATAGTCTAGTAGGTCGAAAGCTAAGGGATTCCACGAATCGTGAATGCAATCGTATATGATAAATAATTGAAGACATTTGATTATTTCATAGCATCGAATTAGTTTAGCATAACTTGAAAGAGTATGTTAATGAATTAGGAAATCTTTTCAAAAACGTGAATTGGTTGTTGGAAGTAATTTTCAGAGTCGATTAGGGGAAGGTGAATCGACAATCTCAACAATTTTCTCCACCATTTGAATTTAATTTGTTAAGATTGATTCAATTCCTGATTTTTATATTCTTGCATTTATTTATTTTCTTGGCATTTAGTAGTTAACAAAAACAAATCTCAGTTTTCGTAAAAGTGAATTAAGAATTAGTATTTAGGTAGAAATTGTGCAACTAGTCCCTGTGGACGATACTCATATTCACAGATTATACTATAATTTGCATCGTGCACTTGCGATTATTTCGAGCATGCGAGATACATTTATTTTCTGAAATTCATAGTGCATGAAAAGCTCGATCAGCATGAAAATGTAAATATGACGTACATGTAAATATAAATCGATAATCATGCATATGACTCACACATGGATGATAGGGATGGTGATTTAGGAGCCAAACCAAAGGATGTAAATTTAACCCATAATTTGCACTTAAGACAAATTCGAGCGGTTTGCCCGTAAAATTTGTAACTTGCTTGATTCTTAATCAAAAGGGATTACGCTTGAAACCACGACTCCATGACACTTAGAACTGAGTAAAAAAATCATCTACTTAATTTTACTCCTAAGCAATCATTTTACAAAAATCAGAATTCTGGGCAGCAGCCCTTTGGCTTCAAAAATATTCTCCACCATATTAAATCAAAAATCTAAAACTCGACCAAATCTTAACCGAATTAATTCCCGCTTGAACCGACATCTTCCTAACATCTTAGACTAATTCCAGACCCGAGCCCTTGACCAAAACCCGGGTTTAACCCCTGTTTTAAAATCAGTTTCTGGACAGCCCCAACGTAGCCAAAGTTCTCAGCCACTAGTCTAGGTTCAAGGACAACATTTAAGCTCATCTTAACCCCTTAGAAACTCCCATAAATCAGCTCAAACCCAGCTCAACAAAGCAACAAAAACCGAGCCCCAAAAATCTTAGAAATTAGAATGCACCTCAACTCTATTCCACAAGCTACCTTCAAGTCATCCTAGTTGCTACCATGTGAATTACATATCATCCATGGTAGCTCTAAATCAACATCCAAATCAACACAACAAACACCAAATGTTCGAACCAAACAAGAAGGAAAAATCTGGAAAGTGTTCGAACCAACAAGCTATGAAAACTCTGAAATTTCAACCACCCAAGCCAAGGTAATAATCTGAAATTTCGAACAAACAAGTTAAGAAACTAATCTGAAATAATCGAACACAATGCTTAAGGAAAAATTCTGGAAAATGTTCGAACACCCTAAACCAAGGAATAATCTGGAAAAAAAATCGAACACCATGCCATAAAACTCTGAAATTTCGAACCACCAACATAGGCAATAAACTGGGAAGTGTTCGAACAACAAGCCAAGGTAAATTTCTGAACCAAATTCGAACACCAAGTATGAAGAAAATCTGAGAAGTATTCGAACCATATTGTTATGAAAGAACACCAAATCAAATGCAAATCATAAATCCATAAATCATAGCAGCAAACTGAGCCAAGTAAAATGCAAGAGTTTTCTGGAAAATCAATCGAAGGGCAGGGCAAAAAAAATCTTTCGAACAAGGCCAAGAACATGCTTATAAATTTCGAAACTTCAAAAAAAAATGCAACACACATAACACCGTATACTCATACTCTCGTACTGAGCTTATCATGCTCACATCCCATACTTTGTTGTATCTGGACACCCTATTCCATGGGGCAGGTCTGCGGCTGGACGATGCGGGTGGTTCCAGGAGGGCTTAAGCGTTGGATGACCAGCAGGACTTTGTCTAGTATTTTGTTTCTGTTGTATTTTGGTTAATACACTGGATTTATTCGATATGGTTGTAAACAATTTTTTTATTGTTGTTTAAGTTTTCCGTTGTTTAATTTTTGATTTATTTAATTAAGTTAAATGCATGCTTAAGCTTATGATTAGTAGGTGATCACGGTGCGGGTCACTACATTTATGGTATCAGAGCATGCATAGTAATCTTGGGATCTAGATTGTTGAAATTGGGATTAACCTTTAATCATCGTGTAGATGGCGGGCCATGGTGACGAGAGTAGCCACGACAGCATAGGTGGACACTGGGTGATCAGGACGATCGGGATCATGTCGGGGCCTTCATCACCATCGCCATGATGATCACAAGAATTTCAGCATGCATAGGTTTATGCAGATGGGTCTGAAACCTTTAGTCGGAGGAGAGTCATCGAGGATGCGGGGAACTGGCTACGACATATGGAATTTTGTTTCCGGGAATTCCGATGCACTGAGGAGTAGCGGATGGAGGCTCTTGATTTCTTGGTAGAAGGACGAGCTCGAAAGTGGTGGGATTCGACTTCTGCGCCTTTTATTGCAGCCCGGAGAGTTGCTACCTGGGATGAATTCCGCACCGCTTTTCATAAGCTGTATTTTATTCCTGCTCTCCGACAAGTGAAGACAAGTTAGTTGCTGGGTTGAGGCAGGGATCGATGTCGATCGATGAGTACCAGTTGAAGTTCTTTGAGTTACTGCCCTAGCCCCCAAATTTATGATAGCACGGAGGCGAAGTATAATCTGTTCCTCCAAGGCATTAATCCAGAGATTCATGATCGAGTTGATGTGGGAGATGACATGACTTATGAGGGATTAGTGAGCCGATGTCACCAGGAAGAGGACAGCATCCGCCGTAATAGATCCTTCTACTCATCTAGACCCGCAAGTTCCTTGGGTCCCCGTGCTCAGTCATTCAAGAAGTCTAGTTCTACTTCTTATTCCTCAGGATCCGGGGAGGTGATGCGTTTCGGCAGATAGAATCAGGGTCTTTGCAAGAATTGTGGTGGGAATCATCCTGCCAACAGGTTCCAAAAGGTTTCATGGTCGTGTTTTCGATGCGGAGAGATTGGCCACCTGAAGAAGGATTGTTCACAGGCCGGGGAAGCTGGTTCTGCCTCAGGTTCTGGTTCTCAGGCTTCAGTGCAGCAGATTCCACAGGGACAGTCGACAGGGGGTTGTAATTTGAAACCTCGTGCTTCTAGCCAAGTGTTTGCCTTGAGGCATGATCAGGCAGTGGATGAGAATGAGAAATTTATAGCAGGTATGTTCCTGTTATTTGATATACCTGCTTTTGCACTCATTGACACTGATGCATCTCATTCTTTCATATCTGCACGTTTTTTTAATAGATATAAGTTGCCATACATTTCACTAGACACAATGGTTGTTATTTCTACCCCAACGGGTCAGTCTGCGTCAGCTAAGCATCTAGTGATGGGTTGCCCTTTAGAGTTCGAAGGGAATGTCTTGATGATGAATCTCATGATATTAGCAATAGAGGATTTCGATTGCATTTTGGGAATTGATGTGTTAACTACATACCGAGATTCAGTTGGTAAAATTTCATTCGGTTGGCGATGATAGCTGGTTCTTTTCGGTGAGGGAGTGCGACCTCAGATGCCATTGGTATCAGCTTTGAAAGCTTGTCAAGCTTTGGAATCTGGAGCGGAAGGCTACCTCATCTATGCAGTTGATACATTCGCTGGAAGTGTTGGTATAGAAGCTATTCCTGTTGTGAATGAATTTCCAGATGTATTTCCAGATGAGATTCCAGAATTTCCTCCAGTGCGCGAAGTTGAGTTTGGCATAGAGCTGATGCCAGGGACTTCACCTATTTCTCGAGCATCGTATCTTCTGGCTCCATTAGAGATGCACGAGTTGAAGCAGCAGCTTCAGGATCTATTGGACAAGGGTTACATTCATCCTAGTGTTTCTCCTTGGGGAGCGCCTATTCTGTTCGTGAAGAAAAAGGATGGGTCTATGCGTCTGTGCATTGACTATCGCCAGTTGAACAGGGTAACAATCAAGAATAAGTATCCTTTGCGTCATACAGATTATCTGTTTGATCAGTTGCATGGTACTGCGGTTTACTCGAAGATTGATTTGAGATCTGGATATCATCAGATGAGAGTCCAAGATCGGGATATAGCCAAGACAGCATTTAGGACCAGGTATGAGCATTATGAGTTCTTAGTAATGCCATTTGGGTTGACTAATGCACCGACTATATTTATGGATCTGATGAATCATGTATTCCGAGAATTTCTAGAAAAGTTTGTCGTCGTATTTATTGATGATATCTTGGTGTATTCACATGATGTGAACGAACACGCTTACCATTTGAGACTAGTGTTGCAAACTCTGAGGGATCGATAGCTGTACGCCAAATTGAGTAAGTGTGAATTCTGGAAGGATCGGGTGGTATTTCTTGGCCACATTATATCCAAGGATGGAGTGTCTGTAGATCTGAGCAAGATTGAGGCAGTAATGAACTGGTCGCGTCCAATGACGGTAGCTGAGATCCGTAGTTTTTTGGGTCTAGCAGGATATTATCGTCGCTTTATCGCAAATTTCTCGCAGCTAGCTCAACCTTTGACACAACATACTCGAAAGGGTGTGCATTTCGAGTGGTCCTCGGAATGTGAAGAGAATTTCTGTGAACTTCGTAGACAGTTGACTTCTGTGCCTGTGTTGGCTTTTCCGTCTGGATCTTTAGGGTATGTAATGTACACGGATGCTTCTCTTTAGGGACTGGGATGTGTCCTGACTCAGAATGGGCATGTGATTGCATACGCCCTAGACAATTGAAAGTTCACGAGAACAACTAACCAGTGCATGATCTTGAGTTAGCAGCTATTGTATTTGCATTGAAGATCTGGCGTCACTATCTTTATGGCGAGAGATTTGAGATCTTCACAGACCACAAAAGTCTCAAGTATTTGTTTACTCAGGAAGAATTGAACATGAGACAGAGACGTTGGATGGATTTGCTTAAGGATTATGACTGTGAAATTAAGTACCATCCAGGAGCTGCTAATCTCACTGCTGATGCTTTAAGTCGCAAGGTGCGAATGTTTGCACTCCAGACTAGTTTTGTAACAAATATTTATGAAGATTTTTGTTCTTCAGGGTATACCTTCAAGTATAAGAAAGGTATACAGAGTATCCAGATGTTTGCGATCTTATCTGAGTCTGCTTTGTATTCTTGGATTCGAGATGCTCAGATGGCTGATCCGAAGACCCAGCGTTTAGCTCGTTTAGCCAGGGATGATAGTTCATCTTGATTCCATTATCAATCAGATGGTTTTCTCTGTTTATCTGGTCGTATTTTTTGTTCCAGAGGATGATACTATGAGGGAGGAGATTTTATCCCAGGCTCATCGTTCTAAGTTGAGTATTCATCCAAGAAGCAACAAGATGTACAAAGATTTGCGTACTAGGTTCTGGTGGAAAGGAATGAAGAAGAGTGTGTATCTATATGTTTCTATATGTTTTGTGTGTCAGCAGGTCAAGGTAGAGCACCGAAGACTTGGACGGTTGCTTCACAGTTTACCTATTCCTGGGTGGAAATGGGAGTTGATCACGATGGACTTTGTGACCCATTTACCGGTGAGCTCGAGGAATTGTGATGCTATAGGGGTTGTGGTGGACCGACTCACCAAGTCAGCACATTTCATTCCTTATAACCGAGACTTCAGTTTTGATAGAATGGCATGGTTGTACATCCAAGAGATTGTTCGATTGCACGGAATGCATGTGAGCATAGTCAGTGATCAAGATCCTAGGTTTACATCCATTTTTTGGGGGAGTCTTCAGTACGCTATGGGTACTACTCTTAGTT
Source organism: Henckelia pumila (assembly GCF_033568475.1). Taxonomy (NCBI): domain Eukaryota; kingdom Viridiplantae; phylum Streptophyta; class Magnoliopsida; order Lamiales; family Gesneriaceae; genus Henckelia; species Henckelia pumila. The sequence goes on along the minus strand of NW_027331857.1, from coordinate 1,357,983 downwards.
TGAGTACAGCATATCATCCAGAGACTGACGGACAGTTAGTGCGCACGATTCATACTCTTGAAGACATGTTGCGAGCATGTTCTTTGGACTTTGGTCCAGCTTGGCAAGATCAGTTGCCATTAATTGAGTTTGCGTACAAGAACAGTTACCATCGCAGTATAGGGATGGCTCCGTTTGAGGAATTGTACGGGCGAAGATGTTGTACTCCACTGTTCTGGGAAGAAGTGGGGGAGCGACAGATAGAGGGACCAGAGTTAATCCAACAGGCTTGTTGGACAGATCAAGAAGAGAATTAAGACTGTGCATGATATGCAGGCTAGCTATGCAAATTTCAAGGGCAGACCTTTGCAGTTCGAAGTGGGAGAGAAAGCATTCCTGAAAGTCTCCACATTTCGCAAAATTTTGAGATTTGGTCTCAAGGGTAAGTTATCTCCTAGGTACATTGGTCCATTCGAGATTCGGGAAAGTGTTGGAGATTTGGTTTACAGGTTGGCTTTACCGTCATATTTGTCTAGTATCCACGACGTGTTCCATGTTTCACTGTTGCGACAGTATGTGGCAGATGAGTCTCATATCTTACAGCCGTCTGAGGTACAGTTGGACTCGGATTTGACATAGGTGGAGAGATGTTGTGAAAAATCCTCGCAAGCGTACGAGTGTCAAGTTTTAATATAGTGATTTAAATCAGATATCGATCCCACAGGGAGTAAAATAAAAATATTCAATACTTGTAATTAAAATAGTCTAAACATTATCTAGAAAATCAATATTTGAGAAATTTTCAATAAATAAAAATAATCAGGATATTTTTGATAGCACGCACACAACTTGCAGATATAATCAATCAGAGAAAATTGGTCTAGAGGTATAGATTTCACCTGGTTTCAACAACAGTCAATCCTAAATGATTAATCTTCATGAATTTCAGTCAATTAATAGCCAAGAACACTTAAGTTTATTATTTCCCTCTCCCAAGCAACAAATAATGTTTATCAACTACAATTCAATTCCAATATTCCTATTAAGAATTTATCGTAGTGATCTATCACAAAACAATGTTCTTTTTAAAAGCTCTGTTAAAATCATACACTCTCCCGAGCTGTATAAATAATTAACAGTGTAGTTTCTAATGTCCTATTCAAAATCCCCTCTCCCGAGCAATGATTTCAAATAAATATAACAAATCAATTATTGATCAGATAATTGAAAGACAATCAATTCTAGAAAAAACAATTAATCTAGAAGAAACTCAATCCAATAAAATCAAGAATTCATGAAAGCGTCTACACCAGGTTCCATCCGACCTCTAGAATCTAAAAATTTAGTTCATAATAAAATTATGAATAAACCAAAACATGTTCAAAAATCCAAACATAAATTCAGAATTAAATAAATAAAGATAAAAGAAACAAATCCGTCGTCGACGCCGTGTCCGGTCGATCAAACTCCGTCTTTATTCTTCAGATAAGCTCCAGAAAATCCTTCCCAAAAATCTTCACAATTATGATCAATCTCTGATGTGCGTGTAAAATATTGTGGCGGCTCCATCTCTTCCATAGTCTGATCAAAATTCTCTTTTATACCGTGCACAAAAGCCCACTCAAAATCCCATAAAATAATTGCCCGATATAATAAAATCTTTCCAATTCAGCAACGGGCGAGCGCTCTAGTGAAGGCGCGGGTGCCCCTTTATCTCGACTTCAATTCTCTCGCTTCAATAAAAACCAAGCGTGATTGCACTTTCTTAACGCTAAAGAGAAGTGCTAACAAGAATTCTTTGGCCCAATAAGAAAGCCCAAGAATAATTATTCCTTGTCTGTACGTTTCTTTCTTTCTTTCTTCTTCTTTTCTTTCTCAATTCTTTTCTTTTCCACATATTTTCCAAAATTCCCTACAATCACAAAAACAACAAAACCCCCACATAAATCTGCTCGAAACAATCAATTAATAATTTAAATCATATATAAATTAAGTGTATAAAATACACTTATCAAATACCCCCAAACTTAGACTTTTGCTAGTCCCGAGCAAAACTATTCAAAACAATAATCTTCCAAAAACTCAAATCATCATAAACTCACAAGAATAGTTAAGAAATATTATGGAGCAATGGCCTCGACAATGATTTCAAAGAATTTTCAAATCCAATCTCATCCTACCTACTAACACTTGAAAGTTTCAGTCATAACAAAATAACCGCATAAACTCACAATCTCCGCAACTCAAGTTCAAAACACGATTCTCCAAGTTCAATTCAAACATTCATAGATCATGAGGACTTTTCAAGGTAGCATGGGATCAAATAAAGGATATAAAATCAAAAACACTCACAATTAGGTAAATCCAAAGAATAATAGTGTGTGCGTGTTTTGATCAAAATTCATAATCATTAAAAGCATCAATCAACAGTCCATAGGCTAAATTCTCGCAACTCTTCTCCACTAGTATATTGGGCAACTGAGACTCGGTCAATAGGACTTAATTAACTTATAATGTAAGGCCTGGATTATGGCTACAAATGAAGTATAAGAATTCAAATTTGGAGTAATTTATTTATGCTCAAATTACGACTCTTTTTTCTTTCACAATTTCACACTTTTTCTCTTCAATTCACTTCACTGATTCAACTTTTTCTCACAACTTCTTTCACAACTTTTTCAAAAAAAAATTTCTTTCTTTCTACTACCTTTTTCATTTTTTCTTTTCAATTCACCACCACACCAATCCTTTTTCTTACAAATAAAACTAGGAGCATAAAACATTTTAGCATTCAAATTACTCCCTTAAAGGTAGGAATTAGTGTATAGGCTATTCAGGTAGTCAATGTAGGACCTTGAAATAATGACGAATGGGGGTTTATTCAAACGTTTACACGCATGTCATTCGATTTTCAATAAAGCTCAAACAAGGTACTAGAGATACATATTAATCAGAGGGTAGCTTGAAAGGCTCAAACTCATTCAGAAAAATTGTCTAAATCATTCCTAATCTCAGTTTTGCCCGTATTTCGCCTCGAAGAGTGTTCGAACTAGTTCTAAACAAGTCTCAATCCACAATTAAATCATACAAATTCAATCAGTGCAGAAAAAATAATCATCAGCAGTAAACGATGATTTTCACAAAAAATTCAGATTTTCTCGTACTTCAATGTACTAATATACGTGTAGGCTCAAATAGGCAACTAAGGATAAAAAATTTTTATTGAAAATTAGGCCCAAAAAATTCAAACAATGCCTCAATCATATCTATGTATGTATGTTTCAAAAATCCGATTCAAGTATTAATCACAGAGTATATAGGAATTTGTTTATCCAATTGGTTCCATTTTTTCAAAAATATTTTTCAGATAGGTGGACAATCATGGATTTCAGTTATAGCACAAAACAAAAATTTTTCAGCCATGCATCCATTTCTTTCTCGACTCAATTCAACTCAACTAACAACAACAACTAAACTCAACAAAAATTTTATCTATGAAACACACTATAAAACTCAACTAATCAACTAAATCATTGAACAAAATGATTCATCCCCTAAACTTAATATAATCATTGTCCCTAATGATTAAAAACAATAAAAAGAACAAGAGACACGGGATGCGTACCTTCGACACCGAGCATCAGTACCCGATGTTATCAAAATTTCCAGTAATATAACTCACAGCCGCAAAACCATTGTGGAGATGATTTGGAGATGAGCACGACATGAACATCTAAAGGAACTTTAAGAACATGGTAGTTCATGGTTGATGCACAGATGAGGTAATCAGCGCAATATTTGAGAGAACTGCTAAAATTTCAAGCTGTGCATGGTGGAGGTTCTAGGAAGTGGCACGTTTGCACAATGTTTTTGATCAAGTAGGAGCGCGAGATCACATGTTAAGCTGTTGGTGATTATTGGCAGAGCAGATGGGATGCAAGGGGATTGTTCACGCATGAGTGCAGCAGCTGAGACATGTGATTTCTCAAGAGGAAGACGCTGATGATGTTTGTTAGCACACGGATGAGAGTTAGGATTGCGATAGCGCATCATGGAGTGTTTCTGGTAGACCTGGTTTGTAGTAACCCGCATTTCTGATTAGTGATTAAATGAGTAATTAATCACGTGATCATGTTTAGATTAAGTAAAACATGATTAAGTAAGTTCCTGTTGGGATAACGGACTTCAGAAATGGATTCAGAGCACTCGAATTAGTTGAATTGGTTCAGCAGGATCGGACGGTCCGAAGAGGAAGTTCGGACGATCCGAAGTGGATCGGAAGCTCCGTGCCAGGATCGGAGGCTCCGATCGAGTTCGGACGCTCCGTCGGCAAGTTCGGAGGCTCCGATCTGGACCAGGGCACACGTCATCGATGATGTCAGCAAGGTGACATCATGACTGACGTAATATTGAGCGATCGGATGCTCCGAAGGTGCGATTAGAGGTTCCGATCGAGTTCGAACGGTCCGAACTGGGTTCGGAGGCTCCGAACATTGCCTATAAATAGAGGGTCCGAGAATTCATTTTTTCGCACCAATTTCCTCTCTTCTCTCTCGATTCCTAAGCCTTCTAACTCAGATCTAGGGAGATCTAGGCGTCCTACGGGGAATCCGGAAGTGGCTTAGTGATCTAGACGTCGTCGCGGAGCTTTGGCCTAGTTTTGAGGCTATCGTCAGCAAAGGGCTAACGACGGACGCAGGTATAGCTTTGGCATCCTAAAAATATTTAGGAGTATGCAATAGCTTAATTAAGGCTTTTAGAGCTTAATTGTTAATGCATGGATATTTGCATTGTAGTAAGCAGTAGACTGGACTAGTAGGCTTGGAGTCTAGGTCAGTGGAGCTAGGTTTGACCAGCAGTGTTAGAGGTACGTAAGTACTGACCGAGATAGCCGGCATGATATATTTGCTTATATGTTGCATGAGTATGTGCTATATGTTTTATCATGTTTTAGCATGTTTTACCGTCTTAGCACATACATGATTTTACGTGTGACTGCATCCCGAGAGACGTGAGTCATTGACAGTCTCCATAGGGAACGATGATCTCATTTTGGACTCGAGTCAGGTATGACAGTTTCCATATGGGTCTTGTATCCTGTTTTGGATTCGGGTCAGGATGGGGTTGGCTCAGCCCTGATATGGAATATACGAGTACCCCGCAGAGTAGCTCTCTAGCCGGTGCTGTATATTCTCGGCGCCATGAGCAAGTGTTTTCACTTGAGTTTTAAATCATCTATGTGCGCATATTTGTATTTATATCATTGCTTCGTATTGAGCGTTTTAGCTCACGCCCCTATGTTTGGGTATCGTGTACCTTGTGGCGGGGCAGGTTTGAGGCTGACGGTTCAGGCGGCTCCCAGCAGGATTGAGCTTTGGACAGTCCAAGGTTGTAGAGGGTAGGGATTTATTTACCCTGAACCTTCGATTTGGTTGTATAATAGTATTCATACACTTGTGATAACGTCTGTTGTATTCTGCCGATTGGATTTGTTGTATTTCAATTATCCGCTCTTTACGCTTTAAGCTTTTATTGCGTGCGCTTTTACTATAACTCTGATTAGATAGTGGATCCGGGTTGGGTCACTACATGGTTGGCTTAGAAGTGCAGCAGCTTGGACGAACGATAGTACAAGGTGAAGCGCAGATGGTGTAGCAGCTGAGAGCATGCGTGCTTGCTCATGGAGAAATGCTAATGATGGTTGTTTGTGCATGGAAGTGTTGGGTTTGCGCTGATGTGGAGCTGGAAGCGCTAATGGAGAATGTTGGAGCGTGATAGCTCTCGCGGAAGCGCGGTTGGTGAGCTGGAAGCGCGATAGCATTGAAGTGAGCGCTGATGAGGAATGGGAGGCACGATAGCGCTTGGGTGAGGGCTGTTGGGGATTGTGGTAGCGCGATAACGCTATGAGTAGCATTGTTCTTCCATTAATGTGGCGCAGAGGAAGCGCGGACGCTCAAGAGGAGTGGCGCGGGCGCGCCTTTAAGTCGCAAAATAACTCCAATTTCGTCCAGGTAAGGCGCGGGCGCTCCAATAAATGGGGCGGGCGCGCCCCTTGCTCGAATTTGAGATTTCTGGAGCCTGCAAATTTTTGAAAATTAAGAAAAATTAGCTCAAAAATTTAAAATAAATAAAAAAAATACTTAAAACAATTAAATAACAAAAATTAAATAAACTAAAAATAAAAGCAAATAAAATAAAATAAAATAAAATGCTTGGATTGCCTCCCAAGTAGCGATTGGTTTAAAGTCATCAGCCCAACTTTCATCGGTGTTAGATCTTCCCTTTCTCTTTGACATGCCAAATAATTTCCACGAACCGCCTTTTAAATTTTTCTCTCTTTTTTGTGGCCTTCTTTGGTGGTAAATTTGGCGCTTTCTTCTTTGACGATTCAACCGCAATATTAGCTCTTTGACAGCTCTCGAACTTCACAACCGGTTCAATTAAGCATAATTCTTCGATGGGTGGATTAGGTGCTTTCGTAAATAAGTTGAAGATTACTCGTTCGCACTCCACACCCATTGAAAACGCACCCTTCTTCACCTCTATCTTGGCATCAGCAGTGGCCAAGAAAGGTCTCCCCAATATCAGAGGCATATTTGCATCCTCCTCCATATCTAACACAACAAAATCCGCAGGAAAAATAAATTTATCTAGTTTTACCAGAACATCTTCAATGATTCCAAGCGGATATGTGATATATCTATCAGCCAACTGCAACGCGATCATTGTGGGCTTCACCTCACCAAGTCCTAAACTCCTGAACACAGACAAAGGCATTAGATTAATGCTAGCTCCTAAATCGCAAAGTGCATTATTAAAATAAGAAGAACCAATAGTGCAAGGAATAGTAAAACTCCCTGGATCCTTAAGCTTCTGTGGCATCTTCTTTTGGAGCACCGCACTACACTCTTCAGTCAAATTCACCACCTCGTTCTCTAGCAGCCTCCTCTTCTTGGACATCACCTCCTTGATGAACTTCGCATAATTCGGCATTTGCTCCAAGGCATCAGCAAAAGGGATGTTGATGTGAATTTTCTTGAAAATCTCCAAGAATTTGGAGAACTACTCATCCAACGCCTTCTTCTTGAACCTTTGCGGGTATGGCAGTGGAGGCTTGTACATCGGTTTCGGGTCAAGTTCAGGCTCCTTCTCTTTCTCCTCGACTTCCTTTTCTTCAACAACAGCTTTTTCAGGTGTCTTGCTCTCAGGTTGGCACTCTTCTCTATCTACTTGCTTCTCACTTCTCAACGATATAGCATTGCATTGCTCCTTGGGATTCACCTCAGTATTGCTAGGGAACTGGCCGCGGATGTTATCCTTTAGTGCGTTTGCCAACTGCCCAATGCTAGTCTCCATGGATTGCAACACCGCGCCCATGTTGGCCATGTGCATCTCCAAACTGTCAAGGCGAGACTCAGTTCTCGTCATCCTCTTACCTGATTCCTGCACAAAAGTACTAACCACATCCTCCAAAGATGGCTTACCATCACCCTTATTAGTATTGTTAGCATATGAAAAATTTTCATTATTCCGCAAATTAGGGTGAAAAGTATTGGGAATAGGATTACCTCTGTAAGCTCCATAACCTCGGTAGCCATTAGGATGGATATAATTAACTTCCTCTGGGTTATGTGATCCTTCAACTCCAATGGAATCTGCAACAGTGATCTTATTCAAAGAAGCTACCTATGTAGTCAGTGCAGATAATTGGGCCGTGATAGATGTGAGAGGATGTACTGCATACACTCCAGCTGGCTTCTTGACTCCCACACGCTCAGATGGCCATTGAAAACTATTTATCGTCATTTTTTCCAGCATATCATAGGCTTGAGCGGGGTCCTTTGCAAAAATAGTTCCTCCAGAAGCATAATCCACGTTCATCCTTGTAGGCGCATTCAGTCCGTTGTAAAACCACTCGATCTGTTCCCAATCTGCAAAATTGTGGTTAGGACAACGTCTAAGTAGTTCTTTGTACCTTTCCCATGCCTCGTAGAGCTGTTCAGAATCCATCTGCCTGAAAGTGCTGATCTCGATCTTCAACTGGGTGGACTTGGCAGGTGGAAAATATTTAGCAAGAAATTTTTCTGCCATCCCCTCCTAAGTAGTGATGCTTCCAAGCGGCAGTGATTGCAACCAACTTCTGGCTTGATCCCTGAGAGAAAACGGAAACAAGCGTAAACGAAAAATATCCTCAGGAACACCGTTAAATTTTACAATATCAGTAATTTCTAAAAAGGTCCTGAGATGCAAGTGAGGATCAGCTGTGGCACTCCCATTAAATTGGTTCGATTGTACCATGTTGATCAAGGCCGGCTTTAGCTCAAAATTGTTGGCATTGATTGTTCCTCGAGCTATTCCAGAGTATGAGCCTGGATCGTCGGCCTGAAGTGATCTCTGATAGGCACCAGGGGAGCTTGATTCACATTCTCTTCAGCCATGTTATTAATTTCTTCTCTTCTCGCTCTTCTCAAACACGTGCAGTTCGTTCGATCTCCGGATCAAAAAGTAGAGAATTCGCACTTTGAGATCGTCGCATAAACTGCAATTAAAATTAAGAAGAATTTAATTAGTAACTTCAAAATAAAATAAAAAAACTCTAAATTAAAATCTAGACTAATTGGTAACAAGACTAAAAAAAATAATCAAAATTACTCCCCGGCAACGGCGCCAAAAACTTGTTGTGAAAAATCCTCGCAAGCGTACGAGTGTCAAGTTTTAATATAGTGATTTAAATCAGATATCGATCCCACAGGGAGTAAAATGAAAATATTCAATACTTGTAATTAAAATAGTCTAAACTTTATCTAGAAAATCAATATTTGAGAAATTTTCAATAAATAAAAATAATCAGGATGTTTTTGATAGCATGCACACAACTTGCAGATATAATCAATCAGAGAAAATTGGTCTAGAGGTATAGATTTCACCTGGTTTCAACAACAGTCAATCCTAAATGATTAATCTTCATGAATTTCAGTCAATTAATAGCCAAGAACACTTAAGTTTATTATTTTCCTCTCCCGAGCAACAAATAGTGTTTATCAACTACAATTCAATTCCAATATTCCTATTAAGAATTTATCGCAGTGATCTATCACAAAACAATGTTATTTTTAAAAGCTCTGTTAAAATCATACACTCTCCCGAGCTGTATAAATAATTAACAGTGTAGTTTCTAATGTCCTATTCAAAATCCCCTCTCCCGAGCAATGATTTCAAATAAATATAACAAATCAATTATTAATCAGATAATTGAAAAGACAATCAATTCAAGAAAAAACAATTAATCTAGAATAAACTCAATCCAATAAAATCAAGAATTCATGAAAGCGTCTACACCAGGTTCCATCTGACCTCTAGACTCTAAAAATTTAGTTCATAATAAAATTTTGAATAAACCAAAACATGTTCAAAAATCCAAACATAAATTCAGAATTAAATAAATAAAGATAAAAGAAACAAATCCGTCATCGACGCCGTGTCCGGTCGATCAAACTCCGTCTTTGTTCTTTAGATAAGCTCCAGAAAATCCTTCCCAAAAATCTTCACAATTACGATCAATCTCTGATGTGCGTGTAAAATATTGTGGCGGCTCCATCTCTTCCATAGTCTGATCAAAATTCCCTTTTATACCGTGCACAAAAGCCCACTCAAAAGCCCATAAAATAATTGCCCGATATAATAAAATCTTTCCAATTCAGCAACGGGCGAGCGCTCTAGTGAAGGCGCGGGTGCCCCTTTATCTCGACTTCAATTCTCTCGCTTCAACAAAAACCAAGCGCGATTGCACTTTCTTAACGCTAAAGAGAAGCGCTAACAAGAATTCTTTGGCCCAATAAGAAAGCCCAAGAATAATTATTCCTTGTCTGTACGTTTCTTTCTTTCTTTCTTCTTCTTTTCTTTCTCAATTCTTTTCTTTTCCACATATTTTTCAAAATTCCCTACAATCACAAAAACAACAAAACCCCCACATAAATCTGCTCGAAACAAATAATTAATAATTAAAATCATATATAAATTAAGTGTATAAAATACACTTATCAAGAGACCTTTGCGTATCATAGGTCATAAGGATAAGGTGTTACGCAATAAGACCATTCCTCTTGTTCTAGTTCAAGGGCAACGCCGAGGCATTGAGGAGGCCACTTGGGAATTTAGAGTCGTATGCGTACAGATTATCAAGAGCTATTTTGAATTGTTGAATTTTCAGATTGTAACTTGTAAAATAAATCAATTTGAATAAAATATGTTTATTCAGTATTTTACTACATTCAGTACTTAAGATTGTTTGAGGATGAAATATCTTAAGTAGCGGGAGAATGTAGTAGCCCGGTTCCATTTTACAAGATTAAGTGATTTTAAACATGTTAGAAAATGACATATAATTTTAAAAATGTCAAAACATGTTCAAGGATTCCTTATTTGGTGAAAATAAGTGGAAAATCAGATCCGAAACGTCCGAAAATGGTAGGGTAGGTCCCGGGGGGTCCAAAATGAATTGGAAGGACCAAAACAGTTTGGAGCGTGCGGACCAGTTCGAGCCATCCGAACCAGTTTGGACCGTCCAAACTCAGCAGGGTCTAGGTGTCTATTTGGATCGGACAAGTGGCAGTTCGGACCATCCGAACCCAGTTCGGACCGTCCGAACTCCGCCTATAAATAGGCCATCCGAGGCTCACTTTTCTTCACACCATTCAGCTCCCCCCTCTCGGTTCTTAGGCTTTTCTAGGTGTTTTGGGATGATTCCAGTCTTCCTAGGCTTGGTCCCTAGGTTGGTCAGGTGCTCCGGGGTTGCGGCAAAGCGGTGCCCAAGTTCTGGGGCAGTCGTCATCAGTGGGCTGACAACGGACGCAGGTATAGCTCTGGCTACTTATAGTAAATGGGGAGTATGCTATAGAGTAGTTAAGGCTTTTAAAATAAGATTATAATGCATGAGTACTTTGCATTGTAGTGCGGATTATAGGCTTGGACATAGTGTTTGTGGGGACCCGGGTTGCTAATCTTATCTTAGGGAAATTTATAATCATAACAATGAATCAAATACACAAAGGATATAAAGATCCAAGAGTTAAAAAAAAATTTTTTTTTTAAAAAAATTACAGTGTCTCGCTCGATCGGCGAAAGTTGCCCAATCGAGCGAGCTCAACTAGAAGCTCTCGGATCCAGGGAATTCTTGGCCTCGCTCGATCGGTGAACTTCTACCGATCGAGCGGCCAAGAAAACTCAACCCCCTGTTTTGCAAAATAAGGCCCTCGCTCGATCGGTGAACTTCTACCGATTGAGCGGGCTACATTTTCCAGAAAATGCAGGAAAGATTTTTGCTGTCAAACTTGAAACATACATCCACATACTCTGATACAAGCTCCAAAATAATAAACATGCAATCTAATAACCTCTGATAAGCTTTCCTACACAAGTTACACATGTATTTAACAACTTATACAACATTCTTGTATCCTTTCTAACATGTTTATCCACTCAAAGTACATGTCTTGCTGCTACAACCTGTGTCCTCACATGCTAAGACTCTATCTCGAGCTATCCCTGTCTTTTCTGACCAGCTCCTGCCCCACCTATTGCCATGCACACATACAAAACAAAGCAATAGCCGGATACCTCCGGTGAGAATAAAATCCCAGTATAAACATCATACAAAACGAGATAATAAACGTGAATGCAATGCATATGACAAAAGAGGCTATCAAGCTGATATCAATAGGATATAAGTTCTTTGGGATCCCGAGGAAATAAAATCTTTAACGAACACCAACTCACCAATCGAGGTGAAGTCAAATACTTTATTTCCTCTGACTTTGGTGCAACTATAGTGAGTCTTCTGGCTCTGGAAGTAAGTCTACATTCCGTGCCACTCAACTACATCCCTCCAAACGTCATATGCACTCTAGGCCTTTCAACTCTCTATGCTTTTCGGGCTGGAGTTCAAGATTAATGCAACATATTATGTATGCATTAAATGCTATAAAACACCTTGAACACTTAATCAAATAAGCAAGCAAAGCAATCAAAACATCTAATCACATAAAAACACATAAACAACTAAGTATGTGATTAACAAGGGAATACTCGAAACAATAGCTATTTCGAGCATTCTATGCCATCTGGATTAGCTGTCATTTATACCTTTCGATAGCACGTCTGAAAGTACTTTAAATCTGCAATGACATCAATGATAAACCATATCAAAAGGTTGCTCAATTTCTCACTCAATCTCAATTGCAATGCTATCAAACCTTGCTTCAACTTTGTCACTGTTCGAAGACTACTTCTCGAGTCGTCAATCTTGTGCTAAGATCTGAAATGATATGTATACAATCTCACAAGATCAGATTTCAACTCCACTTCATGTTTCATTCAATCAACAATATCAAAGTCTTGACATTTTTCGAATCGACGGCATAACGGCTAAAAACCGGCAATCCAAACAATATCCAAATCAATCCAACAATCAAGATAACTTATAATATCATTTCAATACCATCAAAAGCATCATAATCAGATAAGGTAGGGTTCGAATTTTGCTTGCTAAAATCATATAAAATCCGAACGATAGTCTTAATCCGAACCGTCTGCGAATACACAATCGGTACAGCTCATATATGACTATATCTTAAAATCATAAAATTCCATCTTCAACATAAAAATAAAGTTTGATAAAGATGAATAAAACTTGTACCAAAACGAAGGTCTCGGAGCGGTGATCGCAGATATATATTTATTCGAAATTTCTGACAATCGGAGCGCAAGTTATCGAAGCTTTTACGGAGCAAAAATGGCGTCCAAAGGTTTCAGCCGTGATTCTGCCTTCTTGTCTGATGCTTCACGTGAGAATGGATGAATATAAGTGTAAGTTTAGATAAATATTATCCAAATCGCAGTTTATGAAAGAGTGGGTGCCCGGTGAGCCAACTTGTGGCTAAGGGCTTTTATGACTCTATGTATAAAAAATCTTTTGTTTAATATAATTTACACTTTTATAATGGCATTTACTTTATCTTTTATCATATTATTATGTTGTGACATACTATAAGATGTTTAGATGAAGACCTTGAATATACTATAGTGTATGTAAGATGTGGTAGCACATGGGGATGGCTATCATGAAACACATCTTATAGTCACTGTATATTCTAAACAGTTCCTAGTCGATTGAGCCGTCCGTTAATAAGGATAAGGATCGCTCGAGATTGAGACTAGCGTTTGCGATGCCGAGTACCACGTTTCATTGGTATGGAACATAGAGATGTTCAAAAGAATGCAAATGGATATTCATATGATGAATGATTGAACTACCCTATCCGGACTTTCCAAGTGGTTATCACTTATCGAGTGGATAAAGTCCGCGGTTTTGGTTGTACACCATTAGTCCTTACTACTTGAAACATCATTGAGACTCTATATGCTAGTACTGTACTTTGACTCGTTTACTGACTCTATTGGGTCATCAGGTGTTGGGATTGGGTACAGTTATGACACATATAGGAGTCGATGCTTTGTTGTCAAGGATTCACCACATACTTGCAAGTGTGGATATCCTATGCGATATGAGGAGATATTAGTGTGACGAATCTCTGGCCAGAGTACATGATGTGTTTTAGGTTACTTGGTGTTCCTAGTAACACATGCGATGTCACTATTTGATCTCCAAGATGTAATGCATAGTTATCGAATCTCGAACGACTCTCGATTTACCAATGATTGTTGATTCGATCGGGATATATGGATGAAGGGACCGTACTGTACTGTAACGCCCTGTTTTTATCTTAAATGAGTTTATTTGAGTTAATCAGAGTTTGCAGAGTTCACGAACCGATTTGATTTTGATCAGGGTCCTTTTTGCAAATTTTGGAAATTTCGGGGACTAAAATGCAAATATTGATTTTTATATATTATCTACACTTGGAATTTATTTCTAAAGTCTTCCTCCTCCTCCACACAACCGAGAGACTCCATTGAAGCGCCCCTTTTGGATTTCAAGCTTCCAGATTTCCTCCCGAGCTCGATCCGGCCGTTAGAAATTATTTCTGAAGGCAGATTATCGATCACTGCAGTGAGAGCTCTGTTATACCGTAAGTATTTCTCCGATCAGATATGTTTTGTTTTTCGGAGGTTGTTAGAATAGATCTAGATTCTAGTATGTTGTTCTTGGCGGAGTTCTGATCGTTTATTATCTGTCGATTTTGAATTAGAGCGACGTTCGGAATTGTTATGATTTTTGGAAGCTATTTTCGAAAATCATGATTTTGAGATATGTTGGGTTTGTCTTGTTGTTGTTGTATTAGCATTGAATTGAGTTGATATCGCTATTGAACTGCTGTCTGCGTTGTCGGTTTGTTCAGTTTATAGCCGTTATGCCGTCGGTTTGAGTTTTGGGGATTTCAAACCGTTATTGAGTTGTTGAACTTGGCTTGTAAGTCGATCATGGTAATTGATCTTTGATTTGTATCTGAACAGATTCGTTTGGAGTTTTTCAAGCCCGTGTTAGCAGCATTGTTCGTCAAGAGTTGGACGAAGATCGGTAAAGAGATTTTCTTGAACCGTTGTTTGTTGTTTAGGTTGTATAGTTGTTGATACAATCTTTTGTTGTAGCTTGTCCGGAGTTGGATCTACGACATTGAAAGGTAAAAGCAGACATCGATAGCGGGATAGCATACTCGGGACAGTTGGTTCTCGAGTTTTCCTTAAAAGCACATACTTGCATCTACACTCGTTCTAGCATGAGGAACTTGTGTTCTGTTGTTTTGATTGAGCTTTTGTTATATGGCTATGTTTTATGTTTCTGTTATGCATTCATCTTGAGCCAATCTTGTTTTCAGTGGGCAGAACCGCCCTTTTTGTTTAGACGTTTGGGAACTATGATTGAGTGGCCTAGGTCGTAGTCGTTTCGCCTAGTGCTAGCATACTCATTATAGTTGTTCAAAGTCTAGAGGAGTGGGATACGTGGAACCACCTCGATTGGGTGAGTCGGTGAGTCGTTACGTAATCTCACCCTCGGGATCCCAAAAGCACAGCAGCAATCCCTCGTTTATCAGATTTGATATCCCGGTTTAAAGACATGCATCTCATTACGTTGTCATGGATTTCGTCGTTGTCTTGAAAGCATGATTATTGTTATATTACTTGTTATGTTGCTTTTACTGGGATTATCATTCTCACCGGTTATTCGGTTGTTGCTTTGTTTTGTATGTGTACTTGGCAACAGGTGGGGCAGGATCAAGTCAGAAGAGGCATGGTTAGCTTTGAGGGAATGATGTAGAAGTGAGACTCGGTTTAGAAGTCTTGTTAGCATGACAATCTAGTTTATGTTTTGAAGCATGTTAAGAACTGGAACTTGGATTGGAAGTGGTCTTGCTTGTGGTTAGAACTCTTGTATTCTGTATTCGGCTTATAATAGCTAGCATCGATGCGTGTTCTTCACTTTTTATGTATTTAAATGCTATGTTGTTGGATATATATTAGTTGGATCATGTTAGAGTTCTTTTGGTTATGTTATTGCACTTTTGGAGGCTTGTTTTGAACCAATTCAGCAGGCCATGTGCTCCCACGCCTCGGGTGGCGCGCCCGCGCGTCCCGCACTTCGTTTCGAAATTTTTGGGCAGAGCTTCAGGAGCGCCCATGCCTCGGGTGGCGCGCCCGCGCGAGGGCTTGGGCAGGACGCCATGTGCGCCCGCGCGTCGCCTTTTAAAAAAAATGCTCTTGGCTTTTAATTTCTTACTTATTGAATTACTCCTTTAACTGTTGTTTAGAACCGAGGTCTCACATTAAGTGGTATCAGAGAGTTAAGATTCTTGGTCGGACTAGAGTGAGCGGGTAGATCGAGTCTGCGTGTATTGGCTCCTCGCATGTGTTTGAATTATTTTAACTGTGTACTTAATTCCATGCAAGCATGCTTTATTATTGAGAATTATTGAATTACATGGTTATGTGATTTAATTTATAAAGCATGATCTACTTGAGATATAACTGTTTCTATTATCGACTGGTATCCGGTATTCCAAGCGGTTGTAAGGGCACTGATTGTAGCGATTGAGATATCTCGTGTCCTAACCTTTGATTATCAGATGGGTCCTCGTCGAGTGATAAACAGAAACACACCGCCAGTTATCCCTGCAACTGATCAAGCTAGCACTGAAGTTGATCAGTTGGATGCTTCAGCAACGCCTATGGAAACCTTGTTGAAGAGGTTTCAGTGTTCAATCCGCCATTATTGATGGGTTCAGAAAATCCAGTTGACTGCGAGAGTTGGTTGGATGATATTGATCAGCTATTCGATTCCATTGATTACACAGATGACCGCAGAATCAGGTTAGTCATTCATCAGCTACGTGGGGTTGCTAAGAGCTGGTGGATCATGACAAAGAAAGCAATAGAGAATAGAGGTATGGAAGTTACTTGGAATCTTTTTAAATCTGAATTCTATAAGCGGTTTTTCCCTATCTCATACCGTAAGGACAAGGGAGCAGAATTTGCCAATTTGAGACAAGGGAATCTGAACATCGAAGAGTACGTTGCAAAGTTTGATAGTCTGTTGCGTTTTGCACCACTAATTGCCGGAGATGAAGAAGCTAAGGCAGATCACTTCATTAATGGCTTGAATCCTGACATATTCACTTTGGTAAACACTGCTAGGCCAGACAACTTTGCGGATGCCATGAATCACGCAAAGGGAGCAGAAGCAGGCTTGTGGAGGCAAAGAGGTAATCAGGTAGCACCTCAGCAGCAGAGGCAGCATCAGAACCAACCCTCTCAGTATCAGAATCAGCCACCTCAGCATCAGAACCAGCAGCAGAGGTATGAAGGTGGTAACAGTGGGGGAAACAGAAAGGATCAGTACAAGGCAAGGGGTAAACAGTTCAAGAGGCAGGGGAACAGTTCGTCCAGTTCCAGTGGTTCGAAGCAATTCGGTTCAGGACCGAGTTCTGGGTCATCATCCTTGTACTGCAGCAAGTGTGGAGGAAGGCACTCACTGGATCAGTGTGTGGGAGTCTTCGGCAATTGTAACACATGTCAGCAACCGGGACACTTCTCTAAGGTGTGCCCTCAGCATAATAGAGATAGAGCTCAGAGTGGGAGTTCGTCTAGACCTGCAGCTCAGCCTGAGAGGCAGTCTTCTGCAGTGCACTCTTTCCAGCCTCAGCAGCAGAACAGACAGGGATGTAGTACCAGTGCAAATCAGCCTCCGAGACAGCAAGCACGAGTCTTTGCTCTGACAAAGGATCAGGCTCAAGCAGCACCTGACGAAGTTATAGCAGGTAACTGTTCGATTTTCGGTTATTCTGCTCATGTCTTGATAGATACAGGTGCTTCCCATTCTTTTATCTATGAGAAATTCGTATTATTGCATGCTTTGCCAACTGAATTGTTGCCTACAGTAGTAGTTGTTACTTCACCTTTGGGTGGAGGAATTGTTTCTGTTAGATTAGTCAGGAACTGTGAACTGTGTTTTGAAGGAAATTTGTTAGAATTCGACTGTATTGTACTTGGACTGTCAGATTTTGATTGTATTGTCGGGATAGATGCTTTAACCAAGTACAGGGCGACAGTCGATTGTTTCCAGAAAGTTGTCAGGTTCAGACCGGAAATGGCAGACGAGTGGAAATTCTTTGGTAAGGGTTCTCGATCTAGAATTCCTTTGATTTCAATGTTATCTATGACTCGTTTGCTACAGAAAGGTGCAGAAGGATTTTTGGTGTATGCAGTTGATGTACTGAAATCTAGCCCAGCTTTGGTAGATTTACCGGTGGTTAGAGAATTTGCGGATGTGTTCCCGGAAGATGTTCCTGGATTGCCACCTATTCGAGAAATCGAATTCAGCATTGACTTAGTGCCAGGTACTCAACCTATTTCAAAAGCTCCTTATCGTATGGCACTTGTTGAATTGAGAGAGTTAAAGGAGCAGCTTGAGGATTTGATTACCAAGGGATACATCAGACCTAGTGTATCGCCTTGGGGTGCTCCTGTTCTATTCGTTCGGAAGAAGGATGGTTCTATGCGGCTCTGTATCGACTACCGTCAATTGAATCAGGCTACAGTTAAGAACAGGTATCCTTTACCCCGAATAGATGACTTGTTTGATCAGCTGCAGGGTTCTTCTGTCTACTCTAAGATTGATCTGAGGTCAGGTTATCACCAGTTGAGAGTGCGAGAGGAAGACGTTCCTAAGACCGCATTCAGGACGAGGTATGGTCACTTTGAGTTTATAGTCATGCCGTTCGGTTTGACTAACGCCCCAGCGGTTTTTATGGGTTTGATGAACCGTATCTTTCAGCGTTATTTAGATGAGTTCGTCATTATCTTTATCGATTATATTCTTATCTACTCGAAGAACCGTACTGACCATGCAGAGCACTTGAGGACCGTACTGCAGATTTTGTGAGTTGAGCAGTTGTTTGCCAAGATGTCTAAGTGTGAATTATGGTTAGATCGAGTTGTCTTTCTCGGTCACATTATTTCTGAAGATGGGATTTCTGTCGATCTCAGCAAGATTGAAGCGGTTATGAATTGGCCTAGACCTACTTCAGTGCCGGAGATCTGAAGCTTCATGGGTTTAGCTGGTTATTACCGTTGTTTCATCGAGGGTTTCTCGTCTATTGCCAAGCCTATTACCCAGCTGACTCAGAAGAATGCGCCTTTTGTTTGGACTCCAGATTGTGATGCTAGCTTTGTTGATCTGAAGAGAAGACTGACCAATGCTCCAATTCTTTCTATTCCGAAGGGTACTGGAGGTTTCACAGTCTATTGTGATGCTTCTAACCGAGGCTTGGGTTGTGTTCTTATGCAGCATAAGCATGTGATAGCGTATGCATCGAGGCAGCTGAAACCGCACGAGACTCGTTATCCGGTCCATGATCTTGAACTAGCTGCGATCGTCTTTGCTCTGAAGATCTGGCGTCACTATCTTTATGGTGAGTCTTTCGAGATCTTTTCTGACCATAAGAGCCTTAAGTACTTGTTTTCACAGGCAGAGCTAAATATGAGACAGAGAAGATGGTTAGATTTGTTGAAGGATTTTGACTGTGAAATCAAGTACTATCCGGGGAAGTCTAATGCAGTTGCAGATGCCTTGAGCCGAAAGCTTTGTTCTTTATCTCTTTCTACTATCGGTGTTTCTCAGTTGATCGATGATTGTTGCACTTCTGGTTTAGAGTTTGAAACAGATAGGGAGACTATCAGAGTGTTTGCTATTCAAGCCGAGCCAGAGTTGTTTGTTGCAATCAGAGAAGCACAGAAGTCTGAGCCGAGCATCCAGATTTCAGTAGAGAAAGTCAGATCGGGTCATCAGTCTGAATTCCAGGTTAGAGATGATGTTTTGTTCGTGAATAACCGTATTGTTGTGCCTGATATTTCGGATTTGAGACAGATTATTCTCCGAGAGGCTCATTGAAGTCGGTTTAGTATTCATCCTGGAGGTCGTAAGATGTACAACGATCTGAAGAACCAGTTCTGGTGGAAGAGAATGAAGAGCGACGTAGCGAGGTTTGTATCTCGGTGTTTGAATTGTCAACAGGTGAAAGCAGAACGGAAGCGACCAGGAGGTCTGTTGCACAGTCAATCTGTTCCTGAATGGAAGTGGGATCACATTTCCATGGATTTCGTCACGAAACTACCACGATCCGTTCGAGGATGCGATGCTATTTGGGTAGTGATCGACCGATTGACGAAGTTTGCTTGTTTTATTCCGTACAGGATGACGTATCGTCATGATCAGATGGCTGAGTTGTATGTTAGCAATGTTGTGAGATTGCATGGTGTGCCGAAGTCGATTGTTTCAAACAGAGATCCTAGATTCACTTCTCACTTCTGGCACAGTCTTTAGGGGGCACTTGGTACTTGATTGCATCTGAGTACAGCTTATCATCCTCAGACCGATGGACAGTCAGAGCGGACTATCCAGACGTTAGAGGATATGCTGCGAGCAGTAGTGCTAGACTTTGGCACTATTTGGCAGGATTCTTTGCCTCTTGTCGAGTTTTCTTACAACAACAGCTTCCAAGCGAGTATCGGTATGGCGCCTTTTGAGGCATTGTACGGTAAGAAATGCCGATCTCCGTTGTTTTGGGATGACTTGTCCGGGTCACCAGATTTGGGACCGGATATGCTTAGAGATATGGCAGAGCATGTTAAGATCATTCAGACCAGAATGAAGTCAGCTCAAGATAGACAGGCGAAGTATGCGAACGTCAGAAGTAGACCTCTGAGTTTTGAGCAGGGAGACCGCGTTTTCCTTAAGATTTATCCGTTCAGAGGCACTGTCAGATTCGGTAAGAGAGGGAAGTTATCTCCGAGATTCATCGGTCCGTATGAGATTCTCGAGAAGATAGGTGATCTTGCCTACAAACTTGCACTTCCTCCGTCTTTATCTGGTATTCATGACGTTTTTCACGTCTCTATGCTGCGAAAGTATCATCCAGATCCTTCACATATCCTTCAGCCTGACGAAGCCGAGTTAGACGAGACTCTGAGCTACTTTGAGCGACCGATTCAGATCCTTGATCGGAAGGAGAAACAACTCAAGACCAAGTCGATTCCGTTGGTGAAAGTGCAGTGGAGCCGTCACGGCGTCGAGGAAGCAACTTGGGAGACAGATTCTGACATGAGACAGCGTTTTCCGGAGTTATTCAGATGACGTGAGTTCTTCTTACTGTCTCTAGTTCTTCTTTCTATCTTATGAGTTGTGGTTCTCATTGATTTCGAGGACGAAATCTTTTCTTAGTGGGGGAGAATTGTAATGCCCTGTTTTTATCTTAAATGAGTTTATTTGAGTTAATCAGAGTTTGCAGAGTTCACGAGCCGATTTGATTTTGATCAGGGTCCTTTTTGCAAATTTTGGAAATTTCGGGGACTAAAATGCAAATATTGATTTTTATATATTATCTACACTTGGAATTGATTTCTAAAGTCTTCCTCCTCCTCCACACAACCGAGAGACTCCATTGAAGCACCCCTTTTGGATTTCAAGCTTCAAGATTTCCTCCCGAGCTCGATCCAGCCGTTAGAAATTATTTCTGAAGGCAGATTATCGATCACTGCAGTGAGAGCTCTGTTATACCATAAGTATTTCTCCGATCAGATATGTTTTGTTTTTCGGAGGTTGTTAGAATCGATCTAGATTCTAGTATGTTGTTCTTGGCGGAGTTCTGATCATTTATTATCTGTCGGTTTTGAATTAGAGCGACGTTCGGAATTGTTATGATTTTTGGAAGCTATTTTCGAAAATCATGATTTTGAGATTTGTTGGGTTTGTCTTGTTTTTGTTGTATTAGCATTGAATTGAGTTGATATCGCTATTGAACTGCTGTCTGCGTTGTCGGTTTGTTCAATTTATAGCCGTTATGCCGTCGGTTTGAGTTTTGGGGATTTCAAACCGTTATTGAGTTGTTGAACTTGGCTTGTAAGTCGATCATGGTAATTGATCTTTGATTTGTATCTGAACAGATTTGTTTGGAGTTTGTCAAGCCCGTGTTAGCAGCATTGTTCGTCAAGAGTTGGACGAAGATCGGTAAAGAGATTTCCTTGAACCATTGTTTGTTGTTTAGGTTGTATAGTTGTTGATACAATCTTTTGTTGTAGCTTGTCCGGAGTTGGATCTACGACATTGAAAGGTAAAAGCAGAAATCGATAGCGGGATAGCATACTCGGGACAGTTGGTTCTCGAGTTTTCCTTAAAAGCACATACTTGCATCTACACTCGTTCTAGCATGAGGAACTTGTGTTCTGTTGTTTTGATTGAGCTTTTGTTATATGGATATGTTTTATGTTTCTGTTATGCATTCATCTTGAGCCAATCTTGTTTTCAGCGGGCAGAACCGCCCTTTTTGTTTAGACGTTTGGGAACTATGATTGAGTGGCCTAGGTCGTAGTCGTTTCGCTTAGTGCTAGCATACTCATTATAGTTGCTCAAAGTCTAGAAGAGTGGGATACGTGGCACCACCTCGATTGGGTTAGTCGGTGAGTCGTTACGTAATCTCACCCTCGGGATCCCAAAAGCACAGCAGCAATCCCTCGTTTATCAGATTTGATATCCCGGTTTAAAGACATGCATCTCATTACGTTGTCATGGATTTCGTCGTTGTCTTGAAAGCATGATTATTGTTGTATTACTTGTTATGTTGCTTTTACTGGGATTATCATTCTCACCGGTTATCCGGCTATTGCTTTGTTTTTTATGTGTACTTGGCAACAGGTGGGGCAGGATCAAGTCAAAAGAGGCATGGTTAGCTTTGAGGGAATGATGTAGAAGTGAGACTCGGTTTAGAAGTCTTGTTAGCATGACAATCTAGTTTATGTTTTGAAGCATGTTAAGAACTGGAACTTGGATTGGAAGTGGTCTTGCTTGTGGTTGGTTAGAACTCTTGTATTCTGTATTCGGCTTGTAATAGCTAGCATCGATGCGTGTTCTTCACTTTTATGTATTTAAATGCTATGTTGTTGGATATATATTAGTTGGATCATGTTAGAGTTCTTTTGGTTATGTTATTGCACTTTTGGAGGCTTGTTTTGAGCCAATTCAGCAGGCCATGCGCGCCCGTGCCTCGGGTGGCGCGCCCACACGTCCCACACTTCGTTTCGAAAGTTTTGGGCAGAGCATCAGGAGCGCCCGTGCCTCGGGTGGCGCGCCCGCGCGAGGGCTTGGGCAGGACGCCATGCGCGCCCGCGCCTCAAGCTGCGCGCCCGCGCGTCCCCTTTTAAAAAAAAATGCTCTTGGCTTTTAATTGCTTACTTATTGAATTACTCCTTTAATTGTTGTTTAGAACCGAGGTTTCACATGTACGCTAACCAAAATCTATTGGTTCTTGCCGGCACTATCAGTGATACCTAGGGAATCATGGGGCGATGTTGCTAGGCGCTCTTACCATGATTTGATGGGCAAGTCAGAAACTGTTGTTCCGAGTCACAAGGAGTTGTGAGCCCACGGCTAGCTGCATTCCTGAACCATTGAGGGTCACACAAGTAATGGATTTTTAATCCCCGTTGAGATAATTAAATTTAAAGATTTAAATTTAGTGAATAAAGAAGTGGGACTTCTTATTTAAAAGTAGAGGGAGTAAGATTTCCTAAAATGACATAGTGATGGACATTTTTGGAAACCACTGAATTCGGATTCAGAAAATTTATCTTGACTTTAAAAGATGCAGAAATGGTTTCTGTGCACATTGGTGAAATTGGTTTATCAATCTGAGTCACGATGAATTTTATATTAATTTCTGAACATGAGGGTTTTGCTTGTCAGGCTTGAACTTATGACTAATGGGCCCTAAGCTGTTAGCAGCCCACATTATAAATAAGTTATTGCAGTACAAAAATTATACAACACAGGTCATAATTTTCGAAAACTCTAGAGCTCTCTCTCTAGAGAATTCGGCCGCCCCCCTCCCCTACTGTGTTCGAAAATTCAGTCTGTGAATTTTTGAATTTGCAGACTGATTTAACAGATCATATCTGTTCTATCTCTTCGTAGAAACTTCTGATTGATTTTCTAGTGCAGTCTATCAGAGGGATTAAATTTCTGTTCGTGGACCTGATTGAAGAATTGTTCGTTCATCAGTTCCTGGGATATACAACAAGAGCAGATTAATCTGTTGGTGTCCATAATCTCGCTTCGAGATTTTAAGGTAAAATTTATATTGTTTAAATTTTATGTTATCAATTTTAATCGTAAGAATTTGATACCCATATGGAATCGTTCCATATAAAATTTTAAAACTTCCGCTGCACCGAGTATCACTTTCTTTTTCGATCCGGAGAACGACCGTGTTCCAACAGTTTAGTCCCTGAACTTTTGGCTATTTGCAATTCAGTCCCCGAAAAAGCGATTTAATTCAATTTCAATCCTTATTCATTTAAGAATATTAGAATTTAATTCTAAACTCTAAATATTCCCAAATTAAATATTCTCGGATTAAAATTAAATAATCCCGGGCCTTACAGTGTTGGTCTAGCTTTCCTAGTTTATGAGGTACGGAAGTATTATTCGAGATATCCAGATTGAATATGCATGTATTTTATATTTGCATGGATTATGTGATTGCATGTTTTATATGATTTATATACAACATGTCATGACTGTATGTTGCATACATGAGCATATTGAGCCTTTATCTTAGAGGTATCCTGTAGTAGGGCGCTCACCCTATGATTTTGTGGATGGTTGGATACATAAGTCTTGTGTTAGGTTACCGTGATGGTTGGACACTTGTACTAGTATTAGGTCACCATTATCCACTAGGTATATGAGCCACCTCCTGAGGCGACGGCGCAGCGTGCTATATACCCTGGGCCCGATCTTTGAGCTTGTTTCTTGACCTGAGAGTCTTAGTACCCATTTCATTTACATGCATGCACACGTAACACCGTAAACGCATACTCTCGTACTGAGCTTATCATGCTCACGTCCCGTACTTTTTTGTATCTGGACAAACTATTCTATGGGCAGGTCTGCGGCTGGACGATGCGGGTGGTTCCAGGAGGCTTAGGCGTTGGATGACCAGCAGGGCTTTGTCTAGGATTTTGTTTCTGTTGTATTTGGGTTAATACACTGGATTTATTAGATATGGTTGTAAATAATTTTTTATTGTTGTTTAAGTTTTCCGCTGTTTAATTTCTGATTTATTTAATTAAGTTAAATGCATGCTTAAGCATTTTATTAGTATGTGATCACGGTGCGGGTCACTACAATATGTCTTTAAAAGACCACGAAATAAAGCCCAAAAAGTCCAGAGTTTTAATTCCCAAAAATTATAGTTATTTTTTCTACGCGATTTCTAGCTCGAGCACGTAAAGGTGCGCTCGAGCGAGCTGCTTTCTGCCCCAAATCCAAAACTTTCGCGACATGCACGGACCCCGAGACAGGTCCGTGCCTGGGTCCGTGCATACCCCCTTTCCACCGCGCAGTTTTCTTGAAAAAATCATATCTCGAGTTCTAGCCGTCGGATCGCGCCGAAATTTAAAAATCAAATTCAAAATATCTTTATCTTTAATTTGAACGGTAAAGATCGGATTTGGATTTTTTTAAAATAAAAAATGATTTTTTTTACCATTGCTGCTCCGTAATTCATTCTTACGGTTCTTCTCTTGCTCCAAAATCATGATTTCTTCACAAATTCCTAAAGCAATCAACCTGGAGAGTGAAATGCACATGAATGAGATTAATTATAAGTAAAACATGTAAAAACACACATGAAACCATATGAATCCATGTCAAATAAACCTAAAAATAACACAAAATAATGCACACAAAATGCACCTATCAATTGTCATGGATCCAATTCCTTCTAATCTCGATGGAAAATTATGAGAAAAATCTTGGAACAATATAAATCTTTGATAGCATTCTAGATTCATATCAGTATGCTTAGTTTCAAGTTTTATATGTTAATTCGTTCGAAATGTTTGTTCTAGAATTATTGTCTATATTTGTTGGAAATCTTTTGCGTGCTAAGAATTTAATATTAGAACTTGCACTGTTAAAATTCTGGAATTCCTGCATGCTATGATTCGAAACCTTGTAGGAGAACAAGGTTCGGAAATTGGGAATTAGGTTATATTTTAGAAGCTAAGTTTGATAATTTTTTATGTCATAATTTAAGTTTGACATTTTGATGTTGGTAGCAACTTATTGATTCTTAGTTAGAATGATTTCATGGGTGCATTCTTTGTTTAAGTTATATTGATTTTGGGACTTGTACTTAAGAGTACATCATAGATAGAGTTATTTAAATCATGCTATTGAGATTTATAAAGGATTATTTGGGAACTATGGTTTACACTCGTAAGATATGAAACAAATTTGGGAGCCGAGACTACCTTTAGTGGAGTTCCCCTATAACAACAGTTTCCAGTCATCAATAGGTATGACTCCATACGAAGCTCATTACGGGAGAAGTTGTGGTTCTTCCGAGCATTGGGACGAGGTGGGTCAAAGGATTTTTTTTTAGGACCAGAGTTAGTGCAGCAGACTGCAGATATCGTGGTTCGGATTCAAGATAGGATGAAAACCGCACAGAGTCGTTAGAAGAGTTATGCTGACCGACGACTACGAGACCTCGATCTTCCCATTGGTGGCCTTGTCTTTGTGAGGATTGCTCCAATGAAGGGCGTGATGCGCTTTGGTTGGAATGGGCAAGCTCAGTCCAAGGTTTATTGGTCCGTTCGAGATTCTGGAGAGGATTGGCACGTTGGCCTACCGTGTAGCACTACCACCTAAACTTGCAGCAGTTCCCAATGTATTCCAGGTATCTATCTTGCGGAAGTGTATCTCGAATCCATCTCACGTACTGGATTGTGAGCCTCTAAAGTTGACATCAGATTTGTCGTTCGAGGAATGACCAATGCAGATCTTATAACGAGAGGAGCGGAGGCTTAGGACGCGAGTTATTCTCATGGTCAAGGTTCGGTGCTAAAACATTTAGAGGTAGAGGCTACCTGGGATACCGAGGCCGATGTTCGAACGCGCTACCCAGATTTAGTCGGTACGTACGTAAATTTAGCGGACGCTAGGCAAAAGGTAAATAAGAGGGTTATACCTTATTGAAACTAAGTTATTGTTTTGGAGATTTAAGTCAATCTGCTTTGGATTCAATTAACTTTGTTCAAAGAATTCCATATTAGCATAAAATTGGTTGATGAGATTCTACCTATGGGCATTATGGTTAAGATTATTTTTCTTTAGGAGAATACACTTACACTATATGGGACGTAGTGTGATGGTTGCTTGTCCTCTTGGATTCCTTGGTTATATAGGATTTATACATTGATAAAGATTGTTTCTGGTCTTCTTGCTTTGAACTCTAGGAAAAGTGATGATGGATTTAGTTTTGACTAGGAACGCAGTGGATTTGTGATGATTATTTTTGAGTTGCGTCGCTAAGTTTTGATAAGTTAAGTTATTATAGGAGTTTAAGTTTTAATTGCTATGTTTAAATGAAAAATCTTGGAACATAAAGGTTGGCTTGTAGATGTTTGAGGATAGATAAGTGGATTGTACAAACATGGTCAACTAGTGAAGTTGTGGTAAATTCAATTGTTGTGTCTGGGAAATGAACATTAGAGTAACATTTGGGTTCTATTTATGAGTTAATATAATATCGTGGTTGGAATTTTTACTTGTGGTACTACGAAGTGCATAAAAATATCAAATTTGGGTTACAGTGGACTATAGGAAAATTGAAAAAGTTCTCTTTAAGTTGTGTTTGGAAACGAAACTTTTTAAATGTGGGCTTGATTGTGATGAAGTAGAGACATGGGAAGGATAAGATATTTTATTTTATCAGAGTGCGTAGTAAAAGCATGACTTTTGGGATACTGAAATTGAAAACTAGATGTGTGATAATGGATTTAGTAGATTAGATTTTCGAGAGACTCCATTATTAGAAATTGATCAGTTGAATTTCGAGGAAGAAATTCTTTTTATGAGGGGGAGAGTTGTAACGCCTAGAATTTCTTCTACGTTAAATCGTATGCACAACTAGGGAAAATTTAATTATTTTAAAAATAAATTAAGGGGCTAAATGACTTTCATGTTCATTTTTATGTGTTTTAAATTTATTCATGACACTTAACCCGAGTATTTTGAGCATCATGAAATTTTTGGGAATGATCGATTTGCGTGCGCGTAGACGGGACCGTTGACGATCGGGGTACAAGTTCTTATGAAAATTTTTGTCTAAGGATTTTAAGAGCCCAAAATAAATATTTTGAGATTTAATTTTGAAAAATATGGGTTATATATATATATATATATATATATATATATATATATGTAATTAATAGTCTATTTTTCACCTTAGTGGGCAATTTTAAGGGCTTTTAGGGCACTTTTAAATTTGGGTCTTAACTAAAGGCCCTAAGCCCACTATACAAACAAATATATACTAAGCACTAATTTTTATTTCCACCATCTTCAACCCCACGTTTTCTTGGAGCTCAAGGAGGAGCCATATCTGCCAATCCCTCACTTGCACACACAGCACGAAATATGAAGAAACATCTCAAGATTTTGGGCTTTCCGGGCGTCCCATCGCGAGTTTCGTAATCACATCTCTTGTTCTTGAGCTAAGGCATGATCTAACCTTTTTTTCTCACCCGTTTAGATCATAGTATACTCTGTTTTTATGCTTAAAAACCCGTGTTTGCATTTGTATGTGGATTTAAACTCATGACATTAAGTTCCACGCAACATTGCTCACGTTTTTGGCTTGGTGGGTCGGTTTTGGGGAAAAACATGTTGCACGTCTGGTTTGAAGGGGGGGTGCCCTGGGTTCAGTGGCTGGGCTGGGTCCTTTGGGGTCAGGTTTCATGGTGTCTTGGGCTGGAATCAGGGGGCAACGGCTGGCCAAAGGAGTTTTGTTGAATAAGGGGTTGTGCGTGTGTGCAGATTTTCTTGATCGGGAGATTGGCCCTTGGCTGAGCCATGTACACTATGGCTCGAGCCAGGGCTGGGTTCAGTGGTTTTCTATGTCCCTTAGGGGCTTAGTTCAAGGCTGAGTGTGGTTTGGAAGTGGCTAGGCTAGAGGGACGAAGTGGGTTAGGAGGGTTGTGCGCAGGGGGAGCTGAGGTGCGCATGCTGTGGAAAACATGGCTCATGGCCGAGCCATGCAAGTCATGGCACAGGCCTGGCCTGGTCCTGTAGCACCGGCAGGACCTTGGAGTGGTCCTACCGGCAGGGCTCCGGCTATATGTGGCCAGAGTAGGGGTGGCCAAGGGAATTTTGTGGGCTGCTCAAGAGAGTTGGCGCGAGGAGCTTGAGTTGGGCTAAGGCGTGAGTTAGGTGGTCTTTGTTGGATCAGGTCCGGTGGCCTGGCAGGGCTCAAGATGTTAATGGTCCGGGTTGGGTCAAGAGATTTAGGGTCATAGGTTACGGGTTTGGGTCCAGGTTATTTTATTTCGGGCCGGGTAATTTTAATTTAGGAGTTCAAGTTGTCTACTGGGCTTAAATTTGATATTGGGATTAAATATTATATTTTAGGCTTGAATTAATTTTTATTTGGGCTTGTTAATTTAATTAAGTTTATTTGGGCCCAAATGAATTAAACGGGCCTTAAGTGTGTAATGGACTTAAATAGTTATTGGGTCAATCTTACTGGGCCGAACTAATAGGATTGAGGGAATTTAATTGTACATGATCCAACCTAGTTTAATTGGGTTAATTTATTGAATAATTTGAATAGTTTAATTATTTTAGGCCAGATTTAGTTTCGGGGTTCAAATTAAGGGGGGCACCAACTCGACCCAGCCAGTGACAAGTAAAATGGTTCGTAAATATATATTTAATATATATGTATGTATATTTTTATAAATAAGTATGATTTTTGGAAAATAAGTTAAATACATATTTACAGGCAATATTTTAAGGAAAATGATATTTTTATAAGTTCATGATTCATGCATTTATTTTATGAAAGATTAAGGGCATGTAAAGAAAGTATTTTTGGAAAATTGATGTGATTGTGCCAACTCAAGGGATTGGAAGTCAGGATACCGGGTCCAATGACCTCTCCACTGAATTTCAAGGCCTATGGATCCCCAAAGGTTGGGTGAAGTGGCATAGAAGGTGTAGGAAATCCCCAAAGGTTCTGTGAACCTCGCCGTCACGTACGTTGGTTTTATAGATTGTTCAATCGCTCAAGTTTAAGGTCACACATCAATGATATGACTCACACTGATGATTTTATGATTATGAAATGCCATGAATATGTTACGTATTATGTTAAGTATTATGATTATGATCAAGATTATGATGATGTATGTTTACGACTCAACTTTATGCATAAGTTTTATGATCATGCATGCATAAGATACCTCAAGATATTTTTATATGATATATGCTTGCATGCGATTTTATTATGTAGTATTTATTATTAAAGGTACAGCATGTTGAGCCTCTAGGCTCATTAGATCTAAATGACGTGTAGATGAGTATGATGTTATTCAGGAGAATGTGGTCCCGACACGCGGCGAGGGCTTCTGAGCATCCGGAGCTAGCTAGCGTACCTGTGACCTTTGCAGTATTTATGTTTTCAGTACTTTATGAGATTCTATTGGGGTTGTATTAAACTAATTTCCGCACACGTCCACTACTATCATTGTGTTACTTGATTTAGAACTGTGGTTGTTTGCTTGTGGTTTGGATTTAAACTTTGATTTTCCGCATTTGACGTTATCAAAATTTTGTGCATGGATTTTCTTTAATTGTCCGAGTATTTTAAATTTTTAGAACGCAATCAACTTACTATGTATTATATTACTTGAAATAAATCTATTTTCAGTATAGATGCATATATGTATGGGCATATATTTAATATTTTAAATAAAAAAATCCCTCGAGTTTGGGTCGTTTCATCTGGTATCAGAGCAAGGTCCTTGGAAGGTAAGCTAGCCTGCTATGTGAAGCTCAGAAGTCGCACTGCCAGTCTGTGAGTTTTTAATGATTTAAGTGTATGTTTTATGAATGGGACCCATGAGTTAAACATTCATTGAAATTTATGTTATAAGAGTTTTAAATTAAAATACTTAGTTATGCAATACGGTTACGTGAGAATTTTTGGAATTTCAGTATGCTTCCGAGACGTGTTTTGCGACAGGCTGACCACGAGGACGCTGGATAGGGTGGAGCTCATCGGGATCCACCTCCACCTCCTTCACCACCAACCCCACCACTTACAGCTTTCGAGAGGGCCAGCGTGGATATGCTAGCCGGTATCACTAGGATACTTGAGCATCAGGCTGGATCTGGACAGCCTATTTGGACCCATGAGGAGGATATCGCCGAGAGGTTCCCCAAGAAGGGACCTAAGGAGTTTGCAGGGACCACTTATCCGTTGGCTGCTGAGGGGTGGATTCGATCATTGGAGATGATCTTTGCTTATATGGGGATCCAGGACGCTGATCAGGTTCGTTGCTCCATTTACATGCTAAAAGATGACGCAACCCTTTGGTGGGAGGGCGCCGTGATTGGGCTTGATGTGGCGAGGACGACGTGGAGGGATTTCCGGACTGATTTCTTTGAGAAGTATTTTGCTGAGGATGTTCGAGGACAGTTGATCCGGGATTTCATGACTCTCCGACACGGAGACCAGACGGTAGCTGAGTACGTGAAGCAGTTCGAGCGTGGGTGTCACTTTGTACCCATGATTGCTGGCGATGAGAGGGAGAGGCTGCGGCATTTCACCGATGGCTTGAGGTCCGACATCAAGCACGATGTTTATATGGCGGACGTGACGACGTATAAGGCAGCGGTGAACAGGGCGTATCGGTCGGAGAAAGGAAGGAGAGAGATGCAGGCTGCCTATCAGAGGAAGAGGCAGTTTCAGCATTCATCTCAAGGACAGTCTTCGCAGCAGCCGGCAAAGAAGTCTTATCTTGGGTCATCTAAGGGCCCAAATCCTCTGAGACCGCAGCAGCCGAGACAGCAACAGTAGGGGGCCGCCCCTAACACTAAAGGGATACCTTTTTGCAGGCAGTGCCAGAGGCCTCATTCGGGATAGTGCATGTTTGATTCGGATAAGTGAAATTATTGCAATGAGTCGGGCCTTATTCCGAGAAACTGTCCCAGGAGGAAGCATAACACAGGGCGTTTATTTGTGACACAGACAGAGGAGACAGACCCTGATACTTCCCTCATCATGGGTATTCTAAATTTACGTTCTTGAATTTCAGCTAATGAGATGCTTGATTAAGACCTACATGAATATTGCTTGACTACTTGTACCGGTTGTTTTCGAAATGCATGAGTAGGATTAGGTAGAATTTTTGAAGTTTGTGAACTTGGTATGCTTAGGTTCGGGTTTTATATGTTAATTGGTTCGGAATGTTTGTTCTAGAATTATTGTCTATATTTGTTGGGAATCTTCTGCGTGCTAAGAATTTAATATTAGAACTTGCACTGTTAAGATTCTGTAATTCCTGCATGCTATGGTTCGAAACCTTGTAGGAGACCAAGGTTCGGAAATTGGGAATTAGGTTATATTTTGGAAGCTAAGTTTGATAATTTTTATGTTGGAATTTAAGTTTGACATTTTGATGTTGGTAGCAACTTATTGATTTTTAGTTAGAATGATTTCATGGGTGCATTCTTTGTTTAAGTAAAATTGATTTTGGGATTTGTACTTAAGAGTACATCATAGATAGAGTTATTTAAATCGTTCTATTGAGATTTATAAGAGATTATTTGGGAACTATGGTTTACACTCGTAAGATATGAAACAAATTTTGGAGTCAAGACTACCTTTAGTGGAGTTTCCCTATAACAACCGCTTTCAGTCATCGATAGGTATGACTCCATACAAAGCTCATTACGGGAGAAGTTGTAGTTCTTCCGAGCATTGGGACGAGGTGGGTCAAAGGATTTTTTTTAGGACTTGAGTTAGTGCAGCAGAATGCAGATATCGTGGTTCAGATTCGAGATAGGATGAAAACCGCGCATAGTCGTTAGAAGAGTTATGATGACCGACGACTACGAGACCTCGATCTTGCCATTGGTGGCCTTGTATTTGTGAGGATTGCGCCAATGAAGGGCGTGATGCACTTTGGTTGGAATTGGCAAGCTCAGTCCAAGGTTTATTTGTCCGTTCGAGATTCTGGAGAGGATTGGCACGTTGGCCTACCGTGTAGCACTACCACCTAAACTTGCACCAGTTCCCAATGTATTCCACGTATCTATCTTGCAGAAGTGTATCTCAAATCCATATCACGTGCTGGATTGTGAGCCTCTGCAGTTGACGTCAGATTTGTCGTTCGAGGAATGACCAATGCAGATCTTAGAACGAGAGGAGCGGAGTCTTAGGACACGAGTTATTCCCATGGTCAAGGTCCGGTGCTAAAACATTTAGAGGTAGAGGCTACGTGGGAGACCAAGGCCGATGTTCGAACGCGCTACCCAGATTTAGTCGGTACGTACGTAAATTTAGCGGACGCTAGGAAAAAGGTTAATAAGAGGGTTATACCTTATTGAAACTAAGTTATTGTTTTGGAGATTTAAGTCAATCTGCTTTGGATTCAATTAACTTTGTTCAAATAATTCCATATTAG